>NC_072396.2:118992500-120279166 GCF_028885625.2 Pongo pygmaeus | reverse complement strand
TCCGTAGGGCCTATGTATAGAATTGTTTTGCCTAGGTAATCTTCAAGGGTTTTTATGGTTTTAGGTTTTACATTTAAGTCTTTAATCCATCTCACTTGATTTTGTATACAGTGGAAGGGAGGGGTTTAGTTTCAATCTTCTGCAAATGCCTAGCTAGTTATTAAAGCACCATTTATTGAATGGACGGTGCCTTCCCCACTGGTTTTGTCAATTTTCTTAATGAACAGATAGTTGTAGATGTGCAGCTTTATTTCTGGGAACTCTATTCTGTTCCACTGGTCTATGCATCCATTTTTGTACCAGTGTCATATTGCTTCTGGTTACTATAGTCTTGTAGCATAGTTTGAAGTGGAATAATGTGATGCCACTATCTTTGTTCTTTTTGCCTAGGATTACTTTGGCCATTTGGGCTTTTTTTTTTTTTTTTTTTGGTTCCCTATGTATTTTAGAATTTTTTTTTCTAATTCTATGCAGAATGTCATTGGTATTTTGATAGAAATAGCATTGAATCTATAAATTACTTTGGACAGCATGCCATTTTAACAAAACTGATTCCTCCTATCCATGAGCAAGAAATGTTTTGCCATTGTTTCTGTTGTCTCTGATTGCTGGTTACTATAGTCTTGTAGCATAGTTTGAAGTGGAATAATGTGATGCCACTATCTTTGTTCTTTTTGCCTAGGATTACTTTGGCCATTTGGGCTTTTTTTTTTTTTTTGGTTCCCTATGTATTTTAGAATTTTTTTTCTAATTCTGTGCAGAATGTCATTGGTATTTTGATAGAAATAGCATTGAATCTATAAATTACTTTGGACAGCATGCCATTTTAACAAAACTGATTCCTCCTATCCATGAGCAAGAAAAGTTTTGCCATTGTTTCTGTTGTCTCCGATTTCTTTCAGCAGTGTTTTGTAATTCTTATGGTAGAAACCTTCACATCTCTGGATAGCTATAACCCTATGTATTTTTGTAGCTATTGTGAATGTGATTATGTTCTTGATTTGGCACTCAGCTTGAACACAGTTCGTTCATAAGGATGTTACTGATTTTTTTACATCCATTTTGTATTCTGAAACTGTGCTGAAGTTGTTTATCAGACTGAGGAGTTTTTGGGCAGAGACTATAGGGTTTTCCAGGTGTAAAATTATATTGACTACAGAAATAGTTTTACTTCCTCTCTTGTTATTTAAATGCCTTTTATTTCTTTATCTTACCAAATTGTTCTAGGCAGGACATTCAGTACTATGCTGAATAGAAGTGGTGAGAGTGGGCATCTTTGTCTTATTCTGATTCTCAAAGGGAATGATTTCAGCTTTTGTATGTTCAGTATAATATTGGGTGGATCTGCCATAGATGGCTCTTATTATTTTGAAATATGTTCCTTCAGTGACTAATTTGTTAAGGTTTGTTAACATGAAGGAATGTTGGATTTTATTGAAAGCCTTTTATACATCTATTGAGATAATCATATGGTTTTTGTTTTTACTTCTGTTTGTGTACTGAATTACATTTAGTGATATGCTTATGTTGAACCAATATTGCATTCCAGAAATAAAGCCTACTTGATTGTGGTGGTTGAGATTTTTGATTTGCTGTGAGATTTGGTTTGCTAGTATTTTGTTGAGGAATTTTTTAATATGCTCATGTTGAACCAATATTGCATGCCAGAAATAAAGCCTACTTGATTGTGGTGGATGAGTTTTTGATCTGCTGCAAGATTCAGTTTGCTAGTATTTTGTTGAGGAATTTTTCATCTAAGTTCCTCAAGGAAATTTGCATAATGTTTTCCTTTCTTCTTGTGTTTCTGCCTGGTTTAAATATCAGAAATATGCTGACCTCATAGAACGAATTATGGAGGGGTATCTCCTCCATTTTTTGCAATAGTTTCAGTTGGAATGGTATCAGCTCCTCCTTATACATGTGATAGTATTTGGCTGTGAATCTTTCTGGTGCTGGGCTTTTTATATTGGTAGAGTTTTTTTACTGACTCAATTTCATAATTCATTAGTAATCTGTGTTCAGGGTTTCAATTTCTTCCTGGTTCATTCTTGAAACATTCTATGTTTCCAGAAATTTCTCCATTTCTTGTAGGTCCTCAAGTTTGTGTGCACAGAAGTGTTTTTAATAGTATCTGAAGGATTTCTGTATTCCTGTGGGGTTAATGGCAATATCTCCTTTGTCATATCTGATTGTGTTTATTTGGATCTTCTGTCTTTTTTCCTTATTGGTCTAGATAGTGGTCTATTAATCTTATTTATTCTTAAAAAAACACCTTTTCATTGTGTTGATCTTCTTTATGGCTTTTTGCATCTCAGTTTTATTCAGTTCAACTCTGATTTTGGCTATTTCTTTTCTTCTGCTAGCTTTGATGTTGGTTTGCTTGTTTCTGTAGTTTCTCAAGGTGTGATGTTAGGTTGTTAATTTGAGAATTCTCTAGCTTTTTGATGTGGGCATTTTGCACTATAAATATTCCTCTTAACACTGCTTTAGCTGTGGCCCACAGACTCTAACATGTTGTACCTTTGTTCTTATTCATTTCAAATAATTTATTGATTTTTGCCTTAATTTTATTGTTTACCCAGAAGTCATTAAGGAGCAGGTTGTTTAATTTCTCTGTAATTGTGTGGTTTTGAGATCTCTTGTTAGTATTGATTTCAATTTTTATTACACTGTGGTCCAAGAGTGTGGTTGGTATAATTTTGTGGTTTTTTTTAATTTGCTGAGAATTGTTTTGCGGCAGGTTGTGTGGTCAATTTTAGAATATGTACCATGCGCAGATGAGAAAAATATATATTCTATTTTTGAGGGAAAGAGTTTTATAGCTGTCTGGAAAATCCATTTGGTCAAGTGTGGAGTTTAGCTCCCAAATCTATTTGTTAGATTTCTGTCTTGATGATCTGTCTAATACTGTCAGTGGGATGTTGAAGTCTCCCTCACTATTATTGTGTGGCTATCTAGGTCTCTTCATATGTCTCTAAGAACCTGTTTAATTAATCTGAATGCTTCTACGTTGGGTACAAATATGTTTAGGATAGTTAAGTCTTGTTTAATTGAACTCTTTGCCAATATGTAATGCCCTCTTTTTTTTTTGATCCTTGTTGGTTTGAAGTCTGTCTAAAATTACAACAGCAACCCCTCTTCTTTTTTGTTTTCCATTTGCTTGGTAGATATCTCTTCATCTCTTTACCTTGAGGGTGTCTTTGCCTGTGCAATGGGTTTCTTGATGACAGCATATAGTGGGGTCTCTCTTCTTTATCCAATTTGCCACTCAGTGCCTTTTAATTTGAGCATTCAGACCACTTACATTCAAGGTTAATATTGATATGTATGAATTTGATCTTGTCATCATGTAGTTAACTAGTATACATAATCATGTAGTTACTTCATAGTATCAATGGTCTACGTACCTAAGTGTGTCTTTGTGGTGGCCAATAATGGTCTTTCATTTCCATATTTAGTACTCCCTTAAGGAACTATTGTATGGGAGGTCTGGTGGGAAGAAGACCTTGGCATTTCCTTGTCTGAAAAGGATCTTATTTATTTCTTGCTTATGAAGCTTAATTTGGCTAGGTATGAAATTCTTGGTTTCAGGGTTTTTTTATTTATTTAAAAATGCTGAAGATTTTTTGAAGGTTTTTTGTGTCCCTATCTCCTTCAGTTTTGCTCTGATCGTAGTTATTTCTTGTCTTCTGCTAGCTTTTAAATTGGTTTGCCCTTGCTTCTCTGGTTCTTTTCATTGTAATGTTAGTGTGTCAATTGAGATCTTTCATGCTTTCTGATGTGGGCACTTAGTGGTATAAATTTCCCTCTTAACACTGCTGTGTCCCAGAGATTCTGGTACATTGTCTCTTTGTTCTCATTGGTTTCAAAGATCTTCTTGATTTCTGCCTTAATTTCATTATTTACTCAGGAGACATTCAGGAGCAGATTGTTCAATTTCCATGGAGTTGTGTGGTTTTAAGTTAGTTTCTTAATCCTGAGTTCTAATTTGATTGCACTGTGGTCTGAGAGACTGTTTGTTATATTTCTGTACTTTTGCATTTGCTGAGGAGTGTTTTACTTCCAGTTCTGTGGTCAATTTTAGAATAAGTGCTATGTGGTGCTTAGAAGAATGTATATTCTGTTGATTTGGGATGGAAAGTTCTGGAGATGTATATTAGTTCCACTTTGTCCAGAGCTGAGTTCAAGTCCTGAATATTCTTGTTAATTTTCTGTCTCATTTATCTGTCTAATATTGACAGGGGGTGTTAAAGTCTCCTGCTATTATTATGTTGGAGTCTAAGTCTCTTTGTGGGTCTCTAAATACAAATGCTATTCTATATATGTTTGTACCTCCCTTTTTATCCTATATAATTTAAAAGAAAAAAATAAAATAATCATTAAAATGTATGTTATTGGGCAAAAATGTATAAAAATGTAATGTATGACTTGAACATAAATGGAGAGGGAAGGGCTATATGAAACCACAGTTTTGTATACTATTAAATATAAGGTTGTATTAATTCAAAGCATAAGTTTAAGATACTATTTACAACCTTTAGAGTAATCACTAAGATGATCATTTTTAAATGCACAGAAGAGTAAGTGAGGAAAGAATTTCTAAAAGTACACTATAAATAATCACTTAAATGCAAAAGAGGGCAGTAATGAAGAAATTGAGTAACAACAAAAAAGTAAGACTTATGGAAGACAAATAAGAAAACAAGAAAATTCAGTTATTTCTTGTCTATAATTACATTCAACATAAATGCATTTAACATTTCAATTAAATTCAGAGGTTTTAAAAATAAATGTATAAAAATGACCTGACTCTAAACTTTACACAATAGAATAACTTCAGATTCAAAGATACAAATATATATTGAATGTAAAAAGATAGAAAATATATTCTATGCAAGTAGTACCCAAAAGAGAGCCAAGGTGGTTGTATTAATATAAGATACAATAAACTTTAACTCAAAACTAATAGAAGAAACAAGGAAAGACATTAGATATTGATGAAATTTAATCCACTAAGAAGATAAAACAATTAAAAATATATGCACACCTAACAATAGAGCATCAACATACATGAAACACACATTAACAGAACTTAAGGGATAAGTAGTTCTACAAATATAGTTAAAGACTTCAGAATCCCATTTGCAGCATTAAATAGGAGTATTTTTTAAATTCAATAAAGAAATAGAGAACTAAAAAACTACACACCAACTACATCTACTATATATCAAACACTCCACCCAGAAACAGCAGAAAACATGATTTCTGCAAGTATACATAGAACATTTTCCAGGATAGAACATATGAGGCCACAAAAAAGTCTCAATGGATTTAAAGATTAAGATCACACTAAGCATCTTCTCTAATGACAATGTAATGAAACTAGAAATCAACAACAGAATAAATTAGAAAATTTAAAAATATGTGAAAGTTAAACAATACACACTTAAAGTAAAAAACCAAAAAGTAACTTTAAAAAAACTTTAAGATAAATAGAAATGAAAACAAGACATACCAAAACTCATGGGATGCATCAAGAACAGTGTTCAGAGGAAAATTTATAGCTGTAAACACAAACATTTTTTAAAAGCATTATCTCAGATCAGTAGCCTGATTTTACACCATAAGGAACTAAAAAAAAAAAAGGAATAGATATAATAAAGATTAGAGTAGAAATAAATGAAACAGGAAATAGAAAAAAAAACTAAAAAATCAACAAAACCAATAGTTGATTCTTTGAGAAGTACAACAAAAATGACAAACTCTAAGCTAGACTAGATTGTATTAATTTCCTAGGGCTGCCATAAGAAAGTATTCCAAACTGTGTAGCTTAAAACAGCAGAAATTTATTTGTGCAGTGCTGGAGGCTAGAAGTCCGAAATCAAGGTATTAGCAGAATTGGTTCCTTTTATGGATTCTGAGGGAATCTATTCCATGCCTCCCTTCTGGCTTCTGTGAGTGGAAGCAATTCTTAGCATCCTTGCCTTACATATGCATTACTCTACTATCTGCTTCTGTTTTCACGTGGAGTCCTCCTTGTTTCTAAGTGTCTTCACATGGCTGGCTAAGATATAAAAAAAAAACAGTCATATGGGATTGGCCCACCCTACTTCAGTATGACTGCATTTTAAGTTAATAAATTACATCTGCAATGACCGTTTTTCCCTGTGAGATTACAATCTGAGGTATTGGCAGTTAGCACTTCAACATATATTTTGAGGAGACATAATTCGCCCATTAACACTGACCAAAAAAAGGGAGAAGCCTCAAATTATTAAAATCAGGAATGCAACTGAGGATTTTACTAGTGACCAAACAGAAATAAAAATTATTATAAAATAATACTATTAAAAGTCTTATGCCAAAAAATTAAATGACTTATATACATGAGATTGACCAAGTACTAGGAAAATACACACTACCAAACTGACAAAAGAAGAAAATTTAAAACTGGACAGACTTATAACGAGTAATGAGATAGAATCAGTAATCAACACTTTCCCAAAAAAGGAAAGCCCCAAGACAAATGGCTTTACTGGAGAATAATATCAATTATTTAAAAAAGAATTAACATCAGTCTTTCTCAAATTCCTTCAAAACCAAAAGAAAAAGGATCACCTCCTAGCTCATTTATGAGTCTGGCATACACTGATTTGAAAGCCAGAAAAAGCCAAAGATCTCACAAGAATAGAAAGCTACCAATTATTATACCTTAAGAATATAGATACAAAAATGCTCAAGAAAATACTGGGAAACCAAAAACTGGGAGCATATTAAAAATATCATACAGAGTGACAAATTGGAATTTATTCTAGACATGCAGCAGGGGCTCAGCATACCAAAATAAATCAATGTAATGCACAACATTAATAAGACAAAAGGGGAAAACACCTGAATGTCTCCACTGATTTGAGGGAAAAAAAAATCCAGAAAAAACAAAACATTTTTGTAATAATGTTGAAGTATTCAACATATTATTGATATCAATATATTTTGAAGTCCTAACAGCCAGTACCCCAGAATGTAACTTCTTAGGAAAAAAGGGTCATTGCAGATGTAATTTATTAAGTTAAAATGAAGTCATACTGGAGTAGGGTGGGCCCCAATCCCATATGACTGATATTTTTATATCTTTTTTTTTTTTCTTTTTTTTTTTTTTTTGAGACGGAGTCTCGCTCTCACCCAGGCTGGAGTGCAGTGGCGCAATCTCGGCTCACTGCAAGCTCCGCCTCCTGGGTTCACGCCATTCTCCTGCCTCAGCCTCCCGAGTAGCGGGGACTACAGGCACCCGCTACCATGCCCGGCTAATTTTTTTGTATTTTTAGTAGAGACGGGGTTTCACCATGTTAGCCAGGATGGTCTCAATCTCCTGACCTGGTGATCCGCCCACCTCAGCCTCCCAAAGTGCTGGGATTACAGGCGTGAGCCACCGCGCCCGGCCTTTTATATCTTAGTCAACAAATGTGGTACAGAAGGAAACATCTTCAAAATAATAAAAAGTTTGATTTAAAAATTTACAGATTCATACTCAAAGATGAAAAACTGAAATGGTTCCCCCTAAGATCAGGAATAGACAAGTATGATTCTTTTGACTATTTCTACTCAACATTATATGACAAGTTTTAACCAGAGAAATTAGTCAACAAAAAGAAATAAAACACATTCAAATGGGAAAGAACTAAAGCCATTTCTGTTTTCATACGACATACTCATATATAAAAAGTGTTAAGAATCCACACAAAAAAATTAAAGCAAATAGGTGGAGCCAAGATGGCCAAATAGGAACAGCTCCAGTCTACAGCTCCCAGCATGAACACCACAGAAGACAGGTGATTTCTGCATTTCCAACTGAGGTACCCAGTTCACCTCACTGTGGAGGGTCGGACAGTGGGTGCAGGACAGTGGGTGCAGTGCACCGAGTGTGAGCCAAAGCAGGGCGAGACATCACCTCACCCGGGAAGTGCAAGGGATCAGGGAATTGACTTTCCTAGTCAAAGGGGTGACAGACAGTACCTGGAAAATAGGATCACTCCCACCCTAATACTGCACTTTTCCAATGGTCTTAGCAAACGGCACACCAGAAGATTATATCCTGCACCTGGCTTGGAGCATCTTACATCCATGGAGCCTCGCTCATTGATAGCACAGCAGTCTGAGATCAAACTGCAAGATGGCAGTGAGGCTGGGGTAGGGGCGCCCGCCATTGCCGAGGCTTGAGTAGGTAAACAAAGCAGCCAGGAAGTTCAAACTGGGTGGAGCCCACTGAAGCTCAAGGAGGCCTGCCTACCTCTATAGACTCCACCTCTGGGGGCAGGGCATAGCCAAACAAAAGGCAGCAGAAATCTCTGCAGACTTAAATGTCCCCATCTGAAAGCTTTGAAGAGAGTAGGGGTTCTCCCAGTATGCAGCTGGGGATCTGAGAATGGACAGACTGCCTCCTCAAGTGGGTCCCTGACCCCTGACCCCTGAGCAGCCTAACTGGGAGACACCCCCCAGAAGGGGCAGACTGACACATCACACGGCCAGGTACTCCTCTGAGACAAAACTTCCAGAGGAACAATCAGGCACCAACATTTGCTGTTCACCAATATCCGCTGTTCTGCAGCCTCCACTCCTGATACCCAGGCAAACAGGGTATGAAGTGGACCTCCAGCAAACTCCAACAGACCTGCAGCTGAGGGTCCTGACTGTTAGAAGGAAAACCAACAAAAAAAAAGGACATCCACACCAAAACCCCATCTGTACATCACCATCATCAACACCAAAGGTAGATAAAACCACAAAGATGGGGAAAAACAGAGCAGAAAAACTGGAAACTCTAAAAATCAGAGCACCTCTCCTCCTCCAAAGGAATGCGGCTCCTCACCAGCAGGATATTATCCAGGAGAACTTCCCCAATCTAGCAAGGCAGGCCAATATTCAAACTCAGGAAATACAGAGTATGCCACAAAGATACTCCTCGAGAAGAGCAACTCCAAGACACATAATTGTCAGATTCACCAAAGTTGAAATTAAGGAAAAAATGTTAAGGGCAGCCAGAGAGAAAGGTCGGGTTACCTACAAAGGGAAGCCCATCAGACTAACAGCTGATCTCTCGGCAGAAACTCTACAAGCCAGAAGAGAGTGGGGGCCAAGATTCAACATTCTTAAAGAAAAGAATTTTCAACCCAGAAGTCATATACAACCAAACTAAGATTCATAAGTGAAGGAGAAATAAAATCCTTTACAGACAAGCAAATGCTGAGAGATTTTGTCACCACCAAGCCTGCCCTAAAAGAGCTCCTGAAGGAAGCACTAAAATGGAAAGGAACAACCACTACCAGCCACTGCAAAAACATGCCAAATAGTAAAGACCATCAAGGCTAGGAAGAAACTGCATCAACTAACCATCAAAATAACCAGCTAACATCATAACGACAGGATCAAATTCACACATAACAATATTAACCTTAAATGTAAATGGGCTAAATACTCCAATTGAAAGACACAGAGTGGCAAATTGGATAAACAGTCAAGACTCATCAGTGTGCTGTATTCAGGAAACCCATCTCATGTGCAGAGACACATATAGGCTCAAAATAAAAGGATGGAGGAAGATCTACCAAGCAAATGGAAAGCAAAAAAAGGCAGGGGTTGCAATCATAGTCTCTGATAAAACAGACTTTAAACCAACAAAGATCAAAAGAGACAAAGAAGGCCATTAAATAATGGTAAAGGGATCAATTCAACAAGAAGAGCTAACTATCCTAAATATATATGCACCCAATACAGGAGGACCCAGATTCATAAAGCAAGTCCTTAGAGACTTACAAAGGGACTTAGACTCCCACACAATAATAATGGGAAATTTTAACAACCCACTGTCAACATTAGACAGATCAACCAGACAGAAAGTTAACAAGGATACCCAGGAATTGAACCCATCTCTGCACCAAGAAGACCTAACAGACATCTACAGAACTCTCCACCCCAAATCAACAGAATATACATTTTTTTAAGCACCATACCACACCCATTCCAAAATTGACCACATAGTTGGAAGAAGGCACTCCTCAGCAAATGTAAAAGAACAGAAATTATAACAAACTGTCTCTCAGACCACAGTGCAATCAAACTAGAACTCAGGATTAAGAAACTCCCTCAAAACCACTCAACTACATGGAAACCGAACAACCTGCTTCTGAATGACTACTGGGTACATAACGAAATGAAGGCAGAAATAAAGATGTTCTCTGAAGCCAAAGAGAACAAAGACGCAATGTACTAGAATCTCTGGGACACATTTAAAGCACTGTGTAGAGGGAAAATTATAGCACTAAATGCCCACAAGAGAAAGCAGAAAAGATCTAAAATTGACACCCTAACATCACAATTAAAAGAGCTAGAGAAGCCAGAGCAAACACATTCAAAAGCTAGCAGAAGACAAGAAATAACTAAGATCAGAGCAGAACTGAAGGAAATAGAGACACAAAAAACCCTTCAAAACATTAATGAATCCAGGAGCTGGTTTTTGAAAAGATCAACAAAATTGATAGACTGCTAGCAAGACTAATAAAGAAGAAAAGAGAGAAGAATCAAATAGACACAATAAAAACTGATAAAGGGGATATCACCACCGATCCCACAGAAATACAAACTACCATCAGAGAATACTATAAACACTTCTATGCAAATAAAGTAGAAAATCTAGAAGAAATGGGTAAATTCATCGAAACATACACCCTCCCAAGACTAAACCAGGAAGAAGTTGAATCTCTTCATAGACCAATAACAGGCTCGGAAATTGAGGCAATCATTAATAGTTTACCAACCAAAAAAAGTCCAGGACCAGATGGATTCACAGCCGAATTCTACCAGAGATATAAGGAGGGGCTGGAACTATTCCTTCTGAAACTATTCCAATCAATAGAAAAAGAGGGAATCCTCCCTAACTCATTTTATGAGGCCAGCATCATCCTGATACAAAAGACTGCCAGAGACACAACAAAAAAAAGAGAATTTTAGACCAATATCCCTGAAGAACATCAATGCAAAAATCCTCAATAAAATACTGGCAAACTGAATCCAGCAGCACATCAAAAAGCTTATCCACCATGATCAAGAGGGCTTCATCCCTGGGATGCAAGGCTGGTTCAACATATGCAAATGAATAAACGTAATCCAGCATATAAACAGAACCAAAGACAAAAACCACATGATTATCTCAACAGATGTAGGAAAGGCCTTTGAAAAAATTCAACAATGCTTCATGCTAAAAACTCTCAATAAATTAGGTATTGATGGAACGTATCTCAAAATAATAAGAGCTATCTGTGACAAACCCACAGCCAACATCATACTCAATGGGCAAAAACTGGAAGCATTCCCTTTGAAAACTGGCATAAGACAGGGATGCCCTCTCTCACCACTTCTATTCAACATAGTGTTGGAAGTTCTGGCCAGGGCAGTCAGGCAGGAGAAGGAAATCAAGGGTATTAAATTAGGAAAAGAGGAAGTCAAATTGTCCCTGTTTGCAGACGACATGATTGTATATCTAGAAAACCCCATTGTCTCAGCACAAAATCTCCTTAAGCTAATAAGCAACTTCAGCAAAGTCTCAGGATACAAAATCAATGTGCAAAAATCACAAGCATTCTTATACACCAATAACAGACAAACAGAGAGCCAAATCACGAGTGAACTCCCATTCACAATTGCTTCAAAGAGAATAAAATACCTAGGAATCCAACTTACAGGGGACGTGAAGGACCTCTTCAAGGAGAACTACAAACCACTGCTCAATGAAATAAAAGGGGGTACAAACAAATGGAAGAACATTCAATGCTCATGGGTAGGAAGAATCAATATCATGAAAATGGTCATACTGCCCAAGGTAATTTATAGATTCAATGTCATCCCCATCAAGCTACCAATGACTTTCTTCACAGAATTGGAAAAAACTACTTTAAAGTTCATATGGAACCAAAAAAGAACCCGCATCACCAAGTCAATACTAAGTAAGCCAAAAGAACAAAGCAGGAGGCATCACACTACCTGACTTCAAACTATACTACAAGGCTACAGTAACCAAAACAGCATGGTGCTGCTACCAAAACTGAGATATAGATCAATGGAACAGAACAGAGCCCTCAGAAATAATGCCATATATCTACAACTATCTGATCTTTGACAAACCTGAGAAAAACAAGAAATGGGGAAAGGATTCCCTATCTAATAAATGGTGCTGGGAAAACTGGCTAGCCATATGTAGAAAGCTGAAACTGGATCCCTTCCTTACACCTTATATAAAAAATCATTCAAGATGGATTAATGACTTAAATGTTAGACCTAAAACCAAAAAACCCTAGAAGAAAACCAAGGCAATGCCATTCAGGACATAGGCATGGGCAAGGACTTCATGTCTAAAACACCAAAAGCAATGGCAACACAAGCCAAAATTGACAAATGGGATCTAATTAAACTAAAGAGCTTCTGCACAACAAAAGAAACTACCATCAGAGTGAACAGGCAACCTACATAATGGAGAAAATTTTTGCAATCTACTCATCTGACAAAGGGCTAATATATAGAATCTACAATGAACTCAAACAAATTTACAAGAAAAAAACAAACAACCCCATCAAAAAATGGGCAAAGGACATGAACAGACACTTCTCAAAAGAAGACATTTATGCAGCCAAAAGACACATGAAAAAATGTTCATCATCACTGGCCATCAGAGAAATGCAAATCAAAACCACAATGAGATACCATCTCACACCAGTTAGAATGGCGATCATTGAAAAGTCAGGAAACGCATAAATGTCTTCTTTTGAGAAGTGTCTGTTCATGTCCTTCGCCCACTTTTTGATGGGGTTGTTTGTTTTTTTCTTGTAAATTTGTTGGAGTTCATTGTAGATTCTGGATATTAGCCCTTTGTCAGATGAGTAGGTTGTGAAAATTTTCTCCCATTTTGTAGGTTGCCTGTTCACTCTGATGGTAGTTTCCTTTGCTGTGCAGAAGATCTTTAGTTTAATTAGATCCCATTTGTCAATTTTGGCTTTTGTTGCCATTGCTTTTGGTGTTTTAGACATGAAGTCCTTGCCCATGCCTATGTCCTGAATGGTAATGCCTAGGTTTTCTTCTAGGGTTTTTATGGTTTTAGGTCTAACGTTTAAGTCTTTAATCCATCTTGAATTGATTTTTGTGTAAGGTGTAAGGAAGTGATACAGTTTCAGCTTTCTACATATGGCTAGCCAGTTTTCCCAGCACCATTTATTAGATAGGGAATCCTTTCCCCATTTCTTATTTTTCTCAGGTTTGTCAAAGATCAGATAGTTGTAGATATGTGGCATTATTTCTGACGGCTCTGTTCTGTTCCATTGATCTATATCTCTGTTTTGGTACCAGTACCATGCTGTTTTGGTTACTGTAGCCTTGTAGTGTAGTTTGAAGTCAGGTGGTGTGATGCCTCCAGCTTTATTCTTTTGGCTTAGGACTGACTTGGCGATGCGGGCTCTTTTTTGGTTCCATATGAACTTTAAAGTAGTTTTTTCCAATTCTGTGAAGAAAGTCATTGGGAGCTTGATGGGGATGGCATTGAATCTGTAAATTACCTTGGGCAGTATGGCCATTTTCACGATATTGATTCTTCCTACCCATGAGCATGGAATGTTCTTCCATTTGTTTGTATCCTCTTTTATTTCCTTGAGCAGTGGTTTGTAGTTCTCCTTGAAGAGGTCCTTCACATCCCTTGTAAGTTGGATTCCTAGGTATTTTATTCTCTTTGAAGCAATTGTGAATGGGAGTTCACTCATGATTTGGCTCTCTGTATGTCTGTTATTTGTGTATAAGATTGCTTGTGATTTTTGCACATTGATTTTGTATCCTGAGACTTTGCTGAAGTTGTTTATCAGCTTAAGGAGATTTTGGGCTGAGACAAGGCGGTTTTCTAGATATACTATCATGTCATCTGCAAACAGGGACAATTTGACTTCCTCTTTTCCTAATTGAATACCCTTGATTTCCTTCTCCTGCCTGACTGCCCTGGCCAGAACTTCCAACACTATGTTGAATAGAAGTGGTGAGAGAGGGCATCCCTGTCTTGTGCCAGTTTTCAAAGGGAATGCTTCCAGTTTTTGCCCATTCAGTATGATATTGGCTGTGGGTTTGTCATAGATAGCTCTTATTATTTTGAGATACGTTCCATCAATACCTAATTTATTGAGAGTTTTTAGCATGAAGCATTGTTGAATTTTTTCAAAGGCCTTTTCTGCATCTATTGAGATAATCATGTGGTTTTTGTCTTTGGTTCTGTTTATATGCTGGATTACATTTACTGATTTGTGTATATTGAACCAGCCTTGCATCCCAGGGATGAAGCCCACTTGATCATGGTGGATAAGCCTTTGGGTGCGCTGCTGGATTCAGTTTGCCAGTATTTTATTGAGGATTTTTGCATCAATGTTCATCAAGGATATTGGTCTAAAATTCTCTTTTTTGTTGTGTCTCTGCCAGGCTTTGGTATCAGGATGATGCTGGCCTCATAAAATGAGTTAGGGAGGATTTCCTCTTTTTCTATTGATTGGAATAGTTTCAGAAGGAATGGTACCAGTTCCTCGTTGTACCTCTGGTAGGATTTGGCTGTGAACCCGTCTGGTCCTGGACTTTTTTTGGTTGGTAAGCTATCAATTATTGCCACAATTTCAGCTCCTGTTATTGGTCTATTCAGAGATTCAACTTCTTCCTGGTTTAGTCTTGGGAGGGTGTATGTGTTGAGGAATTTATCCATTTCTGCTAGATTTTCCAGTTTATTTGCGTAGAGGTGTTTGTAGTATTCTCTGATGGTAGTTTGTATTTCTGTGGGATTGGTGGTGATATCCCCTTTATCATTTTTTATTGCATCTATTTGATTCTTCTCTCTTTTTTTCTTTATTAATCTTGCTAGCGGTCTATCAATTTTGTTGATCCTTTCAAAAAACCAGCTCCTGGATTCATTAATTTTTTGAAGGGTTTTTTGTGTCTCTATTTCCTTCAGTTCTGCTCTGATTTTAGTTATTTCTTGCCTTCTGCTAGCTTTTGAATGTGTTTGCTCTTGCTTTTCTAGTTCTTTTAATTGTGGTGTTAGGGTGTCAATTTTGGATCTTTCCTGCTTTCTTTTGTGGGCATTTAGTGCTATAAATTTCCCCTACACACTGCTTTGAATGCACCCCAGAGATTCTGGTATGTTGTGTCTTGGTTCTCGTTGGTTTCAAAGAACATCTTTATTTCTGCCTTCATTTCGTTATGTACCCAGTAGTCATTCAGGAGCAGGTTGCTCAGTTTCCACGTAGTTGAGCAGTTTTGAGTGAGATTCTTAATCCTGAGTTCTAGCTTGATTGCACTGTGATCTGAGAGATAGTTTGTTATAATTTCTGTTCTTTTACATTTATTGAGGAGAGCTTTACTTCCAAGTATGTGGTCAATTTTGGAATAGGTTTGGTGTGGTGCTGAAAAAAATGTATATTCTGTTGATTTGGGGTGGAGAGTTCTGTAGATGTCTATTAGGTCCACTTGGTGCAGAGCTGAGTTCAATTCCTGGGTATCCTTATTGACTTTCTGTCTCGTTGATCTGTCTAATGTTGACAGTGGGGTGTTAAAGTCTCCCATTATTAATGTGTGGGAGTCTAAGTCTCTTTGTAGGTCACTCAGGACTTGCTTTATGAATCTGGGTGCTCCTCTGTTGGGTGCATATATATTTAGGATACTTAGCTCTTCTTGTTCAATTAATCCCTTTATCATTATGTAATGGCCTTCTTTGTCTCTTTTGATCTTTGTTGGTTTAAAGTCTGTTTTATCTGAGACTAGGATTGCAACCCCTGCCTTTTTTTGCTTTCCATTTGCTTGGTAGATCTTCCTCCATCCTTTTATTTTGAGCCTATGTGTGTCTCTGCATGTGAGATGGGTTTCCTGAATACAGCACACTGATGAGTCTTGAGTCTTTATCCAATTTGCCAGTCTGTGTCTTTTAATTGGAGCATTTAGTCCATTTACATTTGAAGTTAGTACTGTTATGTGTGAATTTGATCCTGTCATTATGATGTTAGCTGGTTATTTTGCTCATTAGTTGATGCAGTCTCTTCCTAGTCTCGATGGTCTTTACATTTTGGCATGATTTTGCATTGACTGGTACCGGTTGTGCCTTTCCATGTTTAGCGCTTCCTTCAGGAGCTCTTTTAGGGCAGGCCTGGTGGTGACAAAATCTCTCAGCATTTGCTTGTCTGTAAAGGATTTTATTTCTCCTTCACTTATGAAGCTTAGTTTGGCTGGATATGAAATTCTGGGTTGAAAATTCTTTTCTTTAAGAATGTTGAATATTGGCCCCCACTCTCTTCTGGCTTGTAGAGTTTCTGCTGAGAAATCCGCTGTTAGTCTGATGGGCTTCCCTTTGATGGTAACGCGACCTGTCTCTGTGGCTGCCCTTAACATTTTTTCCTTCATTTCAACTTTGGTGAATCTGACAATTATGTGTCTTGGAGTTGCTCTTCTCGAGGAGAAGACATTTATGCAGCCAAAAAACACATGAAAAAATGCTCACCATCACTGGCCATCAGAGAAATGCAAATCAAAACCACAATGAGATACCATCTCACACCAGTTAGAATGGCAATCATTAAAAAGTCAGGAAACAACAGGTGCTGGAGAGGATGTGGAGAAATAGTAACACTTTTACAGTGTTGTTGGGACTGTAAACTAGTTCCACCCTTGTGGAAGTCAGTGTGGTGATTCCTTACGGATCTAGAACTAGAAATTCCATTTGACCCAGCCATCCCATTACTGGGTATATACCCAAAGGACTATAAATCATGCTGCTATAAAGACACATGCACACGTATGTTTATTGTGACATTATTCACAATAGCAAAGACTTGGAACCAACCCAAATGTCCAACAATGATAGACTGGATGAAGAAAATGTGGCGCATATACACCATGGAATACTATGCAGCCATAAAAAATGATGAGTTCATGTCCTTTGTAGGGACATGGATGAAATTGGAAATCATCATTCTCAGTATACTATCACAAGAACGAAAAACCAAACACCGCATATTCTCACTCATAGGTGGGAATTGAACAATGAGAACACATGGACACAGGAAGGGGAACATCACACTTCGGGGACTGTTGTGGGGTGTGGGGGAGGGGAGAGGGATAGCATTGGGATATATACCTAATGCTAGATGACAAGTTAGTGGGTGCAGCGCACCAGCATGGCCCATGTATACTTATGTAACTTACCTGCACATTGTGCACATGTACCATGAAACCTAAAGTATAATAATAATAATAATAATAATAAATAAATAAATAAATAAAAAGCAAAAAAGTCAGGAAACAACAGGTGCTGGAGAGGACATGGAGAAAAAGGAACACTTTTACACTGTTGGTGGGACTGTAAACTAGTTCAACCATTGTGGAAGTCAGTGTCGTGATTCCTCAGGGATCTAGAACTAGAAATACTATTTGACCCAGCCATCCCATTACTGGGTATATACCCAAAGGATTATAAATCATGCTGCTATAAAGTCACTGCACACGTATGTTTATTGTGGCACTATTCACAATAGCAAAGACTTGGAACCAACCCAAATGTCCAACAATGATAGACTAGATTAAGAAAATGTGGCACATATACACCATGGAATACTATGCAGCCATAAAAAATGAAGAGTTCATGTCCTTTGTAGGGAAATGGATGAAGATGGAAACCATCATTCTCAGCAAACTTTTCCAAGGACAAAAAACCAAACACCACATCTTCTCACTCATAGAGAACAATGAGAACACAGGGACACAGGAAGGGGAACATTACACACTGGGGCCTGTTGTGGGGTGGGGGTATGGGGAAGGGATAGCATTAGGAGATATACCTAATGTTAAATGACGAGTTAATGGGTGCAGCATACCAACTTGGCTCATGTATACATATGTAACAAACCTGCACGTTGTGCACATGTACCCAAAACTTAAAGTATAATAAAAAAAATTAAAGCAAACAAACAAAATCAGCAAAATTGCAGGATCCAAGAGCAACATGTGAAACAGTTGTATTTCTATGTAAAAGCAATAAAAATTCTGAAAAAAAATCAAGAAAACAATTTCATTTAAGATAGTATCATAAATAATAAAGTGAAAATAATAAATTATTTAGAAATAAATTTAACCAATCGGATGAGATTTGTAAACTGAAAGTTACAATATGTTGCTGAAAGACATTACAGATTACCTAGATAAATGGATAGACAGTTCATGTTAATGGATTGGAGTATTTGATATTATTAAGATGACACACTCTCCCAGACAAATCAACAGATTTGATATCATCTTCATCAAAATCCCTAGGTCCCTTTTTGCAGAAAAGATTATGGTAAAATGTATATGGAAATATAAGGAACATAAAATAGCCAAAACAATCTTAAAGAAAAAAACAAAGTTGGAGGGCTCACATTCCAAATTTCAAAATATAACAAAAAGCTATGGTAACAAAAGCAGCATGGTACTGACCTAATGACACACATATAGATCAATGGAATAGAATTGAAAATCTAGAAATAAACCCACAAATTTATGGCTAATTGATTTAGTCATACGTAGACCCAAACATTTGTGGCTAGTTGGGAAACGGTGCTCAAATTATTCAATGTAGAAGAAAGAATAAGTTTAAAAAATGATGCTCAGACAACAGGATATGTATATGTAAGAGAATGAAGTGGATCTCTTTCTCAAACCATACACAAAAATTAACTCAGGAAACAAAAGTAAAAATAGACAAGTGGGAATACAACTAACTAAAAAGCTTCTGCACAGCAAAGAAAGCAATTAATAGAGTGAAGAGAAAACCTACAAAATGGGAGAAAATATTTGTAAACTACACATATCATAAAGGGTTAATATCTAAAAGATAAAAGGAATGAAAAAAAGCAATAGCAAGAAAGCAAATAACTTGATTGAAAAATATTCAAAAGGCTTGAATACACATTCCTCAAAAGTAGACACACTAATAACAAACAGATAAATTTCTTAAATGCTCAACATCAGTAATCATTAGGGAAATATAAATTAAAACCACAGTGGGATACCAGCTCACTACTGTTAGAATGGTTATTATCAAAAAGTCAAAAGACAACAAATGTTGGCAATGATGTTAGGAAAAGAGAACCCTTATATACTATTGATGAGAATGTAAATTAATATAGCCATTATGGAAAGCAGCATGAACGTTTCTAAAAAAATAAATTAGAAACACCATATGATCCAGCAATTCCATTAATGCGTAGGTATCCAACTGAAATAAAATCACTATGTCAAAGAGATATCTGTGTTCCCATATTGATTGCAGCAATATTCATAGTAGCAAAGAAATGGAATCAACCTAAGTGTCTATCAATTGATGAATACGTAAAGAAAATATGCTACATATACTGGATGGAATTTTATTCAGCCCTAAAAGCGAATAAAATCTTGTCATTTGCAAAAACATGGATAAAACTAGGAGGTCATTGTGTTAAGTGAAATATGCAAATCACAGAAAGACAGAAGCCACATAATTTCACACATATAGAATCTTTAAAAGTTGACCTCATAGAAGTCTACAATAGAATGGTGATCACCATAGTCTGGGATGGTTAGGGTGGAGGGAACAATGGGGAGATGTTGGTCAAGGGTATGTAATTACAGCTAGATGGGAGAAGTAAGTTTGAAAGATGTATTATACAGCATGATGACAATATTCTTAATGAAGATGTATTATTAATATATTTTTAATGCAGAGGGAGTAGATGTTAAGTATTTTCACCACAAAATGATAGCTATATGAGGTAATGTTTATTAATTAAATTTAATCATTCCATAATATATATGTATCTCAAAAAATTATCTTGTAGGATGTCAGCACTCATATTCCCTCACAACATGAATTCTGCATCCATTCACAGACAAAAGTCTCCCTATGAAAATCTGGGATTCGGGTAGAAGGTTGTGAATACCAGATGGATCACAAAACCTTAAAAGTGTCATTTTGAGAATGAAGACCAGCACCCAGGAGTTTGACCCATTGATCTTGCTCCTGCAATTGAGCCCAGAGACAACCCCATTCCCCAGAAGGCTTGGCTACAGCCGGGTTTGGTCTTCAGCCTGCAATCAAATCCATCTACCAAGGATCCAGGCAGAATCACACATACTATTGTCCTGGTAAAGATGCCCCCCTGCCCACTGACATTGGTCTTGGCAGTAAACCTGAAAGTTGCTCTGTGGCTTGACTCTAGACCCCTCAGCTAAGGTCCCAGTTCAAGACTGCTCATACAAGGACCCAGAGAGAGACTCACCCATATCTTGCAGCTCAAGAGTCTGAGCCTTTACAACAGACTTGACAACCTTCATGTCATGCCAGATCCCAAAAAGGGTCAGTCTCAGATGCAAACCTCCTCCCCCACACCCACCCTCTGCTGTAGTCAGAGAACTATCCTGTTTGTTCAGGGACCCGCTGGGAGACATGCAGTCATCTGAACCAATAAAAACGGTCACCAGCCACCATCACATAGCATATCTCAAGGGGGATACGTATCAAATCCAGTCCCGCCTGCTGCAGTTAAGGAACTACCCAACCTCTGCAATTACCAGTTGGAGATATACACCCATCTGAGCTAATGAGAAACGATCTCCAGCCTCCATTCAACAGCAGATTCTCAGAAGGTCCTGTCTCAGCCCCAGTCCCTCTCACTACAGTCAGGGACCTAACCCACCTGTGCAGGGACTTGCTGAGAGGCAAACCTGTCTGGGCCACTGGGACAGTCTTCGAGGCTAAAATCTCTGGTCAAACTTTCCTCAAAGCCTGGGTACTCTCTTTTGTACCTTCTCCAGAACCTACCAGGCTGGAAGCTGGCCATACTTGTAGGCCTCATGAGACTCAAAAAAAACTGAGGCTTAGAGAGTCCTCTAGTGCTAACATGGCTGCATTGGTCAAGAGCTCAGAGGACTCAACAGTCAGTCTGCTTAAATGGAAGTATCTCTGAAGAATGGTAACAAACAATACCAGGTTTTAAAGACTGGAATAAATACCTAATCTTTCAGTGTGTAGATATTATTGCACATTCACAAGCATCAAAAACATTTAGTGTAATATCTCATCAAATGAACAAAATAAAGGTACATAGACTGACCTTAAAGTGATAGATATGTGTTATATTGCAGAGAAAGAATTTAAAATAGCTGTTTGAAGGCAGCTCAATGGAATTCAATGAAGCACAGAAAATCAATTCAGAAATTTATTTAAAAATGTAACAGAGAGATTGACATAACAAAAATAAATCAGACAGAAATCCTGGAGCTGAAAAATACAATAGATGAGAAAAACTACTGTAGGTAGCATCAAAAAAAGAATTGAGCAAACATTTAAAAGAATAATTACACTCAAAAAGGTAGTGTAGGGGATGGAGAGATTGGTCAACTGGTAGAAAATTAAAGTTAGAAGAAACATGTTCTGATGCTCTGTTGCACAGTAGGGTAACGATTGTTAACAACAATGTATTCTATATTTCAAAATAGTTAGCTGAGAGGACTTTAAATGTTCTTGCACAAAGAAGTAAAAATTTTTTAGGTGATGGACATGTTAATTACCTCTGATCTGATTATTGTTATATATATATACATATAGATGTGTATATATATAAACATTACACTATATCCCATAAATATGCACAATTATTATGTGACAATAAAAAATGAAATAAAATTTTTTAAACATCATGTTGTACACAAAAAATACATATAACTGTATCTGTCAATTTAAAAAATATCTATTGTTTTGATTTCTGCTTTTATCTTTGTAGTTCTGTTCCTTCTATTTTCCATGGGTTTATTCTGGTGGTTCTTTTATTTCTAGTTTCTCTAGTTGAAAATTATGCTCATGTATTTTTAAATTATTTTGTTTTCATTTTCTAAGAAAATAAATGTATATGACTGTAAGTATAAAATAACCTAAACAAAAGAGCTAGAACTATTAAAAGTGTTTAAAGAAAACATAGTGGTATATTCAAGACCTTGAATTTGAGATTGTATTATTAGATAGGGTATTAAAAGTATAAGCAACAAAAAATAGATCAATTAGACTTTGTCAAAATCAAAAACTTTTGTGTATCAAATAATATTATCTAGAAAGTCAGAAAACCACCTGGAGAATTAGAAAATATTTGTAATTATGTATTTAATAATGGTCTACTGTCCAGAATTTATTTTTTTAAAAGCTACTTACTATGCAACAGCAAAAAGATAAAGAACACAGGTTAAAAATGCATAAAGATTTCTGCCCCAATAGGGCCAGCTAGACACAGCCAAGAGGAAGATCTCCTACTGAGAGACCAGGACATCAGGAAAACTGGTGCAGTTCTATCAGATATTCAGAGGGAAGGCATTGAGTGCAGACAGAAGGAAGACACAGAGGCTGTGCTGAAGGGGGAGAAATCTAGGAAGCCTGCATGGGACTACCATGCACTAGGACTTGTTCCTGGCCCCCCTAGATACCTGCAGGGGTTAGGCAATGAGTTGAACAGCCAAGTAGCAACCCACTCTCACCAAGGGCCTCTGGAATCTCAGCAGGTGGAGACACCTCAACCACCAAGAACACCTCAGTTAGCAGTAAAGCTGCTTAAATAAATAGTAGGAGCAGAACTCCAGCCTATACAGAGTCCAGAGGGTTCAATGTGGAAGCATCTGTAGTGGAGCACAGCCAGGGATGCCCTTCCTCCTAGGTTCAACATGTTCTCAGAGGAGACTTTAGCCCTAGAAGAACTGTCAGACTTGAAATCTTTAGGGTAGTCTTTCCCATAAGATGGGGCTGGTCCAACTTGAGCACCTCTTGGCCTGCTGGCCTCTACTGGGGCCCAAGCCTGGCTGCACCCACTTACAGTGCAGCCCCCAGGTACCTCCTGGGAACTGCATTATAACTCCTGTGCTGGTGGACCACCCCTGACCTGCAGAGTGCTCCAGCAGAGTGGCCCCTGTGGAAACACATCAGCCTGCCCACACCTTTCCCACTGCAGTCTCCCCCATGCCACGTTGCCTGCAGGCACTTGCCCATGAACAACCCCAACATTACTATGCCAGTGCATGTGTGTGTAGGCAGACATAGCCTTCCCTTCCTCACCAGCACATGTGTGTGCATGCACCCTGCCATGCAACCACTGCCAGCATTAGTGCACCTCATCCCCATCCCTTCTGCCACACCATAATTTGTATTGAAGTATTTCTGAGCAAGAAACCCAGCAGCACCACCAGCTGCTTCACACCTGTGCTGGAGCAGCTGGTGTGAAACTGAGTGCACAACAAAGCAGATCTGCTCCCATCTCTGAGCAGTCACCAGTATGAATGTGCACAAACTTTACACAGAGTCCTGTGCCCACCAGCACCCTACCACTGGCATGAACACATGGATGGTTGCCAGTGGGGGCTCCCTGCAACCTTGAGCCATACTGCCAATGCTGATGCTACACAGAGCCTGGCACTCCAGCACCCACTAGAATCCTGCCATAGCCAACAAGCAGCCATGCTGCTGCTGCCACTGCAGCTGGAATATGTGGCTGAGAACACATCTCACTGTCCCTGAACTATGAAGTGCTTTGGCTGGCAATACCCATCAGAGTGTGTGACTAATGGTCTGGGACCAGCTCAGCCCTTTCACAGCTGCTTCCTAATCTCAAGAGCCAGAGATCAAAGCTGGGGTTTGATACCAGTCCTCCAAATTTGGAGTACATAGTCCAGGAATTCTGAGATGAGTCTTGGCCCCCTAAAATTTTCCAGTAAAAAAGCCAGTAGACTTAACATACTTTATACTACAATCAAACTCCCAAGGTTATCAAGTAGAATAAAATAAAAAACTAATCCACAGAACAGCAACTTCAAAGATTGAAGGAACATTAACTAACAAAGATGCAGAAAGAACCAGATCAAGAACTTTGATCACTCAAAAAGCCAGAGTGTCTTATTTCCTCCAAATGACCACAATAGTTCTCCAGCAATGGTTCTTAAATGGGCTGAAATGACAGAAATATAATTCAGAATATGGATGAGAACAAAAACCATTTAAATTCAGGATGATGTTGAAATCTAATCTAAGCAAGCTAAGAATCACAATAAAATGGTACAGCAGGTGACAGACAAAATAGCCAGTAAAGAAAAGTCCATAACCAACCTGATAGAGCTGAAAAGCATAATTCAATCACAAGTATTAACAGCAGAATAGACCAAGCTGAAAAAAAGAATCTCAGAACGTGAAGACTGAGGTATTAGTCCATTTTCACACTGCTATGAAGAACCACGTGAGACTGGGTAATTTATGAAGAAAACAGGTTGAATTGACTCACAGTTCCACATGGCTGGGGAGGCCTCAGGAGACTTACAATCATGGTGGAAGGCAAAGGGGAAGCAAGGCACATCTTCCTATGGTGGAGCAGGAGAAAGATGGAGAAAAGAAGGGAAGTGCCACATTTTAAAACCATCAGATCTCATGAGAACTCACTGACTATCATAAGAACAGCAAGGGGAGAATCTGCCACCATGAACCAATCACCTGCAACAAGGCCCTTCCTTGGACACATGGTGATTACAATTTGAGATGAGATTTGGGTGGGGACACAGAGCCAAATCTTATCAACTGTTTTTCTGAAATAAGACATTAAGACAATAATTTTAAATAAAGAATGAAAAGAAATGAACAGAACCTCTGAGAAATATGGGATTCTGTAAAGGAATTGAATCTACAACACATTGGCACCCCTGAAAGAGATGGAGAGAATGAAAGCAACTTGGAAAACATATTTCAGAATGTCATCCATGAGAAATTCTTCAACATAGCTCGAGAGGCCAACATTCAAATTCAGGAAATGCAGAGAACCCACACAACATACGTCACAGGAAGATCATCTCCAAAACCAATAATCATCTGATTCTCCAAGATTGAAATGAAATTTTAAAATGTTAAGGGCCACTAAAAAATTCAAGTCACCTAAAAAAGGAAGCCCATCTGACTAACAGCATATCTCTCAGTAGAAACCCTACATGGCAAAAGAGATTGGGAGCCTATATTCAACATTCTTAAAGAAAAGAAATTCCAACCAAGAGTTTTCTATTCGGCAAAACTAAGCTTCAAAAGCAAAGGAGAAACAACATTCTTTTTTCAGAAAATCAAATGCTGAGAGGATTCATTACCACCAGACTTCTTACCAGAACTCCTGAAAAAAGCACCAAATATGGAAAAGAATGACTGTTACTAGTCACTGCAAAAACACACTTAAGTACAGAGACCTGTGACACCATAAAGCAAACACACAAACAAGTGAGAATAATAAACAACTAACAACACGATTATAGAATTGAATTTACACATAAATACTAACCTTGAGTTTAAATGAGGCAAATGCCCCCAATTTAAAGGCACAGAGTGGCAATCTGGATAAAAAGCAGACCCAATGGTATGCTGTCTTCAAGAGATCCATCTCACAT
Organism: Pongo pygmaeus; assembly: GCF_028885625.2. Classification (NCBI taxonomy): domain Eukaryota; kingdom Metazoa; phylum Chordata; class Mammalia; order Primates; family Hominidae; genus Pongo; species Pongo pygmaeus. The sequence continues at coordinate 120,253,651 of NC_072396.2, read as the reverse complement.
GCAATGACACACATAGGCTCAAAATACAGGGATGGAGAAAAATTTGCAACACACACACACACACAACAACATGGGTTGCAATAGTAATTTTAGAAAATACAGACTTCAAATCAACAAAGATCAAAAAAGACAAAGAAGGACATTATATGATGGTAAAGCATTCCATTCAAAAAGAAGACTTAATTATCCTAAATATTTATGCACCCAACACAGAAGCACCCAGATTTATTAACCAAGTTCTTAGAGATCTACAAAGAGACTTAGACTCCAATATAATAAGTGAGAGACTTCAACACTCCAGTGACAGTATTAGACAGATCATTGTGACAGAAAATAAACAAAAATATGCAGAACCTGAACAGAATGCTGGACTAAATGGATCTGATAGACATCTACAGAACTCTCCACCCCAAAACAACAAAATGTACATTCCTCTCATTGCTACATGGCACACATGCTAAAATCAAACACACAATAGAACATGAAGTAATTGTCAGCAAATTCAAAAGAACAGAAATCATACCAAAGAATCTCTCACACCACAGCACAATAAAAAACAGAACTCAATACTAAGAAAATTGCCCAAAACCATGGAAATTAAGCAACCTGCTTCTGAATGCCTTTTGAGCAAGTAATGAAACTAAGGCAGAAATCAGAAAGTTATTTGAAACTAATGAGAACAAAAATACAGCATACCAGTATCACTGGAACACAGCTAAAACAGAATTAAGAGGGAAGTTTAGATTACTAAACATCAACAACAAAAAGTTAGAAAAATCTCAAATTAATGAACAAACATCACAACTGAAAGAACTAGAAAAGCAAGAGCAAACTAACCTCAAAGCTAACAGAAGACAAGAAATAACAAAAATCAGAGCAGAAAATGAAGGAAATTGAGATGCAAAATAAACGTTTAAAAGATAAACGAATCAAGAAGGTGGTTTTTTGAAGATATTAATAAGATAGATAAACCACTAGCTAGACTAATAAAGAATAAAAGAGAGAAGAATCAAATAAATGCAATCAGAAATCACAAAGAGGATATTGCCACTGACTCAACAGAAATACAAATAACTATCAGAATATTATGAAAACAAACTAGAAAATCTAGAAAAAAAAAGAATAAATTTCTAAATATATACATGCTCCCAAGACTGATCTAGGAAAAAATTTAAATCTCTAAACAGACCAATAATAATCTCTGGAATTGAATAAGTAAAAAATAGCCTATAAAAGAAAAACAGCCCTGGAACAGATGAATTCAGAGCCAAATTCTACCAGATGTACAAAGATGAGCTGGTACCATTTCTACTGAAATTATTTGAAAAAATTGAGGATGAGGGACTCTTCGTCAACTCACTTTATAAGGCCACCATCATCCTGATTCTGAAACCTGGCAGAGAAATGACAACAAAAATTCTCAGGTCAACATCCTTGATAAATATTGATGCAAAAAATCCTCAACAAAATATTAGTAAACCAAATCCAGAAGCACATCAGAAAGCTTATCCACCATGATCAACTATGTTTTATCCCTGAGAGGCAAGGTTGGTTCAACATATGCAAATCAATAAATGTAATTGATCACATAAACAGAACTAAAGACAAAAAACGTGATTATTTGAATAGATGCAAAAATGACTTTCAATAAAATTCAGCATCCTTCATGGTTAAAAAAACTCCCAAAAACCAGGCATTGAAGGAAGATACCTCAAAATAATAACAGCCACCATCATACTGAATGAGCAAAAGCTGGAAGCATTCCTTTTTAAAACTGGCACAAGACAAGGATGCTATCTCTCACCACATCTATTCAAAAAAGTATTGGAAGTCCAGGCCAGAGCAACAAAGCAAGAGAAAGCAATAAAGTGCATTCAAATAGAAATAGAAACAGAAGAAGTCAAACTATTCCTGTTTGAAGATGACAGTATTCTATATTAGAAAACCCCATAGTCTCAGCCCCAAAACTCTTTAAGCTGATAAACAACTTCAGCAAAGTTTCAGGATACAAAATCAATGTACAACAATAAGTGGTATTCCTGTACATCAGCAACAACCAAACCAAGAGCAAAATCAGAAATGTAATCTCATTCATGGTAGCCAGAAATAAAATAAATTACTGAGAAATACAACAAAGCAGAAAGTTAAAAAAAAAAAAAACACAATGAGAATTTTAAAACACTGCTCAAAGAAATTAGAAATGACAGCTCTGGCAACCAAGATGGCCGAATAGGAATGGCTCCAGTCTACAACTCCCAGCGTGAGCGACACAGAAGACGGGTGATTTCTGCATTTCAATCTGAGGTACCAGGTTCATCTCACTAGGGAGTCCCAGACAGTGGGCACAGGACAGTGGGTGTACTGCACCGTGGGTGAGCCAAAGCAGGGTGGGGCATTGTCTCACTTGGGAAGCACAAGGGGTCAGGGAGCTCCCTTTCCTATTCAAAAAAAGGAGTGACTGACAGCACCTGGAAAATCAGGTCACTCCCACCCTAATACTGCACTTTTCTGATGGGCTTAAAAAATGGCGCACCAGGAGATTATATCCTGCACCTGGCTCAGAGGGTCCTATGCCCACAGAGCCTGGCTGATTGCTAGCACAGGAGTCTGACATCAAACCGCAAGGTGGCAGCAAGGCTGGGGGATGGGCACGCACCATTGCCCAGGCTTACTTAGGTAAACAAAGTAGTCGGGAAGCTCGAACTGGGTGGAGCCCAACACAGCTCAAGGAGGCCTGCCTGCCTCTGTAGGCTCCACTTCTGGGGGCAGGGCACAGACAAACAAAAAGACAGCAGTAACCTCTGCACACTTAAACGTCCCTGTCTGACAGCTTTGAAGAGAGCAGTGGTTCTCCTAGCACACAGCTGGAGATCTAAGAATGGACAGACTGCCTTCTCAAGTGGGTCCCTGACTCCTGACCCCTAAGCAGCCTAACAGGGAGGTACCCCCCAGTAGGGGCAGACTGACATCTCACATGGCCAGGTACTCCTCTGAGACAAAACTTCCAGAGGAAGGATCAGACAGCAGCATTCGCGGTTCATGAAAATCCACTGTTCTGCAGCCACCGCTGCTGATACCCAGGCAAACAGGGTCTGGAGTGGACCTCCAGCAAACTCCAACAGACCTGCAGCTGAGGGTCCTGTCTGTTAGAAGGAAAACTAACAAACAAAAAGGACATCCACACCAAAAACCCATCTGTATATCACCATCATCAAAGACCAAAAGTAGATAAAACCACAAAGATGGGGAAAACACAGAGCAGAAAAACTGGAAACACTAAAAAGCAGAGCACCTTTCCTCCTCCAAAGGAATGCAGATCCTCACCAGCCATGGAACAAAGCTGGACAGAGAATGACTTTGACGACTTGAGAGAAGAAGGCTTCAGATGATCAAACTACTCCGAACTACAGGAGGAAATTCAAACCACAGGCAAAGAAGGTAAAAACTTTGAAAAAAGTTTAGACGAAAGTATAACTAGAATAACCAATACAGACAAGTGCTTAAAGGAGATGATGGAGCTGAAAGGCAAGGCTAGAGAACTACGTGAAGAATGCAGAAGCCTCAGGAGCTGATGCAATCAACTGGAAGCAAGGGTATCAGTGACGGAAGAGGAAATGAATGAAATGAAGCAAGAAGAGAAGTGTAGAGAAAAAAGAATACAAAGAAACGAACAAAGCCTCCAAGAAATATGGCACTATGCGAAAAGACCAAATCTACGTCTGATTGGTGTACCTGAAAGTGATGGGGAGAATGGAACCAAGTTAGAAAACACTCTGTAGGATATTATCCAGGAGAACTTCCCCAATCTAGCAAGGCAGGCCAACATTCAGATTCAGGAAATACAGAGAACGCCAAAAAGGTACCCCTCGAGAAGAGCAACTCCAAGACACGTAATTGTCAGATTCACCAAAGTTGAAATGAAGGAAAAAATGTTAAGGGCAGCCAGAGAGAAAGGTCGGGTTACCCACAAAGGGAAGCCCATCAGACTAACAGCGGATCTCTCGGCAGAAACTCTACAAGCCAGAAGAGAGTGGGGGCCAATATTCAACATTCTTAAAGAAAAGAATTTTCAATCCAGAATTTCATATCCAGCCAAACTAAGCTTCATAAGTGAAGGAGAAATAAAATCCTTTACAGAAAAGCAAATGCTGAGAGATTTTGTCACCACCAGGCCTGCCCTAAAAGAGCTCCTGAAGGAAGCACTAAACGTGGAAAGGAACAACCAGTACCAGCCACTGCAATATCATGCCAAATAGTAAAGACCATCAAGGCTAGGAAGAAACTGCATCAACTAATGAGCAAAATAACCAGCTAACATCATAATGACAGGATCAAATTCACACATAACAGTATTAACCTTAAATGTAAATGGACTAAATGCTCCAATTAAAAGAAACAGACTGGCAAATTGGATAAAAAGTCAACACCCATCAGTGTGCTGTATTCAGGAAACCCATCTCATGTGCAGAGACACACATAGGCTCAAAATAAAATGATGGAGGAAGATCTACCTAGAAAATGGAAAGCAAAAAAAAGGCAGGGGTTGCAATCCTAGTCTCTGATAAAACAGACTTTAAACCAATAAAGATCAAAAGAGACAAAGAAGGCCATTAAATAATGGTAAAGGGATCAATTCAACAAGAAGAGCTAACTATCCTAAACATATATGCACCCAATAAAGCAGCACCCAGATTCATAAAGCAGGTCCCGAGTGACCTACAAAGAGACTTAGACTCCCACACAATAATAATGGGAAATTTTAACACCCCACTGTCAACATTAGACAGATCAACCAGACAGAAAGTTAACAGGGATACCCAGGAATTGAACTCAGCTCTGCACCAAGCAGACCTAATAGACATCTACAGAACTCTCCACCCCAAATCAACAGAATACACATTTTTTTCAGCACTACACCACACTCATTACAAAATTGACCACATAGTTGGAAGTAAAGCTCTCTTCAGCAAATGTAAAGATCAGAGATTATAACAAACTGTCTCTCAGACCACAGTGCAATCAAACTAGAACTCAGGATTAAGAAACTCACTCAAAACTGCTCAACTACATGGCAAATGAACAACCTGCTCCTGAATGACTACTGGGTACATAACGAAATGAAGGCAGATATAAAGATGTTCTTTGAAAGCAATGAGAACAAAGACACGACATACCAGAATATCTGGGACACATTCAAAGCAGTGTGTAGAAGGAAATTTATAACAGTAAATGCCCACAAGAGAAAGCAGGAAAGATCCAAAATTGACACCCTAACATCACAATTAAAAGAACTAGAAAAGCAAGAGCAAACACATTCAAAAGCTAGCAGAAGGCAAGAAATAACTAAAATCAGAGCAGAACTGAAGGAAATAGAGACACAAAAAACCCCTCAAAAAATTAATGAATCCAGGAGCTGGTTTTTTGAAAGGATCAACAAAATTGATAGACTGCTAGCAAGACTAATGAAGAAGAAAAGAGAGAAGAATCAAATAGACGCAATAAAAAATGATAAAGGGGATATCACCACTGATCCCACAGAAATACAAACTACCATCAGAGAATACTACAAACACCTCTATGCAAATAAACTAGAAAATCTAGAAGAAATGGATAAATTCCTCAACACACATACCCGCCCAAGACTAAAGGAAGAAGTTGAATCTCTGAATAGACCAATAACAGGCTCTGAAATTGTGGCAATAATCAATAGCTTACCAAACAAAAAGAGTTCAGGAACAGATGGATTTACAGCCAAATTCTACCAGACATACAAGGAGGAATTGGTACCATTCCTTCTGAAACTATTCCAATCAATAGAAAGAGGGAATCCTCCCTAACCCATTTTGTGAGGCCAGCATCATCCTGATACCAAAGCCGGGCAGAGACACAACCAAAAAAGAGAATTTTAGACCAATATCCCTGAAGAACATCGATGCAAAAATCCTCAATAAAATACTAGCAAACTAAATCCAGCAGCACATCAAACAGCTTATCCACCATGATCAAGTGGGCTTCATCCCTGGGATGCAAGGCTGGTTCAATATATGCAAATCAATAAATGTAATCCAGCATATAAACAGAACCAAAGACAAAAACCACATGATTATCTCAATAGATGCAGAAAAGGCCTTTGACAAAATTCAACAATGCTTCATGCTAAAAACTCTCAATAAATTAGGTATTGATGGGATGTATCTCAAAATAAAAAGAGCTATCTATGACAAACCCACAGCCAATATCATACTGAATGGGCAAAAACTGGAATCATTCCCTTTGAAAACTGGCACAAGACAAGGATGCCCTCTCTCACCACTCTTATTCATCATAGTGTTGGAAGTTCTGGCCAGGGCAATCAGGCAGGAGAAGGAAATAAAGGGTATTCAATTAGGAAAAGAGAAAGTCAAATTGTCCCTGTTTGCAGATGACATGATTGTATATCTAGAAAACCCCATTGTCTCAGCCCAAAATCTCCTTAAGCTGATAAGCAACTTCAGCAAAGTCTCAGGATACAAAATCAATGTACGAAAATCACAAGCATTCTTATACACAAATAACAGACATACAGAGAGCCAAATCATGAGTGAACTCCCATTCACAATTGCTTCAAAGAGAATAAAATACCTAGGAATCCAACTTACAAGGGACATGAAGGACCTCTTCCAGGAGAACTACAAACCACTGCTCAATGAAATAAAAGAGGATACAAACAAATGGAAGAACATTCCATGCTCATGGGTAGGAAGAATCAATATCGTTAAAATGGCCATACTGCCCAAGGTAATTTATAGATTCAATGCCATCCCCATCCAGCTCCCAATGACTTTCTTCACAGAATTGGAAAAAACTACTTTAAAGTTCATATGTAACCAAAAAAGAGCCAGCATCGCCAAGTCAATCTTAAGCCAAAAGAACAAAGCTGGAGGCATCACACTACCTGACTTCAAACTATACTACAAGGCTACAGTAACCAAAACAGCATGGTACTGGTACCAAAACAGAGATATAGATCAATGGAACAGAACAGAGCCCTCAGAAATAATGCCACATATCTACAACTATCTGATCTTTGACAAACCTGAGAAAAACAAGAAATGGGGAAAGGATTCCCTATTTAATAAATGGTGCTGGGAAAACTGGCTAGCCATATGTAGAAAGCTGAAACTGGATCCCTTCCTTACACCTTATACAAAAATTAATTCAAGATGGATTAAAGACTTAAACATTAGACCTAAAATCATAAAAACCCTAGAAGAAAACCTAGGCATTACCATTCAGGACATAGGCATGGGCAAGGACTTCATGTCGAAAACACCAAAAGCAATGGCAACAAAAGCCAAAATTGACAAATGGGATCTAATTAAACTAAAGAGCTTCTGCACAGCAAAAGAAACCACCATCAGAGTGAACAGGCAACCTACAGAATGCGAGAAAATTTTTGCAACCTACTCATCTGACAAAGGGCTAATATCCAGAATCTACAATGAACTCCAACAAATTTACAAGAAAAAAACAAACAACCCCATCAAAAAGTGGGCCAAGGACATGAACAGACACTTCTCAAAAGAAGACATTTATGCAGCCAATAGACACATGAAAAAATGCTCACCATCACTGGCTATCAGAGAAAAGCAAATCAAAACCACAATGAGATACCATCTCACACCAGTTAGAATGGCAATCATTAAAAAGTCAGGAAAAAACAGGTGCTGGAGAGGATGTGAAGAAATAGGAACACTTTTACACTGTTGGTGGGACTGTAAACTAGTTCAACCATTGTGGAAGTCAGTGTGGTGATTCCTCAGGGATCTAGAACTAGAAATATCATTTGATCCAGCCATCCCATTACTGGGTATATACCCAAAGGACTATAAATCATGCTGCTATGAAGACACATGCACATGTGTGCTTATTACGGCACTATTCACAATAGCAAAGACTTGGAACCAACCCAAATGTCCAACAATGATAGACTGGATGAAGAAAATGTGGCGCATATACACCATGGAATACTATGCAGCCATAAAAAATGATGAGATCATGTCCTTTGTAGGGACATGGGTGAAATTGGAAATCATCATTCTCAGTAAACTATCGCAAGAACAAAAAACCAAACACCGCATGTTCTCACTCATAGGTGGGAATTGAACAATGAGAACACACGGACACAGGAAGGGGAACATCACACTCTGGGGACTGTTATGGAATTGGGGGAGGGGGGAGGGATAGCATTAGGAGATATACCTAACGCTAAGTGATGAGTTAATGGGTGCAGCACACCAGCATGGCACATGTATACATATGTAACTAACCAGCACATTGTGCACATGTATCCTAAAACTTAAAGTATAATAATAGTAAAAAAAAAAAAAAAGAAAAAGAAAATTGCTAAATGTTATGTAAACATAAAGTGATATATATGTTATATTAAAGAATGAGCCTGAGGAAAAAAGAGAAATTAGAAAGGACAAAAATAAATGGAAAAATACTCTATGCTCATGAGTTGGAAGCCTCAATATTGTTAAAATGGTCATGCTACCCAAAGCAATTTACAGATTCAATGCTATTCCCATCAAACTACCAATGATATATTTCATAGAACTAGAAAATTTATGTTAAAATTTATATAAAAGCACAAAAGAGCCTGAATAATTAAGGCAATCCTAACCAAAAAGAACAAAGAAGGAGAAATTATGCTACCTGACATACAACTATATGACAGAGCTATAGTAACCAAAAAAGCATGGTGCAAGTACAAAAACAGACACATAGACAAATGGAACAGAATAGAGAGCACAGCCCTTAGGCTACACAACTGCAATCATCTGATCTTCAACAAATTGAAAAAAATAAGCAATGGGGAAAGGACTTTCTATCAATAAGTGGTGTTGGAATAACTGCCTGGACATGTGCAGAAGATAGAAAGTAAACCTCTTTTTCACAACATAAAAAATCAACTCAAGATGGATTAAATACTTAAATGTAAAGCCCAAAACTATAAAAACCCTGAATGATGATGTAGGCAATACCATACTGGACATAGGCTCTGGCAAATATTTCATAATGAAGATGCCAAAAGCAGTTGCAACAAAAGCAAATATTGACACATGGGATCTAATTAAACTAAAGAGCTTCTGCACAGCAAAAGAAACTATCATCAGAGTAAATAGACAATCTACAGAATGGGAGAAAATTCACAAACTACGCATCTGATAAAGGGCTAATATCCAGAATCTATAAAGGAACTTAAACAAACCAACAAGCACAAAACAAATAATCGCATTAAAAATGGGGAAAGTACAATAAGACAGAAACAGAAACAACCAAAGGTTAAAAAGTGGAGAGACACACTTAAAGGATTGAATTTTTACTACTTTTCTTTCTGTGTTTGTTTATGCAATAAATGTTAAGTTGTCATTAGTTTAAAATAATGGGTTATAACAGTATTTGCAAGCCTCATGGTAACATCTAATCAAAAAATACACAATGAATACACAAAAAATAAAAAGCAAGAAATTAAAGCATACCAACAGAGAAAATAGCCTTCACAAAAGTGAAGACAAGAAGAAAGAAAAGAAGGAAGAAAGAAAAGAAAAGAAAGAAAAGAAGGAAGAAAAACTGCAAAACAGCCATAAAACAATTAACAAATTATCAATAATAAAATTAAATGTAAATGAATTACACTCTCCAATCAAAAGACATAGAGTGGCTGAATGGACTTAAAAAAACAAGACCCACTGATCTGTTGTGAAACACAGATGACATCAAAACCATAAACTCAATGAAGGAATTTGTAAAAGAGACATGCATGAAATAAAGTGAATTAGAAAGGATAAAACTGTAACTACATCTACATCTTTATCTACAACTATCCATAAATAAAACAAACAGGAATGTGCAAATAAGCCAAATAAATTTTTATCATATATTAAATATTAAATGTTTAAAGTAAATGAAGGGGTTTTCTTTTCTGTACCATTTATATAGCTGTTTATTCTAGCACTAGCAACATATTATACATACCATTGTAGCTCTGGAATTTTATTGGAATTGTATTACATGTATGCATATATATTCTCTGGGAGAGAATAGGCATCAGTACAATATAGTCTTCCAATCCAGAAATAGGAATCTCCACTTAATCACTTTTCTTTTTTGAGACAGAGTCCTACTCTGTCACCGAGGCTGGAGTGCCGTGGCATGATCTCAGCTCACTACGACCTCTGACTCCCAGGTTCAAGCGATTCTCATGCCTCAGCCTCCCAAGTAGCTAGGATTACAGATGTGTACCACCACAACCAGCTAATTTTTGTATTTTTTGTAGAGAGAGGGTTTCTCCATGTTGGTCAGGCTGGTCTTGAACTCCTGGCCTCATGTGATCTGCCCACCTTGGACTCCCAAAGTGCTGGAATTACAGGCGTGAACCACCGCGCCCAGCCAATCATTTTTTCATGTACATCCATAAGGCCTAATAGTTTTCCCATAAAGGTCTCTACACATTTCTTGATACATACATTGCTCTTATAAATAGGATTTTCCCCATTATAAGTGCTAATTCCTTATTGTAGGTATACAATAAAACTGAAATTTTGCCTTGTATTTTACAACTGGAAATGTTATTGAATTTTAATTTTCCCCAATGATTTTTTTAGATGATTCTCTGAATTTTACTAAGAAACAATCTAATGATTGTAAATAGTGATAATTTTGTGTCCTCCTTTCTAATATACATACTTTATTCTCCTTTTGTCACATTAGGTAGAATATCTAGAAAAAATATTGAAATCATGGTAGTAGAAACAGATTTTATTAAAATATCTCTAATTTTTTATGATCAGACATAAACTTACGTATTGACTGGAGAATATTTTATCATATTATGGAAATTATTTTTGGTATTTTTTTGTTTTGTTTATTTTTTATATATTTAGGGGCTATAAGTACAGATTTTTTACATGTATATATTGTGTAATGGTGAACTATGGCCTTTTAGTCTACGCATCACCTGAATAATGAAAATTGTACCAAATAGGTAATTCTTCAACCTTCATCCCCAACCCACATTTTTACCTTTTGTAGTCTCCAATGTCTATTTTTCCACTCTGTATGTTCATGTGTAGATATTATATAAATTTATTTATATTCCTAGTTAAGATTTAGTTTCTTGCTTTTTAGAATTTAGGAACACATGTAGAATTTTAATTAACTATCTCTTTAATTCTCTTTTTTAAATTGCTTTTCTTGTATCTATTTATGGTATATTTATGGTAGAAAACATATACATTGCAGAATAATTAAATCAAGCTAATTAACATACACATTACCTCATTTTTTTTTTGTTGTTAGAACATTTAAAATATATTCTCTTAGCAATTGTCAAGTATATAATATGTTGTCATTAACTATAGTCAACATGATGTGCAACCGACGTCTTGCACATTAACTTCTTCCTCCCGTCTAACTGAAATTTTGTATTTTTCAACTGACATCTCTTCAATCCCCCTACATCTTAGTCTCTGGTAACCACCATTTTACTCTCTCATTCTATGAGTCTGACATTTTTAGATTCCACATATCAGCAAGATCATAAAGTCTCTCTGTGCCTGGCTTATTGCACTTAATATAATGTCCTTGAGATTCATTAATGTCATCCCAAATGACATGATTTCTGTTTTTATGGCTGAATACTGTTCCATTACATATATTTATCACATTTTCTTTCATCCATTTATCTGTTTGGGTTTTTTTCCAAGCTCACAAAAACGCTTTTTATTTGAGGCAAAAAGAAGTCTTGCTGAAAGGATTACAATTCCAAGCAGTCAAATCTGAACTGTTAATTGCACTATTTTGACCTTGTAGATTGTTTTTCTCCTTAGTCATAAAAGGATATTCAGGTTGTACTTTCCCCAGCTGGGCAAAATGGGGCAAAGAAAACTGGAAGAAACTTCTAATCTATGGGTATTGCTCTTCAGACCCAACATCAAGCCAGGCAAGCCCTCGCTGGTCAATCTATAGATTGCTTCTCACCACTGAGTGTCACAGGCCATATTACATTGGCAAGAATAAAATGAGGCAGGAAAAACAGATGTAGGTCACTTGGAGATAAGCAGGCATCCACAGCTTCAAAATTCTTCCTAGAAGGAGTAATCCTTGTGCGAGGCACAGCTTACCAAGGCACAATTTCTGTTGTAGCTAGGTAAGGTGGTCATATCCTTGCTGCTCAGTTCAAAGTAAAAGACCTTATAGTTCTCTGCAATGCATTTTTGTGTCACAGACTTGGGATTCACCACCAAGTTTCTCTGAATGGGAAATCAAATCAGAACCTGAGCTGTAGTTTTATTATGCTTGACTGTGATCACCTTGCTCCTGGCATCTTCCAGGACAGAAGAGTCCTTGAGCTTTGCCCAGGGCCTGTCCGGAGAGTCAAGGGGGCTATAGGCAGTCATCATGATGCCTTTGGACTGGCAGTACTGGATTAACTTCTTTTGAGTTAGGTATGTGTAGAACTCAATCTGTTTAACCATTGGCTGATACTTTAAGCCACGTTTGTTTAAGATCCTCCTGACATGAGAATACTTGAAGTTGGAGATGCCAATAGCTTTCACCAACCCTTCATCCACCAGCTCTTTCATGGCTGCTCATTTGTCCACAATGCTGGTGTCATTGGGATATACGGTGGCTGAATCATCCAGTGGGAAAAATTTCTTCCCTGGCTTAAAGCCAGTTGTCCAGTGAATAAGGTAGATGCCTAGGTAGTCCAGATTCAAGTAACTGAGCATCTTCTGGCAGTTTTTTTCCAGCAGACCCTTCTTAAGATATGTGCACCACAGCTTGCTGATGATGAAGAGCTACTTGCACTTTACTGCCTGCTCCCTGAGCTTCTCCTAAATGACCACCCCTGACTCATTCTCATTCTGGTACACTTGAGCACAATCTATTTGGCAGTACCCAATGTTAATCACCACATTTACAGACTCGGTCACCAGGTCTGGAGGAGACTTCCAGGTACCTGGCCCAAGGATGGACATCTTGGCACTGTTGTTGAGCAAAAGATGGTTGTTCATGGCTGCTGCACTCCTAGATCCCAACCCAGAACCATGTACATGTATCTGTTGATAAATACTTAGGTTGATTCCATATCTTGGCTACTGTGAATAATGCTGCATTGATCATGGGAGTGCAGTTACCTCTTTGCAATTCTGATTTCTTTTTGATATATACACAGTAATGGGGTTGCTGGATCATATAGTAGTTCTATTACTAATTTTTTAAGGAACTTTCATTCTCTTTTCTATAATGGCTGTACTAATTTACATTTCTACCAACAATGTGCCATGATTCCTTTTTCCTCATGTTCTCACCAACACGTGTTATCTTTCATCTTTTATATAATAGTCATTTTAATAGGCATGGAATTTTCATTATGGTTTTGATTTATTTTTTCCTGATGATTAGCCATGTTAAGAATTTGCTGATATATCTGTTGAGAATTTGTCTTATTTTGAGAAATGTCTATTCAGGTTCTTTTCCCATTTTTAATCAGATTGCTTTATTACTATTGAGTTTCTTATGTATTTCAAATGTTATTAGCCCTTTATCAAATGTGTAGTTTGCAAATATATTCTCTCATTCAGTACATTGTCTCTTTATCCTGTTCATTGTTTTCTTCTGTGCAGAAGCTTTTTAGTTTGATGTAATCCCATTTGTCTATTTTTACTTTTGTTGCCTGTGCTTTCAGAGACACATCCAAAAAATCATTGCCCAGACCAATTTCATAGAGGTTTTTTCCCCCTTTCTAAAAAACAACTTTTATTTTTGGTTCAGGGGTACATGTGAATATTTGTTATATAGGTAACCTTGTGTCATGGGGGTCTGTTGTACAGATTATTTCATCACTAAGAAGTTAAGCCCAGTAACCAATAGTTATCTTTTCTGCTCCACTTCCTCCTCGCACCCTCCACCCTAAAGTAGATCCCAGTGTGTTATTCCCTTCATTGTATTCATGAGTTCTCTTCATTTAGCTCCCACTTATAAGAGATAATGTGTGGTATTTGGTTTTCTGTTCCTCTGTTAGTTTGCTGAGGATAATAGCCTGTGGCTCCATCCATGTTCCTGCAAAAGACATGATATCATTCTTTTTATGACTGCATAGTATTCCATGGTGTATCTGTATCATGAACTCTGTCATTGATGGCCATTTAGATTGATTCCACTTTTTGCTATTGTGAATAGTGTTACAATGAACATTCACAAGATTGTGTGTGTGTGGTAAAATGATTTATATTCCTCTGAGTATATACCCAATAATGGGATTGCTGGGTTGAATGGTGATTCTGTTTTTAGCTCTTTGAGGAATCGCTGTACTGATTTCCACAATGGTTAAACTAATTTACACTCCCATCAACAGTGTATAAGTGTTTTCTTTGCAACCTTGAACTAGCTCTTTGATTCCATAAAGTCACTAATTTTCAAGGATGCTCTCCCCCTTCTTTTTATAATTATCAAAGATAATTGCATATGTTATTGCATATTCTAGAGTATTGATGTCAAAAGTCAAAGAGCTTGAGGAGAAGAAGTACTTCAGTTGAAAATAATTTATTATTTTATTAAAAGTGGCCACTGGAGTTCAGCATTATGACAGCCTGTAGGATGAGATTATAGCAGATGCTAGGCTCTTATAGTATGAAATATCTAGTCAATTTTGACCAAATATTATCAAAAATTAGATTATTTCAGAGAAAAATCATTCTAACAACATGTTTATTTTACACCATACAGACAAAATAAATGGGATTTTGATTTTATAAGAAAATGGGAAGTCACTAGTTGATTTTCTCTGCAAATTAATTAATCTCTGTTTTTCTTGACCTGAAATCTTTATTTTCCTTTAAGAAATGCTCTCTTCCTCCTCCTCCCACCTCTGTTCATATGATTTTTTTTAACTTTTGATTTACATATGTTATTGGGGGAATGGGTGGTGTTTGGTTACATGAGTAAGTTTTTTAGTGATAATTTGTGGAATTTTGGTGCAGCCATCACTTCAGCAGTATGTACTGCACAAAATTTGTACTCTTTTATCCCTCATTCCTGCCTAGATCAGCTCGGTCATGGAGACTCTAACCCAGTGGTGCTAGAGGAATTAAAGACACACACACGGAAGTATGGAATATGGAGTGGGAAATCAGATGACTGACAGCCTTTGGAGCTGACAACCTTCACAGCTGAGAGCCACAGAGTTTTACCCACATATTTATTGGTAGCAACCCAGTGATAAGCATTGTTTCTATTGATTATAGATTAACTAAAACGGGAAACAAAGGGATGGGCTGAAACAAAGGGATGGGCTCTGGCTAGTTATCAGCAGCAGGAACATGTCCTTAAGGCACAGATTGCTCATGCTATTGTTTGTGGCTTAGGAACATCTTAAGCAGTTTTCCACCCTGAGTGGGCCAGGTGTTCCTTGCCCTCATTCCAGTAAACCCACAACCTTCAGCACGGGCATCATGGCCATCATGAACATGTCACAGTGCTGCAGAGATTTTGTTTGTGGCCAGTTTTGGGGCCTCTTACAACATATTCCCCCTTTTGTTTCTGCAAGATGATAAAAGCAAAGGTGGCTTTATCACAGCAAGCTACTTCTCACAGGAGTCGGGATCCACATCTGCAGACTATACAAAGCCAAACAACACAGATTAAAAGCACAATCATCATTGAAGTCACAGAGCTTCCATGTGTTTTTATCTATTTTAATGGGTTACTAGCTGCTAATCTGTCAGCAGCTCCTTCAAGCACTCCAGATCCTGGCATTAAGGTCAGTGTGTCTGGGATGCTTTAAATATTTGTTCTTTTAATTTTGCAATATCCAAAGACAAGTTTGTAGAGTGTCCTTCTAGATCCTTTTTTATTCTTTCCCAAATTTTGATCTTATTAAGAGCCATTAATAGTTTCCACAAATCCTTATGTTTAGCTCCTACAGCAGGCCATATCATTTGAGTTTGAGGTGCCACTATACGCAATGTTTCCAGATAATAGGAACTCTTGCCATACTTCTTACCATTTCTACCATCTGACCATTTTGTTCAGACCAGCTGAACATAGTGTGGCCATGGCACACAGACTGAGAGGTGCAATTCAAGCTAAACATCCCCTTAGGGGACCAACCAATAATGATTCCATAGGAATAATTACACAGCACCTCTGCCTGTTCTGCAATGCAATCTTCCCAAACAAGTCATTCATTATTTCTGGCCAGGTCCAATTCTGTTTACAAATAGGTTTCTGAGGGTGGTATGCCTCAATTATTGGAGCAGATTTATTATGGTAAATACTGAGATCAGAAAGCATGTGTAATTGTGTCATAGAGTGATTACATCCAGGCATTATTGCCAGTCAAGATTGATAGCAAGGGGTATGCACCTAGTGGCCTTTCCCAAACAGATAGGTGGATGTTCAAATCCTAAAGAAATATTCATAATGATTCTTTCCTCATGTAGGTGAGCTGGGCCTCTATCATCTGTAGGACCAAGCATCCAAGAGCTATCATTAGTGTATACCTCCACTGGGGGGTCCAGCCAAGTTACAGGCCATAGAAGCGGTGGAAAAGGTAAATATGCCCAATAGGTATAATTGTTCTCTGTGTCAGCCATTACTAAAGGAATACTCACGGCAATGGTGATCACTGCTATCATAGCTATCATTAAATTACTCATTGAAACTGGTTGCCCCGCTTTCCTCAGGTTTTCTTCTGCCATCTGTGACAGCTTCTTGATCTGTCACGAGGTAGGTGGCTGTGTTCGACAGGTGTTGCTCGTGACACTTGGGGTCCTCCTCAGCATCAGTCTCAACATGGCTGCAACCAGGGGGTCCTCAGGATCCTCCTGGAATTTCTTCCTTGGCATCTGGCTCATCATAAGGTTTCAGGTGTCTTGATGGTATCCAAATCAGCTGCTGGTTCTGGCCTGGAGGAGCACAAGCATAACCTCTACCCCAAGTTATTATTTTACCTATTTCCCAACTTTTTATCAGATCTCTCCACCAAACCAGTTGTTCTGCTTCTGTCTTTGCAGCTGGTTTCTGTAGGTGCTGTTCAGCTGCTGATAGCATCTGGCCTTTAGGCAGGCTCAAAAAATTTAAAGTCAATAATGCCAGATTCAATTGCATATGGGGTGTCCTGTAGTCTTTGTTTCCCCCTTTTTGCTTTTGCAACTGCTGTTTCAGTGAGAGATTCAGTCTTTTCACTATGGTTTGTCCTTGAAAATTATATGGGATACAATTAATGTGTTTAATATTCCATATAGAGAAAAATGTAGCTAGAGCTTGGCTAGTATAGCCTGGGGAATTGTCCATTTTGATAGAAGCTGGAATGTCCATCACTGCAAAATACTGCAAAAGGTGATGTTTAACACAGGCAGAAGACTCTCCTGATTGGCATGTAGCCCAGACAAAGTGAGAAAAGGTGTCCACACATACATGTACATAAGATAGTCTCCCAAATGAGGGAACATGTGTGCCATCCATTTGCCAAAGAGAATTAGGTTCCAATCCCCAAGGATTAACTCCTCCTGTAAAAGATGAGGAATGCACCATTTGACAAGTTAGGCATTGCAGGATAATAGCTTTAGCTTCTTTCCAGGTAATTCTGTATCTGTGTTTGAGACCAGGGGCATTAACATGGGTTAAATTGTGAAAGTGTCTGGCATTAGATATTGCAGTAGCAACTAGGCAATCTGCCATTTAATTTCCTGCAGTCAAAGGTCCTGGAAGAGCAGTATGAGCTCTAATATGAGTAATGTAAAAATGGTGCATTCTACTCTTAACTGCTGTTTGCAATTGGGTAAATAAAGTCATCAGTTGTTCATCCATATGAAATCATAACTGAGTATTTTCAATGAATTGTGTAGAATGAATCATGTATGAAGAATCAGAAATCATATTAATAGGCATATCAAACGCAGTTCATACTTCAATTACAGCTACAAGCTCTGCTTTTTGACTGAGGTTTAGGACATCTGAAAAACTTTACCTTTCAATCCAGAATAAGAAGGTTTACAATTACTAGACCCATCTGTGAAGACATTCTCAGCACCTTAAATTGGTTTAAATTTAGTTATTTTAGGTAGACTCCAATTAGTTAATTTCAAAAATTGAAATAATTTTGTTTTAGGAAAATGATTATCAAGAATACCCACAAAGTCAGATAAATGGGTTTGCCAAGTAAGACTATTTATAAAAGCTTGCTGTATTTGTGCCTTCATGAGAGAGACAATAATTTTTCCATGATCATATCAACGTAATTTAACAATCTGAGTTCTCCCATTTCCTATCATAGTAGTGATTTGATCCAAATAAGGAGTTAGAATCCTTGAATTAGTATGTGGAAGAAAAAGCCATTCTACTAAGTCCTGCTCTTGGAGAATAACACCAGTAAGTGAAGGTTGAATTGGAAAAATTAGCAAATCTAGAGTCTTCTCTGGATCTATTCTATTTATTTGAGCTTTATGGACTTGCTTTTCAATCAGTTGTAACTCTGCCTCAGCCTCCTTTGTTAATTGCCAAGGGCTAGTGAGACTAGCACCTCCTCTAAGGATAGAAAATAGATTACTCATGGCATAGATAGGAATGCCTACAGCAGGTTGTATCCAATTAATGTCCCCTATTAATTTTTGAAAGTCATTTAATGTTTTCAATTGATCCTTACATATGGTTACTTTCTTGGCACTATTGTAGTGTCATTTACTAAGGTCCCCAAGTAGGAGTAAGGAGTGGTAGTCTGAATTTTGTCAGGAGCTATAATTAAACCAGTGCGAGAAATCAAGTTTTGCAAGTGATCATAACATTGGAGTAATAGTTCTTGAGTGGGGGCAGAACCAAGTATATCATACATATAATAAATAATGTAACACTATGAAAATGTTTTAAGAGTAGGTTCAATTGCTTGCCCTACATATATCTGGCAAATTGTTGGACTGTTTAACATGCTTTGTGGCAACACTTTCCAAAGAAAATGCTTAATAGGCTGCAGGTTGTTTACCTCAAGGATGATAAATGCAAACCATTTGCAGTCTTGCTCAGCTAAGGAGATAGTAAAGAAACAGTCTTTTAAATCTATGACTATTAAAGGCCAGTTTTTTGGAATCATAGCAGGAGAAGGCAATCCTGGCTGTAATGTCACCATGGGTTGTATAACTGAATTAATGACTCTAAGATTTGTCAACATTCTCCATTTACCTGATTTTTTCTTAATTATAAAAACTGGAGAATTCCAGGGGGAAAATGTTGGAGCTATGTGTCTTTTTTCTAATTGTTCAGTAATGAAGTCTGCTAAAGCCTCCAGTTTCTCTTTACCTAGTGGCCATTGTTCTATCCAAATTGGCTTATCTGTTAGCCATTTTAAACGTATAGGTTCTGGAGGCTTAACAATGGCCGCCATCAAAAATGATATCCTAAACCTTGGCAGGAACTTTGTCTTTCCACTTGAAGCAATTCCTTCAAACCTTGCAAATTTTTTCCTAGTACCATACCAGGGACATACCCCATTTCGTGCATCGTATGTTGACTTTGAGGGCTATATAATTGTTCAGGAATTAGAACTTGCACTCCCCATTGTTGTAATAAATCTCCCCCACCATAAATTTATAGGTACAGAAGTTATAGTTGGTTGAATAGTCCCAGGTTGTCCAAAGGGCCCTTCACAATGCAAAATATAACTACTTTGATATACTTCAGGGGCTTTACCAACTCTAACAACGTTAAATTGAATGGGTTGAATTTGCCACATGGACGGCCAGCGCTGTAAAGAAATGATTGAAATGTCCACTCCTGTATCTACCAAAGCTTTAAATTTCTTTCCCTGAATAGTTATTTCACAGATAGGACATTTATCAGTAATTTTATTCACCCAATAAGTTGCTTTGTCTTGTTTATTTCTGCTTCCAGATCCTCCTGTTCGTTTAGGTTCACTTTTCCCCATTTTCACATATGGCACAATCAGGAGTTGTGCTATACACTCTCCTGGCTCTGCTTTCCAGGGAACAGAAGTAGATATAACAATTTGAATTTCCCCATTGTAATCTGAATCAATTACTCCCGTATGTACTTGCACTCCTTTTAAAGTTAAACTAGATCTACCTAGACGTAATCCTACCATCACCACTGGCATCATCTGACTGGAGAGAGCAATATTCTTTAACAGTCCCATTATAAAAGGAGAACCTGGTCTATATTGATTAATAGCTTCCTTAAATTCTTTGACTAATTTAAAAGGAAAAGGCTCAAATGGAGCTATAATATTTCCTTGTTAATCTGGGTGGTGTATCCTAACAGGGAACTGCCAAGCCTTTATATCACCCTCTTGTCTAACTTGCTGGATTCCTGCCTGAATAGAACTGAGAGTGGTCACTCAAGGTGCTGCCTAAACAGTCACTGAGGCAACTACTTTTTACCCAGTGTCCTCTGGAAAAGAAAAATCAGGAGGGTCAGGCCATTCTTTTTCTTCAAAATAATGAGGGGGTGCAGAAGGGTAGGGATGAACCTCTCCCTCCTTTGCCACTTTAGCTTTAGCTGGCAAACAAACCTGCTCTGTCGCCTCTTCTGTTACTTCATTATACTCTCCTTCCTCCTCATCATCAATGGAAAACGTTCCAAGGTGGAACAAACCAGAGCCTACACTTGTCCCATTGTTACCCTGATGCTTCTGAGCTCCCCTTCTTACTCACCACAGGGATTGCTTCAGAGTACTCACATGTCCTCCAGCTTAGTTCCACATTCTCCAACCATCACTCCAGTGACACTTCAACCGGGGTTTGTCCCTCATGTATGGGCACCACATGCCAAGACCAGCTCAGTTATGGAGACCCTAACCCAGTGGTGCTAGAGGAATTAAAGACACACACACAGAAATATAGAGTGTGGAGTGGGAAATCAGGTGACTGACAGCCTTCAGAGCTAAGAGCCATGAACAGAGTTTTACCCACATATTTATTGACAGCAACCCAGTGATAAGCATTGTTTCTATAGACTATAGATCAACTAAAATGGGAAAGAAAGGGATGGGCTGAAACAAAGGGATGGGCTCTGGCTAGTTATCTGCAGCAGGAACATGTGCTTAAGGCACAGATTGCTCATGCTATTGTTTGTGGCTTAGGAATGCCTTAAGCAATTTGCCACCCTGGGTGGGCCAGGTTTTCCTTGCCCTCATTCCAGTAAACCCACAACCTTCAGCGTGGGTGTCATGGTCATCATGAACATATCACAGTGCTGCAGAGATTTTGTTTATGGCCAGTTTAGGGGCCTGTTCCCAACACATCCCCTTCCCACCCTTTCCCCCTGAGTCTCAAAACCCCATTGTGTCATTCTTATGCCTTTGCATCCTTATTCTTTAGCTCAGACATATGAGTGAGAACATACAATGTGTGATTTTCCATTACTGAGTTACTTCACTTACAATAACGGCCTTCAATCTCATTCAGGTTGCTGCAAATGTCATTAATTCATTTCTTTTTATGGCTGAGTAGTATTCTATTGTATATATATACCACAGTCTCTTTATACACTCATTGGTTGATGGGCATTTGGGATAGTTCCACGTTTCTGCAATTGCAAATTGTGCTGCTATAAACATGCATGTTCAAGCATTTTTTTTTTTTTTGTATGACTTCTTTTCCTCTGGGTAGATATGCAGTAGTGGTATTGCTGGATCAAATGGTAGTTCTACTTTTAGTTATTTAAGGAATCTTAACACTGTTTTCCACAATGATTTTACTAGTTTACATTTCCACCAGCAGTGTAAAAGTGTTCCCTGTTCACCACATCCACATCAACATATTTTTTTTAATTAGCTTTTCATTGTGGCCATTCTTGCTGGTGCGAGGTGGTATTGCATTGTGATTTGGATTTGCATTTCCCTGATTATTAGTGATGTTGGGCATTTTTTCATATTTTTTTGGCCATTTATACATCTTCTTTTGAGAATTTTCTATTCATGTCCTTATCCCACTTTTTGATGGGATTGTTTGTTTCTTTCTTGCTAATTTGTTTGAGTTAATTGTAGATTCTGGATATTAGTCCTTTGTTAGATGTACAGATTATGAAGATTTTTATCGTACTCTGTGGGGTTTCTCTATACTCTGTTGACTGTTCCTTTGGACATGCAAAACTCTTTAATTTAATTAAGTTTCAGCTATTTATCTTTGATTTTATTGCATTTGCTTTTGGGTTTTTGTTATGAAATCCTTGCCTAAGCTGATGTCTAGAAAACATTTTTCCAGTGTTATCTATCTTCTAGAATTTTTATAGTTTCAGGTCTTGGATATAAGTCCTTGATACATCTTGAGTTGATTTTTGTATAAGGTGAGAGAAGAGAATCCAGTTTCATTCTCCTACATGTGGCTTGCCAATTATCCCAGCAATATTTGTTGAATAGGGTGTCATTTCCTCACTTTGTGTTTTGCTTTAATTTGTCGAAGTTCAGTTGGCTGTAAATATTTGGGTTTATTTCTGGGTTCTCTATTCTGATCCATTAGTCTATGTGCTTATTTTTATACTAGTACCATGCTGTTTTGGTGACTATGGCCTTATAATAGAGTTTGAAATCAGGTAATTGATGTCTCCATATTTATTCTTTTTGCTTCTCCTTGCTTTAGCTATGTGGGCTCTTTTTTGGTTCCATATGAATTTTAGAATTGTTTTTCTAACTCTGTGAAGAATGACAGTGGTATTTTGATGGGGATTGCATTGAATTTGTAGATTCATTTTGGCAGTATGGTGATTTTTTAAAATATTGATTCTACCCATCCATGAGCATGGGATGTGTTTGCATTTGTTTGTGTCATCTATGATTTCTTTCAGCATTCCTTGTTTTGCAGTATTCCTTGTGGAGGTTTTTCACCTCTTTTGTTAGGAATGTTCCTAAGGTTTTTTTGTTTGTTTGTTTGTTTGTTTTTTTGCAGCTATTGTAAAATGAATTGAGTTCTTGATTTGATTCTCTGCTTGGTTGTTGTTGGTGTATAGGAGAGCCACTGATTTGTGTATATTAACGTTCTTTTTTTTATTATACTTTAAGTTCTAGGGTACATGTGCAAAACGTGCAGGTTTGTTACATATGTATATATGTGCCATGTTGGTCTGCTGCACCCATTAACTCATCGTTTACATTAAGTATATCTCCTAATGCTATCCCTCACCCCTCCCCCCACCACATGACAGGCCCCAGCGTGTGATGTTCCCCACCCTGTGTCCAAGTGTTCTCATTGTTCAATTCCCACCTATGAGTGAGAACATGTGGTGTTTGGTTTTCTGTCCTTGCGATAGTTTGCTCAGAATGATGGTTTCCAGTTTCATCCATGTCCCTACAAAGGACATGAACTCATCCTCTTTTATGGCAGCATAGTATTCCATGGTGTATATGTGCCACATTTTCTTAATCCAGTCTCTCATTGTTGGGCATTTGGGTTGGTGCCAAGTCTTTACTATTGTGAATAGTGCCACAATAACACTTCTCAAAAGAAGACATTTATGCAGCCAAGAGACACGTGAAAAAATGCTCATCATCACTGGCCATCAGAGAAATGCAAATCAAAACCATAGGAACACTTTTACACTGTTGGTGGGACTGTAAACTAGTTCAACCATTGTGGAAGACAGTGTAGCGATTCCTCAAGGATCTAGAACTGGAAATACCATTTGACCCAGCCATCCCATTACTGGGTATATACCCAAAGGATTGTAAATCATGCTGCTATAAAGACACATGTACATGTATGTTTATTGTGGCACTATTCAAAATAGCAAAGACTTGGAACCAACCCAAATGTCCATCAATGATAGACTGGATTCCAATGACTTTGTTCACAGAATTGGAAAAAACTACTTTAAAGTTCATATGGAACCAAAAAAGAACCTGCGTTGCCAAGACTATCCTAAGCCAAAACAACAAAGCTGGTGGCATTACGCTACCTGACTTCAAACTATACTACAAGGCTACAGTAACCAAAACAGCATGGTACTGGTACCAAAACAGAGATATAGATGAATGGAACAGAATAGAGCCTTCAGAAATAATACCACACATCTACCACCATCTGATTTTTGACAAACCTGACAAAAACAAGAAATGGTGAAAGCATTCCCTATTTAATAAATGGTGCTTGGAAAACTGGCTAGCCATATGTGGAAAGCTGAAACTGGATCCCTTCCTTACACCTTATACAAAAATTATTTCAAGATGGATTAAAGACTTAAATATTAGACTTAACACCATAAAAACCCTAGAAGAAAACCAAGGCAATGCCATTCAGGACATAGGCATGGGCAAGGACTCCATGACTAAAACACCAAAAGTAATGGCAACAAAAGCCAAAATTGACAAATGGGGTCTAATTAAACTAAAGAGCTTCTACACAGCAAAAGAAACTACCATCAGAGTGAACACGCAACCGACAGAATGGAGAAAATGTTTACAATCTACCCATCTGGCAAAGGGCTAATATCCAGAATCTACAAAGAACTTAAACAAATTTACAAGAAAAAATCAAATAACCCCATCAAAAAGTGGGCGAAGGATATCTACATCAACTTTCTATCCAGAAACTTTGCTGAATTCTTTTATCAGTTCTGGGAGATTTCTAGAGGAGTCTTTAGGATTTTTTAGGTAAACAGTCACATCATCAAAAAACAGCATCAGTTTGACTTTCTCTTTACCAATTTGAATGCCCTTTATATTTTTCTCTTGTCTGATTGCTCTCGCTAGGACTTCCAGTATTATGTTGAACAGGAGCAGTTAGAGTTGGCATTTTTTTCTTGTTCCAGTTCTCAGATGGAATGCTTTCAACTTTTCCATTCAGTATTATGTTGGCTGTGGGTTTGTCATAGATAGCTTTTATTACATTGAGGTATGACCTTTATATGCCACAAGTTAATTCAAGAGCGCTTGGGCCTTAAGGGAAGATTGGCAGTAGTCCAGCAGTACTCCCTGTGGACCTGTCGTAGAGGTGGCCAAGCAGTGAGCTTCCTCTGCATTTGGAAAGGGGAGGGAAGAGTGGGAAAGATTCCATCTTGCATTTTGAATGCCAGCTCAGTTACAGCACAATAGAACATCTGGTAGGCTTCTAAGGTTTTTGACTCTATTCCCTAGTTCCCAAAAGGCAAGGAACACAAGAAACACAAGCCTGGCTTAATTTGGCATCTGCTAACTTACAACCCCAAAGACTTCAGAAAACATAGAAAGTAGCCAAGGAGTGATTACAGCACTGGTTGGGTGAGAGTCAAGGCTGTATTGTCTTCAGGTCTGACCCAGCACAGTCATAGTGGTGGTAGTCACAGAGTTACTTGTGTCACTCCATCCCCAGCTCTGGGAGACACAGCACAGAGAGAGACAGACTGCATTGTTTGGGAGAAAATAATGGATGAGAACACGAGTCTCTGTCTGGTAATCCAGAAAAGTCTCCCAGATCTTGTCCAGGACCATAAAGGTGGCACCTGTACAAATCTACAAAACCCACAGCATTACTGGGCTAATGACGCACCCAACAGAAGACAGAGCTTAAATCACAACACCCAAGTCCTTTTGAATATCTGGAAAGCCTTTCTAAGAAAGACAAGAACACAAGAGATCAGACAGGAATAATTACAATAAATACTTGACTCTTCAATGCCCAGACACAGATGAACATCTGCAAGTATAAACACATTTCTGGAAAAAAAAATCACGACTCCAGATAAACTAAATAAGGCACCAGGAAGCCTCCAAAAAAAACAGCTATGCAATCTTTCAGAAGGGGAATTCAAAATGGCTGCATTGAGGAAACAAAAATAAATTCAAGAGAACACAAAGAAGAAATATAGATTTCTATCACATAAATGTAATGAAAATATTAAAATACGTTTTAAATCTAGCAGAAATTATGAAGGTGAAAAATGCAATTGGCATGCTAAAGAATGCCTCAGAGGGCTGGAGCCAAGATGGCTGAATAGGAACAGCTCCGGTCTACAGCTCCCAACGTGAGTGATGCAGAAGATGGGCGATTTCTGCATTTCCATCTGAGGTATTGGGTTCATCTCACTAGGGAGTGCCAGACAGTGGGCACAGGACAGTGGGTGCAGCACACCATGCATGAGCTGAAGCAGGGCGAGGCATTGCTTCACTCGGGAAGCATAAGGGGTCAGGGAGTTCCCTTTCCTAGTCAAAGAAAGGGGTGACAGATGGCACCTGGAAAATTGGGTCACCCCACCCCAATACTGCGCTTTTCTGATGGGCTTAAAAAATGGTGCACCAGGAGATTATATCCCGCACCTGGCTCAGAGGGTCCTACACCCACGGAGTCTTGCTGATTGCTAGCACAGCAGTATGAGATCAAACTGCAAGGTGGCAGCGAGGCTGGGGGAGGGGCGTCTGCCATTGCCCAGGCTTGCTTAGGTAAACAAAGTAGTCGGGAAGCTTGAAATGGGTGGAGCCCAACACAGCTCAAGGAGGCCTGCCTGCCTCTGTAGGCTCCAATTCTGGGGGCAGGGCACAGACAAACAAAAAGACAGCAGTAACCTCTGCAGACTTAAACGTCCCTGTCTGACAGCTTTGAAGAGAGCAGTGGTTCTCCCAGCACGCAGCTGGAGATCTGAGAATGGACAGACTGCCTCATCAAGTGGGTCCATGACCCCTAACCCCTCCAGCAGCCTAACAGGGAGGCATCCCCCAGTAGGGGCAGACTGACACATCACATGGCTGGGTACTCTTCTCAGACAAAACTTTCAGAGGAACGATCAGACAGCAGCATTTGCAGTTCATGAAAATCCGCTGTTCTGCAGGCACCGCTGCTGGTACCCTGGCAAACAGGTCTGGAGTGGACCACTAGCAAACTCCAACAGGCCTGCAGCTGAGGGTCCTGTATATTAGAAGGAAAACTAACAAACAGAAAGGACATCCACACCAAAAACCCATCTGTACATCACCATCATCAAAGACCAAAAGTAGATAAAACCACAAAGATGGGGAAAAAACAGAGCAGAAAAACTGGAAACTCTAAAGAGCATCTCTCCTCCTCCAAAGGAATGCAGCTCCTCACCAGCAATGGAGCAAAGCTGGACAGAGAATGACTTTGACAAGTTGAGAGAAGAAGGCTTCAGACGATCAAACTACTCTGAGCTACAGGAGGAAATTCAAAACAAGGCAAAGAAGTTGAAAACTTTGAAAAAAATTTAGACGAATGTATAACTAGAATAACCAAAACAGACAAGTGCTTAAAGGAGCCAATGGAGCTGAAAGCCAAGGCTCAAGAACTACATGAAGAATGCAGAAGCCTCAGGAGCCGATGCAATCAACTGGAAGCAAGGGTCTCAGTGATGGAAGATGAAATGAATGAAATGAAGTGAGAAGGGAAGTTTAGAGAAAAAGGAAAAAAAAGAAATGAACAAAGCCTCCAAGAAATATGGGACTATGTGAAAAGACCAAATCTACGTCTGATTGGTGTACCAGAAAGTGATGGGGAGAATGGAACCAAGTTGGAAAACACTCTGTAGGATATTATCCAGGAGAACTTCCCCAGTCTAGCAAGGCAGGCCAACATTCAGATTCAGGAAATACAGAGAATGCCACAAAGATATTCCTCGAGAAGAGCAACTCCAAGACACATAATTGTCAGATTCACCAAAGTTGAAATGAAGGAAAAAATGTTAAGGGCAGCCAGAGAGAAAGGTCTGGTTACCCACAAAGAGAAGCCAATCAGACTAACAGTGGATCTCTTGGTAGAAACTACAAGCCAGAAGAGAGTGGGGGACAATATTCAACATTCTTAAAGAAAAGAATATTCAACCCAGAATTTCATATCCAGCCAAACCCAGAATTTCATATCCAGCTTCATATCTAAGCTTCATAAGTGAAGGAGAAATAAAATCCTTTACAGAGAAGCAAATGCTGAGAGATTTTGTCAACACCAGGCCTGCCCTAAAAGAGCTCCTGAAGGAAGCGCTAAACATGGAAAGGCACAACCGGTACCAGCCACTGCAATATCATGCCAAATTGTAAAGACTATCGAGGCTAGGAAGAAACTGCATCAACTAACGAGCAAAATAATCAGCTAACATCATAATGACAGGATCAAATTCACACATAACAATATTAACTTTAAATGTAAATGGACTAAATGCTCCAATTAAAAGACACAGACTGGCAAATTGGATAAAGACTCAAGACCCATCAGTGTGCTGTATACAGGAAACCCATCTCACGTGCAGAGACACACATAGGCTCAAAATAAAACAATGGAGGAAGATCTACCAGGTAAATGGAAAACAAAAAAAGGCAGGGGTTGCAATCCTAGTCTCTGATAAAAGAGACTTTAAACCAACAAAGATCAAAAGAGACAAAGAAGGACATTACATAATGGTAAAGGGATCAATTTAACAAAAAGAGCTAACTATCCTAAATATATATGCACCCAATACAGGAGCACCCAGATTCATAAAGCAAGTCCTTAGAGACCTACAAAGAGACTTAGACTCTCACATAATAATAATGGGAGACTTTAACACCTCACTGTCAACATTTGAACAAGAAAGAAAGTTAAAAAGGATATCCAGGAATTGAACTCAGCTCTGCATCAAGTGGACCTAACAGACATCTGCAGAACTCTCCACCCCAAATCAACAGAATATACATTCTTCTCAGCACCACATCACAATTATTCCAAAATTGACCACATAGTAGGAACTAAAGCACTCGTTAGCAAATGTAAAAGAACAGAAATTATAAAAAACTGTCTCTCAGACCACAGTGCAATCAAACTAGAACTCACGATTAAGAAACTCACTCAAAACCACTCAACTACATGGAAACTGAACAACCTGCTCCTGAGTGACTACTGGGTACGTAATGAAATGAAGGCAGATATAAATATGTACTTTGAAACCAATGAAAACAAATACACAACATACCAGAATCTCTGGGATACATTTAAAGCAGTGTGTAGAGGGAAATCTATAGCACTAAATGCCCACAAGAGAAAGCAGGAAAGATCTAAAATTAACACCCTAACATCACAATTAAAATAACTAGAGAAGCAAGAGCAAACACATTCAAAAGCTAGCAGAAGGCAAGAAATAACTAAGATTAGAGCAGAACTGAAGGAGATAGAGACACAAAAAACCCTTCAAAAAATCAATGAATCCAGGAGCTTGTTTTTTGAAAAGATCAACTAAATTGATAGACTGCTAGTAAGACTAATAAAGAAGAAAAGAGAAGAATCAAATAGACACAATAAAAATGATAAAGGGGATATCACCAGCAATCCCACAGAAATACAAACTACCATCAGAGAATACTATAAACACCTCTACGCAAATAGACTAGAACATCTAGAAGAAACGGATAAATTCCTGGATACATACACCCTCTCAAGGCTAAACCAGGAAGAAGTTGAATCCCTGAATAGACCAATAACAGGAGCTGAAATTAAGGCAATAATTAATAGCCTACCAACCAAAAAAAAGTCCAGGACCAGACAGATTCACAGCTGAATTCTACCAGAGATACAAAGAGGAGCTGGTACCATTCCTTCTGAAAATATTCTGATCAATAGAAAAAGAGGGAATCCTCCCTAACCCTTTTGATGAGGCCAGCATCATCCTGATACCAAAACCTGGCAGAGACACAACCAAAAAAGAGAATTTTAGACCAATATCCCTAATGAACACCGATGCAAAAATCCTCAATAAAATACTGGCAAACTGAATCCAGCAGCACATCAAAAAGCTTATCCACCATGATCAAGTGGGCTTCATCCCTGGGATGCAAGGCTTGTTGAGCATACACAAACCAATAAAAATATTCTGTCATATAAACAGAACCAAAGACAAAAACCACATGATTATCTCAATAGATGCAGAAAATGCCTTCAACAAAATTCAACAGCGCTTCATGCTAAAAATACTAAATAAACTAGGTATTGATGGGACGTATCTCAAAATATTAAGAGCTATTTATGACAAACCCACAGCCAATATCATACTGAATGGGCAAAAACTGGAAACATTCCCTCTGAAAACTGGCACAAGACAGGGATGCCCTCTCTCACCACTTCTATTCAACACAATGTTGGAAGTTCTGGCCAGGGCAATCAGGCAGGAGAAAGAAACAAAGGGTATTCAATTAGGAAAAGAGGAAGTCAAATTGTCCCTGTTTGCAGATGACATGATTGTATATTTAGAAAACCCCATCATCTCACCCCAAAATCTCCTTAAGCTGATAAACAACTTCAGCAAAGTCTCAGGATACAAAATCAATGTGCAAAAATCACAAGCATTCCTATACACCAATAACAGACAAACAGAGAGCCAAATCATGAGTGAATTCCCATTCACAATTGCTTCAAAGAGAATAAAATACCTAGGAATCCAACTTACAAGGGATGTGAAGGACCTCTTCAAGGAGAACTACAAACCACTGCTCAATGAAATAAAAGAGGACACAAACAGACGGAAGAACATTCCATGCTCTTGGATAGGAAGAATCAATATCAGGAAAATGACCATACTGCCCAAGGTAGTTTATAGATTCAATGCCATCCCCATCAAGCTCCCAAAGACTTTCTTCACAGAATTGGAAAAAAACTACTTTAAAGTTCATATGGAACTGAAAAAGAGCCCGCATTGTCAAGACAATCCTAAGCCAAAAGAACAAAGCTGGAGGCATCACACTACCTGACTTCAAACTATACTACAAGGCTACAGTAACCAAAACAGTGTGGTACTGGTACCAAAACTGAGATATAGACCAATGGAACACAACAGAGCTCTCTGAAATAATGCCTCACATCTACAACTATCTGATCTTTGACAAACCTGACAAAAACAAGAAATGGGGAAAGGATTGCCTATCCAATAAATGGTGCTGGAAAACTGGCTAGCCATATGTAGAAAGCTGAAACTGGATCCCTTCCTTACACCTTATACAAAAATTAATTCAAGATGGATTAAAGACTTAAATGTTAGACCTAAAACCATAAAACCCCTAGAAGAAAACCTAGGCAATACCATTCAGGACATAGGCATGGGCAAGGACTTCATGACTAAAACACTAAAAGCAATGGCAACAAAAGCCAAAATTGACAAATGGGATTGAATTAAACTAAAGAGCTTCTGCACAGCAAAAGAAACTACCATCAGAGTGAACAGGCAACCTACAGAATGGGAGAAAATTTTTACAATCTACCCATTTGACAAAGGGCTAATATCCAGAATCTACAAAGAACTTAAACAAATTTACAAGAAAAAATCAAACAACCCCATCAAAAAGTGGGTGAAGGATATCAACAGACACTTCTCAGAAGAAGACATTTATGCAGCCAACAGACACATGAAAAAAATGCTCATCATCACTGGCCATCAGAGAAATGCAAATCAAAACCACAATGAGATACCAACTCACACCAGTTAGAATGGCCATCATTAAAAAGTCAGGAAACAACAGGTGCTGCAGAAGATGTGGAGAAATAGGAACACTTTTACACTGTTGGTGGGACTGTAAACTAGTTCAACCATTGTGGAAGACAGTGTGGTGATTCCTCAAGGATCTAGAGCTAGAAATGCCATTTGACCCAGCCATCCCATTACTGGGTATATACCCAAAGGATCATAAATCATGCTGCTATAAAGACACATGCACACATATGTTTACTGTGGCACTATTCACAATAGCAAAGACTTAGAACCAACCCAAATGTTCATCAATGATAGACTGGATTAAGAAAATGTGGCACGTATACACCATGGAATACTATGCAGCCATAAAAAAGGATGAGTTCAAGTCCTTTGTAGGGATATGGATGAAGCTGAAAAACATCATTCTGAGCAAACTATCACAAGGACAGGAAAGCAAACACCACACGTTCTCACTCATAGGTGGGGAGTGAAAAATGAGAACACTTGGACACAGCATGGGGAACATCACACACCGGGGCCTGTCGTGGGGTTGGGGGAGGGGGGAGGGATAGCATTAGATACACCTCATGTAAATGATGAGTTAATGGGTGCAGCACACCAACATGGCACATGTATACATATGTAACAAACCTGCATGTTGTGCACATGTACCCTAGAACTTAAAGTATAATTTAAAAAATAAATAAATAAATAAAAGTTGTTGTAGGTATTATTTATAATTCCTTTATCATTTAGCCTTTCTACTTAAAAATTGAGGAGTTTACACACCACTGTTATAGTGCTATTATATTCTATGTTTTTCTTTGTACTTACTGTTATCAGTGAGTTTCGTACCCTCACATGATTTCTTACTGCTCATTAACGTCCTTTTCTTTCTTTTTGAAGTACTCCTTTTAGCTTTTCTTGTAGAATAGGTCTGGTGTTGATGAAATCCCTCAGCATTTGTTTGTCTGGGAAAGCCTTTATTTCTCCTTCATGTTTGAAGGATATTTTCACTGGATATATTATTCTAGCATAAAAGTTTCTTTCCTTCAGTAGTTTAAATATGACATGCCACTATCTTCTGGCCTGTAAAGTTTCCACTGAAAAGTCTACTGCCACATGAACTGGAGCTCCATTGTGTGTTATTTGTTTCTTTTCTCTTGCTGCTTTTTGAATCCGTTCTTTATCTTTAACCTTTGGAAGTTTGATGACTAAGTGCCTTGAGATAGTCTTCTTTGGGTTAAATCTGCTTGATGTTCTATACTTCTTGTACTTGGATATTGATATATTTCTCTAGGTTCAGGAACTTCTCTGTTATTATCCTTTGAATAAACTTTCTACCCCTATCTCTTTCTCTACTTCCTCTTTATGGCTAATAACTAATTTAACCTTTTAATGCTATTTTCTTAGACACTTTAGACATGCTTTTTGTACCCACTGACTGTAGATTTTCAAATAGCCTTTCTTAAAGCTCACTAATTCTTTCTTCTGCTTAATACAATCTGCTATTAAATAACTCTGATTCATTCTTCAGTACGCCAATTGTATCTTTCACCTGCAGAATTTTTGTTTGATTATTTTTAATTGTTTCAGTCTCTGTTAAATTTGTCCGATAGAATTCTAAATTCCTTCTCTGTATTTTCTTGAATTCATTTGAGTTTCCTCAAAATAGCTATTTTGAATTCTCTTTCTGAACTTTCACACATCTCTGTTACTCCAAAATTGCTCCCTGGTGCCTTATTTAGTTCATTTTGTGAGTTCATGTTTTTCTGCGTGATGCTGATTCTAGCAGATGTTCTCTGGTGTCTGCGAATTGAAGCATTAGGTATTTATTGTAGTGTTCACTATCTGAGCTTATTTGTAGCAGTCCTTCTTAGGAAAGCTTTCCAGATACTTGAAAGAACATGAGTGTTGTGATCTAAGCTCTATCTGCTTTAAGGAGCACCGCAAGCCCAATAATGTTGTGGTTCTTACAGACTCATAGAGGCACTGCCTTGATGGTCTTGGGCAAGATCTGGGAGAAATCTTTGGGTTACCAGGCAAAGACTCTTGTTCTCTTTTTTTACTTTCTTCCAAACATACAGAGTCTCTCTATCTATCCTGAGCCACATAAATCTGGGGATGCAGTTACACAAGCACTCCTGCGGCCACCACCACTGTGACTGTGCTAGCTTAGACCTGAACCCAGCACAGCACTGGGTCTACCCAAGGACTGCTGTAACTACTCCCTGGCTACTGTCTATGTTTTCTCAAGGGCCTAGGGGCTCTACAATCAGCAGGTATAAAAGCCAAGCAGAACTGTGTCCTTCCCTTCAGAGCAATGAGATCCCAAGGCTCCCTCTGTGCTCAGGGGTGTCATCCAGGAGTCAACAACTACAGTCAAATACCTTAGAATTCTGCCTGGTATTCTGTTAGACTGCAGCTGAGCTGGCATTCAAACCACAAGATGCCATCCTTTCCATGCTTCCCTCCCCTTTCTAAAGGCAGAGGAGCCTCACCCCATACCCACCAACACTCCAGGCCATGAGTACTGCCAGACCACTGATGATGTTTCCTTAAGGCTCAAGAGCTCTTCAGTCAGTTTGTGGTAAATGCTGCCTGGCCTGGAACTCACCCTTCATGGAAGTGTACTTCCCTCTGGCCAAGACCAAGTCCAGAAATGCCGTCCAAAATTCAAGTCCTGGAATATCAGGCACCCCCAAGAGCTCAGTTGGTGCTCTACCCACCTGTGGCTGTGCTGGTACCTAAGGTGCAAGACAAAGTCCCTTTTAATTTTTTTCTGCTTTTCCTAAGCAGAAGTTTTGCTCCATAGTCACTACAGCTGGTAATGTACTAAGTCTCATCTGAAGTTGGCAAGTCACAGATTCTCTCCCAAAGCCTTCGATGTAGTACCTGGGTATCACTGCTGGTCATTCAGGTCCCAGGGGCTCTTGAGTCAGCAGGTGAGAAATGTTGCCAAAACTGGATCCTTTTCTTCAAGTCCCAGGGTATGTCTAGAAATGTAATCTGGTAGCTAGGGCCTGGAAAGAAGACCTCATAACTCTAACTGGGTGTGGCTGAATTTGTATCCATGATGCAAGAAATCATCCTCCCCACTCTTCCCTCTTCTCTCCTCAAGTGGAAGGAAGGGTTTTCTTTTGGAGCTGTGAGCTGTGCAGCCTGGGGTTAGAGGATGGACTGATGCCAGCAGTCTTTTTGCTGCCCCTGCTGGTGTCCCATTACGTCACATTCCCCTCCAGTCACTGTCTTTGGGCCTAATTCAGCACTAGGTTGGGCCTAATAGTTGCAGTTCTCATGGCCTAGACTGCCTTTCAAGTTTACTTGGAGTCAGAGAGCACCATAGTCCTCGATGGTGAGGTTTGCAGGAACTCTAGTTCGGACTGCTGAAATCTGTGATTCCCCTGTGGCTGGGGCTAGTTTAAATGCTCCCTCTATGGGTAAGCATTATCTGAGTTTAGTCTGGTTTTCCTTTCTGTTATCACGGGACAACACTGAGTTAAATGCCGTACAATTATGTTTTCCCTCCCCCAGTACCCAGCGATGCTCTCTGCAGCACACTGCTGCTGCCAGGAGGAGTGGGGGGGTGGGGGGGTGTGGTTGTTATTAATTCAGATCTATGTTTTCTATCTCTTCAGTGCATCTTTCAGTGATATAAAATTAAAAGCAAGTACTATGCATGCTCACCTGATTTTCGGTTCTTATAAATTTTTTTTTCTGTATTGATAGTTTTTAACATGTTGTCATTGTGGGGGGTCGATCAGTAGAGCATTTTACTCCAACATCTTGCTCTGCCTCCAAAGCACAGAATTATATGTTAATTTTATTTTATTCTCTTGTTCTATTTTTTCCAAATTATCTACAGTGAATATGTATTAACTTTTCAAAGAGAAACTAACATGTTAGTTCTAAAAAATCAATTTCACCTAGAAGAAGGAGAAGAGAGAAAACAAAAAAGGCTTGAAAATATTCATATTATTTTACCCAATAGTTCAACACGTAAGAATGTGGCCTAATCAGAATTTCCAGTCTGTTTATCTAATCAGAGATAACCGCAATTAGTTATGTACAAGGTTAATTGTTATAGCATAGTATATTACAGGAAAATTTATAACTTAAGGTCTAATAGTACAGTACTAAATAAATTAATTATCATTTATCTTCTTGATAAATACCAAGGAATTTTTATTTTTTTGAGATGGAGTCTCACTCTGTCACCCTGGCTGGAGTGCAGTGTGTGTTCTCGGCTCACTGTAAACTTCATCTCCTGGGTTGAAGTGATTCTCCTGCCTCAACCTCTTGAGTAGCCCCTTGGTGTAGAAAATATTTAATATTATTGAAAAATATTCACCACATATTATTAAGTGAAAAATTAGGTTTTAAACAATTCATAGAGAACAAAACTATCCTTCTTTAAAAAAAGTTTATATCCATGCTTTGTCTGCCTCTGATTAGTGACATTTATTTTCATCCCAGTCACGGTGTTGTCCGGCTTCTCCATTGCTGTGGTGGTTATAGAAATGCACCGCTCCAATCTCCTGTTGTGAGGAGCGTAATTGATACGATGTCCTGGCTGATGCACTCAGACTCCATCTGCATGGGGACCATGCTTCCCACTGACTTCTGGCCAATGGCTCTATTAGTGTCCCAATTTCTTTCTTTTATTTTGTTTTTGTTTTGTATGGGCTGCAGATTTGATGAAAGCATTGTGTCAATATTAAAGTTCCTGAATTTGAAAAAAAAAAGTTTATATTCAATAAAGTTAGGTGGCAAAGTACATATAAATGTGGAATGTCTTCAATGTAAAACCACATTGGGTTGAGAAAAAAGGAAAAATTCCATTTTACTTGCAGACATGTCTGGCACACAATAAGTAGTGCATAACATTTGATATTTTTGTCTATTTGTGCTGCTATAACAAAATAACTAAGACTGGGTTATTTGTTATCAAAAAAAGAGAGAGAAATTTATTTCTCACTGTTCTGATGGCTAGAAAGTTCAAAATCAAGGTGCTGGCTGGTTTAGTGTCTGATAAGGGCCTGGTCCCTGCTTCCAAGATGGCACTTTGTTGTTGCATCCTCTGGAGAAGATAAAGGCTGTGTCTTCACATGTGGAAAGTATGGAAGGGAGCAAACCCACTCTCTCAAATCACTTT
Organism: Pongo pygmaeus; assembly: GCF_028885625.2. NCBI lineage: Eukaryota > Metazoa > Chordata > Mammalia > Primates > Hominidae > Pongo > Pongo pygmaeus. The sequence continues at coordinate 120,217,095 of NC_072396.2, read as the reverse complement.
ATGAGTACTCAAATCCTATCTATAATGGCTCCAGTCTAAATTTAATCACCTCCTTTAGGTCCTACTTAATACTATCACATTGGTGATTAAATATCAACATATTAATTTGGAAAGACAATTTAGACCATAGCATTTTTAAAATTAGATTTTCTTTCATTTTTCTCTTTTATCCTCATGTGCTATTCCTTAGAGACAACAATTGTTTAAAGTTTCTTGTCTATTTCTTCAGTGGATTTAAGGCCAAGAGTTAAGAGCAGTACTCCTTGAAAAGTTTTAACATGGAAAATATTCATTCGTCATGGAATAAGAATTTCAGAGAGCCAATTTTAAAAAGATTGTAGTAAGGTCAGCAATGAAAAGTAGAGTGTAGGGTTAAAAAGGCAGCATAATGAGAAGAGAGCTTGTTATTTATTTGCATTTGGAACAATGGTGAATAATGACAAGGATGAAACTCAAGGCTGGGCTGAGCCATCTAAGGTGTAAGTCTCAACAAGGTGAGGGCTATCAGAGACCTGATGAGGTTGATATATTGTCATCTTTGAACACCTTTTAAATAAAATGTTGCAAACATTCTGGGTTTTTCTCATGGTTAGGTGGCAGGCAGGATCAGCTAATTCCATGAGATCATAAATTTAATGGCAACTTTAGTATATAGGAAGCCACATTTATGACCTAGTGGGACTGTAGACTCTTAGAACACTTGAAAAAGAGACTGAAGGTGAGATAAAGAAACATGAGAAGACAAATAAGAGAAGAGAGTTTCACAAAGAACAAGGAAGATGAATTTTAGAAAGAATGGTCAGCTTTGGCAAAAACTACAGTACTTAAATTTAGTCTTAAAATAAGCCATGAAATAAAGGCAACAGACTACATAGGTATATCAAACAAAAATTTACGTCTCTCTTAAAGAAGCCATTTCATCCATAAATCTGCTAAAATGGTACAACAAGTAAAGTTAGAAAGATGTATTGTGTGTTGTTTTATGATTATCCTATCTCACTGAACTAAAATCCTATCCAAAAAAAATACCATTGTCAACCTTTTTTAGAATTTTGAAATTATTTGTATTTTTAAGTATCTTTTTTTCACTGAAGGTCAAACAAATAAAAATCAGGCACTGACAAGGTTGAATTGTCCCATCTTGTAAGCAAATCTTTTACTGGAATTTTACTTTGGCAGGCCAGGTCTTTTATTTTTCAGTGCTTAGTGCTCTTTCTGAAGAAGAGAGGGTCATCCTGAGCATGTTCCTCCCACGGTCATTTATTTTCTCTCAAGCCAACTGGATGCTTCTCTGTCAGAAGGCTTCATATTTCTAACCAAAGAAATTATAAACACATTTTAGGGGTAACACAGATGTTTCTTTGCATAAATGCAGATGTTACTTAAATCAATGTGCTTGTAATAATTACTTTAATCTTCATTCTTAAATTCTGCATTACAATTATTGAGTTTCATCAGATATTAATTTTTATCATCCCCTATCTACTTTTACTATTTTTTTTTTTTTTTTTTTTTTATATTTTGAGAACTAATATCTTTTTTTTTTTTTCTTTTATTGTAATTATTATTATTATTATTATTATTATACTTTAGGTTTTATGGTACATGTGCCCAATGTGCAGTAAGTTACATATGTATACATGTGCCATGCTGGTGCACTGCACCCAACAACTCGTCATCTAGCATTAGGTATATCTCCCAATGTTATCCCTCCCCCCTCCCCCCAACCCACAACAGTCCCTGAAGTGTGATGTTCCCCTTCCTGTGTCCATGTGTTCTCATTGTTCAATTCCCACCTATGAGTGAGAATATGCGGTGTTTGGTTTTTTGTTCTTGCGATAGTTTACTGAGAATGATGATTTCCAATTTCATCCATGTCCCTACAAAGGACATGAACTCATCATTTCTTATGGCTGCATAGTATTCCATGGTGTAGATGTGCCACATTTTCTTAATCCAGTCTATCATTGTTGGACATTTGGCTTGGTTCCAAGTCTTTGCTATTGTGAATAATGCGGCAATAAACATACGTGTGCATGTGTCTTTATAGCAGCATGATTTATAGTCCTTTGGGTATATACCCAGTAATGGGATGGCTGGGTCGAATGGAATTTCTAGTTCTAGATCCCTGAGGAATCGCCACACTGACTTCCACAATGGTTGAACTAGTTTACAGTCCCACCAACAGTGTAAAAGTGTTCCTATTTCTCCACATCCTCTCCAGCACCTGTTGTTTCCTGACTTTTTAATGATCGCCATTCTAACTGGTGTGAGATGGTATCTCATTGTGGTTTTGATTTGCATTTCTCTGATGGCCAGTGATGGTGAGCATTTTTTCATGTGTCTTTTGGCTGCATAAATGTCTTCTTTTGAGAAGTGTCTGTTCATGTCCTTCGCCCACTTTTTGATGGGTTTGTTTGTTTTTTTCTTGTAAATTTGTTGGAGTTCATTGTAGATTCTGGATATTAGCCCTTTGTCAGATGAGTAGGTTGCGAAAATTTTCTCCCATTTTGTAGGTTGCCTGTTCACTCTGATGGTAGTTTCCTTTGCTGTGCAGAAGCTCTTTAGTTTAATTAGATCCCATTTGTCAATTTTGGCTTTTGTTGCCATTGCTTTTGGTGTTTTAGACATGAAGTCCTTGCCCATGCCTATGTCCTGAATGGTATTGCCTAGGTTTTCTTCTAGGGTTTTTATGGTTTTAGGTCTAACATTTAAGTCTTTAATCCATCTTGAATTGATTTTTGTATAAGGTGTAAGGAAGGGATCCAGTTTCAGCTTTCTACATATGGCTAGCCAGTTTTCCCAGCACCATTTATTAAATAGGGAATCCTTTCCCCATTTCTTGTTTTTCTCAGGTTTGTCAAAGATCAGATGGTTGTAGATATGTGGCATTATTTCTGACGGCTCTGTTCTGTTCCATTGATCTATATCTCTGTTTTGGTACCAGTACCATGCTGTTTTGGTTACTGTAGCCTTGTAGTATAGTTTGAAGTCAGGTAGCGTGATGCCTCCAGCTTTGTTCTTTTGGCTTAGGATTGACTTGGCGATGCGGGCTCTTTTTTGGTTCCATATGAACTTTAAAGTAGTTTTTTCCAATTCTGTGAAGAAAGTCATTGGTAGCTTGATGGGGATGGCATTGAATCTGTAAATTACCTTGGGAAGGATGGCCATTTTCATGATATTGATTCTTCCTACCCATGAGCATGGAATGTTCTTCCATTTGTTTGTATCCTCTTTTATTTCCTTGAGCAGTGGTTTGTAGTTCTCCTTGAAGAGGTCTTTCACATCCCTTGTAAGTTGGATTCCTAGGTATTTGATTCTCTTTGAAGCAATTGTGAATGGGAGTTCACTCATGATTTGGCTCTCTGTTTGTCTGTTATTGATGTATAAGAATGCTTGTGATTTTTGCACATTGATTTTGTATCCTGAGACTTTGCTGAAGTTGCTTATCAGCTTAAGGAGATTTTGGGCTGAGACAATGGGGTTTTCTAGATATACTATCATGTCATCTGCAAACAGGGACAATTTGACTTCCTCTTTTCCTAATTGAATACCCTTGATTTCCTTCTCCTGCCTAATTGCCCTGGCCAGAACTTCCAACACTATGTTGAATAGAAGTGGTGAGAGAGGGCATCCCTGTCTTGTGCCAGTTTTCAAAGGGAATGCTTCCAGTTTTTGCCCATTCAGTATGATATTGGCTGTGGGTTTGTCATAAATAGCTCTTATTATTTTGAGATACGTCCCATCAATTCCTAATTTATTGAGAGTTTTTAGCATGAAGGGTTGTTGAATTTTGTCAAAGGCCTTTTCTGCATCTATTGAGATAATCATGTGGTTTTTGTCTTTGGTTCTGTTTATATGCTGGATTACATTTATTGATTTGCGTATATTGAACCAGCCTTGCATCCCAGGGATGAAGCCCACTTGATCATGGTGGATAAGCTTTTTGATGTGCTGCTGGATTCTGTTTGCCAGGATTTTATTGAGGATTTTTGCATCAATGTTCATCAAGGATATTGGTCTAAAATTCTCTTTTTTTGTTGTGTCTCTGCCAGGCTTTGGTATCAGGATGATGCTGGCCTCATAAAATGAGTTAGGGAGGATTCCCTCTTTTTCTATTGATTGGAATAGTTTCAGAAGGAATGGTACCAGCTCCTCCTTGTACCTCTGGTAGAATTCGGCTGTGAACCCATCTGGTCCTGGACTTTTTTTGGTTGGTAAGCTATTGATTATTGCCATAATTTCAGCTCCTGTTATTGGTCTATTCAGAGATTGAACTTCTTCTTGGTTTAGTCTTGGGAGGGTGTATGTGTTGAGGAATTTATCCATTTCTTCTAGATTTTCTAGTTTATTTGCATAGAGGTGTTTGTAATATTCTCTGATGGTAGTTTGTATTTCTGTGGGATCGGTGGTGATATCCCCTTTATCATTTTTTATTGCATCTATTTGATTCTTCTCTCTTTTTTTCTTTATTAATCTTGCTAGCGGTCTATCAATTTTGTTGATCCTTTCAAAAAACCAGCTCCTGGATTCATTTATTTTTTGAAGGGTTTTTTGTGTCTCTATTTCCTTCAGTTCTGCTCTGATTTTAGTTATTTCTTGCCTTCTGCTAGCTTTTGAATGTGTTTGCTCTTGCTTTTCTAGTTCTTTTAATTGTGATGTTAGGGTGTCAATTTTGGATCTTTCCTGCTTTCTCTTGTGGGCATTTAGTGCTATAAATTTCCCTCTACACACTGCTTTGAATGCATCCCAGAGATTCTGGTATGTTGTGTCTTGGTTCTCGTTGGTTTCAAAGAACATCTTTATTTCTGCCTTCATTTCGTTATGTACCCAGTAGTCATTCAGGAGCAGGTTGTTCAGTTTCCACGTAGTTGAGCGGTTTTGAGTGAGATTCTTAATCCTGAGTTCTAGCTTGATTGCACTGTGATCTGAGAGACAGTTTGTTACAATTTCTGTTCTTTTACATTTATTGAGGAGAGCTTTACTTCCAAGGATATGGTCAATTTTGGAATAGGTGTGGTGTGGTGCTGAAAAAAATGTATATTCTGTTGATTTGGGGTGGAGAGTTCTGTAGATGTCTATTAGGTCTGCTTGGTGCAGAGCTGAGTTCAATTCCTGGGTATCCTTGTTGACTTTCTGTCTCGTTGATCTGTCTAATGTTGACAGTGGGGTGTTAAAGTCTCCCATTATTAATGTGTGGGAGTCTAAGTCTCTTTGTAGGTCACTCAGGACTTGCTTTATGAATCTGGGTGCTCCTGTATTGGGTGCATATATATTTAGGATAGTTAGCTCTTCTTGTTGAATTAATCCCTTTACCATTATGTAATGGCCTTCTTTGTCTCTTTTGATCTTTGTTGGTTTAAAGTCTGTTTTATCAGAGACTAGGATTGCAACCCCTGCCTTTTTTTGTTTTCCATTTGCTTGGTAGATCTTCCTCCATCCTTTTATTTTGAGCCTATGTGTGTCTCTGCACGTGAGATGGGTTTCCTGAATACAGCACACTGATGGGTCTTGAGTCTTTATCCAATTTGCCAGTCTGTGTCTTTTAATTGGACCATTTAGTCCATTTACATTTAAAGTTAATATTGTTATATGTGAATTTGATCCTGTCATTATGATGTTAGCTCGATGTTTTGCTCGTTAGTTGATGCAGTCTCTTCCTAGTCTCAATGGTCTTTACATTTCGGTATGATTTTGCAGTGGCTGGTACCGGTTGTGCCTTTCCATGTTTAGCGCTTCCTTCAGGAGCTCTTTTAGGGCAGGCCTGGTGGTGACAAAATCTCTCAGCATTTGCTTGTCTGTAAAGTATTTTATTTCTCCTTCACTTATGAAGCTTAGTTTGGCAGGATATGAAATTCTGGGTTGAAAATTCTTTTCTTTAAGAATGTTGAATATTGGCCCCCACTCTCTTCTGGCTTGTAGGGTTTCTGCCGAGAGATCCGCTGTTAGTCTGATGGGCTTCCCTTTGATGGTAACCCGTCCTTTCTCTCTGGCTGCCCTTAACATTTTTTCCTTCATTTCAACTTTGGTGAATCTGACAATTATGTGTCTTGGAGTTGCTCTTCTCGAAGAGTATCTTTGTGGCGTTCTCTGTATTTCCTGAATCTGAATGTTGGCCTGCCTTGCTAGATTGGGGAAGTTCTCCTGGATAATATCCTGCAGAGTGTTTTGCAACTTGTTTCCATTCTCCCCATCACTTTCAGGTACACCAATCAGACGTAGATTTGGTCTTTTCACATAGTCCCACATTTCTTGGAGGCTTTGCTCGTTTCTTTTTATTCTTTTTTCTCTAAACTTCCCCTCTCGCTTCATTTCATTCATTTCATCTTCCAAGGCTGATACCCTTTCTTCCATTTGATCGCATGGGCTCCTGAGGCTTCTGCATTCTTCACGTAGTTCTCGAGCCTTGGTTTTCAGCTCCATCAGCTCCTTTAAGCACTTCTCTGTATTGGTTATTCTAGTTATACATTCTTCTAAATTTTTTTCAAAGTTTTCAACTTCTTTGCCTTTGGATTGAATATCCTCCCGTAGCTCGGAGTAATTTGATCGTCTGAAGCCTTCTTCTCTCAGCTCGTCAAAGTCATTCTCCGTCCAGCTTTGTTCCGTTGCTGGTGAGGAACTGCGTTCCTTTGGAGGAGGAGAGGTACTCTGGTTTTTAGAGTTTCCAGTTTTTCTGCTCTGTTTTTTCCCCATCTTTGTGGTTTTATCTACTTTTGGTCTTTGATGATGGTGATGTACAGATGGGTTTTTGGTGTGGATGTCCTTTCTGTTAGTTTTCCTTCTAACAGACAGAACCCTCAGCTGCAGGTCTGTTGGAGTACCTGGCCGGCCGTGTGAGGTGTCAGTCTGCCCCTGCTGGGGGGTGCCTCCCAGTTAGGCTGCTCGGGGGTCAGGGGTCAGGGACCCACTTGAGGAGGCAGTCAGCCCGTTCTCAGATCTCCAGCTGCATGCTGGGAGAACCACTGCTCTCCTCACAGCTGTCAGACAGGGACATTTAAGTCTGCAGAGGTTACTGCTGTCTTTTTGTTTGTCTGTGCCCTGCCCCCAGAGGTGGAGCCTACAGAGGCAGGCAGGCCTCCTTGAGCTGTGGTGGGCTCCACCCAGTTCAAGCTTCCAGGCTGCTTTGTTTACCTAAGGAGCCTGGGCAATGGCGGGCGCCCCTCCCCCAGCCTCGCTGCCGACTTTCTGCTTGATCTCAGACTGCTGTGCTAGCAATCAGCGAGACTCCGTGGGCGTAGGACCCTCTGAGCCAGGTGCGGGCTATACTCTCCTGGGGCACCGTTTCCTAAGCCCGTCGGAAAAGCACAGTATTCGGGTGGGAGTGGCCTGATTTTCCAGGTGCCGTCTGTCACCTCTGGAAGGGGAACTCCCTGACCCCTTGCGCTTCCCGAGTGAGGCAATGCCTCGCCCCTGCTTCGGCTGGCGCACGGTGCGCTCACCCACTGACCTGCGCCCACTGTCTGGCACTCCCTAGTGAGATGAACACGGTACCTCAGATGGAAATGCAGAAATCACCCGTCTTCTGCGTCGCTCGCGCTGGGAGCTGTAGACCGGAGCTGTTCCTATTCGGCCACCTTGGCTCCTCCCCCCTACTTTTACTATTAATTTGAATATACCTCATCAAACACTAAAATTTGAACTGATAGACTTTTTTATAAGAAAAAAAGCATAACTCTTTAATCTTTGGCTAACAAAGTTTAATGTTAACTGCACAAGGATATTAAGGATACAAATTAACCCTTAGTCCTCACACTTCTTTATATATTTCCAAAGAGATCAATCTTTGATTCTTCAACGACTCCAATAATTTTTGCGTGACATAAAATATCTATCTTGATATAGCCATTTAGTCTTCATCTTACTCTACAGTCTCATCCTGGCCTCTACTGCACTCTCTCTAGTGCACTCTGTGCACTCAAAGCACAGGCAGGTTTGGTGTTTAGTAAGAACCTGGTATCCACTTCTAAAGTGGTGCCTTGAACATTGCATCCTCCAGTAGGGAGGAACACTGTTTCTCACATGGAAGTAGAAGAACTAAGACAGGGTGAGAGAGGGCAAGACTCACTCTTTTATACCATCACCAATTGTGCTCATGAAGATGGAGCCCTCATGACTTAATCACCTCTTAAAGGTCCAACCTCTTAATACTGTTAAAATAGCCATTAAATTTCAGCATGAGTTTTGGAGGGGACAAACATTCAAACCATAGCAAGTTGTCTCATTGTGATTTTTATTTTCACTTATTTGATGACTAAAGGTATTCAATATCTTTTCACCTCCATTGGAATTTATTTATTTACATGTTTTGTGAGTCATCACATCATTTCTAAAATAATCTGATTTTGAAGTAAAAATCCTTGTTTGAATCCCATATCTGCCATTTGCAGCTGATTGATCTAGGGCCACTATTCATCCAGTCTGAGCCACAGTTCATTTATCTGTAAAATTGAAACAATACATTTTCACAGGTAGATCTCACAGATAGATAAAGTATGTGAGGTACCTGGCAAAATGCCTCCTACATATAGATCTTAATAAATGGTAACTATGATTATTATTGTTGAAACTCATTTGTAATCCTTGCCAGTTTTCCTTCCAAGGACATAGTCAAAGAAGCATGAGCCATAAGCCTTATCTGTAATCACAGTGCTGTAACTCAAGGATTTGCTTTACACTTTCTCACCTACTGCTTTCCTCAATGCTTTTCAAGCTTCAAATTTTTAATGATTTTCCCAGTTTCTGCCTCACTCTCTCACAAAAGTGTAAGTACCATGAAGTATGTAACTATATCTGTATTATATACCTCTGTATCCTCTGCAACTAGAAAAGTGTGATAAATATTTACTGAGTAAAAGAAGAAATACCTGCATCCCCTCTCTATTTCATTCTATGCATTGATGCACACACTGGTTGGCCTACCTGTTTTTCAATTTTCATTTCTCCAGGAGATATAAGGTGCTTTCTTTTGTAACTGTCCATGGATAAATCCTGCCTCACCCCCACTAGACCTAGACACTCAAAACACTACTGTAGGCTCATTCAACCTTCTAGGATTATGCTTATCCAGAAAGAGGCAAGATTTGGAGCCACAGTTTTTTAATCAACCAATTCACAGTGACTTTTGATAATTCTTATCACTAGGATCCTCACTTAGAGAATTCCATACACAAGCTGTTGTAAACTCATAAGTGTAATTGACTCAGGTGCAATGTAGCATTCTCAAACATTCTCAGAATAAGCAGATGTTATTGTTGTCCTGCAGAAAGTCAACAAGCAAAATGCCTTGAGCATCCAAAAAAACTGTTTTCATAATCTTTGCTCTTGACCAATCCACTTTTACTTTGAATGAATCACTTCCACCTTTTGGTAGCTATCACTTTGATTGTGTTTTGTCTTCAGGACTATACTGGTAAAAGCCATGCTTTATCTCCTGTTATAATTCTTTGAAGAAATGCTTCAGGATATTGACCCCACTTTAAAATTTTCACTAAAAGCTTTGCTTTTATGCGCAGCTGATCTAGTCACAATGGCTTTGACATCCATCAAGTAGAAAGTTTGCTCAATTTTAATCTTTCTGTCAGAATTGTGTGAGCTGAATCAATTGTGATGCTTATGGTATTGGCCATTTTTTTCTGCTGTTAATTGTCAGTTCTTAAACAAGAGCATGAATAAAATGATTTTTTTCCTCACAAATTGATGTGGATGGTCTCTGCTGTGGACTTCATTTTCAACATTGTCTTGTCCCTTCTTAAAACAAGTTATCCATTTGTAATGTACTGATTTCCTTGAGACATTGTCTCCATAAACTTTTTGTGAAGCATCAATGACTTCACCATTCATTCACCAAGATTCACTATAAATTTGATGTTTGTTCTTGCTTTAATTTTCACAGAATTCATGGTGCTCTGATAAGAGCTCTTTTCAAACTGATGTCTTAGGCTTCTTAGTGCCTCAAACTAAATCCTGTTCAGATATGATGCAATAAGATAGTATGAGTTTATGTTGGTGCAAAAAAAATTGAAATCAATGCGTAGTTTTTTCCTAATATGCATTTTCCATGAACTTTTTGAAGACCCCTCATATACCACCTACTGTGTACTAAATGTTGAGTATGAGAAGTGAACAAAACAGATATAATTCCTCTCTCCATGGCACTTTCAGTTTAGTTAATTGTCCTATCTGATGAAGAAGAGCATTGAACAGCCAAATACATAATTATCAAATTGTATTAATTATGGCATCTATTTAGAAATTAACTTTTAATTTTTCTAGAATCAACTCAAGCATTACTTCACCCGATAAACCATTTCTAACCTCCAGGGTAGAAGCGACCACTCTTGACCTTGATACCCTACCCTATACAGTCTTCTCTCATAGCTTCAACATTTTACGTATTTATGTTCTTGGCAATTTCCTATTAGTACATAAAAGCATGTTTCTCAATCAGTAATCAACCAATATCAATTGAAGTCCTTCTATATAGTAGAGACTGTGTAAGACATTGGACATACACTGATTAGTAAAACATTGATGACCAAAATCTACTGTTTTATAAATTAAAATCTAATAGATGAGTCACATAATTGAACAAATATATGACTACAAAATTTAATCCATTCTATAAAGAAAAGGAACAGGATTATAAAAACAATAATGAGAGGCATAAATTTGATTGAGGAATCAGTAATGGCTTCTCTGAAAAATAAATGCTTGAGCCAAGATTTGAAAGATCACGGCTGAGTGCAGTCACTCATACCTGTAATCCTAGCACTTTGGGAGGCCAAAGTGGCTTGATAACTTGGGCTCAGGAGTTTAAGGCCAGCCTGGGAAACATGGTGAAACTCTGTTTCTACAAAAAATACAAAAATTAGCCAGGCATGGTGGTGCATACCTGTAGTCCCAGCTACTTGGGAGGCTGTGGTGGGAAATCACCTAAGCCTAGGGATTTTGATGCTGCAGTGGGCCATGACAGTGCCACTCCAGCCTGGATGACCAAATAAGACCATGTCTAAAAAAAAAAAAAAAGAAAGAAAGAAAGATCAGTAGGAGTTGGCCAAAAAATGAGTGAGGAAGAGAACGACCGGCAGAGTTTGCAGTATGTGCAACAGTGAATTTGGGCTTACTCCTAACCAATGTTGCCTTCTACTAGTGCAAAGTAATTTCTGACAGTAGGTGATCATATTATATGTCTGCTATAGAATGAATGTTTTTGCTCTTCTCCAAGTTTTTATGATGAAATCTTAACCCCCAGTGTGATGGTATTAAGAGGTCAGGCCTTTGGAAAGTGACTAATAGGATTAGTACCCATATAAAACAGATGACAAAGAGGTCTTTTGCCCCTCTGATGTTTGAGGATGCAGGTAGAAGTTGCCATCTATGAACCAGGAAGTGGGCCATCACCAAACACCAAATCTCCAATGCCTTGATCTTGAACTTTCCAGATTCCAGAACTGTGAGAGATAAATTTCTGTTGTTTATAAGCCATCTTGTCTATGGCATTCTGTTACAGTAGCCCAGACAGACTAATATACTACCCTAGTAGAGTTTCTTCAAATTGAAATAATAATAGTCATAGAGGTATCTGGCAACTTTGTGTAACAAGCCCTAATACAGCACACCTGAACCCATCCAACTATGAGTGTTAGACACTGACAGCAATGTCAGTGAAAACCAGTCTCATGAGAACACCACAAGAGAACCCTCCTTGGTAGTACTTTAAAGAAGCTAAAGCTATTTGTTGCAAATTGATTTTATTTCATCTTCATTCTTAGCATCACTTGGCCAGAGGCTCACAATTTTATCCTAAAAAAACCACACTCTCTGCTTTACATCAGAAATCTGCTACTAGCACAAATAATATCTCCCAGACTCCAACATTTTGCCACCTCTGGGCCAGGGTTCCTGGGATCTTGGTAATATATTATTATATGTAAATGCAGAAGGGTTTATCTAAATCCATGTATGACCACAACATTAGTCTGTTGCCAGAGCCCACATGTTTGAAAAGTAGGCCTACTTCAGAGGGCTAATTCCATGGTCAAGGCCCCTCACTTGTATATACATACCAATTATTCATAATAACATTTACCATCCCATTAGAAGGTCATCTTCTTCCAATATTATCCAGATCATAATGAAGCTACAATTTAAGAATGATAGCACTTGAGTTGATTGTTTACCTCCTATATAGCATTTTTAGTGTTATTCATAAAATTAGATCTCTGAAGTGTCTACAACTTTGCCAGTATCTAGAAAGGTGGCAAGTGAAATATTGTCTTCTACAAATACCTTTGTAATTTGAATGTCCTATGTTGCTGTTTGACCTGCGCAATGTCCTAATCTTCCAGAAATTAATCAAAATCTTTCTTGTTCAAAATCTTGCCCCAAGCAAGAATTCCACTAAAAGAAGTGGACTCTAGAAGATTTTACAGAGTTTAACACCATAGATGGGAAATCCTTGCTCAGTGCTTAACATAGGTTTGCAAAATGAATTAGTGAACACATGGATGAATGAATACATGTATATATATATAGATAGATAAATGAATGGAAACAGAAGAAACATAATCAAGCTATAACACAGAACTTTTAAAGTATCTATAAATTATATGTTAAGCTATTTTTCAGCACATACTATATGAAGGTACTATTGCAAGTAATTTATATGTGTTATCTCACTTAATCCTCACAAATTTCAAATGAACTAAATTCTAGCACTAGTTATATAATTAAGAAACTGAAGTTCAGAGAGTGATGTGGTTTGGATGTGTGTCCCCTCCAAACTTCATGTTGAAATGTGATCCCCAATGTTGCAGGAGGGGCATAATAGGAGATGTTTTGATCATGGGGCAGATCCCTCATGAATGGCTTTGTACCCTCCCCATGGTTATGAGTTCATGTGTAATCTGACTGTTTAAAAGTGTCTGGGACCTCCTTCCTCACTCTCTCATTCCCTCTCTTGCCATGTGACATGCCTGCTTCCACTTTACCTTTCACCATTATTGTAAGCTTCCTGAGGCTTCACCAGAAGCAGATGCTGGCACCATGCTGCTTGTACAGCCTGCAGAACCATTAGCCAAATAAACCTCTTTTCTTTATATATTATCCAGTCTCTGCTATTCCTTTATAGGAATCCAAAATTGACAAATACAGAGAGATAAAGTAATTTTTGAAAGTCACAGAAAATAAGTGGCAGAATTAAAATATCATCCCAGGCATTTTGGTTCCATATCTTACTATTTAAACCTCTAATGCAAGCTCCTCTAATAAATAATACATTTGCATGAATGTATTATTTTAGTAAGAAGAGATAGTATATCTGAATATGACTATATGACATAGTAAAAGAGGTATTTAAATTTGAAGGGAAGTGTAGAAGCAAAGAACAGACTTTAAACATAAATTATTGCTATGAGAAATGGTGCTCATTGATGTTCAGAGGCTCAGACTTTGGGATACCTACAAATCTGGGCTCAAATTTCAGCTATGGTACTAATTTAGCTTTGTGACCTTGAACACTTTACCAAATTTCTGTGCATTTTAGTTTTCCCCACTGTAAAATGTGGATAACATTAGAACCCATTAAATGGCAGTTGACAGAATTAGATAATACAAATAAAGCCCTTAGTGCAATATCCAGCATACAGCAAAAACTCAATCATATTGACAACTATTATTATATTATTATTACTATACTGATTTCCCAGATGTATAATAGAAATGTAAATGGTAAATTATTTTCACATTTCAAGATATCTATAATACTTGTCATAGTGTGAACATATTCTAAAGATCAGATCAAATGAGAATGAATTCAACTTCAAGGAAGACAAAAAGCAAATTAATCAAGGTAATCTAATGAGGGTGGTAATATATTAATTCTTAGGCTAATAGACAATAATATGTGTCACTTCAGGAAACAAATATATGGCAGATTAAAATTAAGAAGCATATTTATTCAATTTGTTAGGTAGTCATTATTCCTTAAAGATTTTTATTTTATTTTTTTGACACAGAGTCTCCCTCTGCCACCCAGCCTGGAGGGCAGTGGTGCAATCTCGGCTCACTGCAAACTCCACCTCCCAGGTTCAAGCAGTTCTCCCACCTCAGCCTCCCAAGTAGCTGGGATTACAGGTGTGAGCCACCATGCCCTGCTAATTTTTGTATTTTTAGTAGAAACGGGGTTTTACCATGTTGGCCAGGCTGGTCTCAATCTCCTGACCTCAGGTGATCTGCCTGCCTCAGACTCCCAAAATGCTGGGACTACAGGCATGAGCCACTGCGCCCAGCCTAAAGGTCAATTTTTTTTTATCATAAAATCCCAATTCAGAAGGCTAGAATGCAAGATATTATCTATGGCAACACATATACATACAAACATGCATCCTACTTCCAACCTAGAAAATGGCTTCTCATCTGGAAATCATCATAAACAAGATTGTCCACAGTGTCTAGGCAAGTGTTACTGTATTGTAACTTTTACTGATCTTAACCCTGACTCTGACATTTAACTACAGTACCGGTTGCTCAGTGCTATGTACCCAGCAACCTATGTCAAGTGCGTCCATGTGAAGAGACCAACAAACAGGCTTCGCATGAGCAATAAAACTGTTTATTCACTTGGGTGCAAGTGGGCTGAGTCTAAAAAGAGAGTCAGTGAAGGGAGATGGGGAACGGGTTGCTTTATAGGAGTTGGGTAGGTAATGGAAAATTACAGTAGAAGGTGGTTATCTATTGTTAGCAGAGGAGGCGGTCACAAGGTACATGGTGGGGAGATCATAAGACTCATTGTCCAAAAGAAGAATGTCACAAAGTTGATTGATCAGCTAAGGTAGGGCAGGGACAAGTCACAATGGTAAAATGTAATTTCTGTTAATCAGTTAAGGCGGGAACTGGCTGATTTACTTCTTTGTGGTTTTTTGGCTGCTTCAGACTTCTTGGCTCCTGCAGGCCACCTGGATGTGTATGTGCAGGTCACAGAACTTATAATGGCTGAGTTTCAGCTCAGAGGCCTGACATTCCTGTCTTTTTATTTATAAAATATAAAGTTATAAGAAAAGATAAAGAAAATACAACTTTTTACTGAGGGTTATTGGGGTAGGGGTGATGTTTCTCGGGACTGCTTCAAGTGTGACCAGGGACTGTGCAGACACCTTAAAGAATATTCAAGGGTAGAGGGCAGCATAAGAACGGGAATGAGGTTAAAAGTAAGTATAAAGGTAAGGAATAGGACTTCATCATGGTGAAAGTATTGGAGTGTGCCCTGCCAGCAAAGATCATCTATCCATTCCAAGAGGGAGTCAAGAGTGGTAGCTTGGGGATAGCACCAGGAGATATCAGCTGTGATGGTTTGGAGAAAAAATGTAAACTGGCAATGTAAACAAGAGCAGGGCATTTATGAGTAGGTGAGAATGGTGAATAGGAAAATAGCAGGGATGAAAAAGTTTGTGAGGTGCAGTACAAGAAGGAGGGGGTGACTGCATAAAGCAGTTGTAAAGAGTAGAGTAAGGAAGAAGAGACTTAATAAAAATGCACAACAGGATGGATGGGAAGGACTATCTGATTTATGAGGTGAAGGTCTTGAATTAGCCTGTAGGACTTGTCTGGTTTCTGGATGGGTAGGATAAGGGAGTTGTAAGGAGAATTTGTAGGCTTTAAAAGGCCATGTTGTAGCAGGTGAGTGATAACAGGCATCAGTTCGTTTAAAGCCTGCTGTGGGATGGGATATTGGCATTGAGCAGGGTGAGCATGATTAGGTTATAATGGGATAGTAATGGGCATGTGATCAGTTGCCAGGGAGGGAGTAGAGGTGTCCCATACCTGTGGGTTAAGATGGGGGATACAAGAGGAAGATATGAAGGAGAATTTGGATTAAGAAGAAGGACGGCAATGAGATGTGGCTGTAGTCCAGGAATAGTCAGGGAAGCAGATAATTTGGTTAAAATGTCTCAACCTAATATGGGAACTGGGCACATGGGGATAACTAAAAAGGAGTGCATAAAAGAATGTTGTCCAAGTTGGCACCAAAATTAGGGAGTTATAAGAGGTTTAGAGGCCTGGCCATCAATATCCACAACAGTTACGGGAGCAATGGAAACAGGCCTTGAAAAGAAGGTAATGTGGAGTGGGTAGCCCCCGTATCTATTAAAAAGGGGATGGACTTACCCTCCATTGTGAGAGTTACCCAAAGCTCGGCATCTGTGATGGTCCAGGGGGCTTCCAAGGCAATCAGGCAGTGTCAGTCTTCAGCCGCTAAGCCAAGCAGATCTGGGAAGGAATCAGTCAGAGATCCTTGGGCCAGAGCTTTAGGGGTTCTGGGAGTGGTTGCCAGGTGAGCTGGGCAGTCTGATTTCCAGTGGGTCCCTGCACAGATGGGACATGGCTTGGGAGGAATCCCGGGCTCCGAGCATTCCTTGGCCCAGTGACCAGGTTTCTGGCACTTAGAGCAAGATCCTGAGGGATGAGGTCCTATAGGAATGCCTGACCACTGTGGCTTAGGTGTTTTGAAGTTCTTGTGTACTGGAGGTGTGGCTGGGTTTTGTCTCACAGCAGAGACAAGTAATTGTAACTCAGAAATGCATTGCCGCTTGGCTGCTTCCTCTCTATTATTGTACACCTTAAAGGTGAGGTTGGTTATTCCTGTTGTGGGGTTTGAGTGCTGGATTCCAATTTTTGAAGCTTTTTTCTAATGTCAGAAGCTGACTGGGTGATAAAATTCATATTGAGAATAAGACAGCCTTCAGGCCCTTCAGGGTCTAAGGCTGTAAAGCATCTCAAGGTTGATGCCAAACGAGCCATGAACTGGGCTGGGTTTTCATCTTTACCTTGGGTAGTTTCTTTAATTTTGTTATAATTAACAAAATTGTATGCTGCCATTTTAAGCCCTTCAACTAGGCAGGAAATCATGTAATCTCATCTAGCTATACCTGGGGAACCTGCCTGATACTCCCATCAGGGATCCTCTTGGGGAACTGCCCTGATGCCTTCTTGAAGGTCCGGCTCATGATGCCAGCAGGTGTCAGCATGGGACTGGGCTAGAGAAAAAACTCTTTGTAATTCATCTGGGGAGAGTGTAGAAGTTAGGATGACATTTAAGTCACTCTAGGTTAAATTGTAGGACTGAGTTAAATATTGGAATTCCTGTATATATTTTGTGGGGTCTGATGAGAAGGAGCCTAAGCATTGATTAACTTGGGAAAGATCTGATAGAGAAAATGGTACATGCACTCTGACAATGCCTTCAGCCCCAGCCACCTCTCAAAAAGGAAATTTTGGGGCAGGTGAGGGAGTATTTGCCACAGAATGAAATTGTAAGCCAGACCGGGTGTGGGGAGGGGAGGTGACAGAAGGGTTATAAGGTGGAGAAGTGGAGGTTGAGGAAGAATTGGGACTTGATTCAGCCTGCCAAGGAGTGGCCTGAGGAAGGAGAGAGAGGTCAGAGTGGTCTGCACAAAAGAATTCAGAAGACTCAGCGGCACTTGGGGTTGGGACTGAAGGGACAGGCAGGTGGGAAAGAAGGAAGATTTGGGATGAGTTGCATTGGGAACAGAGATTAGGGAGGGGACAAAGTGTAAAACATGCCTGGACATAGGGCACCTCAGACCATTTGCCCATTTTATGACAAAAATTATCTAGATATTGTAGGATGGAAAAATCAAAAGTGCCATTTTCTGGCCATTTAGAGCCATTATCAAGTTTGTATTGGGGCCAAGTGGTGTTGCAGAAGAAAATAAGATGCTAGGTTTTAGGTCAGGTGAGAGTTAAAGAGGTTTTAAGTTTTTAAGCACACAGGCTAAGGGGGAAGAAGGAGGAATGGAGGGCAGAAGGTTGCCCATAGTAAAAAGGTAAATTCAGAGAAAAGAGGGGTGGAGACAAGGAGTAAAAAGTGGGGGTAGTACTTGCCACCAAGGTGGAGGATCAAGGCAGGTGTCCCCATGGTGATCAAACACCTCTGGAATGCAGGTGAATAATCAGGCAGGTGTCCCTGCAGTGATTAGACACCAAGGGAAGATTGTCTTCCTGAGCCTGTGACCAGTGCCACCAGCATTTTGGATCCATGGAAAAAATGCATTTCTGCTATATCTACCAGAAAGGAAAAGGAAATAAAAGGAAGGGAGGGATTGAAGGGTGGTGCCAAAATTGAAAGAAGAAAGAGGTTGAGAGATAGCGAGAGAGGTTGGAGAACAGAATAAAAAGAGATTGCTTACCCAATTTAAAGTTGGTGAGGTGTTTCTTGGGCTGGTCTGAGAACCCGACATCAAAGGTGAATTTTCTCACAGAGCAAGGAGCAGGAGGACAGGGGATTGATCTCCCGAGGGAGGTCCCCTGATCCGAGTCATGGCACCAAATGTAGCAGGAGGACAGGGGATTGATCTCCCAAGGGAGGTCCCCCGATCTGAGTCGTGGCACCAAATGTCAAGCACATCTATGCAAAGAGACCAACAAACAGGCTTTGTGTGAGCAATAACACTGTTTATTCACTTGGGTGCAAGTGGGCTGAGTCTGAAAAGAGAGTCAGTGAAGGGAGATGGGGAAGGGGTTGCTTTATAGAGTTGGGTAGGTAATGGAAAATTACAGTAAAAGGTGGTTATCTATTGTTAGCAGAGGAGGCGGTCACAAGGTACATGGTGGGGAGATCATAAGACTCATTGTCCAAAAGAAGAATGTCACAAAGTTGACTGATCAGCTAAGGTAGGGCAGGGACAAGTCACAATGGTAAAATGTAATTTCTGTTAATCAGTTAAGGCGGGAACTGGCTGATTTACTTCTTTGTGGTTTTTTGGCTGCTTCAGACTTCTTGGCTCCTGCAGGCCACCTGGATGTGTATGTGCAGGTCACAGAAGTTATAATGGCTGAGATTCAGCTCAGAGGGCTGACACCTGTACTTGAGTTAAAGAGTTTAGTTTCAGAGTTTTGACCATGTAATGTCTAATAAGGAAACCTGTGAAGAAGCACAGTTAAAGAGAAGTCATGGATTTTTCAGCTTCTATTGTTTCAGGTGCCACAGAAAATCAGCAGATCCATGACACACCACAGGCTGTAAGGCAGTTTGTGTTAGGCAGGCAGCTAGAGACAGACAACAGGACCCAGAGCCAGAGACAGGAATAGGTAGATAGCAGCTCACCAGAAAAACCAGAGGCATTTTAGAAGCAAGTGTGAGCATGATGGGGAGAAACAGTGCATCATGACAAAATAGGCAAATTGGAAGCCTTGCAGGGTCAACCAAATGGTCTGTTTTTCAGAAACCTAAAAAAGGAAAGGGTGGGTAGATGCTGGAGAGTGAGCGGATAGTGGTAGAGACTGAAAACCAAAAGCAGAACAGGAACAAATTAAAAACGGAGAATGCAGTTGCATTGCATCAGAATCAAGTGGACTTTGGCAGCTAAGGCAGCTCCCCGCTCCAGCTTCAGCTGTTCTTCTTCCCCTCCTGCCATGTGAATCGGGCCTTGGGGCTTACAGCATTGGCCATGGAAACAGCTGGCTAAGTGCAGAGTTTTGAGAGGTCGGGGCGGGGCTGAAAACAGTTCCTGCAAAGAGAGTATGTTTTGCTTCTAAAGGAAATGAGAAATGTGTTAAAGGAGGTATTTGAATATGAATGAGTTATTTGAGTATTTAAATACCCAAAAGAAAAATCTCTCAATAGCAAAAATGCCTAAGCATAAAAAGATTTAACAGAAATCAAGTACACATTTCAGCAAATGAGTTAATAAACCATATAGCTAAACATGCATGATATTTACAATTTATGCCTCTGTCTAGAAGCCTCCCAATCATCTCCCACTCTTTTTAAAACACAGAGAGCTGTTTAACAACCCTTCAGTGTTCCAGGCAGCAAACAGGCTCTCAACTATTAATGGCAAAGCTGCCAGAAGCCAGACATACCTGGGAACAGATGAAAGGTTTTGTTTGTTCACCTTCAACATTAAACCAGTTCCCACTCAGGACCTCTGAGCACGTTACTGGAAATTTTTAAGACACAGTTACTGGTGTGAAGAGGTTTCTGAAAACATACAAAGCACACATTCAACAAGAAAGCTCACCTGAAAATCCTGTGAGGGCAAAGCTGAATTGAAACATTACAGCATGCCTGTTCTTTTTCAAAGACTAACGAAAGTTCAAAGATTCAGAAACTTTCTTGAAAATTATAGAAACATTATGGCAAATAAGGTTTCACCTTGTATGCCAAATACAACTGATTTGTACTTGCCTCCTGAAGCTCTGCATACCTGATCAAATTAGTGATGTCTGCCATAACCTAGAGAAGAAAGAGTGAAGACACCATTGTATAAGTCTTTCCTGCTTTGTGTCTCAGGCCATTTGGGCATACTACTTTTTATCCTAGAGGTTGCAAACTGGCACCTCATGAGCTGCATTCACACTTAAGAGATGCTTTGTTTGGTCATCACAGTATTTTTAAAAATTAATTACCAATATTTCACAATGAAAAATTTCACATTTTTAAAAGGCATTTGCCATTTATCTTCAAAAGGTAAATTTCTAGCAATTTTAGGCTCATCTTTCCAAATAGTAACTGTCATCTGAAGCTTAGAGGTGGTTGCCTCCTTTAGTGGGGTATCTTCTCTTAAATTTGGCTTCTTTCCCTCACCTGTAGGCCTCTGTAGGATTTGCATTTGTGAACCCCTGCTCTATTCCTCCTTGTTACTGTTATCCAAACAGTAACAGTACATTGTTACTGTTACTTCCTGCTCCTCTACATTAATAAGGACATGGAGGTTCACTGTTTTTCTACATCAATTCTGTCATTAACCAGAATGACTTTAACTCCTTGGCCTCACAGTTGCTGGATATGCTCAGCTTCAATAATGTCTCACCACCACTTTGGCAACCCACTCTTCAGCAACAAAAATGTTCTGTCTTCAAAATTATAAATTCCACTATCCTAGTTTTATGTTTTTGTTTTGTTTTTTCATATTAATACAGCTGTCTCTACCTTTATTGACAATAAATCTACTATTACTTCTCAACACAGTGTTTAGTCTCTTTTCCTTTTCCATACTTTCTGAATTTATCAGCGCTTTTTGGGGTCTACTTTGTTCTTACGGCTCATTATGTGCTTTCTCCCTTGAAATGATTTTTATTTATTTTGTTCCTTTGTCCTTCCTTCACACCTGCTCACCAAACCTCATCCCTGGATCAATGCAATCATTCAGCTTCTCCAGGGTGACGGACACTGCTGGTGAAGATTACACTACAAATTCATCAACTCTAGTTTCACTGAGCCTGACATCCCTAAATATCACCCTCTCCTATTCCTCCAGTGGTTACTTCAAATAATTATCATTTTCTTCAAACAATATAATGTACCTTTTCTTGCCTCACTTTCAGAGGCAACGTTCCTTTCTAATCTATGAAAAACATCAAGGTCATCAGATGAGAGAAGTTCCTCAGCTTGCTCCTCCACCACTAACAAACTTACTTAAATTTCCATGCGTTCTTGCTTAATCTTTTGGTGGGACAAATGTCCCTCCTCCATACAAGACTAAGTCTTCCCACCTAAGCACACTTGATATTGCCCAGCCCATCCTCCTGACCCTGAGCCTTGAATTTGTTTCATCACCCATATCCCATCTCTGATATCTCCAATATTTTTCTGTGCTTACTTACTCTGTCCTCTCAAAATATGAATATGCTCAAGTCTCTTCCATAGAAAATCAATCTTCCCTCAACCTCAAGTACTGGCTACAATCTTATTTACTGCCACTCTCACTGACAAATTTCCTCAAGAGCAGTCTACACTCCCCCTGTCCACTTCCCTGCGTTCCAGTGACTCCTCTATCTATTGATTTGTAACTTATATCATTACCTCTTTATTGAAACTTTTTATAAGGTTATGACCTCCACATTTATAAATTTAGCAAGCATTGTTTACCCTTATCTTGTTTGATAGCTGTAACATTTGCCCAATGTTAAATGTTTCCTGTGCTTCCAAACTCTCTTCTCTAGCCACCCTGATTTATATCCTATCCTTATGGCTGTGTCTTTTTTTGACACAAGGGTCTTAGCATGTTTCTCAGGCTGTTCTTGAATGCCTGGACTCAAGCAATCCTCCACCTCAGCCTCCTATGCAGCTGGGATTACAAGCACATGCCACAACACCTGGCTATGGCTGTGTCTTTTAAGCCACTTTTGAAAACATTGCTTTTAAGCTGCTTTTCAAAACATTGCTTTTGCCTACCAACTAAATATTATTATTACCCAGGACTCCAAACTCAGCTCTATGCTCTTCTCATATTATACATTCTTCCTTGCGGTCTCATGCACTTACATAAAACTTCAACTACAGACAGTCCTTGACTTACAATGGTTCAAGTTAGGATTTTTCAACTTTACAATGGTGCCAAAGTGATACACGTTCAGTTGAAACCATACTTTGAGTACCCATACAACCATTCTGGTTTTCACTTCCAGTACAATATTCAATACATTACATGAGATACTCAATGCTTCATTAGAAAATAGGCTTTATGTTAGATGATTTTGCCCAACTGTAGGCTAATCTAAGTGTTCTGAGCACATTTCAAGTAGGCTAAGCTAAGCTATATTTGGTAGGTTAGAAGTATTAAATGTGTTTTTGACTTATGATATTTTCAACTTATGATGCATTGATTTAGACATAGCCCCATCATAAGTCAGGGAGCATCTGCATTACCTATAAACTGCAGTCTCCAATCCAGGCCTCTCTCTCAAGCTTAAAACCCTCATATCAAAGTGTGTACAGGATGTGTCTATTTGGATAACCTAAAGACAATGTAAATTCCACACATCTCAGACTGAATTCACCCTCCCAATTCTATGATTTCCCTCTTCATTAATAACATCAACATCTACCCTGACTCTCAAGCCAGAGATTTATGAGACATTCTGAGGTCCATCTCCCTCTTCCTCAGCCAAGTCCTATAATTCCAGATCTTAAATGTAAGAAGTACAAAAAAGAAAGATTGAAGACATTACCTTTCAATAAAATAAACAAGATCACTTCACGAGATCATGTTGTAGTTTGACCCTGGGCAATCTATTCTCCCACAGAGATCCCACTTAAAATTTCTGAAGTGTGAATCTGACCATATCACTTCTCTTCTATGGCTATCTATTGATTTCACAATAGAAGTAAAAGACAAATTTAGCATACAGGTCCTTAACAATATTGCCAGCCTCATTTCCTGCTTCTCCGCTATTTGCCTTCTATATGCCCTACATACTGAACTGCTTGCATTTTCCTGAATGTGTCACACTGTTTCATTCTGTACTTTTATTCATGCTGCTGCTTCTACCTGGAATTATTCCACATTTTTAATCTTTTTTCATTTCCTTATCTGCTTAGCTCTTAACCTTTAAGACTTAACTTAAACATGAACTCTTCCAGGAAGTTTTCCCTGACTCTCCCTTTTCTGTACCCCCAGTATTCTACATATATCTTTATCATAATGCCAATCACACTAACTTATGAATATTAATGTATCTGTATGACTCTTCTTTCAGGGCAAAGTTCCAAAAGGCAAACTTGATTGATCGAATTTCTTTCTGTATTCCTAATGCCTAATACGTTTTTAGTACACAGCAGATGCTTAATTAATATTTGATAAATCAAATAATGAAAAAAACAAATTAATGAAAAGTGAATTAGGGAATAGGAGAGACAAAAATCCAAGTTGCTGTGATTTCTTTTTCATGCTAACCTAACTCTTATGTTTTAATTAGAAGCTTTATTTCATGTATGTGCCTAGGGGAGGTAATTGAGGATTTTTAAGAATTCATACCTCTAGTCACCTTTGTGCTGCTTTATCATGAATAAGTTAGACTATAATTTGCATAATTGAAGGACTGCCTTAATAGACACTGGTGAGTCCTTGTAGGATAACTAGACTCCATTGTGTCACCAAGGGTTTCTCTTTCATTTGTCAAGTCTCTACCATCTTAAAAAGTATGTCTATACAAACTGCCCCAGCCACGATGTCTCTGGGACTCTGTCTTCTACCACAGCTCTGCCTGCCTTGCCTCATCTTGCCCATACTTGCTGCTGTTTACAACTGTTACTTTAGTAAAATCAGCCAACTGGGCTCCTTTAGCAAGGTGAGAAAAGTTTCCCAGAAGAGCAAAATAATTGTTAAATCACAAGCTTTGCACATTAAATTTGCTTCTAACCTCACTCAAAGCTTCCTTTTGTGCCTGGAACAAATTTTAATAGTGTGATTCTGCTCCTTTTGCTACACACTCCCACCATACCCCACCTCCAAAATCAACACCTTCTTGCCAATGAATAGCCTGATTCAGACTTCTCCTTTCCTTTTCAATGGATGGGTCTAGAGGTGCACTCTGCTGCCTTCCTGCCTATTCCAATGCTGACATGCCTTGCCCAGTTATGCTATATCTCTTACCACCTTCCCCATATGAGAATGTGGTATGTGTTTAGGGAGGGAAACTTGCCACTATTATGCAGCCAGTAAAGCTTGTAATAAAGGGGCCCTAGACCATCCATCTAAGCTATTCCTTGCAACACAGGTGAGCCTCACAGGCCCACAGCAGGCACAAGCTACACGTTGCAAACTGACAAAAATGTAGTCTAAAGGAAGAGGTGGAGGACACAGTAACTAGAGGGTGGTTAACAGATAGAAAAGTACAGCTAGATAGGATTCTATCTAGTGCTCTATAGCACTATAGGGTGACTATAATAAACAACTAAATGTATCGTAGACTTTGAAATATCTAGAAAAGTGAATTTTTAATACTCTCAACACAAAGAAATGTCCTTCAGATGTTCTAGCTTATTATTTCTGCATTGTCTTGGATATGGCCAGTCTCCTTCCTTCACTTATTTATGTGCTCCTAAATGTTACACAAGTGATGTTCAGAAGGTGTTGCTCTCAGTTTAAAAAAAATGTAGGCATCCTGTTGCCAAAATAGTAATATCTACTATTTCCATACATCACATAAACACTTTTGCCAGTATGTTTTAACACTAGTATGTTCCACCTGACTTCCTTTCACAATCTTTGGTTAGACCACATTGTGTTGATGTACTTTTACTCTGGATTATTTAATGCCTCAAGATTTCAAGAGTTGCATCTTAGCAAAAATTTCCTCTTATCTTTATTAATATAAATATACTTTTGTCTTTTTTATTTTTTTATAACAAGGTATCACTCTATTGCCCTGGCTAGTCTTGAACTCCTGGCCTTAAGCACTCTTCTTGTCTTGGCCTCCCAAAGTGCTAGGATTACAGGCATAAGTCACCACACCCGGCCTATTTTGGTCTTTTTAAACACATCAAATTAATTACTCTAGTGATCATGAAATTTTTCTTTTTTGCATTTTCATATCTCTTTTCTTCCAAAACTTTTTAATCTCTTCTCAGATATTATATATCCCCATGAGTCTTCAGAATTCTCAAATATCACCAGTTTCTTCACAAAGCCAATCAATTACACTGAAGTTATAGGGGGAAATTATATAAGTATTTGTAAATATTTTCTCAAATGTTCCTAAAAGTCTTTAGATCTAGATAACTACATGCAACCTCTGAAAGCCCAATGCTTTTTATGTTAAATTTAGGCTAGGCTACAACCAAATCACCAAGCTTGCTAATGACATTTTCTGTGACTGGATCAAACAAAAGGGTTTAAATCTTAATACTAAGGAAATTATCAGAATTAATTCCTGTTTTAACAATTTGATGTGATAAGTTTAAATCTAAACAGAAAAAAAAAATGAGCTCTGAAACTCTCCCATTTTCTGTTTCTTCATCTAATAAAAATCACATCTCCTCTTCAGGCATAAATAACTAACATAGCTTCCTAAGTCATCTGGCCCCCAGGTCTACCTAAGCAGAAGTATGTGCTTTTCAAAGTTCCAATTCCTGGAACTGTGTCTGTGCATTGGCTGAACTGTGTCAATAGAGGAAAGGTATAGGATAGGGATACTCCTAAGCTGTTCTACATCAACCAACACCACTGGATCTTGTTCAGAACTTCATCAGTACATTGCTGCCTTTCTGACTGGAAAATTAAAATGAATAGAAGGACATCCCCACAGCCATGGTCTCCATTCTATCTGCTGCTGCTGAGAGATTACTTATTATTGCCTTTATCTGGCATGTTTGGCATGAGGACTGAGATTCAACAAGCTATTTCCTGAGTGCTGATGACCAACTTCAGTTGAGTGTGTCAAATATTTTATGAGTTATCTATTTATTTCAAGAATCACTAAGAAAATAAAATACTCTTCCTCTCATTTTTTTCATGATAAGATTCTTGACTGGGTGAGCAAATTTAAATTATTTAATAAAAATGAAAAAGTAATTTAGCCACTCTTAATAAATGTTGGCTTCCAAGACTCAGTCACATCATACAGAATCAATCTGGAGGAGGATACATTTTAATGGATCCCAAGAAAATGGTGTATAATTTAACCCTGAGTTCATTTCTGTGGTGCTAACAACCAAAGCTTGAAGAATTGCATAAAGCATTAGTCAAGAGAGATATTTCTGTCTAGACAATTATTAATATAAGCACTTCTAGAGAAGCACTAAGAACATGTGCCACCTTCCTAATATCCTGGGAAAGAGGCTAGAACCCTTTCTGAGAAAGGTGGAGCCAGAGCAAAGAAAAGTGGGGCTGGGCTCTGAACTCAGCCACCAAATGTAAGGGAGGATATAATGCTCCCAGAAAAATAAAAAGAAAATGAAATGGTCATCTTAGGAGCTATGAGTCTGGAGTAAATTCTACTCTGTCCCCAGCACTCCACCTCCATGCACATCCAGGTTAAATTGAACAGTTGAAAATCAAGTCCAATCTGAAGAATAGATGATATCATTAACTGTGCCCTATAGAAATATAGAGAGAGGCACTAATGACTTGTAGTCTTGCATATCTTGGGGGAGGCTTAGGGATCTGCATCTGTTACAGGCATTCCCAGATGATCCAGATGCAGGTCCAAGGGCCATGTTTTAAGTAGCATTACCCCGGAGTATAATAAAACCATCATAATAATAGAACCCAAGAGTTGGAAGGCCCCCAGAAACTATCTAGTCACTTCCAGTAGTCAAAGCCATACAAAAAATGATAAAGGCCACTGTTAGGAAGTAGTGAACTACTTATCACTGAAGGTAGGTCAGGAGAAACTCAGTAACTACTTCTCAGGAATATTATAGCGGGATTCCATAAAGCACATAGAGAGATTAAATTAGGTAATCTTTAAGAAAATTCCAAGTCCAAGATTATATTATCTCTGTATCTGGAAATGAACAGAAACCCCATTTGTGACAAATGTTTTATCTTGAAGAAATTTTTCATAACTGTTCATCTTTACAGAAAGATAATCCCAATATCAAGAATATTTATCCCTGTTTATTAAATCAAATCTATCCTAGAATATTTAGTCTCACTAAGAGAACCAGAAATTAAAATAATATGGTTCTCTCTCTTCAAAAGTCACATTTGAATACTGGTCTCTTTAGGTATGGTGCTTTAATTGTTGAAAACAATTAAAATAGCTATAGTTGCTTGTTTCTATGTATAATCCAGTATCATTATAAAATTTAAATGGAAATTAGAATATAAAAAATGAAAATCACCAGAAGTTTTACATGGAATACCAGTGTTATTATTATACTAATCATTTAAATGAATTTATGTATATGTAAACATACATATACAATTTTTATACAAATCAAACTATGTTATACATCACACCTTTGCTTGGGACAACTTTCCTTTTTATATTTTTAGAGGTGGATTGGTGAAAATATATCCTCTTTTCTCCATTCCTAACCACTACCACCAACACAAGGAAAAAAATTTAGTGAACTACTGGTCATACTTTCATAAATTTCTCATGGTTCACGTTATCATAGGCAAATGAACATACACACATATATGTTCGTGTTTACAAAATGTTTTATAAATATGGTATCATGTTATATTCTATTCTCTATTTTTAATACTCTCATGACTTCCTCTTGGAAATATGTCTAAGTAAACTGCTATAAATTTAGATTGCTGTTTTTATAACAGCTTTCTGTCTCATATGTATGAATGTGCCATACTTTTTTCAATAATTCTCCTATTAAAGGGAATTAAGGATGTTTCCAATATTTTGTCATTACAAACTATAAAATCATTGGCATGCTTTTTAATCTACTATTTGTTACTCAAATTTTTTCTATTTGATCCATTTCCAGAAGTATATTTAACAAGTTAAATTGCATTATTTTAATCAAATTGTTATACTAGAGAGTTTAGAAAATAATATTTCCACCAGCAATGTATAAATCCACATCTGTCTATCTCTGATAGCAGTAAAAGTTAACTTAATTTTATTATTTTCTAAAGCGTAAGATTAGAAGTATTATTTTACTTCATTTTGCATTTCCTGGACAACTAAAGTAGCTTAGCATCTTTGCATTGATTTGTTGACCATTTGGATTTCCTACTTCATTATTTGCTTATTCATATCCTTTTTTCTTTTATTTATTGTACTTTCTTATTATCATTTTTAAAATTTATAGTAAATTAGAGCTATTAATAATTTTTTATAAACATTGCAACATTTTTCCTATTTAATATAAGCCCTCTAATTTTGTTCCTAATATCATTTCCCAAGCAATAATTTTATATTTTCTCAACTCTAACATTACTACCTTTCCTATTATAGCTTCTGGAATTCTTTTAGAAAAAAAAATTTGACTGAGACTACTTACCTAATAGACACAGCTATTCCAATCTTCAGTTTTACCCAAAGATTTCTAACATGGCCTTAGTCATTGACATACACACACTAATTTCGAACAAACTTTCTGCATTTGTCCACCTTGAATGTGAGACAAAGACCTGAAAGAAAACCTGGGAAGCCATGGAGTCTAAGGCCTCAAGTTTAAACCAGACTCTTTACCCCTCATCACACATGGGAACAGAGGTTGAAAGATCCTGCAATATGCCAGAACCAGAATGGATCATGGAAATGCATATGTGCAGAGAAAAGGCATATTCCAAACTTTAGGTTTATATTACTTCCCAGTTTTAACCTTTTTTAAAAAGTTCTCTATGTAACACATAGAAAGAGGGATGAAATATTACACAGGCAACTTCAATTGTTTCAATAACTTTGTTTCCCCTGAATTGTTCAGCACTCAGTTATTGAATCTTGAGCACCACATGAAGCCATTAGCCTCAAAGCCAACAAAAAAATTTTCCACCAAGGACATATTTTCCCTTCTTCCTTTCCATTGTGGCTGTATGTTACATTTATCTTTTTTTACATGCCCCCATACAAACACACACTCACTCATTCCAAAGGTCACAATTGTTTTCCAGCCTTCAACTCCCCAAAACAAGAAACAACCAAAATGCCACTGAACAATACAATGGATAAATTAGTCATAATATATTTAAACAACAGAATGCTATATAAGTAAAAATGAGCAAACTGTAGCTACACATAAAAACATGGATGAAACTGATAACCCAATAATGACTGAAAGAATCCAGACACAAAACATGTATAGAATGTAAGATTCAATTCATTGAACATTAAAATCTGAGCAAAATAAAAAGAAAGAAAAGGAGAAAGAAAAAAATCTCATTCCCAGAAGTAGAAATATAATATTAAGATATGTTCCAACTTACCAGATCATGGATGTGATGTTAAAAAAAAAAACATGATTTAATGTGAACTAAAATAATACCAAATGTTCTGAGAAACAAAACCACGTGCTGAGAGTCTGGAGAGAGACCAGATGGAAGAGATTACTATGTGACTCAGTGTAAGGCAAAGGAAACTGTAGGAAGTTAGAGAAAATGAAGAGAGTCAGAGATAGACTTCTATCAGCACCGGCTAATATAACTTGAGAGAGCAAGAGAAGAAAAGCTACTGTTGAATACTTATGACCTACATGTGACAATTTTAAGTACTTGATACCTGTCCTCCCCAGCATTGATCATGAAAAGGAAGTTAGAAAACAGGATGGCAACGATATACAGAATGAGTAGGGATGGAAGGGGGTAGGAAAAACACTGTCCCACAATGGTAATCACTAATGAAGATAATCCATATACAATATTTGTTAGGAGACAGACTGCAGCACAACACTCAAATTTAATAATTCAGTAAATTATGTGTGCATAAAAATAGATGTAACTTAGCACAAGATTCCTGGGTGCCATGACCGTTGCAACTGTGGTTAATCTCTACCTATTGCCTACAGTGGTGGAATAAAAGAAAGTGGTTGAAAACTAGCATTTACAGAGCACTACCTATATTCTGGGGCTTCTACTTTGACAGGCAATTTAATCCGCCCAGCAGTCCAATGAAGTAAACTAGTATCCTTATCACATTTTTACCTATGAGAAAACTGTCTCAGAGACACAAAATTAGTAAGTAGCAGAGACATAATCTGAACCCACAATGCTTATTCTGAAACCCATGTTCCTTCCACCATATTATGTGGTGTCTCTCACATTTAATGTGCACATTAATATCATCTGAGTATTTGAAAATTATCATTACCCAAGCCCCACTCCCAGAGATTCTGATTCAACTATCTAGTTTTAGGGGGAGGGAAAAAATGAGACAGACATAAATATGTTTTAATAATATACAAGGAAAAATTTACAAAACAATTGCATAGTTGTGTGAATCTGTGGTCCACTTCCTTTTCTTGCTGCATGGTACTTTAATTGTATAAATAGACCCCAATATATTTAAACATTCACCAGTTGTTGCAGAGTTGGGTGATTTTCAGTTAGAAACAAATATGAATATAACTCCCAATGAAATTCATATACATAGTCTTTTGATGGACAGAGGCTCTCATTTCTTGGCTTTATAGCATGCATTATCAAGGAGGGCAATAGAGCCCTCAGGGGTATAAAAATTGGTTCTTGAGAAATAAAAAAAATCTTAGATGTTACAATGATTCGTGTTCCTCCAAAAGGCTACAATACATAAACAGCATAAAGAGGTATATACTACATTATAATTAGAGTATTTAAATTTCATGAGGGGTAGACATAATAAGGAAAACATGTATACAAAGGATCTGGATGCTGGGGGTGGGGAGTAAGGTGATACTAAAAAAGAAACAATGCTGAAAAATACTGTTTTATACCTAGGAGTAAAATTGCAGTTTTTGTATATGTTCATCTTTAATATGTACTGCAAAAATATCTTCCAGAATGGTTACGTTTTAAATGAACCAGAGGTGATTCTAATATATATCAAGAATGAGAACTACAGCACTCTACCATGCTGTTCACAGTAAGCAGAACAAGCAGTACCACCAGTTTGTGGGTTCACAAGGTCCTGTCTTCCTGCCTCCTATATTTCTTGCTCAGCAACACAACCTCTAACCAGCAGCCTCTCCTCCAGGCTTTGGAATTAATTCTGTCAAGAGAATATAAAGAGATCTAGGTGATTTCATCAAGAAATCAATATCAGGTCATCCTAAACACAAATTTTAACTCTGACTCTGTGCCCCAGTTTTTAACAGCAGCTCCAAGTTTTTCTATAGTTTTTCTCTGTTCATCTCTGGTACACATATTGCTGAACCCAAGTTTTTCATGTCAACAACCTGCCTTTACTACACTTTGTTTTCTGTCACTGCCTATAATGAATACCACATTCGTAGATGCCTAGCTAAGGAAAGAACAAAATAAAAACATCCTCCAAAAATATGCATATTTTTAAGGATAAAAATAACAAGTAATACTATTTTTTCTTTTTCTTTTTTGTATTTTTAATTTTTGTGTATACGTAGTAGGTGTATATATTTATGGGATAATGCATGAGATGTTTTGATGCAGGCATGCCAAGTGAAATAAGCACATCATGAAAAATGTGGTATTCATCCTCTCAAACTTTTATCTTTTGAGTTACAATTTAATTACACTCTCAAGTTCTTTTTAAATGCACAATTAAATTATTAGTGACAATAGTCACCCTGCTGCACATAAACTAGAAAATCTAGAAGAAATGGATACATTCCCGCACACATACAACC
The DNA here is from genome assembly GCF_028885625.2 of Pongo pygmaeus. Classification (NCBI taxonomy): domain Eukaryota; kingdom Metazoa; phylum Chordata; class Mammalia; order Primates; family Hominidae; genus Pongo; species Pongo pygmaeus. The sequence continues at coordinate 120,185,084 of NC_072396.2, read as the reverse complement.
TCCCAAGACTGAACCAGGAAAAAAATTGAATGCCTGAACAGAACAATTACAAGTTATAAAATTGAGGCAGTAATAAATAGCCTACAAACCAACCAAAAAAATAAAAGCCCAGAAACAAACGGATTCACAGCTGAATTATGCCATATATACAAGGAAGATCTTGTACCTTTCCTACTGAAACTATTCAAAAAAAATTAGGAGGAGGGACTCCTCCCAAACTCATTCTGTGAGGCCAGCATCATCCGGATGCCAAAACCTGGCAGAGAAAAAACAATTAAAGAAAACTTCAGGCCAATACCCTTGGTGAACATCAATGGAAAAATTCTCAACAAAATACTGGCAAACAGAATCCAGCAGCACAACCAAAAGCTTATCCATCAAGATAAAGTAGGCTTCATCCCCAGGATGCAAGTTTGGTCCAACGTACACAAATTAATAAATGTGATTCATCACAAACAAAACTAAATACAAAAAAAAATGATTATCTCAATAGATGCAGAAAAGGCTTTCAATAAAATTCAACATCTCTTCATGTTAAAAACTCTCAATAAACTAGGTGTTGAAGGAATATACCTCAAAATAATAAAAAGCCATCTGTGTCAAACCCACAGCCAACATCATAATGAATGGGCAAAAGTTGGAAGAATTCCCCTTGAAAACTTGCACAAGATAAGGATGCCTTCTCTCACCACTCCTATTCAACATAGTATTGGAAGTCCTGGCCAGGGCAATCAGGCAAGAGAGAGAAAGAAAGGCACTCAAATAGACATTCAAATGGGAAGAGAGGATGTCAAACTATCCCTGTTTGCAAACAACATGATCCTATATCTAGAATGCCCCATCATCTCAGCCTAAAAGCTTCTTAAGCTGACAAGCAACTTCAGCAATGTCTCAGGATACAAAATCAACATGTAAAATTCACTAGCATTCCTATACACCAACAACAGTCAAGTCAAGGCCAAATCACAAAACAACTCCTATTCACAATTGCCACAAAAAGAATAAAATACCCAGGAATACAACTACATAGCAAGGTGAGAGACCTTTACAAAGAGCACTACAAATCGCAACTCAAAGAAATCAGAGATGACACAAACAAATGGAAAAACATTCCATGCTCATGGATAGGAAGAATGAATATTGTGAAAATGTCCATACTGTCCAAAGTAATTTACAGATTCAGTGCTACTCCCGTTGATCAATCGCTGACATTCTTCACAGAACTAGGAAAAAAACTATTTTAAAATTCATATGGAACCAAAAAAGAGCTATTTTAAAATCATATGGAACCAAAAAAGAGCTTAAATAGCCAAGACAATCCTACGCAAAAAGAACAAAGTTGGATGCATTACACTACCCGACTTCAAACTATTCTACAAAAAATAACAAATGCTGAAGAGGTTGTAGAGAAAAAGGAAAGCTAGTACACTATTCACGGGAGGGTAAATTAGTTCAACTATTGTGGAAGACAGTGTTGCAATTCCTCAAAGACCTAAAGTCAAAAATACTATTCAACCCAGCAATCTCATTACTGGGTATATAACCAAAAGAATTTAAATCATTCTACTATAAAGATACAAGCATGCATATTCACAATAGCAAAGACATGGAGTAAAACTAAATGCCCATCAATAATAGACTGGATAAAGAAAATGTGGTACATATACATCATGGAATACTATGCAACCAGAAAAAATGAGATTATGTCCTTTGCAGGGACATGGATGGAGCTGGGGACTATTATCATTAGCAAACTAACACAGAACAGAAAACCAAATACCACATGTTCTCACTTATAAGTGATGAGAACACTAAATGATGAGAACACATGAACACATAAAGGGGAACAACGCACACTGGGGCCTATTAGAGGGTGGAGATTGAGAAGGGGAGAAGATCAGGAAAAATAACTAATGGGTAATAGGCTTAATACCAGGGTGATGAGATAATCTGCACAACAAAACCCCATGACTCACGTTTACCTATGTAACAAACTTGTACATGTACCCCTGCACTTAAAAGTTAAAAAAGAAAAAAAAGAATGTTGAACGTTGACCCCCAATGTCTTCTGGCTTGAAGGGTTTCCACTGACAGGTCTGCTGTTAGTCTGATAGCCGTCCCTCTGTAGGTGACCTGGCCTTTTTGTCTAGCTGCATTTAATATTTTATCTTTCATTTTGACCTTGGAGAATCTGATGACTGTGTTTTGGGGATAATCTTTCTGTGAAGTATTTTGTGTGGGTTCTCTGCATTTCCTGAATGTGAATGTTGGCCTCTCCAGCTAGGTTGGGGAAGTTCTCATGCATGATACCCTGAAACATTTTTTCCAAGTTGCTTACACTCTCTCCATCTCTTTCAGAGACACCAAGGAGTTGTAGATTGGATCTCTTTACATAATCACATATTTCTCTGAGGTTTTGTTTATTCCTTTTTATTCTTTTTTCTCTACTCTTGTCTGACCATCTTATTTCAGAAAGCCAGTCTTCAAGGTCTGAGATTCTTCTGCTTGGTCTATTCAGCTATTCATACTTGTGATTGCATTATACAATTCTTGTAGTGTGTTTTTCAGCTCTATCAGGTTGGTTACATTCTTTTCTATACTGGCTATTTTGTCTGTCAGCTCCTGCATCATTTTATTGTGATTCTTAGCTTCCTTGGGTTGAGTTTCAACATACTTCTGCATCTCAATGATCTTTATTGCTTTCCATATTCTGAATTCTATTTCTGTCATTTCAACCATCTCAGCCAGGTTTAGAACCCTTGCTGGAGAGGTGGTGTGGTCATTTGGAGTAAAGAAGGCACTCTGGTTTTTTGAGTCATCAGGTTTCTTGCACTAGTTTTTTGTCATCTTTGTGGACGTGTGCTACTTCAATCTTTGAAGTTGCTGACCTTTGGGCAATTTTTCTTTCTTTTATTCTATTTGATGACTTTGAGGGTTTGGTTGTGGTATAACGTGGATTCAGCCAAGTGGCTTCATTTCTTAGGGAGTCAATGCTCAGCTCTCAATTTCTGGACTGCCTGCTGTAACTCTGAGGGGCTTGTATTGGGCCCCGACTTCATTCTCTGTCTCCTCAAGATTAAGAATCCACTCCACTTTGAGGGCCAAGGTGCTCCCGAACCGCTGGTCACTACAGACCAGTGAGTAGTGTCTGGAAAAACATTTTGTAGTGAGATGACAACAGTTTCTGTCTTCATTCACTCATGCCAGCAGCAGCAACAACACAGCAGGTCCCACATTCCTCAGTTGCCACAGGGTGCTATCAGGTGCTTGCCTGCCTGCCTGCCTCCATGCAGGCATTCACTGCAGTGGTAGAGGTAAGCGGGCTCAAGGGGGCACGGATAGTGGCCCTGCTGGAGACTGTGCTTATGGTCATGCTGGTGGTGGTGCTGACAAAGGGGGTGGGGAATTGGTGGGCGCAGGTCTTTGTGTGTTCTCTGTGTGCTGCAGGCAGGGGTGGTCACTCAGGGTGGGTAAGGGTCCACTGTTCTTTGTTCCTAGTTTCACTCCTGCAGCAGTTTTGGTGCAAGGGTGGGGTGCTGTTGGATGTGGGGCTGGCTGGCTCTGTTCTCGCCAAAGCTCTGACTGCAATGGTAGTTGGCAGGGGGAGGCAGAATAAACTGCACACCTGACACAGCAGTGGCAAAGTAATGTAGGGGGTTGCCATGGGCCTGGGGGAGAAGGGAAGGAGTGGGCTGGTGTGTGGCCCTGAGGGCCAACCCACTGGAGATCTCTACCAGTCAAGCATGGTTCACCAGTCCAGAAGCCATGATGCAGGCTCCCGGGGCACTTGAGACTGCCCTGCAAGCAGGCGCTGCCAGGCTTGGGCCCTGGGAGAGACAAGTAGACCAAGGTTTGCTCATATAAAATCAGCCCCTTCTGATGAGCAAGACAACCCTGCAGAGTTCAGGTCCAAAAGGTTCTCTAGGGCTAAATCTCCTATGGCAGCAAGTCAAGCCTAAGAGAATGGCCATCCCTGGCTATGCTCCACTACAGATACTCCTGAACCAAACCATTTGGGTTCCACATCAGCTGGCTTTCTACCCCTACCACTTCTCTAAGCAGCTCTCCTTGCAAACTCAAGTGTCCCTAGTAGTAGAAGGGTTTCCCTCAGCTGGGATTCCAGAGGCCAGTGGCAAGGGTGAGTTGCCCCTTGCCAGTTCAACTCACCCATTCCCCCATAGTCACTGGGGGCCAGAAATGAGTCCTGGTGTGCAGTCATCCTGTGCAGGGTTCCCAGATTTCTCCCTCTTCAGCCCACCTTCTGTATATTCCCTTTGTCCACTCTAGGAACCTTCCTTCTAAAGATATGTTAGAAATGCACCAGTCATCTCGGTCCCTCATAGCAACTGCTCCACCTGGCTGCATCTAGTTGGCCATCTTGCTCCATCCTCTTTGTACCTTTGAATAAACTTTCTACCCCTATCTTTTTCTCTACCTCTTCTTTAAAATGAATAACTTTTAGATTTGACCTTTTGAGGTTGTTTTCTACATTCTGTAGGTGTGCTTTATTGTTTTTCCTTCCTTTTTCTTTCATTTCCTCTGTGTATTTCCAAATAGCATGTCTTCAAGCTCACTAATTCTTTCTTTGGCTTGATTAATTCTGCAATTAAAGGGCTCATGCATGGGGTGCAGTAGTGCATGCCTGTAGTCTCAGCTACTTGGGAGGCTGAGGCAGAAGGATTGCTTGAGTCCAAGAGTTCTGGACTATATTGCGCTATGCTGATCAGGTGTCCGCACTAAGTTCGGCATCACTATGGTGACCTCCCAGGAGTGGGGGACCACCAGGTTGTCTAACGACGGGTGAACTGGCCCAGGTCAGAAATGGAGCAAGTCAAAACTACCATGCTGATCAGTAGTGGAATCATGCCTGTAAATAGCCACTGCACTCCAGCCTGGGCAAACATAGCGAGACCCCATCTCTAAAAAATAAAGGACTCTGATGCATTCTTCAGTATGCCAATTACATTTTCCGCCTCCAGAACTTTCACTTGATTCTAATTTTTTCAATCTCTTTGTTAAATTATTCTGATAGAATTCTGAATTCTTTCTCTGTGTTATCTTGAATTTCTTTGAGTTTACTAAACACAGTTTTTTGGAGTTCTCTGTCTGAACATCCCCATATCCCTGTTTCTCCAGGATTGGTCCCTGGTGCATTATTTAGTTCATTTGATGAGGTCTTGTTTTCCTGGATGGTGTTGATGCTAGTTGATGTTCTTTGGTGTCTGAGTATGGAAGAATTAATTATTTATTTCAGTATTCACTGTCTGGGCTTATTTGTACCTGTCCTTCTTAGCAAGACTTTCTAGACATTTGAAAGGACCTGGGTGTTGTGATCTAAGCTCTACCTTCTTTAGGGAGTACCCTAAGCTCAGTAACACTGTGGTTCTTGCAGATTCATGGAGGTACCACCTTGATGGTCATGGACCAGATCAAGGAGAATTATCTGGATTACCAGGCAGAGACTCTTGTTTTCTCTCTTTCCTTTCTCCCAAACAGAATTTCTCTCTCTGTTCTGAGCCACCTAAAGCTCAAGGCAGAGTTATACAAGTACTTCTATAGCCACCACCACTATGACTATGCTGGGTGAGACCTGAAGCCAGCACAGTGCTGGGTCTTGCCCAAGGCCTGCTGTAACCACTCCCTGGCTACTGCCTGTATTTTCTCAAGGCCCTGGGGCTCCACAATCAGCAGGTGGTAAAGCCAGTCAGGCCTGTGTCCTTCCCTTTGTGGAAGAGAGATCCACCAGACCCTAGGTGGGTCCAGAGGTGCTGTCTATGAGTCAGAAACTAGAGCCAAAACCTTAAAAGTCTAACTGGTGTTCTATTATATTGCAGCTGAGCTGACACTTAAACCACAAGATGCAGCCTTTTCCACTCTTCCCTTCCCTTTCCAGTGGCAGAGGATCCTCACCCATAGCCATCATGAGCCCAGGCTACATGGAGTACTGCCAGACTACCAGCCAATGTTCCCTTAAGCCCCAAGGGCTTTTAAGTCAGCCTGTGGTAAATGCTGCCTGTCCTGGGACTCACCTTTCAGGTCAGTGGGCTCCCCTCTGGCCCCGATCATGTCCAAAAATGCCATCGAAGAATCATGTCCTGGAATCAGGGACCCCCAAGAACTAACTTGGTGCTCTGCCCACCTTTGGACATGCTGGTACCTAAGCTGCAAGACAAGGTCCCCTTTACCTTTCCCTCTGCTTTTCTCAAGAAAAATGAGTTTTGCTCCATAGCCACCTCAGCTGGTAATGTGTTGAGTCTCACCTCAAGCCAGTAAGTCTCAGAGGATCACCAAGGCCCAAAATGTAGTATACAAGTATTGTTGCTGGTTCTTCAGGGTCCAAGGGCTCTTTAGTTAGCAGGTGATGGATGCTGCCAGGACTGGGTCCTTTTCTTCAAGGCAGTAGGCTCCCTTCAAGTTCAGATGTGCCTAGAAATGTCATCTGGAAGCTACAACCTAGAAAGAGAGCCTCCTAACTTTGTCCAGTGCCCTATTTTACCGTGGCTAAGCTGGTATCCAAGATGCAAGACAGTCTTCCCCACACTTCCCTCTCTTTAAATCATGTAGAAGAAAGAGGTCTCTTTTGGAGCTATGAGCTGTGTGGCCTGGGATTAGAGGAGGTGTGATGCCAGCACTTCCTTGGCTGCCCCAGCTGGTGTCTCAGTGTGTCAAATGCCCTACCGAGTTCGCTGTCTCTGAGCTTAATTTAGCACTATGTCTCACCTAAGCATTCCAGTTTTACAGCCTAGACTGCCTTTCAAATCTACTTGAAGACACAGAGCACTGTAGTCCTCTATGGTTAGGTTTGCAGGCACTCAAGTTCAGACCACTGGGATCTGTGATTCCCCTCTGGCTATGGCTGGTTTACATGCTCCCTCCATTAACAGATTTCAGCTGAGTTTGGTTTGGTTTTCCTTTCTGCTCTAACAGGACAGCACCAAATTCAATGTCACACAGTTGCTGTGTTTTCTCACCCCCAGCACTCAGAGATGCCTTACATACCAGGCCACTGCTGCTGGGGGTGCGGGGTGGGGAAGGGTAGCCTCAGCGATTCAGGACTGTTTTTTCTATCTCTTCAGTTCATCTTTTAGTGATATGAAGTTAAAACCAGGTGCTATGAGTGCTCACCTGATCTTTGGGTTTTACGCAGTTGTTTTTTCTGTGTAGATGATTGTTAATTTGGTGTCCTTGCTGGTGGTGGGGGAATATAATTGGCAGAGCCTTCTATTCTACCATCTTGCTCCACCTCCTGAGAACTCATATATATTTTTAAGATGATATGTTGACATAATTATTTTGGCTGAGACACAGAGAAGCTAGTCAACGTAGTCAACGAGTATTGTCTTATTTTTTAACCTGCTTACCTCCCTACCAGCCAATACCATGCCCACTCACATACTGGTCCACCCTTTTGTACCCTCCCTCTGTACTTTCTGCCTTCTGAGCTGGGCTTATTTTTATCACTGGAAGCTGAGTATCTCCTCTAGTATTGCCCCATTACAGATATCTCACCTAACTGCAGTTAAATTTTTATGGGCCCCAAGGTGTCTTATCAGTAAAAGGAGCAAAGGCTCCCTGTACCTTTCTGAGAGATCAGTTTTGTTGTATGAAGTGATATACCCAAACTGAATTATAATTTATATTTTTAATTTGAAAGTTATGAATGTTTCTTTTTGGCTTTCTGGTGCTCTTTATTTTCAACACATGGCTACATTTAGATGATCAAATTATACACTCAATTAGGGACAAATTCATTTTACGATTATAAAATCCTTATTTAAATAAAAACAATTAGTCATTACTTTTCTGGGTTTTTTTGAATATTGCTAAAATAGGATAGATGTTGAACTGAAACAGCATTTTTTGGGCAGTAACTGGGAAAACCAAATCTTCATTTACTACTGGCTATCTCACTAAATCCAGGCTCTACCACCAACAGCAATAATTTTGTATGTTTGTGTGTGTGTGTGTGTGTGTGTGTGTGTCTGCATTTATGTGTGTCTCTGTGTGTGTACATCTGTATTTATACATGTGTGTGTCTGTCTGGGTGTGTATGGGTACTGAGTAGGTGGTCTGTGTAGCTCAGGTAGCCAGATAGCACTTCCATTGCTATAAGTTTAGCAGGACTCTAGCTAGAGTATAGTAATTTAGCATCTCTGGTGTCTAATCAACATATGAAAAAAATGTTAACTTTGTTAGCTTCCATTATATCTTCAGACACAGATTAATCCTCTCAACCATACCTAGACTTTCAGAGCCTCTGGACTAAGTAAAAGGACAGCAATTCCTTTGAAAGAAAATATTGGTTCAGAGTATGAAGAATGGAAAAGCAAGTCTACTATTTTTAAAAGTTGCACTTATTTTCAGTTGAGTAAAAGTGAATCGTGGTCTCCCTCTGGTGCCCAAAAGGGGGGTAGGTGACAGATTATTTTAAGGCTTTTTCTTCTTTCTTTTCAGCAAGCTGACTTTAAGTATTAAAATTCTATTCATCTTTGTTAAGTACACACGAACAAACACACAAAACACGGCATATGTGTATATCTCTTTGTTTATCTGTGACCAGACCATAACACACTGCTTGGAGCAGGATCAAAATACAGACAAATTATGGGTGCTATAATTTGGATACCAGCTGATTATGCACTAAAATTGTTTTATTGCAGAGCATAAGAGTTCAATAAAATATTAAGCTCTTGGTATTGAACAATTCTGCGTATGGTAAACTAGTGTCTGAAAGAAGAGGTAATTTAATTATTTTGGAATTGGACGAAATCTAATAAATTTACACTGATGGATGAGCATCTGAGATATGTCTAAAGTCAGATTATACTATAGATTTTCTTTTGTTTTTACTGTCTCCATTAGGTGCTTTCCATTGGAGAGTGTTTTCCTCTCTATATTGTTTTAAAAGTTGTAATTCTTTTAATGTTCTATAGTTTTTTTACCTTAATAATTATTCTCATGTTTATTTGCTCTTTTTTGTATCTTAAAGATATTAATAGTTATAATTTCTCCAGAATAAAAGAAGTTCAGCATGCTCTATAGTTAATTTAGTTTCCTCTCATCTCCATTATGTTAATATAGGCTATAAGCTTAGTTATGGGTTATGATAAATATAATTTCACTTTTTATTTCCTTTATTCCTAAAATTATATTTAATTTTACTGTGAAGACATCAATACATTTAGGAAAGAAAGTTGATCATTTGAGCTTGCTATATTCTTAGCACCCTTGTTTGGATTTGCTTCTCTTCTAATTTGGTACTCCTTGTTGGGTTTTCAATGTAGATTCTTATGTACAAAACCCCCTAAGGCCTAATATTTTGGAAAATATTTTTATTATTCCCTCATATTTGAATAAAAATTTGGCTAGAAAAAAATTCTAGGTTCAAAGTTCTTTTTATTATTATTATACACTAAGTTCTGGGATACATGTACAGAATGTGCAGGTTTGTTACAGAAGTAAACAGGTGCCATGGTGTTTTGCTGCACCGATCAACCCGTCATCTACATCACGTATTTCTCTTAATGTTATCCCTCCCCTAACCCCTCACCCCATGACAGGCCCTGGTGAGTGATGTTCCCCTCCCTGTGTCCATGTGTTCTTATTGTTCAACTCCCACTTATAAGTGAGAACACGTGGCGTTTGGCTTTCTGTTCCTTTGTTAGTTTGCTGAAAATGATGGTTTCCAGCTTCGTCCATGTCCCTGCAAAGGACATGAACTCATCTTTTTTATGGCTGCATAATATTCCATGATGTATATGTACCACATTTTCTTTATCCAGTCTATCATTGATGGGTATTTGGGTTGGTTCCAAGTCTTTGCTATTGTAAACAGTGCCACAATAAACATACATGTACATGTATCTTTATAATAGAATGATTTATAATCCTTTGGCTATATACCCAGTAATGGAATTGCTGGGTCGAATGGTATTTCTGGTTCTAGATCCTTGATGAATCACTACACTGTCTTCCACAATAGTTGAACTAATTTACACTCCCACCAACAATGTAAAGTGTTCCTATTTCTCGACATCCTCTCCAGAATCTGTTGTTTCCTGACTTTTTAGTGATCACTGTTCTAAATGGTGTGAGATGGTGTCTCATTGTGGTTCTGATTTGCATTTCTATAATGACCAGTGATGATGAGCTTTTTTTCATGTTTTTTGGCCGCATAAATGTCTCCTCTTGAGAAGTGTCTGTTCATATCCTTTGCCCACTTTTTGATGGGGTTGTCTGATTTCTCCTTGTAAATTTGTTTAAGTTCTTTGAAAATTCTGGATATTAGCCCTTTGTCAGACAGATAGATTGCAAAAATTTTCTCCCATTCTGTAGGCTGCCTGTTCACTCTGATGACAGTTTTTTTGCTGTGCAGAAGCTCTTTAGTTTAATTCGATCCCATTTGTCAATTTTGGCTTTTGTTGCCATTGCTTTTGGTGTTTTAGTCATGAAGTCTTTGCCCATGCCTATGTCCTGAATGGTATTGCCTAGGTTTGCTTCTAGGGTTTTCATGGTTTTACATTTTACATTTAAGTCTATAATCCATCTTGAGTTAATTTTTGTGTAAGTGTAAGGAAGGGGTCCAGTTTCAGTTTTCTGCATATGGCTAGCCAGTTTTCCCAACACCATTTATTAAATGGGGAATCATTTCCCCATTGCTTGTTTTTTGTCAGGTTTGTCAAAGATCAGGTGGTTGTAGATGTGTAGCATTATTTCTGAGGCCTCTGTTCTGGTCCATTGGTCTATATATCTGTTTTGATGCCAGTACCATGCTGCTGTGGTTACTATAGCATTATAGTATAGTTTGAAGTCAGGTAGCATGATGCCTCCAGCTTTCTTCTATTTGCTTATGATTGTTTTGGCCAAATCCATCTGGTCCTGGGCTTTTTTTGGTTGGTAGGCTATTAGTTACTGCCTCAATTTTAAAATTTGTTATTGGTCTATTCAGGGATTTGACTTCTTCCTGGTTTAGTCTTAGGAGGGTGTATGTGTCCAGGAATTTATTCATTTCTTCTAAATTTTCTAGTTTATTTGCATAGAGGTGTTTATAGTATTCTCTGAAGGTAGTTTGTATTTCCTTGGGATCAGTGGTGATATCTCCTTTATCATTTTTTATTGTGCCTATTTTATTCCTCTGTCTTTTTTTTGTTGTTGTTGTTAGTCTGGTTAGCAGTCTATCTATTTTGTTAATCTTTTCAAAACACCAGCTCCTGGATTCGTTGATTTTTTTGAAGTGTTTTTCATGTTTTTATCTCTTTCAGTTCTGCTCTGATCTTAGTTATTTCTTGTCTTCTACTAGCTTTTGAATTTATTTGCTCTTGCTTCTCTAGTTCTTTTAACTGTGATGTTAGGGTGTTGATTTTAGATCTTTCCCACTTTCTCCTGTGGGCATTTAGTGCTATAAATTTCCCTCTAAACACTACTTTAGCTGTGTCCCAGAGATTCTGATATGTTGTGTCTTTATTCTCATTGGTTTCTAAGAACTTATTTATTTCTGCCTTAATTCGTTATTACCAGTAATCATTCAGTTTCCATGTGGTTATGCAGTTTTGAGTGAGTTCCTTAATCCTGAATTCTAATTTGATTGTACTGTGGTCTGAGAAACTGTTTGTTATGATTTCTGTTCCTTTGCATTTGCTGAGGAGTGTTTTACTTCCAATTATGTGGTTGATTTTAGAATAAGTGTGATGTGGTGTTAAGAAAAATGTATATTCTGTTGATTTGGGGTGGAGAGTTCTGTAGATGTCGATTAGGTCCACTTGGTTCAGAGCTGAGTTCAAGTCCTCAATATCCTTGTTAATTTTCTGTCTCATTGATCTGTCTAATATTGACAGTGAGGTGTTAATGTCTCCCACTATTATTGTGTGGGAGTCTGTCTCATTGTAGGTCTCTAAGAACTTGCTTTATGAATCTGGGTGCTCCTGTACTGGGTGCATATATATTTAGGATAGTTAACTCTTCTTGTTTCATTGATCCCTGTGCCATTATCTAATGCCCTTCTTTGTCTTTTTTTGATCTTTGTTGGTTTAAAGTCTGTTATATCAGAGACTAGGATTGCAACCCCTAATTTTTTTGTTTGTTTGTTTTCCATTTCCTTGGTGAATATTCCTCCATCCTTTTATTTTGAGCCTATGTGTGTCTTTACACATGAGATGGGTCTCCTGAATACAGCACACCAGTGGGTCTTGACTCTTTATCCAATTTGCCAGTCTGTGTCTTTTAATTGGGGCACTTAGCCCATTGACATTAAAGGTTAATATTGTTATGTGTGAATTTTGATCCTGTCTTTATGATCCTAGCTGGTTATTTTGACAATTAGTTGATGCAGTTTCTTATAGCTTCAATGGTCTTTACAATTTGGTATGTTTTTGCAGTGGCTGCTACTGGTTTTTCCTTTCCATGTTTAGTGCTTCCTTCAGGAGCTCTTGTAAAACAGGCCTGGTGGTGACAAAATCTCTCAGCATTTGCTTGTCTGTAAAAGAATTTATTTTTCCTTCACTTATAAAGCTTAGTTTGGCTGGATATGAAATTCTGGGTTGAAAATTATTTTCTTTAAGAATGTTGAATATTGGTCCCCACTCTCTCCTGTCTTGTATAGTTTCTGCCAAGAGATCCACTGTTAGTCTGATGGGCTTCCCTTTGTAGGTAACCCAACCTTTCTCTCTGGCTGCCCTTAACATTTTTTCCTTCATTTCAACCTTGGTGAAATGATCATCTGACGATTATGTGTCTTGGGGTTGCTCATCTCGAGGAGTATCTTTGTGGTGTTCTCTGTACTTCCTGAATTTGAATGTTGGCCTGTCTTGCTAGGCTGGGGAAGTTCTCCTGGATAATATCCTGAAGAGTGTTTTCCAACTTGGTTCCATTCTCCCTGTCACCTTCCGGTACACCCATCAAATGTAGGTTTGGTCTTTTCACATAGTCCCATATTTCTTGGAGGCTTTGTTCATTCCTTTTCATTCTTTTTTCTCTAATCTTGTCTTCACGCTTTATTTCATTAAGTTTATCTTCGATCTCTGATATTCTGTCTTCCACTAGATCGATTTGGCTATTAATACTTGGGTATGCTTCACGAAGTTCTTGTGCTGTGTTTTTCATCTCCATCAGGTCATTTGTGTTCTTCTCTAAACTGATTATTCTAGTTAGCAATTCCTGAAACCTTTTTTCCAGGTTCCTAGCTTCCTTGCATTGGGTTAGAACATGCTCCTTTAACTCAAAGGAGTTTGTTATTACCCACCTTCTGAAGCCTACTTCTGTCAATTCATCAAACTTATTATCCATCCAGTTTTGTTCTCTTGCTGGAGAGGAGTTGTGATCCTTTGGATGAGAAGAGGCTTTCTGGTTTCTGAAATTTTAAGCCTTTTTGCACTGGTTTTTCCTCATCTTCATGGATTTATCTATCTTCAGTCTTTGATATTGGTGACCTCCAGATGGGATTTCCGTGTGTATGTCCTTTTTGTTGATGCTGATGCTATTGCTTTCTGTTTGTTAGTTTTCCTTCTAATAGTCAGGCCCCTCTGCTGTAGGTCTGCTGGAGTTTGCTGGAGGTCCACTCCAGACCCTGTTTGCCTGGGTATCACCAGGGGAGGCTGCAGAACAGCAAAGATTGCTGCCTGTTCCTTCCTCTGGAAGCTTCATCCCAGAGGGGCACCCACCAGATGCCAGCCAGAGCTCTCCTGTATGAGGTGTCTGTCAACCCCTGCTGGGAGGTGTCTCCCAATCAGGAGGCATGGGGGTCAGGGACCCACTTGAGGAGGCAGTCTGTCCTTTAGCAGAGCTCAAGCACTGTGCTGGGTTATCTGCTGCTCTCTTCAGAGCCAGCAGGCAGGGAATTGTAAGTCTGCTGAAGCTGTGCCCAGAGCTGCCCCTTCCCCCAGATGCTCTGTCCCAGGGAGATGGGAGTTTTATCTATAAGCCCCTGACTGGGGCTGCTGCCTTTCTTTCAGAGATGCCCTGCCCAGAGAGGAGGAATCTAGAGAGGTAGTCTGGCTAAGGCAGCTTTGCTGAGCTGCTGTGGGCTCCACCCAGTTCAAACATTCCAGGGGCTTTGTTTACACTGTGAAGGGAAAACAGCCTACTCAAGCCTCAGTAATGTCGGATGGCCCTCCCCCCACCAAGCTTGAGCATCTTAGGTCAACTTCAGACTGCTTTGCTGGCAGCGAGAATTTCAAGCCAGTACATCTTAGCTTGCTGGGCTCTGTGGGGGTGGGATCTACTGAGCTAGGCCACTTGGCTCCCTGGCTTCAGCCCCCTTTTCAGGGGAGTGAACAGTTCTGTCTCGCTGGTTTTCCAGGTGACATTGGGGTATTAAAAAAAAAAAAAAATTCCTGCAGCTAGCTCAGTGTCTGCCCAAATGGCTGCCCAGTTTTGTGCTTGAAATCCAGGGCCCTGGTGGTTATTCACCCAAGGGAATCTTGTGGTTTGTGGGTTGCAAAGACCATGGGAAAAGTGTAATATCTGGGCTGGAGCGCACCGTTCTACACGGGAAAGTCCCTCAAGGCTTCCTTTGGCTAGGGGAATGAGTTCCCCAACCCCTTGAGCTCCCTAGGTTAGGCAACACCCCACCCTTCTTTGGCTCACTCTCCATGGGCTGCACCCACTGTCTAACTAGTACCAATGAGATGAGCCATATATGTTAGTTGGAAATGTAGAAATCACCCACCTTCTGTGTGATCTTGCTGGGAGCTGCAGATTGGAGCTGTTCCTATTTGGTTATCTTGCCAGCCACACCTACTTGTTCTCTTTATTTATATATGAATCCCTAGAAAATGTGTCACTATAGCTGATATAAGTATTTTCTACTCTCTGTAAATTCCAAACCTACCCCAGAGCCTTTACAGCCAGTCAATGACCTTGTTTCCTAGTTCACTGAGAAGATGAAAGTCCTCCAATGTGATCTTGTTTGACTTCACTACTATCCATGTTAAGATTTCTCTGAATCCACACTCCAAGTGCCCCTCCCAAAGTTAGCTTCTCCTCATATACTTTTAGAGCTTGGCACCCACACTAGCACACTGTCCACAATTTCCTTCCATAAATGTTTCCTTTGTACATCTACAAATAGGCACACAATCCTTTGCTTGTATTTTAAAATTAGCTAAACAATCTATAACCACACATAGAATCAGAATTACATGTCTGAAGTATATGAACTGGAAAAGGCCTTCTTAGAAGTCCTGTACTCTTATCTCCCCTTATAATGATGAATAATCTTTGATACGCAAGGGGTTGTAAGTGACTGATTTAAGGCCACAGTCAATTAGCAGCAAGGCTGAGATCAGATCTCATAATGAGTGTCTATCATTCTATGACCTGTTTTTACTACTTTATATGCCTCTTTAAATGACCAGAAACAAGAGAAGACATGCATTCATTCTAAGTGTTGGTGATGAGAAAAAGCATTAAATACTGAAATGTGTTCATTAAATTTAGGGCGGCTTTTCCCAAAATACATGCTTACAGAAAACTTTGGCAGATAAATAATCACAATTTGCTTCAGTCCTGTATCTCTGGTGAAATTGCTAGCCCCAAATTAAATGGATTCTAATATCCTGAAAGAAAGTTTTGGATATGCTACTTAAGAACATTAAACACATAAAGGTCTATTATAAAGCACACTTTTCCCACCAATAAAACTGACTGCAAATTTGCACATTTTCTGTTCAAGCTCTTATAATCTATTCTAGAAGCAGAAAGACCCAAGACATTTCTTCAGAAGTCCCAAAGTAACTTGTGTGATGTTATAAAACTTCTGGAAAGTATTCTAATCTCCAATAAAAGTCAATATTGATGAGACAGTAACATATGAGCACTTTAGTTTCCTGTCAGAGTTTTTGCCTTGTTCTTTAATTCTTCTTTCTTCCACCAGCAGGAGAGAAATACTATCCTAACGTTTCATACAGCCTGGAAGAAAAATAAAGAAAACTTTGGATAGAGCCTAATATAATTGCAAGTATGCTTTCATAAAATAAGACAGTGTATATACATATAACATTAAAATATTTGTAAAGCTGTCATTAGTTCAAAGTCATTTATGTAAATTATTAACATGAAAAAGGCCTCCTCAAATTTCACCAAACCTCTATGTAGTAGTAGTATCATATTAAAATTATAAAGTAGAAAATTCCAAGAAGCTAATTTGGCTCACTCTAAGCAAAGAAGGTGGGGATTACTATTTGTTATTTGCTCCTATCAACAAGATTGACTTTAAAGACTATAGCAGATAGAACTAGGTAACTATCCCATGGTTCTACAAAGGAACTATCTATAATGAAGAAGTGAAAGCTGAAGGAATGCAATGGAGATTTATTTAGGTTGATTGTTTCAAAAGATAACTATCAGCAACCTAATATTATTTCATGTTATTTCCCACTTTAATATAATAAGGCAAGTGGTTTTCTTTCATATCTATTAAAGATGATACAAAAAGAAATGTTAGATTACCATATGCTGACTTTATCAGGACAAGCAAATCAATATGTGGTGATTATGTTTTAGGTCTAGAAATATAAAGTACTCTGTAGTTAAAACAATATCTACAAGGTCTTGCAAAAGAGAAGGGAAAGGATGTGTGACACAAATAAATAAAACAACTATATCAAATACTCAATAATCTTACATTTTTGGAATTTTCTACTGCTTTTTTTTAACTTTTTCAACTTTTGCCTAGTCCCCCAAAAATCTATTAAGATTGAACACAAGTGATTAGAAATTATCAGATCCCTCAGGCATAAGGTGGCTTCCAGCCTCTAATTCTATGCAGATTATTACTTTTATTGTGGTAAAAAAAATTTATATATATATAGGCTGAGCGTGGTGACTCACGCCTGTAATCATAGCACTTTGGGAGGCTGAGGTGGGTAGATCACGAGCTCAGGAGTTCGAGACCAGCCTGGCCAATATGGTGAAATCCTGTCTCTAGTAAAAATACCAAAATTAGCTGGGCGTGGTGGCAAACACCTGTAATCTCAGCTACTCGGGAGGCTGAGTCAGGAGAATTGCTTGAACCTGGGAGACGGAGGTTGCAGTGAGCTGAGATTGCACCACTGCACTCCAGCCTGGGCTTCAGACTGAGACTCCATCAAAAAAAATTTTTTTTTAAATACAGAGCATGTAATTTACCAGTTTTCATATTAAAATCTTTTATCAATTGCTTTAAGAGAAACTGACTTACACCATACATAAAACATCAGCTACCACATATTCTTTCCTTAGCTAACTTACTGTGTTCAATGCTGGGCTTATCAAGGCCCATAACCAAGTATACATTAATATATTTGACCACATTCCCATGATTTTTAAAAGGATTTGAAATATTTTCAACTTTCATGGTTATATAATTTTTACATTTTCTTTCATGGTTTATTATGGGTTGAGGTGTGCCAAAGACCCCATTTTGAAAATAATTATAACTCAAAATTACTCTAAAACCAAAAACTGCAAGAAAATAATATATAATAAGATTATTGGATTTCTAGTAAAATATTTTATTTAAGTAACGTTGGATCTGGAGTGGGAAGTACAAATACATAGTAAAGGAACGTCTCAGGAACATTCAAACACTCCAGGTGCATGCTTTTAAAACACATATGTAATTGCCTGAATACTAAATTATTCCTAAATACAACATAAATTTAAAAAATCCTCTTTGGAGCAACAATGTAGGTCTCATTATTGTGCATACAGAGGGATTTGGTACTTTAGATTGTGATGAATATGTCTGCCCTCTTCATTGTGCTGATACTTTCACAACTGTCACGTATGGCAATATTTATCAAATCATACACTTAAGGGCAGATTATCATCTGTCAATTATACCTGTACTACCACAGCTTAAAAAAAGGAAAACCTGTGTGACTAAGACAAAGCAACTAAGGAGAAAAGTGGTAAGTGATGAGGGCAGAGTAGCAAGATCTTGCTGACTGCTGACTATGACTGGTCATTGTTTTAATTCAAATTTCTTTTTAGTATACTTTAAGTTTTAGGGTACATGTACACAACATGCAGGTTTGTTACATATGTATACATGTGCCATGTTGGTGTGCTGCACCCATTAACCCATCATTTAGCATTAGGTATATCTCCTAATGCTATCCCTCCCACCTCCCCCCACCCGACAACAGGCCCTGGCAACTTTAAAGGAAAAACATTGGAGAGTATTTGGCAGATCTGATATAATTTGAATGATGAAAGACACTGGAATCAAAGATGTGTGAAACTGGAAGAGACACTGAGCTCTTCAAGTCTGGGTGCTCTCTAGAGAGAACGCCATAGATTTCCTTGAAGTTCCTGAATTTTTTTTTGTATGTGCATGTATTTTTAAAAATAAAATTTCCAAGCTGGGCATGGTGGCTCACACCTGTAATCTCAGCACTTTGAGAGGTGGAGGTGGGTGGATCACCTGAGGTCAGGAGTTTGAGACCAGCCTGGCCAACATGGTGAAACCCTGTCTCTACTAAAAATACAAAAATTAGCCAGGCGTGGTGGCATGTGCCTGTAATCACAGCTACTCGGGAGGCTGAGGCAGGAGAATCACTTGAAACTGGGAGGCAGAGGTTGCAGTGAGCTGAGAACACGCCATTGTACTCCAGCCGGGTGACAGAGCAAGACTTTGCTTTAAAAAAATAAAAAATAAATAAAATAAAATTTCCACATCATTCACCAGCTTCCCCAAAAGGTCCTTAATCATAATATTTTAAGAACCATTCATTTATTTGACCCTATTTTAGTTGAGGAAATTCAAATCTGGAGCAGTAAAACGATCTGGTCAAAATCAGAGATGACAAGTTAATGAGTCATAATGGGTTTGTGATGCTGACTATCCTCTTTTACCTGGTCTCATTATCTTTCTCCACCCCAATTCTTTTGGTTAACAGAACATAACCATAAGGGCACAGCACACAAAGCCAGTGTCTGTTGAACCCTGAACTAGCCAGCTCAGGTTACTGGGAGACTGTGTGTGCTATGTGATCCATAAGAGATTAGAAACCAATAGAAAGATTGGAAGCAGTCCCTTATGACTCCCTGATCAAACTTTTTTATAACATTTTAAACCAACTACAGTGTGTATTACTAAAATCACAAAAGAACAATACATCATAAATAATATTCACCTGTGAATGTCACTGTGAATCTGCCCTGTGTTATGGAGGAAAGAATGTTATGCAGCTGGTATTTGATAGTGGTAGTTTTCTTCCTTAAAAGGCACCACAAATAAGTCCATGCCAAATCCTTTCCAACAGTGGTTTCAGTAAAGTAAACTGCTTAACTACAAGACCACATGGCAGAGTGCACTTCACATGAGAAGGCTCACAGAGCCTTCAGAGATTCCATTGTAAGATGCTAGAGGGTCCTTTTCTCAGAAATCCAAGGGGACAAACAAGGTCACCTCAAATTCTTTCCCAGCTCTAAGGTTTATAGAAATATCAGGCTATTCTGAGAGGCTTGCAAGGTCCCAGGTTACTGAAATAACCCTGCCTATCTTTGCTCAATGTTGAGCACTGAGAATGTAGCTATGCTGCAGGTAAAAGCCTAAGGAACATGGTTTCTACCAAATCTCCATGATACCAGTAAAAACTAGGTGAAAACATTATAGAAAGTCATGCTTCTAAATACCAAGGCATTCTGCTCTAGTTAAATAGTGACCTTTTCTGGGGCTTTGAGTCTAAACTGAATTCAGCAATGTTGGAATTTACCAAATAGGTTATTTTCAATCACACAAGGGAAATGCTCATGATCATCATAATTAACTCTAGCCATGGGCTATACATGGACACAGTGCCTAACCAGATATTAAGAGAGGAAGTTCAGTGAGATACTTACCTTTAAAAATGAGCCTATTGTACAGAATGGGGTAAAACACAATCAAAGTACAATTGATAATTGAGTTACATACCTATCTGATGTGGTAAATCAGTGTATGATCTTCATCTGTGCTTGAAGTCTGGGTCCACACCACCACAGGGCCACACCAACTGTAAATCACACTCTTATATTTTCTTACAATACTGTAACCTGAGAAGAAAAAAAAGTGTTGTTGAGTTCCTTAGCCATAGATAAAAACCAATTTTCCTAAGAATTCAGCATAATAAAAAAAGAAAACCCTGTCTCTTTAACTGTTTAAAAATACAGCAAGAACAACAATTTTAAAAACCCTTCAAACGATTATACAATCTTAGGAGAAATAAGCCTAAGCCTGAAAATGGTCTGGACTTTATAGGGAAAAACAAATTGTGATGTAATCAACTGTGGTCAATTAGTGACTTCACACAGTAATGTGCTGGAATTCAGGCTTGTGGTCAACAATACTGATCCACCTTTTCTGCTTGCTTAAGCTATTATCTCTGAATTTAATGAAATATTAATAAATAGTTTGTTAGTTTTACATCTTGGGATACAGAAATGTTCTCCCACTTGTAGCTTTTTTTATTCCAGTGATGGTTGAGTATCCTGACATTGGGTGTGAAGTAACGGTTGAAATTCATACAGCACTGCTACTCAAGTAGCTATAAATGCCTTGCAAAACTGGCCTGAACCATTTGAGAGATTATTGCAAGGACCTGTTTATACATATTCCCAAAAGATCTATTTTATAGAAGCATGCACAGTTACTATGTATGGCTACACCCTGAATTCATTCAAAGCATCAAAGATCTGAAACCATGTACTAATTGTGTGAACCATGAAGGTAACTGTGGCCTTAATGCTGACCAATTCACACTACCAAACAACAACGCAGCATCCCTTGCATCAAAACTGGGGAAACATTACTGTTTGTCAGTGATGAACACATTGAAAGGGAAAAATCCATGGGAAGTTCAGGATATTCTCTCTCATTGCAACCCCCATCCCCAGATATCCATGGAGCTCTCTCATCTCCTTCTTCAGATCTTATTTCCCATGTCTCCTTCTTAGCGAGGCCTTAGCTGCACAATCTACCCAGAGGTGAAAATCCCACACCCACCCCACAGTGTTCCCTTCCCTGCTTAGTTTGCTGTGTAGCACATATGACTATTATGATACATACGTATCTTATTGATCCTGTTTTATCTGTCTCCTCTACTAGAATGTGAGCTCTATGTGAATAGGAATGTTTTTTGTGTTTATTTTATGGCTGTAGTTGGAGCATTAAGGACATGATCACCATATACTAGGTGTTCAACAAATGTTTGCTGAAGGAATTAATGAAAGTCACCTTTGTTCAACAATTCTAATCTTTGTGTCATTCCTAGAGGTGACCTTGTCATCAATATAGTGAACTTCTTTCAGAATTTCTTTCCACATATTACATTCTGATATAAAGGCCTATTAAAAATTGATACTTTGTACCTCCATTAAGCTATTGAATATTTTGACAATACTTAAAACAAAAATCATGTTTTCCAATTCTGCCTTGAAACTCAAGCAATTATAGCTCTGTAAATGTGACCATAATCAACTCTTATTTTTGGTATTTTTACTCATATTTCTTAATACACTCAAATTCTGATTTGGTTGTTCTTGTTTACTCTTTTTTTTTTATATACTTTAGGTTTCAGGGTACATGTGCGCAATGTGCAGGTAAGTTACATATGTATACATGTGCCATGCTGGTGCGCTGCACCCACTAACTCGTCATCTAGCATTAGGTATATCTCCCAATGCTATCCCTCCCCCCTCCCCCCACCCCACAACAGTCCCCGAAGTGTGATGTTCCCCTTCCTGTGTCCATGTGTTCTCATTGTTCAATTCCCACCTATGAGTGAGAATATGCGGTGTTTGGTTTTTTGTCCTTGTGATAGTTTACTGAGAATGATGATTCCCAATTTCATCCATGTCCCTACAAAGGACATGAACTCATCATTTTTTTATGGCTGCATAGTATTCCATGGTGTATATGTGCCACATTTTCTTAATCCAGTCTATCATTGTTGGACATTTGGGTTGGTTCCAAGTCTTTGCTATTGTGAATAATGCCGCAATAAACATACGTGTGCATGTGTCTTTATAGCAGCATGATTTATACTCCTTTGGGTATATACCCAGTAATGGGATGGCTGGGTCGAATGGAATTCCTAGTTCTAGATCCCTGATGAATCACCACACTGACTTCCACAAGGGTCGAACTACTTTACAGTCCCGCCAACAGTGTAAAAGTGTTCCTATTTCTCCACATCCTCTCCAGCACCTGTTGTTTCCTGACTTTTTAATGATTGCCATTCTAACTGGTGTGAGATGGTATCTCATTGTGGTTTTGATTTGCATTTCTCTGATGGCCAGTGATGGTGAGCATTTTTTCATGTGTTTTCTGGCTGCAAAAATGTCTTCTTTTGAGAAGTGTCTGTTCATGTCCTTTGCAAACTTTTTGATGAGGTTGTTTGTTTTTTTCTTGTAAATTTGTTGGAGTTCATTGTAGATTCTGGATATTAGCCCTTTGTCAGATGAGTAGGTTGCGAAAATTTTCTGCCATTTTGTAGGTTGCCTGTTCACTCTGATGGTAGTTTCTTTTGCTGTGCAGAAGCTCTTTAGTTTAATTAGATCCCATTTCTCAATTTTGGCTTTTGTGGCCATTGCTTTTGGTGTTTTAGACATGAAGTCCTTGCCCATGCCTATGTCCTGAATGGTAATGCCTAGGTTTTCTTCTAGGGTTTTTATGGTTTTAGGTCTAACGTTTAAGTCTTTAATCCATCTTGAATTGATTTTTGTATAAGGTGTAAGGAAGGGATCCAGTTACAGCTTTCTACATATGGCTAGCCAGTTTTCCCAGCACCATTTATTAAATAGGGAATCCTTTCCCCATTGCTTCTTTTTCTCAGGTTTGTCAAAGATCAGATAGTTGTAGATATGTGGCATTATTTCTGACGGCTCTGTTCTGTTCCATTGATCTATATCTCTGTTTTGGTACCAGTACCATGCTGTTTTGGTTACTGTAGCCTTGTAGTATAGTTTGAAGTCAGGTCGTGTGATGCCTCCAGCTTTATTCTTTTGGCTTAGGATTGACTTGGTGATGCAGGTTCTTTTTTGGTTCCATATGAAATTTAAAGTAATTTTTTCCAATTCTGTGAAGAAAGTCATTGGTAGCTTGATGGGGATGGCATTGAACCTGTAAATTACCTTGGGCAGTATGGCCATTTTCATGATATTGATTCTTCCTACCCATGAGCATGGAATGTTCTTCCATTTGTTTGTATCCTCTTTTATTTCCTTGAGCAGTGGTTTGTAGTTCTCCTTGAAGAGGTCCTTCACGTCCCTTGTAAGTTGGATTCCTAGGTATTTTACTCTCTTTGAAGCAATTGTGAATGGGAGTTCACTCGTGATTTGGCTCTCTGTTTACCTGTTATTGATGTATAAGAATGCTTGTGATTTTTGAACATTGATTTTGTATCCTGAGACTTTGCTGAAGTTGCTTATCAGCTTAAGGAGATTTTGGACTGAGACAATGGGGTTTTCTAGATATATTATCATGTCGTCTGCAAACAGGGACAATTTGACTTCCTCTTTTCCTAATTGAATACCCTTGATTTCCTTCTCCTGCCTAATTGCCCTGGCCAGAACTTCCAACACTATGTTGAATACAAGTGGTGAGAGAGGGCATCCCTGTCTTGTGCCAGTTTTCAAAGGGAATGCTTCCAGTTTTTGCCCATTCAGTATGATATTGGCTGTGGGTTTGTCATACATAGCTCTTATTATTTTGAGATATGTCCCATCAATACCTGATTTATTCAGAGTTTTTAGCATGAAGGGTTGTTGAATTTTGTCAAAGGCCTTTTCTGCATCTATTGAGATAATGATGTGGTTTTTGTCTTTGGTTCTGTTTATATGCTGGATTACATTTATTGATTTGTGTATATTGAACCAGCCTTGCATCCCAGGGATGAAGCCCACTTGATCATGGTGGATAAGCTTTTTGATGTGCTGCTGGATTCTGTTTGCCAGTATTTTACTGAGGATTTTTGCATCAATGTTCATCAAGGATATTGGTCTAAAATTCTCTTTTTTGATTGTGTCTCTGCCAGGCTTTGGTGTCAGGATGATGCTGGCCTCATAAAATGAGCTAGGGAGGATTCCCTCTTTTTCCATTGATTGGAATAGTTTCAGAAGGAATGGTACCAGTTCCTCCTTGTGCCTCTGGTAGAATTCGGCTGTGAATCCATCTGGTCCTGGACGTTTTTTGGTTGGTAAGCTATTGATTATTGCCACAATTTCAGCTCCTGTTATTGGTCTATTCAGAGATTCAACTTCTTCCTGGTTTAGTCTTGGGAGGGTGTATGTGTTGAGGAATTTATCCATTTCTTCTAGATTTTCTAGTTTATTTGCGTAGAGATGTTTGTAGTATTCTCTGATGATAGTTTGTATTTCTGTGGGATCAGTGGTGATATCCTCTTTATCATTTTTTATTGCGTCTATTTGATTCTTCTCTCCTTTTTTCTTTATTAATCTTGCTAGTGGTCTATCAATTTTGTTGATCCTTTCAAAAAACCAGCTCCTGGATTCATTAATTTTTTGAAGGGTTTCTTGTGTCTCTATTTCCTTCAGTTCTGCTCTGATTTTAGTTATTTCTTGCCTTCTGCTAGCTTTTGAATGTGTTTGCTCTTGCTTTTCTACTTCTTTTAACTGTGATGTTAGGGTGTCAATTTTGGATCTTTCCTGCATTCTCTTGTGGGCATTTAGTGCTATAAATTTCCCTCTACACACTGCTTTGAATGCATCCCAGAGATTCTGGTATGTTGTGTCTTGGTTCTCGCTGGTTTCAAAGAACATCTTTATTTCTGCCTTCATTTCATTATCTACCCAGTAGTCATTCAGGAGCAGGTTGTTCAGTTACCATGTAGTTGAACGGTTTTGAGTGAGATTCTCAATCTTGAGTTCTAGCTTGATTGCACTGTGATCTGAGAGATAGTTTGTTATAATTTCTGTTCTTTTACATTTATTGAGGAGAGCTTTACTTCCAACTATGTGGTCAATTTTGGAATAGGTGTGGTGTGGTGCTGAAAAAAATGTATATTCTGTTGATTTGGGGTGGAGAGTTCTGTAGATGTCTATTAGGTCCGCTTGGTGCAGAGCTGAGTTCAATTCCTGGGTATCCTTGTTGACTTTCTGTCTCATTGATCTGTCTAATGTTGACAGTGGGGTGTTAAACTCTCCCATTATTAATGTGTGGGAGTCTAAGTCTCTTTGTAGGTCACTCAGGACTTGCTTTATGCATCTGGGTGCTCCTGTATTGGGTGCATAAATATTTAGGATAGTTAGCTCTTCTTGTTGAATTAATCCCTTTACCATTATGTAATGGCCTTCTTTGTCTCTTTTGATCTTTGTTGGCTTAAAGTCTGTTTTCTCAGAGACTAGGATTGCAACCCCTGCCTTTTTTTGTTTTCCATTTGCTTGGTAGATCTTCCTCCATCCTTTTATTTTGAGCCTATGTGTGTCTCTGCATGTGAGATGGGTTTCCTGAATATAGCACACTGATGGGTCTTGAGTCTTTATCCAATTTGCCAGTCTGTGTCTTTTAATTGGAGCATTTAGTCCATTTACATTTAAAGTTAATATTGTTATGTGTGAATTTGATCCTGTCATTATGATGTTAGCTGGTTATTTTGCTCATTAGTTGATGCAGTCTCTTCCTAGTCTCGATGGTCTTTACATTTTGGCATGATTTTGCAGTGGCTGGTACCGGTTGTGCCTTTCCATGTTTAGTGCTTCCTTCAGGAGCTCTTTTAGGGCAGGCCTGGTGGTGACAAAATCTCTCAGCATTTGCTTGTCTGTAAAGTATTTTATTTCTCCTTCATTTATGAAGCTTAGTTTGGCTGGATATGAAATTCTGGGTTGAAAATTCTTTTCTTTAAGAATGTTGAATATTGGCCCCCACTCTCTTCTGGCTTGTAGGGTTTCTGCCAAGAGATCCGCTGTTAGTCTGATGGGCTTCCCTTTGATGGTAACCCGACCTTTCTCTCTGGCTGCCCTTAACACTTTTTCCTTCATTTCATCTTTGGTGAATCTGACAATTATGTGTCTTGGAGTTGCTCTTCTCGAGGAGTATCTTTGTGGAGTTCTCTGTATTTCCTGAATCTGAATGTTGGCCTGCCTTGCTAGATTGGGGAAGTTCTCCTGGATAATATCCTGCAGAGTGTTTTCCAACTTGGTTCCATTCTCCCCGTCACTTTCAGGTACACCAATCAGACATAGATTTGGTCTTTTCACATAGTCCCACATTTCTTGGAGGCTTTGCTCATTTCTTTTTATTCTTTTTTCTCTAAACTTCCCTTCTCGCTTCATTTCATTCATTTCATCTTCCAGGGCTGATACCCTTTCTTCCATTTGATCGCATCAGCTCCTGAGTCTTCTGCATTCTTCACGTAGTTCTCGAGCCTTGGTTTTCAGCTCCATCAGCTCCTTTAAGCACTTCTCTGTATTGATTTTTCTAGTTATACATTCTTCTAAATTTTTTTCAAAGTTTTCAACTTCTTTGCCTTTGGTTTGAATATCCTCCCGTAGCTCGGAGTAATTTGATCATCTGAAGCCTTCTTCTCTCAGCTCGTCAAAGTCATTCTCCGTCCAGCTTTGTTCCATTGCTGGTGTGGAACTGCATTCCTTTGGAGGAGGAGAGGTACTCTGCTTTTTAGAGTTTCCAGTTTTTCTGCTCTGTTTTTTCCCCATCTTTGTGGTTTTATCTACTTTTGGTCTTTGATGATGGTGATGTACAGATGGGTTTTTGGTGTGGTTGTCCTTTCTGTTAGTTTTCCTTCTAACAGACAGGACCCTCAGCTGCAGGTCTGTTGGAGTACCTGGCCGGCTGTGTGAGGTGTCAGTCTGCCCCTGCTGGGGGGTGCCTCCCAGTTAGGCTGCTCGGGGGTCAGGGGTCAGGGACCCACTTGAGGAGGCAGTCTGCCCGTTCTCAGATCTCCAGCTGCGTGCTGGGAGAACCACTGCTCTCCTCAAAGCTGTCAGACAGGGACATTTAAGTCTGCAGAGGTTACTGCTGTCTTTTTGTTTGTCTGTGCCCTGCCCCCAGAGGTGGAGCCTACAGAGGCAGGCAGGCCTCCTTGAGCTGTGGTGGGCTCCACCCAGTTCAAGCTTCCCGGCTGCTTTGTTTACCTAAGCAAGCCTGGGCAATGGCGGGCGCCCCTCCCCCAGCCTCACTGCCGACTTGCTGTTTGATCTCAGACTGCTGTGCTAGCAATCAGTGAGACTCCGTGGGCGTAGGACCCTCTGAGCCAGGTGCGGGCTATAATCTCCTGGGGCACCGTTTCCCAAGCCCGTCAGAAAAGCACAGTATACGGGTGGGAGTGGCCCGATTTTCCAGGTGCCGTCTGTCACCCCTGGAAAGGGAACTCCCTGACCCCTTGCGCTTCCCGAGTGAGGCAATGCCTCACCCCTGCTTTGGCTGGCGCACGGTGCACTCACCCACTGACCTGCGCCCACTGTCTGGCACTCCCTAGTGAGATGAACACGGTACCTCAGATGGAAATGCAGAAATCACCCGTCTTCTGCATCGCTCACGCTGGGAGCTGTCCATCTTGTAGTTTTATCTAGTTAACTCCAGACATGCACTTCCTTCCTTTCTGCCTTTCTCTCCCAGGTTTGCAGTTAAGTCTCTTGTTTACTCTTTATCATGAACATTTTGAAACAAAGGTGATAGAACAATGTGGAAAAAATTCCATGTACTCAGCAACCAGTTTAACAATAATCAACATTTACAAATTATGTTTTATTTGCACTTTTACTGAAATATCTCAAAGTATATTTCAACTATTGTATGACTTCATGTATGAATCCTAACAAGCTATTCAATCCATGCAGTTTACAATAATATACACTCTAACCAATAAGGATTTTAGGAAAAAATAACCAAAATGTCATCCTTGCCTCTAACAAAAATTAGAATTATTCTCTAATGGCACACAAAAATATCCATGTTCAATTTCCTTGATTGACCTAAATATGTCTCTTAAATTGTACTTGTTCTTCTTAGGATCAAAAGAAGTATTACACATGACTTTTAAAAAATATTTTAACATTCCTTTATTGATGGAAATGCAGGAAATTATATTTTGTTGTTTGTTTTCTGGTTGTTTTGTGGTCTTCTTTCTTTCCTTTCTGTCTTCCTTTAGTGAAGGTGATTGTCTCTGGTGATATGGTTTAGTTTCTTGCTTTTTATGTTTGTGTATCCATTGTATGTTTTTTGATTTGAGGTTACTATGAGGTTTGCAAATACTATCTTATAACCCATTTTAAGCTAATGACAACCTAACACTGTTTGCATAAAGAAACAAACAAAAAGAAAACTAATAGAAACTCTACACCTTATCTCCATCCCCCTGCTTTTTCACTTTTTGTTTTCTATTTTGTTGTACTGACTATGTCTTGGACATATTGGACCTCCATTGTATGTTATTTGTTCTTTTTCTCTTGCTGTTTTAGGATCCTTTCTTTATCCTTGAATTTCAGGAGCCAGAATATTAAATGCTTTGAGGTGATCTTTGAATTAAATCTGGTTGGTGTTCTATAACTTTCTTGTACTTGAATGTTGATGTCTTTCTATAGGCTTGGGAAGTTCTCTGTTATTATCCCTTTATACAAACTTTCTACCCCTATTAATTTCTACCTCCTCTTTAAAGCCAATAACTCTTAGATTTGCATTTTTGAGGCTATTTTCTAGATCCTGTAGGCATGCTTTATTTTGTTTGTTTTTTTCTTTTGCCTCCTCTGACTGTCTATTTTTAAGTAGCCTGTCTTCAAGCTCACTCTTTCTTCACTTGATCAATTCTGCTGTAAAAAAAAACTCTGATGCATTCTTTAGTATGTCAATTGCATTTTTCAGCTCCAGAATTTCTGCTTTATTCTTTGTAATTATTTTAATCTCTTTTTTAAATTTATCTGATAGAACTTTAAATTTCTTCTCTGTTATCTTGAATTTTTTTGAGTTTCCTCAACACAGCTCTTTTGAATTCTCTGTCTGAAAGGTCACATATCTCTGTTTTTCCAGGATTGGTCCCTGGTGTCTGGTTTACTTCATTTGGTGAGGTTAGGTTTTCCGGGATTGTCTTGATACTTGTACATGTCTGTCTGTGTCTGGGCATAGAAGGGTTAAGTATTTATTGTCTTTACAGTCTGGTCTTGTTTGTACCTGTCCTTCTTGAGAAGGCTTTCCAGATATTCCAAAGGACTTGGGTGTTGTGATCAAAGCTGTGTCTGCTTTACAGGGCATCCCAAGCCCAGTAACATTGTGGGTCCACAGACTCATACAGGTACCACCTTGATGGTTCTGAAAAAGTTCTAACAGAATTCTCTGGATTACCAGGCAGAGACTCTTGTTCTCTTCCCTTAC
The DNA here is from genome assembly GCF_028885625.2 of Pongo pygmaeus. Classification (NCBI taxonomy): domain Eukaryota; kingdom Metazoa; phylum Chordata; class Mammalia; order Primates; family Hominidae; genus Pongo; species Pongo pygmaeus. Next base: position 120,155,782 of record NC_072396.2, on the reverse strand, counting down.
TTTCTCACAAACAAAGTGTCCTTCCATTCTGAGCCACCTGAAGCTGAGGGTGGAGTGACACAAGCACCCCTGCAGCCACCACCACTATGATTGCACTGGATCAGCCCTGAAGCCAGCACAATGCTGGGTTTTTCCCAAGGCCTGCTGTAATCACTCCCTGACTGCTGCCTCTGTTCACACAAGGCCCTGGGGCTTTACAGTCAGTAGGTGGTGAGGCCAGCCAGGCCTATGTCTTTTCCTTCAGGGTGGTGAGTTACCCATGCCCCCATGAGGGCCTAGAGTGCGGGCAGGGAGCCAGGAACTAGAGTCGAAAACCTTAAAAGTCTACCTGGTGTTCTGTTGTGCTGCTGCAGCACTGGAACTCAAACTGCAAGATATGTTCCTTCCCACTCTTTCCACCCCTTTCCAAAGGCAGAAGAGCCTTACTCCATGGCCACTGCCACCACAGGTTTATATGAAGTACTGTCAGACTACCACCAATGTCCCCTTAAGGACCAAGTGATCTTGAGTCAGCTTGTGGTGAATGTTGTCTGGCCTGGGAGTCACCCTTCAGGGCAGTGGGCTCCCCTCTGACCTAGGGCAGATCCAAAAATACCATCCAAAAACCAAGTTCTGGAATCAGGGACTCCAAGAGCCCACTTGGTGCTCTACACTTCAGTGGCAAAGCTGGTACCTGAAGCTAGCAAGTCTCAGAGCCTCGCCCAAGGCCCTCCACATAGTACCTAGGTATCTCCGCTGGTTGTTCAGGGCCCAATGGCTCTTCAGTTAGCAGATGATGAATGCTACCAGGACTGGGTTCTTACCTTCAAAGCAGCAGGTTCCCTTCTGGCCCAGAAGATGTCTGGAAATGTCATCCTGGAGCTAGGGCCTGGAAAGTGGGCACATTACTCTGACTGGTGCCCTATCCTGCTGTTGCTGAGCTGTTATCCAAGCTGCAAGACAATGTCCTCCCTACTCTTCCCTCTCCTCAAGTGTAAGGAAGGGGTCTCTGTTGGAGCCATGAGCTGTGCAGCCTGGGGTTAGTAGAGGGATGCCAGCACTCAGTTAACTTCCCTGGCTGCTGTGTCAGTAGGTCACATGTCCCCCTAGACTACTATCTCTGGTCCAAGTTCAGCACTAGGACTAATAAAAGTTGCAATACTTTTGGCCTAAACTGCCTTTCAAGGGCCCAGGGCATTTTAGCCTGCATTGGAGATTCCCCTCTGGCGAGGGCTAATTTAAATACTCCCTCTGTTGGGGTGGTGGGGAGCATCAGCTGTGTTTGGTCTGGTTTTCCTTTCTAACAGGACAGCACTGAGTTCAATGACTCACAATTGCTGCACTCTCCCTCCGCCAGCACACAGAAACACTTACTGCCAGGGGTTGGGGGAGGGGTGATGTGACAATTCAAGACTTTTTTTTTCTGCCTCTTCAGGGCCTCTTTCAGTGATATAAAGTTAAAACCAGGTCCTGTGAGTACTCACCTAATTTTTGGTTCTTATGACAGTGTTTTTCTTGTGTAGATAGTTGTTAAACTGGTGTCCTTGCAAGGGGTAGGGACAATAGGTAGAACCTTCTATTCTGCTATCTTGCTCTGCCTCGTCCTACACAACATTGATTCAAATATTTCCTCTTTTCCTTTCCTTTCCTTTCCTCTCTCTCTCTCTTTCTTTTTCTTTATTTTTTTGAGACAGAGTTTTGCTCTTGTTGCCCAGCCTGGAGTGCAATGGCACGATCTCAGCATCTCTGCTCACTGCAATCTCTGCCCCCTGGGTTCAAGTCATTCTCCTGCCTCAGCCTCCCGAGTAGCTGGGATTACAGACACCCACCACCACGTCTGGCTAATTTTTGTATTTTTAGTAGAGATGGGGATTTGCCATGTTGGCCAGGCTGATCTCGAACTCCTGACTTCAGGCGATCTGTGCACCTTGGCCTCCCAAAGTGCTGGGATTACAGGTGTGAGCCACTATGCCCAGCCTCCTATTTCTTCTTTAATCTATAACAACACCATCCTCCCTCTTTTCTTTGCTATTCCTTTGGTGAGAGACTGGTTTATTATTTGTCCTGTAGAATTATTCATTTTTTACATTTTACTGTATCCATCCCAATGCAAAACCTATTCCTTTATAAGCAGAATATCTTGTAGTAATATCTATGGATGTTGCTAGATTCAGGTACAATTTTTTTGGCAGGAACATTCATAGTTGATGCTTTGTACTCTGATTGCATGATATCAGTATTCACACAATATGTTTCTCATATATTTGATGGAAAAGATCATATCAGTGAGTCACAGTATTCTCACCTTGATTCACCCATGATATAAAATTTCCCACAAATCTTGTACCTAAATTTTATTAAATCTATGTGCTGGTTTACATTTTGTCATTGACATACAATTCACATACTATGTAATTCACCATTTAAAAGTATACAAGTCATTGCTTTTTAGTACATTCACAAAATTGTGTATCTATTACCACAACAAATTTTGGAAAATTTTTCTAAAATGAAAGCTCCATTTCTATTAGCAGTCATTTCTTATTCCGCCTTCCCCAGCCCCTGGCAACTACTAATCCACTGTCTCTGTGTAGATTTGCCTATTCTGGCCATTTCATATAAAGGGAATCATGCAATATGCATTTTTGTCTGGTTTCTTAATGTATTATAATAGTTTCAAGGTTAAATCTATGTGGTATCATGTATCTGTGCTTCATTCCATGTTATGGCTAAATAATAAGCCATGGTATGGATACAGCACATTCGTTTAAACATTCACCAGTTCATGGGCATTTGGGTTGTTTCTCCTTTGGGTTTTATGAATTATGCTGCCACAAACATTCATGCATAACTTTTGTTTAAATATCTACTTTCAGTTATCTTGGATATATACTTAGGAGTGCAATTCCTGGATCACGTGGTAATTATACGTTTAACTTTTTGTGGAAGTGCCAAACTCCTTTCCATAATATCTACATTGTTTTACTTTCCCACCGGCAATGTATGACAGTTTCAATTTCTCTACATCTTCATCACACTTGTTATTTTCGATTTTGTTTTTATTCTACCCATCCTAGTAAGTGTGAAGTGTATCTCCTCGTGATTTTGCTTTGTATTTGCCTAAATGAATGATGTTGAGCATCCTTTATGGAGCTGCTTGCCCATTTGCATGAAGAGCGCGAAGGATTTGCAGCCTAGCATGTTTGGATTCATCCTGTGACACGCCGGTTCACCTTGGCAAAGCTTTAGCCTCTGTGGACCTTGGTTTCCTGGCACAATGAGTGCTTATTGAATCTGTGTCGGTTCAGATAATGTAGACAGAAAAAAGGCTATGACTTGATTCTGTGTCAGGCAATGGCCATTCCTACATTAAATAAAGGAGCAGAAAAACAGGGAGGCATCCAGAGAGGTGCAGCTGAGATTCATAGCCCAATTCTTTTTTGGCTAATTCCACCTGGGAAGGAGAGGGAAGCTCTTTCCACTTTCCATTTTCTACAACATGGAATTGTGGCAGAGTCTTAACCCCTCCCTCAACTCTCCCCTAAGCCGGTGAAGGCATCTGTCTGACCAGAACAAAGTATCACCTATGCCCATTTATTCTCCTCCCCCTACCTCCTGGTAATTCCCATCCACCTCTGCCCAAACAGCAAGGGAATGAGTAAGAGAAGAGGTTTGGGAGTAACTGGCCAGCAGGTGGTCTTGGGGTGGGGTGGGGAAGGGGGACTGAGAGAGTGAAGGTCAGTTGGTGGGGAGTGAAATGGAGGCAGAAAATTCTAAGGAGTTGGAGGCGGTAAAAGTGCAGTTGTACTCTCCTCAGGTTGGTGCAGAGGCCTTGGATTTCTTTTTAAAGTGTTTCTTTTAAGGTGGGTATACTGGGGAGTGGACCTGGGCAGCGGAGACTTTGGTTCTCACTTGAAACACTTGTTTATTTGTAGGGAAAAAATTCCTTAAAAATTTTCTTCAGAAAAATTTTTGTAAAAGTCCATCAGGTCCTAAAACATTGGGTTTGTGAAACAAAAAATAACAGTAAAAGTCCATCAAAGACTATATTATGAATAGAAAATTAAATGGGTCCACAAAAATATCTTCACAATCAATAGGTTGGCAACTGAATAGCCTGCATGCTTCCCATGGGTCTTGGGAGCTCACCAGACTATTATTTTAAAAGGATCTTTATTTGCATCTCTCCCTCCCACTTAAGAAATCAGGTGCTAGAAGAATGTACGCCCCAATTTAACAGTCCTCTTCTCTGAGTGGTGTCATCACGGGTTATCTTCGTTTTTCTTTATACACTACAGGTGTCTTCATTCTGCGAATATTATTTTGCAAGACAAAAGTGTTCCTTTTTTTTTTCAAAAGAAGGAAGATATCAGGGCACTGGTCAGACAGGGGAAACCTTCGAGTCGCTGTCACTTTCAGACGTAGCATTTCATCACCCACCTAGGCAGCGTGTGCGCCAACCAGCAGCATCCCGTGGAATGGCCACAGAAGCAGCACTGGGCCCCTAACAGTTCCAAACAAAAATCAGGGAATGATAGGGCACCGGCAGTGTCTGGTCTTGGGAACCAGACATTTCACTCCCCACCAACTGACCTCACACTCTCAGCCCCATGCCCCTACCCCAAGACCACCTGCTGGCCAGACACTCCCAGACCTTTTTTCTTACTCATTACCTCTCACCTGGGGAGGGAGCAATTGAGGCTTTTAGTAACCTCAGGCAATATAATGATACAAACTTATCGGTTGAAAATATGCATATTTAAATTTCTTTTACGTCTAAATGGTTTGCGAATATTGAACTATAGATATTCCATTGTATTGTTCTGACTCAATCATCGTTTGCCCCCTAGCAACAAGGACCTTATTCTAAGGGAAAGAAATAGATTCTACCGAGCAACTGGCCAAGATGAAAGATTTCCCACCTGACTCCGTAGCCCACCTCTCCCGGCCCTTCAAGCACCTACGACTGGCTTAAGATGTCCCACTCCTCCCCTGGGCGGAGCCGACACCACACAACCCGGATTCCCAACACCTCCCCTTCCTCTGACCTTCAGCTTCCACCCGCTCTGGGGAATAGGAGACACAGAAGATGGAGGGAGGGATGGCAGCCTACCCTGTGGCAACGCGGGAGTCGCGTTGCCGCAGGGGGCGCATTGGGGTCCAGCCGTCCCCGGAACGCAGATCAGAGGTAGTCGGGCCTTTCTCGCTGGCGCGCGGCCTCAGCCAGGTAGGTCTCCTTCCTTCGTCTTTCCTTTCTTTGCCTTTCCTTTCCCTGACGCTGGGGGAAGTAGGGCAGGGGTCTGTGCCGTAGGCGGCCTTTCTGGTGCAGAGGACCTTCCCCATCCTCCATCATGTGAGCAGCCAGAGCCGGGCGCTCGAACTTGCGCAATGGTTGCTGCCGCACCACCGGCTCGGGCGTCCGGCAGGTATCTGGGAGTCCCCGAGGGCCGAGTTGGGGCCGTGTGGGCGGGTCAGGGTCTTGCGTTTTTGGAGCACTGAGTTTTTAACCCCTGCCTAAGTTTTCAGTTCTGGTAAGTGTAGGGAGAGCCTCCTAGCAGAGTCCCTCTAGCCTTCCTCGTCAGTTGGCCTGGAAGCGTTTCTGTGTGGCCAAAGGGCGGGGTGAACAGGAGGAGAAGGGTGCGCCCACGGATTCCTTCGCCCCACTCGAGTTCTCCCCACCTACGTGGCTGGAGGAGGGTGCGCGTGCTCTGTCGGTTTGGACTGAGTGGTGGTTAAACCGCATGGCCGCCGTGCGTGCTCACAAGTGCTGGGCTCCCTTGAATGTACCCCTAAAGAGGGGACATTTCCTCGGATGAAATTTTGACCTAAAAGCAATACAGCTCCCTTTCTACGTACGCATTTAAAGACATGGAAAGACAACCCCCCAGATTTTCAGGGGCTCGCTCACATTTTCATCTTTTTTCAGTTCTGTGAAATGGGAGGATTTGAAACGGCCATGATTATTAAGAAAAAGAATGAAGCTTCTTAAATAAGTATCAAAAATTACAAAAAATAGTGGTAATAATACAAAATATAAGCTCAACAAATTATATGTAGACAAAAAAAGTCCAAAAGGAAAGAAGACACAATTGTCACAGTTATACGGGCTATTTCTAGATGAAGATGTTAAGAGTGTTTGTGTGTGTTTGTGTGTTCGCTCTTGTTGTGCTTTGTGTTTCTTGTTACTGATACTAAGGCAAAAGTTTGGCCTTATTTCCAAAATTAGAAAAACTGACCAAAGTTCTGTGATTTGATTGCATGAGAGGTCATTTCGCATAATGGATTGCACTGTGTTTTAAGTGGGATTATAACCATTTTAACGGTAAAGAAAACAAAGCAATTGCACCAGAACATGTGGTTTTACATTCCTCGTGAGATGGCATTTGGCTATCTGCATGTGTAGGACAAATTCTAGCAAGAAAATAGTGTGATTACTTGAGAACACTTGAGAGGAGCCAGAACCAAGATTCCTCAGAGGGGGACAGGTCATGGTTGGAAATTGATAATATGTGAAAAATTATACAACAGTGTAGTTTTCGTTTTGATTTCCCTTCTTATGAGTCGCTAAAAGATATTTTGGTATATTTTAAGATCCTTGTATGTCTTTTTCTGTGGACTCTTAAAGTCTATTTCTGTTGGGGTAAGGGGAATTGAACAGGCACTGTTACACATTCTGAGAGCTGGCTCTACAGAAAAGGATGCTCAGGGGACCCTTGGCATTCAGTGAGGCACACACACACACAGAGTAGAATCACCGTGCTAGAGACCCCCACACACAAACACACAGTAGAAACACGATGCTTGAGCCAGACACACACACACACATACACACAGTAGAAACACAGTGCTACAGCCAGACACACAGACGGAACACAATTCTAGAGCCAGAGACAGGCAGACAGACACACACACACCGCGCGCGCGAGCGCGCGCACACACACACACACACACACACACACACACACACACACGGAACACAATGCTAGAGCCAGAGCTGCCAGGTCGTGGTCGCTGACTGTGAAGGCAGACACCAGGCTGTCTAGTGGGGTCCTTGCAAGAGTCTGCCATTTTCTATGCTCATGGGAGATGTAGGAACTGTGGCAGTTCAGCTGCATCACACATCAGCATCTGGAAAACCTCACGCAAGCAGTCTTTGGCGCTGTCTGAGCCATGACTCTGTGTGCCTGGATTCCTGATTTATGCAGCTCAGCACTAGGCAGTGTGCAAGGATTTCTTCTTGGCCACCAGGATGATAGGCACATTCAATCAAAAGTGTTTGGGGGGTATCCCAGCAAGTTGGTTATTTTGTGTCTCCATTTTCATTGATTTCAATTTTTTTATGTGTTTATTTATTGGCAACTGAAATTTTTTGAAATTTTTTCCATAAGCTATTGGGGTACAGGTAGTATTTGGTTACATAGTAAGTTCTTTAGTGGTGATTTGTGAGATTTTGGTACACCCATCACCCAAGCAGTATACCACTGCACCATATTTGTAGTCTTTTATTCCTCACCTCCCTCCCACTCTTCTGCACAAGTCCCCAAAGTCCACTGTATCATTCTTATGCCTTTGTGTCCTCATAGCTTAGCACCCACATATCAGTGAAAACATGATGTTTGGTTTTCCATTCCTGAGTTACATCATCTGGAATAATAGTCTCCAATCTCATCCAGGTCACTGCAAATGCTGTTAATTAATTCCTTCTTATGGCTGCATAGTATTCCATCAAATATAACAGTTTCTTTATCCACTTGGTGATTGATGGGCATTTGGGTTGGTTCCACGAATTTGCAATTGTGAACTGTGCTGCTATAAACATGTGTGTGCAAGTATCATTTTCGAATAATGACTTCTTTTCCTCTGGGTAGATATCCAGTAGTGGGATGGCTGGATCAAATGGTAATTCTACTTTTAGTTCTTTAAGAAATCTCCACATTTTTTTCTGTAGTGGCTGTACTAGTTTACATTCCCACCAGCAGTGTAGAAATGTTCCCTGTTCACTGCATCCATGTCAACATCTACTGTTTTTTTATTTTTTTATTATGGCCATTCTTGAAGGAGTAAGGTGGTATTGCATTGTGGTTTTGATTTGCATTTCCCTGAGCATTAGTGATGTTGAGCATTTTTTCGTATGTTGGTTGGCCATTTGTATATCTTTTAAGAATTATCAATTCATATCCTTAGCCGATTTTTAATGGGATTGTTTTTTTCTTACTGATTTGAGTTCATTGTAGATTCTGGATATTAGTCCTTTGTTAGATGTATAGATTGTGAAGATTTTCTCCCACTCTGTGGGTTTTGTGTATACTCTGCTGACTGTTCCTTTTGCCATGCAAAAGCTCTTTAGTTTAATTAGGTCCCAGCTATTTATCTTTGTCTTTATTGCATTTGCTTTTGGGTTCTTGGTCATGAAATCCTTGCTTAAGCCAATGTCTAGAAGGGATTTTCCAATGTTATCTTCTAGAATTTTTATAGTTTTGGTCTTAGGTTTAAGTTCTTAATCCATCTCAAGTTGACTTCTGTATAAGGTGAGATATGAGGATCCAGTTTCTTTCCCCTACATGTGGCTAGCCAGTTATCCCAGCACCATTTGTTGAAAAGTGTGTCCTTTCCCCACTTTGTTTTTGTTTGCTTTGTCAAAGATCAGTTGGCTGTACGTATTTGGGTTTATTTCTGGGTTCTCTATTCTGTTCCATTTGTCTGTGTGCCTATTTTTATACCAGTATCACGCTGTTTTGGTGACTGTTCTTATAGTATAGTTTGAAATCAGGTAGTGTGATGCCTCCAGATTTGTTATTTTTGCTTAGTCTTGCTTTGGCTATGTGGGATCTCTTTTGGTTCCATATGAATTTTAGGATTGATTTTTCTAACTCTGTGAAGAATGATGGTAGTGTTCTGGTGGAGATTGCATTGAATTTATAGATTGCTTTTGGCAGTATGCTCATTTTCAAAATATTGATTCTACTCATCCATGAGCATGGGATGTGTTTCCATTTGTTTGTGTCATCTATGATTTCTTTAAGCAGTGTTTTGTAGTTTTCTTGTAGAAGTCTTTCGACTCCTTTGTTAGGTATATTCCTAAGTGTTGTTTTTGTTTTGTTGTTTTTTTTTTTTCCCTGCAGCTATTGTAAAAAGAGTTAAGTTCTTGATTTGTTTATCTGTTTGGTCACTGTTGTTGTATGGAAGAGCTACTGATTTCTGTACATTAATCTTGTATCCAGAAACTTTGCTGAATTCTTTTATCAGTTCTAGGTGCTTCCTAGAGGAGTCCTTAGGGTTTTCAAGGTAAACAATCATATCATCAGCAAACAGTGACAGTTTAACTTCCTCTTTACCATTTTGGATGTCCTTCATTTCTTTCTCTTGTCTGATTGCTCTGGCTAGGACTTCCAGTACTATGTTGAAAAGGAGTGGTGAGTGGCCATCCTCGTCTTGTTCCAGTTCTCAGAGGGAATGCTTTCAACTTTTCCCCATTCAGTATTATGTTGGCTGTGGTTTTGTCACAAATGGCTTTTATTACATTAAGGTGTGTCCGTTGTATGTTGATTTTGCTGGGGGTTTTAATCATAAAGGATGCTGGATTTTGTCAAATGGTTTTTCTGCATTTATTTAGATGACCATGTGATTTTTGTTTTTAATTCTGTTTATGTGGTGTATCACATTTATTGACTTATGTATGTTAAACCATCCCTGCATCCCTGGTATGAAACCCACTTGATCCAGCTGGATTATGTTTTTGGTATGTTGTAGGATTCAGTTAGCTAGTATTTTGCTAAGGACTTTAGCATCTGTGTTCATCAAGGATATCTGTCTGTAGTTTTCTTTTTTGGTTGTGTCCTTTCCTAGTTTTGGTATTATGGTGATGCTGGCTTCATAGAATGAATTAGGGAGGGTTCCTTTTTTATCTTGTGGAATAGTGTCAAAAGGATTGGTACCAATTCTTCTTTGAATATCTGGTAGAATTCTGCTGTGAATCTATCTGATCCTGGACTTTTTTTGTTGGTAATTTTTTAATTACCGTTTCAATCTCACTGCTGGTTATTGGTCTGTTCAGGGTATCTCGTTCTTCCTGATTTAAGCTAAGAGAGTTGTATTTTTCCAGGAATATATCGATTTCTTCTAGGTTTTCTAGTTTATGTGCATAAAGGCATTCATAATAGCCTTGAATGATCTTTTGTATTTCAGCGGTGTCAGTTGTAATAACTTCTGTTTTGTTTATTAGCAAGGTTATTTGGATTTTCTCTCTTCTCTTGGTTAATCTTACTAATGGTCTATCAATTTTATTTATCTTTTCAAAGAACCAGCTTTTTGTTTCATTGATCTTTTGTATTTTTTTTGTTTCAATTTCATTTAGTTCTGCTCTGATCTTGGTTATTTCCTTTCTTCTGCTGAGTTTGGGTTTGGTTTGTTATTATTTCTCGAGTTCTTTGAAGTATGACCTTAGATTGTCTATTTGTGCTCTTTCAGACTTTTGGATGTAGGTGTTTATAGCTATGAACTTCCCTTTTAGCACCACCTTTGCTGTATTCCAGAGGTTTTGATAGATTGTGTCATTATTGTCATTTAATTCAAAGAATTTTTAAATTTCCATCTTTATTTCATTTTTGATCCAATGCTCATTCAGGAGCAGGTTATTTAATTTCCATGTAATTACATGGCTTTGAAGGTTTATTTTGGAGTTGATTTCCAGTTTTATTCCACTATGGTCTGAGAGTGCTTGATATAATTTCAGTTTTTTTAAGTCTATTGAGGCTTGTTTTAAAGCCTATCTTATGGCCTATCTTGGAGAAAGTTCCATGTACTGTTGAATAAAATGTGTATTCTGTGGTTGTTGGAGAAAATGTTCTGTATGTAGCTCTTAAGTCCATTTGTTTCAAGGTATAGTTTAAATCAATTGTTTCTTTGTTGACTTTCTGTCTTGATGACATGTCTAGTGCTGTCAGTGAAGTATTGAAGTCCCCCACTATTATTGTGTTACTGTCTATCTCATTTCTTAGGTCTATCAGTAATTGTTTTATAAATTTGGGAGCTCCAGTGTTAGGTGTATATATGTTTAGGATTGTGATATTTTCCTGTTGGACAAGGCCTTTTACCATTATATGCTGTCCCTCTTTGTCTCTTTTAACCACTGTTGCTTGAAAGTTTGTTTTGCCTGTTATAAGGATAGCTACCCCTGCCCACTTTTGGTGTCCATTTGCATGAAATGCCTTTTTCCACCACTTTAAGTTAATGTGAGTCCTTATATGTTAGGTGAGTCTCCTGAAGGCAGCAGATGGTTGGTGAGTTCTTATCTGTTCTGCGATTCTGTATCTTTTAAGTGGAGCATTTAGGCCATTTGCATTCAATGTTAGTATTGAAATGTGAGGTACCATTACTTTCATTGTGCTTTTTGTTGTCTGTGTACTTGGTGTTTTTCGTTTTTTGTTTTTCCTTTTTTTTTCCACAGAAAAGTCAGAATTAAGTTTTATTTCACATTGGTAGAAACCATGAAAAACATTTACATTTTCCCACATTACACCACAACATTTCAATGGACTATTTCTTGCCATAAATAATATCTTGCTGATTTGTAGAACTGAAATAACAGTTTATGTTCTTCAAGGTAAAGAAAAATGACATAGTAAATGATTGTTTAAACTTGTATTTTTGTTTTATAGGTCCTATGTGATATATGATTGAAAGAGGTTCTGTTTTGATGTGTTTCCAGGATTTCTTTCAAGATTTAGAGCTCCTCTTAGCAGTTCTTCTAGTGGTGGTTTGGTAATGGTGAGTGTTCTCACCATTTGTTTGTCTGAAAACAACTGTATCTTTCTTTCATATATGCTTCATATATGATGCTTAGTTTCGCTGGATACAAAATTCTTGGTTGATAATTGTTTGTTTGAGTAGGCTGAAGATAGGGCCCCAATCCCTTCTAGTTTATAAGGTATCTGCTGAGAAATCTGCTGTTAATCTGATAGATTTTTCTTGATAGGTTACCTGGTGCTTCTGTCTCACAGCTCTTGAGATTATTTCCTTCATCTTTGAATAAAGTGATGACAGTGTGCCTAGGCAAAGATCTTTTTGTAATGAATTTCCCAGGTATTTTTTGTGCTTCTTGTATTTGGATGTCTAGGTCTCTAGCAAGGCTGGGGAGGTTTTCCTCGATTATTCCCCAAGATATGTTTTCCAGGCTTTTAGAATTCGCTTCTTCCTCAGGTACACCAATTATTCTTAGGTTCAGTTGTTTAACATAATCCCAGACTTCTTGGAGACTTTGTTTATATTTTATGATTCTTTTTACTTTGTCTTTGTTGGGTTGGGTTAATTCGAAGACCTTGTCTTTGAGCTCTAAATTTCTTTCTTCTACTTGTTCAATTATATTCCTGAGACTTTCCAGAGCATTTCACATTTCTAAAAGTGTGTCTAAAGTTTCCTGAATTTTTTATTGTTTTTTCTTTAAGCTATCTATTTCCATGAATATTTCTGCCTTCACTTCTTATATCATTTTTTGGATTTCCTTGCATTGGGCTTCGCCTTTCTCTGGCCCCTCCCTGATTAACTTAATAACTAACCTCCTGAACTTTTTTCAGGTAAATCAGGGATTTCTTCTTGATTTGAATCCATTGCTGGGGAACTAGTGTGATTTTGGGGTGGGGGTGTTGAAGAGCCTTGTTTTGTCATATTGCCAGGGTTGGTTTTCTGGTTTCTTCTCATTTGGGTAGGCTCTGTCAGAATGAAGGTCAAGGGCTGAAGGCTGTTGTTCAGATTCTTTGGTCCCATGGGGTGTTTCCTTAATGTACTACTTTCTTCTCCCTATGGATGTGGCTTCCTGTGAGCCAAACTGCAGTGATTGTTGTCTCTATTCTTGGTCTAGCCACCCAGTGAGTCTACCCAGCTCCAGGCTGGTACTGGGGGTTGTCTGCAGAGTCCTATGATGTGAACTGTCTATGGGTCTTTCAGCCATGGATACCAGCACCTGTTCCAGTGGAGGTGGCAGAGGGTGCAATGGACTCCATGAGGGTCCTTAGCTTTGGTGGTTTAATGCTCTATTTTTGTGCTGGTTGGCCTCCTGCCAGAAGGTGGTGCTTTCCAGAAATCATCAGCTATAGTAGTGTGGAGAGGGACTGGTAGTGGGCAGGGCCCTAGAACTCCCAGGATTATATACCCTTTGTCTTACACTACCAGGGTGGACAGGGAAGGACCATCAAGTAGGGGTGGGGCTAGGCATGTCTGAGCTCATACTCTCCATGGGTGGGTCTTGCTCCAGCTGCTGTGGAGGATGGAGGTGAGATTCCCATGTCATTGGAGCTGTGTACCTAGGAAGATTATGGCTACTTCTGCTGAGTCATGCAGGTTGTCAGGAAAGTGGGGAAAAGCTGGCAGTCACAGGCCTCACCCAGCTCCCACACAAATGGTAGGGCCAGTCTCATGTCCACTGTGCCCCCGCAAACAGCCCTGAGTCTATTTCCAGGCAGTGGTTAAGTTGGGCTTGAAAACTTGCCCAAGGCTATCTACCTCCCAGCTGCAAGAGAAAAGCTCTTCCGCCACCTGTGAAGTCTACAAGCCTGATTCACACCCTCCCCTGAGTTCTGGTCAGGAGGCTTCTCGTCCCATTCAAACTGTTACAAAGTTCAGCTAGAGAATTCCTTCTCCCTGTGGAGTTTTACCCCTTGCTCCTCTGGCCACCCTCCCGATGGATCCCTGTGGTGCCAGGCAGGAATGGGCTGCTTGGGGACCTGGTGAGCTCCCAGGTCCTTTCTGCTGCTTCCTCTACCCCTGTATTTTACTCATCTCTCTAACTTGACTCAGCTGCAGGTAAAGTCAGAAACCTCTCCTGCAAACTGACCTTCGGCTTCTCCAGTCGGGGTGTGCTCAGGAGAGGGGGGTCTCCCTTTCCCACTTCTACAGTTGGGGCACTCACAGTATTTGGGGTGTCTCCTGGGTCCCGCAGGTGCAGTCTGTTTCCTTTAGAGGGTCTGTGAATCCTCTCAGGATTGCTGGTTTGTTCTTGCAGTTGATCTGGAGCTAAAATTCACAATGCAAGACGCCGCATGCTGCTCTGTCCGGAGCTGTAATCTAGTCCTGCCTTCTGTCTGCCATGATGCTGTCTCTCTCCTGATTTCAATTTCTTAAAAAAAATTCTGTCTTAATTTCATCAATGACCCAAAGATCTCTTTTTAGGAAATTGTAAGCTCTTTTTAGGAGTGCTCTAAGAAAGGAAGTTTAAATATTATCAAGTATGTGTTAGCTAGAAAAAAAAACTACATTTTTTTCTCAACTGTGAGAATTCTGTGGTAAACATGATAAGTAGGGCTGGGCCATCCTAGGGACACTGCTAGAAGACATTCTAGATTTTGGTGAATCCTTTAGTGCAGAGGTTTGAACAGAGTTTTCATGTGCCAAGTATTCTGAGATCTTCTATCTAACTGACCTAAAAGTAGGACCATCATAGCCTGAAGAAGAGAGGACAGCATTGTGAGAAGAGCTGGGTCCTCAGGCCCTGTTGTCTTGGAATGGCAATTTTGCATCATACTTCATGCCAGTCCTGATGCCTCAGAGCTGCCACTCTTTGTGTTTAGCTGCCTGAGACCTCAAGGTTAAATTATATTATAGTAAGAATGCTCAAGACAGAATGTTCCCACTGGTCCTAAGTAGATTTGACTTCAACTCTGTGCCCAGACTAAAGACATTTCCTATAGTCTTGACCAGATCCAGTGTTAAAGATAGAACCATGGGTAGATATGTTTGGATCCATTCCTAGAGTTACATGGTGGGGACAAATTTATTCTTCTCTGAGAGGAAGCTAAAGACCATTCTACCAGAAAGATGCCCTGCACACTGGAGGACCAACTGTGAGAGCTAGGAGTCACTTAGTGACAATCACTTTAATGCTGGTTGGCTTTTTTTCAGTGGCAAATGATGGAGGAAGAGGTAACTGAGTGGGTGGCACCAAAGGGCATGTTAACATTTCTGGTAAAATACTGCCATCTAAAGGAGACTCTTTCCCAAACCAGTCACCCATCTTCCCCTCTTCCCCTCTTCCATCTTCCCCCAACTTCCTATTTTCTCCCACACTGACTCACCTCACCACTCCTCATCCTTCCCTATCAAACCTTCCTGTGGTGCATTGGAAATGGAAAACAAAGTCCTAGGTTGAGGGGACACGCAGCAGAACCGCACTCCAAAATGCATATATAAAGCATCTCCTGGGAACAGCTCAGACTTTGCAACCTCCAAACCCAGGCACCAGGAGGAGACAACCAGCCAGGGAGCCTGAGCTGAAAGGCACAGGAAGCCTAGGCTAGGGACTCTGCTTACCACCATGTTTATTCAAAACTGCAGTAGCATATCTCGAAATTGTATGTTCACCTGAAGTTTGAGTCCCAACCTCCAGGGGACAGTGGGACGCTGGTCGCCTTTGACCTCTTGGTCAAGCTGCCCTTGCAGTGACCCGTGAGAATGCCCAAGTGCAAATGTCTCCTGGAAAGCAGGGGTTGGGCTCAGATCCTACTGCGTGCCCAATTTTCTTCTCTTCCCTGAGGGCTCCACCATCCTCCCATGCTAAAGGCACAGTTAGGGATGTGTTTAGGTTGGGTCCATCCCTTGGATGGTTCAAGGGGACCGCTTCCCTGTTTGTCAGGAAGGCAGGCTAAGAGGACCCCGCCAAGGCCATTCTCCCCAGGACAGGGTCCCGCAGGTGGGCCAGAGCTGGCCAAAAGTGGCTGAGATTGTGATCAGCCATGTTCAGAGCATGGTTGGTGTTTTTTCCTCAGCAAAGGGCAGATGGAGTGGACCTGGGGGAAGGGCAGGTGGGCATTTCTGGAGCAATACTGCCATCAAGAGGAATCATTTGGCAATCCCACGCACCCTTCCCTGTGCTTGCCTGGGGAGGAGTGGCTTGGGAGTGCTGTAGGGGACCAGGCAGGACTAGGGCCAGTGCCCAGATGGATCCAGGCTCTCTGGAGGCCCAAGGGAAGCGGGGCCCGTGGCTGGGTCAGGCTGTGGAAGCCCCAGAGATACGCACTGAGGATGAGCTGGCCAGCCAGGACACCTGGCACGTTCTGTACAGGAAGCCATGGCTCAGGAGCCTGGTGGTGGCCATGATCTGGGTGAGACTAAAGGAGGCCTCAGCCAAGGAGCTTTTGCTCAGGGCCACAGGCAGTTTGCCTGGTGCCCCTTTTCTTGAGAGCGATGGACGTGATGGCCTAGCTGGGTCCTCAGCCCCAGGAGGCTCTCTTGGCCACAGTGCACAGCAGTGAGGATGGGCCACTCCCAGTGTTACCAGTGGAGGGTGTCAAGGTTTTTAGCATCTTGAAAAATGAATTGGACAAAATGTACAAACAAAGCAAGGAAAGAAGGAAGCAATAAAAGCAGACATTTATTGAAAATGAAAGTACACTCTACAGGGTGGCAGCGGGCTTGAGCATAGGGGCTCAAGAGCCCCATTACAGAAATTTCTAGGGTTTAAATACCCTCTAGAGGTTTCTATTGGCTACCTGGGGTATGCCCTATGTAAATTAAAAGGATGAAGTAACACTACAAAGTTATTTACTTGGCTTATGCCCTGTGTAAATAGAAAGGATATTACCTGTCATAGCTGAAGTGTTTCCATTTCATTTAGTTCTAGGAAGTCAGCATGAAATGGCCTTATGTTTCCTGCCTCCAGACCCTATTCTCCTACCTCATTTCCCCCCGAGTGGTGTAATCTCATAAATCTTTATGGGAGGTGGAGGGACTGATGGTCTTTCTTCTGTAACTGCTTTCTGCTGGCTTAGGAGGTAGTCCCTACCTGTTGGGAATTATGGAACTCTCATCCTGCTCTATCTAGTGGAGGTGGGGTAGCTCCTTAGTGGCCAGGGGTGATGTCTTCACCTGGAACTGCCTGGAACCTTTGTTGCATGATTATCTGAAGCTTGATGGTCTCTATATGAGAAGAAATGAATTTGGTTAAAAGATTTAATGGGAACTTCAGGTGGTGTCTACATATGCTGTCAGGAATGTTTGTTCTAGAGATTTGCAGGAGAAAAACAAAACCTGGTCTGTTCTAGAATCTGTGTTTCCTTAAAGTTTTAACACAAGTGACTCCAGTTTGGTTTGGTCTGTTGAGGCCTAGTGCATAAGCTCAATCCAAAACAATGGCCTCCCACAATTTTGTTTTTTAAAAAATTCCCTTTTTGGTCAGGTTCTCACTTAGATGAGAGTATGACAAAAACTTAGGGCCTTAGTGACACTCTCAGTTACCATCATTTTGGGTTTCTGGTCTCAGCATGTCATTCATCAGTGGCCTCATAGTCACACATTTCTTTCAGCTCTTGTCATTCCAGTTGAAGAGAAACCATTTGACATTCTAGAGATGGCTGCATGCAAGCATTTAAAACCTCTGAGAGGGCCGGGCACGGTGGCTCACACTGGTAATCCCAGCACTTTGAGGCTGAGGCGGGCAGATCACGAGGTCAGGAGATCGAGACCATCCTGGCTAACATGGTGAAACCCCGTCTCTACTGAAAATACAAAAAAATAGCCAGGCATGATGGTGGGTGCCTATAGTCCCAGCACTCGGGAGGCTGAGGCAGGAGAATGGCATAAACCCAGGAGATGGAGCTTGCAGTGAGCAGAGATCCTGCCACTGCACTCCAGCCTGGGCAACAGAGCAAGACTCCGTCTCAAAAAAAAAAAACAAACAAACAAACCTCTGAGAGAAGACAGTGCACCAGGGAGACTATTATTATGACTAAGAGTTTGGTTTGGAGTATGCTCCTTACCCAGGATCCACATAAACCAAACCTCCTAAAATCAAATAGATATAAGAATAAGCTCGATAAAGAGTCTATTTCCTTAACTAGGCAGTTTGTTCATTAATCTGCTACACCTGAATCTCTATAATACCCGATGTTTCCTCCATAGGCCATAAGTGCCAGCAGCTGCACAGATACTTCTCTATTCAGCCAATTCTATCATAACTTTCACAAGAGAATTTAAAGTATTTTGTGTAACTGTAGCCTTTATGGTGGAATTTGCTATAGAACCTATCATGAGGGATACATTTCTCCTTTTACATTGCTTCTTTCACTCCAAACAACGGAAAAAGGACCTAACAAATGATGCCCTTGTAGAAGAGTGAAGGCCTCCTGGCAATGTTCTCTTTAACCCATGATGTGGGTGAAGAAGAGTGAACCAATGTTCTGTTTCTGACTGATTATGAGGCAATGTATGTACCATTAAAGTTTCTCACCTACGTTGGGCCTTCATCTTTTATCTTTCAAACTATAAGGTTATCCATGTATAAGGCTGGCTCCAAACTCCTTCACAAATAAAATTATACCCTATAAGTGCACATAACAGACCACTTTTCTACTTCTATTGTTCATAGAGGCATAAGCAAGAAAACATATTCAAAGATAAGAGTCTCATGATATTAGAAGTCTTAATCTGTGAACTCTTGAAAAGCTGTTTACATCAAGGATGCCATCTTCTTCTAGGGAGAAAATTCCCTCATTACTTTTGCCTTAAGGGTTCCAGTGGGTGTACAGTTCCAAGACTGTGGATGGACCCTTCTCAGTTGTGAGATTATGAACCCAAAGTTCAAGGTTCTAAAGTTTTGCTGCAATGTGGGTGGCAAGGACAGTCTTTCTCTGGTGTTCTCAGAAGATCCAATCTTCGGGTCCAGCACGATGGCTCATACCTGTAAATCCGGTGCTTTGGGAGGCCGAGGCAGGCAGATCACTTGAGGTTAGGAGTTCAAGACCAGCCTGGCCAACTTAGCAAAACCCCATCTCTACTAAAAATAATAATAATAATAATAATAATAATAATACAAAAATTAGCCGGGCATGGTGGTGCATGCCTGTAATCCCAGCTACTTGGGAAGCTGAGGCAGGAGAATTGCTTGAACCTAGGAGGCAGAGGTTATGGTGAGCCAAGATTGCACCACTGCACTCCAGCCTGAGAGACAGAGCAAGACTTTGTCTCAAAAAAAAAAAAAAAAAAATCCAGTCTTCGGGTTCTAGATTGTATAGGGGGTAATTGTCTCGGTGAGCCATAAAAAGCTTTCTTTACCTGGCAAAAATACACTGTGGCATAATAACTTAGTGTTATAACAGCCCTGTTGCATGGGAGAGCTTCTACACAACCAGAAAACATGCATTGAAAATAACAATTGAATGAAATCCTTTTATAAAATGTTTAAATGGCCTGTCAGGTTACCAAATGTACCTGAAGCTTTGTTTGTTTTCCCAGGAATATGGGAACAAGCATTGGTTATAAACTACTTCAGCAATTTATAAGACACCACACCAATATATTCAATTTGGGTTATTTTATCTTTTCCATGATGAGTCATGGAATACAGAACTTTTAATAATAAAAGCTTTAAGGACTCAGGAAGGACAAGGTGGCCATCCTGGTTCTCCATGAGTCCATGCTTAATTAATATTAGACTTATATCCTCTTTAATATCAGTTGTTTCTCCCAATTAGGTGCATACCACTGATAACTGATGGGTTATCATAGGTAATTTGACTTAGACCGTGGAGTTCATTAATTGTACTTCTAAACTATTTCAGTATCAGCTGGTTTAACAAGAAAATCTGACAAAGTTTTTTTTTTTTTTTTTTTGGTATCCAATTAATTTTTGGTTCTACTTGGGTTAGTAGCTCTATACAAGGAAATTTGGTTATTTCTGTGGCCTACAATAACTTAACCTAATAACCATAATTATGATTGATAGCATATACCCAGACATATTAGAATTTTAGAAATTCCATACAATTTTGGAACATTTGTTAATATTATTCACTAAAATATAACCTGAAGATCATTAAACATTTTTTTTTTAATTTTGACAATGCTTCCCATGTAACTAAACATGTCAAAGAGATAAAACACAATTTTAAAGCGGAAATTCTATTTTGGGAAACCTATTAAATATGTTAGAGGTTTTAAAAAATTTACATTCCCATGCCTTCTTATAATCTTTTACCAAAAACACATTTCACTTTTCTTACACACCTTGCAGGTAAAACTGTTTCTAGTAGTCTCAATTACATGCTATAATAGTGACTCTTAGCAATTTTAATTTTAATGTAAACCCTGGTAAGTTATATTAATTATGCACTAGGTGCTGATAAGGTTTGACTGTTTCCAGCATAGCTAGGGGTGTAGCCAACTCCACATGTTCTGAGGCCTTACCTTGTTGTAAAGCAGGCAAGTCAAACAAATTGCAAAATCCAAAGAAGGAGTTTATGACCTTAAAGTATTTAGCAAACCTAATATTTGAACATAATTTAGACCACATGTTTACATTTTGAAGACATTTGCATTTTACCAGTAATCTTTAAAACTGTTTTTTATTACCCAAAGATGAATCAAGTCACATGAAATAAAAGGTATTCATGGTCCGTACCCTGAATTTCTTTAATGATAAGTAACAGATTGAAGGTAGTGTATTTCTTGTTTCTTCTGTCTTGAGAGCTGTGTTAAATATCACTGTGTTCCTGCAGCACAAGTTAGGCATTTGCCCACGCCTTGACTTCCCTGACACGGTCATCATAGGGTTTCTGTTACAGAATACATGTGGGGAGTTACATCAGAACACATGGGTCTTGCGACTTTACTGCTCCCCCATAGCACACATGATTCCTCAACGGAATGCCTGCCTCTATGTGTTTTGCATGTCAAGGTTTCTGGGCAGAACTGTCTAGATGTTGATGTAGGCCAGGTGTGAGAACAGGTGTGTTTGGGGAGGCACCTGGCTCCCCTCCTATCTGACCTAGGCTGGTGTGGGCTCTCTGCCCATTCCCCTGCCAGGGCTACCACGTGAGAAAGGCCAGGGACCCAGTCCCACTATCCTGGAATTGTAGGTTCACCTGAAGTTTGAGTCCCAACCCCAGTCTCCCAAGGACAGGGTCCCACAGGTGGGCCAGAGCTGGCCCAAAATGGCTGAGATGGTGATCAGCCATTTGTAGTGCAGTTGGTATTTTTTCCTCATCAAAGGGTGGAGGGAGTACCTGGGGCAAGGGCAGGTGGGCATTTCTGGAGCAATACTGCCATCAAGAGAAACTTATTTGGCAAACCCGCATACCCTTCCCTGTGTTTTCCTGGGGTGGAGTGGCTAGGGAGTGCTGTGGGGGACCAGACAGGACTAGGGCCAGTGCCCAGACGGATCTGAGCTCTCTGGAGGCCTGAGGGAAGCAGGGCCCTTGTCCAGTTGGGGCCATGCAAGTCCCAGAGATAGGCGCCAAGAGGAGTTGTACAACCAGGATGCTGGCGGTTCCCGTACAGGAAGCCATAGCTCGGGAGCCTAGTGACAGCCATGATCTGGGCAGGACTGGCAGAGGCCTTGGCCAAAGAGCCTTAGCTTGAGGCTATGGGCAGTTCACCTGGCACCCCTTCCCTTGGGAGCAAAGAGGGTGATGGCCTAGCTGGGTTCTCGCCCCAGGAGGCTCCCTCGGCCACACTGCATGCCAGTGAAGAGGGGCCCCTCCCAGGGCTGAGTCCTGCAGCCATTGCTAGTCAGCACCAGGGCATTCCTCCTTGCATCCCAGGGAGGAAGGTGGGCCATGGTGGGGTCCGTAACCACACAGTCCTTGATGAGGTGGATGCAAAGCCAGGCCCGGCCCAGCCACCCTGAGACACCATGCCCCCACTTTGTTGAGACATGTGACCCTGTCTTGCTGTGTCCATGTCCCCAAGGTTGTCTTGGAGCTGGGCCATTCACTATGGTGCTCATTTTTGTGTGGGGGCCTTCAATGGATCCCGGTTGTCTTTGAGGGTGCACAGGACCTGGCCCTGTGATCAGAGACGCACCAACCAATGGGTTTGGTGGCAAATGTGGTGAAATGGAGACTCTCTGGGCATCAGCTAAGGGAGACTGGGGCCTTCCTAGGCCTGCTGAAGTCTGGGAAGCCAAGAGCACCTAGAAAGAAGGACCTGTCGGACAGGCCTGGGTACAGCCTGCTCCATGCCAGAAGGGTCTGCTGCTCAGGCAGCATCTCTGTGCCCCTCCTCAAGTGGGTCTTTGAGGTAGAATCGGGCCAGGCCCAACGTGGTGTGCAGGGACAAGGCTTGACGGATGCCTCTATTTGCAGGACCCGGTCTGGTACAGCAGTGGACTGGGTCATCTCCTGCGGCTAACTCTCCCTTCCGAGGGTGTTCAGGTGTCTCCCAAGTGAACAGGGGCTCGTGTCCAAAAGATGGAGATCAGCACCACTTCACAGAATTCAGGAATGGAAAAGGAACCTAGAGGACCCTCTTGAGGTGACAGGTGGAACGTCCTGTTTTTGGGGTTTGTTTTGTTTTGTTTTGCTTTTTGTGGAAGGACTGAAAGAAGGCATAAGGAAGTGATAGGCTTCTTAGGCCTGAAACGTTGGAAGCACAGGACCAAAGCAGAAAAGGTCGAAAAGGTTCATGGTCCTCCGTTCCACCTGAATCCAGCTAGAGAGTGAGCCAGGTGGATACGTGTGCCCCTCCTCGCCCACGTGCAGAAACACTGCCATCCAAACAGACATTCACCTTCCACGTCAAAGCACATTTAATGTTAGCACGATGACATTCAACTGGGACTTGCCTCACCTTGGCTTGGGGGAAACAGAAAGCACATCCCTGGGGTGGTGTTGCTGGTGGTGGTAGAAGCAGAGCGGGTAGCTGGGGTCTTGATTTCTTGGGCATTTCTCTTGCCGCCTCCCAGCCTATGTGCACGATGTCTCACACATTCAGTTGCATCTCTTATCGTTTTAAAGGCCCACATTGATGGGAATTCCCAGAGAGTCAAAGAAACCCAATCATATAGAGACAGAGCAAGAGAGGAAGCGGGCTTCAGTAGAAGTGGGTGAGAGAGTGTTGGGGCTGAAGGTGGTGCGCGAGAGAGAGAGTTAGTTAGTTAGTTACAGAGAGACCTCTAGAAAGAAAAAGAGACAGAGAAATAAAATATGTTGTGGAAAATCCCAAAGGGAAGTGCATAGGGGTCAAAGAGTCCAGAAGGGGTCAGGGAGGTAGCAGCTTGAGGTAGTGTGTTCCGTCTGTTTTCTCTGTCTTGAGAACAGCGTTCAATGCCACTGTGTTCCTGCAGCAGACATTAGGCGTTTGCCCACGCCTTGACTGCCCGACGAGGTCAAAATAGGGTTTCTGTCACAGAATATGTGTGGGGAGGAAGATCAGACACTTGGGTCTTGCCCATCTACTGCTCCCCCATGGCACACACGAGTGCTCGACGGCAGGCACGCCTCTGTGTGTCTTCTATGTGAAGCCTTCTGGGGAGAGCCGTGGAGAGTTGGACGTAGGCCAGGTGTGAGGAGGACGGGTGTGTTTGGGGTGGCCACTGGCTCCCCTCCTGTCTGACGTAGGCTGGCGTGGGCTCTTCCCCCAGCCCCTTGCCGGTGCTGCCACGTGAGAAGGGCTCGGGACCCGGTCCCGCTATTCCGGAATTGTAGGTTCATCTGAAGTTTGAGGCCAAACCCGCAGGGGTCAGTGGAACGCCAGTGGCCTTTGACCTCTTGGTCAAGCTGGCCTCGTAGTGACCCGTGAGAATGCCCAAGGGGCAAATGTGTACCGGGGGGCCGGGCCAGGGCTTGGATCCTACTGTGTGCCCAGTCTCCTCCTCTTCCTTGCAGATTCCACCATCCTCCCATCCTAATGGCATTCTTATGGATGCGGTTAGGTCAGGTCCATCCCCAGGGCGGTCCAAGGGGACCGCTTTCTGGTTTGTCAGGAAGGCAGGCTAGTAGAAGGATCCCGCCGAGTCCCATCTGCCAAGGACAGGGCCCTGCAGGTGGGCCAGAGCTGGGCCAGAGCTGGCCCAAAGTGGCCGAGATGGTGATTGGTTGTGTTTGGAGCGCTTTTGGTGTTTATTCCTCTGCAAAGGGTGGAGGGAGTGGACCTGGGGGAAGGGCAGGTGGGCATTTCTGGAGCAATACTGCCATCAAGAGGAACTCACTTGGCAATCCTGTGCACCCTTCCCTGTACTTGCCTGAGGAGGAGTGGCTTGGGATGCTGTGGGGGACCAGGCAGGACTGTGGCCTTTGCCTGCAGGAATCCGAGCTCCCTGGAGGCCTGAATGAAGTGGGGCTATGGAAGCTTCAGAGATAGGTGCCAGGATAAGCTGGCCAGCCAGGATGCCTGGCATTTCTCATACAGGAAGCTATTGCTTGGGAGCCTGGTGGTGGCCATGATATGGGCGGGACTAGCAGCTCAGGACTTCTCAGGAAGCCTGTGGCCATTGTTCTTCCTGCTTCTTTGCTGCCTGCAGTACCAAGTCTTATGGTTGCTGCCACCGTAGCAGAGACCTGTCCTCCGTGTTGCAGGTTCTACCTCCCACAAGGAACATGCACTTAGTTGGTGCATTTGCAGACTTCTTTTTTACAGATCGTCTTTTCCAAGAGTCAGGGACATTTAGGCAATCAGCAAGAGTGGAAGTTACTTTCCTTTAACCTCTACCTTTTGAAGTCTCTGTGTGTGCTTGCTCTGGTCACTGAGACTCAAGGTTTAGGACCCCCTTCATGTATCTCTCATTTTTGGGTTCGGTTGCCTCCTGTTTTCCAACTGCATTTTGTGTGTGTGTGTGTGGGCCCAACCCCAGTGTTCTTCCCCATTTTGCCCAGATCCACCCACCCCCACCTATCCTCCAAACCCCTGTTAATCAGGCATGCCTTGCTAGGAAGGAGGTGCATACTCATTGGCACATAGCCTTTTTCTGTAGTTTCTGCCTCTCTCCAGAGGCCATTTCTGGAAAACCTGTAGGGTGGGTTGTGCCCTTTCTTAGCTCCTGCCTTCCTGGGGATTTGCTCCCCGGTCAGCACTTTCCCAAAGGTCAAGTAGGACATCTCAAAGCCCAGGAGTTCACCCTTTTTATTTGAAACCTACCAGGTGGGTGCTGAAATCTTCTGCTTGCTATACTTTTTCATGTGTGAATTTTCCTAAGTGTATGTAGGCAGAATATTTGGGGGCCACCCAGCCTTATCTTTGCCAAGCCCTGAGGTCAAATCCAGACCTGGAAAATCTGATGGGTCCGCAGCTTTGAGATTGGTTGTCTGAGCATGCTCCTTCAGCCTTAGTCAACGCCATGGGAAAGCTAAGCCCACAGACCATGCAATCCCATGTGTGTTGATTTAGGTAACTTCCAAGAGGAGCCAAAATGGATATTACCCCTGGAGACCAGGAAATCAGGCAGTCCTGGAATATTCCCAAACTGAAATGAATTCTCAATATAGAATCAGTTCTACTCACTCTGTAGGATGATGTCCTGCTCAATTGATATATAACCAGTGGGTACTGGCACTCTCTGCACTAGTGAGAAGATGGACAGAATGGCATCCTGTGGCACGCTTAACCCAGCCTTTCTTTGAAGGGAGAGATAAGAAACCAGAAAAAAACTTGAAATGCACCACACTTGAGTTACTCTTTCTTATGTCATTGTAGTACCCAGCAATCAGGAAATTATTTTCTTTATGGGCTGCACCTGACAATGTGGCTGTTCCTTCCTTCCCTTTTTATTTGTCTGGGTCCTCCAGATGGGACATTGGTTCTCAGGTTTCCCACATCCCTGAGACCTTCAGGGCAGTTCCCCCTTTCTTCCCCTGAACTTACATCTACACCAAGAGCAAAGATCCCTAGTCTGAATGCCCTCCAGTATCGCAGGTGTCTAAACATGGCAGCCACTGAGACCTGGCTTCTACCACCTCCTGAGCTTGGCAGGCCTGACAAGCCAGGGTTCCTTAGTGGATGAGCCTGGCCCCCTTGCTTTCACACTGACTCTGGAGGTACCCAGTCAGGTGCACACGTCCAGCCCCAGAATTTTCTGAGTGCCCCAAACCCACCCTTTCTCCTATAAGAAACCTTACCCTCCAGATACATGGAGAAGGGCTGGAATCCATGCTCAAAGAGCTTCTGCTTGATGGCACTGTTGCTCCAGAAATGCCAATCAACCTGGCCTGTCATACCTTGCCCTCCACCCTTTGTGGATGAAAAAATGCCAAGGAAGGCCCAAAACTAATCCAATCACTGGAAGTGGGGCTTAATCTGTTGGGAGAAGGGGTTTTCTTCTTCTCAGGCCCTCAATGAGAAATATGTCTGTGTGCAAACATTCATCAAAAAGAATAGATGTATTTGTTTTTCTCTTTCTACATCATCTCCTTATGAGCTTTAAGTTTGAATTTTTTATAAAGGGGTTCCTAGTTTTCTGAGCACATTTGTGAGTGTTATAATGATCATCTTGAGTAGATTTTTGTTTGTTTTTATATTTAGAGACACATCTTGCTATGTTGCCCAGGCTGGTCTCAAACTCCTGGGCTCAACTGATCTCCCACCTCAGTCTCTCAAAGTGCTGGGATTACAGGAATGAGCCACCACACCAAACTTTTGGGTAAAATTCTTTCATGGGGGTACTGACTCATAGCTTGAGGTGGAATTAGTACCTAGATTTTCCCTCTTATTATGGAGTCACTGGCTCTTCTGTACTGATGGAGCCAGGCCAAGCCCAAGGGAGCCCAGCAAAACAACCTCATCCAGTATACTGGCTCAGGAGGCCCAAAAGGGAGTAGTAAGCCATGGTGCAAGCAGCAGAAGTTGGCAGGGGCCATGTAAATTGTGAAGACTGGGGAAATGATGCCTTGGCTTACCTCCAGGGGTCTCAGGTAAGCACTCCCCAACTGGGTGATCCAGATTGGGGTTCCATGGGTCAGAAGGAAGGCCCAGTGGTTCCACACAGGCAGGTGACCATGGTGGGGACCTTTGGTTCTGCAGCCCCTTCAAGGAAGCTCTACATGAAAGTGTGGCTCTTCTCTCCCTGCAGCACCCCCACATTCACTCATTTGTGCATTCATACATGCAGGTATACATGCAAACACACATGCCTCTACTTTCTTCCTTAATTGTGTATCTATGTGTGTTTTCTTCTTTTTGTCTTCCTTTCTCCCATAACCACCTTGGAGATGCCACTGTGGATAGAGATTCCTCCCAATTAACTGGTAGCCCTTAACACTGCATGATGGACACTCCCAAGTTTCCCCTCTGCCTTCTATTCATCCTCCTGACTCTGCCTATAGTGAGAATTATATGTCATTTTTCCTTTTGTGTATGTTTTTAGTGTCCAGTGTGAATGAAGGCAAATGCAGAGGTATGTCTGCCTTTGACTTTCTCTTTGACACCAAGATGCTTACATGTGATAGACTCTCTTATAATTTGTAGCTTTCACAAAACACCTCCACTGGACTTGCATCTCTGTGCAGAGTCAACATACTCCCAGATTCTTTTCATTTCCCCTCTGTTATTTTATTTATCCATGATGGAGAAAACACACTTGTGAAGAAATTTATTTCTCCATACCCACACAAGTACACAGACCAAGAAGGAGGCTCTGTGAGGATAGATGCCAAGATATGATGGTTGTGATTCCCCCACAGAAATGAGAGAAGTCAAATGTATCCTCTGGTTTCATATGGGACTGTTCATGGAAAGCTGCCTCTTCATGACAGCCTCAAATTACATTTGTGGGATTTTCAATAAATAATTAGGGTTGATTTTAATGTTATACTTTCTTCAGAAATCACGGTTGATCCAAGAGCTGATATCCTAGCCTGAAAGCACTCTCTCAGTTGGCTGGGTGGGTTGAATATATACACTGCCACCTTTTGGCTATCACTTTGACAATCAGCCCAAAATTCAGTGAAGGATAGTTGGCTATCTTGTTGCAGGCACACAGAGTGGACAGAAAAAGATACCTCTGCGATCCCGGGTCATCTCTAGATGCTAGGGTTATGGGTGAATGCTCTTTATCCTTCTGAATCCTCTTCCTTATCCTTTTCAAAAAGTCTGTTTTGGCCAGGCGCAGTGGCTCATGCCTGTGGTCCCGGCACTTTGGGAGGCAGAGGGGGGCGGATCCCATGAGGTCAGGAGTTCCGGACCAGCCTGGTCAGCACGGCGAGACCCCATCTCTGCTGGAAATACAAAAATTGGCTGGGTGTGGTGCCGAGTGCCTGTGGTCCCAGCTGCTTGAGGGGCTGAGGCAGGAGAATCGCTTGAACCTGGGAGGCGGAGGTTGCGGTGAGCCAAGATCCTGCCACTGCGCCCCAGCCTGGGTGACAGAGCAAGCCTCTGTCGTAAATAAATAAATAAACAAAACAAAACATCATAACATATAGAAAAAAATTTCAAACAATACAAATTGACACTTGACTGATTCCCAGAGAGTGAAGGCAGCGTGGCATAGCAGAAAGAGCGAGGTCTAAAGTCAAATCGTATGGGTTTAAATCTTGGCTTTGCCCGATATGAACTGTAAAGTGTAGGCAAATCTGTTGATTCTTTGGGTCTCAGTTTATCATCTACAAAATAGGCTTAACAATTATTTTCATGATTGCTGGGAGGACTAGATATATGTGAAAGTTTTTAGTAGGTACAGAAGTTATACTAAAAAAGACAAATCCACATGCTATAATGTAGTGTGGACTATCTTCGGTAACCTACATGTCAAAGGTGGTCTTAAACTGCTCTGGTTTGGTAAATGTTGGCGTAAACTAGAAGTCAGAGAGTATGGGATCCACCCTTATCTGCTGTCAGGCTTTGGTTTACAGTGAGCTCAAGTGTGGGGATTGTGTCAAATGATTCCTGGAATCCCATACATTTGTAAAATTCTATGAATTTGTGAAGTCTGCAAAATGTGAATTTGAGGTGTATGTACTGTAGAGCAACTATTAGACCATTTATCACATTATATATAGATATATATATATAGATATAGTTGTTTTTTTTTTTTTTTTTTTAAGATAGTCTTGCTCTGTCATCCAGGCTGGAGTGCGGTCTCAGCTCACTGCAACCTCCGCCACCTGGCTTCTGGCCGTTCTCCTGCCTTAGCCTCCCAAGTAGCTGGGATTGCAGGTGCCTGCCACCATGCCCGGCTCATTTTTGTATTTTTAGTGAAGATGGGGTTTCGCCGTGTTGGTCAGGCTGGTCTTGAGCTCCTGACCGAAGGCGGTCCACCCACCTTGGCCTCCCAAGGTGCTGGGATTGCAGGCATGAGCCACCACGCCCGGCTATCACATTATATTTTACAGAAGCCATCATCCCATACCTTTGATTCCAGCCCCAGAAAGAGCAGTCCCTTGCATACCATTAAATATGACCTTGGGCATCCTTTCCCCACTCCCCAGCCATAGCTGTTTGGGCTAGGGTTGGAAACCTGTCCATGGTAGGCCCTTTGGAGTCTCTTGCTGGCCACTTGGGATTACAATGGAGACAGTCAAGTTAACAGACAGTAATGCTGGACCTGGACAGTCGCCAGCACATGTTGGAGGCTGAGAGCACCATCCAATGTAAGCCATGGTGGATGGTGTAGTAGGAGAGCAAAGGAAGGCAGTCTGCAAATGGGTTGGATGGGGAGGGAGAAAAGGTGAGAGAAAGAGAGAAATGTAAAATGAGGGAAGCAGAGGAAGAGATAACATGGCAATGAAGAAAGTAACATCTTTGGTCATTTTCTGTTCCAATCACCCACAGCAGGCCTGTCAGTTCTCTTTTACCTTCTATTCCCTTTTACCTAAGTAGATTTTAGTGGCTTTTCTATTCTTGATCTCCAACCATGCCCTAAGACATACGGCAATGGTAACACAGACTGAGGATTCTCTGACAGCAGGGCTTTGTCTCATTCCTTTTTGCAACAAGCACAAAGTAGATGCTCAATGAATTTATACTGAAATGACATGAAAATCATATGTTTGTGTATGAAGTGTCACTGATGGCATTTATATGAAAAAGGTTAATTAAAATAGATAATTATGTTTAAAAAAAAGTCTGTTTTATCCTATGAAATGGGCAGTGGTTCTGGGATTTCAGCACATCTGCAGAAGGAGACACTGCTGAGGCATGTAGATAACTGGCATGGGGCAATGGTGCCCTATTCTGTAGCTTTCCACCATGCTTAGTAGGAAAGACTTTTTGAATGAGGTCCTGATGGTGAGGCCCAAAGTAGGAAGTGCATGGATGAGCACCCAGGCAAGATGTGTTTCCTTCAGGGGATTGGGATCATTTCTTGGAACCTGAGGTCAGTGTCCTGTAGTGTAGGGGAGAGGGGAAATGGGTTGGGACTGGGACTCTAGGAGGCTGGCCATCTGCCAGTTATGGGATCTTTAGGCTCCCAGAGTTACTTTTAAGAAGTGGTCCTGGCCCCACTTAGGAAGAGAAAGTCTGCTGGAGACCCAGGGAAGACAGACAGGTCTTTTGGGCCTTCACCTTATTGGTGTTGAGTACAGCTCTGCCTTCTTGTCCTGCCCATTATCTCCCAATCCCTCTTGGGCCCAACTCACTGCACAATGGCCCTCCTGACTGGTGAGGACATGGAGTGCACTCTGCCTTAACTGTTAGAGGATGATTGGGCTAAAAGGGGTGGGAGGCCACACTCACGCAGCCTGGTGCCAATCGCTCAATGTCCCTTATGTCTGTCTCTTGACATACTGAGGAGAAATGTGGGAGAATGTGTCTTGAAGAGGTGTTATTCCACACAAGCCATCAGAAGTACACCTTCCACAAGCCTGCTTGTAAGGATTGTCCTGTCATTGACCCTTCATCACCTACGAGGAGGATGGGTATCTCTAGTTTGGCTCCTGTCTCCTCTCCTCACTGACCCAAGTATGCAACTTTCCTTGTCTGGAGACCATACCTCGTCTGGAGGGTACGGCCATGTGAAAGGAGCGGGGTCCTCAGGCCACATTGTCTTGTGATGGCAGTTTTTCCTCACTGTTTACCCCAGTTCTGGTGCCGCTGGGCCACCATTTTGTGGGTATTGCATCCTGAGACCTCTGGGTCAAGCTGACCTTTTAGTGGCTTATGTCAATGCCCAAGTCAAAATGTTACCTGGTAAGGAGAGTTTAAGTCTGGCTCCAACTCTGTGCCCAGACTCAAGGTATTTTCCTGTGGTCTCAGCTAGCTCCAGTGCTAAAGATTCAGCCATGGCTTTTAGGTATGATCATAAGGTAATGATCAGAGCCATTTCTCCTTGTCAAGAGGAAAGTTCAAGACCACCCTACTGGAACGAAGCCCTGCAAGATGGAGGACCAGTAATGAGAACTGGGAGCCCCAAGGATTCAGCCAGGATAAACACTGGCTGGCTTTTTCTTCAGTAGCAAATGGCAGAGGGACAGGATATTGGGGAGGAAAGAGGGGAAGGAATGCTGGCATTTCTGGCATAATACTGCCATCTAGAACAACTTGTTTGACAATCCCATGAATCCTTGCTCATGATTGTCTGAGGAGTGGCTTGGGAGTGAAGTGGGGTTTCAGGAGGGAACAGAGCTATCTGGATGCATGGGAGAAGTGTGGCCAGTGGCCATTTGGGGCTGTCAAGCTTCAGAGACAAGCACCAGGTCAAGACCCCCAGAGCACCTGGTGGGACCTGTACTGGAAGCCCTGGCTTATGATTCTGTTGGTAGCCATGTCTGGGTAGGGCTAGCATAAATTTCTGCAAAGGATCCCCACCCTGAGGTTACAGCCATTTTACCACCTGCTCCTTTACTTCCTGCAGTGCCTGCTCCTGAGATTGCCATACTTCTGGCAGAAGCCTGTTCTTAGTGCTGTATGTCCCACACCAAAGAGAGCTAGTGCCTAGATCCCTGCCTTTGCAGAGTTCTTCTTGGCCACCTTCCTTCAAAGTCCCAGGAGCCTCAGGGCAATGAGCAGGAATTGGCCTTGCTTCCCATTCACCCCTGGCTCTCCCAAGTCTGAACCTGTGTTTATCCAGGTAGCTGGGAATCAAGAAGGGCCAGGAGTCCATGACAGAATCTAACCACTGTAGGGTTCTGTCATCATCCTTCCTTTCTCCATGCCCATTTCTCTCTGTGCATCCAGCCCTAGCCTCCTCCCCATTTCTCTCAGATCTACTCCTCATCAAGCAGTCCTGCCGAGCCAAGAACGAGGTACATACTCCTGAGTACATGGCCTATTTTATACACTCCATCTTCCTAATGGCCTACTCCTGGAAAACATCGGGGTTAGGTTGTGCTTTCACCAGCTCTTAATTGACTGAGGCTATGCTCCCTGGTCAGTGCTTGCCCACAGGCCTGGTAGGAAGACTCAAGGCCCAGCTCTCCACCTGTTTTTTTTTCTCTCACCTCCCAAATGGGTGACAAAAACTGCTCCAGTCCTTTCTCAATTTCATACTTCTGAGTTTCCTTAAAGTGTTGCCCAGTGGTCTTATGTGGGCAGAGCCTTTTAGGGTCAATCAACTTTCTTTTTTCCAAGCCTCAGGGCAAGACCTGGACCTACAGGATCTGATTGATCCTAAGCTCAAGGCTGTGAGTGTGATGCTCTGAGAGTGTTCCTTAGGTTTGAGCCAATGCTGTAAGATAAGCAGATACACAGAACATAGATCTTCATGTTTGAACCCAGGTTTCTTCCACGAGGAGAGGAACCAGATCATACTAAGGAACTAGAGCCTAACAAACAGTGCACTTCTGGATTGTTCTTGAGCTGAAGTACAGCACAATACAGACCTAGGTCCTCTGACACCAGAGCTCAATGTTGGTATCAACTTGATCCCCAGTGAGTGTCA
Source organism: Pongo pygmaeus (assembly GCF_028885625.2). Lineage (NCBI taxonomy): Eukaryota > Metazoa > Chordata > Mammalia > Primates > Hominidae > Pongo > Pongo pygmaeus. The sequence continues at coordinate 120,123,297 of NC_072396.2, read as the reverse complement.
GCACCCTCTGCCCTATGGGACAAAATGTGTGGAATGGCACCCTGTGAGACCTTTGACCCAGACTTTCTTTGACGGAGCAAAAATTAACCAGACAAAGTTTGAAGTGCAATGTACTTCAACTACTCTTTCTTGTCTCATTGTAGTACCCCCCAAACCGGAAATTTTCTATCCTCTTTATGAGCTACACCTAGCAATGTGGCTACTGCCATCTCCCCTTTATTTGGCTGGCCCTGGGACCTCTAGGGCAGTGCCGCCTTTCTTCGCTTGAACTTACATCTTCACCAAGAGCAAAGATCCACAGTCAAAATGCCCTGTGGTAGCTCCGGGTTCCCAAACATGGCTGCCACTAAGGCCTGGCCTCTGCCGCCTCCCGAGCCTGGCAGGCCTGGCAGCCCAGGATTTCTTGGTGGGCAAGCTTGGCTCCCTCGCTTTTGCACTGAATCTGGAGGCACCCAGTCAGGTGCCCACATCCAGTTCCAGAATTCCCTGAGTGCCCCAAACCTACCCTTTGTTCTATTAGAAACCTTCCCCTCTGGATACACCACGAAGGGCTGGAAGCCATGCTCAAAAAGCTTCCTCTTGATGGCACTGTTGTTCCAGAAATGCCAACCGCCCTGTCCTACCAGGCCCCTCCCTCCACCCTTTGTGAATGAAAAAACACCAAGGAAGGCCCACAACCAGTATAAGCCTTAGAAGTAGAGTTTATTCTGCTATAGTGCTATAAGGCAGGGCTGAGTGTACCTTTCTCTGGGGCTCTTGGTTTTAATATAAATGTCTCTGTGTAAGTGTTCATCAAAAAGAACAGAAGTATCAATGTATCTGTTGCTGTTAATACATCGTCCTTTTATGAGCGTTAAGTCTAAATATCATGTAAATGTGTCAATGGCTTCTGGGCACACTTGTGGGTTTATATAGGATATCTTAGGTAGAATTCTTGCTCTTATGGGGACATTGACTCATAGCTTGAGGTGGGCTGAGTACCTGGATTTCCCCTCTTATCTTGGAGTCGTTGCTTCTCTTCTGTCCTCATGGAGCCAGGGCAATCTTACCCAAGGCAGTCCAGCAGCCTCTTCTAGCTTAAGATGTCAGCAGCAGGCCCTAGAGGGAATGGCAGGCTATTGTGGGGCCTGCAGGAATTGACAGGCACTATATCAGGTGAGAAGACTTTTTCAAAGTGAAAATAAAAATCTAGAGATGAATATCTAAATTTAACATTTTATTACGGGAGGAAAAATTGCAGTTTGGTGCATACATACAGATTTGGTGGCCTTTAGTATTTCTGAAAAAGAAAGAGGAGGTTGTAGGTTTTATAAAAGGAGAAATGTCACATACAGTTTTTCCAGAAAGTTCGATGGTACTGGTAACGTATTGTGGAGCTAGCAGGCTCTGATGGGTGAGTGATAGTCTTGGGTAAAAGTGGTCTTAGAGTTGAGCAGGTTGTTTCAATAGCTGTTAGATAAAAGTGTTTTCAGGATATAACAGGCAGTTTTATCATCCATGCTGGTAGAGAATTACATTCTTAGAGCAATGTAATAATGTCCTGAGTGCTTCTTCCCCCAAACTCTTGACTCTGTTTTAGTTTTATATTGTAAGAATGACCCAATGTGTGTGATCAACTTTCACATGCCCCTCTTTGATCAAGATCCTTCTATGAATGCATGACTGATCAACCATTTTGAAGTTAGGCTTAATTGTCTCTCGGTGTTGGGATGGAGCTGTCCTGTTGTCTTCCTCATTGAGGGTAAGTCATAGGGGTGTATGTCAGTGACCTGGGTCGTATTGGAGTAACAAGGAGGCCAGAAGGAAAAATTTTCTCATGGTAGGTTAATCTGGAGTCCAGCATCAAGTTTCATCTTACAGTTCCATAGTCATCAGCAGTCACCTTGAAACAACAGGCTAATTTTATCCCCTTCAGAGAGCTGGCTTTACAAAGATTAGACAGGTAATAAGAGCAACACTTAAAAATCATAATACCAAAAAAAACCAATATAATAAAATTAGTTTGCACAATGGTTTTGATCTAAGAGCACAAACTTAAGGGCAACAACTAAACAAATCAAAAGACCCTAGAGGAAACTAGGCGAGACCTGTTATAGCCACTGAGTACCATTTTCTGACTTGGTAAAATTAAAACAGAGAATGCCAATTTTACAAAAGGAACCACCATTATAATTTGAACAAAATTGTTAAAGTTGCCCACTAGGTGAACTAAAAGGATTCCTTTGGTCAGGTTTTGTCAAGTTATCTATAGCAGTTACTGATTGCAAAAAAAAGTAATTATGTCAACTTCCTGCCAAGTGAAAAAAAATATATGATTAAGGGAAGTAAGACTTTCATTATGATATGTCATCTGATGTCTTAGGAAAAGTCATTTATGGCATGAAAAATATCAACTTCTTGTCCTGGTTTATAGTTTGAATGTCTCTGGCTTTGGCATCAGGGAGTTTGATGACCTTTCTGTGTGGTTCATATATCAGGCACAAGATTTGTTCCTTAAAATTTATCTAGTTTTAGCTTACAGGCCTTAGAAATGAAGCAGTTCCTGCCTTAGGAGTTTTATGGAAAAAAGTTGGTTTGGAGGAACCTAGAATAATTTAGGACCACGTGTAGTGTATAAGTAGATAATAAGAGCTTGAAAACAATGTGCAGAGTTAAAATCTAATAACAGGTGTAGTATAGCTCTTTTTTAGAAGCAACATTTTCTTTCTACATTGATCATGTAGGAAATCCCAGATTTTAAAACCTCATGAGGCTAGAAAGCAAAACCAAGACCAACTTTAGATTTTATTACAATCTTAGGATTCCTGGACCTGCCAGGAAGTGACAGTTTTTATTTACTCACTATAAGGCTGGGAACCCTTAAGTCAGGCATTTTATGCATATTTTCAAATATGTCATTTCAGTCAAAGCCTTGGTAATAACCATGCTTTTAAATTGTATTCTGCTATAAAGAAGACAGATGTTTATTGGGCTTATGCAAATCATATTGCCATAAGAATACTAACAAATACTTTTTTAATTCTGGAGGAATCAAGGAGAAAAATCCAAATGATATTCCTTTTTTTCTTTCTTCTTTTACAAAAGTATATCTTACCAAATTGCTATAAATGATAGCTCAAGAGAGAAAATGTTCCTAAATCTGAAAAACAAACAATTAAGAACCACATGTATCAAGTAAAAAATCATAAAAACATTGTCTTCATTAATTATTCAGTCTCATATAATCAACATTTGTTCTGTTTGATCTCTACTAGTAGTTTTCTGAATCCATCAATTTATTAGAGTTCTGGAAGTTTTCATTTAGTCCATTGATATTAAAGTTATCAGAAACCTGTATTTAAGAGTTCTTGTGGGCCAGGCATGGTGGTTCACACCTGTAATCCCAGCACTTTGGGAGCCCAAGGCAGGTGGATCACCTGAGTTCAGAAGTTCAAGACCAGCCTCATCTTGAACTAAAAAACCCCATCTCTACTAAACCCCATCTCTACTAAACTCTACTAAAAATACAAAAAAAAAAAAAAAAATTTCCTGGGCATTGTGGCAGACGCCTATAATCCCACCTACTTAGGAGGCTGAGGCAGGAGAATCACTTGAACCCAAAAGGCGGAGGTTGCAGTGAGCTGAGATCGCGCCATTGCACACCAGCCTTGGCAACAAGAGCAAGACTCCATCTAAAAAAAAAAAAAAAAGAGTATTTGTTGGAGTCTTTTCCATTAATTTGATTTTTAATTTTATTAATTAGTTTATTTCAGCTCTGTCATCCAGGCTGGAGTGCAGTGACAGGATCACAGCTCACTGCAGCCTCCAACTCCTGGGCTCAAGTGATCTTCCTGCATCACCCTCCCAAGTAATTAGGACTACAGGCAAGTACCACCATAGCCAGCTAATTATTTTTTTGCTTTTTGTAGAGACAGGGTCTCATGATGGTTCCCAGGCTGGCCTTGAACCCCTGAGCTCAAGTGATCCTCCTGTCTCAGCCTCCCAAAATGATAACTTTTCAAGTGCGAGCCACCATGACCAGCCCTTGTCCATGAATTTGATTGTAAATGTTTTTACAGAATAATTCAAAATGATAACTGTGGATTCTAAAAACTTGGAATGGCCATGGTTAAAAATCTGATGAAAGGTTGTAATTGATGAGGAAATTTAGTTAGTTCTCTTACATGTAGCATTTTTAGGTAACAACTAGAATTATGATTGATAACATATTTCTATGAATTTATATAATTTTTGAAACATTTGCATTAATAGTACATTTATAAATGCAACTAAGAGAAGATCTAATATTGCTTATCCTTCAACAACATTTCTTATACAATTTTCCAAATAAGCTTAATCATTTAATGTCTCTACAAAATGAAAGATATATCTTTTGTTGCTTTCCAGGGGTCTGAATGGAAAATCCTAAAGTTAATTCTAGGTCAACAAGACTTAATGAAGGATTTGATCTTGAGTAAGTTTGTCAAAGATGTTAAAGTGCTCAAAGCACTTGATCAAAACAGAATCGCAGGCCATTATAAAATAATACTCGTTTAACCAAAGTGATCATCAAAAGACTTCAAATGCAACACAGAGAGTTACACGGATATAAAAACCTTAATCCTTTTAAAGCTCAATTATCCTCAGTAGTCAAAAACCTAATAAAGTCAACACAGCAAATTTTCTTGATAAAACAAAAAGCCTTTGATTCTTAGGCCAACTAATAAAAAGACAGAGTAAAACCTTCAGCCCTGTGACTTTTTCTCCTTAACGGAAGCTCATTTAGATAAACTGGAAGTTGAACCTGATGAATTTAATTAGACACAGGGATAATGTTTCCAAGGTTATGAGTGGAATAATTCAGGTAAATCAAGAAAAGCCAAGAATACAGAGTCAAGTTTTATGGGAGGGAAAGAATGCTTTTGTAGGCCTGCAAGGTAAACGTTTTAGTGTTAGGCCATAACAGCAGGTTAGAACTAGATTGGCTCAGGCAAACCTCCTGCCTTGGCCTCCCAAAGTGCTGGCATTACAGGCATGAGCCACTGCACCCAGCAGCAGTCTTACTTTCTTTAAACCAGAAACTAGGGATATTAAAGAGATCTCAGGAAAAAGTGGCAGGAACAGAATCTCTCTGTAGTGTACAAAATGGCTGTTAAACAGATTTTTGAATTAAACTTAAAACCTCTTGCAATTTTCAAAAGCGTGTATCAATACTTTAAGAAAACTTTGTTGTTTACACAGACTCTGGTCCTGAATCATGTCATCCCTTACAGCAACATTTAATTTTTAGAATATCGTATAAACAATTTCTTTTCAATCTCAGTGGACCCAGTCACACATGACACTTTTTTCATGAGACCAGTCCTTTAGAAATCCTCTTCTACTTGTTTAGTTCTTTCATCACTTTTCAATCCCCACCCCCCAAGTCTTATTTCTGTAATTTTTCTTTTTAAAAAAATTATGGAACAACAATTTTAAATTAGGCAAAAAATTTACCACATACAATTTTTTACACAAAATTATTTCCTTCTAAATTCATATTTTGATTAATAGACACAAATATATTTAGTCTTTTCATAAAATTTAAAAAGCCAAGAATGAGCTTATATGTACTTAACAATCTGTTTCTGTTTTTTTTCTTATTAGGATATGGCTCAGACATTTAATGAGTACTATTTAATTTAACATAACTTTAAGATTTTAAATTACATGAAAATTTATTTGTAAATGCTTAACTCTGTTTGCAATTACCTAATTTATTTATTTTTTAACAATTATACCTTGATTACCTATGAAAATTGAGATACTAGACATAGCTAGTAGTTAGGTTTTTATTGACCAATTTTATTGCCTGTTAATATCAGGAATTTACCTAAGTAAGAACCTTAAGGTTAAATACATAGGTATCCTGTCAATAAGTCAGGAGACACAGCTGATTTTATTAAAGCAACAATATTAAATTAATCTTATCAAAGGGTTAAATAAAGATTATATTGTTTTAGGCTTTATTTATCACCTTATTACATTAAAAGATCTAGCAGAGGCATATATAAAACTGTGTGACCAGTAAACTCAAGTGAGAATGTATGTTGACAGTTTTGAAGATATTTCTAATTTTACTTTTTCAACCATTTTTAAACCAATTTATCAAGATTTACTTGTGAACTAAAAAAAAAAAAAAAAAAAAAAAAGTTGGGGTGCCAAGTGCCTATGATCCTAGCTACTTGGGAGGCTGTGGCAGAAAGAATTTCAAGGGCCCAGAATTTCAAGGTTGCAATGAGCTATGATTATGCTACCATACTCCATTCTAGGTGAAAGAGCAAGACTGTTTCTATAATTTTATTGAATGGGATAATTAGTATACTATTGATTTTATATGTGCACCCAATATATCTAAATAAAATATTTTGAGGGATGTCAAGCTAATTATACCAGATTTTATTACATACATGTAACATATAACACAGTACATGTACGTATGTGTAAACACATCTAAATGTATATATACACATATAAAAATACTTTCATATATATACTCATATAAAAATACTTTCAACTTTTATTTTAGAATTTTGGTGATGAGATAGTAAAACAGAGACTCACTGATTTTTTTTAAAAAAATACATTTATCAGGCGCACATGCTATTTTGTTTCATATATAGGTTGCATGGTGGTCAAGTCAGGGCTTTTAAGGTATTTGTCACCTAAATAATGTATGCTGTAGCCATTAAATAATTTCTCATCATTCTCCCTGCTCCAACTCCCTCACCCTTTCAAGTCTCCATTACCTGTCTATGTCTATTATCTGTCTATGTCCATGTGAACACATTTTGTAGCACCCACTTAGGAGTGATAACAGGTAATATTTGTCTTTCTCTGCCTGGCTCGTTTCACTTAAGATAATGATTTCCAGGATGAGTGTGGTGGCTTGTGCCTGTAATCCCAGGACTTTAGAAGGCCAAGGCAGCCAGATTGCTTGATGCCAAAATTTCAAGACCAGGCTGTGCATAATTTCAAGACCTTCTCTTTACAAATAAAAATAAAAATAAAAATAAATAGCTGGAGCTGTGGCATGAACCTGTAGTCCTGGCTAGTTGGAAGGCTGAGGAGGAGGGATTACTTGAGCCCAGGATTTCAAGGCTGCAGTGTGCTATAACTGTGCCAAGACACTCCAGCCTGGGTGACATAGCGAGAGCTTGTGTCTAGAAGATAACAAAGATAATGACCTTCAGTTTCATCTGTATGGCTGCAAAATACATGATTGTATTCTTTTTTATGGTTGAATAGGATTCCATTAGGTATATATACCACATTTTCTTATGCATTTATCTATTGATAGACACTTAGGTTGATTCCCCTTTGCTATGAATAGTGGTGTGATAAACATGCAAGAGCAAGTATGTTTTTGATATATTGATTTTTTTTCTTTCAGTAGATACCTAGCAGTGGTATTGCCGGATTGAATGATAGTTCTTTTAGTTCTTTGAAAAACCATACTGTTTTCCATAAAGGCTGTACTAATATCCATTCCGAGCAACAGTATATGAGTTCTCTTTTCTCCATATCCTCACCAACATCTGCTCTTTTTTGTCTTTTTAATAATGGCCATTCTAACTGGGGTAAAATGAAATATCATCGTGGTTTTGATTTGCATTTCCCTGATGATTAATGATGAGCATTTTTTCGTATACCTATTGGCCATTTGTATGTCTCCTTTGAAAAATGTCTGTTCATGTCTTTTGTCCCACATGGGATTATTTGATTTTATTGTTTGAGTTCCTTGTGTATTCTGGATATTAGTAGTCTGTTGGATTGATAGTTTGAAAATATTTTCTCCCATATAACAGGTTGTCTCTTCTCTATGTTGATTGTTTCCTATGCTGTGAAGAAGCTTTTTAGTTTAATTAAGTCCCATTTGTCTATTTTTTCTTCTGTTGCCTGTGCTTTTGAGGTCTTAATCATTAATTTGGTGCCTAGATCAATGTCCAGAAGAGTTTACCCTAGGTTTTCTTCTAATATTTTTAGAGTATTGGGTCTTACATGTAAGTTTTAATCCATCTTGAGATGGTTTTTGTAAGTGGTGAGAGATAAGGATTCAGTTTCATTTTTCTGCAATATTCAATTTTTAAGCCATTTATTAAAGCGGGTCTTCTTTCCCCCACTGTATGTTTTGTTGGTTTTGTCAAAAACCAGTTGGCTGTAAATATGTGGCTTTATTTCTGGATTCACTATTCTTTTATATTAATCTATATACTATTTTTATATCACTATCATGTTATTTTGCTTACTAGAGCATTGTAATATTATTTGAAGGCAGGTAAAGTGATGCTTCCAGCTGTGATCTTTTTGCTTAAGATTGCTTTGGTTACTTGGGCTTTGTTTTGGTTCCATTTGAATCTTATGGTTGTTTTTTCTAATTCTGTGAAAAACGACACTGGTATTTTGGTGGGAATTGCATTGAATCTGTAGATTAGGCAGTTATGGTCATTCTATTAGTCTGTTCTCACACTGCTATAAAGAACTACCTGAGACTGGGTAATTTATAAAGAAAAGAGGTTTAACAACTCACAGTTCCCCTTTACAGGAAGCATGAATGGGAGGCCTCAGTAACAATCATGGCAGAAGGTGAAGGGGAAGCAAGCACATCTTTACCATGGTGGAAAAAGAGCGAGCAAGGGGGAAGTGCCACACACTTTTAAACTATCAGATCTCCTGAGAACTCACTCACAGTCACAAGAACAGCATGGGGGAAATCCACCACCCTGATCCAATTACCTCCCACAAGGTCCCTCCCCCAACATTGGGAATTACAATTCAACATGAGATTTGGGTGGGGACATGGAACCAAACCATATGAGTCACTTTATTTATATTAATTATTTCAATTTATGAACATGCAATATTCTTCCATTTGTTTGTGTCATCTACAATTTATTCCAGCAGTGTTCTGTAGTTTTCCTTGTAGAAATCTTTCACCTCCTTGGTTAAATTTATTGCTAGGGTTTTTTTGTGGCTATTGTAAATGGGATTGCCTTTTTGATTTCTTTCTTTGCAAGGTCATTATTGATATATAGAAACACTACTGATATTTGTACAATAATATTTTTGTATTCTTCAACTTTATTGAATTCGTTCAGCAAATCGGAGTTCTTTGGCGGAGTCTAGGTTTTTCTAGATATGTGATTCTATCATCAGCAAACAGGGATAATTCAGCTTCCTCTTTTTAAATTAGGATTCCTTTTATTTATTTTTCTTTCCTGATTGCTCTGGCTAGGACATACCCTAATATATTAAATGAGAGTGGAAAAATTTGGCATCCTTGAGTTGTTTCTGTTTTAGAGAAAATCCTTTCCAAGATTCCCCCAATTACTATGATGTTAAGGGAGGAGACCACCCCTCATATTGTCTTTTGCCCAATTTCTGCCTCCAAAGAAAGAAGAAGTAAAAACTAAAAGGCAGAAATGAAATCCACAAGCAAACAGCCTGGTGCCACACCCTGGGCCTGGTAGTTAAAGATGGACCCCTGACCTAATCAGTTATTTGCATAAGAAAAGCACGGTAAAGATCCCTGTCCTGTTCTGTTCCATTCTAATTACCAGTGCATCCAGCCCCCAGCCACATACCCCCTGCTTGCTCAATTGATCACGACCCTCTCACAGGGACCCCCTTAGAGTTGTGAGCCCTTAAAAAGGACAGGAATTGCTCACTCGAGGAGCTCAGTTGTTGGAGATGTGAGTCTTGACAAAGCTCCTGGCTGAATAAAGCCCTTCCTTCTTTAACTCAGTGTCTGAGGGGTTTTGTCTGTGGCTTGTGCTGCTACATTTCTTGATTCCCTGACCAGGAAGTGAGGTGACTAACAGACGGTCGAGGCAGCCCCTTAGGTGGCTTAGGCCTACCCCATGGAGCATCTCTGTGGGGGACTCCAGCCAGCTTGAGCAACGCGGATCCTGAGAGTGCCCCTGGGTAGGCAATTGTCCCAGTAGAACGCGTCACCAGAGCAGTGCATGGCAGGCCCCTGTGGAGGATCAGCGCAGTGGCTGAACACCAGAAAGGAACTGGCACTTGGAGTCCAGACATCTGAAACTTGGTAAGACTAGTCTTTGGAAATTGCCTACTCCATTTGAGTGGAAGCATGGCCTGATCACCCATGGCATGCCTGTACTGGCAGTTTGGTTTTTTGTTTCTGACTTGACTTGGATTGCTTGATACTTTGGTTTTGGTTTTGACCTGACTTGGATTTCCTGATACTCTGATTTTGGTTTTGATTCTGGTTTGGTGTAAACTGTAAAAGTGGGTGTGTGCCCTTTTTACCCATTCTTTTTGTGGTGTGTCTGTGGTGTGAGCATGGTGTTTTGTCTCGAGGAAGCATGGGTCAGGCACAAAGTAAGCCCACCCCACTAGGAACTATGTTGAAAAATTTCAAGAAAGGATTTAAGGGAGATTACGGTGTTACTATGACACCAGGAAAACTTAGAACTTTGCGTGAAATAGACTGGCCAGCATTAGAGGTGGGTTGGCCATCAGAAGGAAGCCTGGACAGGTCCCTTGTTTCAAAGATATGGCACAAGGTAAACTGTAAGCCAGGGTGCCCAGACCAGTTCCCGTACATAGACACTTGGTTACAGCTGGTTTTAGACCCCCTCCCTACCCCCACAGTGGTTGAGAGAACAGCAGCATAAGCGACTGGCAGAGGCAAGGAAAGACCAGCAAAGAGACAGAGAAGAAAGAGACAGAGAGGAAAAGAGACACAAAGAGAGAGAAGAAGAGACAGAGAGGAAGAGACAGACAGACAAAGAGGGAGTCAAGGAGAAAAGAGAAAGAGAGAGAGGAAGAGACAGAGGCAAAAGGAACGTCAAAAAGAGAGACAGAAAGTCAGAGAGAAATATACAAGTAGTTTAAAAAAAGTGTACCCTATTCCTTTAAAAGCCAGGGTAAATTAAAACCTATAATTGATAATTGAAGGTATTCTCTGTAACCCTATAACACTCCAATACCACTCTGATGTCAGTGTAAACAAGGGCATATCCCGAAAGCACAGAGGCCACTGATAACCCATAGCCTTCCTATCAAAAATCCTTAACCCAATAACCCACGGATGGCCCAGATGCATTCAGTCTGTAGCGGCAATGGCTTTGCTAACAGAAGAAAGTAAAAAAATAACTTTTAGAGGAAACCTCAGTGTGAGCATACCTCATCAGTTCAGAAGTATCCTAAGGGGGGAAAAAAAAAGATGATGTAACATTAACCACGGAAAAATCCCTTAACCCAGAAGTTTTCCTAACAGGGCATCTAAGTCTTAATTACCATACAAAGGTCCGACCAGACCAGAACTCCCTACAGGACAGGACAATCAATGGTTCCTCCTGGGTAATGGAAGGAAAAAAAAAAAAAAAGCCATCTATACAAATTCTAAGTTAATTTGGACAAAACAAGGTCTTATTAATAGCAAAGGATAATTAAAATCCCAAACTTGCAAGGTTTTCAACAAAAGTAAAGTTTGCTAAAAGTTAACAGTGTAACACGTATTATAGTAAATTATAATCTTGTGGCCTTAGACAGTCTAGTCCACAGTCATAAAGGAAGTTCGCTTTGGAAAAGAATGGTTATCTCTGGGAAAAAAAAAAGAAAGAGAAGAAAGGGGGGGGGCCAGAATTTATGTAAAAAAAAGTGTTATATGGTAAATTCTTGTCCTGAAATAAATTAACTGGTTGTTTAAAGAAAGAAATGTTCGTAATAAGTCAGAAAGTTCAGGCATTGCTAAGAATTGTCTGCAAAAGTTGTGAAAGAGAAATATGTTATAAAAAAAGAATTTATGCAAGAAATGTTGTATAATTTAAAAGTAACTAGGCCTCCTGAATATAAAATTATTGAAAAAAACAGTTTATGTGCAAGGTGTATAAGGAAAGTAAAATATACCTTTGGTAAAAGGATTATAAGGAGGCAAAAGAATGTAAATGTTTACATACATTAAAAGGTTAAAAAAACTATTTTGAAGGTTTAAGCAAGTTTTAAAATGTTAATTGTAAAGGAAATTCTGTGTGTAAACATATTAGCCAAAGTTAAAGGGGTAACATCCAGTTTTTCTGTGAATTCGACATTAAAGTAAAAACACAATGGGTTTTTCTTAAAGCACTAACCTGCTTTTTAACAAAGATTATAAAAAGTGAAAAAGAGTCTATAAAAATCTTACCTTATGGTCCAACATTAAAAATTCAGTAAATATGTATACAAAGTTTTATTAAAACTAAGTTTAACATTAATAACACACTAATATAAAGGTGAAATTTAGCTCATCTGGTCTAAAAATCATACAGGAAGCATTGTCAAATATAAAATGGTATTTGGCTTCTTTGGTCTAAAAATAGGTGCTAAAGGAAATTTCTCAGTGGAAAGGCACCAAGAACTATAAAGTCCACTGCTGATGTCCCCACATTTAAAACAAAAGGTCAACTTCTTAGAAATTATATACTTGGTTTATCTTCCACTTTCCTTTCCCTCAAAACTAAAAGTCTTTTAGCACATGTACCACCCCTAGAATTTCCGGTAAACCAGCACCAGCCTGAAGATCACGTTCTCATCAAAGGGTGAAAAGAAAGGAAACTCGATCCAGCCTAGGAAGGACTCTACCTTGTGCTGCTAACCACCGAGACTGCTGTTCATACAGTGAAAAAAGGATGGACTCATCACAACCAAGTCAAGAAAGTGCCACCCCCTCCAGAGTCATGGGCCATAGTCCCAGGGGAAAACCCTACCAAACTAAAGCTAAGAAAAATTTAACTCTTTTAATCTATTCTATTACTCTTTCTTCTTTCCTCATTCTTTTGCTGACCATCTAGTTATTAAAATAACCAAGTAAATTTTGCCTCAAACTATTGCATTTAATGCTTGCCTTGTTATACCCTGTGGGGACTTGCCAAGTCAAAGACAGATCTCTACTTCAGAAAAGTACCTCTGTCCCTCCTGACTCTCCTCAGACTGGGCATTAGTAAATTAGGACCATTTAATCCGGGGAAATTTTGATAAAGACTCCAGTGTCAACCAGGAGTCTTGCTCCTCTATGTAGAGCTTTTATGCCATAGTTGGTCCAACATTCTGTGGACCACTAAAGAGCAAGGATGGACTGCCCCAACCAGTTTTTGTAATTTCCTAAAATCATACATTCATTTTACTAGAGGATCATAGAAGTTAAAGACTTAAAACAAACTTTGGCAATTAAGACAGGATACCAAGATGCAAATGTCTGGTTGGAATGGATCAAATATTCCATCTGCAGGTTAAACAAAAGCAATTGTTATGCATGTGCAAATGGCAGGCAAGAGGCCCAGATTTTCCCCTTTCCACTAAGGTGATCCTCCAGTGGACCAGGCGTGGGCTGCATGGTAGCTCTTTTCCAGGATTCTGCAGCCTGGAGTAGTAAGTCATGCCAAGCTCTCTCTGCTATATCCCAAAATCTGGTACCCTGTGGGTCAGCCCCTGAGGGCCATCCAGCCTCCGTCTCCCAACACTAAGCTCACTTCGTGTCTCTCACAACAGGGAGGAAACTTAGCGTTCCTTGGAGACCTGAAGGGATGCAGTGAGCTTAAGAATTTTCAAGAGCTTATCAATCAGTCAGCCCTTGTTCATCCCCGAGCGGATGTGTGGTGGTATTGTGATTGTGTGTGGACCTTTACTGGGCACTCTGCCGAATAACTGGAGTGGCACTTGTACTTTATTCCAATTGGCTATCCCTTTCACCCTGGCATTTCATCAACCAGAGGGAAGAAAAATAAGACATTGTAAAGCGAGAGAAGCCCCTTATGGGTTTTTCAACTCTCACATCTATTTAGACACAATTGGAGTCCCACAGGGAATACCAGATCAATTTAAAGCTTGAAATCAAATAGCTGCAGGATTTGAGTCAATATTTTGGTGGATGGCAGTTAATAAAAATGTAAATTGGATAAACTACATCTATTACAACCAACAGCAACTAGCTTTTCATGAGTTAAAAGAAAAACTCCTGTTGGCCCCAGCCCTGAGGCTACCTGACCTGACAAAACCCTTTACACTCTATGTGTCAGAAAAAGAAAACATGGCAGTTGGAGTTTTAACCCAGACTGTGGGGCCCTGGCAAAGGCCAGTGGCCTATCTCTCAAAACAACTAGATGGGGTTTCCAAAGGCTGGCCCCCGTGTCTAAGGGCCCTGGCAGCAATGGCCCTGTTAGCACAAGAAGCAGATAAACTAACCCTTGGGCAAAACCTGAATATAAAGGCCCCCCATGCTGTGGTAACTTTGATGAATACCAAAGGACATCATTGGCTAACAAATGCTAGATTAACCAAGTACCAAAGCTTGCTATGTGAAAATCCCCACATAACCATTGAAGTTTGCAACACCCTAAACCCTGCCACCTTGCTCCCGGTATCAGAGAGCCCAGTTGAATATCATTGTGTTGTATTGGACTCAGTTTATTCTAGTGGGCCCAACCTCTGAGACCATCCTTGAACATCAGTAGACTGTGAGTTGTACATGGGTGAGAGCAGCTTCGCCAACCCCTGCAAAGTGACTCAGAAGAAGACGACAAGCCCTGCTCCAGTCACACCTGGAAGCTGACTGGTCCACGCATGGCCAAAGCATGAGAAAACTCATCGCGGGACTCTTTTTCCTTAAAATTTGGACTTGTACCATAAGGACTTCAACTGACCTTCCTCAGACTGAGGACTGTTCCCAGTGTACACATCAAGTCACTGAGGTAGGAAAAAAGTTGTTACAGTCCTATTATTTTATGGTTATTATAAGTGTACCAGGACTCTAAAAAGAACTTGTTTGTATAATGCTATTCTATACAAGGTATGTAGCCCAGGAAGTGACCAACCTGATGTGTGTTATGACCCATCTGAGCCTCCCATGACCACAGTTTTTAAAATAAGGTTAAGGACTGAAAACTGGTGGGGGCTCATAAACGATATGAGTAAAGTGTTAGCCAAAACAAAAGAAAAAGGGGTGCCCAAACAAGTCACCTTGAAGTTTGATGCCTCTGTTGTCATTAATAATAATAAGTTAGGAATAGGATGTGGTTCTCTTAATTAGGAAAAAGGCTACATGGCAAAAAAAAAAAAAAGTATATTTGTCATAAATTAGGACTGTGTGGAAATGAATGTAAATACTGGTCTTGTGTCATTTAGGCTACTTGGATAAAAAATGAAAAGTATCCCGTCCACCTTCAGAAAGGGAAAAGTGGCCCTTCCCTTACCAGTGGTCGGTGTAACCCCTTAGAACTAGTAATAACCAACCCCCTTGATCCTCACTGGAAAAAAAGGGGAGCGTGTAACCCTAGGAATTGAGGGGGTTGGACTGGATCCTCGAGTAAATATCATGGCTTGAGGAGAAGTTTATAAACGCTCTCCTGAGCCAGTATCTCAACCCTTCTATGATTAACTGAATGTGCCAGTACCAGAAATTCCAGGAAAAACAAGAAATTTGTTTTTGCAATTAGCTGAGCATGTAGCCTAGTCTCTCAATTTCACTTCATGTTATGTATGTGGAGGAACTATAATGGGAGATCAATGGCCATGGGAAGCCTGAGAATTAGTACCTACAGACCCAGTTCCTGATGAATTCCCAGCTCAAAAGAATCACCCTGATAACTTCTTGGTCCTAAAAGCCTCAATCATTAGACAATACTGTATAGCAAGAGTGGGGAAGGACTTCAACCTTCCTGTGGGAAGACTCAACTGCCTTGAGCAAAAACTGTATAATAGTACTACAAAAATAGCCACCTAGTGGAGTTCAAACCACGCTAAGAAAAATCCATTTAGTAAATTCCCAAAGTTGCAAACCATGTGAACCCACCCAGAGTCCCACCAGGACTGGACAGCCCCCACTGGATTATACTGGATATGTGGGCATAGAGCTTATGCCAAATTACCCTACCAGTGGGCAGATAGTTGTGTTATTGGCACTATTAAACCATCTTTCTTCCTACTGCCCATAAAGACAGGCAAAATCCTGGGCTTCCCTGTCTATGCTTCCCGCAAAAAGAGAAGCATAGCTATAGGAAATTGGAAAGATAATGAATGGCCCCCTGAGAGAATCATACAATATTATGGGCCTGCTACTTGGGCACAAGATGGCTCGCAGGGATACCGGACCCCCATTTACATGCTCAACCAAATCATACAGTTACAAGCTGTCTTAGAAATAATCACTAATAAGACCGGCAGAGCCTTGACTATTCTGGCCCAGCAAGAAACTCAGATGAGAAATGCTATCTATCAAAATAGATTGGCTCTCAACTACTTGCTAGCAGCTGAAGGAGGGGTCTGTGGGAAATTTAACCTTACTAATTGCTGTCTACACATAGATGATCAAGGGCAAGTAGTTGAAGACATAGGGATATGACAAAACTGGCACATGTGCCCGTGCAAGTGTGTCATGGATTTGATCCTGGAGCCATGTTTGGAAAATGGTTCCCAGTGCTAGGAGGATTTAAAACTCTTTTAATATGAGTCATAATAGTAATAGGAACCTGCTTACTGCTCCCTTGTTTGCTACCTATACTTCTTCAAATGATAAAATGCTTCATCACTACCTTAGTTCACCAAAATGCTTTAGCACAAGTGTACTATATGAATTACTACCAATCAGTCTTGCAAGAAGACATGGGTAGTGAGAATGAAAGCAAGAACTCCCACTATTGAGTGAGATTCTCAAAGGGGCAGAATAAGGGAGGAGACCACCCCTCATATTGTCTTATGCCCAATTTCTGCCTCCAAAGAAAGAAGAAGTAAAAACTAAAAGGCAGAAATGAAATCCACAAGCAGACAGCCTGGTGCCACACCCTGGGCCTGGTAGTTAAAGATCTACCCCTGACCTAATCAGTTATTTGCATAAGAAAAGCACTGTAAAGATCCCTGTCCTGTTCTGTTCCCCCTTCTAATTACTGGTGCATGCAGCCCCCAGTCATGTAACCCCTGCTTGCTCAATCGATCATGACCCTCTCACAGGGGCCCCCTTAGAGTTGTGAACCCTTAAATGGGACAGGAATTGCTCACTCAGGGAGCTCTTGGAGTGAGCAATTCCTGTCCCTTTTAAGGACAGGAATTGTGTTGGAGATGTGAGTCTTGCCAAAGCTCCCAGCTGATTAAAGCCCTTCCCTAACTCGATGTCTGAGGGGTTTTGCCTGCAGCTTGTCCCGCTACAATGTTAGCTGTGAGTTTGTAGTATATGGCCTTTATTATTCTGAGGCATGTTCCTTCTGTGCTTAGTTCTTTGAGAGTTTTTATTACGAAGGGATGTTGAATTTTATGAAATGTTTTTTCTGGGTCTATTGAGATTGTCATGTGGTTTTTGTTCTTGATTCTCTTAATGCAAAGTATCGTATTTGTTGATTTGCATATGTTGAGTTGTCCTTGCATACAAAGGACATGAACTCATCCTTTTTTATGGCTGCATAGTATTCCGTGGTGTATATGTGCCACATTTTCTTAATCCAGTCTATCATTGTTGGACATTTGGCTTGGTTCCAAGTCTTTGCTATTGTGAATAGTGCCGCAATAAACATACGTGTGCATGTGTCTTTATAGCAGCATGATTTATAATCCTTTGGGTATATACCCAGTAATGGGATGGCTGGGACAAATGGTATTTCTAGTTCTAGATCCTTGAAGAATTGCCACACTGTCTTCCACAATGGTTGAATTAGTTTACAGTCCCACCAACAGTGTAAAAGTGTTCCTATTTCTCCACATCCTCTCCAGCATCTGTTGTTTCCTGACTTTTTAATGATCGCCATTCTAACTGGTGTGACATGGTATCTCATTGTGGTTTTGATTTGCTTTCTCTGATGGCCAGTGATGACGAGCATTTTTTCATGTGTCTGTTGGCTGCATAAATGTCTTCTTTTGAGAAGTGTCTGTTCATGTCCTTAGCCCACTTTTTGATGGGGTTGTTTGTTTGTTTCTTGTAAATTTGTTTGAGTTCTTTGTAGATTCTAGTTATTAGCCCTTTGTCAGATGAATAGATTGCAAAAATTTTCTCCCATTCTGTAGGTTGCGTGTTCACTCTGATGGTAGTTTCTTTTGCTGTGCAGAAGCTCTTTAGTTTAATTAGATCCCACTTGTCAATTTTCACTTTTGTTGCCATTGCTTTTGGTGTTTTAGACATGAAGTCCTTGCCCATGCCTATGTCCTGAATGGTATTGCCTAGGTTTTCTTCTAGGGTTTTTATGCTTTTAAGTCTAACATGTAAGTCTTTAATCCATCTTGAAATAATTTTTGTATAAGGTGTAAGGAAGGGATCCAGTTTCAGCTTTCTACATATGGCTAGCCAGTTTTCCCAGCATCATTTATTAAATAGGGAATCATTTCTCCATTTCTTGTTTTTGTCAGGTTTGTCAAAGATCAGATGGTTGTAGATATGTGGTATTATTTCTGAGGGCTCTGTTCTGTCCCATTGGTTTATATCTCTGTTTTGGTACTAGTACCATGCTGTTTTGGTTACTGTAGCCTTGTAGTATAGTTTGAAGTCAGTTTAATAGTATGATTGTTGCAATTTTTGCATCTATGTCCATCAGGGTTATGGGTCTAGAGTTTTTCTTTTTTGTTGTGCCCTTCTCTGATTTTGGTATTAGAGTGATACTGCCTCATAGAATGAGTTAGAGATAATTTTCTCCTCTTTGATTTTTTTTGAATACTTTGAGGAGGATTAGCATTAGTTCTTTGTATGTTGGTAGAATTTGACTTTAAATTCATCTAGTCTGGGGCTTTTCTTGTTTGGAGGTTTTAAAAATTACTGATTCAATCTTGTTATTTGTTCTTATTTGGAGATTTTTTTAAAATTACTGATTCAGTCTTGCTATTTTTTATTACTCTAATCAGGTTTTCTATTTTTTTCTTGTCTAATCTTGGGAAGTTATATGTTTCCAGGAGTTTACCTGATTCCTCTAGGTTTCCTAATTTGTGAGCGTATAGTTCTTCATCATTATCTCTGATCATTTGTATTTCTGTTGTGTCAGTTGTATTGTCATATTTCTCATTTCTGATTTTGTTTATTTGGGTCTTTTCTTGGTTAGTCTAGCTAGTGATTTTTAAATGTTTTTAATCTTTTGAAGAACCAACTTTTGTTGATTCATTGTATTGTGTTTTTAGTTTTCATTTTTTTTTTAGTTCTGCTCTAATATTTGTAATTTTTTTCTACTGCTAATTTTCAGTTTGGTTTGTTCTTGCTTTTTTAGTTATTAGGGCATATTAGTAGATTGTCATTTTGTAATATTTCTATCACATAGCCATTTAATGACGTGAGGTTTTGTTTTGTCATATTGTTAATTATTTTCTAGTTGTTTTATAAATTTTTTGTTTCTTTTTAGTCTTGGTGTTTGTCATTGTGGTTTGGTGGATGCTGCAGTGGTGCTGTTTGTTTCCTTTCTCTTCCTGCTTTTTGTGATTACCAGTGAGTTTTATATTTTCTTGTGTTTTTATGGTGGTAAATGTCATCCTTTCACTTCTACTGTAGGACTCCCTTGAGCATTTCTTATGCTGTTAGTCTGATGGGAGTTCCTTTATAGGTGAATAGATACTTTTCTTCTGCTAATTTTAAAATTCACTCTTTCACTTTGACTTAAGACATTCTTATTATAATGTGTTGTGACAAGGTTCTTTTTGTGTTGTATTTTCTTGGGGATTGCTGAGCCTCCTGTATCTGGATGTCTACAATTCCCACTAGAATTGGAAAGTTTTCATATATTATTTTGTTAAATTGGTTTTCTAACCTTTTTGGTGGCTCTTCTCCCTCAGGGATACAAATAGTTTCTAAATTTAGCCTTTTTATGTTGTCCCAAGTGTCTCAAAGGTTTGTTTATTCTTTTAAATTCTTTTTTAATTTTTATCTTAGTGGATTGTTTTTAAAAGACTGTCTTCAATTTCTAAAATTCTTCTACTTGGTCTAGTGTATTGTTGAAGCTATTGGATGTATTTTATATTTTCTTTAATAATTTCTGCAGTTCCTGAATTTCTGGGTTTTTTAATCTTTTTGATAAGTTTCTCATTTGTATCCTGAATTGTTTTTTTGGAGTTGTTTGCATTGGTTTTCCAATTTCTCTTGCATCTCATTGACCTTTAAAATTAATATTGTGAATTCTTTATCCAAGATTTTGAGAATTGAGAATTTCTTTTTGGTTAAGAGCTATTGCTGGAGAATTGTTGTGTTCCTTTGAGGGTGTCATATTCCCTTGCTTTTTTATGTTTCCTGTATCATTACATTAATTTCTAGACATCTGGTGTAACAGTTGCTTTTTCCTATTTTTGAATTTACTTTCACTGGATGGGGGATTTTTTTTTTTCTGAAGGTGTGTCAGTGGTGTTGATTAGGTGGGGCCTTTTAGCTTTGCTTCTGGATGTGTGCTGCAGGGAAGCCCCTGTATGATTTCTTTGGCTATGAACAGCATTAGTGGTGTCTGTGGTTTCCTCAGTGTGTTGAGTTGCAGTTATTAGTGGAGACTATGGTAAAGTTGTTATGGGGACCGGAGTGCCAGATGGGCTTATCTTCAGGCTTCAGAGGTAGCAGTGGTTGGCCAAGCATGTCTATCCTCATATCATGGTGTTACATATGCTGGCACCTGTGTTAGTGGTTCCAAGTGGGCTGATTCACGGGCCTCTGCATGGCTTTCTCAGATGCTTATTATAGGCTCTCAAGTCCTTGGGCAGCTGCTGTGGTGTGTGTCATGGCAGTAGCAGTAGCAAGATGCTCTTCTGGGTCTCAAGAACTATGCACTTGTACTGGCAATGGTTGCAATGGGCTATGCAGACCAGCAGGTGGCATTTGCAGGTGAGAAGCAGCAGAGGTAGAATCTGTAAGTTGGTTAGGCCCAACTTTAGGAGGAGTGCTCTGGTGTCCCACATAGTGGATTAGGCTGTACAATTTCCCAGGCCATGGACCCCATACTCTGTCTTGGGAGGTGATGGGGCAAAGCCTGTTGGAGCTGAACCAGGAAGTCTTGCTCTCAGGCCCTCCAATAACAGGTGCATGCACCTGCTGTGATGGGCAGGGCAGTTTTTAGGTCCTAGCAGAATTCTTGGGTTAGGGGCAGCAGCTGCCATGCTGAGGTCTTACCCTGGGGAAGATGAGGGTGGCCCCGGTGGCCTTGGCCAATGAATGGGGGATGTGTATCCCTCTCATACCCCCATCCCACCAGAGCTTGCTCCCCAGTTCCAGCTGTTGCAGCTAATCCAGCTGATCCATCACACCTCACAGTCTGTACCCAGCCCACAATTCAACCCAGGCTGTAGGAGCCCATGTCCCACTCTATACCAAGACTTCATGGTAACTTGCTTCTCGCTGCAAGGTTACAATACCCATTTCCCCCATGCCCAATGTGAAAGGCAGCAGTCTGCCCCACCCTTGCTTCTTAGTCCTAGCTGTATGAGCCCACCCTCTGCTTGTGCCGCAACTCTAATAAACAGCTCAACTTTCCATGCCTAGGACTAGTGCTGCTGGTTTTCAGGACAGTACCTGAAAACAGATCCTAGTCTGGTAAAAGCTAGGATTGAAAATGGCATTTTTTCTGCAGCTGCTTACATTTTTAAAAGGGTGTGAGACCCAGGGTAATTTCCCTCCCTGCAGTGTTCTTTTTTTTTCTCACAGTCTCCCAGGGGTTCCCAAGTTACATTTAGAGCTTGGGAGGTTCAGAGTGCTCTTTGGTAGTTTGGATTGTATGATTCCCCAGTGGGAAAGTGGACCATAGTAAGACTCTCACTCACCCTCTCCCCATATTGGGGAGTCACTGTCCATTTCCAGCCAGCCTTGGGCCAGCAGGGTGCCTGTTTTGTGTTTTTGGTTGTTGTTGTTGCTTTTTTTTTTCTTCCTACTTTTGGGTTTTTCCTGTTACTTTTTTGTGGAACTTTCATGTTCCCTCTTGAATAATGTATTCAAGGTGTGATTGTCTATACCCTTTTGGTTCTAAGTGAATGAGGCATGCTGAAAATGCTTTTAGTCAACCATCTTGAAAAAACAAAAAACAAAAACAAGCCAAACTCACAGATTTATAAGACATTTGGATCTCAATTTTTTTTAATCAGATAAGCCTAAACTTAAATTTATAATAGGTAATCTTTGATATAGTTTGTATATTTATGGCCACCCAAATATGTTGAATTGTAATCCCCAATTCTGGAGGTGGATCCTGGTGGGAGGTGTTTGGGTCATAAGGGTAAATCCCTCATGGCTTGGTGCAGTCATCATGATATTGAGTTCCCATGAGATCTGGTCTTCATTTAAAAGTGTGTGGCACCTCCCCACATTTTGCTCTCAGCATGTGATGTGCTTGCTTCCCCTTTGCCTTCTGCCATGATTGTAAGCTTCCTGATGCCTCTCCAAAGGCCAAGCAGATGCCAGCACCATGCTTCCTATAAAGACTGCAGAACTATGAGCCATTTAAACCTTTTTTCTTTATAAATTGCCCAGTCTAGCTATTTCTTTATAGCGGTACAAGAATGGCCTAATACACTTGTAAAGGCTGTGAACCAACTTGTGAGTAAAACAGTTTAATTCAGCTAGATTTCACAAAGAATACTTAACTGTTAAAATGTGACCCAGTTATATGAGGAGGCCTAAAAGGTGAGAGTTATTCTAACAAAGCCTGTAGGGTATTTTCTTGGACTTCACTATTTTTTCTTGAAGATAAGAATGTTGCCATTCCTTTTCACATAGGGCTGGTGTCTTTTACATGAAAAATTTATATTTTACATTTAAGAAACAGCATCAAGGTCAAATTTTTTTTCTTTCATTTCTGCTGGTTTTTAAGTGATTTTTACTTAACTAGTATATCAGAATAGCTGAAAAGTTGCAGGAAAAAAGGGTTTAGCTTAGAGAAGGATAAAAAGGAGGAATTGTAAGATGGGGGGAGGAAAGCCCCAGGAGCAGAGTGTTTCAGTTAGCTTTGAGAAAGATTGCCTTGCCAGAAAATATTACTATTAGTCCTGAATTGTTTTGTTGTTGTTTTTTTTAAGCCTCAAGATACCGATTGAGATAAGAGTTTAATTTGGAGTATAAATTTTATGGACACAATCTTTCACTTTAGTTTTAAGAACAACAGATTAAATGATCTCTATAGCATTTTAACATGTTATCAGCTGGACTCCCAGAAAATATTGTGGCATGGCTTTGAACTTTGAGAGCTCATTTTTAACTAAATATGCCTTGATGATTTGGTTTAATGCCAAATACACAAAAGCCAGTTAAATGCAAGTGCTGAATATGCAAAGGCCAAATAAATGAAAGTGCCAATGGAAAATATAGTACTTACTTACCAGGAAGGACAGTAAGCCTTCTCCATATGAAGGGGTAAATCCCCTAAACCAAACCTTGAAACCAAATGTCCAGCTGAGGTTCAAACTTCCAGCTGAGGTCAACAGGAGGAAAATCACCTTTCTCCACAGGAAATCTTCTAGCCAGGAGGAGAAAGACCTCTCTTCAAACAAGAGGAGGAAAGACCCCTCCTCAGTCAAATCTGAAACAAAACAGAGCTCAATCAAAATCAAGACTTTGTTCCAAAACAGACTCATGAAGGGAGGCAGATCATGAATGTGGGGTGGGGAGCTTACTGGGCCCCAGTGTGAGTACCTCATACCTTAGATCCAAGGGCTGGTGATTATCCCCAAGGTGAGTCACCTTTGGAATCCTGCTTCTGGCACCAAGTGTGTTGAAGTCAAAATAAAAATGTAGAGGCAAATCTCTAAATGTAATGTTTTATTTGGGAAACAAGAATTACAATTTGGGTTGTACTCACAGACTAGGTAGACTTTGGTATTTTCAAAGAACAGATAAAAATTGGAGGTTTTAGAAAAAGATGAAATGTTATGTATTGTTTTCCAGAAAGTTTATTGGCACTAGCAAAGTTTCAAAGAGCTGGCAAGCTTTGATGGGTGAGTGACGGCCATGTGTAAAACAAGTCTTAGAGTTGAGCAGATTGTTTCAGTAGCTATTAGGTAAAACTGTTTTCAGGCTACAGCTGGTCATTAACAGAGGTCAGGATTGCAAAAAAATCACATCATTGAAGCAATGTTATATGCCCTAAGTGGCTTTGCCCCTGGTCGCCTGCCTCTGTTTTAGTTGCGTATGACAAGATGACCCAATTTGTATGATCAACTTTACAACTGGGAGGATAATACCCTGGCTTACCTCCAAGGTTCTCAGGTAGGCACTCCTGATCCAGATTGGTGTTCTGTGAGTCAGAAAAGTGGGCCCAGTGGCTCCACACAGACAGGTGACCATGGTGGGGACCTTTGGTTCTGCAGCCCCTTCGAGGAAGCTCTACATGAAAGTGTGGCTCTTCTCTCCCTGGAGCACCCCCACATTCACTTTTTTGTGCATTCATACATGCATGTATGCATGCCAACACACATGCCTCTACTTTCTTCCTTAATTGTGTATGTGAATCTGTGTGTTTTCTTCTTTTTGTCTTCCTTTCTCCCATAACCATCTTGGAGATGCCACTGTGGATAGAGATTTCTCTCAATTAAGTGGTAGCCCTTAACACTGCATGATGGACACTCCCAAGTTTCCCCTCTGCCTTCTGTTCATCCTCCTGACTCTGCCTACAGTGAGAATTATATGTCATTTTTCCTTTTGTGTTTTTAATGTCCAGTGTGAATGAAGGCAAATGCAGAGGTATGTGTGCTTTGACACCAAGAAGCTTACATGTGATAGACTCTCTTATACTTTGTAGCTTTCACAAAACACATCCCCTGGACTTTGCATCTCTGTTCAGAGTCAACATACTCCCAGATTCTTTTCATTTCCTAATAACTGCTCAGTTGTCCATGTGTCTTCCTGGAGGTGGCAAGAACATCATTTATTTACCATTTCCCTTCTCTTTGAACATGAGGCTTGTCCCTTTCTTCCCCCTACTGTTTTCTTGAAACAGAAGTAGCTTTGAGGCTATGTAAAGACCTACTTCCTATAGGAGGTGTGTGAGTGAGAGAGAAAGAGAGACAAGTGCATCATATTGTATTAATGTCCACCCAGAAGAAAGTGACTTGGTAGATTAAAAGGTAGCCACATCCAAGAATGATTTGTCCTTATGCCCAGAACATCAATATGGCATAGCTGTGTGCAGCCAGAATGGAGGCACCTGGTTGTCATTTTTCCACCAGCCAGATGAGCTACAGGTCACTAGAGGATCTATTATTCTATTCATGTATGTTGGAGGAAACAGCCTTGTGAACATACTTGGAAATTTATTCTTCCATACTCATACAAGTAAAGAAACCAGGAAAGAAACACTGTGAGGGGAGATGCCAAGGTGAAAAAGTCAGGGTACCCACAGAAAAGAGAACTGAGGGGCAGATATCCTTTGGTTTTACACAAGAGAATTCCAGGAGAGCTGCCTCTTTATGACAGCCTCGAGTAGCATTTGCGTGATTTCCAGATGAGAGGAGTTGATTTTCATGCTATGCTTTCTCCATAGATGACAGGAAACTAGAGAGCTGATATCCTAGCCTAAAAGCCCTCACCCAGTTGCTTTCATGGGGTATATGTACACTGCTATGTTTTGAATGTCACTTTAGCAGTCCATCCCACATACAGTGAAGGACAGTTGGCTATCTTGTTTCAGGGAACACAGAATAGACAGAAAGAGAGGAAAACTGCAAGCCTGGGTTGTCTGTAGGTGCTGGGGTTATGGGCAAGTGGTTTTGTCTTTTTTCTTCTTTTTGAAGAGTCTGTTTTATGTTATAAATTGGGCAGTGGTTCTGGGATTTCAGCACTCCTCCAAGAGAGACTACTAGCGCATGTAGATAGCTGGCATGAGGCATTTGTATCCTCTTCTATAGCTTTCTACCATGCTTGGTAGGAAAGGCTCTTGAGTAAAGTCCTGATGGTGGGCTCAAAGTAGGGAAGCATCTGAATGAGCCCCTAGGTATGATGTGTGCCCTTAAGGGGATTGGGTTACTTCATGAAACTCAAGGTCTCTGTCCTAAAGAGCAGGGGAGGTTGGAAATGGGTTGGGCCTAGAACTTCGGGAGGCCATCTGCCAGTGATAGGACTTTTGGGCTCCCTTTATTGCCCATAAGAAATGATCCCAGCCTCACTGGGACAGAAAAGTCTGTTTGGGACCCAGGGAAGGGAGCCAGATCTTTTGGACTTTTGCCTTACATTAAATTATGTGCTCACTCACTTTTCTGCCTGATGTCACCTGATCCCTACTGGGCCTGGTGTGCTGCACCATGGCCCTTCTCCTGACTAATGAGGACTTGTGTGCTCAGGCTGAACTCTAAGAGGGTGCTCCTGCAGAATGGAGTGGGGATGCATGTTCATGCCCACAGCCTGGTACCAATCTCCCCATGGTCTTTAAATCTATCTTTCAACACTCTCAGGAGGAACATAGAGGAAATGTGGTATCTTAAAGAGCTGTCATTCTCTTCCAAGCTAAAACTCAGGAGGCTTAGAAGTATACCTGTATCTACAAATTTTTCACTACAAGCCTTCTATGGAGAGTTGTTCAGTCACTGACCCTGGGTCATGTGCAAGGAGGTGGGTATTCCTGTTATGGCATCTGTGTCCTCTCCTGGCCAGCCCAAGTGTGGGATCTTTATTGTTTGAAGACAAGTAGATGGCATGTGAGAGCCACAGACCACCAGACTGGGAAGAGATTATGCAAGATGTACCAGTTGTGAGAACTAGGCACCCAGTAATCAGCTATAATGGATACTTCTTGGCTGTTTCTTTAATAACAGATGGCACAGGGACAGGATCTTGAGGGAGGGGAGGAAGTTTGCTGGTAATTCTGGTACAATACTGCCATCAAGAGGAACATGTATGGCAATCACAATCACCCTTCCCTGTGGTTGCTTGGGGAGGAGTGGCTTGGTAGTATTGTCAGGATTCAGGCAAGACTAGGAACTGTGCCCATATAAGCTATACAGAGGCATGCAGGAAGCATGGCTCATGAACTGTTCAGGTTCTGGAAACTCCAGGGAAAGGGGTCAAAAAGAGCTGGACATCCAGGACACCTGGCAGGTCCCATACAGAAAGCTGTGGCTCAAGAGGCTGGTGGCAGCCATGTCTGGGCAAGACTAGCAAAGGCCTCCACCAGGGAGCCCCATCTCGAGGCCATGGGCATTTTGCCTGGTTCCCTTTCCCCTGGGAGCAATGGATGGGAAGGCCTAGGTGGGTCCCAGGCCCTGAGAGGCTCCCTTGGCCATAGTGCACCCTAGTGAAAGATCACTCCCAGCACTGTAATTCTTTGGCTATTGGTGCCTGAGATGGCCAGTGCTGGGATGGTCCACCATCTTAAAGAAGAAGATGTGCTGTCTGGGGCCCTGTGGGGCCTAAACCCAGACTTTACTAGATGAGATTGAGGCAACACCAGGCCTGGCCACCATGAGATACTATGCACCCCTGAGAACCTCATTTGTTGTGTCTGTGTCTCAAAGGATCAGATGGTTGTCTTGGAACCTGTGCTCGTTTCTGCTTTGGAAACTTCCAAGGCTCCCTCCTATTCTTTGGGGAGTGCCCAGGTCCTTGCCATGTTTAGGTTTAAACTGGGAGAGAAGAGGGTCTTCCTTGGCCTTTTGAAGTCCAGGAAGCCAAGAGCATGCAGAAGGAAGAACCAGTTGGGCTTCTTGTGAGACAGCCTGCTACATGCCAGAAAGGACTGCTGGGGTACACTCAGAAAATGTCGTAAATGGTGCTATGACCTGGCACATTAACCCAGACATCTCCATGCCTCCTCTGTAGTGGAGGTGGAATTAGGCCAGATCCAACATGGCATGTGAGGTTGAAGCTTGGAGGACATGTCCCTTTGCAGGAAACAATCTGGTTAAGCATAGGACCCGGCCATTTATTGGTGAGTTCTGGCACTTTCAAGAATGTGAAGAATGAGTGGCCAAAGTTAACAAAGGAGCATGCACAGGGATGGGGGTCACACCCACTTTGTAGAATTTAAGAATAGTAAGGGACCTACGGGACCTTCTCAAGGTAATAGGTGGCATGTCTTCTTTCCTTGGGGTGACACAGAATGTAAAGATAATGGGAGGATGAACCTCCAAGGCTGGAACTTTGGGAGAAGCTTCTCTTGGAAGTGCCAGTAGCAGAAAAGTTCACAAATAGAACAGGTTCCTTCATTCCACCTGAATTCAGAGAGAGATCCATGTGGACACATATGCCTCTGCATCAGAGACTGCTATCCAGACATTCATCTTCCACCTAAAAATGCACTTCTGCTGTTGGCTGCAGGCCAATGTTCCCAGGATAAACAGGGTGACATCCAACTGTTACTTGCCTCAACTTGCCTTTGGGGATCAAGAAGGAAGTTCCCCCGGGTGGGTGGTAGAAGTGGAAGTGGTGGCACGGGCCATGGGCTCTTTTGCATTTCTCTTAGTGTCTCTCACTTGGCCTGAATGATTTATCACACAATCAATTGCAACTGCCAAAGTTTGGGAGCACTACATTGATGTGAAGTTCTGGAGACAAAAAGGAACACAGATAAAGGTAGAGAAGACAAAAGGGTGAAAGAGAGGGCTAACGCCTGGGAGAAAGAGCAGAAAAAGAAAGAAAAAAATTATGTCATAAAAACCCTAAAGACAAGTATGTAGAAGTCAAAGAAAGGAAAGGGGCCAGGGAGGTAGCAGCTTGGGTGTAATCCATTTTTGCTGTGTCATCTGTCTTAGAGCAGTGTTTCTAGGCAGTGTGTTCCTGCAGCACATGTTGGGGGTATGCCCACATCTAATCTGCCCCAACATGGTTGCAATACGGTTTCCAGCACAGAGCATTTATGTGGAGGATGATCAGAACACTTGCTTCTCACCCATCTACCACTCCACAATAGCAAACACGAGTCCTCAACAGCATGCACAGTTCTGTGTGTTTTCCACCCGAAGTGTTCTGGAAAAAGCTATCCAGAGATTGTCATAGGCGAGGTGTGACTAGGACCCAAGTGTTTGGGGTGACACATGGCTCCCCTCCTGTCTGACTCCAGGGCTACCACATGAGAACACTCAGGACTACCACATGAGAACAACCCAGGACTCAGTTCCCCTATCCTGGAACTGTATATTCACCTGATTCTTTACTCCCAACCCCCAGGAGCAAATAGGACACTGGTGGCCTTTGACCTCGTGGTCAAGCTGGCCTTGGAATGACCTGTGATAATGCCCAACTGAAAATGTCTCCTGGGGGGTAAGGGGTGGGCTCAGATCCTACTTTGTGCTGAGTCTACATCTATTCCCTGGGAACTCCATCTTCCCATACTACAGACATAGTTAGGGATGTGGTTAGCTCGGGTTCATCCCTAGGGCTGTCAAAGAGGACCAAATCCATGTTTGTCAGAAAGTCAGGCTAAGAGGTCCCCACCAAGGCCAGTCTCCCCAGGACAGGGCAGGGCCCCACAGGTGAGCCACAGCTTACACAAGGTAGACAACATGGTGAACAGTCATGTTTAGAGCATGGTTAGCATTTTTTCTTCAGCAAAGGGCAGAGTGAGTGGACCTGGGGGAAGGGCAGGTGGGCATTTCTGTAGCAATATTGCCATTAAGAGAAAGATGTTTGGCAGTCATGCTCACCCTTCCTGTGGTTGCTTGGGGAGGATTGGCTTGGGAGTGTTATGGGGGACCAGGCAGGATGAGGTCCAGTGCCTGGATGAATCTGAGCTTTCTGGAAGCCTGAGGGAAGAGGGGCCCATGGCTGAATAGGGCTGTGAAAGGCCCAGAGAAAGGTGCCAGAATGAGATGGACAGGCAGGACACCTGGCAAGTCCCCTTAAGGATTTCATGTCTCAGGAGCCTGGTGGTGGCCATGATCTGGGCAAGACTATCAGATGCCTCAGCCAAGGGGCATCAGCTTGGGGCTATGGGTAGTTTGCCTGTTGCCTCTTCTTATGGGAGCAATGGGGATGATGGCCTAGCTGGGTCCTTGGCACCAGGAGGCTCCCTTGGCTGCAGTGCACCCCAGTGCTGAGGGGCAACTCCCAGTGCTGGAGTTCCGTGGTCATTGGCACCAGTGGTGGCCAGCGCTGGGGTATTCCTCCATTCTAGGAATGAAGATGGGCCACGTGGGATCCTGGCTCATACCCAGAGTGTCCTTGACAAGGTGGATGCAAGGCCAAGCCCAACCACCACGAGACACCGTGCACCCCTCCCATGCAACACTCCCTTGTTGTATCCATGTCCCAGAGTTTCTCTTGGAGCCAGGCCATTCCCCATGGTGCTCATTTCTGCCTGGGGGCCTTCCATCAACCCCATATGTCTTGGGGTTGTGAAGGCCTTGCCCTGTGATCAGAAGCATACAAACCAATGGGTTTGGTGGCAAACATGGCAAAATGGAGACTTTCTGGGCATCAGCTGGGTAGCATCAGGGCCTTCCTAGGCCTGCTAAAATCTGGGAAGCCAAGGCCATCCAGACAGAAGGACCTGTTGGGCTCAGCCTGGGGACAGCCTGCTGTATGCCAGAAGGGTCTACTGGGGTGCTCAGGCAGCAACTCCCTGCCCTCCTCAGGGTCTCTGAGGTAGAATTGGGCCGGGACCAACATTGGGTGCAGGGATGAGGCTTGGAGGATGCACCCCTTTGCAGGACATGGTCAGGTAAAGCAGAGGATCGAGCCATTTCCTGGGTCATTCTGGCCCTTTTGAGTGTGTTCAGTTTACCAAGTGAACAGGGGCTTGCGTCCAAAGGTGGGGATCTGCACTGCTTCACAGAATTCAAGAGTGGAAAGGGACCTAGAGGACCCTCTCGAGAAGACAGGTGGGATGTACTGTTTCTTTGGTAGGACTGAAAAAGGCATAAGGAGGTGATGGGCCTCTGAGGCCTGAATTCTGGAAGCAGAGGACCAAAAGTGGAGAAAAGGTCCTGAAAGATACATAGTCCTCCCTTCCACATGAATTCAGCGAGAGAGCAAGCCATATGGATTGGTGTGCCCCAACCTGTCCATGTGCACAGAGACTGCCATCCAAACAGACATTCAAATTCTACCTGTATGCACTCTTGCTGTTGAGTAGGGGCCTATGTTCCCAGAACCAATGGGATGCCATTCAACTAGGACTTGACTCACCTTGGCTTTGGGGACCAAGAAGGAAGGTTCACCAAGGTGGTGGTGGTAGAAGTGGAGGTGGTGGCACAGGCCTGGGGCTCTTGGGCATTTTTTTTCGCCACCTCTCAACCTACCTGCATAATTTCTCACACATTTAATTGCCTCTCTCACAGTTTTAAAGGCACGTTGACAGGAAGTCCTGGAGAGTAAAAGAAACACAAACACGGAGACAGTAGGGGAGGAAGCAGGCCCCAGTGAGAGTGGACCAAAGAGCAGTGAGCCTGGGGGTGGAAATAGAGAGTGAAAGAGCACGCAGTAGAAAAGAGACAGAGATAGAGAAATAAATGTTCAAAATCTTAGAGAAGTGTGTGGGGGTCAAGGAGTCCAGAAGGGGCCAGAGAGGTAGCAGTTGGGGATTACTGTGTTTCTTCTGTTTCCTCTGTCTTCAGAACAACGTTCAATGTCACCGTGTTCCTGCAGCACAAATTAGGCATTTGCCCGCACCTTCACTGCCCCAACACGGTGATCATAAGGTTTCCGTCACAGAATTTTTGTGGGGAGGAAGATCAGAACACTTGGGTTTTGCCCATCTACCACTCCCCCATAGCACACACAAGTCCTCAACAACTTGCACTCCTCTGTAGACAAACCTTCTGGGGAGAGCTCTCCAGAGGTTGACATAGGCCAGGTGTTAGAAGGACAGGTGTGCTTGGAGTGGCTCCTGGCTTTCAATTTGGTCCCATCTGACCTATTCTGGCTTGGGTTCTCCCCCACCCCCTTACCAGGGCTGCTGTGTGAGAAAAACCAGGGGCTCAGTCCCTCTATATTGGGATTGTAAGTTTTACTGCCACACCCCAGGGGCCAGTGGGACGCTGGTAGCCTTTGACCACGTGGTAGGTTCCAGGATGAGCTGGACAGCCAGGATGGCTGGTGCAAGTCATACAGGAAGCCATGGCTGGGGAACCTGGTGGCAGTCATCTGGGTGGGCCTAGCGAGGCCTCAGCCAAGGAGCATCGGCTCGGAGTCCTGGACAGTTTGCCTTGTGCCCCTTCCCCTGGGAGCAACGAGGGTGATGCCTAGCTGGGTCTACAGCCCTGGAAGGCTCTCTTGGCCATGCTGCATGCCAGGGAGGAGGGGCCACTACTAGCACTGAATTCTGTGGCCATTGGTGATGGTGCTGAACTGCACCCAGGCATTCCTCCATCCAAGGAGGAAGATGGTTTGTGTGGGATTCTGTGGGGCGCATACCCAAGCTGTCCTTGAGAAGGTGGATGCAAGGCAAGGCCCAACCACCCTGAGACACTGCACTCCCAATGTTACCCTCTTGTTTTGTCCACATCCCAGAGTTAGTCTTGGAGCTGGGTCATTCCCCAAGGTGCTCATTTCTGCCTGGGAGCCTTCTTTTGACCCCATCTGTCTTTGGGAGTGCACAGGCCCATTGACTGACCAGAAAGGGACCAACCAGTGGGTTGAGTGGCAAATGTGGCAAAATGGAGACTATCTGGGTGATAGCTGGGTGGGACCAGGGCCTTCCTAGGTCTGCTAAAGTATGGGAAGCCAAGAGCACCCAGAAGGAAGGACCCTTCAGACTCGGTGTGGGGACAGCCTGCTATGTGCTAGAAGGGTCTGCTGAGGTGCGCCCAGGCAGCATCACACTGCCTCTCCTCAAGTGGGTCTCTGAAGCAGAATCAGGCCAAGCCCAACATGAGCTGTAGGGATAAGGCTTGGAGGATGTGTCCTTTTGCAGAACACAGTCTGATACAGCAGGGGACTGGGCCATCTCCCAGGGAATTCTGGCCTTTCCAAATGTGTTCAGGAGCCTCCCAAGTGAACAGGGGCTTGTGTCCAAAAGATAAGGATCAGCACCCTTTCACAGAATTCAGGAATGCAAAGGGACCTAGAGGATGCTATCGAAGTTACAGGTGGGATAAGCTGTTCTCTGGTAGGACTCAATGAAGGCATAAGGAGGTGATGGGCCTCTGAGGTCTGAATTCTTGGAAGCATAGTGCCCACTCTGGAGTACCAAAAGTAGAAATGGTCCTCAGGATACATGGTCCTCCATTCCTCCTGAATCCAGCGAGAGAGCAAGCCATGTGTATAAGCATGCCCCTCCATGCCCGTGTGCACAGACTACCAACCAAACATTCACCTTCCACTGCAATGCACTATTGCTGTTTAGTGCGAGCTGGTGTTCCCAGGACAAACGGGGTGACATTCAACTTAAACATGCTTCACCTTGGCTTCAGGGACCAAGAAGGAAGGTCCCCGGGCTGGTGGTGATGGTAGAAACAGAGGGAGTGGACCAAGTCTTGGGCTCTTGAGCATTTCTCTTGCCACCTCCCAGCCTACCTGCACGATTTCTCACACGTTCAGTTGCATCTCTTATCATCTTAAAGGCACACATTGACAGGAAGTCCTGGACAGTCAAAAAAACACAAACACATAGAGACAGAGCAGGAGAGGAAGCAGGCCCCAGTAGAAGTGGGTGAGAGAGCACTGGGCCTGGGGGTAGCTCAGAAGAAAGGAGGAGAGAGCACACAGTAGAAAAAGGAAGAGACAGAGAAGGAAAGGCCTGTCATGGAAAATCCCAAAGGGAAGTGCATAGGGGTCAAGGAGTCTGGAAGGGGCCAGAGAGGTAGAAGCTTGGAGTAGTGTGTTCCTTCTTTTTCCTCTGTCTTGAGAATAGCATTCAGTGTCACTGTGTTCCTACAGCAGACGTCAGGCATTTGCCCCCACCTTGACTGCTCCGACGAGGTCAACATAGGGTTTCCATCGCAGAATATGCGTAGAGAGGAAGATCGGAAGACTTGTGTCTTGCCCATCTACCACTCCCCCATAGCACACACGAGTCCTCAATGGCATGCACA
The DNA here is from genome assembly GCF_028885625.2 of Pongo pygmaeus. Classification (NCBI taxonomy): domain Eukaryota; kingdom Metazoa; phylum Chordata; class Mammalia; order Primates; family Hominidae; genus Pongo; species Pongo pygmaeus. The sequence continues at coordinate 120,089,454 of NC_072396.2, read as the reverse complement.
TCTCTCTGTGTTTTTTATGTCCAGCCTTCTGGGCAGAGCTGTCCGGAGGTTGCTGTAGGCCAGGTGTGTTTGGGATGGAACCTAATTCACCTCCTGTCTGACCTAGGCTAGCTTGGGCTCTCCCTCCCAACCCCCCTGCTATGGCTGCCATGTAAGAAGGGCCATTGGCTTGGTCCCGCTATCCTAGAATTGTATGCTCACGTGAAGTTTGAGTTCCAGGACCCAGTGGTACACTGGTTGCCTTTGACCTCGTGGTCAAGCTGGTTTTGGAGTGACCCATAAGAATGCCCAAATGCAAATGTCTCCTGCAGGGAAGGGGCTGGGCTCAAGTCCTGCTGTATGCCCAATCTCCTTCTCTTCACTGAGGACTCCACCACCCTTCCATGCTAAAGGAGTACTTAGGGATGGGGTTAGGTTGTGGCCATCCCTAGGGTGGTCCAAGGGGACTGCTTTCCTGTTGGTCAGGAAGGCAGGCTAAGAGGTCCCCACTGAGGCCAGTCTCCTGCAGGTGTCTCAGTGCTGGCTGAAAGTTGCTAAGATGGTGATCAGCCATGTTTGGAGCATGGTTGGTGTTTTTTCCTCAGCAAAGGGCGGAGGGAGTGGACCTGGAGGAAGGGCAAGTGGGCATTTCTGGAGCAATACTGCCATCAGGAGGAACTTGTCTGGCAATCCCGTGCACCATTCCCTGTGCTTGCCTGGGGAGCAGTGGCTTGGGAGTGCTGTAGGGGACCAGGCAGGACTAGGGCTGGTGCTTGGATGGATCTGAGCTCTCTGGAGGTTTGAGGGAAGTGGGGCCCATGTGGACATGGGCCCGTGGAAGCCCCAAGGATAGGTGCCAGGACGAGCTGGACAACGAGGATGCCTCGCGGGTCCTGTAGAGGAAGCCATGGCTCGGGAGCCTGGTGGTGGCCGTGATCTGGGCGGGACTAGTGGAGACCTGGGCCAAGGAGCCTGGGCTCAGGGGCATGGGCAGTTTGCCTGGCGCCCCTTCCCTTGGTAGCAACAGGGGTGATGGCCTAGCTGGGTCTTTGGCCCCGGGAGGCTCTCTTGGCCACACTGCATGCCAGTGAGGAGGGACCACTCCCAGCAATGAGTCCTAACTGTGGCCATTGGCTCTGTTGGTGGCTGGTGCTGGGGTGTTTCTCCATCCTAGGGAAGATGGGCCACATGGAATCCTGTGGGGCCCAGACCCAGACTGTGCTTGATGAGGTGGACGCAAGGCCAGGCCCAGCCACTCTTAGACATCGTTCCCCCATGTGACCCTCTCTTGTTGTGTCCATATCTCAGAGATTGTCTTGGAGCTTGGCCATTTTCCTGGTGCTCATTTCTTCCTGGGGGCATTCCGCCAACCTCGCCTGTCACTGTGCATGCCAGTACACACAGAGATTTCCATTTACCTTCCCACCTCAATGCACTTTTGCCATTGAACATGTGCTGAAGTTCCCAGGACCAACAGGATGACATTCAACTGTCACTTGCCTCACCTTGGCTTCTGGGACCAAGAAGGAAATTCCCCGGGGTAGTGGTGGTAGAAGTGGAAGATGTGGCATGGGCTTTTGAGCATTTATCTTGCTGCCTCTCAGCCTACCTGTACAATTTCTCACTCATTCAGTTTCATCTTTTATAATTGTAGAGGAATATATTTACATGACATCTTAGAGAGTTTAAAACACACAGACAAATACATAGAGCAGGAGAGGAAGATGAAAAAACAGCGTTTGGCTGATGGGTAGAAACAGAGAGAGAGGAAGAACCAGAGTGAGACAGAGACAAAGAAAAAACATCTCATGGAAAATCCAAAAGAGAAGTGTGTGGGTGTCAAGGAGCCCAAAAGGGACCAGAGAGGTAGGAGCTTGGGTGTAGTCTGTTTCTTCTGTTTCCTCTGTCTTATACTGAGAGTAGCGTTCTTGGTCACTGTGTTCCTGCAGCATATGTTGGTGGTGGTCTTGCGTTTAGCTGCTGCAACATGGTTGCCATAGCGTTTCTGTTACAGGGTATGTGTGGGGAAGGATATAGTAACACTTGGGTCCTGCCTAAGTGAACACAAAATATCTGAGACAGGTCTCAGTCAATTTACAAAGTTCATTTTGCCAACGTTAAGAATGTGCCCATGACACAGCCTCAGGAAGTCCTGAGACATGTGGCCAATGTGGTCGGGGGTACAGTTTGCATTTAGACAGTTTACAGAGACATCAGTCAATATGTGTAACAGGTACATTGGTTTGGTCCAGTAAGGTGGGACAGCAAGAAGTGGGGCTTCCAGGTTAGAAGTAGATAAGCAACAAAAGGTTGCATTGTTTTGAGCCCTTGATAAGTTTTCCACTGAATACACAATTTAGTCTGGCTCAGAGAATCTGCATTTTTACATAAATGAGAGGGGAGAGGAAGCAATCAGATACTCATTCGTCTCAAGTGAACCTCGAGGGATGACTTTGAATAGAATGAGAGGCAGGTTTCCCCTAAGCAGTTCCCAGGTTGACTTTTCCCTTTAGCTTAGTGATTTTGGAGTCCCAATATTTGTTTTCATTTCACACCCATCTTCTGCACCCCCATGACTCACAAGAGTCCTCAAGAGCATGCACAACTCTGTGTGTTTTCCACCTCTAACCTTCTGAGGGAAGCTGTCCAGAGATTGACATTGGCCAGGTATGAGGAGGACACGTGTGTTTGGGGTGGCACCTGGCTCCCCTCCTGTCTGACTTATCCCTGCCAGGACCCTCCAGGACTGCCGTGTGAGAAGAGCCAGGGCATCATTCCCACTGTCCTGAAATTGTACGTTCACCTTACTCTAGTTCACCCCAGTGGCCTCTTGGATGCTGGTCGCCTTTGACCTCGTGGTCAAGCTGCCCTTGGAGTGAACCATGACAACACCCAAGTGGAAATGTCTTGTAGAGGGCAAGGGATAGGCTTGGATCCTACTGTGTGCCCAGTCTCCATCTCTTCTCTGAGGGCTCCACCATCCTCCCATGCTAAAGGCGGGGTTAGGGATGTGATAAGTTCGAGTCTATTCATAAGACAGCTAAAGGGGGCTGTTTCTCACTTTGTCATGAAGGCAGGTGAAGAGGACCCTGCAGAGGCCAGACTTTGCTGAAAGGAGCCCTGCATGTAGGCCAAAGTTCACCCAAAGTGGTCGAGATGGTGATGGGCCATGTTTGGAGCATGGTTGGTGTTTTTTCCTCAGCAAAGGGCAGAGGGAGTGGATGGGGGAAAAGAAGGTGGTATTTCTGGAGCAATACTGCCATCAAGAGGAACTTGTGTGGCAATCCCATGCATCTTTCCCTGGGCTTGCTGGGGAGGAGTGGCTTGGGAGTGCCGTGGAGAACCAGGCAGGACTAGGGCCAGTGCCCAGACAGATCCGAGCTCTCTGGAGGCCTGTGGGAAGTGGGGCCTGTGTCTAGCTCAGGCCATGGAGGCCCCTGAGTTAGGCCAGGGTGACCTGGACATCCAGGATGCCTGGGAGGTCCCGTACAGGAAGCCATGTCTTGGGCGCCTGGTGGTGGCCATGTCTGGGCGGGACTAGCGGAGGCCTCAGCCAAGGAGCATGGGCTCCAGGCGTGGGCAGTTTGCCTGGTGCCCATACCCTTGGGAGCAAGAATCCTGATGGCCTAGCTGAGTCCTGGGCCCTGGGAGGCCCTCCTGGCTGCAGTGCACACCATTGAGAAGGGGCCACTCTTAGCACTGGAGTTCTGCAGCCATTGATGCCAGTTGTTGGAGGGCGCTGGGGTGTTCCTCCGTCCTAGGGAAGAAAATGGGCCGCAATCCTGAAGGGCTGGTATCCAGACTGTCGTTGACAAGGTGGATGCAAGGCAATGCCCAGCTACCTTGAGACACTGTGCCCTGCCCCCCCCCCACCCCCGTGACCCTCTTTTGTTGTTCCCATGCCCCAAATGTTCCCTTGGAGGTGGGCTATTCTCTATGGTGCTCATTTTTGCTTGGAAGCCTTCTGCCAACTCAGCCTGTGCTTTGAGGGTGTGCAGGCCCTTGTCCTGTGATCAGAAGTGGACCAATGTGTTCTGTGGCAAGCATTTCAAAATGGAGACTCTCTCGGTATAAACTGTTAGGAAGAGGGTGGTCCCAAGCCTGCTGAAATTCCGGAAGCTAAGATGACACAAAAGGACAGACTCATCGGGCTTGGCCTCAGGAGATCCTGCTGGGTGCCAGAAAGAACTTCTCGGGCATGCTCAGGCAAATGTAGTGAATGGCACTTGGCCCTAGCTCATTCACCTGGACATACCCCTGCCTCTATTCAAGTGTGTCTGCAGAGTAGAATATGGCCATGTCCAACATGCTGTGCTTCACTAGAGCTTGGAGGACATGTTCCTTTGCAGTAAGGGATCTGGTAATGCAGAGGACTGGACACTTTTCCATGGTGGGTGAGTTCTGGCACTTTTGAGAATGTTGAGAAAAGCTGACAAATGAACAGGGGTGCGTGTCCGTGGTGGTGAGGCTCAGCCCACTGTAGAATTCAAGAGAGGGAAGAAACCTAGAGGACCCTTTCGAGGTGATAGGTGAAATGTGTTGTTTCCTTAGGGTGGGACATAATGTAGCAAGCATAAGGTGATGAGCCTCTGAGGCCTGAATCCTTAGGAGAACCGCCTTCTTCAGAGCACTAATAGTAGAAAATGGTCTTCTTTCTCCATCGCAATCAAGAGACAGACTCACGTAAATACCTGTGCCCACAGAGACTGCAATTCAAACAGACATTCACCTTCCACCTAAACACCTTGTGGTCAACCTGTCCTTGGAGTGACCCATGAGAATGCCCAAGTGGAAATGTCTCATAGATGGCAGAAGGTGGGCTTAGATCCTACTGTGTGTCCAGTCTCCATCTCTTCCCTGCAGGCTCCACCATCCTCCCAAGCTAAAGACATGGTTAGGGAGGCAATTAGGCCTGGTCCATCCCTAGGGCTGTCCAAGGGGACCACTTTCTTATTTGTCAGGAAGGCAGGCTAGGGAGGACCCCACTGAGGCCAGTCTCCCAAGGGAAAAGTTCCCACCTGTGGGCCAGAGCTGGCCCAAAAGGGCCGAGATGGTGATCAGCCATGTTTGGAGTGCAGTTGGCGTTTTCTCCTCAGCAAAGGGTGGAGGGAATGGACCTGGGGGAAGAGCAGATGGGCATTTCTGGAGCAATACTGCCATCAAGAGGAACTTGTTTCCTGGGCATTTCTCTTGCTGCCTCTCAGCCTACTGGCATAACCTCTCACACATTCAGTTGCATCTCTTACAGTTCAGGAGAAATACATTGATATGATGTCCTGGAGAAAGACAGATACACAAACATAGACATAGAGAGAGAGGGCTAGAGGGGGAGATGGCAAGAGAGAGAGAGAAACAAAAAGTTTGGTTAAAAGTGTTGGGAATGAGCCCAGGAGGCAGCAGCTTGGGTGTTGTCTGCTTTTTCTGTTTTCTCTGTCTTATCTTCACAGCAGTGTTCATGGTCAGTGTGTTTCTGCAGCACACGTTGAAGGTATTCCCATATCTACTCTGCCCCAACACAGTCATAATAAGGTTTTTGTCAGAGAATATATGTGGGGAGGAAGATCAGAAAAATTGGGTCTTGCCCATCTACTGCTCCCCTGTGACACACAGGAGTCCTCAACATCACTCACAACTGTGTGTTTTTTCCCACCTCAAACATTCTGGGGTGAGCTGGCCAGAGACTGATATAGCCCAGGTGTGTTTGGGGTGGCACCTGGCACTCCTCCTGTCTGATCTATCTTTGCCTGTACCCCCTGGGGCTGCCCCAGGAGACAAGCTGGGGGCTCAATCCTGCTATTTTAAAATTGTACGTTCACCTTACTCTTTAGTCCATCCCAGTGGCCTGTGGGATGCTGGTTGCCTTTGACCTTGTGGTCAAGCTGGTCTTGTAGTGACTCGTGGGAACACCCAAGTGGAAATGTCTCTCAGTAGGCAGGGGGTGGCTTAGATACAACTCTGTGCCCAGTCTCTTGTCTTTTTCCTGAGCACTCCACCATCCTCCCATTCTAAAGACATAGTTAGGGATGTGGTTAGGTCAAGTTCAATCCTAGGGCAGTCCAAGGGAACCGCTTTCCTGTTTGTCAGGAAGGCAGGCTAGGAGGAGTCCACCAAGGCCGGTCTCCCAAGGGAAAGGGTCCCACAGGTGGGCTAGAGCTGGCCCAAAGTGGCCGAGATTCTGATCGCCATGTGCGGAGCATGTTGGAGTTTTTTCCTCAGCAAAGGGTGGAGGGAGTGGACCTGGGGGAAGGGCAGGTAGGCATATCTGGAGCAATACTGCCATCAAGAGGAAATCATTTGTCAATCCTGCGCACCCTTCCCTGTGCTTTCCTGGGAAGGAGTGGCTTGGGAGTGCTGTGGGGGACCAGGCAGGACTACGGCTGGTGCCTGGACAGATTCAGGCTCTCTGGAGGCCTGACAGAAGTGGGCCTGTGGCCAGTTCAGGCCGTGGAAGCCCCAGAGATAGGCACCAGGATGCCTGGCTGGTCCCGCACAGGAAATCTTGGTTGGGGAGCCTGGTGGCAGCCATGTCTGGGAGGGACTAGCTGAGATCTGGGCCAGGAGGCATCAGCTCAGGGCCATCGGCCCTTTTCCTGGTGCCCCTTGGGAGAAAGGGGCCAGATGCCCTAGAGGTGTACCTGGCCTGGGAGGCTTTCTTGGCTATGGGGCACCCCCAGTGAAGGTCCATTCCCAGTGCTGGAGTTCTGCGGCCATTGCTGCTTGTGGTGGCTGGCATTGGATTGTTCTTCCAATCTCTGGGAGAAGACGGGCTGCTCGAGACCCTGTGGGCCCATACTCAAACCTTTTTTTTTTTTTTTTTTTGACATGCTTGAAGCAATGCTATGCCCAACCACCTTGAGAAGCCACCCACCCTTGCAACCCTGTTTTTCTGGTGTCCCTGTTCCAAAGGATGGGACCTTTGTCTTGGAGCAGGCCCATCTCCCTTGCATTCATTTCTGTTTCACATCCTTCTACTATCGTCCCCTTTGCTTTGATACACAAATACACAGGAATGGCCTCTGCTTCCTTCTCCACCTGTACTCAGGGAGCTGTGACTCGTAGAGAGTCAGGAGTCCCTGCCAAATTGACGAGTGTTGCATTTAGTCGTTCCTCATCTTCCCCACTGTGCTCCTCCCTGTGCACCCAGCCCTATCCACATTTTTTTATATTATCTCATTCACCCTCCCACTAAGCAAGTGTGCCTTGCCAAGAACCAGGCTCATGCTCACTGACACATAGCTCTTTTCTGTTGTCTCTGCCTCTCCCTAGGGGTGATTTCTGGAAAACCTGTAGGATGGGTCATGTCATTTGCCAGCTTCTGCCTTCCTTGGTTTGTGTTCCCTGGTCTGCACTTTCCCAAAGACCAAGTAGGACATCTCAAAGCCCAGACCTTCATTCCTTTTTTTTTTCTTTTTTTTTTTAACACTTACTAGATGAAAACTGCTGCTTGCTACCCTGTGTTTTTCATGTGTGAGTTTCCCTACACGTTAGATTGTTGTATTATTTGGGCAGAAACTCTTGGATCCAACCGATTTTACATTTTCCAAGCTCCAAGGCAGCATCCAGACCTAGAAGATCTGATCAGTCCCTAGCCCAAGGCTGTGAGATTAGTGGTTTGAGTGTGCTCCTTTGGCGTGGGCCATCACCATAGGACAGCTGAACCCACAGAACATACAACACCATGAGTGTGAATCCAAGTGTCCCCAAGAGACGAACCAGGTCATGCCCCTAGAGATCAGGGAACAGGGCAACCCTGGAATATTACCAAACTGAAGTAAATTCTCAATGTAGTCCCAGGTCTCTCAACTCTTCAGGATGATGTCCTACTCGACATCAACAACCAGTGGGTACTCTGTGCCCTAGGGAGAAGACTGACAGAATGGCATCCTGTGGTACGCGTGACCCAGCCTTTCTTTGAGGAGAGCAAGAGGAAACCAGACAATACTTGAAATGCCATGCACCTGGGTTACCATTTCTTTTCTCAGTGCAGTACCCAATAATCAGGAAATTCTCTGTCCTCTTTACAAGAGATAACACCTGATAATGTGGCTACTGCCACCTCCCCGTTATTTGGCTGGGCCTGGGTCCTCCACATGAGACATTGGTTCTCAGGTTTTACACAGCCCCAACACCTCCAGGGCAAGGATCCCTCTCTTCCCCTAACCTTGTTTCTGCACCAAGAGCAAAGATCCATAGTCTCAATGCCCTGCAGTAGCTTCAGCTCCCAGTTTCCAAATGTAGCGGCCACGAAGGCCTGACCTCCACCACCTCTGGGACCTGACAGGCCTTGCAGCCCAGGGCTCCTTGGTGGATGAGCCTTGTTCCCTCACTTTCACACCGACTCTGAAGGCACCCACTCAGGTGCCCAGGTCCAGTCCCAGAATTCTCTGAGTGCTCCAAACCTACCCTGTTACCTAACAGAAGTATGAATATACAGAGAGGGGCCAGAAGCCATGCTCAAAAACTTCTCCTTGAAGGCCCTGTTGCTCCAGTAATGCCAGCCGCTCTGTCCTGCCAGACCTTTCCCTTTGCCTTTTGTCATACTCCAAAGGGAGTCCCAAAAACCAGTCCAAGACCTTGAAGTGGGGTGTACTCTGCTTGGGTTCTTGGGGTAAACTGGTATCCCTTTCTGTCATGCTCTCAGTGGGAAATATAAATGTCTATGAAATAATTCATCAAAACGAATAGCTGTATTGATCTATTCCTGAGCACACTTTTGGGTTTATACAGGTTATCTTAAGTAGAATTGTTTCTCTCATGAAGACACAGACTCACAGCTTGAGATGGCCCAAGTACCTGGATTTTACTCTTATCCTGGAATTATTGACACTTTCCTGTACTCATAGATCCAGGCCAAGCCCAGTTCAGCAGTCTGACCTACCTTAAAGGCTTAGGAAAGGGAATGATACCTGACTGAGGGATAGCAGGAGTCACATCAGGAGAAAAGACTGGGATAATTATACCTTTGCTCTCCTCCATTTGTCTCAAGTTTCGTTAGGTAGAATGAAGTGGCTGTGAAGCATGCCTTGCTTGTTATTTTTTTTACCACCACCCTCTCTGTGCTGCAGTAATTACATGGGCGTAGCACTCTACATGATCTTCTTGGCCATACTGGACACTATGACCCAATCAAAATAGCAAGAGAATTTCCTATTTTTAAATTTATAGTGATGAAGAATGATGCCGTTTTATATCCCTGTCCACTTTCAGAAAATTTTCAAACTCCCAGGGGCTCAATTAGGAATACAAGTCATATCAAAACGGATATACCTGGCCGTTTACGAACTCCTTAACCACGACGACATTCCTTTGGGATTTCAACAACATGGTTTCTTCTCCCTTTCAATCTCTATTGCTCCCTCTCTTGCCCCGTTCGAACACAACACTCTCTAGCACACTTCTAATTTGGCACAGTTCCTCTCCTACACTGTATCAACGTCATGGGGATTCCTGGACTATTCAGGAATTCCTGTCCACCCGGCCAGGTACCAGCAGCAACTGAAGATGTGAAACATAGAGCAGATAAGCTGAGAGGCAGCAAGACAAATACACAAGAATCTCATCACACTTCCCGCTTCTACGACCACCAGCAACACCACCCAGAAGCCTACATTCGAGGTCCCCTAAGCCAACCTGAGGCAAGTCCCAGTTGAATGTCCTCCCGTTCCTCTTGAGCACGGCAGACCGCGATCACCCTTAAAGGAGGGATAAGGTGGAAGGTGAATGTCTCTTTGCGTGGCAGTGTCTCTACAACGGGCAAGGAGGGGCACACCTATCCACATGGCTCGCTCTCTAGCTGTATTCAGGTGGAATGGAGGACCATGAACCCTCTGGAACCTTTCTGCTTTGGTCCTATGCTTTTAACGTTTCGGGCCTAAGAGGCCCATCAACTCCATCTGCCTTCTTTCAGTTTATTTGAAAAAAAGAAAAAAACAAAAACAGGACATTCCACGCGCCACCTCCAGAGGGTCCTCTAGGTTCCTTCTCCACCCCTGAATTGAGCAAAGCGGTGCCGAACTCCACCCTTTGGGCACGAGCCCCTGTGCACTTGGGAGACTCCTGAACACCCTCGGAGAAGCCAGAAAGCCCCGGGAGACGGCCCCGTCTGCTGCTGCACCAGATCGGGTCTTGAAAAGGATGCATCCTCCGAGCCTCCTTCCTGCACGTCCCGTGGGGCCTGCCCCGATGCCACCTGAGGGACCCACTGGAGGAGAGGCACGGGGATGCTGCCTGAGCAGCAGACCCTTCTGGCGCGGAGCAGGCTGTCCCCAGGCAGAGTCCGACGGGTCCCTCCTTCTGGGTGCTCTCGGCTGCCCGGACTCCAGCAGGCCTGGGAAGGCCCCGGTCCCCCTTAGCTGATGCCCAGAGAGTCTCCGTTTCTCGAGCTTTGCCACCGAACTCATCGGTCGGTGCGCCTCTGACCACAGGGCAAGGGCCTGCGCACCCCCAAAGACAACCGGGGGCCCCGGAAGGCCCACAGGCAGAAATGAGCACCACGGGGAATGGCCCTCCTCCAAGACAACCTCGGGGACATGGACAAGGCAAGACAGGGTCGCAAGTCTCAACAAGGCGGGTGCGCGGTGTCTGAGGGTGGCCTGGCCTTGCGTGCACCTCGTCAAGAACCGTCTGGGTGCGGGCCCCGCGGGATGCCCCGCGGCCCACCTTCCTCCCTAGGACGCAAGGAGGAAGGCCCCGGCGCCGGCCAGCACCGGCGGGCACCGGCGCCAACGGCCACGGAACTCAGCTCTGGGAGTTGGCCCCCCTCACTGGCGTGCAGTGTGGCCCACGGAGCCTCCCCGGCCGAGGACCCGGCTCGGCCGTCACCCCGGTTGCTCCCACGGGAAGGGGCACCAGGCACACTGCCCAAGGCCCCGAGCCCGGGCTCCCTGGCGGAGGCCTCCCCTAGTCCCGCCCAGATCATGGCCGCCACCAGGCTCCCGAGCCATGGCTTCCTGTAGGGGAACGGCCAGGCGGCCCGGCTGTCCAGCTAGTCCTGGCGCCCATCTCTGCGGCTTCCACGGCCCGACCCGGCGGCGGACCCTGCTTCTCTGGGGCCTCCAGAGACCTCGGATCCGCCCGGGCACCTGCCCTAGTCCTGCCCGGTGCCCCAGGACGGTCCCAAGCCACTCCCCGCCAGGCGAGCACAGCGAAGGGTGCTCGGGATCGCCAAGCCAGTTCCTCTTGATGGCAGTGTTGCTCCACGAATGCCCACCTGCCCTCCCCCCAGGTCCACTCCCTCCGCCCTTTGCTGAGGAAAAAACGCCAACGGCGCTCCGCACATGGCGGATCAGCATCTCGGCCGCTTTGGGCCAGCCCTGGCCCACCTGCGGGACCCTGTCCTTGGCAGATGGGACTGGGCGGGATCCTTCTTACTAGCCTGCCTTCCTGACAAACCAGAAAGCGGTCCCCTTGGGCCGCCCTGGGGATGGACCCGACCTAACAGCATCGCTAACCATGCCGTTAGGATGGGAGGATGGTGGGACCCGCAGGGAAGAGGAGGAGACTGGGCACACAGTAGGTTCCAAGCCCCGGCCCGGCCCCGCGGGACACATTTGCACTTGGGCATTCTCGCGGGTCACCGCAGGGCCAGCTTGACCGAGAGGTCAAAGGCCACTGGCGTCCCACTGACCCCTGGGGGTTTGGCCTCAAACTTCAGGTGAACCTACAATTCCGGAATAGCGGGACCGGGTCCCGGGCCCTTCTCACGTGGCAGCACCGGCAAGGGGCTGGGGGAAGAGCCCACGCCAGCCTACGCCAGACAGGAGGGGAGCCAGTGGCCACCCCAAACACACCCGTCCTCCTCACACCTGGCCTACGTCCAACTCTCCACGGCTCTCCCCAGAAGGCTTCACGTAGAAGACACACAGAGGCGTGCCTGCCGTCCAGGACTCGTGTGTGCCGTGGGGGAGCGGTAGGCGGCCCAGCCACAAGTGTTCCCATCTTCCTGCCCAAACAAAATCTGTGACGGGAACCCTATGTTGATCTCATCGGGCAGCCAAGCCGTGGGCAGCGGCCTAACGTCTGCTGGGGGAGCACAGTCACACTGAATGCTATTCTCAAGACAGACAAAACAGTGGCAACGCACTATGCCAAGCTGCTACCTCCCAGGCCCTTGCCGGACTCTTTCACCCCCCTGGACTTTCCGCTGACGTTTTCCACAACGTAGTTGCTTCTCTCTGTCTCTCTGTCTCTCTCAATCTCATAATTTCCCTCTCTCTCGGGCCACGTTCCTCCCAACGCTCTCTCGTCCACTTCTACTGGGGCCCACGTCCTCTCCTGCTCTCTCTGTCTCAACGTGATTGACTTTCTTCTACTGCCCGGGACTTCCTGCCCACGTGTGCCTTTAAAACGGTAAGCGCCGCAACTCAACGTGTGAGACATCGTGCGAGATATCGTGCAGTTAGGCCGAGAGGCGGCAAGACAAACGCTCAAGAACTCAAGTACCCGGACACGCCCTCCGCTTCTAGCACCACCAGCAACACCACCCCAGGGGCATGCTTTCGAGGTCCCCCAAGCCAAGTTGAGGCAAGTCCCAGTTGAATGTCATCCCGTTCCTCTTGGACACGGCGGACCGCGCTCACCCTTAAAGGTGGGTTGAGGTGGAAGGTGAATGTCCCTTTGCCTGGCAGTGTCTCTGCACACGGGCGAGGAGGGGCACGCGCATCCGCCTGGCTGGCTCTCTAGCTGGATTCAGGTGGAACGGAGGACCATGAACCCTCTGGACCTGTTCTGCTTTGGTCCTGTGCTTTTAAGGTTTCGGGCCTAAGAGGCCCGTCAACTCCTTCTGCCTTCTTGCAGTTGATTTAAAAAAAAAAAAAAAAAAAAAAAAAAAAAAAACACACACACACACGCAAAAGCGGGACATTCCACCTGCCACCTCCAGAGGGTCCTCTAGGTTCCTTCTCCACCCCTGAATTGAGCGAAGCGGTGCCGAACTCCACCCTTTGGGCACGAGCCCCTGTGCACTTGGGAGACTCCTGAACACCCTCGGAGAAGCCAGAAAGCCCCGGGAGACGGCCCCGTCTGCTGCTGCACCAGATCGGGTCTTGCAAAGGATGCATCCTCCGAGCCTCCTTCCTGCACGTCCCGTGGGGCCTGCCCCGATGCCACCTGAGGGACCCACTGGAGGAGAGGCACGGGGATGCTGCCTGAGCAGCAGACCCTTCTGGCGCGGAGCAGGCTGTCCCCAGGCAGAGTCCGACGGGTCCTTCCTTCTGGGTGCTCTCGGCTGCCCGGACTCCAGCAGGCCTGGGAAGGCCCCGGTCCCCCTTAGCTGATGCCCAGAGAGTCTCCGTTTCTCGAGCTTTGCCACCGAACTCATCGGTCGGTGCGCCTCTGACCACAGGGCAAGGGCCTGCGCACCCCCAAAGACAACCGGGGGCCCCGGAAGGCCCCCAGGCAGAAATGAGCACCACGGGGAATGGCCCTCCTCCAAGACAACCTCGGGGACATGGACAAGGCAAGACAGGGTCGCAAGTCTCAACAAGGCGGGTGCGCGGTGTCTGAGGGTGGCCTGGCCTTGCGTGCACCTCGTCAAGAACCGTCTGGGTACGGGCCCCGCGGGATGCCCCGCGGCCCACCTTCCTCCCTAGGACTCAAGGAGGAAGGCCCCGGCGACGGCCGGCGCCGGCCAGCACCGGCGGGCACCGGCGCCAACGGCCACGGAACTCAGCTCTGGGAGTTGGCCCCCCTCACTGGCGTGCAGTGTGGCCCACGGAGCCTCCCCGGCCGAGGACCCGGCTCGGCCGTCACCCCGGTTGCTCCCACGGGAAGGGGCACCAGGCACACTGCCCAAGGCCCCGAGCCCGGGCTCCCTGGCGGAGGCCTCCCCTAGTCCCGCCCAGATCATGGCCGCCACCAGGCTCCCGAGCCATGGCTTCCTGTAGGGGAACGGCCAGGCGGCCCGGCTGTCCAGCTAGTCCTGGCGCCCATCTCTGCGGCTTCCACGGCCCGACCCGGCGGCGGACCCTGCTTCTCTGGGGCCTCCAGAGACCTCGGATCCGCCCGGGCACCTGCCCTAGTCCTGCCCGGTGCCCCAGGACGGTCCCAAGCCACTCCCCGCCAGGCGAGCACAGCGAAGGGTGCTCGGGATCGCCAAGCCAGTTCCTCTTGATGGCAGTGTTGCTCCACGAATGCCCACCTGCCCTCCCCCCAGGTCCACTCCCTCCGCCCTTTGCTGAGGAAAAAACGCCAACGGCGCTCCGCACATGGCGGATCAGCATCTCGGCCGCTTTGGGCCAGCCCTGGCCCACCTGCGGGACCCTGTCCTTGGCAGATGGGACTGGGCGGGATCCTTCTTACTAGCCTGCCTTCCTGACAAACCAGAAAGCGGTCCCCTTGGGCCGCCCTGGGGATGGACCCGACCTAACAGCATCGCTAACCATGCCGTTAGGATGGGAGGATGGTGGGACCCGCAGGGAAGAGGAGGAGACTGGGCACACAGTAGGTTCCAAGCCCCGGCCCGGCCCCGCGGGACACATTTGCACTTGGGCATTCTCGCGGGTCACCGCAGGGCCAGCTTGACCGAGAGGTCAAAGGCCACTGGCGTCCCACTGACCCCTGGGGGTTTGGCCTCAAACTTCAGGTGAACCTACAATTCCGGAATAGCGGGACCGGGTCCCGGGCCCTTCTCACGTGGCAGCACCGGCAAGGGGCTGGGGGAAGAGCCCACGCCAGCCTACGCCAGACAGGAGGGGAGCCAGTGGCCACCCCAAACACACCCGTCCTCCTCACACCTGGCCTACGTCCAACTCTCCACGGCTCTCCCCAGAAGGCTTCACGTAGAAGACACACAGAGGCGTGCCTGCCGTCCAGGACTCGTGTGTGCCGTGGGGGAGCGGTAGGCGGCCCAGCCACAAGTGTTCCCATCTTCCTGCCCAAACAAAATCTGTGACGGGAACCCTATGTTGATCTCATCGGGCAGCCAAGCCGTGGGCAGCGGCCTAACGTCTGCTGGGGGAGCACAGTCACACTGAATGCTATTCTCAAGACAGACAAAACAGTGGCAACGCACTATGCCAAGCTGCTACCTCCCAGGCCCTTGCCGGACTCTTTCACCCCCCTGGACTTTCCGCTGACGTTTTCCACAACGTAGTTGCTTCTCTCTGTCTCTCTGTCTCTCTCAATCTCATAATTTCCCTCTCTCTCGGGCCACGTTCCTCCCAACGCTCTCTCGTCCACTTCTACTGGGGCCCACGTCCTCTCCTGCTCTCTCTGTCTCAACGTGATTGACTTTCTTCTACTGCCCGGGACTTCCTGCCCACGTGTGCCTTTAAAACGGTAAGCGCCACAACTCAACGTGTGAGACATCGTGCGAGATATCGTGCAGTTAGGCCGAGAGGCGGCAAGACAAACGCTCAAGAACTCAAGTACCCGGACACGCCCTCCGCTTCTAGCACCACCAGCAACACCACCCCAGGGGCATGCTTTCGAGGTCCCCCAAGCCAAGTTGAGGCAAGTCCCAGTTGAATGTCATCCCGTTCCTCTTGGACACGGCGGACCGCGCTCACCCTTAAAGGTGGGTTGAGGTGGAAGGTGAATGTCCCTTTGCCTGGCAGTGTCTCTGCACACGGGCGAGGAGGGGCACGCGCATCCGCCTGGCTGGCTCTCTAGCTGGATTCAGGTGGAACGGAGGACCATGAACCCTCTGGACCTGTTCTGCTTTGGTCCTGTGCTTTTAAGGTTTCGGGCCTAAGAGGCCCGTCAACCCCTTCTGCCTTCTTGCAGTTGATTTAAAAAAAAAAAAAAAAAAAAAAAAAAAAAAACACACACACACACACGCAAAAACGGGACATTCCACCTGCCACCTCCACAGGGTCCTCTAGGTTCCTTCTCCACCCCTGAATTGAGCGAAGCGGTGCCGAACTCCACCCTTTGGGCACGAGCCCCTGTGCACTTGGGAGACTCCTGAACACCCTCGGAGAAGCCAGAAAGCCCCGGGAGACGGCCCCGTCTGCTGCTGCACCAGATCGGGTCTTGCAAAGGATGCATCCTCCGAGCCTCCTTCCTGCACGTCCCGTGGGGCCTGCCCCGATGCCACCTGAGGGACCCACTGGAGGAGAGGCACGGGGATGCTGCCTGAGCAGCAGACCCTTCTGGCGCGGAGCAGGCTGTCCCCAGGCAGAGTCCGACGGGTCCTTCCTTCTGGGTGCTCTCGGCTGCCCGGACTCCAGCAGGCCTGGGAAGGCCCCGGTCCCCCTTAGCTGATGCCCAGAGAGTCTCCGTTTCTCGAGCTTTGCCACCGAACTCATCGGTCGGTGCGCCTCTGACCACAGGGCAAGGGCCTGCGCACCCCCAAAGACAACCGGGGGCCCCGGAAGGCCCCCAGGCAGAAATGAGCACCACGGGGAATGGCCCTCCTCCAAGACAACCTCGGGGACATGGACAAGGCAAGACAGGGTCGCAAGTCTCAACAAGGCGGGTGCGCGGTGTCTGAGGGTGGCCTGGCCTTGCGTGCACCTCGTCAAGAACCGTCTGGGTACGGGCCCCGCGGGATGCCCCGCGGCCCACCTTCCTCCCTAGGACTCAAGGAGGAAGGCCCCGGCGACGGCCGGCGCCGGCCAGCACCGGCGGGCACCGGCGCCAACGGCCACGGAACTCAGCTCTGGGAGTTGGCCCCCCTCACTGGCGTGCAGTGTGGCCCACGGAGCCTCCCCGGCCGAGGACCCGGCTCGGCCGTCACCCCGGTTGCTCCCACGGGAAGGGGCACCAGGCACACTGCCCAAGGCCCCGAGCCCGGGCTCCCTGGCGGAGGCCTCCCCTAGTCCCGCCCAGATCATGGCCGCCACCAGGCTCCCGAGCCATGGCTTCCTGTAGGGGAACGGCCAGGCGGCCCGGCTGTCCAGCTAGTCCTGGCGCCCATCTCTGCGGCTTCCACGGCCCGACCCGGCGGCGGACCCTGCTTCTCTGGGGCCTCCAGAGACCTCGGATCCGCCCGGGCACCTGCCCTAGTCCTGCCCGGTGCCCCAGGACGATCCCAAGCCACTCCCCGCCAGGCGAGCACAGCGAAGGGTGCTCGGGATCGCCAAGCCAGTTCCTCTTGATGGCAGTGTTGCTCCACGAATGCCCACCTGCCCTCCCCCCAGGTCCACTCCCTCCGCCCTTTGCTGAGGAAAAAACGCCAACGGCGCTCCGCACATGGCGGATCAGCATCTCGGCCGCTTTGGGCCAGCCCTGGCCCACCTGCGGGACCCTGTCCTTGGCAGATGGGACTGGGCGGGATCCTTCTTACTAGCCTGCCTTCCTGACAAACCAGAAAGCGGTCCCCTTGGGCCGCCCTGGGGATGGACCCGACCTAACAGCATCGCTAACCATGCCGTTAGGATGGGAGGATGGTGGGACCCGCAGGGAAGAGGAGGAGACTGGGCACACAGTAGGTTCCAAGCCCCGGCCCGGCCCCGCGGGACACATTTGCACTTGGGCATTCTCGCGGGTCACCGCAGGGCCAGCTTGACCGAGAGGTCAAAGGCCACTGGCGTCCCACTGACCCCTGGGGGTTTGGCCTCAAACTTCAGGTGAACCTACAATTCCGGAATAGCGGGACCGGGTCCCGGGCCCTTCTCACGTGGCAGCACCGGCAAGGGGCTGGGGGAAGAGCCCACGCCAGCCTACGCCAGACAGGAGGGGAGCCAGTGGCCACCCCAAACACACCCGTCCTCCTCACACCTGGCCTACGTCCAACTCTCCACGGCTCTCCCCAGAAGGCTTCACGTAGAAGACACACAGAGGCGTGCCTGCCGTCCAGGACTCGTGTGTGCCG
The DNA here is from genome assembly GCF_028885625.2 of Pongo pygmaeus. Classification (NCBI taxonomy): domain Eukaryota; kingdom Metazoa; phylum Chordata; class Mammalia; order Primates; family Hominidae; genus Pongo; species Pongo pygmaeus. Next base: position 120,071,720 of record NC_072396.2, on the reverse strand, counting down.
TGGGGGAGCGGTAGGCGGCCCAGCCACAAGTGTTCCCATCTTCCTGCCCAAACAAAATCTGTGACGGGAACCCTATGTTGATCTCATCGGGCAGCCAAGCCGTGGGCAGCGGCCTAACGTCTGCTGGGGGAGCACAGTCACACTGAATGCTATTCTCAAGACAGACAAAACAGTGGCAACGCACTATGCCAAGCTGCTACCTCCCAGGCCCTTGCCGGACTCTTTCACCCCCCTGGACTTTCCGCTGACGTTTTCCACAACGTAGTTGCTTCTCTCTGTCTCTCTGTCTCTCTCAATCTCATAATTTCCCTCTCTCTCGGGCCACGTTCCTCCCAACGCTCTCTCGTCCACTTCTACTGGGGCCCACGTCCTCTCCTGCTCTCTCTGTCTCAACGTGATTGACTTTCTTCTACTGCCCGGGACTTCCTGCCCACGTGTGCCTTTAAAACGGTAAGCGCCGCAACTCAACGTGTGAGACATCGTGCGAGATATCGTGCAGTTAGGCCGAGAGGCGGCAAGACAAACGCTCAAGAACTCAAGTACCCGGACACGCCCTCCGCTTCTAGCACCACCAGCAACACCACCCCAGGGGCATGCTTTCGAGGTCCCCCAAGCCAAGTTGAGGCAAGTCCCAGTTGAATGTCATCCCGTTCCTCTTGGACACGGCGGACCGCGCTCACCCTTAAAGGTGGGTTGAGGTGGAAGGTGAATGTCCCTTTGCGTGGCAGTGTCTCTGCACACGGGCGAGGAGGGGCACGCGCATCCGCCTGGCTGGCTCTCTAGCTGGATTCAGGTGGAACGGAGGACCATGAACCCTCTGGACCTGTTCTGCTTTGGTCCTGTGCTTTTAAGGTTTCGGGCCTAAGAGGCCCGTCAACTCCTTCTGCCTTCTTGCAGTTGATTTAAAAAAAAAAAAAAAAAAAAAACACACACACACACGCAAAAGCGGGACATTCCACCTGCCACCTCCAGAGGGTCCTCTAGGTTCCTTCTCCACCCCTGAATTGAGCGAAGCGGTGCCGAACTCCACCCTTTGGGCACGAGCCCCTGTGCACTTGGGAGACTCCTGAACACCCTCGGAGAAGCCAGAAAGCCCCGGGAGACGGCCCCGTCTGCTGCTGCACCAGATCGGGTCTTGCAAAGGATGCATCCTCCGAGCCTCCTTCCTGCACGTCCCGTGGGGCCTGCCCCGATGCCACCTGAGGGACCCACTGGAGGAGAGGCACGGGGATGCTGCCTGAGCAGCAGACCCTTCTGGCGCGGAGCAGGCTGTCCCCAGGCAGAGTCCGACGGGTCCTTCCTTCTGGGTGCTCTCGGCTGCCCGGACTCCAGCAGGCCTGGGAAGGCCCCGGTCCCCCTTAGCTGATGCCCAGAGAGTCTCCGTTTCTCGAGCTTTGCCACCGAACTCATCGGTCGGTGCGCCTCTGACCACAGGGCAAGGGCCTGCGCACCCCCAAAGACAACCGGGGGCCCCGGAAGGCCCCCAGGCAGAAATGAGCACCACGGGGAATGGCCCTCCTCCAAGACAACCTCGGGGACATGGACAAGGCAAGACAGGGTCGCAAGTCTCAACAAGGCGGGTGCGCGGTGTCTGAGGGTGGCCTGGCCTTGCGTGCACCTCGTCAAGAACCGTCTGGGTACGGGCCCCGCGGGATGCCCCGCGGCCCACCTTCCTCCCTAGGACTCAAGGAGGAAGGCCCCGGCGACGGCCGGCGCCGGCCAGCACCGGCGGGCACCGGCGCCAACGGCCACGGAACTCAGCTCTGGGAGTTGGCCCCCCTCACTGGCGTGCAGTGTGGCCCACGGAGCCTCCCCGGCCGAGGACCCGGCTCGGCCGTCACCCCGGTTGCTCCCACGGGAAGGGGCACCAGGCACACTGCCCAAGGCCCCGAGCCCGGGCTCCCTGGCGGAGGCCTCCCCTAGTCCCGCCCAGATCATGGCCGCCACCAGGCTCCCGAGCCATGGCTTCCTGTAGGGGAACGGCCAGGCGGCCCGGCTGTCCAGCTAGTCCTGGCGCCCATCTCTGCGGCTTCCACGGCCCGACCCGGCGGCGGACCCTGCTTCTCTGGGGCCTCCAGAGACCTCGGATCCGCCCGGGCACCTGCCCTAGTCCTGCCCGGTGCCCCAGGACGGTCCCAAGCCACTCCCCGCCAGGCGAGCACAGCGAAGGGTGCTCGGGATCGCCAAGCCAGTTCCTCTTGATGGCAGTGTTGCTCCACGAATGCCCACCTGCCCTCCCCCCAGGTCCACTCCCTCCGCCCTTTGCTGAGGAAAAAACGCCAACGGCGCTCCGCACATGGCGGATCAGCATCTCGGCCGCTTTGGGCCAGCCCTGGCCCACCTGCGGGACCCTGTCCTTGGCAGATGGGACTGGGCGGGATCCTTCTTACTAGCCTGCCTTCCTGACAAACCAGAAAGCGGTCCCCTTGGGCCGCCCTGGGGATGGACCCGACCTAACAGCATCGCTAACCATGCCGTTAGGATGGGAGGATGGTGGGACCCGCAGGGAAGAGGAGGAGACTGGGCACACAGTAGGTTCCAAGCCCCGGCCCGGCCCCGCGGGACACATTTGCACTTGGGCATTCTCGCGGGTCACCGCAGGGCCAGCTTGACCGAGAGGTCAAAGGCCACTGGCGTCCCACTGACCCCTGGGGGTTTGGCCTCAAACTTCAGGTGAACCTACAATTCCAGAATAGCGGGACCGGGTCCCGGGCCCTTCTCACGTGGCAGCACCGGCAAGGGGCTGGGGGAAGAGCCCACGCCAGCCTACGCCAGACAGGAGGGGAGCCAGTGGCCACCCCAAACACACCCGTCCTCCTCACACCTGGCCTACGTCCAACTCTCCACGGCTCTCCCCAGAAGGCTTCACGTAGAAGACACACAGAGGCGTGCCTGCCGTCCAGGACTCGTGTGTGCCGTGGGGGAGCGGTAGGCGGCCCAGCCACAAGTGTTCCCATCTTCCTGCCCAAACAAAATCTGTGACGGGAACCCTATGTTGATCTCATCGGGCAGCCAAGCCGTGGGCAGCGGCCTAACGTCTGCTGGGGGAGCACAGTCACACTGAATGCTATTCTCAAGACAGACAAAACAGTGGCAACGCACTATGCCAAGCTGCTACCTCCCAGGCCCTTGCCGGACTCTTTCACCCCCCTGGACTTTCCGCTGACGTTTTCCACAACGTAGTTGCTTCTCTCTGTCTCTCTGTCTCTCTCAATCTCATAATTTCCCTCTCTCTCGGGCCACGTTCCTCCCAACGCTCTCTCGTCCACTTCTACTGGGGCCCACGTCCTCTCCTGCTCTCTCTGTCTCAACGTGATTGACTTTCTTCTACTGCCCGGGACTTCCTGCCCACGTGTGCCTTTAAAACGGTAAGCGCCGCAACTCAACGTGTGAGACATCGTGCGAGATATCGTGCAGTTAGGCCGAGAGGCGGCAAGACAAACGCTCAAGAACTCAAGTACCCGGACACGCCCTCCGCTTCTAGCACCACCAGCAACACCACCCCAGGGGCATGCTTTCGAGGTCCCCCAAGCCAAGTTGAGGCAAGTCCCAGTTGAATGTCATCCCGTTCCTCTTGGACACGGCGGACCGCGCTCACCCTTAAAGGTGGGTTGAGGTGGAAGGTGAATGTCCCTTTGCCTGGCAGTGTCTCTGCACACGGGCGAGGAGGGGCACGCGCATCCGCCTGGCTGGCTCTCTAGCTGGATTCAGGTGGAACGGAGGACCATGAACCCTCTGGACCTGTTCTGCTTTGGTCCTGTGCTTTTAAGGTTTCGGGCCTAAGAGGCCCGTCAACCCCTTCTGCCTTCTTGCAGTTGATTTAAAAAAAAAAAAAAAAAAAAAAAAAAAAAAAACACACACACACACACGCAAAAACGGGACATTCCACCTGCCACCTCCAGAGGGTCCTCTAGGTTCCTTCTCCACCCCTGAATTGAGCGAAGCGGTGCCGAACTCCACCCTTTGGGCACGAGCCCCTGTGCACTTGGGAGACTCCTGAACACCCTCGGAGAAGCCAGAAAGCCCCGGGAGACGGCCCCGTCTGCTGCTGCACCAGATCGGGTCTTGCAAAGGATGCATCCTCCGAGCCTCCTTCCTGCACGTCCCGTGGGGCCTGCCCCGATGCCACCTGAGGGACCCACTGGAGGAGAGGCACGGGGATGCTGCCTGAGCAGCAGACCCTTCTGGCGCGGAGCAGGCTGTCCCCAGGCAGAGTCCGACGGGTCCTTCCTTCTGGGTGCTCTCGGCTGCCCGGACTCCAGCAGGCCTGGGAAGGCCCCGGTCCCCCTTAGCTGATGCCCAGAGAGTCTCCGTTTCTCGAGCTTTGCCACCGAACTCATCGGTCGGTGCGCCTCTGACCACAGGGCAAGGGCCTGCGCACCCCCAAAGACAACCGGGGGCCCCGGAAGGCCCCCAGGCAGAAATGAGCACCACGGGGAATGGCCCTCCTCCAAGACAACCTCGGGGACATGGACAAGGCAAGACAGGGTCGCAAGTCTCAACAAGGCGGGTGCGCGGTGTCTGAGGGTGGCCTGGCCTTGCGTGCACCTCGTCAAGAACCGTCTGGGTACGGGCCCCGCGGGATGCCCCGCGGCCCACCTTCCTCCCTAGGACTCAAGGAGGAAGGCCCCGGCGACGGCCGGCGCCGGCCAGCACCGGCGGGCACCGGCGCCAACGGCCACGGAACTCAGCTCTGGGAGTTGGCCCCCCTCACTGGCGTGCAGTGTGGCCCACGGAGCCTCCCCGGCCGAGGACCCGGCTCGGCCGTCACCCCGGTTGCTCCCACGGGAAGGGGCACCAGGCACACTGCCCAAGGCCCCGAGCCCGGGCTCCCTGGCGGAGGCCTCCCCTAGTCCCGCCCAGATCATGGCCGCCACCAGGCTCCCGAGCCATGGCTTCCTGTAGGGGAACGGCCAGGCGGCCCGGCTGTCCAGCTAGTCCTGGCGCCCATCTCTGCGGCTTCCACGGCCCGACCCGGCGGCGGACCCTGCTTCTCTGGGGCCTCCAGAGACCTCGGATCCGCCCGGGCACCTGCCCTAGTCCTGCCCGGTGCCCCAGGACGGTCCCAAGCCACTCCCCGCCAGGCGAGCACAGCGAAGGGTGCTCGGGATCGCCAAGCCAGTTCCTCTTGATGGCAGTGTTGCTCCACGAATGCCCACCTGCCCTCCCCCCAGGTCCACTCCCTCCGCCCTTTGCTGAGGAAAAAACGCCAACGGCGCTCCGCACATGGCGGATCAGCATCTCGGCCGCTTTGGGCCAGCCCTGGCCCACCTGCGGGACCCTGTCCTTGGCAGATGGGACTGGGCGGGATCCTTCTTACTAGCCTGCCTTCCTGACAAACCAGAAAGCGGTCCCCTTGGGCCGCCCTGGGGATGGACCCGACCTAACAGCATCGCTAACCATGCCGTTAGGATGGGAGGATGGTGGGACCCGCAGGGAAGAGGAGGAGACTGGGCACACAGTAGGTTCCAAGCCCCGGCCCGGCCCCGCGGGACACATTTGCACTTGGGCATTCTCGCGGGTCACCGCAGGGCCAGCTTGACCGAGAGGTCAAAGGCCACTGGCGTCCCACTGACCCCTGGGGGTTTGGCCTCAAACTTCAGGTGAACCTACAATTCCGGAATAGCGGGACCGGGTCCCGGGCCCTTCTCACGTGGCAGCACCGGCAAGGGGCTGGGGGAAGAGCCCACGCCAGCCTACGCCAGACAGGAGGGGAGCCAGTGGCCACCCCAAACACACCCGTCCTCCTCACACCTGGCCTACGTCCAACTCTCCACGGCTCTCCCCAGAAGGCTTCACGTAGAAGACACACAGAGGCGTGCCTGCCGTCCAGGACTCGTGTGTGCCGTGGGGGAGCGGTAGGCGGCCCAGCCACAAGTGTTCCCATCTTCCTGCCCAAACAAAATCTGTGACGGGAACCCTATGTTGATCTCATCGGGCAGCCAAGCCGTGGGCAGCGGCCTAACGTCTGCTGGGGGAGCACAGTCACACTGAATGCTATTCTCAAGACAGACAAAACAGTGGCAACGCACTATGCCAAGCTGCTACCTCCCAGGCCCTTGCCGGACTCTTTCACCCCCCTGGACTTTCCGCTGACGTTTTCCACAACGTAGTTGCTTCTCTCTGTCTCTCTGTCTCTCTCAATCTCATAATTTCCCTCTCTCTCGGGCCACGTTCCTCCCAACGCTCTCTCGTCCACTTCTACTGGGGCCCACGTCCTCTCCTGCTCTCTCTGTCTCAACGTGATTGACTTTCTTCTACTGCCCGGGACTTCCTGCCCACGTGTGCCTTTAAAACGGTAAGCGCCGCAACTCAACGTGTGAGACATCGTGCGAGATATCGTGCAGTTAGGCCGAGAGGCGGCAAGACAAACGCTCAAGAACTCAAGTACCCGGACACGCCCTCCGCTTCTAGCACCACCAGCAACACCACCCCAGGGGCATGCTTTCGAGGTCCCCCAAGCCAAGTTGAGGCAAGTCCCAGTTGAATGTCATCCCGTTCCTCTTGGACACGGCGGACCGCGCTCACCCTTAAAGGTGGGTTGAGGTGGAAGGTGAATGTCCCTTTGCGTGGCAGTGTCTCTGCACACGGGCGAGGAGGGGCACGCGCATCCGCCTGGCTGGCTCTCTAGCTGGATTCAGGTGGAACGGAGGACCATGAACCCTCTGGACCTGTTCTGCTTTGGTCCTGTGCTTTTAAGGTTTCGGGCCTAAGAGGCCCGTCAACCCCTTCTGCCTTCTTGCAGTTGATTTAAAAAAAAAAAAAAAAAAACACACACACACACACACACACAAAAGCGGGACATTCCACCTGCCACCTCCAGAGGGTCCTCTAGGTTCCTTCTCCACCCCTGAATTGAGCGAAGCGGTGCCGAACTCCACCCTTTGGGCACGAGCCCCTGTGCACTTGGGAGACTCCTGAACACCCTCGGAGAAGCCAGAAAGCCCCGGGAGACGGCCCCGTCTGCTGCTGCACCAGATCGGGTCTTGCAAAGGATGCATCCTCCGAGCCTCCTTCCTGCACGTCCCGTGGGGCCTGCCCCGATGCCACCTGAGGGACCCACTGGAGGAGAGGCACGGGGATGCTGCCTGAGCAGCAGACCCTTCTGGCGCGGAGCAGGCTGTCCCCAGGCAGAGTCCGACGGGTCCTTCCTTCTGGGTGCTCTCGGCTGCCCGGACTCCAGCAGGCCTGGGAAGGCCCCGGTCCCCCTTAGCTGATGCCCAGAGAGTCTCCGTTTCTCGAGCTTTGCCACCGAACTCATCGGTCGGTGCGCCTCTGACCACAGGGCAAGGGCCTGCGCACCCCCAAAGACAACCGGGGGCCCCGGAAGGCCCCCAGGCAGAAATGAGCACCACGGGGAATGGCCCTCCTCCAAGACAACCTCGGGGACATGGACAAGGCAAGACAGGGTCGCAAGTCTCAACAAGGCGGGTGCGCGGTGTCTGAGGGTGGCCTGGCCTTGCGTGCACCTCGTCAAGAACCGTCTGGGTACGGGCCCCGCGGGATGCCCCGCGGCCCACCTTCCTCCCTAGGACGCAAGGAGGAAGGCCCCGGCGACGGCCGGCGCCGGCCAGCACCGGCGGGCACCGGCGCCAACGGCCACGGAACTCAGCTCTGGGAGTTGGCCCCCCTCACTGGCGTGCAGTGTGGCCCACGGAGCCTCCCCGGCCGAGGACCCGGCTCGGCCGTCACCCCGGTTGCTCCCACGGGAAGGGGCACCAGGCACACTGCCCAAGGCCCCGAGCCCGGGCTCCCTGGCGGAGGCCTCCCCTAGTCCCGCCCAGATCATGGCCGCCACCAGGCTCCCGAGCCATGGCTTCCTGTAGGGGAACGGCCAGGCGGCCCGGCTGTCCAGCTAGTCCTGGCGCCCATCTCTGCGGCTTCCACGGCCCGACCCGGCGGCGGACCCTGCTTCTCTGGGGCCTCCAGAGACCTCGGATCCGCCCGGGCACCTGCCCTAGTCCTGCCCGGTGCCCCAGGACGGTCCCAAGCCACTCCCCGCCAGGCGAGCACAGCGAAGGGTGCTCGGGATCGCCAAGCCAGTTCCTCTTGATGGCAGTGTTGCTCCACGAATGCCCACCTGCCCTCCCCCCAGGTCCACTCCCTCCGCCCTTTGCTGAGGAAAAAACGCCAACGGCGCTCCGCACATGGCGGATCAGCATCTCGGCCGCTTTGGGCCAGCCCTGGCCCACCTGCGGGACCCTGTCCTTGGCAGATGGGACTGGGCGGGATCCTTCTTACTAGCCTGCCTTCCTGACAAACCAGAAAGCGGTCCCCTTGGGCCGCCCTGGGGATGGACCCGACCTAACAGCATCGCTAACCATGCCGTTAGGATGGGAGGATGGTGGGACCCGCAGGGAAGAGGAGGAGACTGGGCACACAGTAGGTTCCAAGCCCCGGCCCGGCCCCGCGGGACACATTTGCACTTGGGCATTCTCGCGGGTCACCGCAGGGCCAGCTTGACCGAGAGGTCAAAGGCCACTGGCGTCCCACTGACCCCTGGGGGTTTGGCCTCAAACTTCAGGTGAACCTACAATTCCGGAATAGCGGGACCGGGTCCCGGGCCCTTCTCACGTGGCAGCACCGGCAAGGGGCTGGGGGAAGAGCCCACGCCAGCCTACGCCAGACAGGAGGGGAGCCAGTGGCCACCCCAAACACACCCGTCCTCCTCACACCTGGCCTACGTCCAACTCTCCACGGCTCTCCCCAGAAGGCTTCACGTAGAAGACACACAGAGGCGTGCCTGCCGTCCAGGACTCGTGTGTGCCGTGGGGGAGCGGTAGGCGGCCCAGCCACAAGTGTTCCCATCTTCCTGCCCAAACAAAATCTGTGACGGGAACCCTATGTTGATCTCATCGGGCAGCCAAGCCGTGGGCAGCGGCCTAACGTCTGCTGGGGGAGCACAGTCACACTGAATGCTATTCTCAAGACAGACAAAACAGTGGCAACGCACTATGCCAAGCTGCTACCTCCCAGGCCCTTGCCGGACTCTTTCACCCCCCTGGACTTTCCGCTGACGTTTTCCACAACGTAGTTGCTTCTCTCTGTCTCTCTGTCTCTCTCAATCTCATAATTTCCCTCTCTCTCGGGCCACGTTCCTCCCAACGCTCTCTCGTCCACTTCTACTGGGGCCCACGTCCTCTCCTGCTCTCTCTGTCTCAACGTGATTGACTTTCTTCTACTGCCCGGGACTTCCTGCCCACGTGTGCCTTTAAAACGGTAAGCGCCACAACTCAACGTGTGAGACATCGTGCGAGATATCGTGCAGTTAGGCCGAGAGGCGGCAAGACAAACGCTCAAGAACTCAAGTACCCGGACACGCCCTCCGCTTCTAGCACCACCAGCAACACCACCCCAGGGGCATGCTTTCGAGGTCCCCCAAGCCAAGTTGAGGCAAGTCCCAGTTGAATGTCATCCCGTTCCTCTTGGACACGGCGGACCGCGCTCACCCTTAAAGGTGGGTTGAGGTGGAAGGTGAATGTCCCTTTGCCTGGCAGTGTCTCTGCACACGGGCGAGGAGGGGCACGCGCATCCGCCTGGCTGGCTCTCTAGCTGGATTCAGGTGGAACGGAGGACCATGAACCCTCTGGACCTGTTCTGCTTTGGTCCTGTGCTTTTAAGGTTTCGGGCCTAAGAGGCCCGTCAACCCCTTCTGCCTTCTTGCAGTTGATTTAAAAAAAAAAAAAAAAAAAAAAAAAAAAAAAACACACACACACACACGCAAAAACGGGACATTCCACCTGCCACCTCCAGAGGGTCCTCTAGGTTCCTTCTCCACCCCTGAATTGAGCGAAGCGGTGCCGAACTCCACCCTTTGGGCACGAGCCCCTGTGCACTTGGGAGACTCCTGAACACCCTCGGAGAAGCCAGAAAGCCCCGGGAGACGGCCCCGTCTGCTGCTGCACCAGATCGGGTCTTGCAAAGGATGCATCCTCCGAGCCTCCTTCCTGCACGTCCCGTGGGGCCTGCCCCGATGCCACCTGAGGGACCCACTGGAGGAGAGGCACGGGGATGCTGCCTGAGCAGCAGACCCTTCTGGCGCGGAGCAGGCTGTCCCCAGGCAGAGTCCGACGGGTCCTTCCTTCTGGGTGCTCTCGGCTGCCCGGACTCCAGCAGGCCTGGGAAGGCCCCGGTCCCCCTTAGCTGATGCCCAGAGAGTCTCCGTTTCTCGAGCTTTGCCACCGAACTCATCGGTCGGTGCGCCTCTGACCACAGGGCAAGGGCCTGCGCACCCCCAAAGACAACCGGGGGCCCCGGAAGGCCCCCAGGCAGAAATGAGCACCACGGGGAATGGCCCTCCTCCAAGACAACCTCGGGGACATGGACAAGGCAAGACAGGGTCGCAAGTCTCAACAAGGCGGGTGCGCGGTGTCTGAGGGTGGCCTGGCCTTGCGTGCACCTCGTCAAGAACCGTCTGGGTACGGGCCCCGCGGGATGCCCCACGGCCCACCTTCCTCCCTAGGACTCAAGGAGGAAGGCCCCGGCGACGGCCGGCGCCGGCCAGCACCGGCGGGCACCGGCGCCAACGGCCACGGAACTCAGCTCTGGGAGTTGGCCCCCCTCACTGGCGTGCAGTGTGGCCCACGGAGCCTCCCCGGCCGAGGACCCGGCTCGGCCGTCACCCCGGTTGCTCCCACGGGAAGGGGCACCAGGCACACTGCCCAAGGCCCCGAGCCCGGGCTCCCTGGCGGAGGCCTCCCCTAGTCCCGCCCAGATCATGGCCGCCACCAGGCTCCCGAGCCATGGCTTCCTGTAGGGGAACGGCCAGGCGGCCCGGCTGTCCAGCTAGTCCTGGCGCCCATCTCTGCGGCTTCCACGGCCCGACCCGGCGGCGGACCCTGCTTCTCTGGGGCCTCCAGAGACCTCGGATCCGCCCGGGCACCTGCCCTAGTCCTGCCCGGTGCCCCAGGACGGTCCCAAGCCACTCCCCGCCAGGCGAGCACAGCGAAGGGTGCTCGGGATCGCCAAGCCAGTTCCTCTTGATGGCAGTGTTGCTCCACGAATGCCCACCTGCCCTCCCCCCAGGTCCACTCCCTCCGCCCTTTGCTGAGGAAAAAACGCCAACGGCGCTCCGCACATGGCGGATCAGCATCTCGGCCGCTTTGGGCCAGCCCTGGCCCACCTGCGGGACCCTGTCCTTGGCAGATGGGACTGGGCGGGATCCTTCTTACTAGCCTGCCTTCCTGACAAACCAGAAAGCGGTCCCCTTGGGCCGCCCTGGGGATGGACCCGACCTAACAGCATCGCTAACCATGCCGTTAGGATGGGAGGATGGTGGGACCCGCAGGGAAGAGGAGGAGACTGGGCACACAGTAGGTTCCAAGCCCCGGCCCGGCCCCGCGGGACACATTTGCACTTGGGCATTCTCGCGGGTCACCGCAGGGCCAGCTTGACCGAGAGGTCAAAGGCCACTGGCGTCCCACTGACCCCTGGGGGTTTGGCCTCAAACTTCAGGTGAACCTACAATTCCGGAATAGCGGGACCGGGTCCCGGGCCCTTCTCACGTGGCAGCACCGGCAAGGGGCTGGGGGAAGAGCCCACGCCAGCCTACGCCAGACAGGAGGGGAGCCAGTGGCCACCCCAAACACACCCGTCCTCCTCACACCTGGCCTACGTCCAACTCTCCACGGCTCTCCCCAGAAGGCTTCACGTAGAAGACACACAGAGGCGTGCCTGCCGTCCAGGACTCGTGTGTGCCGTGGGGGAGCGGTAGGCGGCCCAGCCACAAGTGTTCCCATCTTCCTGCCCAAACAAAATCTGTGACGGGAACCCTATGTTGATCTCATCGGGCAGCCAAGCCGTGGGCAGCGGCCTAACGTCTGCTGGGGGAGCACAGTCACACTGAATGCTATTCTCAAGACAGACAAAACAGTGGCAACGCACTATGCCAAGCTGCTACCTCCCAGGCCCTTGCCGGACTCTTTCACCCCCCTGGACTTTCCGCTGACGTTTTCCACAACGTAGTTGCTTCTCTCTGTCTCTCTGTCTCTCTCAATCTCATAATTTCCCTCTCTCTCGGGCCACGTTCCTCCCAACGCTCTCTCGTCCACTTCTACTGGGGCCCACGTCCTCTCCTGCTCTCTCTGTCTCAACGTGATTGACTTTCTTCTACTGCCCGGGACTTCCTGCCCACGTGTGCCTTTAAAACGGTAAGCGCCGCAACTCAACGTGTGAGACATCGTGCGAGATATCGTGCAGTTAGGCCGAGAGGCGGCAAGACAAACGCTCAAGAACTCAAGTACCCGGACACGCCCTCCGCTTCTAGCACCACCAGCAACACCACCCCAGGGGCATGCTTTCGAGGTCCCCCAAGCCAAGTTGAGGCAAGTCCCAGTTGAATGTCATCCCGTTCCTCTTGGACACGGCGGACCGCGCTCACCCTTAAAGGTGGGTTGAGGTGGAAGGTGAATGTCCCTTTGCGTGGCAGTGTCTCTGCACACGGGCGAGGAGGGGCACGCGCATCCGCCTGGCTGGCTCTCTAGCTGGATTCAGGTGGAACGGAGGACCATGAACCCTCTGGACCTGTTCTGCTTTGGTCCTGTGCTTTTAAGGTTTCGGGCCTAAGAGGCCCGTCAACCCCTTCTGCCTTCTTGCAGTTGATTTAAAAAAAAAAAAAAAAAAACACACACACACACACACACACAAAAGCGGGACATTCCACCTGCCACCTCCAGAGGGTCCTCTAGGTTCCTTCTCCACCCCTGAATTGAGCGAAGCGGTGCCGAACTCCACCCTTTGGGCACGAGCCCCTGTGCACTTGGGAGACTCCTGAACACCCTCGGAGAAGCCAGAAAGCCCCGGGAGACGGCCCCGTCTGCTGCTGCACCAGATCGGGTCTTGCAAAGGATGCATCCTCCGAGCCTCCTTCCTGCACGTCCCGTGGGGCCTGCCCCGATGCCACCTGAGGGACCCACTGGAGGAGAGGCACGGGGATGCTGCCTGAGCAGCAGACCCTTCTGGCGCGGAGCAGGCTGTCCCCAGGCAGAGTCCGACGGGTCCTTCCTTCTGGGTGCTCTCGGCTGCCCGGACTCCAGCAGGCCTGGGAAGGCCCCGGTCCCCCTTAGCTGATGCCCAGAGAGTCTCCGTTTCTCGAGCTTTGCCACCGAACTCATCGGTCGGTGCGCCTCTGACCACAGGGCAAGGGCCTGCGCACCCCCAAAGACAACCGGGGGCCCCGGAAGGCCCCCAGGCAGAAATGAGCACCACGGGGAATGGCCCTCCTCCAAGACAACCTCGGGGACATGGACAAGGCAAGACAGGGTCGCAAGTCTCAACAAGGCGGGTGCGCGGTGTCTGAGGGTGGCCTGGCCTTGCGTGCACCTCGTCAAGAACCGTCTGGGTACGGGCCCCGCGGGATGCCCCGCGGCCCACCTTCCTCCCTAGGACGCAAGGAGGAAGGCCCCGGCGACGGCCGGCGCCGGCCAGCACCGGCGGGCACCGGCGCCAACGGCCACGGAACTCAGCTCTGGGAGTTGGCCCCCCTCACTGGCGTGCAGTGTGGCCCACGGAGCCTCCCCGGCCGAGGACCCGGCTCGGCCGTCACCCCGGTTGCTCCCACGGGAAGGGGCACCAGGCACACTGCCCAAGGCCCCGAGCCCGGGCTCCCTGGCGGAGGCCTCCCCTAGTCCCGCCCAGATCATGGCCGCCACCAGGCTCCCGAGCCATGGCTTCCTGTAGGGGAACGGCCAGGCGGCCCGGCTGTCCAGCTAGTCCTGGCGCCCATCTCTGCGGCTTCCACGGCCCGACCCGGCGGCGGACCCTGCTTCTCTGGGGCCTCCAGAGACCTCGGATCCGCCCGGGCACCTGCCCTAGTCCTGCCCGGTGCCCCAGGACGGTCCCAAGCCACTCCCCGCCAGGCGAGCACAGCGAAGGGTGCTCGGGATCGCCAAGCCAGTTCCTCTTGATGGCAGTGTTGCTCCACGAATGCCCACCTGCCCTCCCCCCAGGTCCACTCCCTCCGCCCTTTGCTGAGGAAAAAACGCCAACGGCGCTCCGCACATGGCGGATCAGCATCTCGGCCGCTTTGGGCCAGCCCTGGCCCACCTGCGGGACCCTGTCCTTGGCAGATGGGACTGGGCGGGATCCTTCTTACTAGCCTGCCTTCCTGACAAACCAGAAAGCGGTCCCCTTGGGCCGCCCTGGGGATGGACCCGACCTAACAGCATCGCTAACCATGCCGTTAGGATGGGAGGATGGTGGGACCCGCAGGGAAGAGGAGGAGACTGGGCACACAGTAGGTTCCAAGCCCCGGCCCGGCCCCGCGGGACACATTTGCACTTGGGCATTCTCGCGGGTCACCGCAGGGCCAGCTTGACCGAGAGGTCAAAGGCCACTGGCGTCCCACTGACCCCTGGGGGTTTGGCCTCAAACTTCAGGTGAACCTACAATTCCGGAATAGCGGGACCGGGTCCCGGGCCCTTCTCACGTGGCAGCACCGGCAAGGGGCTGGGGGAAGAGCCCACGCCAGCCTACGCCAGACAGGAGGGGAGCCAGTGGCCACCCCAAACACACCCGTCCTCCTCACACCTGGCCTACGTCCAACTCTCCACGGCTCTCCCCAGAAGGCTTCACGTAGAAGACACACAGAGGCGTGCCTGCCGTCCAGGACTCGTGTGTGCCGTGGGGGAGCGGTAGGCGGCCCAGCCACAAGTGTTCCCATCTTCCTGCCCAAACAAAATCTGTGACGGGAACCCTATGTTGATCTCATCGGGCAGCCAAGCCGTGGGCAGCGGCCTAACGTCTGCTGGGGGAGCACAGTCACACTGAATGCTATTCTCAAGACAGACAAAACAGTGGCAACGCACTATGCCAAGCTGCTACCTCCCAGGCCCTTGCCGGACTCTTTCACCCCCCTGGACTTTCCGCTGACGTTTTCCACAACGTAGTTGCTTCTCTCTGTCTCTCTGTCTCTCTCAATCTCATAATTTCCCTCTCTCTCGGGCCACGTTCCTCCCAACGCTCTCTCGTCCACTTCTACTGGGGCCCACGTCCTCTCCTGCTCTCTCTGTCTCAACGTGATTGACTTTCTTCTACTGCCCGGGACTTCCTGCCCACGTGTGCCTTTAAAACGGTAAGCGCCACAACTCAACGTGTGAGACATCGTGCGAGATATCGTGCAGTTAGGCCGAGAGGCGGCAAGACAAACGCTCAAGAACTCAAGTACCCGGACACGCCCTCCGCTTCTAGCACCACCAGCAACACCACCCCAGGGGCATGCTTTCGAGGTCCCCCAAGCCAAGTTGAGGCAAGTCCCAGTTGAATGTCATCCCGTTCCTCTTGGACACGGCGGACCGCGCTCACCCTTAAAGGTGGGTTGAGGTGGAAGGTGAATGTCCCTTTGCCTGGCAGTGTCTCTGCACACGGGCGAGGAGGGGCACGCGCATCCGCCTGGCTGGCTCTCTAGCTGGATTCAGGTGGAACGGAGGACCATGAACCCTCTGGACCTGTTCTGCTTTGGTCCTGTGCTTTTAAGGTTTCGGGCCTAAGAGGCCCGTCAACCCCTTCTGCCTTCTTGCAGTTGATTTAAAAAAAAAAAAAAAAAAAAAAAAAAAAAAACACACACACACACACGCAAAAACGGGACATTCCACCTGCCACCTCCAGAGGGTCCTCTAGGTTCCTTCTCCACCCCTGAATTGAGCGAAGCGGTGCCGAACTCCACCCTTTGGGCACGAGCCCCTGTGCACTTGGGAGACTCCTGAACACCCTCGGAGAAGCCAGAAAGCCCCGGGAGACGGCCCCGTCTGCTGCTGCACCAGATCGGGTCTTGCAAAGGATGCATCCTCCGAGCCTCCTTCCTGCACGTCCCGTGGGGCCTGC
This sequence comes from Pongo pygmaeus, assembly GCF_028885625.2. Lineage (NCBI taxonomy): Eukaryota > Metazoa > Chordata > Mammalia > Primates > Hominidae > Pongo > Pongo pygmaeus. The sequence goes on along the minus strand of NC_072396.2, from coordinate 120,055,901 downwards.
CCCGATGCCACCTGAGGGACCCACTGGAGGAGAGGCACGGGGATGCTGCCTGAGCAGCAGACCCTTCTGGCGCGGAGCAGGCTGTCCCCAGGCAGAGTCCGACGGGTCCTTCCTTCTGGGTGCTCTCGGCTGCCCGGACTCCAGCAGGCCTGGGAAGGCCCCGGTCCCCCTTAGCTGATGCCCAGAGAGTCTCCGTTTCTCGAGCTTTGCCACCGAACTCATCGGTCGGTGCGCCTCTGACCACAGGGCAAGGGCCTGCGCACCCCCAAAGACAACCGGGGGCCCCGGAAGGCCCCCAGGCAGAAATGAGCACCACGGGGAATGGCCCTCCTCCAAGACAACCTCGGGGACATGGACAAGGCAAGACAGGGTCGCAAGTCTCAACAAGGCGGGTGCGCGGTGTCTGAGGGTGGCCTGGCCTTGCGTGCACCTCGTCAAGAACCGTCTGGGTACGGGCCCCGCGGGATGCCCCACGGCCCACCTTCCTCCCTAGGACTCAAGGAGGAAGGCCCCGGCGACGGCCGGCGCCGGCCAGCACCGGCGGGCACCGGCGCCAACGGCCACGGAACTCAGCTCTGGGAGTTGGCCCCCCTCACTGGCGTGCAGTGTGGCCCACGGAGCCTCCCCGGCCGAGGACCCGGCTCGGCCGTCACCCCGGTTGCTCCCACGGGAAGGGGCACCAGGCACACTGCCCAAGGCCCCGAGCCCGGGCTCCCTGGCGGAGGCCTCCCCTAGTCCCGCCCAGATCATGGCCGCCACCAGGCTCCCGAGCCATGGCTTCCTGTAGGGGAACGGCCAGGCGGCCCGGCTGTCCAGCTAGTCCTGGCGCCCATCTCTGCGGCTTCCACGGCCCGACCCGGCGGCGGACCCTGCTTCTCTGGGGCCTCCAGAGACCTCGGATCCGCCCGGGCACCTGCCCTAGTCCTGCCCGGTGCCCCAGGACGGTCCCAAGCCACTCCCCGCCAGGCGAGCACAGCGAAGGGTGCTCGGGATCGCCAAGCCAGTTCCTCTTGATGGCAGTGTTGCTCCACGAATGCCCACCTGCCCTCCCCCCAGGTCCACTCCCTCCGCCCTTTGCTGAGGAAAAAACGCCAACGGCGCTCCGCACATGGCGGATCAGCATCTCGGCCGCTTTGGGCCAGCCCTGGCCCACCTGCGGGACCCTGTCCTTGGCAGATGGGACTCGGCGGGATCCTTCTTACTAGCCTGCCTTCCTGACAAACCAGAAAGCGGTCCCCTTGGGCCGCCCTGGGGATGGACCCGACCTAACAGCATCGCTAACCATGCCGTTAGGATGGGAGGATGGTGGGACCCGCAGGGAAGAGGAGGAGACTGGGCACACAGTAGGTTCCAAGCCCCGGCCCGGCCCCGCGGGACACATTTGCACTTGGGCATTCTCGCGGGTCACCGCAGGGCCAGCTTGACCGAGAGGTCAAAGGCCACTGGCGTCCCACTGACCCCTGGGGGTTTGGCCTCAAACTTCAGGTGAACCTACAATTCCGGAATAGCGGGACCGGGTCCCGGGCCCTTCTCACGTGGCAGCACCGGCAAGGGGCTGGGGGAAGAGCCCACGCCAGCCTACGCCAGACAGGAGGGGAGCCAGTGGCCACCCCAAACACACCCGTCCTCCTCACACCTGGCCTACGTCCAACTCTCCACGGCTCTCCCCAGAAGGCTTCACGTAGAAGACACACAGAGGCGTGCCTGCCGTCCAGGACTCGTGTGTGCCGTGGGGGAGCGGTAGGCGGCCCAGCCACAAGTGTTCCCATCTTCCTGCCCAAACAAAATCTGTGACGGGAACCCTATGTTGATCTCATCGGGCAGCCAAGCCGTGGGCAGCGGCCTAACGTCTGCTGGGGGAGCACAGTCACACTGAATGCTATTCTCAAGACAGACAAAACAGTGGCAACGCACTATGCCAAGCTGCTACCTCCCAGGCCCTTGCCGGACTCTTTCACCCCCCTGGACTTTCCGCTGACGTTTTCCACAACGTAGTTGCTTCTCTCTGTCTCTCTGTCTCTCTCAATCTCATAATTTCCCTCTCTCTCGGGCCACGTTCCTCCCAACGCTCTCTCGTCCACTTCTACTGGGGCCCACGTCCTCTCCTGCTCTCTCTGTCTCAACGTGATTGACTTTCTTCTACTGCCCGGGACTTCCTGCCCACGTGTGCCTTTAAAACGGTAAGCGCCGCAACTCAACGTGTGAGACATCGTGCGAGATATCGTGCAGTTAGGCCGAGAGGCGGCAAGACAAACGCTCAAGAACTCAAGTACCCGGACACGCCCTCCGCTTCTAGCACCACCAGCAACACCACCCCAGGGGCATGCTTTCGAGGTCCCCCAAGCCAAGTTGAGGCAAGTCCCAGTTGAATGTCATCCCGTTCCTCTTGGACACGGCGGACCGCGCTCACCCTTAAAGGTGGGTTGAGGTGGAAGGTGAATGTCCCTTTGCCTGGCAGTGTCTCTGCACACGGGCGAGGAGGGGCACGCGCATCCGCCTGGCTGGCTCTCTAGCTGGATTCAGGTGGAACGGAGGACCATGAACCCTCTGGACCTGTTCTGCTTTGGTCCTGTGCTTTTAAGGTTTCGGGCCTAAGAGGCCCGTCAACCCCTTCTGCCTTCTTGCAGTTGATTTAAAAAAAAAAAAAAAAAAAAAAAAAAAAAAACACACACACACACACGCAAAAACGGGACATTCCACCTGCCACCTCCAGAGGGTCCTCTAGGTTCCTTCTCCACCCCTGAATTGAGCGAAGCGGTGCCGAACTCCACCCTTTGGGCACGAGCCCCTGTGCACTTGGGAGACTCCTGAACACCCTCGGAGAAGCCAGAAAGCCCCGGGAGACGGCCCCGTCTGCTGCTGCACCAGATCGGGTCTTGCAAAGGATGCATCCTCCGAGCCTCCTTCCTGCACGTCCCGTGGGGCCTGCCCCGATGCCACCTGAGGGACCCACTGGAGGAGAGGCACGGGGATGCTGCCTGAGCAGCAGACCCTTCTGGCGCGGAGCAGGCTGTCCCCAGGCAGAGTCCGACGGGTCCTTCCTTCTGGGTGCTCTCGGCTGCCCGGACTCCAGCAGGCCTGGGAAGGCCCCGGTCCCCCTTAGCTGATGCCCAGAGAGTCTCCGTTTCTCGAGCTTTGCCACCGAACTCATCGGTCGGTGCGCCTCTGACCACAGGGCAAGGGCCTGCGCACCCCCAAAGACAACCGGGGGCCCCGGAAGGCCCCCAGGCAGAAATGAGCACCACGGGGAATGGCCCTCCTCCAAGACAACCTCGGGGACATGGACAAGGCAAGACAGGGTCGCAAGTCTCAACAAGGCGGGTGCGCGGTGTCTGAGGGTGGCCTGGCCTTGCGTGCACCTCGTCAAGAACCGTCTGGGTACGGGCCCCGCGGGATGCCCCGCGGCCCACCTTCCTCCCTAGGACTCAAGGAGGAAGGCCCCGGCGACGGCCGGCGCCGGCCAGCACCGGCGGGCACCGGCGCCAACGGCCACGGAACTCAGCTCTGGGAGTTGGCCCCCCTCACTGGCGTGCAGTGTGGCCCACGGAGCCTCCCCGGCCGAGGACCCGGCTCGGCCGTCACCCCGGTTGCTCCCACGGGAAGGGGCACCAGGCACACTGCCCAAGGCCCCGAGCCCGGGCTCCCTGGCGGAGGCCTCCCCTAGTCCCGCCCAGATCATGGCCGCCACCAGGCTCCCGAGCCATGGCTTCCTGTAGGGGAACGGCCAGGCGGCCCGGCTGTCCAGCTAGTCCTGGCGCCCATCTCTGCGGCTTCCACGGCCCGACCCGGCGGCGGACCCTGCTTCTCTGGGGCCTCCAGAGACCTCGGATCCGCCCGGGCACCTGCCCTAGTCCTGCCCGGTGCCCCAGGACGGTCCCAAGCCACTCCCCGCCAGGCGAGCACAGCGAAGGGTGCTCGGGATCGCCAAGCCAGTTCCTCTTGATGGCAGTGTTGCTCCACGAATGCCCACCTGCCCTCCCCCCAGGTCCACTCCCTCCGCCCTTTGCTGAGGAAAAAACGCCAACGGCGCTCCGCACATGGCGGATCAGCATCTCGGCCGCTTTGGGCCAGCCCTGGCCCACCTGCGGGACCCTGTCCTTGGCAGATGGGACTGGGCGGGATCCTTCTTACTAGCCTGCCTTCCTGACAAACCAGAAAGCGGTCCCCTTGGGCCGCCCTGGGGATGGACCCGACCTAACAGCATCGCTAACCATGCCGTTAGGATGGGAGGATGGTGGGACCCGCAGGGAAGAGGAGGAGACTGGGCACACAGTAGGTTCCAAGCCCCGGCCCGGCCCCGCGGGACACATTTGCACTTGGGCATTCTCGCGGGTCACCGCAGGGCCAGCTTGACCGAGAGGTCAAAGGCCACTGGCGTCCCACTGACCCCTGGGGGTTTGGCCTCAAACTTCAGGTGAACCTACAATTCCGGAATAGCGGGACCGGGTCCCGGGCCCTTCTCACGTGGCAGCACCGGCAAGGGGCTGGGGGAAGAGCCCACGCCAGCCTACGCCAGACAGGAGGGGAGCCAGTGGCCACCCCAAACACACCCGTCCTCCTCACACCTGGCCTACGTCCAACTCTCCACGGCTCTCCCCAGAAGGCTTCACGTAGAAGACACACAGAGGCGTGCCTGCCGTCCAGGACTCGTGTGTGCCGTGGGGGAGCGGTAGGCGGCCCAGCCACAAGTGTTCCCATCTTCCTGCCCAAACAAAATCTGTGACGGGAACCCTATGTTGATCTCATCGGGCAGCCAAGCCGTGGGCAGCGGCCTAACGTCTGCTGGGGGAGCACAGTCACACTGAATGCTATTCTCAAGACAGACAAAACAGTGGCAACGCACTATGCCAAGCTGCTACCTCCCAGGCCCTTGCCGGACTCTTTCACCCCCCTGGACTTTCCGCTGACGTTTTCCACAACGTAGTTGCTTCTCTCTGTCTCTCTGTCTCTCTCAATCTCATAATTTCCCTCTCTCTCGGGCCACGTTCCTCCCAACGCTCTCTCGTCCACTTCTACTGGGGCCCACGTCCTCTCCTGCTCTCTCTGTCTCAACGTGATTGACTTTCTTCTACTGCCCGGGACTTCCTGCCCACGTGTGCCTTTAAAACGGTAAGCGCCGCAACTCAACGTGTGAGACATCGTGCGAGATATCGTGCAGTTAGGCCGAGAGGCGGCAAGACAAACGCTCAAGAACTCAAGTACCCGGACACGCCCTCCGCTTCTAGCACCACCAGCAACACCACCCCAGGGGCATGCTTTCGAGGTCCCCCAAGCCAAGTTGAGGCAAGTCCCAGTTGAATGTCATCCCGTTCCTCTTGGACACGGCGGACCGCGCTCACCCTTAAAGGTGGGTTGAGGTGGAAGGTGAATGTCCCTTTGCGTGGCAGTGTCTCTGCACACGGGCGAGGAGGGGCACGCGCATCCGCCTGGCTGGCTCTCTAGCTGGATTCAGGTGGAACGGAGGACCATGAACCCTCTGGACCTGTTCTGCTTTGGTCCTGTGCTTTTAAGGTTTCGGGCCTAAGAGGCCCGTCAACCCCTTCTGCCTTCTTGCAGTTGATTTAAAAAAAAAAAAAAAAAAACACACACACACACACACACACAAAAGCGGGACATTCCACCTGCCACCTCCAGAGGGTCCTCTAGGTTCCTTCTCCACCCCTGAATTGAGCGAAGCGGTGCCGAACTCCACCCTTTGGGCACGAGCCCCTGTGCACTTGGGAGACTCCTGAACACCCTCGGAGAAGCCAGAAAGCCCCGGGAGACGGCCCCGTCTGCTGCTGCACCAGATCGGGTCTTGCAAAGGATGCATCCTCCGAGCCTCCTTCCTGCACGTCCCGTGGGGCCTGCCCCGATGCCACCTGAGGGACCCACTGGAGGAGAGGCACGGGGATGCTGCCTGAGCAGCAGACCCTTCTGGCGCGGAGCAGGCTGTCCCCAGGCAGAGTCCGACGGGTCCTTCCTTCTGGGTGCTCTCGGCTGCCCGGACTCCAGCAGGCCTGGGAAGGCCCCGGTCCCCCTTAGCTGATGCCCAGAGAGTCTCCGTTTCTCGAGCTTTGCCACCGAACTCATCGGTCGGTGCGCCTCTGACCACAGGGCAAGGGCCTGCGCACCCCCAAAGACAACCGGGGGCCCCGGAAGGCCCCCAGGCAGAAATGAGCACCACGGGGAATGGCCCTCCTCCAAGACAACCTCGGGGACATGGACAAGGCAAGACAGGGTCGCAAGTCTCAACAAGGCGGGTGCGCGGTGTCTGAGGGTGGCCTGGCCTTGCGTGCACCTCGTCAAGAACCGTCTGGGTACGGGCCCCGCGGGATGCCCCGCGGCCCACCTTCCTCCCTAGGACGCAAGGAGGAAGGCCCCGGCGACGGCCGGCGCCGGCCAGCACCGGCGGGCACCGGCGCCAACGGCCACGGAACTCAGCTCTGGGAGTTGGCCCCCCTCACTGGCGTGCAGTGTGGCCCACGGAGCCTCCCCGGCCGAGGACCCGGCTCGGCCGTCACCCCGGTTGCTCCCACGGGAAGGGGCACCAGGCACACTGCCCAAGGCCCCGAGCCCGGGCTCCCTGGCGGAGGCCTCCCCTAGTCCCGCCCAGATCATGGCCGCCACCAGGCTCCCGAGCCATGGCTTCCTGTAGGGGAACGGCCAGGCGGCCCGGCTGTCCAGCTAGTCCTGGCGCCCATCTCTGCGGCTTCCACGGCCCGACCCGGCGGCGGACCCTGCTTCTCTGGGGCCTCCAGAGACCTCGGATCCGCCCGGGCACCTGCCCTAGTCCTGCCCGGTGCCCCAGGACGGTCCCAAGCCACTCCCCGCCAGGCGAGCACAGCGAAGGGTGCTCGGGATCGCCAAGCCAGTTCCTCTTGATGGCAGTGTTGCTCCACGAATGCCCACCTGCCCTCCCCCCAGGTCCACTCCCTCCGCCCTTTGCTGAGGAAAAAACGCCAACGGCGCTCCGCACATGGCGGATCAGCATCTCGGCCGCTTTGGGCCAGCCCTGGCCCACCTGCGGGACCCTGTCCTTGGCAGATGGGACTGGGCGGGATCCTTCTTACTAGCCTGCCTTCCTGACAAACCAGAAAGCGGTCCCCTTGGGCCGCCCTGGGGATGGACCCGACCTAACAGCATCGCTAACCATGCCGTTAGGATGGGAGGATGGTGGGACCCGCAGGGAAGAGGAGGAGACTGGGCACACAGTAGGTTCCAAGCCCCGGCCCGGCCCCGCGGGACACATTTGCACTTGGGCATTCTCGCGGGTCACCGCAGGGCCAGCTTGACCGAGAGGTCAAAGGCCACTGGCGTCCCACTGACCCCTGGGGGTTTGGCCTCAAACTTCAGGTGAACCTACAATTCCGGAATAGCGGGACCGGGTCCCGGGCCCTTCTCACGTGGCAGCACCGGCAAGGGGCTGGGGGAAGAGCCCACGCCAGCCTACGCCAGACAGGAGGGGAGCCAGTGGCCACCCCAAACACACCCGTCCTCCTCACACCTGGCCTACGTCCAACTCTCCACGGCTCTCCCCAGAAGGCTTCACGTAGAAGACACACAGAGGCGTGCCTGCCGTCCAGGACTCGTGTGTGCCGTGGGGGAGCGGTAGGCGGCCCAGCCACAAGTGTTCCCATCTTCCTGCCCAAACAAAATCTGTGACGGGAACCCTATGTTGATCTCATCGGGCAGCCAAGCCGTGGGCAGCGGCCTAACGTCTGCTGGGGGAGCACAGTCACACTGAATGCTATTCTCAAGACAGACAAAACAGTGGCAACGCACTATGCCAAGCTGCTACCTCCCAGGCCCTTGCCGGACTCTTTCACCCCCCTGGACTTTCCGCTGACGTTTTCCACAACGTAGTTGCTTCTCTCTGTCTCTCTGTCTCTCTCAATCTCATAATTTCCCTCTCTCTCGGGCCACGTTCCTCCCAACGCTCTCTCGTCCACTTCTACTGGGGCCCACGTCCTCTCCTGCTCTCTCTGTCTCAACGTGATTGACTTTCTTCTACTGCCCGGGACTTCCTGCCCACGTGTGCCTTTAAAACGGTAAGCGCCGCAACTCAACGTGTGAGACATCGTGCGAGATATCGTGCAGTTAGGCCGAGAGGCGGCAAGACAAACGCTCAAGAACTCAAGTACCCGGACACGCCCTCCGCTTCTAGCACCACCAGCAACACCACCCCAGGGGCATGCTTTCGAGGTCCCCCAAGCCAAGTTGAGGCAAGTCCCAGTTGAATGTCATCCCGTTCCTCTTGGACACGGCGGACCGCGCTCACCCTTAAAGGTGGGTTGAGGTGGAAGGTGAATGTCCCTTTGCGTGGCAGTGTCTCTGCACACGGGCGAGGAGGGGCACGCGCATCCGCCTGGCTGGCTCTCTAGCTGGATTCAGGTGGAACGGAGGACCATGAACCCTCTGGACCTGTTCTGCTTTGGTCCTGTGCTTTTAAGGTTTCGGGCCTAAGAGGCCCGTCAACTCCTTCTGCCTTCTTGCAGTTGATTTAAAAAAAAAAAAAAAAAAAAAACACACACACACACGCAAAAGCGGGACATTCCACCTGCCACCTCCAGAGGGTCCTCTAGGTTCCTTCTCCACCCCTGAATTGAGCGAAGCGGTGCCGAACTCCACCCTTTGGGCACGAGCCCCTGTGCACTTGGGAGACTCCTGAACACCCTCGGAGAAGCCAGAAAGCCCCGGGAGACGGCCCCGTCTGCTGCTGCACCAGATCGGGTCTTGCAAAGGATGCATCCTCCGAGCCTCCTTCCTGCACGTCCCGTGGGGCCTGCCCCGATGCCACCTGAGGGACCCACTGGAGGAGAGGCACGGGGATGCTGCCTGAGCAGCAGACCCTTCTGGCGCGGAGCAGGCTGTCCCCAGGCAGAGTCCGACGGGTCCTTCCTTCTGGGTGCTCTCGGCTGCCCGGACTCCAGCAGGCCTGGGAAGGCCCCGGTCCCCCTTAGCTGATGCCCAGAGAGTCTCCGTTTCTCGAGCTTTGCCACCGAACTCATCGGTCGGTGCGCCTCTGACCACAGGGCAAGGGCCTGCGCACCCCCAAAGACAACCGGGGGCCCCGGAAGGCCCCCAGGCAGAAATGAGCACCACGGGGAATGGCCCTCCTCCAAGACAACCTCGGGGACATGGACAAGGCAAGACAGGGTCGCAAGTCTCAACAAGGCGGGTGCGCGGTGTCTGAGGGTGGCCTGGCCTTGCGTGCACCTCGTCAAGAACCGTCTGGGTACGGGCCCCGCGGGATGCCCCGCGGCCCACCTTCCTCCCTAGGACTCAAGGAGGAAGGCCCCGGCGACGGCCGGCGCCGGCCAGCACCGGCGGGCACCGGCGCCAACGGCCACGGAACTCAGCTCTGGGAGTTGGCCCCCCTCACTGGCGTGCAGTGTGGCCCACGGAGCCTCCCCGGCCGAGGACCCGGCTCGGCCGTCACCCCGGTTGCTCCCACGGGAAGGGGCACCAGGCACACTGCCCAAGGCCCCGAGCCCGGGCTCCCTGGCGGAGGCCTCCCCTAGTCCCGCCCAGATCATGGCCGCCACCAGGCTCCCGAGCCATGGCTTCCTGTAGGGGAACGGCCAGGCGGCCCGGCTGTCCAGCTAGTCCTGGCGCCCGTCTCTGCGGCTTCCACGGCCCGACCCGGCGGCGGACCCTGCTTCTCTGGGGCCTCCAGAGACCTCGGATCCGCCCGGGCACCTGCCCTAGTCCTGCCCGGTGCCCCAGGACGGTCCCAAGCCACTCCCCGCCAGGCGAGCACAGCGAAGGGTGCTCGGGATCGCCAAGCCAGTTCCTCTTGATGGCAGTGTTGCTCCACGAATGCCCACCTGCCCTCCCCCCAGGTCCACTCCCTCCGCCCTTTGCTGAGGAAAAAACGCCAACGGCGCTCCGCACATGGCGGATCAGCATCTCGGCCGCTTTGGGCCAGCCCTGGCCCACCTGCGGGACCCTGTCCTTGGCAGATGGGACTGGGCGGGATCCTTCTTACTAGCCTGCCTTCCTGACAAACCAGAAAGCGGTCCCCTTGGGCCGCCCTGGGGATGGACCCGACCTAACAGCATCGCTAACCATGCCGTTAGGATGGGAGGATGGTGGGACCCGCAGGGAAGAGGAGGAGACTGGGCACACAGTAGGTTCCAAGCCCCGGCCCGGCCCCGCGGGACACATTTGCACTTGGGCATTCTCGCGGGTCACCGCAGGGCCAGCTTGACCGAGAGGTCAAAGGCCACTGGCGTCCCACTGACCCCTGGGGGTTTGGCCTCAAACTTCAGGTGAACCTACAATTCCGGAATAGCGGGACCGGGTCCCGGGCCCTTCTCACGTGGCAGCACCGGCAAGGGGCTGGGGGAAGAGCCCACGCCAGCCTACGCCAGACAGGAGGGGAGCCAGTGGCCACCCCAAACACACCCGTCCTCCTCACACCTGGCCTACGTCCAACTCTCCACGGCTCTCCCCAGAAGGCTTCACGTAGAAGACACACAGAGGCGTGCCTGCCGTCCAGGACTCGTGTGTGCCGTGGGGGAGCGGTAGGCGGCCCAGCCACAAGTGTTCCCATCTTCCTGCCCAAACAAAATCTGTGACGGGAACCCTATGTTGATCTCATCGGGCAGCCAAGCCGTGGGCAGCGGCCTAACGTCTGCTGGGGGAGCACAGTCACACTGAATGCTATTCTCAAGACAGACAAAACAGTGGCAACGCACTATGCCAAGCTGCTACCTCCCAGGCCCTTGCCGGACTCTTTCACCCCCCTGGACTTTCCGCTGACGTTTTCCACAACGTAGTTGCTTCTCTCTGTCTCTCTGTCTCTCTCAATCTCATAATTTCCCTCTCTCTCGGGCCACGTTCCTCCCAACGCTCTCTCGTCCACTTCTACTGGGGCCCACGTCCTCTCCTGCTCTCTCTGTCTCAACGTGATTGACTTTCTTCTACTGCCCGGGACTTCCTGCCCACGTGTGCCTTTAAAACGGTAAGCGCCGCAACTCAACGTGTGAGACATCGTGCGAGATATCGTGCAGTTAGGCCGAGAGGCGGCAAGACAAACGCTCAAGAACTCAAGTACCCGGACACGCCCTCCGCTTCTAGCACCACCAGCAACACCACCCCAGGGGCATGCTTTCGAGGTCCCCCAAGCCAAGTTGAGGCAAGTCCCAGTTGAATGTCATCCCGTTCCTCTTGGACACGGCGGACCGCGCTCACCCTTAAAGGTGGGTTGAGGTGGAAGGTGAATGTCCCTTTGCGTGGCAGTGTCTCTGCACACGGGCGAGGAGGGGCACGCGCATCCGCCTGGCTGGCTCTCTAGCTGGATTCAGGTGGAACGGAGGACCATGAACCCTCTGGACCTGTTCTGCTTTGGTCCTGTGCTTTTAAGGTTTCGGGCCTAAGAGGCCCGTCAACTCCTTCTGCCTTCTTGCAGTTGATTTAAAAAAAAAAAAAAAAAAAAAACACACACACACACGCAAAAGCGGGACATTCCACCTGCCACCTCCAGAGGGTCCTCTAGGTTCCTTCTCCACCCCTGAATTGAGCGAAGCGGTGCCGAACTCCACCCTTTGGGCACGAGCCCCTGTGCACTTGGGAGACTCCTGAACACCCTCGGAGAAGCCAGAAAGCCCCGGGAGACGGCCCCGTCTGCTGCTGCACCAGATCGGGTCTTGCAAAGGATGCATCCTCCGAGCCTCCTTCCTGCACGTACCGTGGGGCCTGCCCCGATGCCACCTGAGGGACCCACTGGAGGAGAGGCACGGGGATGCTGCCTGAGCAGCAGACCCTTCTGGCGCGGAGCAGGCTGTCCCCAGGCAGAGTCCGACGGGTCCTTCCTTCTGGGTGCTCTCGGCTGCCCGGACTCCAGCAGGCCTGGGAAGGCCCCGGTCCCCCTTAGCTGATGCCCAGAGAGTCTCCGTTTCTCGAGCTTTGCCACCGAACTCATCGGTCGGTGCGCCTCTGACCACAGGGCAAGGGCCTGCGCACCCCCAAAGACAACCGGGGGCCCCGGAAGGCCCCCAGGCAGAAATGAGCACCACGGGGAATGGCCCTCCTCCAAGACAACCTCGGGGACATGGACAAGGCAAGACAGGGTCGCAAGTCTCAACAAGGCGGGTGCGCGGTGTCTGAGGGTGGCCTGGCCTTGCGTGCACCTCGTCAAGAACCGTCTGGGTACGGGCCCCGCGGGATGCCCCGCGGCCCACCTTCCTCCCTAGGACTCAAGGAGGAAGGCCCCGGCGACGGCCGGCGCCGGCCAGCACCGGCGGGCACCGGCGCCAACGGCCACGGAACTCAGCTCTGGGAGTTGGCCCCCCTCACTGGCGTGCAGTGTGGCCCACGGAGCCTCCCCGGCCGAGGACCCGGCTCGGCCGTCACCCCGGTTGCTCCCACGGGAAGGGGCACCAGGCACACTGCCCAAGGCCCCGAGCCCGGGCTCCCTGGCGGAGGCCTCCCCTAGTCCCGCCCAGATCATGGCCGCCACCAGGCTCCCGAGCCATGGCTTCCTGTAGGGGAACGGCCAGGCGGCCCGGCTGTCCAGCTAGTCCTGGCGCCCATCTCTGCGGCTTCCACGGCCCGACCCGGCGGCGGACCCTGCTTCTCTGGGGCCTCCAGAGACCTCGGATCCGCCCGGGCACCTGCCCTAGTCCTGCCCGGTGCCCCAGGACGGTCCCAAGCCACTCCCCGCCAGGCGAGCACAGCGAAGGGTGCTCGGGATCGCCAAGCCAGTTCCTCTTGATGGCAGTGTTGCTCCACGAATGCCCACCTGCCCTCCCCCCAGGTCCACTCCCTCCGCCCTTTGCTGAGGAAAAAACGCCAACGGCGCTCCGCACATGGCGGATCAGCATCTCGGCCGCTTTGGGCCAGCCCTGGCCCACCTGCGGGACCCTGTCCTTGGCAGATGGGACTGGGCGGGATCCTTCTTACTAGCCTGCCTTCCTGACAAACCAGAAAGCGGTCCCCTTGGGCCGCCCTGGGGATGGACCCGACCTAACAGCATCGCTAACCATGCCGTTAGGATGGGAGGATGGTGGGACCCGCAGGGAAGAGGAGGAGACTGGGCACACAGTAGGTTCCAAGCCCCGGCCCGGCCCCGCGGGACACATTTGCACTTGGGCATTCTCGCGGGTCACCGCAGGGCCAGCTTGACCGAGAGGTCAAAGGCCACTGGCGTCCCACTGACCCCTGGGGGTTTGGCCTCAAACTTCAGGTGAACCTACAATTCCGGAATAGCGGGACCGGGTCCCGGGCCCTTCTCACGTGGCAGCACCGGCAAGGGGCTGGGGGAAGAGCCCACGCCAGCCTACGCCAGACAGGAGGGGAGCCAGTGGCCACCCCAAACACACCCGTCCTCCTCACACCTGGCCTACGTCCAACTCTCCACGGCTCTCCCCAGAAGGCTTCACGTAGAAGACACACAGAGGCGTGCCTGCCGTCCAGGACTCGTGTGTGCCGTGGGGGAGCGGTAGGCGGCCCAGCCACAAGTGTTCCCATCTTCCTGCCCAAACAAAATCTGTGACGGGAACCCTATGTTGATCTCATCGGGCAGCCAAGCCGTGGGCAGCGGCCTAACGTCTGCTGGGGGAGCACAGTCACACTGAATGCTATTCTCAAGACAGACAAAACAGTGGCAACGCACTATGCCAAGCTGCTACCTCCCAGGCCCTTGCCGGACTCTTTCACCCCCCTGGACTTTCCGCTGACGTTTTCCACAACGTAGTTGCTTCTCTCTGTCTCTCTGTCTCTCTCAATCTCATAATTTCCCTCTCTCTCGGGCCACGTTCCTCCCAACGCTCTCTCGTCCACTTCTACTGGGGCCCACGTCCTCTCCTGCTCTCTCTGTCTCAACGTGATTGACTTTCTTCTACTGCCCGGGACTTCCTGCCCACGTGTGCCTTTAAAACGGTAAGCGCCGCAACTCAACGTGTGAGACATCGTGCGAGATATCGTGCAGTTAGGCCGAGAGGCGGCAAGACAAACGCTCAAGAACTCAAGTACCCGGACACGCCCTCCGCTTCTAGCACCACCAGCAACACCACCCCAGGGGCATGCTTTCGAGGTCCCCCAAGCCAAGTTGAGGCAAGTCCCAGTTGAATGTCATCCCGTTCCTCTTGGACACGGCGGACCGCGCTCACCCTTAAAGGTGGGTTGAGGTGGAAGGTGAATGTCCCTTTGCCTGGCAGTGTCTCTGCACACGGGCGAGGAGGGGCACGCGCATCCGCCTGGCTGGCTCTCTAGCTGGATTCAGGTGGAACGGAGGACCATGAACCCTCTGGACCTGTTCTGCTTTGGTCCTGTGCTTTTAAGGTTTCGGGCCTAAGAGGCCCGTCAACCCCTTCTGCCTTCTTGCAGTTGATTTAAAAAAAAAAAAAAAAAAAAAAAAAAAAACACACACACACACACGCAAAAACGGGACATTCCACCTGCCACCTCCAGAGGGTCCTCTAGGTTCCTTCTCCACCCCTGAATTGAGCGAAGCGGTGCCGAACTCCACCCTTTGGGCACGAGCCCCTGTGCACTTGGGAGACTCCTGAACACCCTCGGAGAAGCCAGAAAGCCCCGGGAGACGGCCCCGTCTGCTGCTGCACCAGATCGGGTCTTGCAAAGGATGCATCCTCCGAGCCTCCTTCCTGCACGTCCCGTGGGGCCTGCCCCGATGCCACCTGAGGGACCCACTGGAGGAGAGGCACGGGGATGCTGCCTGAGCAGCAGACCCTTCTGGCGCGGAGCAGGCTGTCCCCAGGCAGAGTCCGACGGGTCCTTCCTTCTGGGTGCTCTCGGCTGCCCGGACTCCAGCAGGCCTGGGAAGGCCCCGGTCCCCCTTAGCTGATGCCCAGAGAGTCTCCGTTTCTCGAGCTTTGCCACCGAACTCATCGGTCGGTGCGCCTCTGACCACAGGGCAAGGGCCTGCGCACCCCCAAAGACAACCGGGGGCCCCGGAAGGCCCCCAGGCAGAAATGAGCACCACGGGGAATGGCCCTCCTCCAAGACAACCTCGGGGACATGGACAAGGCAAGACAGGGTCGCAAGTCTCAACAAGGCGGGTGCGCGGTGTCTGAGGGTGGCCTGGCCTTGCGTGCACCTCGTCAAGAACCGTCTGGGTACGGGCCCCGCGGGATGCCCCGCGGCCCACCTTCCTCCCTAGGACTCAAGGAGGAAGGCCCCGGCGACGGCCGGCGCCGGCCAGCACCGGCGGGCACCGGCGCCAACGGCCACGGAACTCAGCTCTGGGAGTTGGCCCCCCTCACTGGCGTGCAGTGTGGCCCACGGAGCCTCCCCGGCCGAGGACCCGGCTCGGCCGTCACCCCGGTTGCTCCCACGGGAAGGGGCACCAGGCACACTGCCCAAGGCCCCGAGCCCGGGCTCCCTGGCGGAGGCCTCCCCTAGTCCCGCCCAGATCATGGCCGCCACCAGGCTCCCGAGCCATGGCTTCCTGTAGGGGAACGGCCAGGCGGCCCGGCTGTCCAGCTAGTCCTGGCGCCCATCTCTGCGGCTTCCACGGCCCGACCCGGCGGCGGACCCTGCTTCTCTGGGGCCTCCAGAGACCTCGGATCCGCCCGGGCACCTGCCCTAGTCCTGCCCGGTGCCCCAGGACGGTCCCAAGCCACTCCCCGCCAGGCGAGCACAGCGAAGGGTGCTCGGGATCGCCAAGCCAGTTCCTCTTGATGGCAGTGTTGCTCCACGAATGCCCACCTGCCCTCCCCCCAGGTCCACTCCCTCCGCCCTTTGCTGAGGAAAAAACGCCAACGGCGCTCCGCACATGGCGGATCAGCATCTCGGCCGCTTTGGGCCAGCCCTGGCCCACCTGCGGGACCCTGTCCTTGGCAGATGGGACTGGGCGGGATCCTTCTTACTAGCCTGCCTTCCTGACAAACCAGAAAGCGGTCCCCTTGGGCCGCCCTGGGGATGGACCCGACCTAACAGCATCGCTAACCATGCCGTTAGGATGGGAGGATGGTGGGACCCGCAGGGAAGAGGAGGAGACTGGGCACACAGTAGGTTCCAAGCCCCGGCCCGGCCCCGCGGGACACATTTGCACTTGGGCATTCTCGCGGGTCACCGCAGGGCCAGCTTGACCGAGAGGTCAAAGGCCACTGGCGTCCCACTGACCCCTGGGGGTTTGGCCTCAAACTTCAGGTGAACCTACAATTCCAGAATAGCGGGACCGGGTCCCGGGCCCTTCTCACGTGGCAGCACCGGCAAAGGGCTGGGGGAAGAGCCCACGCCAGCCTACGCCAGACAGGAGGGGAGCCAGTGGCCACCCCAAACACACCCGTCCTCCTCACACCTGGCCTACGTCCAACTCTCCACGGCTCTCCCCAGAAGGCTTCACGTAGAAGACACACAGAGGCGTGCCTGCCGTCCAGGACTCGTGTGTGCCGTGGGGGAGCGGTAGGCGGCCCAGCCACAAGTGTTCCCATCTTCCTGCCCAAACAAAATCTGTGACGGGAACCCTATGTTGATCTCATCGGGCAGCCAAGCCGTGGGCAGCGGCCTAACGTCTGCTGGGGGAGCACAGTCACACTGAATGCTATTCTCAAGACAGACAAAACAGTGGCAACGCACTATGCCAAGCTGCTACCTCCCAGGCCCTTGCCGGACTCTTTCACCCCCCTGGACTTTCCGCTGACGTTTTCCACAACGTAGTTGCTTCTCTCTGTCTCTCTGTCTCTCTCAATCTCATAATTTCCCTCTCTCTCGGGCCACGTTCCTCCCAACGCTCTCTCGTCCACTTCTACTGGGGCCCACGTCCTCTCCTGCTCTCTCTGTCTCAACGTGATTGACTTTCTTCTACTGCCCGGGACTTCCTGCCCACGTGTGCCTTTAAAACGGTAAGCGCCGCAACTCAACGTGTGAGACATCGTGCGAGATATCGTGCAGTTAGGCCGAGAGGCGGCAAGACAAACGCTCAAGAACTCAAGTACCCGGACACGCCCTCCGCTTCTAGCACCACCAGCAACACCACCCCAGGGGCATGCTTTCGAGGTCCCCCAAGCCAAGTTGAGGCAAGTCCCAGTTGAATGTCATCCCGTTCCTCTTGGACACGGCGGACCGCGCTCACCCTTAAAGGTGGGTTGAGGTGGAAGGTGAATGTCCCTTTGCCTGGCAGTGTCTCTGCACACGGGCGAGGAGGGGCACGCGCATCCGCCTGGCTGGCTCTCTAGCTGGATTCAGGTGGAACGGAGGACCATGAACCCTCTGGACCTGTTCTGCTTTGGTCCTGTGCTTTTAAGGTTTCGGGCCTAAGAGGCCCGTCAACCCCTTCTGCCTTCTTGCAGTTGATTTAAAAAAAAAAAAAAAAAAAAAAAAAAAAAAACACACACACACACACGCAAAAACGGGACATTCCACCTGCCACCTCCAGAGGGTCCTCTAGGTTCCTTCTCCACCCCTGAATTGAGCGAAGCGGTGCCGAACTCCACCCTTTGGGCACGAGCCCCTGTGCACTTGGGAGACTCCTGAACACCCTCGGAGAAGCCAGAAAGCCCCGGGAGACGGCCCCGTCTGCTGCTGCACCAGATCGGGTCTTGCAAAGGATGCATCCTCCGAGCCTCCTTCCTGCACGTCCCGTGGGGCCTGCCCCGATGCCACCTGAGGGACCCATTGGAGGAGAGGCACGGGGATGCTGCCTGAGCAGCAGACCCTTCTGGCGCGGAGCAGGCTGTCCCCAGGCAGAGTCCGACGGGTCCTTCCTTCTGGGTGCTCTCGGCTGCCCGGACTCCAGCAGGCCTGGGAAGGCCCCGGTCCCCCTTAGCTGATGCCCAGAGAGTCTCCGTTTCTCGAGCTTTGCCACCGAACTCATCGGTCGGTGCGCCTCTGACCACAGGGCAAGGGCCTGCGCACCCCCAAAGACAACCGGGGGCCCCGGAAGGCCCCCAGGCAGAAATGAGCACCACGGGGAATGGCCCTCCTCCAAGACAACCTCGGGGACATGGACAAGGCAAGACAGGGTCGCAAGTCTCAACAAGGCGGGTGCGCGGTGTCTGAGGGTGGCCTGGCCTTGCGTGCACCTCGTCAAGAACCGTCTGGGTACGGGCCCCGCGGGATGCCCCGCGGCCCACCTTCCTCCCTAGGACTCAAGGAGGAAGGCCCCGGCGACGGCCGGCGCCGGCCAGCACCGGCGGGCACCGGCGCCAACGGCCACGGAACTCAGCTCTGGGAGTTGGCCCCCCTCACTGGCGTGCAGTGTGGCCCACGGAGCCTCCCCGGCCGAGGACCCGGCTCGGCCGTCACCCCGGTTGCTCCCACGGGAAGGGGCACCAGGCACACTGCCCAAGGCCCCGAGCCCGGGCTCCCTGGCGGAGGCCTCCCCTAGTCCCGCCCAGATCATGGCCGCCACCAGGCTCCCGAGCCATGGCTTCCTGTAGGGGAACGGCCAGGCGGCCCGGCTGTCCAGCTAGTCCTGGCGCCCATCTCTGCGGCTTCCACGGCCCGACCCGGCGGCGGACCCTGCTTCTCTGGGGCCTCCAGAGACCTCGGATCCGCCCGGGCACCTGCCCTAGTCCTGCCCGGTGCCCCAGGACGGTCCCAAGCCACTCCCCGCCAGGCGAGCACAGCGAAGGGTGCTCGGGATCGCCAAGCCAGTTCCTCTTGATGGCAGTGTTGCTCCACGAATGCCCACCTGCCCTCCCCCCAGGTCCACTCCCTCCGCCCTTTGCTGAGGAAAAAACGCCAACGGCGCTCCGCACATGGCGGATCAGCATCTCGGCCGCTTTGGGCCAGCCCTGGCCCACCTGCGGGACCCTGTCCTTGGCAGATGGGACTGGGCGGGATCCTTCTTACTAGCCTGCCTTCCTGACAAACCAGAAAGCGGTCCCCTTGGGCCGCCCTGGGGATGGACCCGACCTAACAGCATCGCTAACCATGCCGTTAGGATGGGAGGATGGTGGGACCCGCAGGGAAGAGGAGGAGACTGGGCACACAGTAGGTTCCAAGCCCCGGCCCGGCCCCGCGGGACACATTTGCACTTGGGCATTCTCGCGGGTCACCGCAGGGCCAGCTTGACCGAGAGGTCAAAGGCCACTGGCGTCCCACTGACCCCTGGGGGTTTGGCCTCAAACTTCAGGTGAACCTACAATTCCGGAATAGCGGGACCGGGTCCCGGGCCCTTCTCACGTGGCAGCACCGGCAAGGGGCTGGGGGAAGAGCCCACGCCAGCCTACGCCAGACAGGAGGGGAGCCAGTGGCCACCCCAAACACACCCGTCCTCCTCACACCTGGCCTACGTCCAACTCTCCACGGCTCTCCCCAGAAGGCTTCACGTAGAAGACACACAGAGGCGTGCCTGCCGTCCAGGACTCGTGTGTGCCGTGGGGGAGCGGTAGGCGGCCCAGCCACAAGTGTTCCCATCTTCCTGCCCAAACAAAATCTGTGACGGGAACCCTATGTTGATCTCATCGGGCAGCCAAGCCGTGGGCAGCGGCCTAACGTCTGCTGGGGGAGCACAGTCACACTGAATGCTATTCTCAAGACAGACAAAACAGTGGCAACGCACTATGCCAAGCTGCTACCTCCCAGGCCCTTGCCGGACTCTTTCACCCCCCTGGACTTTCCGCTGACGTTTTCCACAACGTAGTTGCTTCTCTCTGTCTCTCTGTCTCTCTCAATCTCATAATTTCCCTCTCTCTCGGGCCACGTTCCTCCCAACGCTCTCTCGTCCACTTCTACTGGGGCCCACGTCCTCTCCTGCTCTCTCTGTCTCAACGTGATTGACTTTCTTCTACTGCCCGGGACTTCCTGCCCACGTGTGCCTTTAAAACGGTAAGCGCCGCAACTCAACGTGTGAGACATCGTGCGAGATATCGTGCAGTTAGGCCGAGAGGCGGCAAGACAAACGCTCAAGAACTCAAGTACCCGGACACGCCCTCCGCTTCTAGCACCACCAGCAACACCACCCCAGGGGCATGCTTTCGAGGTCCCCCAAGCCAAGTTGAGGCAAGTCCCAGTTGAATGTCATCCCGTTCCTCTTGGACACGGCGGACCGCGCTCACCCTTAAAGGTGGGTTGAGGTGGAAGGTGAATGTCCCTTTGCGTGGCAGTGTCTCTGCACACGGGCGAGGAGGGGCACGCGCATCCGCCTGGCTGGCTCTCTAGCTGGATTCAGGTGGAACGGAGGACCATGAACCCTCTGGACCTGTTCTGCTTTGGTCCTGTGCTTTTAAGGTTTCGGGCCTAAGAGGCCCGTCAACCCCTTCTGCCTTCTTGCAGTTGATTTAAAAAAAAAAAAAAAAAAAAAAACACACACACACACACACACAAAAGCGGGACATTCCACCTGCCACCTCCAGAGGGTCCTCTAGGTTCCTTCTCCACCCCTGAATTGAGCGAAGCGGTGCCGAACTCCACCCTTTGGGCACGAGCCCCTGTGCACTTGGGAGACTCCTGAACACCCTCGGAGAAGCCAGAAAGCCCCGGGAGACGGCCCCGTCTGCTGCTGCACCAGATCGGGTCTTGCAAAGGATGCATCCTCCGAGCCTCCTTCCTGCACGTCCCGTGGGGCCTGCCCCGATGCCACCTGAGGGACCCACTGGAGGAGAGGCACGGGGATGCTGCCTGAGCAGCAGACCCTTCTGGCGCGGAGCAGGCTGTCCCCAGGCAGAGTCCGACGGGTCCTTCCTTCTGGGTGCTCTCGGCTGCCCGGACTCCAGCAGGCCTGGGAAGGCCCCGGTCCCCCTTAGCTGATGCCCAGAGAGTCTCCGTTTCTCGAGCTTTGCCACCGAACTCATCGGTCGGTGCGCCTCTGACCACAGGGCAAGGGCCTGCGCACCCCCAAAGACAACCGGGGGCCCCGGAAGGCCCCCAGGCAGAAATGAGCACCACGGGGAATGGCCCTCCTCCAAGACAACCTCGGGGACATGGACAAGGCAAGACAGGGTCGCAAGTCTCAACAAGGCGGGTGCGCGGTGTCTGAGGGTGGCCTGGCCTTGCGTGCACCTCGTCAAGAACCGTCTGGGTACGGGCCCCGCGGGATGCCCCGCGGCCCACCTTCCTCCCTAGGACGCAAGGAGGAAGGCCCCGGCGCCGGGCGGCGCCGGCCAGCACCGGCGGGCACCGGCGCCAACGGCCACGGAACTCAGCTCTGGGAGTTGGCCCCCCTCACTGGCGTGCAGTGTGGCCCACGGAGCCTCCCCGGCCGAGGACCCGGCTCGGCCGTCACCCCGGTTGCTCCCACGGGAAGGGGCACCAGGCACACTGCCCAAGGCCCCGAGCCCGGGCTCCCTGGCGGAGGCCTCCCCTAGTCCCGCCCAGATCATGGCCGCCACCAGGCTCCCGAGCCATGGCTTCCTGTAGGGGAACGGCCAGGCGGCCCGGCTGTCCAGCTAGTCCTGGCGCCCATCTCTGCGGCTTCCACGGCCCGACCCGGCGGCGGACCCTGCTTCTCTGGGGCCTCCAGAGACCTCGGATCCGCCCGGGCACCTGCCCTAGTCCTGCCCGGTGCCCCAGGACGGTCCCAAGCCACTCCCCGCCAGGCGAGCACAGCGAAGGGTGCTCGGGATCGCCAAGCCAGTTCCTCTTGATGGCAGTGTTGCTCCACGAATGCCCACCTGCCCTCCCCCCAGGTCCACTCCCTCCGCCCTTTGCTGAGGAAAAAACGCCAACGGCGCTCCGCACATGGCGGATCAGCATCTCGGCCGCTTTGGGCCAGCCCTGGCCCACCTGCGGGACCCTGTCCTTGGCAGATGGGACTGGGCGGGATCCTTCTTACTAGCCTGCCTTCCTGACAAACCAGAAAGCGGTCCCCTTGGGCCGCCCTGGGGATGGACCCGACCTAACAGCATCGCTAACCATGCCGTTAGGATGGGAGGATGGTGGGACCCGCAGGGAAGAGGAGGAGACTGGGCACACAGTAGGTTCCAAGCCCCGGCCCGGCCCCGCGGGACACATTTGCACTTGGGCATTCTCGCGGGTCACCGCAGGGCCAGCTTGACCGAGAGGTCAAAGGCCACTGGCGTCCCACTGACCCCTGGGGGTTTGGCCTCAAACTTCAGGTGAACCTACAATTCCGGAATAGCGGGACCGGGTCCCGGGCCCTTCTCACGTGGCAGCACCGGCAAGGGGCTGGGGGAAGAGCCCACGCCAGCCTACGCCAGACAGGAGGGGAGCCAGTGGCCACCCCAAACACACCCGTCCTCCTCACACCTGGCCTACGTCCAACTCTCCACGGCTCTCCCCAGAAGGCTTCACGTAGAAGACACACAGAGGCGTGCCTGCCGTCCAGGACTCGTGTGTGCCGTGGGGGAGCGGTAGGCGGCCCAGCCACAAGTGTTCCCATCTTCCTGCCCAAACAAAATCTGTGACGGGAACCCTATGTTGATCTCATCGGGCAGCCAAGCCGTGGGCAGCGGCCTAACGTCTGCTGGGGGAGCACAGTCACACTGAATGCTATTCTCAAGACAGACAAAACAGTGGCAACGCACTATGCCAAGCTGCTACCTCCCAGGCCCTTGCCGGACTCTTTCACCCCCCTGGACTTTCCGCTGACGTTTTCCACAACGTAGTTGCTTCTCTCTGTCTCTCTGTCTCTCTCAATCTCATAATTTCCCTCTCTCTCGGGCCACGTTCCTCCCAACGCTCTCTCGTCCACTTCTACTGGGGCCCACGTCCTCTCCTGCTCTCTCTGTCTCAACGTGATTGACTTTCTTCTACTGCCCGGGACTTCCTGCCCACGTGTGCCTTTAAAACGGTAAGCGCCGCAACTCAACGTGTGAGACATCGTGCGAGATATCGTGCAGTTAGGCCGAGAGGCGGCAAGACAAACGCTCAAGAACTCAAGTACCCGGACACGCCCTCCGCTTCTAGCACCACCAGCAACACCACCCCAGGGGCATGCTTTCGAGGTCCCCCAAGCCAAGTTGAGGCAAGTCCCAGTTGAATGTCATCCCGTTCCTCTTGGACACGGCGGACCGCGCTCACCCTTAAAGGTGGGTTGAGGTGGAAGGTGAATGTCCCTTTGCCTGGCAGTGTCTCTGCACACGGGCGAGGAGGGGCACGCGCATCCGCCTGGCTGGCTCTCTAGCTGGATTCAGGTGGAACGGAGGACCATGAACCCTCTGGACCTGTTCTGCTTTGGTCCTGTGCTTTTAAGGTTTCGGGCCTAAGAGGCCCGTCAACCCCTTCTGCCTTCTTGCAGTTGATTTAAAAAAAAAAAAAAAAAAAAAACACACACACACACACACACAAAAGCGGGACATTCCACCTGCCACCTCCAGAGGGTCCTCTAGGTTCCTTCTCCACCCCTGAATTGAGCGAAGCGGTGCCGAACTCCACCCTTTGGGCACGAGCCCCTGTGCACTTGGGAGACTCCTGAACACCCTCGGAGAAGCCAGAAAGCCCCGGGAGACGGCCCCGTCTGCTGCTGCACCAGATCGGGTCTTGCAAAGGATGCATCCTCCGAGCCTCCTTCCTGCACGTCCCGTGGGGCCTGCCCCGATGCCACCTGAGGGACCCACTGGAGGAGAGGCACGGGGATGCTGCCTGAGCAGCAGACCCTTCTGGCGCGGAGCAGGCTGTCCCCAGGCAGAGTCCGACGGGTCCTTCCTTCTGGGTGCTCTCGGCTGCCCGGACTCCAGCAGGCCTGGGAAGGCCCCGGTCCCCCTTAGCTGATGCCCAGAGAGTCTCCGTTTCTCGAGCTTTGCCACCGAACTCATCGGTCGGTGCGCCTCTGACCACAGGGCAAGGGCCTGCGCACCCCCAAAGACAACCGGGGGCCCCGGAAGGCCCCCAGGCAGAAATGAGCACCACGGGGAATGGCCCTCCTCCAAGACAACCTCGGGGACATGGACAAGGCAAGACAGGGTCGCAAGTCTCAACAAGGCGGGTGCGCGGTGTCTGAGGGTGGCCTGGCCTTGCGTGCACCTCGTCAAGAACCGTCTGGGTACGGGCCCCGCGGGATGCCCCGCGGCCCACCTTCCTCCCTAGGACGCAAGGAGGAAGGCCCTGGCGCCGGGCGGCGCCGGCCAGCACCGGCGGGCACCGGCGCCAACGGCCACGGAACTCAGCTCTGGGAGTTGGCCCCCCTCACTGGCGTGCAGTGTGGCCCACGGAGCCTCCCCGGCCGAGGACCCGGCTCGGCCGTCACCCCGGTTGCTCCCACGGGAAGGGGCACCAGGCACACTGCCCAAGGCCCCGAGCCCGGGCTCCCTGGCGGAGGCCTCCCCTAGTCCCGCCCAGATCATGGCCGCCACCAGGCTCCCGAGCCATGGCTTCCTGTAGGGGAACGGCCAGGCGGCCCGGCTGTCCAGCTAGTCCTGGCGCCCATCTCTGCGGCTTCCACGGCCCGACCCGGCGGCGGACCCTGCTTCTCTGGGGCCTCCAGAGACCTCGGATCCGCCCGGGCACCTGCCCTAGTCCTGCCCGGTGCCCCAGGACGGTCCCAAGCCACTCCCCGCCAGGCGAGCACAGCGAAGGGTGCTCGGGATCGCCAAGCCAGTTCCTCTTGATGGCAGTGTTGCTCCACGAATGCCCACCTGCCCTCCCCCCAGGTCCACTCCCTCCGCCCTTTGCTGAGGAAAAAACGCCAACGGCGCTCCGCACATGGCGGATCAGCATCTCGGCCGCTTTGGGCCAGCCCTGGCCCACCTGCGGGACCCTGTCCTTGGCAGATGGGACTGGGCGGGATCCTTCTTACTAGCCTGCCTTCCTGACAAACCAGAAAGCGGTCCCCTTGGGCCGCCCTGGGGATGGACCCGACCTAACAGCATCGCTAACCATGCCGTTAGGATGGGAGGATGGTGGGACCCGCAGGGAAGAGGAGGAGACTGGGCACACAGTAGGTTCCAAGCCCCGGCCCGGCCCCGCGGGACACATTTGCACTTGGGCATTCTCGCGGGTCACCGCAGGGCCAGCTTGACCGAGAGGTCAAAGGCCACTGGCGTCCCACTGACCCCTGGGGGTTTGGCCTCAAACTTCAGGTGAACCTACAATTCCGGAATAGCGGGACCGGGTCCCGGGCCCTTCTCACGTGGCAGCACCGGCAAGGGGCTGGGGGAAGAGCCCACGCCAGCCTACGCCAGACAGGAGGGGAGCCAGTGGCCACCCCAAACACACCCGTCCTCCTCACACCTGGCCTACGTCCAACTCTCCACGGCTCTCCCCAGAAGGCTTCACGTAGAAGACACACAGAGGCGTGCCTGCCGTCCAGGACTCGTGTGTGCCCTGGGGGAGCGGTAGGCGGCCCAGCCACAAGTGTTCCCATCTTCCTGCCCAAACAAAATCTGTGACGGGAACCCTATGTTGATCTCATCGGGCAGCCAAGCCGTGGGCAGCGGCCTAACGTCTGCTGGGGGAGCACAGTCACACTGAATGCTATTCTCAAGACAGACAAAACAGTGGCAACGCACTATGCCAAGCTGCTACCTCCCAGGCCCTTGCCGGACTCTTTCACCCCCCTGGACTTTCCGCTGACGTTTTCCACAACGTAGTTGCTTCTCTCTGTCTCTCTGTCTCTCTCAATCTCATAATTTCCCTCTCTCTCGGGCCACGTTCCTCCCAACGCTCTCTCGTCCACTTCTACTGGGGCCCACGTCCTCTCCTGCTCTCTCTGTCTCAACGTGATTGACTTTCTTCTACTGCCCGGGACTTCCTGCCCACGTGTGCCTTTAAAACGGTAAGCGCCGCAACTCAACGTGTGAGACATCGTGCGAGATATCGTGCAGTTAGGCCGAGAGGCGGCAAGACAAACGCTCAAGAACTCAAGTACCCGGACACGCCCTCCGCTTCTAGCACCACCAGCAACACCACCCCAGGGGCATGCTTTCGAGGTCCCCCAAGCCAAGTTGAGGCAAGTCCCAGTTGAATGTCATCCCGTTCCTCTTGGACACGGCGGACCGCGCTCACCCTTAAAGGTGGGTTGAGGTGGAAGGTGAATGTCCCTTTGCGTGGCAGTGTCTCTGCACACGGGCGAGGAGGGGCACGCGCATCCGCCTGGCTGGCTCTCTAGCTGGATTCAGGTGGAACGGAGGACCATGAACCCTCTGGACCTGTTCTGCTTTGGTCCTGTGCTTTTAAGGTTTCGGGCCTAAGAGGCCCGTCAACCCCTTCTGCCTTCTTGCAGTTGATTTAAAAAAAAAAAAAAAAAAAAAAAAAAAAACACACACACACACACGCAAAAACGGGACATTCCACCTGCCACCTCCAGAGGGTCCTCTAGGTTCCTTCTCCACCCCTGAATTGAGCGAAGCGGTGCCGAACTCCACCCTTTGGGCACGAGCCCCTGTGCACTTGGGAGACTCCTGAACACCCTCGGAGAAGCCAGAAAGCCCCGGGAGACGGCCCCGTCTGCTGCTGCACCAGATCGGGTCTTGCAAAGGATGCATCCTCCGAGCCTCCTTCCTGCACGTCCCGTGGGGCCTGCCCCGATGCCACCTGAGGGACCCACTGGAGGAGAGGCACGGGGATGCTGCCTGAGCAGCAGACCCTTCTGGCGCGGAGCAGGCTGTCCCCAGGCAGAGTCCGACGGGTCCTTCCTTCTGGGTGCTCTCGGCTGCCCGGACTCCAGCAGGCCTGGGAAGGCCCCGGTCCCCCTTAGCTGATGCCCAGAGAGTCTCCGTTTCTCGAGCTTTGCCACCGAACTCATCGGTCGGTGCGCCTCTGACCACAGGGCAAGGGCCTGCGCACCCCCAAAGACAACCGGGGGCCCCGGAAGGCCCCCAGGCAGAAATGAGCACCACGGGGAATGGCCCTCCTCCAAGACAACCTCGGGGACATGGACAAGGCAAGACAGGGTCGCAAGTCTCAACAAGGCGGGTGCGCGGTGTCTGAGGGTGGCCTGGCCTTGCGTGCACCTCGTCAAGAACCGTCTGGGTACGGGCCCCGCGGGATGCCCCGCGGCCCACCTTCCTCCCTAGGACTCAAGGAGGAAGGCCCCGGCGACGGCCGGCGCCGGCCAGCACCGGCGGGCACCGGCGCCAACGGCCACGGAACTCAGCTCTGGGAGTTGGCCCCCCTCACTGGCGTGCAGTGTGGCCCACGGAGCCTCCCCGGCCGAGGACCCGGCTCGGCCGTCACCCCGGTTGCTCCCACGGGAAGGGGCACCAGGCACACTGCCCAAGGCCCCGAGCCCGGGCTCCCTGGCGGAGGCCTCCCCTAGTCCCGCCCAGATCATGGCCGCCACCAGGCTCCCGAGCCATGGCTTCCTGTAGGGGAACGGCCAGGCGGCCCGGCTGTCCAGCTAGTCCTGGCGCCCATCTCTGCGGCTTCCACGGCCCGACCCGGCGGCGGACCCTGCTTCTCTGGGGCCTCCAGAGACCTCGGATCCGCCCGGGCACCTGCCCTAGTCCTGCCCGGTGCCCCAGGACGGTCCCAAGCCACTCCCCGCCAGGCGAGCACAGCGAAGGGTGCTCGGGATCGCCAAGCCAGTTCCTCTTGATGGCAGTGTTGCTCCACGAATGCCCACCTGCCCTTCCCCCAGGTCCACTCCCTCCGCCCTTTGCTGAGGAAAAAACGCCAACGGCGCTCCGCACATGGCGGATCAGCATCTCGGCCGCTTTGGGCCAGCCCTGGCCCACCTGCGGGACCCTGTCCTTGGCAGATGGGACTGGGCGGGATCCTTCTTACTAGCCTGCCTTCCTGACAAACCAGAAAGCGGTCCCCTTGGGCCGCCCTGGGGATGGACCCGACCTAACAGCATCGCTAACCATGCCGTTAGGATGGGAGGATGGTGGGACCCGCAGGGAAGAGGAGGAGACTGGGCACACAGTAGGTTCCAAGCCCCGGCCCGGCCCCGCGGGACACATTTGCACTTGGGCATTCTCGCGGGTCACCGCAGGGCCAGCTTGACCGAGAGGTCAAAGGCCACTGGCGTCCCACTGACCCCTGGGGGTTTGGCCTCAAACTTCAGGTGAACCTACAATTCCGGAATAGCGGGACCGGGTCCCGGGCCCTTCTCACGTGGCAGCACCGGCAAGGGGCTGGGGGAAGAGCCCACGCCAGCCTACGCCAGACAGGAGGGGAGCCAGTGGCCACCCCAAACACACCCGTCCTCCTCACACCTGGCCTACGTCCAACTCTCCACGGCTCTCCCCAGAAGGCTTCACGTAGAAGACACACAGAGGCGTGCCTGCCGTCCAGGACTCGTGTGTGCCGTGGGGGAGCGGTAGGCGGCCCAGCCACAAGTGTTCCCATCTTCCTGCCCAAACAAAATCTGTGACGGGAACCCTATGTTGATCTCATCGGGCAGCCAAGCCGTGGGCAGCGGCCTAACGTCTGCTGGGGGAGCACAGTCACACTGAATGCTATTCTCAAGACAGACAAAACAGTGGCAACGCACTATGCCAAGCTGCTACCTCCCAGGCCCTTGCCGGACTCTTTCACCCCCCTGGACTTTCCGCTGACGTTTTCCACAACGTAGTTGCTTCTCTCTGTCTCTCTGTCTCTCTCAATCTCATAATTTCCCTCTCTCTCGGGCCACGTTCCTCCCAACGCTCTCTCGTCCACTTCTACTGGGGCCCACGTCCTCTCCTGCTCTCTCTGTCTCAACGTGATTGACTTTCTTCTACTGCCCGGGACTTCCTGCCCACGTGTGCCTTTAAAACGGTAAGCGCCGCAACTCAACGTGTGAGACATCGTGCGAGATATCGTGCAGTTAGGCCGAGAGGCGGCAAGACAAACGCTCAAGAACTCAAGTACCCGGACACGCCCTCCGCTTCTAGCACCACCAGCAACACCACCCCAGGGGCATGCTTTCGAGGTCCCCCAAGCCAAGTTGAGGCAAGTCCCAGTTGAATGTCATCCCGTTCCTCTTGGACACGGCGGACCGCGCTCACCCTTAAAGGTGGGTTGAGGTGGAAGGTGAATGTCCCTTTGCCTGGCAGTGTCTCTGCACACGGGCGAGGAGGGGCACGCGCATCCGCCTGGCTGGCTCTCTAGCTGGATTCAGGTGGAACGGAGGACCATGAACCCTCTGGACCTGTTCTGCTTTGGTCCTGTGCTTTTAAGGTTTCGGGCCTAAGAGGCCCGTCAACTCCTTCTGCCTTCTTGCAGTTGATTTAAAAAAAAAAAAAAAAAAAAAAAAAACACACACACACACACGCAAAAACGGGACATTCCACCTGCCACCTCCAGAGGGTCCTCTAGGTTCCTTCTCCACCCCTGAATTGAGCGAAGCGGTGCCGAACTCCACCCTTTGGGCACGAGCCCCTGTGCACTTGGGAGACTCCTGAACACCCTCGGAGAAGCCAGAAAGCCCCGGGAGACGGCCCCGTCTGCTGCTGCACCAGATCGGGTCTTGCAAAGGATGCATCCTCCGAGCCTCCTTCCTGCACGTCCCGTGGGGCCTGCCCCGATGCCACCTGAGGGACCCACTGGAGGAGAGGCACGGGGATGCTGCCTGAGCAGCAGACCCTTCTGGCGCGGAGCAGGCTGTCCCCAGGCAGAGTCCGACGGGTCCTTCCTTCTGGGTGCTCTCGGCTGCCCGGACTCCAGCAGGCCTGGGAAGGCCCCGGTCCCCCTTAGCTGATGCCCAGAGAGTCTCCGTTTCTCGAGCTTTGCCACCGAACTCATCGGTCGGTGCGCCTCTGACCACAGGGCAAGGGCCTGCGCACCCCCAAAGACAACCGGGGGCCCCGGAAGGCCCCCAGGCAGAAATGAGCACCACGGGGAATGGCCCTCCTCCAAGACAACCTCGGGGACATGGACAAGGCAAGACAGGGTCGCAAGTCTCAACAAGGCGGGTGCGCGGTGTCTGAGGGTGGCCTGGCCTTGCGTGCACCTCGTCAAGAACCGTCTGGGTACGGGCCCCGCGGGATGCCCCGCGGCCCACCTTCCTCCCTAGGACGCAAGGAGGAAGGCCCCGGCGCCGGGCGGCGCCGGCCAGCACCGGCGGGCACCGGCGCCAACGGCCACGGAACTCAGCTCTGGGAGTTGGCCCCCCTCACTGGCGTGCAGTGTGGCCCACGGAGCCTCCCCGGCCGAGGACCCGGCTCGGCCGTCACCCCGGTTGCTCCCACGGGAAGGGGCACCAGGCACACTGCCCAAGGCCCCGAGCCCGGGCTCCCTGGCGGAGGCCTCCCCTAGTCCCGCCCAGATCATGGCCGCCACCAGGCTCCCGAGCCATGGCTTCCTGTAGGGGAACGGCCAGGCGGCCCGGCTGTCCAGCTAGTCCTGGCGCCCATCTCTGCGGCTTCCACGGCCCGACCCGGCGGCGGACCCTGCTTCTCTGGGGCCTCCAGAGACCTCGGATCCGCCCGGGCACCTGCCCTAGTCCTGCCCGGTGCCCCAGGACGGTCCCAAGCCACTCCCCGCCAGGCGAGCACAGCGAAGGGTGCTCGGGATCGCCAAGCCAGTTCCTCTTGATGGCAGTGTTGCTCCACGAATGCCCACCTGCCCTCCCCCCAGGTCCACTCCCTCCGCCCTTTGCTGAGGAAAAAACGCCAACGGCGCTCCGCACATGGCGGATCAGCATCTCGGCCGCTTTGGGCCAGCCCTGGCCCACCTGCGGGACCCTGTCCTTGGCAGATGGGACTGGGCGGGATCCTTCTTACTAGCCTGCCTTCCTGACAAACCAGAAAGCGGTCCCCTTGGGCCGCCCTGGGGATGGACCCGACCTAACAGCATCGCTAACCATGCCGTTAGGATGGGAGGATGGTGGGACCCGCAGGGAAGAGGAGGAGACTGGGCACACAGTAGGTTCCAAGCCCCGGCCCGGCCCCGCGGGACACATTTGCACTTGGGCATTCTCGCGGGTCACCGCAGGGCCAGCTTGACCGAGAGGTCAAAGGCCACTGGCGTCCCACTGACCCCTGGGGGTTTGGCCTCAAACTTCAGGTGAACCTACAATTCCGGAATAGCGGGACCGGGTCCCGGGCCCTTCTCACGTGGCAGCACCGGCAAGGGGCTGGGGGAAGAGCCCACGCCAGCCTACGCCAGACAGGAGGGGAGCCAGTGGCCACCCCAAACACACCCGTCCTCCTCACACCTGGCCTACGTCCAACTCTCCACGGCTCTCCCCAGAAGGCTTCACGTAGAAGACACACAGAGGCGTGCCTGCCGTCCAGGACTCGTGTGTGCCGTGGGGGAGCGGTAGGCGGCCCAGCCACAAGTGTTCCCATCTTCCTGCCCAAACAAAATCTGTGACGGGAACCCTATGTTGATCTCATCGGGCAGCCAAGCCGTGGGCAGCGGCCTAACGTCTGCTGGGGGAGCACAGTCACACTGAATGCTATTCTCAAGACAGACAAAACAGTGGCAACGCACTATGCCAAGCTGCTACCTCCCAGGCCCTTGCCGGACTCTTTCACCCCCCTGGACTTTCCGCTGACGTTTTCCACAACGTAGTTGCTTCTCTCTGTCTCTCTGTCTCTCTCAATCTCATAATTTCCCTCTCTCTCGGGCCACGTTCCTCCCAACACTCTCTCGTCCACTTCTACTGGGGCCCACGTCCTCTCCTGCTCTCTCTGTCTCAACGTGATTGACTTTCTTCTACTGCCCGGGACTTCCTGCCCACGTGTGCCTTTAAAACGGTAAGCGCCGCAACTCAACGTGTGAGACATCGTGCGAGATATCGTGCAGTTAGGCCGAGAGGCGGCAAGACAAACGCTCAAGAACTCAAGTACCCGGACACGCCCTCCGCTTCTAGCACCACCAGCAACACCACCCCAGGGGCATGCTTTCGAGGTCCCCCAAGCCAAGTTGAGGCAAGTCCCAGTTGAATGTCATCCCGTTCCTCTTGGACACGGCGGACCGCGCTCACCCTTAAAGGTGGGTTGAGGTGGAAGGTGAATGTCCCTTTGCGTGGCAGTGTCTCTGCACACGGGCGAGGAGGGGCACGCGCATCCGCCTGGCTGGCTCTCTAGCTGGATTCAGGTGGAACGGAGGACCATGAACCCTCTGGACCTGTTCTGCTTTGGTCCTGTGCTTTTAAGGTTTCGGGCCTAAGAGGCCCGTCAACCCCTTCTGCCTTCTTGCAGTTGATTTAAAAAAAAAAAAAAAAAAAAAAACACACACACACACACACACAAAAGCGGGACATTCCACCTGCCACCTCCAGAGGGTCCTCTAGGTTCCTTCTCCACCCCTGAATTGAGCGAAGCGGTGCCGAACTCCACCCTTTGGGCACGAGCCCCTGTGCACTTGGGAGACTCCTGAACACCCTCGGAGAAGCCAGAAAGCCCCGGGAGACGGCCCCGTCTGCTGCTGCACCAGATCGGGTCTTGCAAAGGATGCATCCTCCGAGCCTCCTTCCTGCACGTCCCGTGGGGCCTGCCCCGATGCCACCTGAGGGACCCACTGGAGGAGAGGCACGGGGATGCTGCCTGAGCAGCAGACCCTTCTGGCGCGGAGCAGGCTGTCCCCAGGCAGAGTCCGACGGGTCCTTCCTTCTGGGTGCTCTCGGCTGCCCGGACTCCAGCAGGCCTGGGAAGGCCCCGGTCCCCCTTAGCTGATGCCCAGAGAGTCTCCGTTTCTCGAGCTTTGCCACCGAACTCATCGGTCGGTGCGCCTCTGACCACAGGGCAAGGGCCTGCGCACCCCCAAAGACAACCGGGGGCCCCGGAAGGCCCCCAGGCAGAAATGAGCACCACGGGGAATGGCCCTCCTCCAAGACAACCTCGGGGACATGGACAAGGCAAGACAGGGTCGCAAGTCTCAACAAGGCGGGTGCGCGGTGTCTGAGGGTGGCCTGGCCTTGCGTGCACCTCGTCAAGAACCGTCTGGGTACGGGCCCCGCGGGATGCCCCGCGGCCCACCTTCCTCCCTAGGACGCAAGGAGGAAGGCCCCGGCGCCGGGCGGCGCCGGCCAGCACCGGCGGGCACCGGCGCCAACGGCCACGGAACTCAGCTCTGGGAGTTGGCCCCCCTCACTGGCGTGCAGTGTGGCCCACGGAGCCTCCCCGGCCGAGGACCCGGCTCGGCCGTCACCCCGGTTGCTCCCACGGGAAGGGGCACCAGGCACACTGCCCAAGGCCCCGAGCCCGGGCTCCCTGGCGGAGGCCTCCCCTAGTCCCGCCCAGATCATGGCCGCCACCAGGCTCCCGAGCCATGGCTTCCTGTAGGGGAACGGCCAGGCGGCCCGGCTGTCCAGCTAGTCCTGGCGCCCATCTCTGCGGCTTCCACGGCCCGACCCGGCGGCGGACCCTGCTTCTCTGGGGCCTCCAGAGACCTCGGATCCGCCCGGGCACCTGCCCTAGTCCTGCCCGGTGCCCCAGGACGGTCCCAAGCCACTCCCCGCCAGGCGAGCACAGCGAAGGGTGCTCGGGATCGCCAAGCCAGTTCCTCTTGATGGCAGTGTTGCTCCACGAATGCCCACCTGCCCTCCCCCCAGGTCCACTCCCTCCGCCCTTTGCTGAGGAAAAAACGCCAACGGCGCTCCGCACATGGCGGATCAGCATCTCGGCCGCTTTGGGCCAGCCCTGGCCCACCTGCGGGACCCTGTCCTTGGCAGATGGGACTGGGCGGGATCCTTCTTACTAGCCTGCCTTCCTGACAAACCAGAAAGCGGTCCCCTTGGGCCGCCCTGGGGATGGACCCGACCTAACAGCATCGCTAACCATGCCGTTAGGATGGGAGGATGGTGGGACCCGCAGGGAAGAGGAGGAGACTGGGCACACAGTAGGTTCCAAGCCCCGGCCCGGCCCCGCGGGACACATTTGCACTTGGGCATTCTCGCGGGTCACCGCAGGGCCAGCTTGACCGAGAGGTCAAAGGCCACTGGCGTCCCACTGACCCCTGGGGGTTTGGCCTCAAACTTCAGGTGAACCTACAATTCCGGAATAGCGGGACCGGGTCCCGGGCCCTTCTCACGTGGCAGCACCGGCAAGGGGCTGGGGGAAGAGCCCACGCCAGCCTACGCCAGACAGGAGGGGAGCCAGTGGCCACCCCAAACACACCCGTCCTCCTCACACCTGGCCTACGTCCAACTCTCCACGGCTCTCCCCAGAAGGCTTCACGTAGAAGACACACAGAGGCGTGCCTGCCGTCCAGGACTCGTGTGTGCCGTGGGGGAGCGGTAGGCGGCCCAGCCACAAGTGTTCCCATCTTCCTGCCCAAACAAAATCTGTGACGGGAACCCTATGTTGATCTCATCGGGCAGCCAAGCCGTGGGCAGCGGCCTAACGTCTGCTGGGGGAGCACAGTCACACTGAATGCTATTCTCAAGACAGACAAAACAGTGGCAACGCACTATGCCAAGCTGCTACCTCCCAGGCCCTTGCCGGACTCTTTCACCCCCCTGGACTTTCCGCTGACGTTTTCCACAACGTAGTTGCTTCTCTCTGTCTCTCTGTCTCTCTCAATCTCATAATTTCCCTCTCTCTCGGGCCACGTTCCTCCCAACGCTCTCTCGTCCACTTCTACTGGGGCCCACGTCCTCTCCTGCTCTCTCTGTCTCAACGTGATTGACTTTCTTCTACTGCCCGGGACTTCCTGCCCACGTGTGCCTTTAAAACGGTAAGCGCCGCAACTCAACGTGTGAGACATCGTGCGAGATATCGTGCAGTTAGGCCGAGAGGCGGCAAGACAAACGCTCAAGAACTCAAGTACCCGGACACGCCCTCCGCTTCTAGCACCACCAGCAACACCACCCCAGGGGCATGCTTTCGAGGTCCCCCAAGCCAAGTTGAGGCAAGTCCCAGTTGAATGTCATCCCGTTCCTCTTGGACACGGCGGACCGCGCTCACCCTTAAAGGTGGGTTGAGGTGGAAGGTGAATGTCCCTTTGCGTGGCAGTGTCTCTGCACACGGGCGAGGAGGGGCACGCGCATCCGCCTGGCTGGCTCTCTAGCTGGATTCAGGTGGAACGGAGGACCATGAACCCTCTGGACCTGTTCTGCTTTGGTCCTGTGCTTTTAAGGTTTCGGGCCTAAGAGGCCCGTCAACCCCTTCTGCCTTCTTGCAGTTGATTTAAAAAAAAAAAAAAAAAAAACACACACACACACACACACAAAAGCGGGACATTCCACCTGCCACCTCCAGAGGGTCCTCTAGGTTCCTTCTCCACCCCTGAATTGAGCGAAGCGGTGCCGAACTCCACCCTTTGGGCACGAGCCCCTGTGCACTTGGGAGACTCCTGAACACCCTCGGAGAAGCCAGAAAGCCCCGGGAGACGGCCCCGTCTGCTGCTGCACCAGATCGGGTCTTGCAAAGGATGCATCCTCCGAGCCTCCTTCCTGCACGTCCCGTGGGGCCTGCCCCGATGCCACCTGAGGGACCCACTGGAGGAGAGGCACGGGGATGCTGCCTGAGCAGCAGACCCTTCTGGCGCGGAGCAGGCTGTCCCCAGGCAGAGTCCGACGGGTCCTTCCTTCTGGGTGCTCTCGGCTGCCCGGACTCCAGCAGGCCTGGGAAGGCCCCGGTCCCCCTTAGCTGATGCCCAGAGAGTCTCCGTTTCTCGAGCTTTGCCACCGAACTCATCGGTCGGTGCGCCTCTGACCACAGGGCAAGGGCCTGCGCACCCCCAAAGACAACCGGGGGCCCCGGAAGGCCCCCAGGCAGAAATGAGCACCACGGGGAATGGCCCTCCTCCAAGACAACCTCGGGGACATGGACAAGGCAAGACAGGGTCGCAAGTCTCAACAAGGCGGGTGCGCGGTGTCTGAGGGTGGCCTGGCCTTGCGTGCACCTCGTCAAGAACCGTCTGGGTACGGGCCCCGCGGGATGCCCCGCGGCCCACCTTCCTCCCTAGGACGCAAGGAGGAAGGCCCCGGCGCCGGGCGGCGCCGGCCAGCACCGGCGGGCACCGGCGCCAACGGCCACGGAACTCAGCTCTGGGAGTTGGCCCCCCTCACTGGCGTGCAGTGTGGCCCACGGAGCCTCCCCGGCCGAGGACCCGGCTCGGCCGTCACCCCGGTTGCTCCCACGGGAAGGGGCACCAGGCACACTGCCCAAGGCCCCGAGCCCGGGCTCCCTGGCGGAGGCCTCCCCTAGTCCCGCCCAGATCATGGCCGCCACCAGGCTCCCGAGCCATGGCTTCCTGTAGGGGAACGGCCAGGCGGCCCGGCTGTCCAGCTAGTCCTGGCGCCCATCTCTGCGGCTTCCACGGCCCGACCCGGCGGCGGACCCTGCTTCTCTGGGGCCTCCAGAGACCTCGGATCCGCCCGGGCACCTGCCCTAGTCCTGCCCGGTGCCCCAGGACGGTCCCAAGCCACTCCCCGCCAGGCGAGCACAGCGAAGGGTGCTCGGGATCGCCAAGCCAGTTCCTCTTGATGGCAGTGTTGCTCCACGAATGCCCACCTGCCCTCCCCCCAGGTCCACTCCCTCCGCCCTTTGCTGAGGAAAAAACGCCAACGGCGCTCCGCACATGGCGGATCAGCATCTCGGCCGCCTTGGGCCAGCCCTGGCCCACCTGCGGGACCCTGTCCTTGGCAGATGGGACTGGGCGGGATCCTTCTTACTAGCCTGCCTTCCTGACAAACCAGAAAGCGGTCCCCTTGGGCCGCCCTGGGGATGGACCCGACCTAACAGCATCGCTAACCATGCCGTTAGGATGGGAGGATGGTGGGACCCGCAGGGAAGAGGAGGAGACTGGCCACACAGTAGGTTCCAAGCCCCGGCCCGGCCCCGCGGGACACATTTGCACTTGGGCATTCTCGCGGGTCACCGCAGGGCCAGCTTGACCGAGAGGTCAAAGGCCACTGGCGTCCCACTGACCCCTGGGGGTTTGGCCTCAAACTTCAGGTGAACCTACAATTCCGGAATAGCGGGACCGGGTCCCGGGCCCTTCTCACGTGGCAGCACCGGCAAGGGGCTGGGGGAAGAGCCCACGCCAGCCTACGCCAGACAGGAGGGGAGCCAGTGGCCACCCCAAACACACCCGTCCTCCTCACACCTGGCCTACGTCCAACTCTCCACGGCTCTCCCCAGAAGGCTTCACGTAGAAGACACACAGAGGCGTGCCTGCCGTCCAGGACTCGTGTGTGCCCTGGGGGAGCGGTAGGCGGCCCAGCCACAAGTGTTCCCATCTTCCTGCCCAAACAAAATCTGTGACGGGAACCCTATGTTGATCTCATCGGGCAGCCAAGCCGTGGGCAGCGGCCTAACGTCTGCTGGGGGAGCACAGTCACACTGAATGCTATTCTCAAGACAGACAAAACAGTGGCAACGCACTATGCCAAGCTGCTACCTCCCAGGCCCTTGCCGGACTCTTTCACCCCCCTGGACTTTCCGCTGACGTTTTCCACAACGTAGTTGCTTCTCTCTGTCTCTCTGTCTCTCTCAATCTCATAATTTCCCTCTCTCTCGGGCCACGTTCCTCCCAACGCTCTCTCGTCCACTTCTACTGGGGCCCACGTCCTCTCCTGCTCTCTCTGTCTCAACGTGATTGACTTTCTTCTACTGCCCGGGACTTCCTGCCCACGTGTGCCTTTAAAACGGTAAGCGCCGCAACTCAACGTGTGAGACATCGTGCGAGATATCGTGCAGTTAGGCCGAGAGGCGGCAAGACAAACGCTCAAGAACTCAAGTACCCGGACACGCCCTCCGCTTCTAGCACCACCAGCAACACCACCCCAGGGGCATGCTTTCGAGGTCCCCCAAGCCAAGTTGAGGCAAGTCCCAGTTGAATGTCATCCCGTTCCTCTTGGACACGGCGGACCGCGCTCACCCTTAAAGGTGGGTTGAGGTGGAAGGTGAATGTCCCTTTGCGTGGCAGTGTCTCTGCACACGGGCGAGGAGGGGCACGCGCATCCGCCTGGCTGGCTCTCTAGCTGGATTCAGGTGGAACGGAGGACCATGAACCCTCTGGACCTGTTCTGCTTTGGTCCTGTGCTTTTAAGGTTTCGGGCCTAAGAGGCCCGTCAACCCCTTCTGCCTTCTTGCAGTTGATTTAAAAAAAAAAAAAAAAAAAAAAAAAAAAACACACACACACACACGCAAAAACGGGACATTCCACCTGCCACCTCCAGAGGGTCCTCTAGGTTCCTTCTCCACCCCTGAATTGAGCGAAGCGGTGCCGAACTCCACCCTTTGGGCACGAGCCCCTGTGCACTTGGGAGACTCCTGAACACCCTCGGAGAAGCCAGAAAGCCCCGGGAGACGGCCCCGTCTGCTGCTGCACCAGATCGGGTCTTGCAAAGGATGCATCCTCCGAGCCTCCTTCCTGCACGTCCCGTGGGGCCTGCCCCGATGCCACCTGAGGGACCCACTGGAGGAGAGGCACAGGGATGCTGCCTGAGCAGCAGACCCTTCTGGCGCGGAGCAGGCTGTCCCCAGGCAGAGTCCGACGGGTCCTTCCTTCTGGGTGCTCTCGGCTGCCCGGACTCCAGCAGGCCTGGGAAGGCCCCGGTCCCCCTTAGCTGATGCCCAGAGAGTCTCCGTTTCTCGAGCTTTGCCACCGAACTCATCGGTCGGTGCGCCTCTGACCACAGGGCAAGGGCCTGCGCACCCCCAAAGACAACCGGGGGCCCCGGAAGGCCCCCAGGCAGAAATGAGCACCACGGGGAATGGCCCTCCTCCAAGACAACCTCGGGGACATGGACAAGGCAAGACAGGGTCGCAAGTCTCAACAAGGCGGGTGCGCGGTGTCTGAGGGTGGCCTGGCCTTGCGTGCACCTCGTCAAGAACCGTCTGGGTACGGGCCCCGCGGGATGCCCCGCGGCCCACCTTCCTCCCTAGGACTCAAGGAGGAAGGCCCCGGCGACGGCCGGCGCCGGCCAGCACCGGCGGGCACCGGCGCCAACGGCCACGGAACTCAGCTCTGGGAGTTGGCCCCCCTCACTGGCGTGCAGTGTGGCCCACGGAGCCTCCCCGGCCGAGGACCCGGCTCGGCCGTCACCCCGGTTGCTCCCACGGGAAGGGGCACCAGGCACACTGCCCAAGGCCCCGAGCCCGGGCTCCCTGGCGGAGGCCTCCCCTAGTCCCGCCCAGATCATGGCCGCCACCAGGCTCCCGAGCCATGGCTTCCTGTAGGGGAACGGCCAGGCGGCCCGGCTGTCCAGCTAGTCCTGGCGCCCATCTCTGCGGCTTCCACGGCCCGACCCGGCGGCGGACCCTGCTTCTCTGGGGCCTCCAGAGACCTCGGATCCGCCCGGGCACCTGCCCTAGTCCTGCCCGGTGCCCCAGGACGGTCCCAAGCCACTCCCCGCCAGGCGAGCACAGCGAAGGGTGCTCGGGATCGCCAAGCCAGTTCCTCTTGATGGCAGTGTTGCTCCACGAATGCCCACCTGCCCTTCCCCCAGGTCCACTCCCTCCGCCCTTTGCTGAGGAAAAAACGCCAACGGCGCTCCGCACATGGCGGATCAGCATCTCGGCCGCTTTGGGCCAGCCCTGGCCCACCTGCGGGACCCTGTCCTTGGCAGATGGGACTGGGCGGGATCCTTCTTACTAGCCTGCCTTCCTGACAAACCAGAAAGCGGTCCCCTTGGGCCGCCCTGGGGATGGACCCGACCTAACAGCATCGCTAACCATGCCGTTAGGATGGGAGGATGGTGGGACCCGCAGGGAAGAGGAGGAGACTGGGCACACAGTAGGTTCCAAGCCCCGGCCCGGCCCCGCGGGACACATTTGCACTTGGGCATTCTCGCGGGTCACCGCAGGGCCAGCTTGACCGAGAGGTCAAAGGCCACTGGCGTCCCACTGACCCCTGGGGGTTTGGCCTCAAACTTCAGGTGAACCTACAATTCCGGAATAGCGGGACCGGGTCCCGGGCCCTTCTCACGTGGCAGCACCGGCAAGGGGCTGGGGGAAGAGCCCACGCCAGCCTACGCCAGACAGGAGGGGAGCCAGTGGCCACCCCAAACACACCCGTCCTCCTCACACCTGGCCTACGTCCAACTCTCCACGGCTCTCCCCAGAAGGCTTCACGTAGAAGACACACAGAGGCGTGCCTGCCGTCCAGGACTCGTGTGTGCCGTGGGGGAGCGGTAGGCGGCCCAGCCACAAGTGTTCCCATCTTCCTGCCCAAACAAAATCTGTGACGGGAACCCTATGTTGATCTCATCGGGCAGCCAAGCCGTGGGCAGCGGCCTAACGTCTGCTGGGGGAGCACAGTCACACTGAATGCTATTCTCAAGACAGACAAAACAGTGGCAACGCACTATGCCAAGCTGCTACCTCCCAGGCCCTTGCCGGACTCTTTCACCCCCCTGGACTTTCCGCTGACGTTTTCCACAACGTAGTTGCTTCTCTCTGTCTCTCTGTCTCTCTCAATCTCATAATTTCCCTCTCTCTCGGGCCACGTTCCTCCCAACGCTCTCTCGTCCACTTCTACTGGGGCCCACGTCCTCTCCTGCTCTCTCTGTCTCAACGTGATTGACTTTCTTCTACTGCCCGGGACTTCCTGCCCACGTGTGCCTTTAAAACGGTAAGCGCCGCAACTCAACGTGTGAGACATCGTGCGAGATATCGTGCAGTTAGGCCGAGAGGCGGCAAGACAAACGCTCAAGAACTCAAGTACCCGGACACGCCCTCCGCTTCTAGCACCACCAGCAACACCACCCCAGGGGCATGCTTTCGAGGTCCCCCAAGCCAAGTTGAGGCAAGTCCCAGTTGAATGTCATCCCGTTCCTCTTGGACACGGCGGACCGCGCTCACCCTTAAAGGTGGGTTGAGGTGGAAGGTGAATGTCCCTTTGCGTGGCAGTGTCTCTGCACACGGGCGAGGAGGGGCACGCGCATCCGCCTGGCTGGCTCTCTAGCTGGATTCAGGTGGAACGGAGGACCATGAACCCTCTGGACCTGTTCTGCTTTGGTCCTGTGCTTTTAAGGTTTCGGGCCTAAGAGGCCCGTCAACCCCTTCTGCCTTCTTGCAGTTGATTTAAAAAAAAAAAAAAAAAAAAAACACACACACACACACACACAAAAGCGGGACATTCCACCTGCCACCTCCAGAGGGTCCTCTAGGTTCCTTCTCCACCCCTGAATTGAGCGAAGCGGTGCCGAACTCCACCCTTTGGGCACGAGCCCCTGTGCACTTGGGAGACTCCTGAACACCCTCGGAGAAGCCAGAAAGCCCCGGGAGACGGCCCCGTCTGCTGCTGCACCAGATCGGGTCTTGCAAAGGATGCATCCTCCGAGCCTCCTTCCTGCACGTCCCGTGGGGCCTGCCCCGATGCCACCTGAGGGACCCACTGGAGGAGAGGCACGGGGATGCTGCCTGAGCAGCAGACCCTTCTGGCGCGGAGCAGGCTGTCCCCAGGCAGAGTCCGACGGGTCCTTCCTTCTGGGTGCTCTCGGCTGCCCGGACTCCAGCAGGCCTGGGAAGGCCCCGGTCCCCCTTAGCTGATGCCCAGAGAGTCTCCGTTTCTCGAGCTTTGCCACCGAACTCATCGGTCGGTGCGCCTCTGACCACAGGGCAAGGGCCTGCGCACCCCCAAAGACAACCGGGGGCCCCGGAAGGCCCCCAGGCAGAAATGAGCACCACGGGGAATGGCCCTCCTCCAAGACAACCTCGGGGACATGGACAAGGCAAGACAGGGTCGCAAGTCTCAACAAGGCGGGTGCGCGGTGTCTGAGGGTGGCCTGGCCTTGCGTGCACCTCGTCAAGAACCGTCTGGGTACGGGCCCCGCGGGATGCCCCGCGGCCCACCTTCCTCCCTAGGACGCAAGGAGGAAGGCCCCGGCGCCGGGCGGCGCCGGCCAGCACCGGCGGGCACCGGCGCCAACGGCCACGGAACTCAGCTCTGGGAGTTGGCCCCCCTCACTGGCGTGCAGTGTGGCCCACGGAGCCTCCCCGGCCGAGGACCCGGCTCGGCCGTCACCCCGGTTGCTCCCACGGGAAGGGGCACCAGGCACACTGCCCAAGGCCCCGAGCCCGGGCTCCCTGGCGGAGGCCTCCCCTAGTCCCGCCCAGATCATGGCCGCCACCAGGCTCCCGAGCCATGGCTTCCTGTAGGGGAACGGCCAGGCGGCCCGGCTGTCCAGCTAGTCCTGGCGCCCATCTCTGCGGCTTCCACGGCCCGACCCGGCGGCGGACCCTGCTTCTCTGGGGCCTCCAGAGACCTCGGATCCGCCCGGGCACCTGCCCTAGTCCTGCCCGGTGCCCCAGGACGGTCCCAAGCCACTCCCCGCCAGGCGAGCACAGCGAAGGGTGCTCGGGATCGCCAAGCCAGTTCCTCTTGATGGCAGTGTTGCTCCACGAATGCCCACCTGCCCTCCCCCCAGGTCCACTCCCTCCGCCCTTTGCTGAGGAAAAAACGCCAACGGCGCTCCGCACATGGCGGATCAGCATCTCGGCCGCCTTGGGCCAGCCCTGGCCCACCTGCGGGACCCTGTCCTTGGCAGATGGGACTGGGCGGGATCCTTCTTACTAGCCTGCCTTCCTGACAAACCAGAAAGCGGTCCCCTTGGGCCGCCCTGGGGATGGACCCGACCTAACAGCATCGCTAACCATGCCGTTAGGATGGGAGGA
Organism: Pongo pygmaeus; assembly: GCF_028885625.2. NCBI lineage: Eukaryota > Metazoa > Chordata > Mammalia > Primates > Hominidae > Pongo > Pongo pygmaeus. The sequence continues at coordinate 120,013,668 of NC_072396.2, read as the reverse complement.
TGGTGGGACCCGCAGGGAAGAGGAGGAGACTGGGCACACAGTAGGTTCCAAGCCCCGGCCCGGCCCCGCGGGACACATTTGCACTTGGGCATTCTCGCGGGTCACCGCAGGGCCAGCTTGACCGAGAGGTCAAAGGCCACTGGCGTCCCACTGACCCCTGGGGGTTTGGCCTCAAACTTCAGGTGAACCTACAATTCCGGAATAGCGGGACCGGGTCCCGGGCCCTTCTCACGTGGCAGCACCGGCAAGGGGCTGGGGGAAGAGCCCACGCCAGCCTACGCCAGACAGGAGGGGAGCCAGTGGCCACCCCAAACACACCCGTCCTCCTCACACCTGGCCTACGTCCAACTCTCCACGGCTCTCCCCAGAAGGCTTCACGTAGAAGACACACAGAGGCGTGCCTGCCGTCCAGGACTCGTGTGTGCCCTGGGGGAGCGGTAGGCGGCCCAGCCACAAGTGTTCCCATCTTCCTGCCCAAACAAAATCTGTGACGGGAACCCTATGTTGATCTCATCGGGCAGCCAAGCCGTGGGCAGCGGCCTAACGTCTGCTGGGGGAGCACAGTCACACTGAATGCTATTCTCAAGACAGACAAAACAGTGGCAACGCACTATGCCAAGCTGCTACCTCCCAGGCCCTTGCCGGACTCTTTCACCCCCCTGGACTTTCCGCTGACGTTTTCCACAACGTAGTTGCTTCTCTCTGTCTCTCTGTCTCTCTCAATCTCATAATTTCCCTCTCTCTCGGGCCACGTTCCTCCCAACGCTCTCTCGTCCACTTCTACTGGGGCCCACGTCCTCTCCTGCTCTCTCTGTCTCAACGTGATTGACTTTCTTCTACTGCCCGGGACTTCCTGCCCACGTGTGCCTTTAAAACGGTAAGCGCCGCAACTCAACGTGTGAGACATCGTGCGAGATATCGTGCAGTTAGGCCGAGAGGCGGCAAGACAAACGCTCAAGAACTCAAGTACCCGGACACGCCCTCCGCTTCTAGCACCACCAGCAACACCACCCCAGGGGCATGCTTTCGAGGTCCCCCAAGCCAAGTTGAGGCAAGTCCCAGTTGAATGTCATCCCGTTCCTCTTGGACACGGCGGACCGCGCTCACCCTTAAAGGTGGGTTGAGGTGGAAGGTGAATGTCCCTTTGCGTGGCAGTGTCTCTGCACACGGGCGAGGAGGGGCACGCGCATCCGCCTGGCTGGCTCTCTAGCTGGATTCAGGTGGAACGGAGGACCATGAACCCTCTGGACCTGTTCTGCTTTGGTCCTGTGCTTTTAAGGTTTCGGGCCTAAGAGGCCCGTCAACCCCTTCTGCCTTCTTGCAGTTGATTTAAAAAAAAAAAAAAAAAAAAAAAAAAAAACACACACACACACACGCAAAAACGGGACATTCCACCTGCCACCTCCAGAGGGTCCTCTAGGTTCCTTCTCCACCCCTGAATTGAGCGAAGCGGTGCCGAACTCCACCCTTTGGGCACGAGCCCCTGTGCACTTGGGAGACTCCTGAACACCCTCGGAGAAGCCAGAAAGCCCCGGGAGACGGCCCCGTCTGCTGCTGCACCAGATCGGGTCTTGCAAAGGATGCATCCTCCGAGCCTCCTTCCTGCACGTCCCGTGGGGCCTGCCCCGATGCCACCTGAGGGACCCACTGGAGGAGAGGCACGGGGATGCTGCCTGAGCAGCAGACCCTTCTGGCGCGGAGCAGGCTGTCCCCAGGCAGAGTCCGACGGGTCCTTCCTTCTGGGTGCTCTCGGCTGCCCGGACTCCAGCAGGCCTGGGAAGGCCCCGGTCCCCCTTAGCTGATGCCCAGAGAGTCTCCGTTTCTCGAGCTTTGCCACCGAACTCATCGGTCGGTGCGCCTCTGACCACAGGGCAAGGGCCTGCGCACCCCCAAAGACAACCGGGGGCCCCGGAAGGCCCCCAGGCAGAAATGAGCACCACGGGGAATGGCCCTCCTCCAAGACAACCTCGGGGACATGGACAAGGCAAGACAGGGTCGCAAGTCTCAACAAGGCGGGTGCGCGGTGTCTGAGGGTGGCCTGGCCTTGCGTGCACCTCGTCAAGAACCGTCTGGGTACGGGCCCCGCGGGATGCCCCGCGGCCCACCTTCCTCCCTAGGACTCAAGGAGGAAGGCCCCGGCGACGGCCGGCGCCGGCCAGCACCGGCGGGCACCGGCGCCAACGGCCACGGAACTCAGCTCTGGGAGTTGGCCCCCCTCACTGGCGTGCAGTGTGGCCCACGGAGCCTCCCCGGCCGAGGACCCGGCTCGGCCGTCACCCCGGTTGCTCCCACGGGAAGGGGCACCAGGCACACTGCCCAAGGCCCCGAGCCCGGGCTCCCTGGCGGAGGCCTCCCCTAGTCCCGCCCAGATCATGGCCGCCACCAGGCTCCCGAGCCATGGCTTCCTGTAGGGGAACGGCCAGGCGGCCCGGCTGTCCAGCTAGTCCTGGCGCCCATCTCTGCGGCTTCCACGGCCCGACCCGGCGGCGGACCCTGCTTCTCTGGGGCCTCCAGAGACCTCGGATCCGCCCGGGCACCTGCCCTAGTCCTGCCCGGTGCCCCAGGACGGTCCCAAGCCACTCCCCGCCAGGCGAGCACAGCGAAGGGTGCTCGGGATCGCCAAGCCAGTTCCTCTTGATGGCAGTGTTGCTCCACGAATGCCCACCTGCCCTTCCCCCAGGTCCACTCCCTCCGCCCTTTGCTGAGGAAAAAACGCCAACGGCGCTCCGCACATGGCGGATCAGCATCTCGGCCGCTTTGGGCCAGCCCTGGCCCACCTGCGGGACCCTGTCCTTGGCAGATGGGACTGGGCGGGATCCTTCTTACTAGCCTGCCTTCCTGACAAACCAGAAAGCGGTCCTCTTGGGCCGCCCTGGGGATGGACCCGACCTAACAGCATCGCTAACCATGCCGTTAGGATGGGAGGATGGTGGGACCCGCAGGGAAGAGGAGGAGACTGGGCACACAGTAGGTTCCAAGCCCCGGCCCGGCCCCGCGGGACACATTTGCACTTGGGCATTCTCGCGGGTCACCGCAGGGCCAGCTTGACCGAGAGGTCAAAGGCCACTGGCGTCCCACTGACCCCTGGGGGTTTGGCCTCAAACTTCAGGTGAACCTACAATTCCGGAATAGCGGGACCGGGTCCCGGGCCCTTCTCACGTGGCAGCACCGGCAAGGGGCTGGGGGAAGAGCCCACGCCAGCCTACGCCAGACAGGAGGGGAGCCAGTGGCCACCCCAAACACACCCGTCCTCCTCACACCTGGCCTACGTCCAACTCTCCACGGCTCTCCCCAGAAGGCTTCACGTAGAAGACACACAGAGGCGTGCCTGCCGTCCAGGACTCGTGTGTGCCGTGGGGGAGCGGTAGGCGGCCCAGCCACAAGTGTTCCCATCTTCCTGCCCAAACAAAATCTGTGACGGGAACCCTATGTTGATCTCATCGGGCAGCCAAGCCGTGGGCAGCGGCCTAACGTCTGCTGGGGGAGCACAGTCACACTGAATGCTATTCTCAAGACAGACAAAACAGTGGCAACGCACTATGCCAAGCTGCTACCTCCCAGGCCCTTGCCGGACTCTTTCACCCCCCTGGACTTTCCGCTGACGTTTTCCACAACGTAGTTGCTTCTCTCTGTCTCTCTGTCTCTCTCAATCTCATAATTTCCCTCTCTCTCGGGCCACGTTCCTCCCAACGCTCTCTCGTCCACTTCTACTGGGGCCCACGTCCTCTCCTGCTCTCTCTGTCTCAACGTGATTGACTTTCTTCTACTGCCCGGGACTTCCTGCCCACGTGTGCCTTTAAAACGGTAAGCGCCGCAACTCAACGTGTGAGACATCGTGCGAGATATCGTGCAGTTAGGCCGAGAGGCGGCAAGACAAACGCTCAAGAACTCAAGTACCCGGACACGCCCTCCGCTTCTAGCACCACCAGCAACACCACCCCAGGGGCATGCTTTCGAGGTCCCCCAAGCCAAGTTGAGGCAAGTCCCAGTTGAATGTCATCCCGTTCCTCTTGGACACGGCGGACCGCGCTCACCCTTAAAGGTGGGTTGAGGTGGAAGGTGAATGTCCCTTTGCGTGGCAGTGTCTCTGCACACGGGCGAGGAGGGGCACGCGCATCCGCCTGGCTGGCTCTCTAGCTGGATTCAGGTGGAACGGAGGACCATGAACCCTCTGGACCTGTTCTGCTTTGGTCCTGTGCTTTTAAGGTTTCGGGCCTAAGAGGCCCGTCAACCCCTTCTGCCTTCTTGCAGTTGATTTAAAAAAAAAAAAAAAAAAAAAACACACACACACACACACACAAAAGCGGGACATTCCACCTGCCACCTCCAGAGGGTCCTCTAGGTTCCTTCTCCACCCCTGAATTGAGCGAAGCGGTGCCGAACTCCACCCTTTGGGCACGAGCCCCTGTGCACTTGGGAGACTCCTGAACACCCTCGGAGAAGCCAGAAAGCCCCGGGAGACGGCCCCGTCTGCTGCTGCACCAGATCGGGTCTTGCAAAGGATGCATCCTCCGAGCCTCCTTCCTGCACGTCCCGTGGGGCCTGCCCCGATGCCACCTGAGGGACCCACTGGAGGAGAGGCACGGGGATGCTGCCTGAGCAGCAGACCCTTCTGGCGCGGAGCAGGCTGTCCCCAGGCAGAGTCCGACGGGTCCTTCCTTCTGGGTGCTCTCGGCTGCCCGGACTCCAGCAGGCCTGGGAAGGCCCCGGTCCCCCTTAGCTGATGCCCAGAGAGTCTCCGTTTCTCGAGCTTTGCCACCGAACTCATCGGTCGGTGCGCCTCTGACCACAGGGCAAGGGCCTGCGCACCCCCAAAGACAACCGGGGGCCCCGGAAGGCCCCCAGGCAGAAATGAGCACCACGGGGAATGGCCCTCCTCCAAGACAACCTCGGGGACATGGACAAGGCAAGACAGGGTCGCAAGTCTCAACAAGGCGGGTGCGCGGTGTCTGAGGGTGGCCTGGCCTTGCGTGCACCTCGTCAAGAACCGTCTGGGTACGGGCCCCGCGGGATGCCCCGCGGCCCACCTTCCTCCCTAGGACGCAAGGAGGAAGGCCCCGGCGCCGGGCGGCGCCGGCCAGCACCGGCGGGCACCGGCGCCAACGGCCACGGAACTCAGCTCTGGGAGTTGGCCCCCCTCACTGGCGTGCAGTGTGGCCCACGGAGCCTCCCCGGCCGAGGACCCGGCTCGGCCGTCACCCCGGTTGCTCCCACGGGAAGGGGCACCAGGCACACTGCCCAAGGCCCCGAGCCCGGGCTCCCTGGCGGAGGCCTCCCCTAGTCCCGCCCAGATCATGGCCGCCACCAGGCTCCCGAGCCATGGCTTCCTGTAGGGGAACGGCCAGGCGGCCCGGCTGTCCAGCTAGTCCTGGCGCCCATCTCTGCGGCTTCCACGGCCCGACCCGGCGGCGGACCCTGCTTCTCTGGGGCCTCCAGAGACCTCGGATCCGCCCGGGCACCTGCCCTAGTCCTGCCCGGTGCCCCAGGACGGTCCCAAGCCACTCCCCGCCAGGCGAGCACAGCGAAGGGTGCTCGGGATCGCCAAGCCAGTTCCTCTTGATGGCAGTGTTGCTCCACGAATGCCCACCTGCCCTCCCCCCAGGTCCACTCCCTCCGCCCTTTGCTGAGGAAAAAACGCCAACGGCGCTCCGCACATGGCGGATCAGCATCTCGGCCGCTTTGGGCCAGCCCTGGCCCACCTGCGGGACCCTGTCCTTGGCAGATGGGACTGGGCGGGATCCTTCTTACTAGCCTGCCTTCCTGACAAACCAGAAAGCGGTCCCCTTGGGCCGCCCTGGGGATGGACCCGACCTAACAGCATCGCTAACCATGCCGTTAGGATGGGAGGATGGTGGGACCCGCAGGGAAGAGGAGGAGACTGGGCACACAGTAGGTTCCAAGCCCCGGCCCGGCCCCGCGGGACACATTTGCACTTGGGCATTCTCGCGGGTCACCGCAGGGCCAGCTTGACCGAGAGGTCAAAGGCCACTGGCGTCCCACTGACCCCTGGGGGTTTGGCCTCAAACTTCAGGTGAACCTACAATTCCGGAATAGCGGGACCGGGTCCCGGGCCCTTCTCACGTGGCAGCACCGGCAAGGGGCTGGGGGAAGAGCCCACGCCAGCCTACGCCAGACAGGAGGGGAGCCAGTGGCCACCCCAAACACACCCGTCCTCCTCACACCTGGCCTACGTCCAACTCTCCACGGCTCTCCCCAGAAGGCTTCACGTAGAAGACACACAGAGGCGTGCCTGCCGTCCAGGACTCGTGTGTGCCGTGGGGGAGCGGTAGGCGGCCCAGCCACAAGTGTTCCCATCTTCCTGCCCAAACAAAATCTGTGACGGGAACCCTATGTTGATCTCATCGGGCAGCCAAGCCGTGGGCAGCGGCCTAACGTCTGCTGGGGGAGCACAGTCACACTGAATGCTATTCTCAAGACAGACAAAACAGTGGCAACGCACTATGCCAAGCTGCTACCTCCCAGGCCCTTGCCGGACTCTTTCACCCCCCTGGACTTTCCGCTGACGTTTTCCACAACGTAGTTGCTTCTCTCTGTCTCTCTGTCTCTCTCAATCTCATAATTTCCCTCTCTCTCGGGCCACGTTCCTCCCAACGCTCTCTCGTCCACTTCTACTGGGGCCCACGTCCTCTCCTGCTCTCTCTGTCTCAACGTGATTGACTTTCTTCTACTGCCCGGGACTTCCTGCCCACGTGTGCCTTTAAAACGGTAAGCGCCGCAACTCAACGTGTGAGACATCGTGCGAGATATCGTGCAGTTAGGCCGAGAGGCGGCAAGACAAACGCTCAAGAACTCAAGTACCCGGACACGCCCTCCGCTTCTAGCACCACCAGCAACACCACCCCAGGGGCATGCTTTCGAGGTCCCCCAAGCCAAGTTGAGGCAAGTCCCAGTTGAATGTCATCCCGTTCCTCTTGGACACGGCGGACCGCGCTCACCCTTAAAGGTGGGTTGAGGTGGAAGGTGAATGTCCCTTTGCGTGGCAGTGTCTCTGCACACGGGCGAGGAGGGGCACGCGCATCCGCCTGGCTGGCTCTCTAGCTGGATTCAGGTGGAACGGAGGACCATGAACCCTCTGGACCTGTTCTGCTTTGGTCCTGTGCTTTTAAGGTTTCGGGCCTAAGAGGCCCGTCAACCCCTTCTGCCTTCTTGCAGTTGATTTAAAAAAAAAAAAAAAAAAAAACACACACACACACACACACACAAAAGCGGGACATTCCACCTGCCACCTCCAGAGGGTCCTCTAGGTTCCTTCTCCACCCCTGAATTGAGCGAAGCGGTGCCGAACTCCACCCTTTGGGCACGAGCCCCTGTGCACTTGGGAGACTCCTGAACACCCTCGGAGAAGCCAGAAAGCCCCGGGAGACGGCCCCGTCTGCTGCTGCACCAGATCGGGTCTTGCAAAGGATGCATCCTCCGAGCCTCCTTCCTGCACGTCCCGTGGGGCCTGCCCCGATGCCACCTGAGGGACCCACTGGAGGAGAGGCACGGGGATGCTGCCTGAGCAGCAGACCCTTCTGGCGCGGAGCAGGCTGTCCCCAGGCAGAGTCCGACGGGTCCTTCCTTCTGGGTGCTCTCGGCTGCCCGGACTCCAGCAGGCCTGGGAAGGCCCCGGTCCCCCTTAGCTGATGCCCAGAGAGTCTCCGTTTCTCGAGCTTTGCCACCGAACTCATCGGTCGGTGCGCCTCTGACCACAGGGCAAGGGCCTGCGCACCCCCAAAGACAACCGGGGGCCCCGGAAGGCCCCCAGGCAGAAATGAGCACCACGGGGAATGGCCCTCCTCCAAGACAACCTCGGGGACATGGACAAGGCAAGACAGGGTCGCAAGTCTCAACAAGGCGGGTGCGCGGTGTCTGAGGGTGGCCTGGCCTTGCGTGCACCTCGTCAAGAACCGTCTGGGTACGGGCCCCGCGGGATGCCCCGCGGCCCACCTTCCTCCCTAGGACTCAAGGAGGAAGGCCCCGGCGACGGCCGGCGCCGGCCAGCACCGGCGGGCACCGGCGCCAACGGCCACGGAACTCAGCTCTGGGAGTTGGCCCCCCTCACTGGCGTGCAGTGTGGCCCACGGAGCCTCCCCGGCCGAGGACCCGGCTCGGCCGTCACCCCGGTTGCTCCCACGGGAAGGGGCACCAGGCACACTGCCCAAGGCCCCGAGCCCGGGCTCCCTGGCGGAGGCCTCCCCTAGTCCCGCCCAGATCATGGCCGCCACCAGGCTCCCGAGCCATGGCTTCCTGTAGGGGAACGGCCAGGCGGCCCGGCTGTCCAGCTAGTCCTGGCGCCCATCTCTGCGGCTTCCACGGCCCGACCCGGCGGCGGACCCTGCTTCTCTGGGGCCTCCAGAGACCTCGGATCCGCCCGGGCACCTGCCCTAGTCCTGCCCGGTGCCCCAGGACGGTCCCAAGCCACTCCCCGCCAGGCGAGCACAGCGAAGGGTGCTCGGGATCGCCAAGCCAGTTCCTCTTGATGGCAGTGTTGCTCCACGAATGCCCACCTGCCCTTCCCCCAGGTCCACTCCCTCCGCCCTTTGCTGAGGAAAAAACGCCAACGGCGCTCCGCACATGGCGGATCAGCATCTCGGCCGCTTTGGGCCAGCCCTGGCCCACCTGCGGGACCCTGTCCTTGGCAGATGGGACTGGGCGGGATCCTTCTTACTAGCCTGCCTTCCTGACAAACCAGAAAGCGGTCCTCTTGGGCCGCCCTGGGGATGGACCCGACCTAACAGCATCGCTAACCATGCCGTTAGGATGGGAGGATGGTGGGACCCGCAGGGAAGAGGAGGAGACTGGGCACACAGTAGGTTCCAAGCCCCGGCCCGGCCCCGCGGGACACATTTGCACTTGGGCATTCTCGCGGGTCACCGCAGGGCCAGCTTGACCGAGAGGTCAAAGGCCACTGGCGTCCCACTGACCCCTGGGGGTTTGGCCTCAAACTTCAGGTGAACCTACAATTCCGGAATAGCGGGACCGGGTCCCGGGCCCTTCTCACGTGGCAGCACCGGCAAGGGGCTGGGGGAAGAGCCCACGCCAGCCTACGCCAGACAGGAGGGGAGCCAGTGGCCACCCCAAACACACCCGTCCTCCTCACACCTGGCCTACGTCCAACTCTCCACGGCTCTCCCCAGAAGGCTTCACGTAGAAGACACACAGAGGCGTGCCTGCCGTCCAGGACTCGTGTGTGCCGTGGGGGAGCGGTAGGCGGCCCAGCCACAAGTGTTCCCATCTTCCTGCCCAAACAAAATCTGTGACGGGAACCCTATGTTGATCTCATCGGGCAGCCAAGCCGTGGGCAGCGGCCTAACGTCTGCTGGGGGAGCACAGTCACACTGAATGCTATTCTCAAGACAGACAAAACAGTGGCAACGCACTATGCCAAGCTGCTACCTCCCAGGCCCTTGCCGGACTCTTTCACCCCCCTGGACTTTCCGCTGACGTTTTCCACAACGTAGTTGCTTCTCTCTGTCTCTCTGTCTCTCTCAATCTCATAATTTCCCTCTCTCTCGGGCCACGTTCCTCCCAACGCTCTCTCGTCCACTTCTACTGGGGCCCACGTCCTCTCCTGCTCTCTCTGTCTCAACGTGATTGACTTTCTTCTACTGCCCGGGACTTCCTGCCCACGTGTGCCTTTAAAACGGTAAGCGCCGCAACTCAACGTGTGAGACATCGTGCGAGATATCGTGCAGTTAGGCCGAGAGGCGGCAAGACAAACGCTCAAGAACTCAAGTACCCGGACACGCCCTCCGCTTCTAGCACCACCAGCAACACCACCCCAGGGGCATGCTTTCGAGGTCCCCCAAGCCAAGTTGAGGCAAGTCCCAGTTGAATGTCATCCCGTTCCTCTTGGACACGGCGGACCGCGCTCACCCTTAAAGGTGGGTTGAGGTGGAAGGTGAATGTCCCTTTGCGTGGCAGTGTCTCTGCACACGGGCGAGGAGGGGCACGCGCATCCGCCTGGCTGGCTCTCTAGCTGGATTCAGGTGGAACGGAGGACCATGAACCCTCTGGACCTGTTCTGCTTTGGTCCTGTGCTTTTAAGGTTTCGGGCCTAAGAGGCCCGTCAACCCCTTCTGCCTTCTTGCAGTTGATTTAAAAAAAAAAAAAAAAAAAAAACACACACACACACACACACAAAAGCGGGACATTCCACCTGCCACCTCCAGAGGGTCCTCTAGGTTCCTTCTCCACCCCTGAATTGAGCGAAGCGGTGCCGAACTCCACCCTTTGGGCACGAGCCCCTGTGCACTTGGGAGACTCCTGAACACCCTCGGAGAAGCCAGAAAGCCCCGGGAGACGGCCCCGTCTGCTGCTGCACCAGATCGGGTCTTGCAAAGGATGCATCCTCCGAGCCTCCTTCCTGCACGTCCCGTGGGGCCTGCCCCGATGCCACCTGAGGGACCCACTGGAGGAGAGGCACGGGGATGCTGCCTGAGCAGCAGACCCTTCTGGCGCGGAGCAGGCTGTCCCCAGGCAGAGTCCGACGGGTCCTTCCTTCTGGGTGCTCTCGGCTGCCCGGACTCCAGCAGGCCTGGGAAGGCCCCGGTCCCCCTTAGCTGATGCCCAGAGAGTCTCCGTTTCTCGAGCTTTGCCACCGAACTCATCGGTCGGTGCGCCTCTGACCACAGGGCAAGGGCCTGCGCACCCCCAAAGACAACCGGGGGCCCCGGAAGGCCCCCAGGCAGAAATGAGCACCACGGGGAATGGCCCTCCTCCAAGACAACCTCGGGGACATGGACAAGGCAAGACAGGGTCGCAAGTCTCAACAAGGCGGGTGCGCGGTGTCTGAGGGTGGCCTGGCCTTGCGTGCACCTCGTCAAGAACCGTCTGGGTACGGGCCCCGCGGGATGCCCCGCGGCCCACCTTCCTCCCTAGGACGCAAGGAGGAAGGCCCCGGCGCCGGGCGGCGCCGGCCAGCACCGGCGGGCACCGGCGCCAACGGCCACGGAACTCAGCTCTGGGAGTTGGCCCCCCTCACTGGCGTGCAGTGTGGCCCACGGAGCCTCCCCGGCCGAGGACCCGGCTCGGCCGTCACCCCGGTTGCTCCCACGGGAAGGGGCACCAGGCACACTGCCCAAGGCCCCGAGCCCGGGCTCCCTGGCGGAGGCCTCCCCTAGTCCCGCCCAGATCATGGCCGCCACCAGGCTCCCGAGCCATGGCTTCCTGTAGGGGAACGGCCAGGCGGCCCGGCTGTCCAGCTAGTCCTGGCGCCCATCTCTGCGGCTTCCACGGCCCGACCCGGCGGCGGACCCTGCTTCTCTGGGGCCTCCAGAGACCTCGGATCCGCCCGGGCACCTGCCCTAGTCCTGCCCGGTGCCCCAGGACGGTCCCAAGCCACTCCCCGCCAGGCGAGCACAGCGAAGGGTGCTCGGGATCGCCAAGCCAGTTCCTCTTGATGGCAGTGTTGCTCCACGAATGCCCACCTGCCCTCCCCCCAGGTCCACTCCCTCCGCCCTTTGCTGAGGAAAAAACGCCAACGGCGCTCCGCACATGGCGGATCAGCATCTCGGCCGCTTTGGGCCAGCCCTGGCCCACCTGCGGGACCCTGTCCTTGGCAGATGGGACTGGGCGGGATCCTTCTTACTAGCCTGCCTTCCTGACAAACCAGAAAGCGGTCCCCTTGGGCCGCCCTGGGGATGGACCCGACCTAACAGCATCGCTAACCATGCCGTTAGGATGGGAGGATGGTGGGACCCGCAGGGAAGAGGAGGAGACTGGGCACACAGTAGGTTCCAAGCCCCGGCCCGGCCCCGCGGGACACATTTGCACTTGGGCATTCTCGCGGGTCACCGCAGGGCCAGCTTGACCGAGAGGTCAAAGGCCACTGGCGTCCCACTGACCCCTGGGGGTTTGGCCTCAAACTTCAGGTGAACCTACAATTCCGGAATAGCGGGACCGGGTCCCGGGCCCTTCTCACGTGGCAGCACCGGCAAGGGGCTGGGGGAAGAGCCCACGCCAGCCTACGCCAGACAGGAGGGGAGCCAGTGGCCACCCCAAACACACCCGTCCTCCTCACACCTGGCCTACGTCCAACTCTCCACGGCTCTCCCCAGAAGGCTTCACGTAGAAGACACACAGAGGCGTGCCTGCCGTCCAGGACTCGTGTGTGCCGTGGGGGAGCGGTAGGCGGCCCAGCCACAAGTGTTCCCATCTTCCTGCCCAAACAAAATCTGTGACGGGAACCCTATGTTGATCTCATCGGGCAGCCAAGCCGTGGGCAGCGGCCTAACGTCTGCTGGGGGAGCACAGTCACACTGAATGCTATTCTCAAGACAGACAAAACAGTGGCAACGCACTATGCCAAGCTGCTACCTCCCAGGCCCTTGCCGGACTCTTTCACCCCCCTGGACTTTCCGCTGACGTTTTCCACAACGTAGTTGCTTCTCTCTGTCTCTCTGTCTCTCTCAATCTCATAATTTCCCTCTCTCTCGGGCCACGTTCCTCCCAACGCTCTCTCGTCCACTTCTACTGGGGCCCACGTCCTCTCCTGCTCTCTCTGTCTCAACGTGATTGACTTTCTTCTACTGCCCGGGACTTCCTGCCCACGTGTGCCTTTAAAACGGTAAGCGCCGCAACTCAACGTGTGAGACATCGTGCGAGATATCGTGCAGTTAGGCCGAGAGGCGGCAAGACAAACGCTCAAGAACTCAAGTACCCGGACACGCCCTCCGCTTCTAGCACCACCAGCAACACCACCCCAGGGGCATGCTTTCGAGGTCCCCCAAGCCAAGTTGAGGCAAGTCCCAGTTGAATGTCATCCCGTTCCTCTTGGACACGGCGGACCGCGCTCACCCTTAAAGGTGGGTTGAGGTGGAAGGTGAATGTCCCTTTGCGTGGCAGTGTCTCTGCACACGGGCGAGGAGGGGCACGCGCATCCGCCTGGCTGGCTCTCTAGCTGGATTCAGGTGGAACGGAGGACCATGAACCCTCTGGACCTGTTCTGCTTTGGTCCTGTGCTTTTAAGGTTTCGGGCCTAAGAGGCCCGTCAACCCCTTCTGCCTTCTTGCAGTTGATTTAAAAAAAAAAAAAAAAAAAACACACACACACACACACACACAAAAGCGGGACATTCCACCTGCCACCTCCAGAGGGTCCTCTAGGTTCCTTCTCCACCCCTGAATTGAGCGAAGCGGTGCCGAACTCCACCCTTTGGGCACGAGCCCCTGTGCACTTGGGAGACTCCTGAACACCCTCGGAGAAGCCAGAAAGCCCCGGGAGACGGCCCCGTCTGCTGCTGCACCAGATCGGGTCTTGCAAAGGATGCATCCTCCGAGCCTCCTTCCTGCACGTCCCGTGGGGCCTGCCCCGATGCCACCTGAGGGACCCACTGGAGGAGAGGCACGGGGATGCTGCCTGAGCAGCAGACCCTTCTGGCGCGGAGCAGGCTGTCCCCAGGCAGAGTCCGACGGGTCCTTCCTTCTGGGTGCTCTCGGCTGCCCGGACTCCAGCAGGCCTGGGAAGGCCCCGGTCCCCCTTAGCTGATGCCCAGAGAGTCTCCGTTTCTCGAGCTTTGCCACCGAACTCATCGGTCGGTGCGCCTCTGACCACAGGGCAAGGGCCTGCGCACCCCCAAAGACAACCGGGGGCCCCGGAAGGCCCCCAGGCAGAAATGAGCACCACGGGGAATGGCCCTCCTCCAAGACAACCTCGGGGACATGGACAAGGCAAGACAGGGTCGCAAGTCTCAACAAGGCGGGTGCGCGGTGTCTGAGGGTGGCCTGGCCTTGCGTGCACCTCGTCAAGAACCGTCTGGGTACGGGCCCCGCGGGATGCCCCGCGGCCCACCTTCCTCCCTAGGACTCAAGGAGGAAGGCCCCGGCGACGGCCGGCGCCGGCCAGCACCGGCGGGCACCGGCGCCAACGGCCACGGAACTCAGCTCTGGGAGTTGGCCCCCCTCACTGGCGTGCAGTGTGGCCCACGGAGCCTCCCCGGCCGAGGACCCGGCTCGGCCGTCACCCCGGTTGCTCCCACGGGAAGGGGCACCAGGCACACTGCCCAAGGCCCCGAGCCCGGGCTCCCTGGCGGAGGCCTCCCCTAGTCCCGCCCAGATCATGGCCGCCACCAGGCTCCCGAGCCATGGCTTCCTGTAGGGGAACGGCCAGGCGGCCCGGCTGTCCAGCTAGTCCTGGCGCCCATCTCTGCGGCTTCCACGGCCCGACCCGGCGGCGGACCCTGCTTCTCTGGGGCCTCCAGAGACCTCGGATCCGCCCGGGCACCTGCCCTAGTCCTGCCCGGTGCCCCAGGACGGTCCCAAGCCACTCCCCGCCAGGCGAGCACAGCGAAGGGTGCTCGGGATCGCCAAGCCAGTTCCTCTTGATGGCAGTGTTGCTCCACGAATGCCCACCTGCCCTTCCCCCAGGTCCACTCCCTCCGCCCTTTGCTGAGGAAAAAACGCCAACGGCGCTCCGCACATGGCGGATCAGCATCTCGGCCGCTTTGGGCCAGCCCTGGCCCACCTGCGGGACCCTGTCCTTGGCAGATGGGACTGGGCGGGATCCTTCTTACTAGCCTGCCTTCCTGACAAACCAGAAAGCGGTCCTCTTGGGCCGCCCTGGGGATGGACCCGACCTAACAGCATCGCTAACCATGCCGTTAGGATGGGAGGATGGTGGGACCCGCAGGGAAGAGGAGGAGACTGGGCACACAGTAGGTTCCAAGCCCCGGCCCGGCCCCGCGGGACACATTTGCACTTGGGCATTCTCGCGGGTCACCGCAGGGCCAGCTTGACCGAGAGGTCAAAGGCCACTGGCGTCCCACTGACCCCTGGGGGTTTGGCCTCAAACTTCAGGTGAACCTACAATTCCGGAATAGCGGGACCGGGTCCCGGGCCCTTCTCACGTGGCAGCACCGGCAAGGGGCTGGGGGAAGAGCCCACGCCAGCCTACGCCAGACAGGAGGGGAGCCAGTGGCCACCCCAAACACACCCGTCCTCCTCACACCTGGCCTACGTCCAACTCTCCACGGCTCTCCCCAGAAGGCTTCACGTAGAAGACACACAGAGGCGTGCCTGCCGTCCAGGACTCGTGTGTGCCGTGGGGGAGCGGTAGGCGGCCCAGCCACAAGTGTTCCCATCTTCCTGCCCAAACAAAATCTGTGACGGGAACCCTATGTTGATCTCATCGGGCAGCCAAGCCGTGGGCAGCGGCCTAACGTCTGCTGGGGGAGCACAGTCACACTGAATGCTATTCTCAAGACAGACAAAACAGTGGCAACGCACTATGCCAAGCTGCTACCTCCCAGGCCCTTGCCGGACTCTTTCACCCCCCTGGACTTTCCGCTGACGTTTTCCACAACGTAGTTGCTTCTCTCTGTCTCTCTGTCTCTCTCAATCTCATAATTTCCCTCTCTCTCGGGCCACGTTCCTCCCAACGCTCTCTCGTCCACTTCTACTGGGGCCCACGTCCTCTCCTGCTCTCTCTGTCTCAACGTGATTGACTTTCTTCTACTGCCCGGGACTTCCTGCCCACGTGTGCCTTTAAAACGGTAAGCGCCGCAACTCAACGTGTGAGACATCGTGCGAGATATCGTGCAGTTAGGCCGAGAGGCGGCAAGACAAACGCTCAAGAACTCAAGTACCCGGACACGCCCTCCGCTTCTAGCACCACCAGCAACACCACCCCAGGGGCATGCTTTCGAGGTCCCCCAAGCCAAGTTGAGGCAAGTCCCAGTTGAATGTCATCCCGTTCCTCTTGGACACGGCGGACCGCGCTCACCCTTAAAGGTGGGTTGAGGTGGAAGGTGAATGTCCCTTTGCCTGGCAGTGTCTCTGCACACGGGCGAGGAGGGGCACGCGCATCCGCCTGGCTGGCTCTCTAGCTGGATTCAGGTGGAACGGAGGACCATGAACCCTCTGGACCTGTTCTGCTTTGGTCCTTTGCTTTTAAGGTTTCGGGCCTAAGAGGCCCGTCAACTCCTTCTGCCTTCTTGCAGTTGATTTAAAAAAAAAAAAAAAAAAAAACACACACACACACACACGCAAAAGCGGGACATTCCACCTGCCACCTCCAGAGGGTCCTCTAGGTTCCTTCTCCACCCCTGAATTGAGCGAAGCGGTGCCGAACTCCACCCTTTGGGCACGAGCCCCTGTGCACTTGGGAGACTCCTGAACACCCTCGGAGAAGCCAGAAAGCCCCGGGAGACGGCCCCGTCTGCTGCTGCACCAGATCGGGTCTTGCAAAGGATGCATCCTCCGAGCCTCCTTCCTGCACGTCCCGTGGGGCCTGCCCCGATGCCACCTGAGGGACCCACTGGAGGAGAGGCACGGGGATGCTGCCTGAGCAGCAGACCCTTCTGGCGCGGAGCAGGCTGTCCCCAGGCAGAGTCCGACGGGTCCTTCCTTCTGGGTGCTCTCGGCTGCCCGGACTCCAGCAGGCCTGGGAAGGCCCCGGTCCCCCTTAGCTGATGCCCAGAGAGTCTCCGTTTCTCGAGCTTTGCCACCGAACTCATCGGTCGGTGCGCCTCTGACCACAGGGCAAGGGCCTGCGCACCCCCAAAGACAACCGGGGGCCCCGGAAGGCCCCCAGGCAGAAATGAGCACCACGGGGAATGGCCCTCCTCCAAGACAACCTCGGGGACATGGACAAGGCAAGACAGGGTCGCAAGTCTCAACAAGGCGGGTGCGCGGTGTCTGAGGGTGGCCTGGCCTTGCGTGCACCTCGTCAAGAACCGTCTGGGTACGGGCCCCGCGGGATGCCCCGCGGCCCACCTTCCTCCCTAGGACTCAAGGAGGAAGGCCCCGGCGATGGCCGGCGCCGGCCAGCACCGGCGGGCACCGGCGCCAACGGCCACGGAACTCAGCTCTGGGAGTTGGCCCCCCTCACTGGCGTGCAGTGTGGCCCACGGAGCCTCCCCGGCCGAGGACCCGGCTCGGCCGTCACCCCGGTTGCTCCCACGGGAAGGGGCACCAGGCACACTGCCCAAGGCCCCGAGCCCGGGCTCCCTGGCGGAGGCCTCCCCTAGTCCCGCCCAGATCATGGCCGCCACCAGGCTCCCGAGCCATGGCTTCCTTTAGGGGAACGGCCAGGCGGCCCGGCTGTCCAGCTAGTCCTGGCGCCCATCTCTGCGGCTTCCACGGCCCGACCCGGCGGCGGACCCTGCTTCTCTGGGGCCTCCAGAGACCTCGGATCCGCCCGGGCACCTGCCCTAGTCCTGCCCGGTGCCCCAGGACGGTCCCAAGCCACTCCCCGCCAGGCGAGCACAGCGAAGGGTGCTCGGGATCGCCAAGCCAGTTCCTCTTGATGGCAGTGTTGCTCCACGAATGCCCACCTGCCCTCCCCCCAGGTCCACTCCCTCCGCCCTTTGCTGAGGAAAAAACGCCAACGGCGCTCCGCACATGGCGGATCAGCATCTCGGCCGCTTTGGGCCAGCCCTGGCCCACCTGCGGGACCCTGTCCTTGGCAGATGGGACTCGGCGGGATCCTTCTTACTAGCCTGCCTTCCTGACAAACCAGAAAGCGGTCCCCTTGGGCCGCCCTGGGGATGGACCCGACCTAACAGCATCGCTAACCATGCCGTTAGGATGGGAGGATGGTGGGACCCGCAGGGAAGAGGAGGAGACTGGGCACACAGTAGGTTCCAAGCCCCGGCCCGGCCCCGCGGGACACATTTGCACTTGGGCATTCTCGCGGGTCACCGCAGGGCCAGCTTGACCGAGAGGTCAAAGGCCACTGGCGTCCCACTGACCCCTGGGGGTTTGGCCTCAAACTTCAGGTGAACCTACAATTCCGGAATAGCGGGACCGGGTCCCGGGCCCTTCTCACGTGGCAGCACCGGCAAGGGGCTGGGGGAAGAGCCCACGCCAGCCTACGCCAGACAGGAGGGGAGCCAGTGGCCACCCCAAACACACCCGTCCTCCTCACACCTGGCCTACGTCCAACTCTCCACGGCTCTCCCCAGAAGGCTTCACGTAGAAGACACACAGAGGCGTGCCTGCCGTCCAGGACTCGTGTGTGCCGTGGGGGAGCGGTAGGCGGCCCAGCCACAAGTGTTCCCATCTTCCTGCCCAAACAAAATCTGTGACGGGAACCCTATGTTGATCTCATCGGGCAGCCAAGCCGTGGGCAGCGGCCTAACGTCTGCTGGGGGAGCACAGTCACACTGAATGCTATTCTCAAGACAGACAAAACAGTGGCAACGCACTATGCCAAGCTGCTACCTCCCAGGCCCTTGCCGGACTCTTTCACCCCCCTGGACTTTCCGCTGACGTTTTCCACAACGTAGTTGCTTCTCTCTGTCTCTCTGTCTCTCTCAATCTCATAATTTCCCTCTCTCTCGGGCCACGTTCCTCCCAACGCTCTCTCGTCCACTTCTACTGGGGCCCACGTCCTCTCCTGCTCTCTCTGTCTCAACGTGATTGACTTTCTTCTACTGCCCGGGACTTCCTGCCCACGTGTGCCTTTAAAACGGTAAGCGCCGCAACTCAACGTGTGAGACATCGTGCGAGATATCGTGCAGTTAGGCCGAGAGGCGGCAAGACAAACGCTCAAGAACTCAAGTACCCGGACACGCCCTCCGCTTCTAGCACCACCAGCAACACCACCCCAGGGGCATGCTTTCGAGGTCCCCCAAGCCAAGTTGAGGCAAGTCCCAGTTGAATGTCATCCCGTTCCTCTTGGACACGGCGGACCGCGCTCACCCTTAAAGGTGGGTTGAGGTGGAAGGTGAATGTCCCTTTGCCTGGCAGTGTCTCTGCACACGGGCGAGGAGGGGCACGCGCATCCGCCTGGCTGGCTCTCTAGCTGGATTCAGGTGGAACGGAGGACCATGAACCCTCTGGACCTGTTCTGCTTTTGTCCTGTGCTTTTAAGGTTTCGGGCCTAAGAGGCCCGTCAACTCCTTCTGCCTTCTTGCAGTTGATTTAAAAAAAAAAAAAAAAAAAAAAAAACACACACACACACACGCAAAAACGGGACATTCCACCTGCCACCTCCAGAGGGTCCTCTAGGTTCCTTCTCCACCCCTGAATTGAGCGAAGCGGTGCCGAACTCCACCCTTTGGGCACGAGCCCCTGTGCACTTGGGAGACTCCTGAACACCCTCGGAGAAGCCAGAAAGCCCCGGGAGACGGCCCCGTCTGCTGCTGCACCAGATCGGGTCTTGCAAAGGATGCATCCTCCGAGCCTCCTTCCTGCACGTCCCGTGGGGCCTGCCCCGATGCCACCTGAGGGACCCACTGGAGGAGAGGCACGGGGATGCTGCCTGAGCAGCAGACCCTTCTGGCGCGGAGCAGGCTGTCCCCAGGCAGAGTCCGACGGGTCCTTCCTTCTGGGTGCTCTCGGCTGCCCGGACTCCAGCAGGCCTGGGAAGGCCCCGGTCCCCCTTAGCTGATGCCCAGAGAGTCTCCGTTTCTCGAGCTTTGCCACCGAACTCATCGGTCGGTGCGCCTCTGACCACAGGGCAAGGGCCTGCGCACCCCCAAAGACAACCGGGGGCCCCGGAAGGCCCCCAGGCAGAAATGAGCACCACGGGGAATGGCCCTCCTCCAAGACAACCTCGGGGACATGGACAAGGCAAGACAGGGTCGCAAGTCTCAACAAGGCGGGTGCGCGGTGTCTGAGGGTGGCCTGGCCTTGCGTGCACCTCGTCAAGAACCGTCTGGGTACGGGCCCCGCGGGATGCCCCGCGGCCCACCTTCCTCCCTAGGACGCAAGGAGGAAGGCCCCGGCGCCGGGCGGCGCCGGCCAGCACCGGCGGGCACCGGCGCCAACGGCCACGGAACTCAGCTCTGGGAGTTGGCCCCCCTCACTGGCGTGCAGTGTGGCCCACGGAGCCTCCCCGGCCGAGGACCCGGCTCGGCCGTCACCCCGGTTGCTCCCACGGGAAGGGGCACCAGGCACACTGCCCAAGGCCCCGAGCCCGGGCTCCCTGGCGGAGGCCTCCCCTAGTCCCGCCCAGATCATGGCCGCCACCAGGCTCCCGAGCCATGGCTTCCTGTAGGGGAACGGCCAGGCGGCCCGGCTGTCCAGCTAGTCCTGGCGCCCATCTCTGCGGCTTCCACGGCCCGACCCGGCGGCGGACCCTGCTTCTCTGGGGCCTCCAGAGACCTCGGATCCGCCCGGGCACCTGCCCTAGTCCTGCCCGGTGCCCCAGGACGGTCCCAAGCCACTCCCCGCCAGGCGAGCACAGCGAAGGGTGCTCGGGATCGCCAAGCCAGTTCCTCTTGATGGCAGTGTTGCTCCACGAATGCCCACCTGCCCTTCCCCCAGGTCCACTCCCTCCGCCCTTTGCTGAGGAAAAAACGCCAACGGCGCTCCGCACATGGCGGATCAGCATCTCGGCCGCTTTGGGCCAGCCCTGGCCCACCTGCGGGACCCTGTCCTTGGCAGATGGGACTCGGCGGGATCCTTCTTACTAGCCTGCCTTCCTGACAAACCAGAAAGCGGTCCCCTTGGGCCGCCCTGGGGATGGACCCGACCTAACAGCATCGCTAACCATGCCGTTAGGATGGGAGGATGGTGGGACCCGCAGGGAAGAGGAGGAGACTGGGCACACAGTAGGTTCCAAGCCCCGGCCCGGCCCCGCGGGACACATTTGCACTTGGGCATTCTCGCGGGTCACCGCAGGGCCAGCTTGACCGAGAGGTCAAAGGCCACTGGCGTCCCACTGACCCCTGGGGGTTTGGCCTCAAACTTCAGGTGAACCTACAATTCCGGAATAGCGGGACCGGGTCCCGGGCCCTTCTCACGTGGCAGCACCGGCAAGGGGCTGGGGGAAGAGCCCACGCCAGCCTACGCCAGACAGGAGGGGAGCCAGTGGCCACCCCAAACACACCCGTCCTCCTCACACCTGGCCTACGTCCAACTCTCCACGGCTCTCCCCAGAAGGCTTCACGTAGAAGACACACAGAGGCGTGCCTGCCGTCCAGGACTCGTGTGTGCCGTGGGGGAGCGGTAGGCGGCCCAGCCACAAGTGTTCCCATCTTCCTGCCCAAACAAAATCTGTGACGGGAACCCTATGTTGATCTCATCGGGCAGCCAAGCCGTGGGCAGCGGCCTAACGTCTGCTGGGGGAGCACAGTCACACTGAATGCTATTCTCAAGACAGACAAAACAGTGGCAACGCACTATGCCAAGCTGCTACCTCCCAGGCCCTTGCCGGACTCTTTCACCCCCCTGGACTTTCCGCTGACGTTTTCCACAACGTAGTTGCTTCTCTCTGTCTCTCTGTCTCTCTCAATCTCATAATTTCCCTCTCTCTCGGGCCACGTTCCTCCCAACGCTCTCTCGTCCACTTCTACTGGGGCCCACGTCCTCTCCTGCTCTCTCTGTCTCAACGTGATTGACTTTCTTCTACTGCCCGGGACTTCCTGCCCACGTGTGCCTTTAAAACGGTAAGCGCCGCAACTCAACGTGTGAGACATCGTGCGAGATATCGTGCAGTTAGGCCGAGAGGCGGCAAGACAAACGCTCAAGAACTCAAGTACCCGGACACGCCCTCCGCTTCTAGCACCACCAGCAACACCACCCCAGGGGCATGCTTTCGAGGTCCCCCAAGCCAAGTTGAGGCAAGTCCCAGTTGAATGTCATCCCGTTCCTCTTGGACACGGCGGACCGCGCTCACCCTTAAAGGTGGGTTGAGGTGGAAGGTGAATGTCCCTTTGCGTGGCAGTGTCTCTGCACACGGGCGAGGAGGGGCACGCGCATCCGCCTGGCTGGCTCTCTAGCTGGATTCAGGTGGAACGGAGGACCATGAACCCTCTGGACCTGTTCTGCTTTGGTCCTTTGCTTTTAAGGTTTCGGGCCTAAGAGGCCCGTCAACTCCTTCTGCCTTCTTGCAGTTGATTTAAAAAAAAAAAAAAAAAAAAAACACACACACACACACGCAAAAGCGGGACATTCCACCTGCCACCTCCAGAGGGTCCTCTAGGTTCCTTCTCCACCCCTGAATTGAGCGAAGCGGTGCCGAACTCCACCCTTTGGGCACGAGCCCCTGTGCACTTGGGAGACTCCTGAACACCCTCGGAGAAGCCAGAAAGCCCCGGGAGACGGCCCCGTCTGCTGCTGCACCAGATCGGGTCTTGCAAAGGATGCATCCTCCGAGCCTCCTTCCTGCACGTCCCGTGGGGCCTGCCCCGATGCCACCTGAGGGACCCACTGGAGGAGAGGCACGGGGATGCTGCCTGAGCAGCAGACCCTTCTGGCGCGGAGCAGGCTGTCCCCAGGCAGAGTCCGACGGGTCCTTCCTTCTGGGTGCTCTCGGCTGCCCGGACTCCAGCAGGCCTGGGAAGGCCCCGGTCCCCCTTAGCTGATGCCCAGAGAGTCTCCGTTTCTCGAGCTTTGCCACCGAACTCATCGGTCGGTGCGCCTCTGACCACAGGGCAAGGGCCTGCGCACCCCCAAAGACAACCGGGGGCCCCGGAAGGCCCCCAGGCAGAAATGAGCACCACGGGGAATGGCCCTCCTCCAAGACAACCTCGGGGACATGGACAAGGCAAGACAGGGTCGCAAGTCTCAACAAGGCGGGTGCGCGGTGTCTGAGGGTGGCCTGGCCTTGCGTGCACCTCGTCAAGAACCGTCTGGGTACGGGCCCCGCGGGATGCCCCGCGGCCCACCTTCCTCCCTAGGACTCAAGGAGGAAGGCCCCGGCGATGGCCGGCGCCGGCCAGCACCGGCGGGCACCGGCGCCAACGGCCACGGAACTCAGCTCTGGGAGTTGGCCCCCCTCACTGGCGTGCAGTGTGGCCCACGGAGCCTCCCCGGCCGAGGACCCGGCTCGGCCGTCACCCCGGTTGCTCCCACGGGAAGGGGCACCAGGCACACTGCCCAAGGCCCCGAGCCCGGGCTCCCTGGCGGAGGCCTCCCCTAGTCCCGCCCAGATCATGGCCGCCACCAGGCTCCCGAGCCATGGCTTCCTTTAGGGGAACGGCCAGGCGGCCCGGCTGTCCAGCTAGTCCTGGCGCCCATCTCTGCGGCTTCCACGGCCCGACCCGGCGGCGGACCCTGCTTCTCTGGGGCCTCCAGAGACCTCGGATCCGCCCGGGCACCTGCCCTAGTCCTGCCCGGTGCCCCAGGACGGTCCCAAGCCACTCCCCGCCAGGCGAGCACAGCGAAGGGTGCTCGGGATCGCCAAGCCAGTTCCTCTTGATGGCAGTGTTGCTCCACGAATGCCCACCTGCCCTCCCCCCAGGTCCACTCCCTCCGCCCTTTGCTGAGGAAAAAACGCCAACGGCGCTCCGCACATGGCGGATCAGCATCTCGGCCGCTTTGGGCCAGCCCTGGCCCACCTGCGGGACCCTGTCCTTGGCAGATGGGACTCGGCGGGATCCTTCTTACTAGCCTGCCTTCCTGACAAACCAGAAAGCGGTCCCCTTGGGCCGCCCTGGGGATGGACCCGACCTAACAGCATCGCTAACCATGCCGTTAGGATGGGAGGATGGTGGGACCCGCAGGGAAGAGGAGGAGACTGGGCACACAGTAGGTTCCAAGCCCCGGCCCGGCCCCGCGGGACACATTTGCACTTGGGCATTCTCGCGGGTCACCGCAGGGCCAGCTTGACCGAGAGGTCAAAGGCCACTGGCGTCCCACTGACCCCTGGGGGTTTGGCCTCAAACTTCAGGTGAACCTACAATTCCGGAATAGCGGGACCGGGTCCCGGGCCCTTCTCACGTGGCAGCACCGGCAAGGGGCTGGGGGAAGAGCCCACGCCAGCCTACGCCAGACAGGAGGGGAGCCAGTGGCCACCCCAAACACACCCGTCCTCCTCACACCTGGCCTACGTCCAACTCTCCACGGCTCTCCCCAGAAGGCTTCACGTAGAAGACACACAGAGGCGTGCCTGCCGTCCAGGACTCGTGTGTGCCGTGGGGGAGCGGTAGGCGGCCCAGCCACAAGTGTTCCCATCTTCCTGCCCAAACAAAATCTGTGACGGGAACCCTATGTTGATCTCATCGGGCAGCCAAGCCGTGGGCAGCGGCCTAACGTCTGCTGGGGGAGCACAGTCACACTGAATGCTATTCTCAAGACAGACAAAACAGTGGCAACGCACTATGCCAAGCTGCTACCTCCCAGGCCCTTGCCGGACTCTTTCACCCCCCTGGACTTTCCGCTGACGTTTTCCACAACGTAGTTGCTTCTCTCTGTCTCTCTGTCTCTCTCAATCTCATAATTTCCCTCTCTCTCGGGCCACGTTCCTCCCAACGCTCTCTCGTCCACTTCTACTGGGGCCCACGTCCTCTCCTGCTCTCTCTGTCTCAACGTGATTGACTTTCTTCTACTGCCCGGGACTTCCTGCCCACGTGTGCCTTTAAAACGGTAAGCGCCGCAACTCAACGTGTGAGACATCGTGCGAGATATCGTGCAGTTAGGCCGAGAGGCGGCAAGACAAACGCTCAAGAACTCAAGTACCCGGACACGCCCTCCGCTTCTAGCACCACCAGCAACACCACCCCAGGGGCATGCTTTCGAGGTCCCCCAAGCCAAGTTGAGGCAAGTCCCAGTTGAATGTCATCCCGTTCCTCTTGGACACGGCGGACCGCGCTCACCCTTAAAGGTGGGTTGAGGTGGAAGGTGAATGTCCCTTTGCGTGGCAGTGTCTCTGCACACGGGCGAGGAGGGGCACGCGCATCCGCCTGGCTGGCTCTCTAGCTGGATTCAGGTGGAACGGAGGACCATGAACCCTCTGGACCTCTTCTGCTTTGGTCCTGTGCTTTTAAGGTTTCGGGCCTAAGAGGCCCGTCAACTCCTTCTGCCTTCTTGCAGTTGATTTAAAAAAAAAAAAAAAAAAAAAACACACACACACACACGCAAAAGCGGGACATTCCACCTGCCACCTCCAGAGGGTCCTCTAGGTTCCTTCTCCACCCCTGAATTGAGCGAAGCGGTGCCGAACTCCACCCTTTGGGCACGAGCCCCTGTGCACTTGGGAGACTCCTGAACACCCTCGGAGAAGCCAGAAAGCCCCGGGAGACGGCCCCGTCTGCTGCTGCACCAGATCGGGTCTTGCAAAGGATGCATCCTCCGAGCCTCCTTCCTGCACGTCCCGTGGGGCCTGCCCCGATGCCACCTGAGGGACCCACTGGAGGAGAGGCACGGGGATGCTGCCTGAGCAGCAGACCCTTCTGGCGCGGAGCAGGCTGTCCCCAGGCAGAGTCCGACGGGTCCTTCCTTCTGGGTGCTCTCGGCTGCCCGGACTCCAGCAGGCCTGGGAAGGCCCCGGTCCCCCTTAGCTGATGCCCAGAGAGTCTCCGTTTCTCGAGCTTTGCCACCGAACTCATCGGTCGGTGCGCCTCTGACCACAGGGCAAGGGCCTGCGCACCCCCAAAGACAACCGGGGGCCCCGGAAGGCCCCCAGGCAGAAATGAGCACCACGGGGAATGGCCCTCCTCCAAGACAACCTCGGGGACATGGACAAGGCAAGACAGGGTCGCAAGTCTCAACAAGGCGGGTGCGCGGTGTCTGAGGGTGGCCTGGCCTTGCGTGCACCTCGTCAAGAACCGTCTGGGTACGGGCCCCGCGGGATGCCCCGCGGCCCACCTTCCTCCCTAGGACTCAAGGAGGAAGGCCCCGGCGACGGCCGGCACCGGCCAGCACCGGCGGGCACCGGCGCCAACGGCCACGGAACTCAGCTCTGGGAGTTGGCCCCCCTCACTGGCGTGCAGTGTGGCCCACGGAGCCTCCCCGGCCGAGGACCCGGCTCGGCCGTCACCCCGGTTGCTCCCACGGGAAGGGGCACCAGGCACACTGCCCAAGGCCCCGAGCCCGGGCTCCCTGGCGGAGGCCTCCCCTAGTCCCGCCCAGATCATGGCCGCCACCAGGCTCCCGAGCCATGGCTTCCTTTAGGGGAACGGCCAGGCGGCCCGGCTGTCCAGCTAGTCCTGGCGCCCATCTCTGCGGCTTCCACGGCCCGACCCGGCGGCGGACCCTGCTTCTCTGGGGCCTCCAGAGACCTCGGATCCGCCCGGGCACCTGCCCTAGTCCTGCCCGGTGCCCCAGGACGGTCCCAAGCCACTCCCCGCCAGGCGAGCACAGCGAAGGGTGCTCGGGATCGCCAAGCCAGTTCCTCTTGATGGCAGTGTTGCTCCACGAATGCCCACCTGCCCTTCCCCCAGGTCAACTCCCTCCGCCCTTTGCTGAGGAAAAAACGCCAACGGCGCTCCGCACATGGCGGATCAGCATCTCGGCCGCTTTGGGCCAGCCCTGGCCCACCTGCGGGACCCTGTCCTTGGCAGATGGGACTGGGCGGGATCCTTCTTACTAGCCTGCCTTCCTGACAAACCAGAAAGCGGTCCCCTTGGGCCGCCCTGGGGATGGACCCGACCTAACAGCATCGCTAACCATGCCGTTAGGATGGGAGGATGGTGGGACCCGCAGGGAAGAGGAGGAGACTGGGCACACAGTAGGTTCCAAGCCCCGGCCCGGCCCCGCGGGACACATTTGCACTTGGGCATTCTCGCGGGTCACCGCAGGGCCAGCTTGACCGAGAGGTCAAAGGCCACTGGCGTCCCACTGACCCCTGGGGGTTTGGCCTCAAACTTCAGGTGAACCTACAATTCCGGAATAGCGGGACCGGGTCCCGGGCCCTTCTCACGTGGCAGCACCGGCAAGGGGCTGGGGGAAGAGCCCACGCCAGCCTACGCCAGACAGGAGGGGAGCCAGTGGCCACCCCAAACACACCCGTCCTCCTCACACCTGGCCTACGTCCAACTCTCCACGGCTCTCCCCAGAAGGCTTCACGTAGAAGACACACAGAGGCGTGCCTGCCGTCCAGGACTCGTGTGTGCCGTGGGGGAGCGGTAGGCGGCCCAGCCACAAGTGTTCCCATCTTCCTGCCCAAACAAAATCTGTGACGGGAACCCTATGTTGATCTCATCGGGCAGCCAAGCCGTGGGCAGCGGCCTAACGTCTGCTGGGGGAGCACAGTCACACTGAATGCTATTCTCAAGACAGACAAAACAGTGGCAACGCACTATGCCAAGCTGCTACCTCCCAGGCCCTTGCCGGACTCTTTCACCC
Organism: Pongo pygmaeus; assembly: GCF_028885625.2. Lineage (NCBI taxonomy): Eukaryota > Metazoa > Chordata > Mammalia > Primates > Hominidae > Pongo > Pongo pygmaeus. The sequence continues at coordinate 119,986,711 of NC_072396.2, read as the reverse complement.
CCCTGGACTTTCCGCTGATGTTTTCCACAACGTAGTTGCTTCTCTCTGTCTCTCTGTCTCTCTCAATCTCATAATTTCCCTCTCTCTCGGGCCACGTTCCTCCCAACGCTCTCTCGTCCACTTCTACTGGGGCCCACGTCCTCTCCTGCTCTCTCTGTCTCAACGTGATTGACTTTCTTCTACTGCCCGGGACTTCCTGCCCACGTGTGCCTTTAAAACGGTAAGCGCCGCAACTCAACGTGTGAGACATCGTGCGAGATATCGTGCAGTTAGGCCGAGAGGCGGCAAGACAAACGCTCAAGAACTCAAGTACCCGGACACGCCCTCCGCTTCTAGCACCACCAGCAACACCACCCCAGGGGCATGCTTTCGAGGTCCCCCAAGCCAAGTTGAGGCAAGTCCCAGTTGAATGTCATCCCGTTCCTCTTGGACACGGCGGACCGCGCTCACCCTTAAAGGTGGGTTGAGGTGGAAGGTGAATGTCCCTTTGCGTGGCAGTGTCTCTGCACACGGGCGAGGAGGGGCACGCGCATCCGCCTGGCTGGCTCTCTAGCTGGATTCAGGTGGAACGGAGGACCATGAACCCTCTGGACCTCTTCTGCTTTGGTCCTGTGCTTTTAAGGTTTCGGGCCTAAGAGGCCCGTCAACTCCTTCTGCCTTCTTGCAGTTGATTTAAAAAAAAAAAAAAAAAAAAAAAAAACACACACACACACACGCAAAAGCGGGACATTCCACCTGCCACCTCCAGAGGGTCCTCTAGGTTCCTTCTCCACCCCTGAATTGAGCGAAGCGGTGCCGAACTCCACCCTTTGGGCACGAGCCCCTGTGCACTTGGGAGACTCCTGAACACCCTCGGAGAAGCCAGAAAGCCCCGGGAGACGGCCCCGTCTGCTGCTGCACCAGATCGGGTCTTGCAAAGGATGCATCCTCCGAGCCTCCTTCCTGCACGTCCCGTGGGGCCTGCCCCGATGCCACCTGAGGGACCCACTGGAGGAGAGGCATGGGGATGCTGCCTGAGCAGCAGACCCTTCTGGCGCGGAGCAGGCTGTCCCCAGGCAGAGTCCGACGGGTCCTTCCTTCTGGGTGCTCTCGGCTGCCCGGACTCCAGCAGGCCTGGGAAGGCCCCGGTCCCGCTTAGCTGATGCCCAGAGAGTCTCCGTTTCTCGAGCTTTGCCACCGAACTCATCGGTCGTTGCGCCTCTGACCACAGGGCAAGGGCCTGCGCACCCCCAAAGACAACCGGGGGCCCCGGAAGGCCCCCAGGCAGAAATGAGCACCACGGGGAATGGCCCTCCTCCAAGACAACCTCGGGGACATGGACAAGGCAAGACAGGGTCGCAAGTCTCAACAAGGCGGGTGCGCGGTGTCTGAGGGTGGCCTGGCCTTGCGTGCACCTCGTCAAGAACCGTCTGGGTACGGGCCCCGCGGGATGCCCCGCGGCCCACCTTCCTCCCTAGGACTCAAGGAGGAAGGCCCCGGCGACGGCCGGCGCCGGCCAGCACCGGCGGGCACCGGCGCCAACGGCCACGGAACTCAGCTCTGGGAGTTGGCCCCCCTCACTGGCGTGCAGTGTGGCCCACGGAGCCTCCCCGGCCGAGGACCCGGCTCGGCCGTCACCCCGGTTGCTCCCACGGGAAGGGGCACCAGGCACACTGCCCAAGGCCCCGAGCCCGGGCTCCCTGGCGGAGGCCTCCCCTAGTCCCGCCCAGATCATGGCCGCCACCAGGCTCCCGAGCCATGGCTTCCTGTAGGGGAACGGCCAGGCGGCCCGGCTGTCCAGCTAGTCCTGGCGCCCATCTCTGCGGCTTCCACGGCCCGACCCGGCGGCGGACCCTGCTTCTCTGGGGCCTCCAGAGACCTCGGATCCGCCCGGGCACCTGCCCTAGTCCTGCCCGGTGCCCCAGGACGGTCCCAAGCCACTCCCCGCCAGGCGAGCACAGCGAAGGGTGCTCGGGATCGCCAAGCCAGTTCCTCTTGATGGCAGTGTTGCTCCACGAATGCCCACCTGCCCTTCCCCCAGGTCCACTCCCTCCGCCCTTTGCTGAGGAAAAAACGCCAACGGCGCTCCGCACATGGCGGATCAGCATCTCGGCCGCTTTGGGCCAGCCCTGGCCCACCTGCGGGACCCTGTCCTTGGCAGATGGGACTGGGCGGGATCCTTCTTACTAGCCTGCCTTCCTGACAAACCAGAAAGCGGTCCCCTTGGGCCGCCCTGGGGATGGACCCGACCTAACAGCATCGCTAACCATGCCGTTAGGATGGGAGGATGGTGGGACCCGCAGGGAAGAGGAGGAGACTGGGCACACAGTAGGTTCCAAGCCCCGGCCCGGCCCCGCGGGACACATTTGCACTTGGGCATTCTCGCGGGTCACCGCAGGGCCAGCTTGACCGAGAGGTCAAAGGCCACTGGCGTCCCACTGACCCCTGGGGGTTTGGCCTCAAACTTCAGGTGAACCTACAATTCCGGAATAGCGGGACCGGGTCCCGGGCCCTTCTCACGTGGCAGCACCGGCAAGGGGCTGGGGGAAGAGCCCACGCCAGCCTACGCCAGACAGGAGGGGAGCCAGTGGCCACCCCAAACACACCCGTCCTCCTCACACCTGGCCTACGTCCAACTCTCCACGGCTCTCCCCAGAAGGCTTCACGTAGAAGACACACAGAGGCGTGCCTGCCGTCCAGGACTCGTGTGTGCCGTGGGGGAGCGGTAGGCGGCCCAGCCACAAGTGTTCCCATCTTCCTGCCCAAACAAAATCTGTGACGGGAACCCTATGTTGATCTCATCGGGCAGCCAAGCCGTGGGCAGCGGCCTAACGTCTGCTGGGGGAGCACAGTCACACTGAATGCTATTCTCAAGACAGACAAAACAGTGGCAACGCACTATGCCAAGCTGCTACCTCCCAGGCCCTTGCCGGACTCTTTCACCCCCCTGGACTTTCCGCTGACGTTTTCCACAACGTAGTTGCTTCTCTCTGTCTCTCTGTCTCTCTCAATCTCATAATTTCCCTCTCTCTCGGGCCACGTTCCTCCCAACGCTCTCTCGTCCACTTCTACTGGGGCCCACGTCCTCTCCTGCTCTCTCTGTCTCAACGTGATTGACTTTCTTCTACTGCCCGGGACTTCCTGCCCACGTGTGCCTTTAAAACGGTAAGCGCCGCAACTCAACGTGTGAGACATCGTGCGAGATATCGTGCAGTTAGGCCGAGAGGCGGCAAGACAAACGCTCAAGAACTCAAGTACCCGGACACGCCCTCCGCTTCTAGCACCACCAGCAACACCACCCCAGGGGCATGCTTTCGAGGTCCCCCAAGCCAAGTTGAGGCAAGTCCCAGTTGAATGTCATCCCGTTCCTCTTGGACACGGCGGACCGCGCTCACCCTTAAAGGTGGGTTGAGGTGGAAGGTGAATGTCCCTTTGCGTGGCAGTGTCTCTGCACACGGGCGAGGAGGGGCACGCGCATCCGCCTGGCTGGCTCTCTAGCTGGATTCAGGTGGAACGGAGGACCATGAACCCTCTGGACCTGTTCTGCTTTGGTCCTGTGCTTTTAAGGTTTCGGGCCTAAGAGGCCCGTCAACCCCTTCTGCCTTCTTGCAGTTGATTTAAAAAAAAAAAAAAAAAAAAAAAAAAACACACACACACACACACGCAAAAACGGGACATTCCACCTGCCACCTCCAGAGGGTCCTCTAGGTTCCTTCTCCACCCCTGAATTGAGCGAAGCGGTGCCGAACTCCACCCTTTGGGCACGAGCCCCTGTGCACTTGGGAGACTCCTGAACACCCTCGGAGAAGCCAGAAAGCCCCGGGAGACGGCCCCGTCTGCTGCTGCACCAGATCGGGTCTTGCAAAGGATGCATCCTCCGAGCCTCCTTCCTGCACGTCCCGTGGGGCCTGCCCCGATGCCACCTGAGGGACCCACTGGAGGAGAGGCACGGGGATGCTGCCTGAGCAGCAGACCCTTCTGGCGCGGAGCAGGCTGTCCCCAGGCAGAGTCCGACGGGTCCTTCCTTCTGGGTGCTCTCGGCTGCCCGGACTCCAGCAGGCCTGGGAAGGCCCCGGTCCCCCTTAGCTGATGCCCAGACAGTCTCCGTTTCTCGAGCTTTGCCACCGAACTCATCGGTCGGTGCGCCTCTGACCACAGGGCAAGGGCCTGCGCACCCCCAAAGACAACCGGGGGCCCCGGAAGGCCCCCAGGCAGAAATGAGCACCACGGGGAATGGCCCTCCTCCAAGACAACCTCGGGGACATGGACAAGGCAAGACAGGGTCGCAAGTCTCAACAAGGCGGGTGCGCGGTGTCTGAGGGTGGCCTGGCCTTGCGTGCACCTCGTCAAGAACCGTCTGGGTACGGGCCCCGCGGGATGCCCCGCGGCCCACCTTCCTCCCTAGGACTCAAGGAGGAAGGCCCCGGCGACGGCCGGCGCCGGCCAGCACCGGCGGGCACCGGCGCCAACGGCCACGGAACTCAGCTCTGGGAGTTGGCCCCCCTCACTGGCGTGCAGTGTGGCCCACGGAGCCTCCCCGGCCGAGGACCCGGCTCGGCCGTCACCCCGGTTGCTCCCACGGGAAGGGGCACCAGGCACACTGCCCAAGGCCCCGAGCCCGGGCTCCCTGGCGGAGGCCTCCCCTAGTCCCGCCCAGATCATGGCCGCCACCAGGCTCCCGAGCCATGGCTTCCTTTAGGGGAACGGCCAGGCGGCCCGGCTGTCCAGCTAGTCCTGGCGCCCATCTCTGCGGCTTCCACGGCCCGACCCGGCGGCGGACCCTGCTTCTCTGGGGCCTCCAGAGACCTCGGATCCGCCCGGGCACCTGCCCTAGTCCTGCCCGGTGCCCCAGGACGGTCCCAAGCCACTCCCCGCCAGGCGAGCACAGCGAAGGGTGCTCGGGATCGCCAAGCCAGTTCCTCTTGATGGCAGTGTTGCTCCACGAATGCCCACCTGCCCTCCCCCCAGGTCCACTCCCTCCGCCCTTTGCTGAGGAAAAAACGCCAACGGCGCTCCGCACATGGCGGATCAGCATCTCGGCCGCTTTGGGCCAGCCCTGGCCCACCTGCGGGACCCTGTCCTTGGCAGATGGGACTCGGCGGGATCCTTCTTACTAGCCTGCCTTCCTGACAAACCAGAAAGCGGTCCCCTTGGGCCGCCCTGGGGATGGACCCGACCTAACAGCATCGCTAACCATGCCGTTAGGATGGGAGGATGGTGGGACCCGCAGGGAAGAGGAGGAGACTGGGCACACAGTAGGTTCCAAGCCCCGGCCCGGCCCCGCGGGACACATTTGCACTTGGGCATTCTCGCGGGTCACCGCAGGGCCAGCTTGACCGAGAGGTCAAAGGCCACTGGCGTCCCACTGACCCCTGGGGGTTTGGCCTCAAACTTCAGGTGAACCTACAATTCCGGAATAGCGGGACCGGGTCCCGGGCCCTTCTCACGTGGCAGCACCGGCAAGGGGCTGGGGGAAGAGCCCACGCCAGCCTACGCCAGACAGGAGGGGAGCCAGTGGCCACCCCAAACACACCCGTCCTCCTCACACCTGGCCTACGTCCAACTCTCCACGGCTCTCCCCAGAAGGCTTCACGTAGAAGACACACAGAGGCGTGCCTGCCGTCCAGGACTCGTGTGTGCCGTGGGGGAGCGGTAGGCGGCCCAGCCACAAGTGTTCCCATCTTCCTGCCCAAACAAAATCTGTGACGGGAACCCTATGTTGATCTCATCGGGCAGCCAAGCCGTGGGCAGCGGCCTAACGTCTGCTGGGGGAGCACAGTCACACTGAATGCTATTCTCAAGACAGACAAAACAGTGGCAACGCACTATGCCAAGCTGCTACCTCCCAGGCCCTTGCCGGACTCTTTCACCCCCCTGGACTTTCCGCTGACGTTTTCCACAACGTAGTTGCTTCTCTCTGTCTCTCTGTCTCTCTCAATCTCATAATTTCCCTCTCTCTCGGGCCACGTTCCTCCCAACGCTCTCTCGTCCACTTCTACTGGGGCCCACGTCCTCTCCTGCTCTCTCTGTCTCAACGTGATTGACTTTCTTCTACTGCCCGGGACTTCCTGCCCACGTGTGCCTTTAAAACGGTAAGCGCCGCAACTCAACGTGTGAGACATCGTGCGAGATATCGTGCAGTTAGGCCGAGAGGCGGCAAGACAAACGCTCAAGAACTCAAGTACCCGGACACGCCCTCCGCTTCTAGCACCACCAGCAACACCACCCCAGGGGCATGCTTTCGAGGTCCCCCAAGCCAAGTTGAGGCAAGTCCCAGTTGAATGTCATCCCGTTCCTCTTGGACACGGCGGACCGCGCTCACCCTTAAAGGTGGGTTGAGGTGGAAGGTGAATGTCCCTTTGCGTGGCAGTGTCTCTGCACACGGGCGAGGAGGGGCACGCGCATCCGCCTGGCTGGCTCTCTAGCTGGATTCAGGTGGAACGGAGGACCATGAACCCTCTGGACCTCTTCTGCTTTGGTCCTGTGCTTTTAAGGTTTCGGGCCTAAGAGGCCCGTCAACTCCTTCTGCCTTCTTGCAGTTGATTTAAAAAAAAAAAAAAAAAAAAAAACACACACACACACACCCAAAAGCGGGACATTCCACCTGCCACCTCCAGAGGGTCCTCTAGGTTCCTTCTCCACCCCTGAATTGAGCGAAGCGGTGCCGAACTCCACCCTTTGGGCACGAGCCCCTGTGCACTTGGGAGACTCCTGAACACCCTCGGAGAAGCCAGAAAGCCCCGGGAGACGGCCCCGTCTGCTGCTGCACCAGATCGGGTCTTGCAAAGGATGCATCCTCCGAGCCTCCTTCCTGCACGTCCCGTGGGGCCTGCCCCGATGCCACCTGAGGGACCCACTGGAGGAGAGGCACGGGGATGCTGCCTGAGCAGCAGACCCTTCTGGCGCGGAGCAGGCTGTCCCCAGGCAGAGTCCGACGGGTCCTTCCTTCTGGGTGCTCTCGGCTGCCCGGACTCCAGCAGGCCTGGGAAGGCCCCGGTCCCCCTTAGCTGATGCCCAGAGAGTCTCCGTTTCTCGAGCTTTGCCACCGAACTCATCGGTCGGTGCGCCTCTGACCACAGGGCAAGGGCCTGCGCACCCCCAAAGACAACCGGGGGCCCCGGAAGGCCCCCAGGCAGAAATGAGCACCACGGGGAATGGCCCTCCTCCAAGACAACCTCGGGGACATGGACAAGGCAAGACAGGGTCGCAAGTCTCAACAAGGCGGGTGCGCGGTGTCTGAGGGTGGCCTGGCCTTGCGTGCACCTCGTCAAGAACCGTCTGGGTACGGGCCCCGCGGGATGCCCCGCGGCCCACCTTCCTCCCTAGGACTCAAGGAGGAAGGCCCCGGCGACGGCCGGCACCGGCCAGCACCGGCGGGCACCGGCGCCAACGGCCACGGAACTCAGCTCTGGGAGTTGGCCCCCCTCACTGGCGTGCAGTGTGGCCCACGGAGCCTCCCCGGCCGAGGACCCGGCTCGGCCGTCACCCCGGTTGCTCCCACGGGAAGGGGCACCAGGCACACTGCCCAAGGCCCCGAGCCCGGGCTCCCTGGCGGAGGCCTCCCCTAGTCCCGCCCAGATCATGGCCGCCACCAGGCTCCCGAGCCATGGCTTCCTTTAGGGGAACGGCCAGGCGGCCCGGCTGTCCAGCTAGTCCTGGCGCCCATCTCTGCGGCTTCCACGGCCCGACCCGGCGGCGGACCCTGCTTCTCTGGGGCCTCCAGAGACCTCGGATCCGCCCGGGCACCTGCCCTAGTCCTGCCCGGTGCCCCAGGACGGTCCCAAGCCACTCCCCGCCAGGCGAGCACAGCGAAGGGTGCTCGGGATCGCCAAGCCAGTTCCTCTTGATGGCAGTGTTGCTCCACGAATGCCCACCTGCCCTTCCCCCAGGTCAACTCCCTCCGCCCTTTGCTGAGGAAAAAACGCCAACGGCGCTCCGCACATGGCGGATCAGCATCTCGGCCGCTTTGGGCCAGCCCTGGCCCACCTGCGGGACCCTGTCCTTGGCAGATGGGACTGGGCGGGATCCTTCTTACTAGCCTGCCTTCCTGACAAACCAGAAAGCGGTCCCCTTGGGCCGCCCTGGGGATGGACCCGACCTAACAGCATCGCTAACCATGCCGTTAGGATGGGAGGATGGTGGGACCCGCAGGGAAGAGGAGGAGACTGGGCACACAGTAGGTTCCAAGCCCCGGCCCGGCCCCGCGGGACACATTTGCACTTGGGCATTCTCGCGGGTCACCGCAGGGCCAGCTTGACCGAGAGGTCAAAGGCCACTGGCGTCCCACTGACCCCTGGGGGTTTGGCCTCAAACTTCAGGTGAACCTACAATTCCGGAATAGCGGGACCGGGTCCCGGGCCCTTCTCACGTGGCAGCACCGGCAAGGGGCTGGGGGAAGAGCCCACGCCAGCCTACGCCAGACAGGAGGGGAGCCAGTGGCCACCCCAAACACACCCGTCCTCCTCACACCTGGCCTACGTCCAACTCTCCACGGCTCTCCCCAGAAGGCTTCACGTAGAAGACACACAGAGGCGTGCCTGCCGTCCAGGACTCGTGTGTGCCGTGGGGGAGCGGTAGGCGGCCCAGCCACAAGTGTTCCCATCTTCCTGCCCAAACAAAATCTGTGACGGGAACCCTATGTTGATCTCATCGGGCAGCCAAGCCGTGGGCAGCGGCCTAACGTCTGCTGGGGGAGCACAGTCACACTGAATGCTATTCTCAAGACAGACAAAACAGTGGCAACGCACTATGCCAAGCTGCTACCTCCCAGGCCCTTGCCGGACTCTTTCACCCCCCTGGACTTTCCGCTGATGTTTTCCACAACGTAGTTGCTTCTCTCTGTCTCTCTGTCTCTCTCAATCTCATAATTTCCCTCTCTCTCGGGCCACGTTCCTCCCAACGCTCTCTCGTCCACTTCTACTGGGGCCCACGTCCTCTCCTGCTCTCTCTGTCTCAACGTGATTGACTTTCTTCTACTGCCCGGGACTTCCTGCCCACGTGTGCCTTTAAAACGGTAAGCGCCGCAACTCAACGTGTGAGACATCGTGCGAGATATCGTGCAGTTAGGCCGAGAGGCGGCAAGACAAACGCTCAAGAACTCAAGTACCCGGACACGCCCTCCGCTTCTAGCACCACCAGCAACACCACCCCAGGGGCATGCTTTCGAGGTCCCCCAAGCCAAGTTGAGGCAAGTCCCAGTTGAATGTCATCCCGTTCCTCTTGGACACGGCGGACCGCGCTCACCCTTAAAGGTGGGTTGAGGTGGAAGGTGAATGTCCCTTTGCGTGGCAGTGTCTCTGCACACGGGCGAGGAGGGGCACGCGCATCCGCCTGGCTGGCTCTCTAGCTGGATTCAGGTGGAACGGAGGACCATGAACCCTCTGGACCTCTTCTGCTTTGGTCCTGTGCTTTTAAGGTTTCGGGCCTAAGAGGCCCGTCAACTCCTTCTGCCTTCTTGCAGTTGATTTAAAAAAAAAAAAAAAAAAAAAAAAAACACACACACACACACGCAAAAGCGGGACATTCCACCTGCCACCTCCAGAGGGTCCTCTAGGTTCCTTCTCCACCCCTGAATTGAGCGAAGCGGTGCCGAACTCCACCCTTTGGGCACGAGCCCCTGTGCACTTGGGAGACTCCTGAACACCCTCGGAGAAGCCAGAAAGCCCCGGGAGACGGCCCCGTCTGCTGCTGCACCAGATCGGGTCTTGCAAAGGATGCATCCTCCGAGCCTCCTTCCTGCACGTCCCGTGGGGCCTGCCCCGATGCCACCTGAGGGACCCACTGGAGGAGAGGCACGGGGATGCTGCCTGAGCAGCAGACCCTTCTGGCGCGGAGCAGGCTGTCCCCAGGCAGAGTCCGACGGGTCCTTCCTTCTGGGTGCTCTCGGCTGCCCGGACTCCAGCAGGCCTGGGAAGGCCCCGGTCCCGCTTAGCTGATGCCCAGAGAGTCTCCGTTTCTCGAGCTTTGCCACCGAACTCATCGGTCGTTGCGCCTCTGACCACAGGGCAAGGGCCTGCGCACCCCCAAAGACAACCGGGGGCCCCGGAAGGCCCCCAGGCAGAAATGAGCACCACGGGGAATGGCCCTCCTCCAAGACAACCTCGGGGACATGGACAAGGCAAGACAGGGTCGCAAGTCTCAACAAGGCGGGTGCGCGGTGTCTGAGGGTGGCCTGGCCTTGCGTGCACCTCGTCAAGAACCGTCTGGGTACGGGCCCCGCGGGATGCCCCGCGGCCCACCTTCCTCCCTAGGACTCAAGGAGGAAGGCCCCGGCGACGGCCGGCGCCGGCCAGCACCGGCGGGCACCGGCGCCAACGGCCACGGAACTCAGCTCTGGGAGTTGGCCCCCCTCACTGGCGTGCAGTGTGGCCCACGGAGCCTCCCCGGCCGAGGACCCGGCTCGGCCGTCACCCCGGTTGCTCCCACGGGAAGGGGCACCAGGCACACTGCCCAAGGCCCCGAGCCCGGGCTCCCTGGCGGAGGCCTCCCCTAGTCCCGCCCAGATCATGGCCGCCACCAGGCTCCCGAGCCATGGCTTCCTGTAGGGGAACGGCCAGGCGGCCCGGCTGTCCAGCTAGTCCTGGCGCCCATCTCTGCGGCTTCCACGGCCCGACCCGGCGGCGGACCCTGCTTCTCTGGGGCCTCCAGAGACCTCGGATCCGCCCGGGCACCTGCCCTAGTCCTGCCCGGTGCCCCAGGACGGTCCCAAGCCACTCCCCGCCAGGCGAGCACAGCGAAGGGTGCTCGGGATCGCCAAGCCAGTTCCTCTTGATGGCAGTGTTGCTCCACGAATGCCCACCTGCCCTTCCCCCAGGTCCACTCCCTCCGCCCTTTGCTGAGGAAAAAACGCCAACGGCGCTCCGCACATGGCGGATCAGCATCTCGGCCGCTTTGGGCCAGCCCTGGCCCACCTGCGGGACCCTGTCCTTGGCAGATGGGACTGGGCGGGATCCTTCTTACTAGCCTGCCTTCCTGACAAACCAGAAAGCGGTCCCCTTGGGCCGCCCTGGGGATGGACCCGACCTAACAGCATCGCTAACCATGCCGTTAGGATGGGAGGATGGTGGGACCCGCAGGGAAGAGGAGGAGACTGGGCACACAGTAGGTTCCAAGCCCCGGCCCGGCCCCGCGGGACACATTTGCACTTGGGCATTCTCGCGGGTCACCGCAGGGCCAGCTTGACCGAGAGGTCAAAGGCCACTGGCGTCCCACTGACCCCTGGGGGTTTGGCCTCAAACTTCAGGTGAACCTACAATTCCGGAATAGCGGGACCGGGTCCCGGGCCCTTCTCACGTGGCAGCACCGGCAAGGGGCTGGGGGAAGAGCCCACGCCAGCCTACGCCAGACAGGAGGGGAGCCAGTGGCCACCCCAAACACACCCGTCCTCCTCACACCTGGCCTACGTCCAACTCTCCACGGCTCTCCCCAGAAGGCTTCACGTAGAAGACACACAGAGGCGTGCCTGCCGTCCAGGACTCGTGTGTGCCGTGGGGGAGCGGTAGGCGGCCCAGCCACAAGTGTTCCCATCTTCCTGCCCAAACAAAATCTGTGACGGGAACCCTATGTTGATCTCATCGGGCAGCCAAGCCGTGGGCAGCGGCCTAACGTCTGCTGGGGGAGCACAGTCACACTGAATGCTATTCTCAAGACAGACAAAACAGTGGCAACGCACTATGCCAAGCTGCTACCTCCCAGGCCCTTGCCGGACTCTTTCACCCCCCTGGACTTTCCGCTGACGTTTTCCACAACGTAGTTGCTTCTCTCTGTCTCTCTGTCTCTCTCAATCTCATAATTTCCCTCTCTCTCGGGCCACGTTCCTCCCAACGCTCTCTCGTCCACTTCTACTGGGGCCCACGTCCTCTCCTGCTCTCTCTGTCTCAACGTGATTGACTTTCTTCTACTGCCCGGGACTTCCTGCCCACGTGTGCCTTTAAAACGGTAAGCGCCGCAACTCAACGTGTGAGACATCGTGCGAGATATCGTGCAGTTAGGCCGAGAGGCGGCAAGACAAACGCTCAAGAACTCAAGTACCCGGACACGCCCTCCGCTTCTAGCACCACCAGCAACACCACCCCAGGGGCATGCTTTCGAGGTCCCCCAAGCCAAGTTGAGGCAAGTCCCAGTTGAATGTCATCCCGTTCCTCTTGGACACGGCGGACCGCGCTCACCCTTAAAGGTGGGTTGAGGTGGAAGGTGAATGTCCCTTTGCGTGGCAGTGTCTCTGCACACGGGCGAGGAGGGGCACGCGCATCCGCCTGGCTGGCTCTCTAGCTGGATTCAGGTGGAACGGAGGACCATGAACCCTCTGGACCTGTTCTGCTTTGGTCCTGTGCTTTTAAGGTTTCGGGCCTAAGAGGCCCGTCAACCCCTTCTGCCTTCTTGCAGTTGATTTAAAAAAAAAAAAAAAAAAAAAAAAAACACACACACACACACACACGCAAAAACGGGACATTCCACCTGCCACCTCCAGAGGGTCCTCTAGGTTCCTTCTCCACCCCTGAATTGAGCGAAGCGGTGCCGAACTCCACCCTTTGGGCACGAGCCCCTGTGCACTTGGGAGACTCCTGAACACCCTCGGAGAAGCCAGAAAGCCCCGGGAGACGGCCCCGTCTGCTGCTGCACCAGATCGGGTCTTGCAAAGGATGCATCCTCCGAGCCTCCTTCCTGCACGTCCCGTGGGGCCTGCCCCGATGCCACCTGAGGGACCCACTGGAGGAGAGGCACGGGGATGCTGCCTGAGCAGCAGACCCTTCTGGCGCGGAGCAGGCTGTCCCCAGGCAGAGTCCGACGGGTCCTTCCTTCTGGGTGCTCTCGGCTGCCCGGACTCCAGCAGGCCTGGGAAGGCCCCGGTCCCCCTTAGCTGATGCCCAGAGAGTCTCCGTTTCTCGAGCTTTGCCACCGAACTCATCGGTCGGTGCGCCTCTGACCACAGGGCAAGGGCCTGCGCACCCCCAAAGACAACCGGGGGCCCCGGAAGGCCCCCAGGCAGAAATGAGCACCACGGGGAATGGCCCTCCTCCAAGACAACCTCGGGGACATGGACAAGGCAAGACAGGGTCGCAAGTCTCAACAAGGCGGGTGCGCGGTGTCTGAGGGTGGCCTGGCCTTGCGTGCACCTCGTCAAGAACCGTCTGGGTACGGGCCCCGCGGGATGCCCCGCGGCCCACCTTCCTCCCTAGGACTCAAGGAGGAAGGCCCCGGCGACGGCCGGCACCGGCCAGCACCGGCGGGCACCGGCGCCAACGGCCACGGAACTCAGCTCTGGGAGTTGGCCCCCCTCACTGGCGTGCAGTGTGGCCCACGGAGCCTCCCCGGCCGAGGACCCGGCTCGGCCGTCACCCCGGTTGCTCCCACGGGAAGGGGCACCAGGCACACTGCCCAAGGCCCCGAGCCCGGGCTCCCTGGCGGAGGCCTCCCCTAGTCCCGCCCAGATCATGGCCGCCACCAGGCTCCCGAGCCATGGCTTCCTTTAGGGGAACGGCCAGGCGGCCCGGCTGTCCAGCTAGTCCTGGCGCCCATCTCTGCGGCTTCCACGGCCCGACCCGGCGGCGGACCCTGCTTCTCTGGGGCCTCCAGAGACCTCGGATCCGCCCGGGCACCTGCCCTAGTCCTGCCCGGTGCCCCAGGACGGTCCCAAGCCACTCCCCGCCAGGCGAGCACAGCGAAGGGTGCTCGGGATCGCCAAGCCAGTTCCTCTTGATGGCAGTGTTGCTCCACGAATGCCCACCTGCCCTTCCCCCAGGTCAACTCCCTCCGCCCTTTGCTGAGGAAAAAACGCCAACGGCGCTCCGCACATGGCGGATCAGCATCTCGGCCGCTTTGGGCCAGCCCTGGCCCACCTGCGGGACCCTGTCCTTGGCAGATGGGACTGGGCGGGATCCTTCTTACTAGCCTGCCTTCCTGACAAACCAGAAAGCGGTCCCCTTGGGCCGCCCTGGGGATGGACCCGACCTAACAGCATCGCTAACCATGCCGTTAGGATGGGAGGATGGTGGGACCCGCAGGGAAGAGGAGGAGACTGGGCACACAGTAGGTTCCAAGCCCCGGCCCGGCCCCGCGGGACACATTTGCACTTGGGCATTCTCGCGGGTCACCGCAGGGCCAGCTTGACCGAGAGGTCAAAGGCCACTGGCGTCCCACTGACCCCTGGGGGTTTGGCCTCAAACTTCAGGTGAACCTACAATTCCGGAATAGCGGGACCGGGTCCCGGGCCCTTCTCACGTGGCAGCACCGGCAAGGGGCTGGGGGAAGAGCCCACGCCAGCCTACGCCAGACAGGAGGGGAGCCAGTGGCCACCCCAAACACACCCGTCCTCCTCACACCTGGCCTACGTCCAACTCTCCACGGCTCTCCCCAGAAGGCTTCACGTAGAAGACACACAGAGGCGTGCCTGCCGTCCAGGACTCGTGTGTGCCGTGGGGGAGCGGTAGGCGGCCCAGCCACAAGTGTTCCCATCTTCCTGCCCAAACAAAATCTGTGACGGGAACCCTATGTTGATCTCATCGGGCAGCCAAGCCGTGGGCAGCGGCCTAACGTCTGCTGGGGGAGCACAGTCACACTGAATGCTATTCTCAAGACAGACAAAACAGTGGCAACGCACTATGCCAAGCTGCTACCTCCCAGGCCCTTGCCGGACTCTTTCACCCCCCTGGACTTTCCACTGATGTTTTCCACAACGTAGTTGCTTCTCTCTGTCTCTCTGTCTCTCTCAATCTCATAATTTCCCTCTCTCTCGGGCCACGTTCCTCCCAACGCTCTCTCGTCCACTTCTACTGGGGCCCACGTCCTCTCCTGCTCTCTCTGTCTCAACGTGATTGACTTTCTTCTACTGCCCGGGACTTCCTGCCCACGTGTGCCTTTAAAACGGTAAGCGCCGCAACTCAACGTGTGAGACATCGTGCGAGATATCGTGCAGTTAGGCCGAGAGGCGGCAAGACAAACGCTCAAGAACTCAAGTACCCGGACACGCCCTCCGCTTCTAGCACCACCAGCAACACCACCCCAGGGGCATGCTTTCGAGGTCCCCCAAGCCAAGTTGAGGCAAGTCCCAGTTGAATGTCATCCCGTTCCTCTTGGACACGGCGGACCGCGCTCACCCTTAAAGGTGGGTTGAGGTGGAAGGTGAATGTCCCTTTGCGTGGCAGTGTCTCTGCACACGGGCGAGGAGGGGCACGCGCATCCGCCTGGCTGGCTCTCTAGCTGGATTCAGGTGGAACGGAGGACCATGAACCCTCTGGACCTCTTCTGCTTTGGTCCTGTGCTTTTAAGGTTTCGGGCCTAAGAGGCCCGTCAACTCCTTCTGCCTTCTTGCAGTTGATTTAAAAAAAAAAAAAAAAAAAAAAAAAACACACACACACACACGCAAAAGCGGGACATTCCACCTGCCACCTCCAGAGGGTCCTCTAGGTTCCTTCTCCACCCCTGAATTGAGCGAAGCGGTGCCGAACTCCACCCTTTGGGCACGAGCCCCTGTGCACTTGGGAGACTCCTGAACACCCTCGGAGAAGCCAGAAAGCCCCGGGAGACGGCCCCGTCTGCTGCTGCACCAGATCGGGTCTTGCAAAGGATGCATCCTCCGAGCCTCCTTCCTGCACGTCCCGTGGGGCCTGCCCCGATGCCACCTGAGGGACCCACTGGAGGAGAGGCACGGGGATGCTGCCTGAGCAGCAGACCCTTCTGGCGCGGAGCAGGCTGTCCCCAGGCAGAGTCCGACGGGTCCTTCCTTCTGGGTGCTCTCGGCTGCCCGGACTCCAGCAGGCCTGGGAAGGCCCCGGTCCCGCTTAGCTGATGCCCAGAGAGTCTCCGTTTCTCGAGCTTTGCCACCGAACTCATCGGTCGTTGCGCCTCTGACCACAGGGCAAGGGCCTGCGCACCCCCAAAGACAACCGGGGGCCCCGGAAGGCCCCCAGGCAGAAATGAGCACCACGGGGAATGGCCCTCCTCCAAGACAACCTCGGGGACATGGACAAGGCAAGACAGGGTCGCAAGTCTCAACAAGGCGGGTGCGCGGTGTCTGAGGGTGGCCTGGCCTTGCGTGCACCTCGTCAAGAACCGTCTGGGTACGGGCCCCGCGGGATGCCCCGCGGCCCACCTTCCTCCCTAGGACTCAAGGAGGAAGGCCCCGGCGACGGCCGGCGCCGGCCAGCACCGGCGGGCACCGGCGCCAACGGCCACGGAACTCAGCTCTGGGAGTTGGCCCCCCTCACTGGCGTGCAGTGTGGCCCACGGAGCCTCCCCGGCCGAGGACCCGGCTCGGCCGTCACCCCGGTTGCTCCCACGGGAAGGGGCACCAGGCACACTGCCCAAGGCCCCGAGCCCGGGCTCCCTGGCGGAGGCCTCCCCTAGTCCCGCCCAGATCATGGCCGCCACCAGGCTCCCGAGCCATGGCTTCCTGTAGGGGAACGGCCAGGCGGCCCGGCTGTCCAGCTAGTCCTGGCGCCCATCTCTGCGGCTTCCACGGCCCGACCCGGCGGCGGACCCTGCTTCTCTGGGGCCTCCAGAGACCTCGGATCCGCCCGGGCACCTGCCCTAGTCCTGCCCGGTGCCCCAGGACGGTCCCAAGCCACTCCCCGCCAGGCGAGCACAGCGAAGGGTGCTCGGGATCGCCAAGCCAGTTCCTCTTGATGGCAGTGTTGCTCCACGAATGCCCACCTGCCCTTCCCCCAGGTCCACTCCCTCCGCCCTTTGCTGAGGAAAAAACGCCAACGGCGCTCCGCACATGGCGGATCAGCATCTCGGCCGCTTTGGGCCAGCCCTGGCCCACCTGCGGGACCCTGTCCTTGGCAGATGGGACTGGGCGGGATCCTTCTTACTAGCCTGCCTTCCTGACAAACCAGAAAGCGGTCCCCTTGGGCCGCCCTGGGGATGGACCCGACCTAACAGCATCGCTAACCATGCCGTTAGGATGGGAGGATGGTGGGACCCGCAGGGAAGAGGAGGAGACTGGGCACACAGTAGGTTCCAAGCCCCGGCCCGGCCCCGCGGGACACATTTGCACTTGGGCATTCTCGCGGGTCACCGCAGGGCCAGCTTGACCGAGAGGTCAAAGGCCACTGGCGTCCCACTGACCCCTGGGGGTTTGGCCTCAAACTTCAGGTGAACCTACAATTCCGGAATAGCGGGACCGGGTCCCGGGCCCTTCTCACGTGGCAGCACCGGCAAGGGGCTGGGGGAAGAGCCCACGCCAGCCTACGCCAGACAGGAGGGGAGCCAGTGGCCACCCCAAACACACCCGTCCTCCTCACACCTGGCCTACGTCCAACTCTCCACGGCTCTCCCCAGAAGGCTTCACGTAGAAGACACACAGAGGCGTGCCTGCCGTCCAGGACTCGTGTGTGCCGTGGGGGAGCGGTAGGCGGCCCAGCCACAAGTGTTCCCATCTTCCTGCCCAAACAAAATCTGTGACGGGAACCCTATGTTGATCTCATCGGGCAGCCAAGCCGTGGGCAGCGGCCTAACGTCTGCTGGGGGAGCACAGTCACACTGAATGCTATTCTCAAGACAGACAAAACAGTGGCAACGCACTATGCCAAGCTGCTACCTCCCAGGCCCTTGCCGGACTCTTTCACCCCCCTGGACTTTCCGCTGACGTTTTCCACAACGTAGTTGCTTCTCTCTGTCTCTCTGTCTCTCTCAATCTCATAATTTCCCTCTCTCTCGGGCCACGTTCCTCCCAACGCTCTCTCGTCCACTTCTACTGGGGCCCACGTCCTCTCCTGCTCTCTCTGTCTCAACGTGATTGACTTTCTTCTACTGCCCGGGACTTCCTGCCCACGTGTGCCTTTAAAACGGTAAGCGCCGCAACTCAACGTGTGAGACATCGTGCGAGATATCGTGCAGTTAGGCCGAGAGGCGGCAAGACAAACGCTCAAGAACTCAAGTACCCGGACACGCCCTCCGCTTCTAGCACCACCAGCAACACCACCCCAGGGGCATGCTTTCGAGGTCCCCCAAGCCAAGTTGAGGCAAGTCCCAGTTGAATGTCATCCCGTTCCTCTTGGACACGGCGGACCGCGCTCACCCTTAAAGGTGGGTTGAGGTGGAAGGTGAATGTCCCTTTGCGTGGCAGTGTCTCTGCACACGGGCGAGGAGGGGCACGCGCATCCGCCTGGCTGGCTCTCTAGCTGGATTCAGGTGGAACGGAGGACCATGAACCCTCTGGACCTGTTCTGCTTTGGTCCTGTGCTTTTAAGGTTTCGGGCCTAAGAGGCCCGTCAACCCCTTCTGCCTTCTTGCAGTTGATTTAAAAAAAAAAAAAAAAAAAAAAAAAAACACACACACACACACACACGCAAAAACGGGACATTCCACCTGCCACCTCCAGAGGGTCCTCTAGGTTCCTTCTCCACCCCTGAATTGAGCGAAGCGGTGCCGAACTCCACCCTTTGGGCACGAGCCCCTGTGCACTTGGGAGACTCCTGAACACCCTCGGAGAAGCCAGAAAGCCCCGGGAGACGGCCCCGTCTGCTGCTGCACCAGATCGGGTCTTGCAAAGGATGCATCCTCCGAGCCTCCTTCCTGCACGTCCCGTGGGGCCTGCCCCGATGCCACCTGAGGGACCCACTGGAGGAGAGGCACGGGGATGCTGCCTGAGCAGCAGACCCTTCTGGCGCGGAGCAGGCTGTCCCCAGGCAGAGTCCGACGGGTCCTTCCTTCTGGGTGCTCTCGGCTGCCCGGACTCCAGCAGGCCTGGGAAGGCCCCGGTCCCCCTTAGCTGATGCCCAGAGAGTCTCCGTTTCTCGAGCTTTGCCACCGAACTCATCGGTCGGTGCGCCTCTGACCACAGGGCAAGGGCCTGCGCACCCCCAAAGACAACCGGGGGCCCCGGAAGGCCCCCAGGCAGAAATGAGCACCACGGGGAATGGCCCTCCTCCAAGACAACCTCGGGGACATGGACAAGGCAAGACAGGGTCGCAAGTCTCAACAAGGCGGGTGCGCGGTGTCTGAGGGTGGCCTGGCCTTGCGTGCACCTCGTCAAGAACCGTCTGGGTACGGGCCCCGCGGGATGCTCCGCGGCCCACCTTCCTCCCTAGGACTCAAGGAGGAAGGCCCCGGCGACGGCCGGCACCGGCCAGCACCGGCGGGCACCGGCGCCAACGGCCACGGAACTCAGCTCTGGGAGTTGGCCCCCCTCACTGGCGTGCAGTGTGGCCCACGGAGCCTCCCCGGCCGAGGACCCGGCTCGGCCGTCACCCCGGTTGCTCCCACGGGAAGGGGCACCAGGCACACTGCCCAAGGCCCCGAGCCCGGGCTCCCTGGCGGAGGCCTCCCCTAGTCCCGCCCAGATCATGGCCGCCACCAGGCTCCCGAGCCATGGCTTCCTTTAGGGGAACGGCCAGGCGGCCCGGCTGTCCAGCTAGTCCTGGCGCCCATCTCTGCGGCTTCCACGGCCCGACCCGGCGGCGGACCCTGCTTCTCTGGGGCCTCCAGAGACCTCGGATCCGCCCGGGCACCTGCCCTAGTCCTGCCCGGTGCCCCAGGACGGTCCCAAGCCACTCCCCGCCAGGCGAGCACAGCGAAGGGTGCTCGGGATCGCCAAGCCAGTTCCTCTTGATGGCAGTGTTGCTCCACGAATGCCCACCTGCCCTTCCCCCAGGTCAACTCCCTCCGCCCTTTGCTGAGGAAAAAACGCCAACGGCGCTCCGCACATGGCGGATCAGCATCTCGGCCGCTTTGGGCCAGCCCTGGCCCACCTGCGGGACCCTGTCCTTGGCAGATGGGACTGGGCGGGATCCTTCTTACTAGCCTGCCTTCCTGACAAACCAGAAAGCGGTCCCCTTGGGCCGCCCTGGGGATGGACCCGACCTAACAGCATCGCTAACCATGCCGTTAGGATGGGAGGATGGTGGGACCCGCAGGGAAGAGGAGGAGACTGGGCACACAGTAGGTTCCAAGCCCCGGCCCGGCCCCGCGGGACACATTTGCACTTGGGCATTCTCGCGGGTCACCGCAGGGCCAGCTTGACCGAGAGGTCAAAGGCCACTGGCGTCCCACTGACCCCTGGGGGTTTGGCCTCAAACTTCAGGTGAACCTACAATTCCGGAATAGCGGGACCGGGTCCCGGGCCCTTCTCACGTGGCAGCACCGGCAAGGGGCTGGGGGAAGAGCCCACGCCAGCCTACGCCAGACAGGAGGGGAGCCAGTGGCCACCCCAAACACACCCGTCCTCCTCACACCTGGCCTACGTCCAACTCTCCACGGCTCTCCCCAGAAGGCTTCACGTAGAAGACACACAGAGGCGTGCCTGCCGTCCAGGACTCGTGTGTGCCGTGGGGGAGCGGTAGGCGGCCCAGCCACAAGTGTTCCCATCTTCCTGCCCAAACAAAATCTGTGACGGGAACCCTATGTTGATCTCATCGGGCAGCCAAGCCGTGGGCAGCGGCCTAACGTCTGCTGGGGGAGCACAGTCACACTGAATGCTATTCTCAAGACAGACAAAACAGTGGCAACGCACTATGCCAAGCTGCTACCTCCCAGGCCCTTGCCGGACTCTTTCACCCCCCTGGACTTTCCGCTGATGTTTTCCACAACGTAGTTGCTTCTCTCTGTCTCTCTGTCTCTCTCAATCTCATAATTTCCCTCTCTCTCGGGCCACGTTCCTCCCAACGCTCTCTCGTCCACTTCTACTGGGGCCCACGTCCTCTCCTGCTCTCTCTGTCTCAACGTGATTGACTTTCTTCTACTGCCCGGGACTTCCTGCCCACGTGTGCCTTTAAAACGGTAAGCGCCGCAACTCAACGTGTGAGACATCGTGCGAGATATCGTGCAGTTAGGCCGAGAGGCGGCAAGACAAACGCTCAAGAACTCAAGTACCCGGACACGCCCTCCGCTTCTAGCACCACCAGCAACACCACCCCAGGGGCATGCTTTCGAGGTCCCCCAAGCCAAGTTGAGGCAAGTCCCAGTTGAATGTCATCCCGTTCCTCTTGGACACGGCGGACCGCGCTCACCCTTAAAGGTGGGTTGAGGTGGAAGGTGAATGTCCCTTTGCGTGGCAGTGTCTCTGCACACGGGCGAGGAGGGGCACGCGCATCCGCCTGGCTGGCTCTCTAGCTGGATTCAGGTGGAACGGAGGACCATGAACCCTCTGGACCTCTTCTGCTTTGGTCCTGTGCTTTTAAGGTTTCGGGCCTAAGAGGCCCGTCAACTCCTTCTGCCTTCTTGCAGTTGATTTAAAAAAAAAAAAAAAAAAAAAAAAACACACACACACACACGCAAAAGCGGGACATTCCACCTGCCACCTCCAGAGGGTCCTCTAGGTTCCTTCTCCACCCCTGAATTGAGCGAAGCGGTGCCGAACTCCACCCTTTGGGCACGAGCCCCTGTGCACTTGGGAGACTCCTGAACACCCTCGGAGAAGCCAGAAAGCCCCGGGAGACGGCCCCGTCTGCTGCTGCACCAGATCGGGTCTTGCAAAGGATGCATCCTCCGAGCCTCCTTCCTGCACGTCCCGTGGGGCCTGCCCCGATGCCACCTGAGGGACCCACTGGAGGAGAGGCACGGGGATGCTGCCTGAGCAGCAGACCCTTCTGGCGCGGAGCAGGCTGTCCCCAGGCAGAGTCCGACGGGTCCTTCCTTCTGGGTGCTCTCGGCTGCCCGGACTCCAGCAGGCCTGGGAAGGCCCCGGTCCCGCTTAGCTGATGCCCAGAGAGTCTCCGTTTCTCGAGCTTTGCCACCGAACTCATCGGTCGTTGCGCCTCTGACCACAGGGCAAGGGCCTGCGCACCCCCAAAGACAACCGGGGGCCCCGGAAGGCCCCCAGGCAGAAATGAGCACCACGGGGAATGGCCCTCCTCCAAGACAACCTCGGGGACATGGACAAGGCAAGACAGGGTCGCAAGTCTCAACAAGGCGGGTGCGCGGTGTCTGAGGGTGGCCTGGCCTTGCGTGCACCTCGTCAAGAACCGTCTGGGTACGGGCCCCGCGGGATGCCCCGCGGCCCACCTTCCTCCCTAGGACTCAAGGAGGAAGGCCCCGGCGACGGCCGGCGCCGGCCAGCACCGGCGGGCACCGGCGCCAACGGCCACGGAACTCAGCTCTGGGAGTTGGCCCCCCTCACTGGCGTGCAGTGTGGCCCACGGAGCCTCCCCGGCCGAGGACCCGGCTCGGCCGTCACCCCGGTTGCTCCCACGGGAAGGGGCACCAGGCACACTGCCCAAGGCCCCGAGCCCGGGCTCCCTGGCGGAGGCCTCCCCTAGTCCCGCCCAGATCATGGCCGCCACCAGGCTCCCGAGCCATGGCTTCCTGTAGGGGAACGGCCAGGCGGCCCGGCTGTCCAGCTAGTCCTGGCGCCCATCTCTGCGGCTTCCACGGCCCGACCCGGCGGCGGACCCTGCTTCTCTGGGGCCTCCAGAGACCTCGGATCCGCCCGGGCACCTGCCCTAGTCCTGCCCGGTGCCCCAGGACGGTCCCAAGCCACTCCCCGCCAGGCGAGCACAGCGAAGGGTGCTCGGGATCGCCAAGCCAGTTCCTCTTGATGGCAGTGTTGCTCCACGAATGCCCACCTGCCCTTCCCCCAGGTCCACTCCCTCCGCCCTTTGCTGAGGAAAAAACGCCAACGGCGCTCCGCACATGGCGGATCAGCATCTCGGCCGCTTTGGGCCAGCCCTGGCCCACCTGCGGGACCCTGTCCTTGGCAGATGGGACTGGGCGGGATCCTTCTTACTAGCCTGCCTTCCTGACAAACCAGAAAGCGGTCCCCTTGGGCCGCCCTGGGGATGGACCCGACCTAACAGCATCGCTAACCATGCCGTTAGGATGGGAGGATGGTGGGACCCGCAGGGAAGAGGAGGAGACTGGGCACACAGTAGGTTCCAAGCCCCGGCCCGGCCCCGCGGGACACATTTGCACTTGGGCATTCTCGCGGGTCACCGCAGGGCCAGCTTGACCGAGAGGTCAAAGGCCACTGGCGTCCCACTGACCCCTGGGGGTTTGGCCTCAAACTTCAGGTGAACCTACAATTCCGGAATAGCGGGACCGGGTCCCGGGCCCTTCTCACGTGGCAGCACCGGCAAGGGGCTGGGGGAAGAGCCCACGCCAGCCTACGCCAGACAGGAGGGGAGCCAGTGGCCACCCCAAACACACCCGTCCTCCTCACACCTGGCCTACGTCCAACTCTCCACGGCTCTCCCCAGAAGGCTTCACGTAGAAGACACACAGAGGCGTGCCTGCCGTCCAGGACTCGTGTGTGCCGTGGGGGAGCGGTAGGCGGCCCAGCCACAAGTGTTCCCATCTTCCTGCCCAAACAAAATCTGTGACGGGAACCCTATGTTGATCTCATCGGGCAGCCAAGCCGTGGGCAGCGGCCTAACGTCTGCTGGGGGAGCACAGTCACACTGAATGCTATTCTCAAGACAGACAAAACAGTGGCAACGCACTATGCCAAGCTGCTACCTCCCAGGCCCTTGCCGGACTCTTTCACCCCCCTGGACTTTCCGCTGACGTTTTCCACAACGTAGTTGCTTCTCTCTGTCTCTCTGTCTCTCTCAATCTCATAATTTCCCTCTCTCTCGGGCCACGTTCCTCCCAACGCTCTCTCGTCCACTTCTACTGGGGCCCACGTCCTCTCCTGCTCTCTCTGTCTCAACGTGATTGACTTTCTTCTACTGCCCGGGACTTCCTGCCCACGTGTGCCTTTAAAACGGTAAGCGCCGCAACTCAACGTGTGAGACATCGTGCGAGATATCGTGCAGTTAGGCCGAGAGGCGGCAAGACAAACGCTCAAGAACTCAAGTACCCGGACACGCCCTCCGCTTCTAGCACCACCAGCAACACCACCCCAGGGGCATGCTTTCGAGGTCCCCCAAGCCAAGTTGACGCAAGTCCCAGTTGAATGTCATCCCGTTCCTCTTGGACACGGCGGACCGCGCTCACCCTTAAAGGTGGGTTGAGGTGGAAGGTGAATGTCCCTTTGCGTGGCAGTGTCTCTGCACACGGGCGAGGAGGGGCACGCGCATCCGCCTGGCTGGCTCTCTAGCTGGATTCAGGTGGAACGGAGGACCATGAACCCTCTGGACCTGTTCTGCTTTGGTCCTGTGCTTTTAAGGTTTCGGGCCTAAGAGGCCCGTCAACCCCTTCTGCCTTCTTGCAGTTGATTTAAAAAAAAAAAAAAAAAAAAAAAAAAACACACACACACACACACGCAAAAACGGGACATTCCACCTGCCACCTCCAGAGGGTCCTCTAGGTTCCTTCTCCACCCCTGAATTGAGCGAAGCGGTGCCGAACTCCACCCTTTGGGCACGAGCCCCTGTGCACTTGGGAGACTCCTGAACACCCTCGGAGAAGCCAGAAAGCCCCGGGAGACGGCCCCGTCTGCTGCTGCACCAGATCGGGTCTTGCAAAGGATGCATCCTCCGAGCCTCCTTCCTGCACGTCCCGTGGGGCCTGCCCCGATGCCACCTGAGGGACCCACTGGAGGAGAGGCACGGGGATGCTGCCTGAGCAGCAGACCCTTCTGGCGCGGAGCAGGCTGTCCCCAGGCAGAGTCCGACGGGTCCTTCCTTCTGGGTGCTCTCGGCTGCCCGGACTCCAGCAGGCCTGGGAAGGCCCCGGTCCCCCTTAGCTGATGCCCAGAGAGTCTCCGTTTCTCGAGCTTTGCCACCGAACTCATCGGTCGGTGCGCCTCTGACCACAGGGCAAGGGCCTGCGCACCCCCAAAGACAACCGGGGGCCCCGGAAGGCCCCCAGGCAGAAATGAGCACCACGGGGAATGGCCCTCCTCCAAGACAACCTCGGGGACATGGACAAGGCAAGACAGGGTCGCAAGTCTCAACAAGGCGGGTGCGCGGTGTCTGAGGGTGGCCTGGCCTTGCGTGCACCTCGTCAAGAACCGTCTGGGTACGGGCCCCGCGGGATGCCCCGCGGCCCACCTTCCTCCCTAGGACTCAAGGAGGAAGGCCCCGGCGACGGCCGGCGCCGGCCAGCACCGGCGGGCACCGGCGCCAACGGCCACGGAACTCAGCTCTGGGAGTTGGCCCCCCTCACTGGCGTGCAGTGTGGCCCACGGAGCCTCCCCGGCCGAGGACCCGGCTCGGCCGTCACCCCGGTTGCTCCCACGGGAAGGGGCACCAGGCACACTGCCCAAGGCCCCGAGCCCGGGCTCCCTGGCGGAGGCCTCCCCTAGTCCCGCCCAGATCATGGCCGCCACCAGGCTCCCGAGCCATGGCTTCCTGTAGGGGAACGGCCAGGCGGCCCGGCTGTCCAGCTAGTCCTGGCGCCCATCTCTGCGGCTTCCACGGCCCGACCCGGCGGCGGACCCTGCTTCTCTGGGGCCTCCAGAGACCTCGGATCCGCCCGGGCACCTGCCCTAGTCCTGCCCGGTGCCCCAGGACGGTCCCAAGCCACTCCCCGCCAGGCGAGCACAGCGAAGGGTGCTCGGGATCGCCAAGCCAGTTCCTCTTGATGGCAGTGTTGCTCCACGAATGCCCACCTGCCCTTCCCCCAGGTCCACTCCCTCCGCCCTTTGCTGAGGAAAAAACGCCAACGGCGCTCCGCACATGGCGGATCAGCATCTCGGCCGCTTTGGGCCAGCCCTGGCCCACCTGCGGGACCCTGTCCTT
The DNA here is from genome assembly GCF_028885625.2 of Pongo pygmaeus. Classification (NCBI taxonomy): domain Eukaryota; kingdom Metazoa; phylum Chordata; class Mammalia; order Primates; family Hominidae; genus Pongo; species Pongo pygmaeus. The sequence continues at coordinate 119,961,173 of NC_072396.2, read as the reverse complement.
GGCAGATGGGACTGGGCGGGATCCTTCTTACTAGCCTGCCTTCCTGACAAACCAGAAAGCGGTCCCCTTGGGCCGCCCTGGGGATGGACCCGACCTAACAGCATCGCTAACCATGCCGTTAGGATGGGAGGATGGTGGGACCCGCAGGGAAGAGGAGGAGACTGGGCACACAGTAGGTTCCAAGCCCCGGCCCGGCCCCGCGGGACACATTTGCACTTGGGCATTCTCGCGGGTCACCGCAGGGCCAGCTTGACCGAGAGGTCAAAGGCCACTGGCGTCCCACTGACCCCTGGGGGTTTGGCCTCAAACTTCAGGTGAACCTACAATTCCGGAATAGCGGGACCGGGTCCCGGGCCCTTCTCACGTGGCAGCACCGGCAAGGGGCTGGGGGAAGAGCCCACGCCAGCCTACGCCAGACAGGAGGGGAGCCAGTGGCCACCCCAAACACACCCGTCCTCCTCACACCTGGCCTACGTCCAACTCTCCACGGCTCTCCCCAGAAGGCTTCACGTAGAAGACACACAGAGGCGTGCCTGCCGTCCAGGACTCGTGTGTGCCGTGGGGGAGCGGTAGGCGGCCCAGCCACAAGTGTTCCCATCTTCCTGCCCAAACAAAATCTGTGACGGGAACCCTATGTTGATCTCATCGGGCAGCCAAGCCGTGGGCAGCGGCCTAACGTCTGCTGGGGGAGCACAGTCACACTGAATGCTATTCTCAAGACAGACAAAACAGTGGCAACGCACTATGCCAAGCTGCTACCTCCCAGGCCCTTGCCGGACTCTTTCACCCCCCTGGACTTTCCGCTGACGTTTTCCACAACGTAGTTGCTTCTCTCTGTCTCTCTGTCTCTCTCAATCTCATAATTTCCCTCTCTCTCGGGCCACGTTCCTCCCAACGCTCTCTCGTCCACTTCTACTGGGGCCCACGTCCTCTCCTGCTCTCTCTGTCTCAACGTGATTGACTTTCTTCTACTGCCCGGGACTTCCTGCCCACGTGTGCCTTTAAAACGGTAAGCGCCGCAACTCAACGTGTGAGACATCGTGCGAGATATCGTGCAGTTAGGCCGAGAGGCGGCAAGACAAACGCTCAAGAACTCAAGTACCCGGACACGCCCTCCGCTTCTAGCACCACCAGCAACACCACCCCAGGGGCATGCTTTCGAGGTCCCCCAAGCCAAGTTGAGGCAAGTCCCAGTTGAATGTCATCCCGTTCCTCTTGGACACGGCGGACCGCGCTCACCCTTAAAGGTGGGTTGAGGTGGAAGGTGAATGTCCCTTTGCGTGGCAGTGTCTCTGCACACGGGCGAGGAGGGGCACGCGCATCCGCCTGGCTGGCTCTCTAGCTGGATTCAGGTGGAACGGAGGACCATGAACCCTCTGGACCTGTTCTGCTTTGGTCCTGTGCTTTTAAGGTTTCGGGCCTAAGAGGCCCGTCAACTCCTTCTGCCTTCTTGCAGTTGATTTAAAAAAAAAAAAAAAAAAAAAAAAACACACACACACACACACGCAAAAACGGGACATTCCACCTGCCACCTCCAGAGGGTCCTCTAGGTTCCTTCTCCACCCCTGAATTGAGCGAAGCGGTGCCGAACTCCACCCTTTGGGCACGAGCCCCTGTGCACTTGGGAGACTCCTGAACACCCTCGGAGAAGCCAGAAAGCCCCGGGAGACGGCCCCGTCTGCTGCTGCACCAGATCGGGTCTTGCAAAGGATGCATCCTCCGAGCCTCCTTCCTGCACGTCCCGTGGGGCCTGCCCCGATGCCACCTGAGGGACCCACTGGAGGAGAGGCACGGGGATGCTGCCTGAGCAGCAGACCCTTCTGGCGCGGAGCAGGCTGTCCCCAGGCAGAGTCCGACGGGTCCTTCCTTCTGGGTGCTCTCGGCTGCCCGGACTCCAGCAGGCCTGGGAAGGCCCCGGTCCCCCTTAGCTGATGCCCAGAGAGTCTCCGTTTCTCGAGCTTTGCCACCGAACTCATCGGTCGGTGCGCCTCTGACCACAGGGCAAGGGCCTGCGCACCCCCAAAGACAACCGGGGGCCCCGGAAGGCCCCCAGGCAGAAATGAGCACCACGGGGAATGGCCCTCCTCCAAGACAACCTCGGGGACATGGACAAGGCAAGACAGGGTCGCAAGTCTCAACAAGGCGGGTGCGCGGTGTCTGAGGGTGGCCTGGCCTTGCGTGCACCTCGTCAAGAACCGTCTGGGTACGGGCCCCGCGGGATGCCCCGCGGCCCACCTTCCTCCCTAGGACGCAAGGAGGAAGGCCCCGGCGACGGCCGGCGCCGGCCAGCACCGGCGGGCACCGGCGCCAACGGCCACGGAACTCAGCTCTGGGAGTTGGCCCCCCTCACTGGCGTGCAGTGTGGCCCACGGAGCCTCCCCGGCCGAGGACCCGGCTCGGCCGTCACCCCGGTTGCTCCCACGGGAAGGGGCACCAGGCACACTGCCCAAGGCCCCGAGCCCGGGCTCCCTGGCGGAGGCCTCCCCTAGTCCCGCCCAGATCATGGCCGCCACCAGGCTCCCGAGCCATGGCTTCCTGTAGGGGAACGGCCAGGCGGCCCGGCTGTCCAGCTAGTCCTGGCGCCCATCTCTGCGGCTTCCACGGCCCGACCCGGCGGCGGACCCTGCTTCTCTGGGGCCTCCAGAGACCTCGGATCCGCCCGGGCACCTGCCCTAGTCCTGCCCGGTGCCCCAGGACGGTCCCAAGCCACTCCCCGCCAGGCGAGCACAGCGAAGGGTGCTCGGGATCGCCAAGCCAGTTCCTCTTGATGGCAGTGTTGCTCCACGAATGCCCACCTGCCCTTCCCCCAGGTCCACTCCCTCCGCCCTTTGCTGAGGAAAAAACGCCAACGGCGCTCCGCACATGGCGGATCAGCATCTCGGCCGCTTTGGGCCAGCCCTGGCCCACCTGCGGGACCCTGTCCTTGGCAGATGGGACTGGGCGGGATCCTTCTTACTAGCCTGCCTTCCTGACAAACCAGAAAGCGGTCCCCTTGGGCCGCCCTGGGGATGGACCCGACCTAACAGCATCGCTAACCATGCCGTTAGGATGGGAGGATGGTGGGACCCGCAGGGAAGAGGAGGAGACTGGGCACACAGTAGGTTCCAAGCCCCGGCCCGGCCCCGCGGGACACATTTGCACTTGGGCATTCTCGCGGGTCACCGCAGGGCCAGCTTGACCGAGAGGTCAAAGGCCACTGGCGTCCCACTGACCCCTGGGGGTTTGGCCTCAAACTTCAGGTGAACCTACAATTCCGGAATAGCGGGACCGGGTCCCGGGCCCTTCTCACGTGGCAGCACCGGCAAGGGGCTGGGGGAAGAGCCCACGCCAGCCTACGCCAGACAGGAGGGGAGCCAGTGGCCACCCCAAACACACCCGTCCTCCTCACACCTGGCCTACGTCCAACTCTCCACGGCTCTCCCCAGAAGGCTTCACGTAGAAGACACACAGAGGCGTGCCTGCCGTCCAGGACTCGTGTGTGCCGTGGGGGAGCGGTAGGCGGCCCAGCCACAAGTGTTCCCATCTTCCTGCCCAAACAAAATCTGTGACGGGAACCCTATGTTGATCTCATCGGGCAGCCAAGCCGTGGGCAGCGGCCTAACGTCTGCTGGGGGAGCACAGTCACACTGAATGCTATTCTCAAGACAGACAAAACAGTGGCAACGCACTATGCCAAGCTGCTACCTCCCAGGCCCTTGCCGGACTCTTTCACCCCCCTGGACTTTCCGCTGACGTTTTCCACAACGTAGTTGCTTCTCTCTGTCTCTCTGTCTCTCTCAATCTCATAATTTCCCTCTCTCTCGGGCCACGTTCCTCCCAACGCTCTCTCGTCCACTTCTACTGGGGCCCACGTCCTCTCCTGCTCTCTCTGTCTCAACGTGATTGACTTTCTTCTACTGCCCGGGACTTCCTGCCCACGTGTGCCTTTAAAACGGTAAGCGCCGCAACTCAACATGTGAGACATCGTGCGAGATATCGTGCAGTTAGGCCGAGAGGCGGCAAGACAAACGCTCAAGAACTCAAGTACCCGGACACGCCCTCCGCTTCTAGCACCACCAGCAACACCACCCCAGGGGCATGCTTTCGAGGTCCCCCAAGCCAAGTTGAGGCAAGTCCCAGTTGAATGTCATCCCGTTCCTCTTGGACACGGCGGACCGCGCTCACCCTTAAAGGTGGGTTGAGGTGGAAGGTGAATGTCCCTTTGCGTGGCAGTGTCTCTGCACACGGGCGAGGAAGGGCACGCGCATCCGCCTGGCTGGCTCTCTAGCTGGATTCAGGTGGAACGGAGGACCATGAACCCTCTGGACCTCTTCTGCTTTGGTCCTGTGCTTTTAAGGTTTCGGGCCTAAGAGGCCCGTCAACTCCTTCTGCCTTCTTGCAGTTGATTTAAAAAAAAAAAAAAAAAAAAAAAAAAAAAAAAAAAACACACACACACACACGCAAAAACGGGACATTCCACCTGCCACCTCCAGAGGGTCCTCTAGGTTCCTTCTCCACCCCTGAATTGAGCGAAGCGGTGCCGAACTCCACCCTTTGGGCACGAGCCCCTGTGCACTTGGGAGACTCCTGAACACCCTCGGAGAAGCCAGAAAGCCCCGGGAGACGGCCCCGTCTGCTGCTGCACCAGATCGGGTCTTGCAAAGGATGCATCCTCCGAGCCTCCTTCCTGCACGTCCCGTGGGGCCTGCCCCGATGCCACCTGAGGGACCCACTGGAGGAGAGGCACGGGGATGCTGCCTGAGCAGCAGACCCTTCTGGCGCGGAGCAGGCTGTCCCCAGGCAGAGTCCGACGGGTCCTTCCTTCTGGGTGCTCTCGGCTGCCCGGACTCCAGCAGGCCTGGGAAGGCCCCGGTCCCCCTTAGCTGATGCCCAGAGAGTCTCCGTTTCTCGAGCTTTGCCACCGAACTCATCGGTCGGTGCGCCTCTGACCACAGGGCAAGGGCCTGCGCACCCCCAAAGACAACCGGGGGCCCCGGAAGGCCCCCAGGCAGAAATGAGCACCACGGGGAATGGCCCTCCTCCAAGACAACCTCGGGGACATGGACAAGGCAAGACAGGGTCGCAAGTCTCAACAAGGCGGGTGCGCGGTGTCTGAGGGTGGCCTGGCCTTGCGTGCACCTCGTCAAGAACCGTCTGGGTACGGGCCCCGCGGGATGCCCCGCGGCCCACCTTCCTCCCTAGGACTCAAGGAGGAAGGCCCCGGCGACGGCCGGCGCCGGCCAGCACCGGCGGGCACCGGCGCCAACGGCCACGGAACTCAGCTCTGGGAGTTGGCCCCCCTCACTGGCGTGCAGTGTGGCCCACGGAGCCTCCCCGGCCGAGGACCCGGCTCGGCCGTCACCCCGGTTGCTCCCACGGGAAGGGGCACCAGGCACACTGCCCAAGGCCCCGAGCCCGGGCTCCCTGGCGGAGGCCTCCCCTAGTCCCGCCCAGATCATGGCCGCCACCAGGCTCCCGAGCCATGGCTTCCTGTAGGGGAACGGCCAGGCGGCCCGGCTGTCCAGCTAGTCCTGGCGCCCATCTCTGCGGCTTCCACGGCCCGACCCGGCGGCGGACCCTGCTTCTCTGGGGCCTCCAGAGACCTCGGATCCGCCCGGGCACCTGCCCTAGTCCTGCCCGGTGCCCCAGGACGGTCCCAAGCCACTCCCCGCCAGGCGAGCACAGCGAAGGGTGCTCGGGATCGCCAAGCCAGTTCCTCTTGATGGCAGTGTTGCTCCACGAATGCCCACCTGCCCTCCCCCCAGGTCCACTCCCTCCGCCCTTTGCTGAGGAAAAAACGCCAACGGCGCTCCGCACATGGCGGATCAGCATCTCGGCCGCTTTGGGCCAGCCCTGGCCCACCTGCGGGACCCTGTCCTTGGCAGATGGGACTGGGCAGGATCCTTCTTACTAGCCTGCCTTCCTGACAAACCAGAAAGCGGTCCCCTTGGGCCGCCCTGGGGATGGACCCGACCTAACAGCATCGCTAACCATGCCGTTAGGATGGGAGGATGGTGGGACCCGCAGGGAAGAGGAGGAGACTGGGCACACAGTAGGTTCCAAGCCCCGGCCCGGCCCCGCGGGACACATTTGCACTTGGGCATTCTCGCGGGTCACCGCAGGGCCAGCTTGACCGAGAGGTCAAAGGCCACTGGCGTCCCACTGACCCCTGGGGGTTTGGCCTCAAACTTCAGGTGAACCTACAATTCCGGAATAGCGGGACCGGGTCCCGGGCCCTTCTCACGTGGCAGCACCGGCAAGGGGCTGGGGGAAGAGCCCACGCCAGCCTACGCCAGACAGGAGGGGAGCCAGTGGCCACCCCAAACACACCCGTCCTCCTCACACCTGGCCTACGTCCAACTCTCCACGGCTCTCCCCAGAAGGCTTCACGTAGAAGACACACAGAGGCGTGCCTGCCGTCCAGGACTCGTGTGTGCCGTGGGGGAGCGGTAGGCGGCCCAGCCACAAGTGTTCCCATCTTCCTGCCCAAACAAAATCTGTGACGGGAACCCTATGTTGATCTCATCGGGCAGCCAAGCCGTGGGCAGCGGCCTAACGTCTGCTGGGGGAGCACAGTCACACTGAATGCTATTCTCAAGACAGACAAAACAGTGGCAACGCACTATGCCAAGCTGCTACCTCCCAGGCCCTTGCCGGACTCTTTCACCCCCCTGGACTTTCCGCTGACGTTTTCCACAACGTAGTTGCTTCTCTCTGTCTCTCTGTCTCTCTCAATCTCATAATTTCCCTCTCTCTCGGGCCACGTTCCTCCCAACGCTCTCTCGTCCACTTCTACTGGGGCCCACGTCCTCTCCTGCTCTCTCTGTCTCAACGTGATTGACTTTCTTCTACTGCCCGGGACTTCCTGCCCACGTGTGCCTTTAAAACGGTAAGCGCCGCAACTCAACGTGTGAGACATCGTGCGAGATATCGTGCAGTTAGGCCGAGAGGCGGCAAGACAAACGCTCAAGAACTCAAGTACCCGGACACGCCCTCCGCTTCTAGCACCACCAGCAACACCACCCCAGGGGCATGCTTTCGAGGTCCCCCAAGCCAAGTTGAGGCAAGTCCCAGTTGAATGTCATCCCGTTCCTCTTGGACACGGCGGACCGCGCTCACCCTTAAAGGTGGGTTGAGGTGGAAGGTGAATGTCCCTTTGCGTGGCAGTGTCTCTGCACACGGGCGAGGAGGGGCACGCGCATCCGCCTGGCTGGCTCTCTAGCTGGATTCAGGTGGAACGGAGGACCATGAACCCTCTGGACCTCTTCTGCTTTGGTCCTGTGCTTTTAAGGTTTCGGGCCTAAGAGGCCCGTCAACTCCTTCTGCCTTCTTGCAGTTGATTTAAAAAAAAAAAAAAAAAAAAAAAAAAAAAAAAAAAAACACACACACACACACGCAAAAACGGGACATTCCACCTGCCACCTCCAGAGGGTCCTCTAGGTTCCTTCTCCACCCCTGAATTGAGCGAAGCGGTGCCGAACTCCACCCTTTGGGCACGAGCCCCTGTGCACTTGGGAGACTCCTGAACACCCTCGGAGAAGCCAGAAAGCCCCGGGAGACGGCCCCGTCTGCTGCTGCACCAGATCGGGTCTTGCAAAGGATGCATCCTCCGAGCCTCCTTCCTGCACGTCCCGTGGGGCCTGCCCCGATGCCACCTGAGGGACCCACTGGAGGAGAGGCACGGGGATGCTGCCTGAGCAGCAGACCCTTCTGGCGCGGAGCAGGCTGTCCCCAGGCAGAGTCCGACGGGTCCTTCCTTCTGGGTGCTCTCGGCTGCCCGGACTCCAGCAGGCCTGGGAAGGCCCCGGTCCCCCTTAGCTGATGCCCAGAGAGTCTCCGTTTCTCGAGCTTTGCCACCGAACTCATCGGTCGGTGCGCCTCTGACCACAGGGCAAGGGCCTGCGCACCCCCAAAGACAACCGGGGGCCCCGGAAGGCCCCCAGGCAGAAATGAGCACCACGGGGAATGGCCCTCCTCCAAGACAACCTCGGGGACATGGACAAGGCAAGACAGGGTCGCAAGTCTCAACAAGGCGGGTGCGCGGTGTCTGAGGGTGGCCTGGCCTTGCGTGCACCTCGTCAAGAACCGTCTGGGTACGGGCCCCGCGGGATGCCCCGCGGCCCACCTTCCTCCCTAGGACTCAAGGAGGAAGGCCCCGGCGACGGCCGGCGCCGGCCAGCACCGGCGGGCACCGGCGCCAACGGCCACGGAACTCAGCTCTGGGAGTTGGCCCCCCTCACTGGCGTGCAGTGTGGCCCACGGAGCCTCCCCGGCCGAGGACCCGGCTCGGCCGTCACCCCGGTTGCTCCCACGGGAAGGGGCACCAGGCACACTGCCCAAGGCCCCGAGCCCGGGCTCCCTGGCGGAGGCCTCCCCTAGTCCCGCCCAGATCATGGCCGCCACCAGGCTCCCGAGCCATGGCTTCCTGTAGGGGAACGGCCAGGCGGCCCGGCTGTCCAGCTAGTCCTGGCGCCCATCTCTGCGGCTTCCACGGCCCGACCCGGCGGCGGACCCTGCTTCTCTGGGGCCTCCAGAGACCTCGGATCCGCCCGGGCACCTGCCCTAGTCCTGCCCGGTGCCCCAGGACGGTCCCAAGCCACTCCCCGCCAGGCGAGCACAGCGAAGGGTGCTCGGGATCGCCAAGCCAGTTCCTCTTGATGGCAGTGTTGCTCCACGAATGCCCACCTGCCCTCCCCCCAGGTCCACTCCCTCCGCCCTTTGCTGAGGAAAAAACGCCAACGGCGCTCCGCACATGGCGGATCAGCATCTCGGCCGCTTTGGGCCAGCCCTGGCCCACCTGCGGGACCCTGTCCTTGGCAGATGGGACTGGGCGGGATCCTTCTTACTAGCCTGCCTTCCTGACAAACCAGAAAGCGGTCCCCTTGGGCCGCCCTGGGGATGGACCCGACCTAACAGCATCGCTAACCATGCCGTTAGGATGGGAGGATGGTGGGACCCGCAGGGAAGAGGAGGAGACTGGGCACACAGTAGGTTCCAAGCCCCGGCCCGGCCCCGCGGGACACATTTGCACTTGGGCATTCTCGCGGGTCACCGCAGGGCCAGCTTGACCGAGAGGTCAAAGGCCACTGGCGTCCCACTGACCCCTGGGGGTTTGGCCTCAAACTTCAGGTGAACCTACAATTCCGGAATAGCGGGACCGGGTCCCGGGCCCTTCTCACGTGGCAGCACCGGCAAGGGGCTGGGGGAAGAGCCCACGCCAGCCTACGCCAGACAGGAGGGGAGCCAGTGGCCACCCCAAACACACCCGTCCTCCTCACACCTGGCCTACGTCCAACTCTCCACGGCTCTCCCCAGAAGGCTTCACGTAGAAGACACACAGAGGCGTGCCTGCCGTCCAGGACTCGTGTGTGCCGTGGGGGAGCGGTAGGCGGCCCAGCCACAAGTGTTCCCATCTTCCTGCCCAAACAAAATCTGTGACGGGAACCCTATGTTGATCTCATCGGGCAGCCAAGCCGTGGGCAGCGGCCTAACGTCTGCTGGGGGAGCACAGTCACACTGAATGCTATTCTCAAGACAGACAAAACAGTGGCAACGCACTATGCCAAGCTGCTACCTCCCAGGCCCTTGCCGGACTCTTTCACCCCCCTGGACTTTCCGCTGACGTTTTCCACAACGTAGTTGCTTCTCTCTGTCTCTCTGTCTCTCTCAATCTCATAATTTCCCTCTCTCTCGGGCCACGTTCCTCCCAACGCTCTCTCGTCCACTTCTACTGGGGCCCACGTCCTCTCCTGCTCTCTCTGTCTCAACGTGATTGACTTTCTTCTACTGCCCGGGACTTCCTGCCCACGTGTGCCTTTAAAACGGTAAGCGCCGCAACTCAACGTGTGAGACATCGTGCGAGATATCGTGCAGTTAGGCCGAGAGGCGGCAAGACAAACGCTCAAGAACTCAAGTACCCGGACACGCCCTCCGCTTCTAGCACCACCAGCAACACCACCCCAGGGGCATGCTTTCGAGGTCCCCCAAGCCAAGTTGAGGCAAGTCCCAGTTGAATGTCATCCCGTTCCTCTTGGACACGGCGGACCGCGCTCACCCTTAAAGGTGGGTTGAGGTGGAAGGTGAATGTCCCTTTGCGTGGCAGTGTCTCTGCACACGGGCGAGGAGGGGCACGCGCATCCGCCTGGCTGGCTCTCTAGCTGGATTCAGGTGGAACGGAGGACCATGAACCCTCTGGACCTCTTCTGCTTTGGTCCTGTGCTTTTAAGGTTTCGGGCCTAAGAGGCCCGTCAACTCCTTCTGCCTTCTTGCAGTTGATTTAAAAAAAAAAAAAAAAACACACACACACACACGCAAAAACGGGACATTCCACCTGCCACCTCCAGAGGGTCCTCTAGGTTCCTTCTCCACCCCTGAATTGAGCGAAGCGGTGCCGAACTCCACCCTTTGGGCACGAGCCCCTGTGCACTTGGGAGACTCCTGAACACCCTCGGAGAAGCCAGAAAGCCCCGGGAGACGGCCCCGTCTGCTGCTGCACCAGATCGGGTCTTGCAAAGGATGCATCCTCCGAGCCTCCTTCCTGCACATCCCGTGGGGCCTGCCCCGATGCCACCTGAGGGACCCACTGGAGGAGAGGCACGGGGATGCTGCCTGAGCAGCAGACCCTTCTGGCGCGGAGCAGGCTGTCCCCAGGCAGAGTCCGACGGGTCCTTCCTTCTGGGTGCTCTCGGCTGCCCGGACTCCAGCAGGCCTGGGAAGGCCCCGGTCCCCCTTAGCTGATGCCCAGAGAGTCTCCGTTTCTCGAGCTTTGCCACCGAACTCATCGGTCGGTGCGCCTCTGACCACAGGGCAAGGGCCTGCGCACCCCCAAAGACAACCGGGGGCCCCGGAAGGCCCCCAGGCAGAAATGAGCACCACGGGGAATGGCCCTCCTCCAAGACAACCTCGGGGACATGGACAAGGCAAGACAGGGTCGCAAGTCTCAACAAGGCGGGTGCGCGGTGTCTGAGGGTGGCCTGGCCTTGCGTGCACCTCGTCAAGAACCGTCTGGGTACGGGCCCCGCGGGATGCCCCGCGGCCCACCTTCCTCCCTAGGACTCAAGGAGGAAGGCCCCGGCGACGGCCGGCGCCGGCCAGCACCGGCGGGCACCGGCGCCAACGGCCACGGAACTCAGCTCTGGGAGTTGGCCCCCCTCACTGGCGTGCAGTGTGGCCCACGGAGCCTCCCCGGCCGAGGACCCGGCTCGGCCGTCACCCCGGTTGCTCCCACGGGAAGGGGCACCAGGCACACTGCCCAAGGCCCCGAGCCCGGGCTCCCTGGCGGAGGCCTCCCCTAGTCCCGCCCAGATCATGGCCGCCACCAGGCTCCCGAGCCATGGCTTCCTGTAGGGGAACGGCCAGGCGGCCCGGCTGTCCAGCTAGTCCTGGCGCCCATCTCTGCGGCTTCCACGGCCCGACCCGGCGGCGGACCCTGCTTCTCTGGGGCCTCCAGAGACCTCGGATCCGCCCGGGCACCTGCCCTAGTCCTGCCCGGTGCCCCAGGACGGTCCCAAGCCACTCCCCGCCAGGCGAGCACAGCGAAGGGTGCTCGGGATCGCCAAGCCAGTTCCTCTTGATGGCAGTGTTGCTCCACGAATGCCCACCTGCCCTCCCCCCAGGTCCACTCCCTCCGCCCTTTGCTGAGGAAAAAACGCCAACGGCGCTCCGCACATGGCGGATCAGCATCTCGGCCGCTTTGGGCCAGCCCTGGCCCACCTGCGGGACCCTGTCCTTGGCAGATGGGACTGGGCGGGATCTTTCTTACTAGCCTGCCTTCCTGACAAACCAGAAAGCGGTCCCCTTGGGCCGCCCTGGGGATGGACCCGACCTAACAGCATCGCTAACCATGCCGTTAGGATGGGAGGATGGTGGGACCCGCAGGGAAGAGGAGGAGACTGGGCACACAGTAGGTTCCAAGCCCCGGCCCGGCCCCGCGGGACACATTTGCACTTGGGCATTCTCGCGGGTCACCGCAGGGCCAGCTTGACCGAGAGGTCAAAGGCCACTGGCGTCCCACTGACCCCTGGGGGTTTGGCCTCAAACTTCAGGTGAACCTACAATTCCGGAATAGCGGGACCGGGTCCCGGGCCCTTCTCACGTGGCAGCACCGGCAAGGGGCTGGGGGAAGAGCCCACGCCAGCCTACGCCAGACAGGAGGGGAGCCAGTGGCCACCCCAAACACACCCGTCCTCCTCACACCTGGCCTACGTCCAACTCTCCACGGCTCTCCCCAGAAGGCTTCACGTAGAAGACACACAGAGGCGTGCCTGCCGTCCAGGACTCGTGTGTGCCGTGGGGGAGCGGTAGGCGGCCCAGCCACAAGTGTTCCCATCTTCCTGCCCAAACAAAATCTGTGACGGGAACCCTATGTTGATCTCATCGGGCAGCCAAGCCGTGGGCAGCGGCCTAACGTCTGCTGGGGGAGCACAGTCACACTGAATGCTATTCTCAAGACAGACAAAACAGTGGCAACGCACTATGCCAAGCTGCTACCTCCCAGGCCCTTGCCGGACTCTTTCAACCCCCTGGACTTTCCGCTGACGTTTTCCACAACGTAGTTGCTTCTCTCTGTCTCTCTGTCTCTCTCAATCTCATAATTTCCCTCTCTCTCGGGCCACGTTCCTCCCAACGCTCTCTCGTCCACTTCTACTGGGGCCCACGTCCTCTCCTGCTCTCTCTGTCTCAACGTGATTGACTTTCTTCTACTGCCCGGGACTTCCTGCCCACGTGTGCCTTTAAAACGGTAAGCGCCGCAACTCAACGTGTGAGACATCGTGCGAGATATCGTGCAGTTAGGCCGAGAGGCGGCAAGACAAACGCTCAAGAACTCAAGTACCCGGACACGCCCTCCGCTTCTAGCACCACCAGCAACACCACCCCAGGGGCATGCTTTCGAGGTCCCCCAAGCCAAGTTGAGGCAAGTCCCAGTTGAATGTCATCCCGTTCCTCTTGGACACGGCGGACCGCACTCACCCTTAAAGGTGGGTTGAGGTGGAAGGTGAATGTCCCTTTGCGTGGCAGTGTCTCTGCACACGGGCGAGGAGGGGCACGCGCATCCGCCTGGCTGGCTCTCTAGCTGGATTCAGGTGGAACGGAGGACCATGAACCCTCTGGACCTCTTCTGCTTTGGTCCTGTGCTTTTAAGGTTTCGGGCCTAAGAGGCCCGTCAACTCCTTCTGCCTTCTTGCAGTTGATTTAAAAAAAAAAAAAAAAAAAAAAAAAAAAAAAAAACACACACACACACACGCAAAAACGGGACATTCCACCTGCCACCTCCAGAGGGTCCTCTAGGTTCCTTCTCCACCCCTGAATTGAGCGAAGCGGTGCCGAACTCCACCCTTTGGGCACGAGCCCCTGTGCACTTGGGAGACTCCTGAACACCCTCGGAGAAGCCAGAAAGCCCCGGGAGACGGCCCCGTCTGCTGCTGCACCAGATCGGGTCTTGCAAAGGATGCATCCTCCGAGCCTCCTTCCTGCACGTCCCGTGGGGCCTGCCCCGATGCCACCTGAGGGACCCACTGGAGGAGAGGCACGGGGATGCTGCCTGAGCAGCAGACCCTTCTGGCGCGGAGCAGGCTGTCCCCAGGCAGAGTCCGACGGGTCCTTCCTTCTGGGTGCTCTCGGCTGCCCGGACTCCAGCAGGCCTGGGAAGGCCCCGGTCCCCCTTAGCTGATGCCCAGAGAGTCTCCGTTTCTCGAGCTTTGCCACCGAACTCATCGGTCGGTGCGCCTCTGACCACAGGGCAAGGGCCTGCGCACCCCCAAAGACAACCGGGGGCCCCGGAAGGCCCCCAGGCAGAAATGAGCACCACGGGGAATGGCCCTCCTCCAAGACAACCTCGGGGACATGGACAAGGCAAGACAGGGTCGCAAGTCTCAACAAGGCGGGTGCGCGGTGTCTGAGGGTGGCCTGGCCTTGCGTGCACCTCGTCAAGAACCGTCTGGGTACGGGCCCCGCGGGATGCCCCGCGGCCCACCTTCCTCCCTAGGACGCAAGGAGGAAGGCCCCGGCGACGGCCGGCGCCGGCCAGCACCGGCGGGCACCGGCGCCAACGGCCACGGAACTCAGCTCTGGGAGTTGGCCCCCCTCACTGGCGTGCAGTGTGGCCCACGGAGCCTCCCCGGCCGAGGACCCGGCTCGGCCGTCACCCCGGTTGCTCCCACGGGAAGGGGCACCAGGCACACTGCCCAAGGCCCCGAGCCCGGGCTCCCTGGCGGAGGCCTCCCCTAGTCCCGCCCAGATCATGGCCGCCACCAGGCTCCCGAGCCATGGCTTCCTGTAGGGGAACGGCCAGGCGGCCCGGCTGTCCAGCTAGTCCTGGCGCCCATCTCTGCGGCTTCCACGGCCCGACCCGGCGGCGGACCCTGCTTCTCTGGGGCCTCCAGAGACCTCGGATCCGCCCGGGCACCTGCCCTAGTCCTGCCCGGTGCCCCAGGATGGTCCCAAGCCACTCCCCGCCAGGCGAGCACAGCGAAGGGTGCTCGGGATCGCCAAGCCAGTTCCTCTTGATGGCAGTGTTGCTCCACGAATGCCCACCTGCCCTCCCCCCAGGTCCACTCCCTCCGCCCTTTGCTGAGGAAAAAACGCCAACGGCGCTCCGCACATGGCGGATCAGCATCTCGGCCGCTTTGGGCCAGCCCTGGCCCACCTGCGGGACCCTGTCCTTGGCAGATGGGACTGGGCGGGATCCTTCTTACTAGCCTGCCTTCCTGACAAACCAGAAAGCGGTCCCCTTGGGCCGCCCTGGGGATGGACCCGACCTAACAGCATCGCTAACCATGCCGTTAGGATGGGAGGATGGTGGGACCCGCAGGGAAGAGGAGGAGACTGGGCACACAGTAGGTTCCAAGCCCCGGCCCGGCCCCGCGGGACACATTTGCACTTGGGCATTCTCGCGGGTCACCGCAGGGCCAGCTTGACCGAGAGGTCAAAGGCCACTGGCGTCCCACTGACCCCTGGGGGTTTGGCCTCAAACTTCAGGTGAACCTACAATTCCGGAATAGCGGGACCGGGTCCCGGGCCCTTCTCACGTGGCAGCACCGGCAAGGGGCTGGGGGAAGAGCCCACGCCAGCCTACGCCAGACAGGAGGGGAGCCAGTGGCCACCCCAAACACACCCGTCCTCCTCACACCTGGCCTACGTCCAACTCTCCACGGCTCTCCCCAGAAGGCTTCACGTAGAAGACACACAGAGGCGTGCCTGCCGTCCAGGACTCGTGTGTGCCGTGGGGGAGCGGTAGGCGGCCCAGCCACAAGTGTTCCCATCTTCCTGCCCAAACAAAATCTGTGACGGGAACCCTATGTTGATCTCATCGGGCAGCCAAGCCGTGGGCAGCGGCCTAACGTCTGCTGGGGGAGCACAGTCACACTGAATGCTATTCTCAAGACAGACAAAACAGTGGCAACGCACTATGCCAAGCTGCTACCTCCCAGGCCCTTGCCGGACTCTTTCACCCCCCTGGACTTTCCGCTGACGTTTTCCACAACGTAGTTGCTTCTCTCTGTCTCTCTGTCTCTCTCAATCTCATAATTTCCCTCTCTCTCGGGCCACGTTCCTCCCAACGCTCTCTCGTCCACTTCTACTGGGGCCCACGTCCTCTCCTGCTCTCTCTGTCTCAACGTGATTGACTTTCTTCTACTGCCCGGGACTTCCTGCCCACGTGTGCCTTTAAAACGGTAAGCGCCGCAACTCAACGTGTGAGACATCGTGCGAGATATCGTGCAGTTAGGCCGAGAGGCGGCAAGACAAACGCTCAAGAACTCAAGTACCCGGACACGCCCTCCGCTTCTAGCACCACCAGCAACACCACCCCAGGGGCATGCTTTCGAGGTCCCCCAAGCCAAGTTGAGGCAAGTCCCAGTTGAATGTCATCCCGTTCCTCTTGGACACGGCGGACCGCGCTCACCCTTAAAGGTGGGTTGAGGTGGAAGGTGAATGTCCCTTTGCGTGGCAGTGTCTCTGCACACGGGCGAGGAGGGGCACGCGCATCCGCCTGGCTGGCTCTCTAGCTGGATTCAGGTGGAACGGAGGACCATGAACCCTCTGGACCTCTTCTGCTTTGGTCCTGTGCTTTTAAGGTTTCGGGCCTAAGAGGCCCGTCAACTCCTTCTGCCTTCTTGCAGTTGATTTAAAAAAAAAAAAAAAAAAAAAAAAAAAAAAAAACACACACACACACACGCAAAAACGGGACATTCCACCTGCCACCTCCAGAGGGTCCTCTAGGTTCCTTCTCCACCCCTGAATTGAGCGAAGCGGTGCCGAACTCCACCCTTTGGGCACGAGCCCCTGTGCACTTGGGAGACTCCTGAACACCCTCGGAGAAGCCAGAAAGCCCCGGGAGACGGCCCCGTCTGCTGCTGCACCAGATCGGGTCTTGCAAAGGATGCATCCTCCGAGCCTCCTTCCTGCACGTCCCGTGGGGCCTGCCCCGATGCCACCTGAGGGACCCACTGGAGGAGAGGCACGGGGATGCTGCCTGAGCAGCAGACCCTTCTGGCGCGGAGCAGGCTGTCCCCAGGCAGAGTCCGACGGGTCCTTCCTTCTGGGTGCTCTCGGCTGCCCGGACTCCAGCAGGCCTGGGAAGGCCCCGGTCCCCCTTAGCTGATGCCCAGAGAGTCTCCGTTTCTCGAGCTTTGCCACCGAACTCATCGGTCGGTGCGCCTCTGACCACAGGGCAAGGGCCTGCGCACCCCCAAAGACAACCGGGGGCCCCGGAAGGCCCCCAGGCAGAAATGAGCACCACGGGGAATGGCCCTCCTCCAAGACAACCTCGGGGACATGGACAAGGCAAGACAGGGTCGCAAGTCTCAACAAGGCGGGTGCGCGGTGTCTGAGGGTGGCCTGGCCTTGCGTGCACCTCGTCAAGAACCGTCTGGGTACGGGCCCCGCGGGATGCCCCGCGGCCCACCTTCCTCCCTAGGACTCAAGGAGGAAGGCCCCGGCGACGGCCGGCGCCGGCCAGCACCGGCGGGCACCGGCGCCAACGGCCACGGAACTCAGCTCTGGGAGTTGGCCCCCCTCACTGGCGTGCAGTGTGGCCCACGGAGCCTCCCCGGCCGAGGACCCGGCTCGGCCGTCACCCCGGTTGCTCCCACGGGAAGGGGCACCAGGCACACTGCCCAAGGCCCCGAGCCCGGGCTCCCTGGCGGAGGCCTCCCCTAGTCCCGCCCAGATCATGGCCGCCACCAGGCTCCCGAGCCATGGCTTCCTGTAGGGGAACGGCCAGGCGGCCCGGCTGTCCAGCTAGTCCTGGCGCCCATCTCTGCGGCTTCCACGGCCCGACCCGGCGGCGGACCCTGCTTCTCTGGGGCCTCCAGAGACCTCGGATCCGCCCGGGCACCTGCCCTAGTCCTGCCCGGTGCCCCAGGACGGTCCCAAGCCACTCCCCGCCAGGCGAGCACAGCGAAGGGTGCTCGGGATCGCCAAGCCAGTTCCTCTTGATGGCAGTGTTGCTCCACGAATGCCCACCTGCCCTTCCCCCAGGTCCACTCCCTCCGCCCTTTGCTGAGGAAAAAACGCCAACGGCGCTCCGCACATGGCGGATCAGCATCTCGGCCGCTTTGGGCCAGCCCTGGCCCACCTGCGGGACCCTGTCCTTGGCAGATGGGACTCGGCGGGATCCTTCTTACTAGCCTGCCTTCCTGACAAACCAGAAAGCGGTCCCCTTGGGCCGCCCTGGGGATGGACCCGACCTAACAGCATCGCTAACCATGCCGTTAGGATGGGAGGATGGTGGGACCCGCAGGGAAGAGGAGGAGACTGGGCACACAGTAGGTTCCAAGCCCCGGCCCGGCCCCGCGGGACACATTTGCACTTGGGCATTCTCGCGGGTCACCGCAGGGCCAGCTTGACCGAGAGGTCAAAGGCCACTGGCGTCCCACTGACCCCTGGGGGTTTGGCCTCAAACTTCAGGTGAACCTACAATTCCGGAATAGCGGGACCGGGTCCCGGGCCCTTCTCACGTGGCAGCACCGGCAAGGGGCTGGGGGAAGAGCCCACGCCAGCCTACGCCAGACAGGAGGGGAGCCAGTGGCCACCCCAAACACACCCGTCCTCCTCACACCTGGCCTACGTCCAACTCTCCACGGCTCTCCCCAGAAGGCTTCACGTAGAAGACACACAGAGGCGTGCCTGCCGTCCAGGACTCGTGTGTGCCGTGGGGGAGCGGTAGGCGGCCCAGCCACAAGTGTTCCCATCTTCCTGCCCAAACAAAATCTGTGACGGGAACCCTATGTTGATCTCATCGGGCAGCCAAGCCGTGGGCAGCGGCCTAACGTCTGCTGGGGGAGCACAGTCACACTGAATGCTATTCTCAAGACAGACAAAACAGTGGCAACGCACTATGCCAAGCTGCTACCTCCCAGGCCCTTGCCGGACTCTTTCACCCCCCTGGACTTTCCGCTGACGTTTTCCACAACGTAGTTGCTTCTCTCTGTCTCTCTGTCTCTCTCAATCTCATAATTTCCCTCTCTCTCGGGCCACGTTCCTCCCAACGCTCTCTCGTCCACTTCTACTGGGGCCCACGTCCTCTCCTGCTCTCTCTGTCTCAACGTGATTGACTTTCTTCTACTGCCCGGGACTTCCTGCCCACGTGTGCCTTTAAAACGGTAAGCGCCGCAACTCAACGTGTGAGACATCGTGCGAGATATCGTGCAGTTAGGCCGAGAGGCGGCAAGACAAACGCTCAAGAACTCAAGTACCCGGACACGCCCTCCGCTTCTAGCACCACCAGCAACACCACCCCAGGGGCATGCTTTCGAGGTCCCCCAAGCCAAGTTGACGCAAGTCCCAGTTGAATGTCATCCCGTTCCTCTTGGACACGGCGGACCGCGCTCACCCTTAAAGGTGGGTTGAGGTGGAAGGTGAATGTCCCTTTGCATGGCAGTGTCTCTGCACACGGGCGAGGAGGGGCACGCGCATCCGCCTGGCTGGCTCTCTAGCTGGATTCAGGTGGAACGGAGGACCATGAACCCTCTGGACCTGTTCTGCTTTGGTCCTGTGCTTTTAAGGTTTCGGGCCTAAGAGGCCCGTCAACTCCTTCTGCCTTCTTGCAGTTGATTTAAAAAAAAAAAAAAAAAAAAAAAAACACACACACACACACACGCAAAAACGGGACATTCCACCTGCCACCTCCAGAGGGTCCTCTAGGTTCCTTCTCCACCCCTGAATTGAGCGAAGCGGTGCCGAACTCCACCCTTTGGGCACGAGCCCCTGTGCACTTGGGAGACTCCTGAACACCCTCGGAGAAGCCAGAAAGCCCCGGGAGACGGCCCCGTCTGCTGCTGCACCAGATCGGGTCTTGCAAAGGATGCATCCTCCGAGCCTCCTTCCTGCACGTCCCGTGGGGCCTGCCCCGATGCCACCTGAGGGACCCACTGGAGGAGAGGCACGGGGATGCTGCCTGAGCAGCAGACCCTTCTGGCGCGGAGCAGGCTGTCCCCAGGCAGAGTCCGACGGGTCCTTCCTTCTGGGTGCTCTCGGCTGCCCGGACTCCAGCAGGCCTGGGAAGGCCCCGGTCCCCCTTAG
The DNA here is from genome assembly GCF_028885625.2 of Pongo pygmaeus. Lineage (NCBI taxonomy): Eukaryota > Metazoa > Chordata > Mammalia > Primates > Hominidae > Pongo > Pongo pygmaeus. The sequence continues at coordinate 119,941,673 of NC_072396.2, read as the reverse complement.
CTGATGCCCAGAGAGTCTCCGTTTCTCGAGCTTTGCCACCGAACTCATCGGTCGGTGCGCCTCTGACCACAGGGCAAGGGCCTGCGCACCCCCAAAGACAACCGGGGGCCCCGGAAGGCCCCCAGGCAGAAATGAGCACCACGGGGAATGGCCCTCCTCCAAGACAACCTCGGGGACATGGACAAGGCAAGACAGGGTCGCAAGTCTCAACAAGGCGGGTGCGCGGTGTCTGAGGGTGGCCTGGCCTTGCGTGCACCTCGTCAAGAACCGTCTGGGTACGGGCCCCGCGGGATGCCCCGCGGCCCACCTTCCTCCCTAGGACGCAAGGAGGAAGGCCCCGGCGACGGCCGGCGCCGGCCAGCACCGGCGGGCACCGGCGCCAACGGCCACGGAACTCAGCTCTGGGAGTTGGCCCCCCTCACTGGCGTGCAGTGTGGCCCACGGAGCCTCCCCGGCCGAGGACCCGGCTCGGCCGTCACCCCGGTTGCTCCCACGGGAAGGGGCACCAGGCACACTGCCCAAGGCCCCGAGCCCGGGCTCCCTGGCGGAGGCCTCCCCTAGTCCCGCCCAGATCATGGCCGCCACCAGGCTCCCGAGCCATGGCTTCCTGTAGGGGAACGGCCAGGCGGCCCGGCTGTCCAGCTAGTCCTGGCGCCCATCTCTGCGGCTTCCACGGCCCGACCCGGCGGCGGACCCTGCTTCTCTGGGGCCTCCAGAGACCTCGGATCCGCCCGGGCACCTGCCCTAGTCCTGCCCGGTGCCCCAGGACGGTCCCAAGCCACTCCCCGCCAGGCGAGCACAGCGAAGGGTGCTCGGGATCGCCAAGCCAGTTCCTCTTGATGGCAGTGTTGCTCCACGAATGCCCACCTGCCCTTCCCCCAGGTCCACTCCCTCCGCCCTTTGCTGAGGAAAAAACGCCAACGGCGCTCCGCACATGGCGGATCAGCATCTCGGCCGCTTTGGGCCAGCCCTGGCCCACCTGCGGGACCCTGTCCTTGGCAGATGGGACTCGGCGGGATCCTTCTTACTAGCCTGCCTTCCTGACAAACCAGAAAGCGGTCCCCTTGGGCCGCCCTGGGGATGGACCCGACCTAACAGCATCGCTAACCATGCCGTTAGGATGGGAGGATGGTGGGACCCGCAGGGAAGAGGAGGAGACTGGGCACACAGTAGGTTCCAAGCCCCGGCCCGGCCCCGCGGGACACATTTGCACTTGGGCATTCTCGCGGGTCACCGCAGGGCCAGCTTGACCGAGAGGTCAAAGGCCACTGGCGTCCCACTGACCCCTGGGGGTTTGGCCTCAAACTTCAGGTGAACCTACAATTCCGGAATAGCGGGACCGGGTCCCGGGCCCTTCTCACGTGGCAGCACCGGCAAGGGGCTGGGGGAAGAGCCCACGCCAGCCTACGCCAGACAGGAGGGGAGCCAGTGGCCACCCCAAACACACCCGTCCTCCTCACACCTGGCCTACGTCCAACTCTCCACGGCTCTCCCCAGAAGGCTTCACGTAGAAGACACACAGAGGCGTGCCTGCCGTCCAGGACTCGTGTGTGCCGTGGGGGAGCGGTAGGCGGCCCAGCCACAAGTGTTCCCATCTTCCTGCCCAAACAAAATCTGTGACGGGAACCCTATGTTGATCTCATCGGGCAGCCAAGCCGTGGGCAGCGGCCTAACGTCTGCTGGGGGAGCACAGTCACACTGAATGCTATTCTCAAGACAGACAAAACAGTGGCAACGCACTATGCCAAGCTGCTACCTCCCAGGCCCTTGCCGGACTCTTTCACCCCCCTGGACTTTCCGCTGACGTTTTCCACAACGTAGTTGCTTCTCTCTGTCTCTCTGTCTCTCTCAATCTCATAATTTCCCTCTCTCTCGGGCCACGTTCCTCCCAACGCTCTCTCGTCCACTTCTACTGGGGCCCACGTCCTCTCCTGCTCTCTCTGTCTCAACGTGATTGACTTTCTTCTACTGCCCGGGACTTCCTGCCCACGTGTGCCTTTAAAACGGTAAGCGCCGCAACTCAACGTGTGAGACATCGTGCGAGATATCGTGCAGTTAGGCCGAGAGGCGGCAAGACAAACGCTCAAGAACTCAAGTACCCGGACACGCCCTCCGCTTCTAGCACCACCAGCAACACCACCCCAGGGGCATGCTTTCGAGGTCCCCCAAGCCAAGTTGACGCAAGTCCCAGTTGAATGTCATCCCGTTCCTCTTGGACACGGCGGACCGCGCTCACCCTTAAAGGTGGGTTGAGGTGGAAGGTGAATGTCCCTTTGCATGGCAGTGTCTCTGCACACGGGCGAGGAGGGGCACGCGCATCCGCCTGGCTGGCTCTCTAGCTGGATTCAGGTGGAACGGAGGACCATGAACCCTCTGGACCTGTTCTGCTTTGGTCCTGTGCTTTTAAGGTTTCGGGCCTAAGAGGCCCGTCAACTCCTTCTGCCTTCTTGCAGTTGATTTAAAAAAAAAAAAAAAAAAAAAAAAAAACACACACACACACACACGCAAAAACGGGACATTCCACCTGCCACCTCCAGAGGGTCCTCTAGGTTCCTTCTCCACCCCTGAATTGAGCGAAGCGGTGCCGAACTCCACCCTTTGGGCACGAGCCCCTGTGCACTTGGGAGACTCCTGAACACCCTCGGAGAAGCCAGAAAGCCCCGGGAGACGGCCCCGTCTGCTGCTGCACCAGATCGGGTCTTGCAAAGGATGCATCCTCCGAGCCTCCTTCCTGCACGTCCCGTGGGGCCTGCCCCGATGCCACCTGAGGGACCCACTGGAGGAGAGGCACGGGGATGCTGCCTGAGCAGCAGACCCTTCTGGCGCGGAGCAGGCTGTCCCCAGGCAGAGTCCGACGGGTCCTTCCTTCTGGGTGCTCTCGGCTGCCCGGACTCCAGCAGGCCTGGGAAGGCCCCGGTCCCCCTTAGCTGATGCCCAGAGAGTCTCCGTTTCTCGAGCTTTGCCACCGAACTCATCGGTCGGTGCGCCTCTGACCACAGGGCAAGGGCCTGCGCACCCCCAAAGACAACCGGGGGCCCCGGAAGGCCCCCAGGCAGAAATGAGCACCACGGGGAATGGCCCTCCTCCAAGACAACCTCGGGGACATGGACAAGGCAAGACAGGGTCGCAAGTCTCAACAAGGCGGGTGCGCGGTGTCTGAGGGTGGCCTGGCCTTGCGTGCACCTCGTCAAGAACCGTCTGGGTACGGGCCCCGCGGGATGCCCCGCGGCCCACCTTCCTCCCTAGGACGCAAGGAGGAAGGCCCCGGCGACGGCCGGCGCCGGCCAGCACCGGCGGGCACCGGCGCCAACGGCCACGGAACTCAGCTCTGGGAGTTGGCCCCCCTCACTGGCGTGCAGTGTGGCCCACGGAGCCTCCCCGGCCGAGGACCCGGCTCGGCCGTCACCCCGGTTGCTCCCACGGGAAGGGGCACCAGGCACACTGCCCAAGGCCCCGAGCCCGGGCTCCCTGGCGGAGGCCTCCCCTAGTCCCGCCCAGATCATGGCCGCCACCAGGCTCCCGAGCCATGGCTTCCTGTAGGGGAACGGCCAGGCGGCCCGGCTGTCCAGCTAGTCCTGGCGCCCATCTCTGCGGCTTCCACGGCCCGACCCGGCGGCGGACCCTGCTTCTCTGGGGTCTCCAGAGACCTCGGATCCGCCCGGGCACCTGCCCTAGTCCTGCCCGGTGCCCCAGGACGGTCCCAAGCCACTCCCCGCCAGGCGAGCACAGCGAAGGGTGCTCGGGATCGCCAAGCCAGTTCCTCTTGATGGCAGTGTTGCTCCACGAATGCCCACCTGCCCTTCCCCCAGGTCCACTCCCTCCGCCCTTTGCTGAGGAAAAAACGCCAACGGCGCTCCGCACATGGCGGATCAGCATCTCGGCCGCTTTGGGCCAGCCCTGGCCCACCTGCGGGACCCTGTCCTTGGCAGATGGGACTGGGCGGGATCCTTCTTACTAGCCTGCCTTCCTGACAAACCAGAAAGCGGTCCCCTTGGGCCGCCCTGGGGATGGACCCGACCTAACAGCATCGCTAACCATGCCGTTAGGATGGGAGGATGGTGGGACCCGCAGGGAAGAGGAGGAGACTGGGCACACAGTAGGTTCCAAGCCCCGGCCCGGCCCCGCGGGACACATTTGCACTTGGGCATTCTCGCGGGTCACCGCAGGGCCAGCTTGACCGAGAGGTCAAAGGCCACTGGCGTCCCACTGACCCCTGGGGGTTTGGCCTCAAACTTCAGGTGAACCTACAATTCCGGAATAGCGGGACCGGGTCCCGGGCCCTTCTCACGTGGCAGCACCGGCAAGGGGCTGGGGGAAGAGCCCACGCCAGCCTACGCCAGACAGGAGGGGAGCCAGTGGCCACCCCAAACACACCCGTCCTCCTCACACCTGGCCTACGTCCAACTCTCCACGGCTCTCCCCAGAAGGCTTCACGTAGAAGACACACAGAGGCGTGCCTGCCGTCCAGGACTCGTGTGTGCCGTGGGGGAGCGGTAGGCGGCCCAGCCACAAGTGTTCCCATCTTCCTGCCCAAACAAAATCTGTGACGGGAACCCTATGTTGATCTCATCGGGCAGCCAAGCCGTGGGCAGTGGCCTAACGTCTGCTGGGGGAGCACAGTCACACTGAATGCTATTCTCAAGACAGACAAAACAGTGGCAACGCACTATGCCAAGCTGCTACCTCCCAGGCCCTTGCCGGACTCTTTCACCCCCCTGGACTTTCCGCTGACGTTTTCCACAACGTAGTTGCTTCTCTCTGTCTCTCTGTCTCTCTCAATCTCATAATTTCCCTCTCTCTCGGGCCACGTTCCTCCCAACGCTCTCTCGTCCACTTCTACTGGGGCCCACGTCCTCTCCTGCTCTCTCTGTCTCAACGTGATTGACTTTCTTCTACTGCCCGGGACTTCCTGCCCACGTGTGCCTTTAAAACGGTAAGCGCCGCAACTCAACGTGTGAGACATCGTGCGAGATATCGTGCAGTTAGGCCGAGAGGCGGCAAGACAAACGCTCAAGAACTCAAGTACCCGGACACGCCCTCCGCTTCTAGCACCACCAGCAACACCACCCCAGGGGCATGCTTTCGAGGTCCCCCAAGCCAAGTTGACGCAAGTCCCAGTTGAATGTCATCCCGTTCCTCTTGGACACGGCGGACCGCGCTCACCCTTAAAGGTGGGTTGAGGTGGAAGGTGAATGTCCCTTTGCGTGGCAGTGTCTCTGCACACGGGCGAGGAGGGGCACGCGCATCCGCCTGGCTGGCTCTCTAGCTGGATTCAGGTGGAACGGAGGACCATGAACCCTCTGGACCTGTTCTGCTTTGGTCCTGTGCTTTTAAGGTTTCGGGCCTAAGAGGCCCGTCAACTCCTTCTGCCTTCTTGCAGTTGATTTAAAAAAAAAAAAAAAAAAAAAAAAACACACACACACACACACGGAAAAACGGGACATTCCACCTGCCACCTCCAGAGGGTCCTCTAGGTTCCTTCTCCACCCCTGAATTGAGCGAAGCGGTGCCGAACTCCACCCTTTGGGCACGAGCCCCTGTGCACTTGGGAGACTCCTGAACACCCTCGGAGAAGCCAGAAAGCCCCGGGAGACGGCCCCGTCTGCTGCTGCACCAGATCGGGTCTTGCAAAGGATGCATCCTCCGAGCCTCCTTCCTGCACGTCCCGTGGGGCCTGCCCCGATGCCACCTGAGGGACCCACTGGAGGAGAGGCACGGGGATGCTGCCTGAGCAGCAGACCCTTCTGGCGCGGAGCAGGCTGTCCCCAGGCAGAGTCCGACGGGTCCTTCCTTCTGGGTGCTCTCGGCTGCCCGGACTCCAGCAGGCCTGGGAAGGCCCCGGTCCCCCTTAGCTGATGCCCAGAGAGTCTCCGTTTCTCGAGCTTTGCCACCGAACTCATCGGTCGGTGCGCCTCTGACCACAGGGCAAGGGCCTGCGCACCCCCAAAGACAACCGGGGGCCCCGGAAGGCCCCCAGGCAGAAATGAGCACCACGGGGAATGGCCCTCCTCCAAGACAACCTCGGGGACATGGACAAGGCAAGACAGGGTCGCAAGTCTCAACAAGGCGGGTGCGCGGTGTCTGAGGGTGGCCTGGCCTTGCGTGCACCTCGTCAAGAACCGTCTGGGTACGGGCCCCGCGGGATGCCCCGCGGCCCACCTTCCTCCCTAGGACGCAAGGAGGAAGGCCCCGGCGACGGCCGGCGCCGGCCAGCACCGGCGGGCACCGGCGCCAACGGCCACGGAACTCAGCTCTGGGAGTTGGCCCCCCTCACTGGCGTGCAGTGTGGCCCACGGAGCCTCCCCGGCCGAGGACCCGGCTCGGCCGTCACCCCGGTTGCTCCCACGGGAAGGGGCACCAGGCACACTGCCCAAGGCCCCGAGCCCGGGCTCCCTGGCGGAGGCCTCCCCTAGTCCCGCCCAGATCATGGCCGCCACCAGGCTCCCGAGCCATGGCTTCCTGTAGGGGAACGGCCAGGCGGCCCGGCTGTCCAGCTAGTCCTGGCGCCCATCTCTGCGGCTTCCACGGCCCGACCCGGCGGCGGACCCTGCTTCTCTGGGGCCTCCAGAGACCTCGGATCCGCCCGGGCACCTGCCCTAGTCCTGCCCGGTGCCCCAGGACGGTCCCAAGCCACTCCCCGCCAGGCGAGCACAGCGAAGGGTGCTCGGGATCGCCAAGCCAGTTCCTCTTGATGGCAGTGTTGCTCCACGAATGCCCACCTGCCCTCCCCCCAGGTCCACTCCCTCCGCCCTTTGCTGAGGAAAAAACGCCAACGGCGCTCCGCACATGGCGGATCAGCATCTCGGCCGCTTTGGGCCAGCCCTGGCCCACCTGCGGGACCCTGTCCTTGGCAGATGGGACTGGGCGGGATCCTTCTTACTAGCCTGCCTTCCTGACAAACCAGAAAGCGGTCCCCTTGGGCCGCCCTGGGGATGGACCCGACCTAACAGCATCGCTAACCATGCCGTTAGGATGGGAGGATGGTGGGACCCGCAGGGAAGAGGAGGAGACTGGGCACACAGTAGGTTCCAAGCCCCGGCCCGGCCCCGCGGGACACATTTGCACTTGGGCATTCTCGCGGGTCACCGCAGGGCCAGCTTGACCGAGAGGTCAAAGGCCACTGGCGTCCCACTGACCCCTGGGGGTTTGGCCTCAAACTTCAGGTGAACCTACAATTCCGGAATAGCGGGACCGGGTCCCGGGCCCTTCTCACGTGGCAGCACCGGCAAGGGGCTGGGGGAAGAGCCCACGCCAGCCTACGCCAGACAGGAGGGGAGCCAGTGGCCACCCCAAACACACCCGTCCTCCTCACACCTGGCCTACGTCCAACTCTCCACGGCTCTCCCCAGAAGGCTTCACGTAGAAGACACACAGAGGCGTGCCTGCCGTCCAGGACTCGTGTGTGCCGTGGGGGAGCGGTAGGCGGCCCAGCCACAAGTGTTCCCATCTTCCTGCCCAAACAAAATCTGTGACGGGAACCCTATGTTGATCTCATCGGGCAGCCAAGCCGTGGGCAGCGGCCTAACGTCTGCTGGGGGAGCACAGTCACACTGAATGCTATTCTCAAGACAGACAAAACAGTGGCAACGCACTATGCCAAGCTGCTACCTCCCAGGCCCTTGCCGGACTCTTTCACCCCCCTGGACTTTCCGCTGACGTTTTCCACAACGTAGTTGCTTCTCTCTGTCTCTCTGTCTCTCTCAATCTCATAATTTCCCTCTCTCTCGGGCCACGTTCCTCCCAACGCTCTCTCGTCCACTTCTACTGGGGCCCACGTCCTCTCCTGCTCTCTCTGTCTCAACGTGATTGACTTTCTTCTACTGCCCGGGACTTCCTGCCCACGTGTGCCTTTAAAACGGTAAGCGCCGCAACTCAACGTGTGAGACATCGTGCGAGATATCGTGCAGTTAGGCCGAGAGGCGGCAAGACAAACGCTCAAGAACTCAAGTACCCGGACACGCCCTCCGCTTCTAGCACCACCAGCAACACCACCCCAGGGGCATGCTTTCGAGGTCCCCCAAGCCAAGTTGAGGCAAGTCCCAGTTGAATGTCATCCCGTTCCTCTTGGACACGGCGGACCGCGCTCACCCTTAAAGGTGGGTTGAGGTGGAAGGTGAATGTCCCTTTGCGTGGCAGTGTCTCTGCACACGGGCGAGGAGGGGCACGCGCATCCGCCTGGCTGGCTCTCTAGCTGGATTCAGGTGGAACGGAGGACCATGAACCCTCTGGACCTCTTCTGCTTTGGTCCTGTGCTTTTAAGGTTTCGGGCCTAAGAGGCCCGTCAACTCCTTCTGCCTTCTTGCAGTTGATTTAAAAAAAAAAAAAAAAAAAAAAAAAAAAAAAAAACACACACACACACACGCAAAAACGGGACATTCCACCTGCCACCTCCAGAGGGTCCTCTAGGTTCCTTCTCCACCCCTGAATTGAGCGAAGCGGTGCCGAACTCCACCCTTTGGGCACGAGCCCCTGTGCACTTGGGAGACTCCTGAACACCCTCGGAGAAGCCAGAAAGCCCCGGGAGACGGCCCCGTCTGCTGCTGCACCAGATCGGGTCTTGCAAAGGATGCATCCTCCGAGCCTCCTTCCTGCACGTCCCGTGGGGCCTGCCCCGATGCCACCTGAGGGACCCACTGGAGGAGAGGCACGGGGATGCTGCCTGAGCAGCAGACCCTTCTGGCGCGGAGCAGGCTGTCCCCAGGCAGAGTCCGACGGGTCCTTCCTTCTGGGTGCTCTCGGCTGCCCGGACTCCAGCAGGCCTGGGAAGGCCCCGGTCCCCCTTAGCTGATGCCCAGAGAGTCTCCGTTTCTCGAGCTTTGCCACCGAACTCATCGGTCGGTGCGCCTCTGACCACAGGGCAAGGGCCTGCGCACCCCCAAAGACAACCGGGGGCCCCGGAAGGCCCCCAGGCAGAAATGAGCACCACGGGGAATGGCCCTCCTCCAAGACAACCTCGGGGACATGGACAAGGCAAGACAGGGTCGCAAGTCTCAACAAGGCGGGTGCGCGGTGTCTGAGGGTGGCCTGGCCTTGCGTGCACCTCGTCAAGAACCGTCTGGGTACGGGCCCCGCGGGATGCCCCGCGGCCCACCTTCCTCCCTAGGACTCAAGGAGGAAGGCCCCGGCGACGGCCGGCGCCGGCCAGCACCGGCGGGCACCGGCGCCAACGGCCACGGAACTCAGCTCTGGGAGTTGGCCCCCCTCACTGGCGTGCAGTGTGGCCCACGGAGCCTCCCCGGCCGAGGACCCGGCTCGGCCGTCACCCCGGTTGCTCCCACGGGAAGGGGCACCAGGCACACTGCCCAAGGCCCCGAGCCCGGGCTCCCTGGCGGAGGCCTCCCCTAGTCCCGCCCAGATCATGGCCGCCACCAGGCTCCCGAGCCATGGCTTCCTGTAGGGGAACGGCCAGGCGGCCCGGCTGTCCAGCTAGTCCTGGCGCCCATCTCTGCGGCTTCCACGGCCCGACCCGGCGGCGGACCCTGCTTCTCTGGGGCCTCCAGAGACCTCGGATCCGCCCGGGCACCTGCCCTAGTCCTGCCCGGTGCCCCAGGACGGTCCCAAGCCACTCCCCGCCAGGCGAGCACAGCGAAGGGTGCTCGGGATCGCCAAGCCAGTTCCTCTTGATGGCAGTGTTGCTCCACGAATGCCCACCTGCCCTCCCCCCAGGTCCACTCCCTCCGCCCTTTGCTGAGGAAAAAACGCCAACGGCGCTCCGCACATGGCGGATCAGCATCTCGGCCGCTTTGGGCCAGCCCTGGCCCACCTGCGGGACCCTGTCCTTGGCAGATGGGACTCGGCGGGATCCTTCTTACTAGCCTGCCTTCCTGACAAACCAGAAAGCGGTCCCCTTGGGCCGCCCTGGGGATGGACCCGACCTAACAGCATCGCTAACCATGCCGTTAGGATGGGAGGATGGTGGGACCCGCAGGGAAGAGGAGGAGACTGGGCACACAGTAGGTTCCAAGCCCCGGCCCGGCCCCGCGGGACACATTTGCACTTGGGCATTCTCGCGGGTCACCGCAGGGCCAGCTTGACCGAGAGGTCAAAGGCCACTGGCGTCCCACTGACCCCTGGGGGTTTGGCCTCAAACTTCAGGTGAACCTACAATTCCGGAATAGCGGGACCGAGTCCCGGGCCCTTCTCACGTGGCAGCACCGGCAAGGGGCTGGGGGAAGAGCCCACGCCAGCCTACGCCAGACAGGAGGGGAGCCAGTGGCCACCCCAAACACACCCGTCCTCCTCACACCTGGCCTACGTCCAACTCTCCACGGCTCTCCCCAGAAGGCTTCACGTAGAAGACACACAGAGGCGTGCCTGCCGTCCAGGACTCGTGTGTGCCGTGGGGGAGCGGTAGGCGGCCCAGCCACAAGTGTTCCCATCTTCCTGCCCAAACAAAATCTGTGACGGGAACCCTATGTTGATCTCATCGGGCAGCCAAGCCGTGGGCAGCGGCCTAACGTCTGCTGGGGGAGCACAGTCACACTGAATGCTATTCTCAAGACAGACAAAACAGTGGCAACGCACTATGCCAAGCTGCTACCTCCCAGGCCCTTGCCGGACTCTTTCACCCCCCTGGACTTTCCGCTGACGTTTTCCACAACGTAGTTGCTTCTCTCTGTCTCTCTGTCTCTCTCAATCTCATAATTTCCCTCTCTCTCGGGCCACGTTCCTCCCAACGCTCTCTCGTCCACTTCTACTGGGGCCCACGTCCTCTCCTGCTCTCTCTGTCTCAACGTGATTGACTTTCTTCTACTGCCCGGGACTTCCTGCCCACGTGTGCCTTTAAAACGGTAAGCGCCGCAACTCAACGTGTGAGACATCGTGCGAGATATCGTGCAGTTAGGCCGAGAGGCGGCAAGACAAACGCTCAAGAACTCAAGTACCCGGACACGCCCTCCGCTTCTAGCACCACCAGCAACACCACCCCAGGGGCATGCTTTCGAGGTCCCCCAAGCCAAGTTGACGCAAGTCCCAGTTGAATGTCATCCCGTTCCTCTTGGACACGGCGGACCGCGCTCACCCTTAAAGGTGGGTTGAGGTGGAAGGTGAATGTCCCTTTGCGTGGCAGTGTCTCTGCACACGGGCGAGGAGGGGCACGCGCATCCGCCTGGCTGGCTCTCTAGCTGGATTCAGGTGGAACGGAGGACCATGAACCCTCTGGACCTGTTCTGCTTTGGTCCTGTGCTTTTAAGGTTTCGGGCCTAAGAGGCCCGTCAACTCCTTCTGCCTTCTTGCAGTTGATTTAAAAAAAAAAAAAAAAAAAAAAAAACACACACACACACACACGCAAAAACGGGACATTCCACCTGCCACCTCCAGAGGGTCCTCTAGGTTCCTTCTCCACCCCTGAATTGAGCGAAGCGGTGCCGAACTCCACCCTTTGGGCACGAGCCCCTGTGCACTTGGGAGACTCCTGAACACCCTCGGAGAAGCCAGAAAGCCCCGGGAGACGGCCCCGTCTGCTGCTGCACCAGATCGGGTCTTGCAAAGGATGCATCCTCCGAGCCTCCTTCCTGCACGTCCCGTGGGGCCTGCCCCGATGCCACCTGAGGGACCCACTGGAGGAGAGGCACGGGGATGCTGCCTGAGCAGCAGACCCTTCTGGCGCGGAGCAGGCTGTCCCCAGGCAGAGTCCGACGGGTCCTTCCTTCTGGGTGCTCTCGGCTGCCCGGACTCCAGCAGGCCTGGGAAGGCCCCGGTCCCCCTTAGCTGATGCCCAGAGAGTCTCCGTTTCTCGAGCTTTGCCACCGAACTCATCGGTCGGTGCGCCTCTGACCACAGGGCAAGGGCCTGCGCACCCCCAAAGACAACCGGGGGCCCCGGAAGGCCCCCAGGCAGAAATGAGCACCACGGGGAATGGCCCTCCTCCAAGACAACCTCGGGGACATGGACAAGGCAAGACAGGGTCGCAAGTCTCAACAAGGCGGGTGCGCGGTGTCTGAGGGTGGCCTGGCCTTGCGTGCACCTCGTCAAGAACCGTCTGGGTACGGGCCCCGCGGGATGCCCCGCGGCCCACCTTCCTCCCTAGGACGCAAGGAGGAAGGCCCCGGCGACGGCCGGCGCCGGCCAGCACCGGCGGGCACCGGCGCCAACGGCCACGGAACTCAGCTCTGGGAGTTGGCCCCCCTCACTGGCGTGCAGTGTGGCCCACGGAGCCTCCCCGGCCGAGGACCCGGCTCGGCCGTCACCCCGGTTGCTCCCACGGGAAGGGGCACCAGGCACACTGCCCAAGGCCCCGAGCCCGGGCTCCCTGGCGGAGGCCTCCCCTAGTCCCGCCCAGATCATGGCCGCCACCAGGCTCCCGAGCCATGGCTTCCTGTAGGGGAACGGCCAGGCGGCCCGGCTGTCCAGCTAGTCCTGGCGCCCATCTCTGCGGCTTCCACGGCCCGACCCGGCGGCGGACCCTGCTTCTCTGGGGCCTCCAGAGACCTCGGATCCGCCCGGGCACCTGCCCTAGTCCTGCCCGGTGCCCCAGGACGGTCCCAAGCCACTCCCCGCCAGGCGAGCACAGCGAAGGGTGCTCGGGATCGCCAAGCCAGTTCCTCTTGATGGCAGTGTTGCTCCACGAATGCCCACCTGCCCTTCCCCCAGGTCCACTCCCTCCGCCCTTTGCTGAGGAAAAAACGCCAACGGCGCTCCGCACATGGCGGATCAGCATCTCGGCCGCTTTGGGCCAGCCCTGGCCCACCTGCGGGACCCTGTCCTTGGCAGATGGGACTCGGCGGGATCCTTCTTACTAGCCTGCCTTCCTGACAAACCAGAAAGCGGTCCCCTTGGGCCGCCCTGGGGATGGACCCGACCTAACAGCATCGCTAACCATGCCGTTAGGATGGGAGGATGGTGGGACCCGCAGGGAAGAGGAGGAGACTGGGCACACAGTAGGTTCCAAGCCCCGGCCCGGCCCCGCGGGACACATTTGCACTTGGGCATTCTCGCGGGTCACCGCAGGGCCAGCTTGACCGAGAGGTCAAAGGCCACTGGCGTCCCACTGACCCCTGGGGGTTTGGCCTCAAACTTCAGGTGAACCTACAATTCCGGAATAGCGGGACCGGGTCCCGGGCCCTTCTCACGTGGCAGCACCGGCAAGGGGCTGGGGGAAGAGCCCACGCCAGCCTACGCCAGACAGGAGGGGAGCCAGTGGCCACCCCAAACACACCCGTCCTCCTCACACCTGGCCTACGTCCAACTCTCCACGGCTCTCCCCAGAAGGCTTCACGTAGAAGACACACAGAGGCGTGCCTGCCGTCCAGGACTCGTGTGTGCCGTGGGGGAGCGGTAGGCGGCCCAGCCACAAGTGTTCCCATCTTCCTGCCCAAACAAAATCTGTGACGGGAACCCTATGTTGATCTCATCGGGCAGCCAAGCCGTGGGCAGCGGCCTAACGTCTGCTGGGGGAGCACAGTCACACTGAATGCTATTCTCAAGACAGACAAAACAGTGGCAACGCACTATGCCAAGCTGCTACCTCCCAGGCCCTTGCCGGACTCTTTCACCCCCCTGGACTTTCCGCTGACGTTTTCCACAACGTAGTTGCTTCTCTCTGTCTCTCTGTCTCTCTCAATCTCATAATTTCCCTCTCTCTCGGGCCACGTTCCTCCCAACGCTCTCTCGTCCACTTCTACTGGGGCCCACTTCCTCTCCTGCTCTCTCTGTCTCAACGTGATTGACTTTCTTCTACTGCCCGGGACTTCCTGCCCACGTGTGCCTTTAAAACGGTAAGCGCCGCAACTCAACGTGTGAGACATCGTGCGAGATATCGTGCAGTTAGGCCGAGAGGCGGCAAGACAAACGCTCAAGAACTCAAGTACCCGGACACGCCCTCCGCTTCTAGCACCACCAGCAACACCACCCCAGGGGCATGCTTTCGAGGTCCCCCAAGCCAAGTTGAGGCAAGTCCCAGTTGAATGTCATCCCGTTCCTCTTGGACACGGCGGACCGCGCTCACCCTTAAAGGTGGGTTGAGGTGGAAGGTGAATGTCCCTTTGCGTGGCAGTGTCTCTGCACACGGGCGAGGAGGGGCACGCGCATCCGCCTGGCTGGCTCTCTAGCTGGATTCAGGTGGAACGGAGGACCATGAACCCTCTGGACCTGTTCTGCTTTGGTCCTGTGCTTTTAAGGTTTCGGGCCTAAGAGGCCCATCAACTCCTTCTGCCTTCTTGCAGTTGATTTAAAAAAAAAAAAAAAAAAAACACACCCACACACACACACACAAAAACAGGACATTCCACCTGCCACCTCCAGAGGGTCCTCTAGGTTCCTTCTCCTGAATTGAGCGAAGCGGTGCCGAACTCCACCCTTTGGGCACGAGCCCCTGTGCACTTGGGAGACTCCTGAACACCCTCGGAGAAGCCAGAAAGCCCCGGGAGACGGCCCCGTCTGCTGCTGCACCAGATCGGGTCTTGCAAAGGATGCATCCTCCGAGCCTCCTTCCTGCACGTCCCGTGGGGCCTGCCCCGATGCCACCTGAGGGACCCACTGGAGGAGAGGCACGGGGATGCTGCCTGAGCAGCAGACCCTTCTGGCGCGGAGCAGGCTGTCCCCAGGCAGAGTCCGACGGGTCCTTCCTTCTGGGTGCTCTCGGCTGCCCGGACTCCAGCAGGCCTGGGAAGGCCCCGGTCCCCCTTAGCTGATGCCCAGAGAGTCTCCGTTTCTCGAGCTTTGCCACCGAACTCATCGGTCGGTGCGCCTCTGACCACAGGGCAAGGGCCTGCGCACCCCCAAAGACAACCGGGGGCCCCGGAAGGCCCCCAGGCAGAAATGAGCACCACGGGGAATGGCCCTCCTCCAAGACAACCTCGGGGACATGGACAAGGCAAGACAGGGTCGCAAGTCTCAACAAGGCGGGTGCGCGGTGTCTGAGGGTGGCCTGGCCTTGCGTGCACCTCGTCAAGAACCGTCTGGGTACGGGCCCCGCGGGATGCCCCGCGGCCCACCTTCCTCCCTAGGACGCAAGGAGGAAGGCCCCGGCGACGGCCGGCGCCGGCCAGCACCGGCGGGCACCGGCGCCAACGGCCACGGAACTCAGCTCTGGGAGTTGGCCCCCCTCACTGGCGTGCAGTGTGGCCCACGGAGCCTCCCCGGCCGAGGACCCGGCTCGGCCGTCACCCCGGTTGCTCCCACGGGAAGGGGCACCAGGCACACTGCCCAAGGCCCCGAGCCCGGGCTCCCTGGCGGAGGCCTCCCCTAGTCCCGCCCAGATCATGGCCGCCACCAGGCTCCCGAGCCATGGCTTCCTGTAGGGGAACGGCCAGGCGGCCCGGCTGTCCAGCTAGTCCTGGCGCCCATCTCTGCGGCTTCCACGGCCCGACCCGGCGGCGGACCCTGCTTCTCTGGGGCCTCCAGAGACCTCGGATCCGCCCGGGCACCTGCCCTAGTCCTGCCCGGTGCCCCAGGACGGTCCCAAGCCACTCCCCGCCAGGCGAGCACAGCGAAGGGTGCTCGGGATCGCCAAGCCAGTTCCTCTTGATGGCAGTGTTGCTCCACGAATGCCCACCTGCCCTTCCCCCAGGTCCACTCCCTCCGCCCTTTGCTGAGGAAAAAACGCCAACGGCGCTCCGCACATGGCGGATCAGCATCTCGGCCGCTTTGGGCCAGCCCTGGCCCACCTGCGGGACCCTGTCCTTGGCAGATGGGACTCGGCGGGATCCTTCTTACTAGCCTGCCTTCCTGACAAACCAGAAAGCGGTCCCCTTGGGCCGCCCTGGGGATGGACCCGACCTAACAGCATCGCTAACCATGCCGTTAGGATGGGAGGATGGTGGGACCCGCAGGGAAGAGGAGGAGACTGGGCACACAGTAGGTTCCAAGCCCCGGCCCGGCCCCGCGGGACACATTTGCACTTGGGCATTCTCGCGGGTCACCGCAGGGCCAGCTTGACCGAGAGGTCAAAGGCCACTGGCGTCCCACTGACCCCTGGGGGTTTGGCCTCAAACTTCAGGTGAACCTACAATTCCGGAATAGCGGGACCGGGTCCCGGGCCCTTCTCACGTGGCAGCACCGGCAAGGGGCTGGGGGAAGAGCCCACGCCAGCCTACGCCAGACAGGAGGGGAGCCAGTGGCCACCCCAAACACACCCGTCCTCCTCACACCTGGCCTACGTCCAACTCTCCACGGCTCTCCCCAGAAGGCTTCACGTAGAAGACACACAGAGGCGTGCCTGCCGTCCAGGACTCGTGTGTGCCGTGGGGGAGCGGTAGGCGGCCCAGCCACAAGTGTTCCCATCTTCCTGCCCAAACAAAATCTGTGACGGGAACCCTATGTTGATCTCATCGGGCAGCCAAGCCGTGGGCAGCGGCCTAACGTCTGCTGGGGGAGCACAGTCACACTGAATGCTATTCTCAAGACAGACAAAACAGTGGCAACGCACTATGCCAAGCTGCTACCTCCCAGGCCCTTGCCGGACTCTTTCACCCCCCTGGACTTTCCGCTGACGTTTTCCACAACGTAGTTTCTTCTTTCTCTCTCTCTCCGTCTTTCTCTCTCTCTCTGTCTGTCTCTCTCTCTCCACATTCAGGTCCAACGCCCTCTCACCCACTTCTTCTGGGTTTGCTTCTTTTTCTGGTCTCCCTGTCTCAACATGATTGGGTTTCTTGGACTCTCTGGTTCTTCTTGCCCAGGTGTGCTTTTAAAGGGGACATGGATAAATAAGAACACATAACGTTCATCATGTTAAAAGAAAAATCAAAGTTGGAAAAGCTGTAAGGGGAATTGTGTTTTTACACGTCACCACAGAACTTATGTGAGTTATTTCATTGTGGAAATGAGGCCGGGGCCAGTGAGGCACTGCAATGCCAGAACTTTGGGAGGTCAAGGTAGGTGGATTGTTTGAGCTCAGCAGTTCTAGGCCAGTATGAGCAATATGGCGGAACCCCATCTCTACAAAAAATAGTAATATTAATAAAAGACCCAACCAAACAACAACCAGAAACTATCCCCGTGTGGTAGTGCGCACTTGTAATCACAGCTACTTGGGAGGATGTGTTTGGAGGATTGCTGGAGGCCAGAAAGTTGAGGCTGTAGTGAGTCTTGAAGGTGCCACAGCATTCCAGCCTGGGTGACAGAGGAAGACTCCGTATCAAGAAAGGAGGAAAGAATCAGAGAAGGAAAGAAAAGAAAGCCAAACTTTTGCCTCAGTATCAGTAACAAGAAACATGTGCACATACAAATACACACACACACTGAGCACTGTCCTCTAGAAATAACCAATGTAATTGTTTTCTTTACTTTTTGACTCTATCTACATAATTTGTCCAACTTCTATCGATATTTTGTATTATTACCACTATCTTCTATCATCTTTGATACCTTAAATTATTTCTTTATAATCTTTATATTTCATTAATAATCACGGCCATTTCAAATCCTATTTTACAGAACTGTAGAAAGTTGAAAATGTGAAAGCCCTGAAATTTTTGTTGTTGTTGTTTGAGATGGAATCTCACTCTGTCACCAGGGCTGGAGTGCATTGGCAAGGTATCAGCTCGCTGCAACCTCCCCCTCCTGGGTTCAAGCGATTTTTCTGCCTCAGTATCCCGAGTAGCTGGGATTAGAGGCACCCGCCACTACACCCAGCTGTTTTTTTGTATGTTTAGTAGAGATGCGGTTTCCCCATGTTGGCCAGGCTGGTCTCGAACTCCTGACCCTGTGATTCGCCCGTCTTGGCCTCCCAAAGTTCAGGGATTAAATGCGTGAGCCACCTCGCCCAGGCAAGTTCCTGAAAATTTTGAGGGCTTGTCCTTCCATGTTGTTAAGTGCATATATGGAAATGAAGTATATTGCCCTTTTTCTTTCTTTTTTTAAAAGAAGGGCTCTGGCTCTGATGCCCAAGATGGAGTGCAATGGAGCAATCCCAGCTCACTGCAGCCACAAAGTCGTGGGCACAAGCAATCCTCCCGCCTCAGCCTCCAGAGTAGCTGGAACTACAGGCCCACGGCATCATGCGTGGCTAATTTTTGTGTAGAGACGGCGTTTCACCATGTTGGCCAGGCTGGACTCGAACTCCTGGCCTCAAGTGATTCTCCCGCCTTAGTCTTCCAAGATGCTGTTATTACAGGCGTGAGCCACTGCGCCCGGCCTGAAGCTGTATTTCTTTTTGGTCAAATATTAGTTGGAGGAAATGTTTCTTCTTCAGTTCTACATTACCGGGAGCCCAGCCCCTGTGGGCAGGGCAACCACGTGGTTTAACAACCACTCAGTCTAAACCGAACGAGAGCGTACACCTCCTCAGCCATGTAGACGGGGAGAACACGAGTGAGGCGAAGGAATCTGCTGGCGCACCCTTCTCCCTCTGCCCGCCCTGCCACAGGAGACGCTTCCAGGCTCCCGACGGGGAAGGCCAGAAAGGCTCTACTAGGAGGACCTCCCTACACTTGCCAGAACTAAAACTTAGGCAGCGGCAAAAACTCGGCGTCCAAAACGCTCCCCAAAGCCCTCCGATGTCCGCAGGACGCTGGAGCCAGCTCGGCTGCAGCCACCATTGCGCAAGGTCGCGCGCCCGGCACTGGCTGTCCAGAAGCCGGAGGGCAGGCAAGGTCCTCCGCACCAGAAAGGCTGCCCATGGCACAAACCCTGATCTCGTGTCCTGTGTCAGGGAAAGAAAAGGCGAAGGAGACCTACCTGACTGAGGCCACGCGCCAGCAGGAAAGGCCCAGTCCTCTCTACGTCCCGCAGTCGCACCTCAGATACGGGTAGGATGCCCCCTCCCCATTCCTGGGAGGTGAGGGCTGAAAGAATCCGGGGAGGGGAGGGGAGAGGAATCCCGTCTTCCTAGAGCCGGCTCCGCCCAGGGTAGGAGTGGGGTGTCCTCAGCCTGCCCCTGGTGCAAGAAGGGGCGGAGAGAGGCAGCTTTGGGAAAGTTGGGTGGGAAACCTCTTGTCTTAGCTAATTGCTGAGGAGTACCTATTTGTCCCATTTGTTTCCTTTGAGTAAGGTCCTCGCTGGCAAGAGGGCAAAGGAGACTGATGTATGGAGAAAACGAAAAGTTTACCGTTTAACATTCACAAAACTCTTTAGGGGAAGAAGAAGCTTAAGCAGGTACACTTTCAGGCGATGTTATAAGTTTGTATCATCTGTATGCCTGACGTTATTGAAAGCTTCAATTGTTCCCTCCCCAGGTGAGGGGCGTGTTCCCAAGACCAGACACTGCCGGTGCCCTATCACCTCCCACTTTTTTTCTGGAACTGCTAGGGGCCCAGCGCTGCTTCTGCAGCCTTCCAGGTGATGCTGCTGGTGGCGCGTACGCCGCCTAGGTGGGTGGGGATGTGCTGAGGCCGAAGGAGTGACAGCGACTCGCAGGTTTCCCCTGCTTGACCAGTCCTCTGATTGATATTTTCTTTTGAAAAAAGGGACTTGCAGCCGGGCGCGGTAGCTCACGCCTGTAATCCAACACTTTGGGAGGCCGAGGCGGGTGGATCACCTGAGGTCTGGAGTTCGAGACCAGCCTGACCAACATGGATAAACCCTGTCTCTATTGAAAATACAAAATTAGCCGGGCTTGGTGGCGAATGCCTGTAATCCCAGCTACTCAGGAGGCCTAGACAGGAGAATCGCTTGAACCTGGGAGGCGGAGGTTGCGGTGAGTCGAGATCGCGCCATTGCACTCCAGCTTGGGCAACAAGAACAAAACTCCGTCTCAAAAAAAAAAAAAAAAAGGGACTTGCTGCTCTTGCAGAATGGAGACACCTGTAGCGTATTAAGGAAAACGAAGATAATCTGTTGATGACAGTACTCTGAGGAGTGTTAACTTGGGGCGTGCATCCTCCCAGCACCTTGTTCCCTAAGGGGAGGGGAGATGCAAATAAAGGTCCTTTAAAAATAATAGCCTGGTGAGTTCCCAAGGCTTATGGGAATCACGCACGCTATTCGGCTTGCTTAAAAACTTGACTCTGAAGATGTGGATTTTTTTTTTTTTCTATTCACAATGTAGTCCTTGATTGGTTTTTGGGAGAATTTTTTTTTTTTTTTTTCACAAATAGAAACGTGTTTTCAGTGGGAACCAAAGTCATTCCTCTCCAGGTACACTCTCCAGTGAACTCATCTTAAAAGAGACACTTCAAAAAGAAATCTAAGGTCTCTGAGGGCACTACAACTGGTCTTTGACCAGCTCCAACTTCTCAGAATTTCTCTGGCTCCATTTCACTCCTCACCAACTGACGTTCACACTCTCAGTCCACCACCCCCACCCCAAGACCACCTGCTGCCAGATACTCCCAGACCTTTTCTCTTACTCGTTCCCTTGTGGTTTGGGCAGAGGTGGGTGGGAATTACCAGGAGGTTGGGGGAGGAGGAGAATAAATGGGCACAGGTGATGCTTCATTCTTGTCAGGCAGCTGCCTTCACCTGCTAAGGGGAGAGTTGGGGGAGGGGTTAAGGCTCTGCCACAACTCCACGTTGTAGAAAATGGAAACTGAAAAGAGCTTTCCCCTCACCCCAGGTGGAATTACCCAAAAAATAACTGGGCTATGAATCTCAGCTGCCCCTCTCTGAATACTTCCCTGTCTTTCTCCTCCTTTATTTAAGGGAGGAATGTCCATCGCCTGACACAGAGAACCAAGTCATAGCCTTTTTTCTGTCTACATTCTCTGAACGGACAGATTCAATAAGCACTCATTGTGCCAGGAAACCAAGGTCTACAGAGGCTAAATGGCTTTGCCAAGGTGAATTAAGGTGGCAGGATGGATCCAAACATGCCAGGCTCTCATGCTGCAAATCCTTTGCTTTCTCCATGCAAACAGCCAAGCAGCTCAGTACAGGATGTTTGCCTGGGCAACAAGAGCGAAACTCCATCTCAAAAAAAAAAAAAAACAAAAAACAAACCTGCTGCTCAATATCATTCATTTAGGCAAATACAAAGGAAACTCACAAGGAGATACACCTCACACTTATTAGGATGGCTAGAATAAAAACCAAATTGAAAATAACAAGTGTGTGAGGCCAGGCGCCGTGGCTCACGCCTGTAATCCCAGCACTTTGGGAGGCCGAGACCATCCTGGCTAACACAGTGAAACCCCCTCTCTACTAAAAATACAAAAAATTAGCCGGGCGTGGTGGCGGGCACCTGTAGTCCCAGCTACTCAGGAGGCTGAGGCAGGAGAATGGTGTGAACCCAGGAGGCGGAGCTTGCAGTGAGCTGAGATCACGCCACTGCACTCCAGCCTGGGTGACAGAGCAAGACTCGGTCTCAAAAAAACAAACAAACAAAACAAGTGTGTGAATATGTAGAGAAATTGAAACTGTCATACACTGCTGGTGGGAAAGTAAAATGATGTAGATAGATATTTAATATTATCGAAAGGAATTTGGCACTTCCACAGAAAGTTAACCATAGTGCCTTTTGATCCAGCAATCCCACTCTTGGGTATCTATCCAGAGGAAAAGAAGTCATTATACAGAAAAGACACTTGCACACGCATGTTTGTAGCAGCACCATTCGCAATTGCAAAAATATGGAACCAGCCCAAATGCCCATCAATGAGTAAAGAATATATGTGTGTGTATGTGTGTATATATATATATATACACACACATATATATATATACACCATGGACTACTACTTAGTCATAAAAGGAATTAAATAATGGCATTCACAGCAACCTGGGTGGAATTGGAGACCATTATTCTAAGTGAAGTAACTCAGGAATGGAAAACCAAACACCGTTTGTTCTCACTAACAAGTGGGAGCTAAGCTTTGAGGAAGGACACAAAGGCATAAGAATGATACAATGGGTCAGGAGGGATGGCTCACACCTGTAATCCCAGCACTTTCGGAGGCCAAGGCAGATGGATTACTTAAGGTCAGGAGTTCGAGACCAGCCTGGCCAACATAGTGAAACCCCCCCCACCTCTACTAAAAATATAAAAATTAGCTGGGCGTGATGGCACGCACCTGTAATCCCAGCTACTCAGGAGGGTGAGGCAGGAGAATCGTTTGAGACCAGGAGGCGGAGGTTGCAGTGAGCCAAGATCGCTCCACTGCACTCCAGCCTGGGTGACAGAGAGAGACTCCGTCTAAAAAATATGTATACAATGGACTTTGGGGATGTGGGTTGGGAGAGGGTGGGAAGGAGGCAAGGGATAAAAGACTACACATTGGGTACAGTGTACACTGCTCCGGTAATGGGTGCACCAAAATCTCAGAAATCACCACTAAAGAACTTATCCATGTAATCAAACACCACTTGTTTCCCCAAAACCTATTGAAATAATAAAAAAAGTTAAACAGAATGGGAGGACCAGGCGGCTCGTGCTCGCGCACGCTGGGTGGGGGGAGGGAGCGCACGACCTGCGCGCACCCTCTGCCCTCGTCCACCGCTGCCACCTCCTTCTTCTGCAGCTCCTGGTGCTGCTTGTGTGCTCGCTTGGTGCCGACCTGGTACCTCTTTTGTGAAGCGGCGGCTGAGGAGACTCCGGCGCTCGCCATGGCCGACGAAAAGCCCAAGGAAGGAGTCAAGACTGAGAACACCGATCATATTAATTTGAAGGTGGCGGGGCAGGATGGTTCTGTGGTGCAGTTTAAGATTAAGAGGCATACACGACTTAGGAAACTAATGAAAGCCTATTGTGAACGACAGGGATTGTCAGTGAGGCAGATCAGATTCCGATTCGACGGGCAACCAATCAATGAAACAGACACACCTGCACAGTTGGAAATGGAGGATGAAGATACAATTGATGTGTTCCAACAGCAGACGGGAGGTGTCTACTGAAAAGGGAACCTGCTTCTTTACTCCAGAACTCTGTTCTTTAAAGACCAAGATTACATTCTCAATTAGAAAACTGCAATTTCGTTCCATCACATCCTGACTACTACCGTATAGTTTTCTCTATTCTTTCATTTCCCCCTTCCCTATTCCTTTATTGTACATAAAGTAACTGGTATATGTGCACAAGCATATTGCATTTTTTTTAACTAAACAGCCAATGGTATGTTTTGATTGACATCAAGTGGAGACGGGATGGGGAAAAATACTGATTCTGTGAAAATACCCACTTTCTCCATTAGTGGCATGCTCATTCAGCTCTTTATATTTCAGTAAGTTATTTTGCTCTCACTGTTTCAACAACAACAACAAAAAAAAACATAAAAATCCTTGCATACCTTTTTCAATTGGAGAATTTTAATGTTTTTCATTTATCATTGTAAAACCAAGGACAATTTTATAACTTTTTTGTACGTAGCTGTTACATGTAGGGCAATCTGTCTTTAAGTAGGGATAAATTACTCTAAAACAAAAAAGAATCCTAGATAGTTTTCCCTTCAAGTCAAGCATCTTGTTTAAATAAACTGCTTGTTTAAAATGAAAAAAAAAAAAGTTAAACATAGGGTTACCATATGATCCAGCAATTCCACTCCTAAGTATATACCCGAGAGCTAAAAACAGATATTCAAACAAAAGTTATGCATGAATGTTTGTGGCAGCATTATTCATAAAACCCAAAAGCGGAAACAACCCAAATGCGCATGAACTGGTGAATGTTTAAACAAATGTGCTATATGCATACCATGGATTATTTTAGCCATAACATGGAATGAAGCACAGATACATAATACAATGTAGATTTAACCCTAAAAGTATTATAATACATTAAAGAACCAGACACAAAAGAATGCAGATTGCATGATCTCATTTATATGAAATGGCCAGAATAGGCAAATCTAAACAGACACAAAGTAGATTAGTGGATGACAGGGGCTGGGGAAGGGAGAATAAGGAATGACTACTAATAGAGATGGAGCTTTTGGCTGGGTGCCATGGCTCATGCCTGTAATCCCAGCACTTTGGGAGGCCGAGGTGAGAGGATCACATGAGGTCAGGAGTTCGAGACCAGCCTGACCAACATGAAGAAACCCCATCTCTACTAAAAATACAAAATTAGCTGGGCATGGTGGTGCACACCTGTAATCCCAGCTACTTTGGAGGCTGAGGCAGGAAAATTGCTTGAACCTGGGAGGTGGAGGTTGCGGTGATCCAAGATTGCGCCATTGCACTCTAGCCTAGGAAACAAGAGCAAAACTCCAGAAAGAAGGGGAGGGGAGGGGAGCTTTCATTTTAGAAAAATGTTCTAAAATTGGTTGTGCTAATGGATGTACAATTTTCTGAATGTGCTGAAAAGCAGTGACTTGTACATTTTTATATGGTGAATTTATATGATACGTGAACTGCTTATCAACAATAAAAAATAAACCAGCAGATAGATTCAATAAAATTTAGGTACAAGATTGGTGGGAAATTTTATAATATGGGTGAATCAAGGTGAGAATACTGCAACTCACTGATCTTTTACATCAAATATATGCAAAACATATGTGAGTGTGTCCAGGTATGATGGCTCACACCTGTAATCCCAGTACTTTGGGAGGCTGAGGCAGGCGGATCACCTGAGGTCAGGAGTTGAAGACTAACCTGGCCAACATGGCGAAACCCCGTCTCTACTAAAAATACAAAAATTAGCCGGGTGTGGTGGTGCGTGCCTGTAGTTCCAGCTACTCTACTCAGAAGGCTGAGGCAGGAGAATTGCTTGAACTCAAGAGGCAGAAGGTGGCAGTGAGCAATTGCACCACCATACTCTAGCTTGGACAACAGAGCGAGACTCCGTCTCAAAAAATAATAATATGTGAGTGCTGATATCATGCAATCAAAGTACAAAGCATCAACTATGAATGTTCCTGCCAAAAAAAATTGTACCCAAATCTAACCAAATCCATAGATCTAACTACAAGATATTCTGCTTAAAAAGGAATATGTTTTGCACTGGAATGGATACAGTGAAATGTAGAAGGTGAATAATTCTACAGGACAAATAATAAACTAGTCTCTCACCAAAGGAATAGCAAAGAAAAAAACAGGGAGAGTTGTTACAGATTACAGATTAGAAGATGAAGAGGAAATATTTGAATCAATGTTATCTGTAATACTTCTTTCTTTCTTTTTTTTTTTTTTTTTTTTTGAGACAGAGTCTCACTCTGTCACCCAGGCTGGAGTGCAGTGGCACCGTGTCGGCTCACTGCAACCTCCGTCTCCTAGGTTGAAGCAATTCTCCTGCCTCAGCCTCTGAGTAGCTAGGATTACAGGTCCGCCACCATGCCCAGCTAATTGTTTTATATTTTTAGTAGAGATGGGGTTTCACCATGTGGGCCAGGCTGGTCTCAAACTCCTGACCTCAGGTGATCCTCTCGCCTCGGCCTCCCAACGTGCTGGGATTACAGGCATGAGCCACCATGCCCGGCCCTGTAATAGTTATTTTAAGTTCCACGATACATGTGCAGAAATTTTGCAGGTTTGTTACATAGGTAAACGTGTGCCATGGTAGTTTGCTGCACCTATCAACCCATCACCTAGATATTAAGCCCCACATACATTAGCTATTTATCCTGATGCTTCTTTAGATCCTAATAAGAACAAGTAAAATTTAAGAGGCATATTTAGGTCAAACAGGGAAATTGGACATGGATGTTTTCATGTGCCATTAAAGAATAATTATAATTTGTTAGAATCAATGATGGCATCTTGATTACTTTTCCCTAACATCCTTATTGTTTACATTGCATATTATTGTAGACAGCATGGATTATATAGCTTGTTATAATTCATATGTGAATTCATATGATAGTTGGAATATATTTTTACATATTTCAGCTCAAAAAATTAGCAAATAGAATGTAAATGGTGTTTTTTTTGTTTGTTTGTTTTTTAGGGTTTGTTTTTGTTTTTGCTTTGTTTTCAGACAGGATCTTGCTCTGATGCCCAGGCCGGAGTACAGTGGTGCAATCTCTGCTCAAGAAAATGGTGATTATTAGGCCGGGTGCAGTGTCTCACGCCTGTAATCCTAGCACTTTGGGAGGCCGAAGTGGGTGGATCATCTGAGGTCAGGAGTTCAAGACCATCCTGGCCAATATGGTGAAACCCCGTCTCTACTAAAAATACAAAAATTACCCGGGCGTGGGGGCGGGCACCTATAATCCCAGCTACTTGGGAGGCTGAGGCAGGAAAATTGTTTGAACCCGGGGGCGGAGGTTGCAGTGAGCCAAGATCCCACCACTGCACTCCAGCCTGGGTGACAGAGCGACACTCTGTCTCCAAAAAAAAAAAGAAAAGAAAAAAAGAAAATTATTATTATTGAAGCTGGTTGGTGGGTACATGAAATTTTTGATACATTCTTCTATCAGCTTTGAAATTGTCCATAATAAAGAGTAAACAAGAACAACCAAATTTGAGTTTGAGTATATTATTGAGAACTATGAGTGAAAATATCACAAATAAAAGAATTGGGCTGGGTGTGGTGGCAGAGGCCTGTAATCCCAACACTTTGGGAGGCCGAGGTGGGCCGATTGCTTGAGCTCAGAAGTTGGAGACCAGCCTGGACAACATGGCGAAACCTCATCTCTACAAAAAAAATACAAAAATTAGGTAGGTATGGTGTTCCCCGCTACTCAGCAGGCTGAAGTGGGAGGATCATTTCAGCCTGGGAGGTCAAGACTGCAGTGAGCCAAGATTGCACCACTGCACTCCAGCCTGGGCAATGAAATGAGAACCTGTCTTAAAAAAATAAAAATACCTCCGGGCACGGTGGCTCACGTCTGTAATCCCAGCACTTTAGGAGGCCAAGGTGGGTGGATCATGAGATCAGGAGTTAAAGACCAGCCTGTCCAACATGGTAAAACCCCGTCCCTACTAAAAATACAAAAATTAGCCGAGTGTGGTGGTGGGCACCTGTAATCCCAGCTACTCGGGAGGCTGAGGCAGATAATTGCTTGAACCTGGGAGGCGGAGGTTGCAGTGAGGTGAGACCATGCCACTGCACTCCAGCCTGGGCGACAGAGTGAGACTCTGTCTCAAATAATAATAATAATAATACAAATAAAGAGTTGATTATGGTCACATTCACAGAGTTATAATTTCTTGGGTTTCAAGAGAGGATTGAAGTAAGGTGATTTTTGTTTAAAGTATTGTAAAAATATTCAGCAGCTTTATTGAGGTACAAGGTATCGATTTTTAATGGGCCTTTGAATCAAAATGTAATAAGTGGAAGGAAGTTCTGAAAGAAGTACACTATACTGTTGACAAGGTCACCTCTGGGAATGGCATAAAGATTAGGACTGGTGAACAAAGGTGACCTTCATTAATTTCTTCAGCAAACATTTGTTGAACACCTAGTATATGTTCATCGTGTTCTTAATGTAGAAAGTACAGCCAGTAAATAGACCAAAAAAAATCCTGATTCACGTGGAGCTCACATTCTAGTAGAGGAGACTGATAAAATAGGATCAATAAGATATATATGTATCATTATAGTCATATGTGCTACGCAGCAAACTGAGCAGGGAAGGGGAACACTGTGGGGTGAGTGTGGGATTTGCACTTCTGGGTAGATTGTGCTGCTAAGGGCTCGCTGAGAAGGAGACACCAGAGGAAAGATCTGAGGGAGGAGATGTAGGAGCTCTGTGGATATCTGGGGACGGGGGTTGCAATGAGAGAGAGTATCCTAAGCTTCCCATGGATTTTTCCCTGTCAATGTATTCATCACTGACAAATAGTAATTTTCCCCAATTTTGATGCAAGGTGTGCTGCGTTGTTGTTTGGCAATGTGAATTGGTCAGGATTAAGGTCACAGTTACCTTCATGGTTCACACAATTAGGACATGGTTTCAGACCTTTGATGCTTTGAATAAATTGAGGCTATAGCCACGCATAATAACTGTGTATGCATCTATAAAATGGATGTTTTGGGAATATGTATAAACAGATCCTTGCAATAACCTCTCACTTAAGTGGTTCAGTCCAGTTTTGTAAGGTGTTTATAGCTACTTGAGTAACAATGCTGTACGAATTCCAAACTGTTGCTTCACACCCAATGTCAGGATACTCAACCGTGATTGGAATCAATAAGCTACAGGTGAGAACACATTTCTGTGTGTTTGGATGTGGACCTAAGAGATTATTTATTTCATTAACTTCAGAAAAGGAACAATGGCTTAAGTAAGCAGAAAAGCCTGTTCAGTATCTTTGACCACAAGTCTGAATCCCAGACATTACCATATGAGGTTACTAATTGGTCATAGTTGATTACATAACAATAGGTGTGGCCCTATAAAGGCCAGACCAGCTTCAGCCTTAGGCTAATTTCTTCCCAGGGTGTGTAGTGGCTTGGAGATCTTTTTAAATTGTTGTTGTTATGTTTTTATTTTATTTTACTTTATTTTTAAATAGAGATGAGGTATTGCTATGTTGTCCAGGCTGGTCTCAAACTCCTGGGCTCAAGCAATTCGCCTGTCTTGGCCTCCCAAAGTGCAGGGATTGCAGATGTGAGCCACCATGCTTGGCCCTTGCTATATTTTAAATAGTTAAAAGTACTGTTTTTGTTTTGTTGGGTTTTTTTTTTTGTTTTTCCTTGCTGAATACTTGGGAAAATTGGTTTGTGTCTGTGGCAAAGGAATTCAACAATACTTTCATTTTCAGGTCAGACTATTTTAAGAAAATAGAAGACTATCATTTACAGCTGGTATGGCCCTGTGGTGGTGTGGACCCAGACTTCAAGCACAGATGAAGATCGAAAACTGATATCCCGCATCTGATATGTATGTAACACAATTCTCAATTGTCCTTTGATTGTGTTTTTCTCCCTTCTGTACAATAGACTCATTTTTAAAGGTACATCTCTCACTGAACTTCCTCTCTTAATATCTGGTTAGGCACTGTGTCCATGTATACTCTATGGTTAGAGTTGTTAATTATGATGATCATGAGAATTCTCCCTGTGGGGTTGAAAATAACCTATTTGATAAGTTCTAACACTGCTGAACTCAGATTAAACTGAAAGCCCCAGAAAAGGTCATTATTTAACTAGAGTTAAATGCCTTGATATTTGGAAGTATAACTTTCTGAAATGTTTTCATCCAGTTTGTACTGGTACCATGGAGGTTTGGTAGAAACCGTATGTTCATTAGGCTTTGGCTTGCATCATAGCCAAATTCTCAATGGTCAACATTGAGCAATGAAAGGCAGGGTTATTTGAGTAACCTGGGACCTTGCAAGGCTATCAAAATAGCCTGATATTTCTATAAACTAGAACTGGGAGACAATTTGAGGTGATCCTGTTTGTCCCTTTGGATTGCTGAAAAAAAGACCCTCCTGGCATTCTACACTGGGATCTCTGAAGGCTGTGTGAACCTTCCCATGTGAGGTGCACTCTGCTGTGTGGCCTTCTGGTTAAGCAGTTTTATTTACAACGTACTGAAATTGCTGTTGGAAATGATCCAGCATAAACTTATTTGTGGTGCATTTCAAGAAAGAAAACTATATTTGTAGCATGCCAATTATATACTATTCTTTTCTCCATAGCACAGAGTAGGCTCACAGTAACAATCAAAGGTAAATAGTTTATTATTTATGATGTATTCTTCTTTGTGGTTTTAATAATACATGCTTATTGTAGGCAATTTAGAAAGTTATACGCATTTCATGAGAAAGTCATTAGAGTACTTTCAAACCTTTCTATTGGCTTCCAATCTTGAATGGATCAGCACACACACTCTCTTGGTAACTTGAGCAAATCCTGAAGCCAAGGTTCAGCAGACATTGGCTTGTTGTGCTGTGTACCAGGTCCTTATGATTATGTTTTATTTATCAAAAGTATTGGGGGCAGGGAGAGATAAGGGTACCAGGTGAGAGAGGGTGGTCGGCATCATAAACCTACTATGACTTCATCAACTTGTCACCCTGGTTTTGAACCAATCATTTTACTTCTCTAGGTTTCAATTTCCTCAACTAATATGACGGTCCAATAAATGAGTGGTTCTTAATATTTTCTTTTTCTCTCTTTTTTTTTTTTTTTTGAGACATAGTCTCACTGTGCTGTCCAGGCTGAAGTGCAGTGGCACAATCTCGGCTCACTGCAACCTCCACCTCCTGGGTTCAAGTGATTCTCTGCCTCAGCCTCCTGAGTAGCTGGGATTACAGGTGCCTGCCACCACCCCCGGCTAATTTTTGTATTTTTAGTAGAGACAGGGTTTTACCATGTTGGCCAGACTGGTCTTGAACTCCTGACCTCAGGCGATCTGTCCGTCTTGGCCTTCCAAAGTGCTAGGATTACAGGCGTGAGTCACCGCTCCCGGCCAATATTTTATTTTCAAGGACCTTTTTGAGAAGCTGGTGAATGGTATGGGAATTTTTATAAAAAGCAGATGTGCACATACACACAAATTCAGGAACCTCAAGGACACCTATGGACCTCTCCAAAAAGCTCAGTGTTTTCCAATTTCATACATATATGTGATTCTTGTGTCTTCCATCATTCAGATCATATCAGGCCCCTGCCTAAAACTCTCCAGTGCTTTCCGTTAAAATTAGAATTAAAATAAGAACCAGCCACAACTCGTTGTCAACAAGATGTGGTTACTCTGCCCTCATTACTTACCACTTTTCTACTTAGTTGTTTGCCCCAGCCACACAGATTTTCTTTTTTTTGTAAGCTGTAGTAGTGCAGGTATAATTGACAGACAAGAGTCTGCCCTTATTTAAAGTGTACTATTTGATAAATATTGCCATAGGTGACAGCTGTGAAAGAATCAGTGCAATGAACATAGCAGACATATCCATCACATTCCAATGTTCTGGATCCCTATGTATGCACAGTGATGAAACCTACATTATTGCTCCAAAGGGATTATTTATGTCATACTATGTCATGTTTATGTTTAACTAGGACTAAATTATTATTAAGGCAATTATAGATGTATTAAAAGAAAAAGCATCCACCTGGACGATTTGAATGTTCCTGAGTTCCTTTCATTATATGCGTATACTTTCTACCTCGATCCAATGTTATGTAAGCAAAATCTTTCACTAGGAATCCTGAGTTAATGAGTGTTATTGTGTATCCTCTTCTCATTGCTTTTAGTTTCAGGGTCATTTGAGTCTTAACCATTTTAAACATGGAATCTTTAAACCATTTTAAACATGGAGTCACCCATAATAAATTATAAAAGAAATTTTAAAGAATTCTATAATCATAAAAGTTTAACATATGTTAAGTCATTTTAAAATAGTGATAGTGTGGTCAAATACATTCACGGATGCTTGGTCTTGACAATCTCTATTCAGTAAGTTATCTAAGAAAGAATATATGGTAGCTTATGTTTTATATGTGGTATAGGTCAATTTATCTTTATTGGCAATTACATAAAAATAATAGCCTGCATAGTAGAGTTATCGGCTGGCAGCCACATTTGCCTAAGGGAGGTGACATAATTTCTAATTGCTTTTGTTTAATCTTAGTAATTCTTGCATGGACTCAGCAAAAGTTGAAGAAAGTGAACAAAAACAGCAGTGGAAAGTTCATAAAAGGTAAAGCATCCTATATATTAGATATTATTGTTTTACTTAATAATCTACTCTTACCACATATTTTACTCTTTCTCTTTGGTAAGAGTTTTTAATATTGTTTCAGTTATACAGTACTTTATATTTCTGGACCCAAAACATAACCACAGGATATTTTTGGTAGCATTATAGTGAAGCACTGTAAACAAGTGAAATATCTATCACTTGAGAAGTAGTTCAAGAAATATGTTGGACTGGGCACGGTGGATCATGCCTGTAATCCCAGCACTTTGGGAGGCCGAGGGGGGTGGATCGCTTGAGCCCAGGAATTCCAGACCAGCCTGAACAACATGGCAAAACCCTGTCTCTAAATAAAATAATATAAATGTATGTGTGTATTTTTTTATGATATAATCATACATACTGTAAAATACAATGAAGTTATTTATAAGTAACTCTATAAAAATAAATTTATAAATAATAGAATGATGTGTATAATTTGATACTTTTTTTTTTTTTTTGAGACGGAGTTTTGATCTTTTTGCCCAGGCTGCAGTGCAATGGCACAATCTCGGCTCACTGCAACCTCCGCCTCCTGGGTTCAAGCGATTCTCCTGCCTCAGCCTCCTGAGTAGCTGGGATTATAGTCATGCACCACCACACCTGGCTAATTTTGTATTTTTTTAGTATAGATGGGGTTTCTCCATGTTGGTCAGGCTGGTCTTGAACTCCCAACCTCAGGTGATCTGTCCGCCTCAGTCTCCCAAAGTGCTGGGATTACAGGCATGAGCCACCATGCCCGGCTCTAATCTGATACATTTTTATGTATGTATACATCTGTGATACTGTCACCATGTCAAGATACTGAAAATATCCAACACCTCAGAAACTACTCCTTCCCCTTGGTAATCCTCCCCTCATACCATTCCCTGCCCTGCCATCTCCTGGCAGTCATTGATTTGCTGTATATCACTATAAAAAATTTTATAGGTTTTTGGAGTTTCAAATAAATGGAATGATATAGAGTGTGATCTTTTTTTTGTCTGGCCTGTTTCACTTGGAATAGTTATTCTGTTATTCATCCATGAGTGCATCAATGATTCATTTCTTTTGTTGCTGAGTGGTGTTCCATTATATAGATATGCCACAGTTTGTCTGTTTTCCTGTTGATGGACATTTGAGGTATTTCCAGTTTTTGATCATTACAAATAAAGCTGTTAGTACCTTTGTGTGTGGGAACACATGTTGTGTGAACATATGCTTTTATTTCTGTTGAGGTATAATTCACCTATTCTCAAATTCACTTTGAAGGTGTACAGAGTTGTATGAATTTTGACAAATACATATAGTCATTTATCTACCATCATAATCAAGACATGAAATCTTTCTATTGTAGCAGGATGAGTCGCAGAAAAAACTCCTCAGACACCGGATTAAAGAAGGAAGAGGTTTTTTATTCGGCCGGGAGCGTCGGCAGACTCTCGTCTTAAGAGCCGCGCTCCCTTTTGGCTTAGGATTGACTTGGCGATGCTGGCTCTTTTTTGGTTCCATATGAACTTTAAAGTAGTTTTTTCCAATTCTGTGAAGAAAGTCATTGGTAGCTTGATGGGGATGGCATTGAATCTGTAAATTACCTTGGGCAGTATGGCCATTTTCACGATATTGATTCTTCCTACCCATGAGCATGGAATGTTCTTCCATTTGTTTGCATCCTCTTTTATTTCCTTGAGCAGTGGTTTGTAGTTCTCCTTGAAGAGGTCCTTCACATCCCTTGTAAGTTGGATTCCTAGGTATTTTATTCTCTTTGAAGCAATTGTGAATGGGAGTTCACTCATGATTTGGCTCTCTGTTTGTCTGTTATTGGTGTATAAGAATGCTTGTGATTTTTGTACATTGATTTTGTATCCTGAGACTTTGCTGAAGTTGCTTATCAGCTTAAGGAGATTTTGGGCTGAGACAATGGGGTTTTCTAGATATACAATCATGTCGTCTGCAAACAGGGACAATTTGACTTCCTCTTTTCCTAATTGAATACCCTTGATTTCCTTCTCCTGCCTAATTGCCCTGGACAGAACTTCCAACACTATGTTGAATAGAAGTGGTGAGAGAGGGCATCCCTGTCTTGTGCCAGTTTTCAAAGGGAATGCTTCCAGTTTTTGCCCATTCAGTATGATATTGGCTGTGGGTTTGTCATAGATAGCTCTTATTATTTTGAGATACGTCCCATCAACACCTAATTTATTGAGAGTTTTTGAACAAAGCTGGAGGTATCACACTACCTGACTTCAAACTATACTACAAGGCTACAGTAACCAAAACAGCATGGTACTGGTACCAAAACAGAGATATAGATCAATGGAACAGAACAGAGCCCTCAGAAATAACGCCACATATCTACAACTATCTGATCTTTGACAAACCTGACAAAAACAAGCAATGGGGAAAGGATTCCCTATTTAATAAATGGTGCTGGGAAAACTGGCTAGCCATATGTAGAAAGCTGAAACTGGATCCCTTCCTTACACCTTATACAAAAATCAATTCAAGATGGATTAAAGACTTAAACGTTAGACCTAAAACCATAAAAACCCTAGAAGAAAACCTAGGCATTACCATTCAGGACATAAGCATGGGCAAGGACTTCATGTCTAAAACACCAAAAGCAATGGCAACAAAAGCCAAAATTGACAAATGGGATCTAATTAAACTCAAGAGCTTCTGCACAGCAAAACAAACTACCATCAGAGTGAACAGGTAACCTACAAAATGGGAGAAAATTTTTGCAACCTACTCATCTAACAAAGGGCTAATATCCGGAATCTACAATGAACTCAGACAAATTTACAAGAAAAAAACAAACAACCCCATCAAAAAGTGGGCAAAGGACATGAACAGACACTTCTCAAAAGAAGATATTTATGCAGCCAAAAGACACATGAAAAAATGCTCACCATCACTGGCCATCAGAGAAATGCAAATCAAAACCACAATGAGATACCATCTCACACCAGTTAGAATGGCAATCATTAAAAAGTCAGGAAAAAACAGGTGCTGGAGAGGATGTGGAGAAATAGGAACACTTTTACACTGTTGGTGGGACTGTAAACTAGTTCAACCATTGTGGAAGTCAGTGTGGTGATTCCTCAGGGATCTAGAACTAGAAATATCATTTGACCCAGCCATCCCATTACTGGGTATATACCCAAAGGACTATAAATCATGCTGCTATGAAGACACATGCATATGTGTGCTTATTACGGCACTATTCACAATAGCAAAGACTTGGAACCAACTCAAATGTCCAACAATGATAGACTGGATTAAGAAAATGTGACACATATACACCATGGAATACTATGCAGCCATAAAAAATGATGAGTTCATGTCCTTTGTAGGGACATGGATGAAATTGGAAATCATCATTCTCAGTAAACTATCGCAAGGACAAAAAACCAAACACTGCGTGTTCTCACTCCTAGGTGGGAATTGAACAATGAGAACACATGGACACAGGAAGGGGAACATCACACTCTGGGGACTGTTGTGGAATTGGGGGAGGGGGGAGGGATAGCATTGGGAGATATACCTAATGCTAGATGACGAGTTAGTGGGTGCAGCGCACCAGCATGGCACATGTATACGTATGTAACTAACCTGCACATTGCGCACATGTACCATAAAACCTAAAGTATAATAATAATAAATAAATAAATAAATAAATAAATAAATAAAAGAGCTGAGCTCCTGAAAAAGAAATTCCTAGCCCTTTTAAGGGCTTACAACTCTAAGGAGTCTACGTGAAAGAGTCATAATAGATCAAGTAAGCGTGAGGAATGTGACTGAGGGCTACATACATCAGCTAACAGAACAAAAAGTTTTACAGTGCTTTCTCATACAATGTCTGGAATTTACAGATAACACCAGTAGTTTTGGTCAGGGGTTAATATTATTATTATTTTAACCACCAGGGCCAGGTGGTTGCGCCAAGGTCGTCTAGCTATTTATCTTACTTCTGTTTCTTTCCAACTTTTTGCTTTCTCCCTTTTCTCCTATCTTATAAACTAGGGAAAAGGGGAGGTTGGAGAGAAACTGGGAAGGACAACAGGAGAAGTGGTGGTCTCATAGCATACTATGACCCCAGAAAGTTGCGTTGGGTTTCTTTGTATTTCAATGCCTTCAACCTACTTCCAGCCCCTGGCAACCATTGATCTAATTTCTATGCATATAGTGTTGGTTTTTTATAGCATCATATACTTGGGATCGTAGAATAATGATCCATTTGTTTCTGACTTCTTTCACTCAGCACCATGCTTCTGAGACTCATCCATGTTGTTGTATGTATCAGTGGTTCATTTTTGTTGTTGATGAGTATTATATTGTATGGATATGTGACAGTTTGCTAATTCATTCATCCGTTCCTGGACATTTGGGTTGTTTCCAGGACTTTGTGTATGTATGGCATAAAACATGTAAAAACCATGTTTATTTTTAAGATCTGAATTTCAACACAAAACAGTTAAAATGTCCATGATAAATGAAGAAAAATTTTTGGTCCACCCATGTTTTTCTTTTTCTTTTTCTTTTTTTTTGGTGGGGGGGGACAGGGTCTCATTCTATCTTCCAGGCTGGAGTTCAGTGGCATGATCTTGACTCACTGCAGCCTCAACCCCCACCCAGGCTCAAGGGATCCTCCTACCTTAGCCTCCCTAATAGCTGGGACCACAGGTGCTCACCACCCCACCTGGCTAATTTTTTTTCTTTTCTTTTCTCTTCTTCTTCTTTTTTTTTATTTGTAGAGACAGGTTTTCACCACGTTACCAAGGCTAATTTTTTTTTTCTAGGAATGAAAACATGATGGTTTGCCTTTAGTTGGGGATCTATTTCCTCATTACTGCCACTTCTACCACCAGCACCAGCCCCACCCCCACATGAGTACTTAATAATCATGAAAATAGTCAATAAGTGAGGGTGTGAAAACTCGAGGAGCAAAAAATGCTCTATATATTTCATATGTAATATTGCTTAGAGATTTCCTGAAAATACCTTATTAAGTGTATATTTATGGTGGTGATCATTGCAGACAAATGAAGAATTCAGAGCCCAATCCTAACCTCAAGCCAAGAAGTAAAAAAAGGAAGAAAAAATCAAGACGCTCAGAACAGAACTCCAGCAATATTGAACCCAGGTAATGAAACTAGATATGTATTGTGTGTCATGTCACATTGAGATCTATGGTAGGAAATTTTCTTGTTAGATGGAAGTAAAATATGACTAGTAGCAGACTTTTTGGCAAATTCTCATTTTATTTTAAATAACTCTATAGGAAAAAAAAACAGCTCTATGGATTTTATTTTCTAAGACAATCAACCATTTTCATGCGTGGAAAAAACCCAGGCATTACTTAACTGTCCTGAATCTTTTGTGACAATATATTAAACAAGCAAAATTGTTTGTTTGTTTGTTTGTTTGTTCTTAAAGCTTCACTCTGTTGCCCAGGCTAGAGGGTAGTGGCGTGATCAAGGCTCACTGCAGACTCAACCTCCTAGGCTCAAGTATATTCTCCTCAGCCTCCAGTATATTCTCCTGCAAGAACATACCATCCAACACCTGGCTAATTTTAAAATGTTTTGTAGAGACAGGGTCTCACTATGTTGTCCAGGCTGGTCTCAAACTCCTGGCCTTAAGTGATCCTCCTGCCTCAGCCTCCCAAAGTGCTGGGATTATAGGCATGAGCCACCACATCTAGCCACAAAACTTGTTTAGCGAAAAAATTGTTATGATGATGTGAATAATTGGGTCCACAATATTTCCTTTTAGAAAGAAAATTGGCCAGGCGCGGTGGCTCACGCCTGTAATCCTAGCACTTTGGGAGGTCGAGGCGGGCAGATCACTTGAAGTCGGGAGTTCGAGACCAGCCTGACGAACATGGAGAAACCCTGTCTCTACTAAAAATACAAAAAATTAGCCGAGCATGGTGGCACATGCCTGTAATCCCAGCTACTTGGGAGGCTGAGGCAGGAGAATTGCTTGAACCCGGGAGGCAGATGTTGCGGTGAGCTGAGATCGCGCCATTGCACTCCAGCCTGGGCAACAAGAGCGAAACTCCATCTCAAAAAAAAAAAAAAAAAAAAAAAAAAAAGAAAGAAAGAAAAGAAAAGAAAAAGAAAAAAAGAAAGAAAATTGGAGCTGGGCGCGGTGGCTCATGCCTGTAATCCCAGCACTTTGGGAGGCCGAGATGGGGCGGATTACCTGAGGTCGGGAGTTTGAGAGCAGCCTGGCCAACATGTTGAAACTCCGTCTCTGCAAAAATACAAAAAAAAATAGCCAGGCATGATGGCTGGTGCCTGTAATCCCAGCTACTCGGGAGGCTCAGGTGGGAGAATCGCTTGAACCTGGGAGGCGGAAGTTGCAGTGAGCCGAGATTGAGCTGTTGCACTCCAGCCTGGGTGACAGATTGAGACTCCATCTTAGGAAAAAAAAAAGAAAGAAAGAAAGAAGAGAGAGAGAGAGAAAGAGAGAGGAAGGAAGGAAGGAAGGAAGGAAGGAAGGAGGGAAGGAAGGAAGGGAAAGAAAAGAAAGAAAGAAAGAAGGAAAGAAAGGAAGAGAAAGGAGGAAAGAAAGAAAGAAAGAGAAAGAAGGAAAGAAAGAAAGAAAGAGAAAGAAGGAAGGAAGGAAGGAAGGAAAGAAAGAAAGGAAGGAAGGAAAATTGGGCCATATGTGAGACCTCATCCCAAAAAGAAAAGAAAATCCTTACATTTTAATAATCCCAAAGCCCTCTGTATACCTGTGTAAATCTCAAATACTATATTTTATTTTTTATTTATTTATTTTTTTTTTTGAGACGGAGTCTCGCTTTGTCGCCCAGGCTGGAGTTCAGTGGCGCGATCTCAGCTCACTGCACCCTCCGCCTCCCGGGTTCACGCCATTCTCCTGCCTCAGCCTCTCCGAGTAGCTGGGACTACAGGCGCCCGCCACCACGCCCGGCTAATTTTTTTGT
Organism: Pongo pygmaeus; assembly: GCF_028885625.2. NCBI lineage: Eukaryota > Metazoa > Chordata > Mammalia > Primates > Hominidae > Pongo > Pongo pygmaeus. The sequence goes on along the minus strand of NC_072396.2, from coordinate 119,903,359 downwards.
ATTTTTAGTAGAGACGGGGTTTCACCATGGTCTCGATCTCCTGACCTCGTGATCTGCCCGCCTCAGCCTCCCAAAGTGCTGGAATTACAAGCATGAGCCACCGGGCCCGGCCTCAAATACTATATTTTAAAAACCTTTAAAGTTTATACATCCAGTTACTTTCTCTTTGAGGAAAGGTACCATGCATGCTAAAAATCTTCACTAGATAGTGTTCACTTTTAGAGATGCTTAAACAGTCTCCTCAAGACACTCTCCTTTGCAGGGAATATGCAGAAAGTGAAGATTTCATGTTAACATAGTGGATGCTCACTAGGTGTTTGTTGATTGAATTGGTTTGTTTCTACCATTTTATTGAAAAGTAGGTTAAGCAAAAGTCAGCAGTGAACTCCAAATGACACAATCTAGTGGCCTTTTCCTAGCCTCACTCTAGTTCACTTCATAGTATCTTGATCATTTCTTTTCAATAAAGTTTTTTTTCCTATCCTCCTACTTCCATTTTTACTTTTTTTTTTTTTTTTTTTTTTTTTGAGACAGAGTCTCACTCTGTCACCCAGGCTGGAGAACAGTGGTGAGATCTCAGCTCACTGCAACCTCTGCCACCCAGGTTCAAGTGATCCTCTGGCATCAGCCTCCCGAGTAGCTGGGATTACAGGTGCCCCCCACCATGCCCGGCTAATTTTTGTATTTTTAGTAGAAATGGGATTTCACCATATTAGTCAGGCTGGTCTCGAACTCCTGACCTCAAGTGATCTGCCCACCTCAGCCTCCCAAAATGCTGGGATTATGGACGTGAGCCACGGCACCTGGCCCCTTTTTCATTTCTGAGAATTCAGTTACTATCCCTCATTTTATCCCTCAATAGGGCATTCCTGAAAGTTCTGTCCTCAGCTTATGACAAATTATATGCATTTATGAGGGGGTAGTCTTTTATAGTAGAAAGGGAACTGAATTAGGTGTGTGAAGAATTGCATTCAAATCTTGATCATGTTTCACACTGTGTGACCTTTGTCCATTTACTCAAACTTTTGGAGTTCGTTTCCTCATCTACAAGCAGTGAAATGAAACTACTTGCCCAACCTACATTACAGGGTTATAATGAGGATCAAAACAGATGATAGATCTAAACACTCTGACAAATATACATGCAAATGGATGTTACTTTCTATTCATTGTTACTATTATTAGACAGCTAGGTCACTGACACTATGAGACAGAATCTTTGTATAAACTTATTTGGCTCGCAAGGTAATCAAACTAATGACCTTGTATTAATTATCCATATTTGAACCAACTATTCTAACAGGTCCAAGCCATATAGAGTATTTTTTTGCATATGTTTATCATGAAATCTAATTTGTCATTATTTTGTAGTAATATTTCACAAGGCCTTTAATGAGGATACCAACTTTCCTAGCATTCGAGTGTTAGCAGAAGTAGTCATTGTGTTGAGTTTAAAATGCTTATTATATGTCTACACAAGTCTTTTCCATATACTGATACTGTTAGGTCCTTGAAAGTTAATAAATTAATAAGTTTAGTGTATAATCTCTTTAAAAGCCCACAAATATCTACTGTTACATATTGTGGCCTGCATATTGTATTACGAGCATTTAAACACTTGACTATTTGTATTACGGGAGCATGGACCCTCGGGCTGCTCATAGATTTCAGGATCTTTTCCACTACTTCCACAGGCAGATAGAGTGCCATCCCCACCACCATCTCTACCACCACCATCTCTTCCCAGAGGAGTTTTTACTCCTCCTCCAACTCCTTTGCCTTAACTAAGTGGTAAACCGTCATCATCACCATCACCTTTAGAGACCTCCTCTACCACTACCTTTGTTGAGAGACCTACTCTCCAGGATCCCCACCTGCTCTGTCTTATAGAGGGAAACAGAAATAAATGTGTAAGACTCAACTCCATGTGTTGATTATTGAACTACACGAGAATTCTCTTTGAAGAGAATCAACTCGTCAAGGCAAAACTTTGAATAGTTTTTGGTGACTTTGGTCCACTGGTGATCATTAATGAGTGAAAAGTGATTAGCTGGCTGGGAATGGTGGCTCACACCTGTAATCTCAGCACTTTGGGAGGCCACGGTGGGTGGTTCACTTGAGGCCAGGATTTTGAGACCAGCCTGGGCAACATGGTAAAATGCCTGGGCAACATGGTAAAACGCCATCTCTACTAAAAATACACAAATTAGCCAGGCATGGTGGAAGGTGCCTGTAATCCCAGCTACTCGGGAGGCTGAGGCAGGAGAATCACTTGAACCCAGGAGGCGGAGGTTGCAGTGAGCCAAGATCATGCCAATCATGCCACTGCACTCCAGCCTAGGCAACAGAGCAAAATTCTATCTCAAAAAAAAAAAAAAAAAGTAAAAGAAAACTGATTAGCCATGTATAAGTATTGTATAATGTTAGAGAACATGACTGCTTATTTTTTATTTCCTTTGTGAGCTCACCGTGTTATCAATACAATATCTCAATAATTGGAAAGTCTATAGAGAATATTAAATTCATGTAGAAGGCAAAGAGAAATCAATAAAGTGGTGTAATGATAATTGTATTAGTTTTTCAGGGCTGTCATACAAAATTCCTACAAACTAGGTGGCTCCAAACAACAAAAATTTATCTTTCACAGTTGTGGAGTCTAGAAGTTCAAAGTCAAAGTGTTGGCAGGGCGACACTTTCTTTGGAGGTTCTAGCAGAGTAACCGTTCCTTGTCTCTTCCAGCTTCTGGTAGTTGTTGGCATTAATTGGTTTGTGGCCACCTCTCTACTCCATGTTCTCATAGCCTTCCCTTCTGTATGTCTGTAAATTCCTCCTACCTCTCATAAGTGTCAACAAGTCCACTGATAAAGATTTTCTTTTAAGAAAACCAAAAGAGACTTTATTCTAGTAAACAGTTTGCAAACCAGGGAGACACCGTATTCTGTATAAAACAAAGATGCATTCAGAGAGAAGGGAGGGGTTATCGTTGTTGTTGTTGTTTGTTTGTTTGTTTGTTTTCTGCCTTCCTTTAACTGTGAATGCCCTGAGTGGAAGAGTGGTTATCTTTTATAGACAAAGTTCAAAGTTCCCACCCAAGTTTCCCATTTTGGTCCACTTATGCAAATGAAGAAAGCAAACTTGCTCAGTTCTAATTCCTTGACTTGCTGAGTTCTGATTGGTCCACACAGGTCACAGTCTATTGGCTGATTCTGGCAACATAAACAGGAACAGACAGTTATGAAAGTCCCAAAGTTAAGTGAGCATGGAGTTTTCCAGGATTGCAAATTATGTGCGTGACCTTTAGTAAGCAAATGGCCTGTTGGCTCTGTTTTTAATTTAGGCCCAGTTAGCCACTCAGCGTCCATCTTAGAGGATTGGCTCTTTCAGGGTTCACATGTGAATGCATTTAGGGTCCATCCAAATAATCCAGGGTAAGCTCCTTCTCTTAATATCCTTAACATAATCATATATTTTGCCATATAAAGTAATACTCACAGGTTCTAGGAATTAGGACATGGGCATTTCCTTTAGGAGACCACCATCCATTCCACTACAATAACATAGGAAATACATTCTCAAAAGTAATTTTGATTCTTTTACCATCTTTAAGTAGTGTTACACACAGGGATGATCCAGTGGCAGCAGGCTAGACAGGAGAACCACACAGCCCAGTGGTGGTGGACTGGGCAGGAGAACCACAAAGGCTGCAAACAGCACGTAGTTCATATAGCATTTTCACCTAGCCCCGTCCCCTTACCAACCTCAAAACAAAAGGCCCCCATACAGCCTGCATTCCACAGGACAGGGTAGTGGGAGGCTCAGATATTCCTTATAGATAAGTAATGAATCTCTGTGTTGGCCCCTACCAGATTTCTAAGCTCAGAACTCTAAACATGCATTCAGGTGCATCTGCCATACAGGGTCATTCTCACAGTATGCTTAAGTTATTGCTGTCAGGCATGTTTACCATACACAGGTGCATCTACCATACAACTGCATATGAATAAACTTCTGGATAAAAGAGGCAGTAGTGGAACACATGAACAGGAAAAGGAAAGGAAGTATAGGACAAATAAATTACAGGTGATCACAACATCTAATATGATGTCGTGGCTACAGAGGGGTAGGCTCAGTTAAGTCAGAAATGAAAACTATCATGATAGTGTCTTTGGTAGATAGAATCATTCGTCCCACTTCTTCACCACCTCATTGTATCCACACCCTTTGTCATGCGTCTTTGCATGTCTCTCAGTAGAATTGGAGTGTATTTCCCTATTTATTTGTTTTTGAGACAAGGTCTCTGTCACCCAGGCTGGAGGGCAGTGGCGCAATCACAGCTCACTGCAGGCTCGATCTTCCAGGCTTAAGTGATCCTCCCACCTCAGTCTCCCAAAGTAATGGCATTAGAGATGTGAGCCACTCCACTTGGCCCCTGTCTCTTTAATATTAGGCTCAGACATACCATTGTCACTGGCCAAAGGGATATAAGCAAAAATGACAGCATGTCATTTCTGAACTTAGGACATAGGAGGCATTGTAGTTTTACTACTTGCTCGCTTTTTCCCTCTGTCATCACCATTCCTTGGCTAGCCTACTGATTCTAAAAAGATGAGAGATGTGTAGAGCACACCCAGACCCAGTCTTTCAGCCATCTAGCTGAACCTAGCTCAGATCAGCCAACCAACTACCAGGCAATCTGCAGATGTGTGAGCAAAAAAGATGTTTACTGTCACACACCACTGAGATTTAATGATTTTCTCTAGGCCACAATAACAACCTAATAAAATATCACAGGGGCGCTCAGAAATACAGATCGGGGATTAAGAGGCACTGCACAGAATGGATAGGAGCTCACGCTTTGGGAGTCAAAGTCCAGCTCTGCCACTTAACTACCTGTGGGAATGTCAGGAAATCACTAAGCTCCCTATACCTAAATTTCCTTATTTGTGAAATAGGGATCACAGTTTATGCACCTTCTCATACCTCATAGAGTCATTGTGGTAACTAAATTGATATATATAAAGTGCCAAGGATATTAGCTTGTACACAGGAAACACTAGATAAGTGTTTGTTTATGATTATGATTATGATCAGTGTCATCCACTGGGACCTATAACTAGTCTTTGAACCAATCATAAATGTCATAGAGAATTGCCAAAAAGTAGTACAAATATTCAGTAGCATATGCATTCTCCCCAAAACCATATGAAAGTCACCCTTTGTATACAACCTCAAAATAATAAGAATTATAAATCTGTTTTTGTTTGTTTGTTTGTTTTTTGGAGAGAGTTTTGCTCTTGTTGCCCAGGTTGGAGTGCAGTGGCATGATCTCGGCTCACTGCAACCTCTGCCTCCCGAGTTCAAGCGATTCTCCTGCCTCAGCCTCATGAGTAGCTGGGATTACAGGCACCTGGCTAATTTTTTGTATTTTTAGTAGAGATGGGATTTCACTATGTTGGCCAGCCCAGCCAGGCTGGTCTCGAACTCCTCAACTAAGGTGACCCACCCACCTCAGCCTCCCAAATGCTGGAATCACAGGCATGAGCCACCATGCCCAGCTTATAAATCTGTTTTTAACCTTTGCCAATGTGGAACACGAACAACCATATTTCAGCAGTATTTTTAAAAGACACAGCCCCCTGGCCAGGCACATTGGCTCACACCTGTAATCCCAGCACTTTGAGAGGCCAAGGTGGGTGGATCACTTGAGGCCAGGAATTAGAGACCAGCCTGGCCAACATAGCAAAATCCCATCTCCACTAAAAATAAAAAAATTAGCCAGGCATGGTGGCACACATCAGCAGTCCCAACTATTTGGAAGGCTGAGGCACGAAAATCGCTTCAACCTGGGAGTCAGAGGTTGCAGTGAGCCAAGATCATGCCATTGCACTCCAGTCTGGACAACAGAGTGAGACCCAGTCTCAAAAAGAAAAAAAAAAAAAAGACATATCCATACGCATTAGCCAGATAAAGTATCTGTTTAAATATTTATAGCTTATTTTCTTTTCTATGTGTTTCCTGATCATATCAATGACCCATTTGGATCAATGGCCTATTAAACCAACCATCAATGGTGGTTTGTCTTTAAATATTTTGTTTTTTAGGAGCCACTATTATATTATGTAAATCCAGACTTTGTCTGGTTTTATAATGCAAAATTTTTTCAGAGTTTAGTATTTCGTTTATGGTGTCTTTCATCACACAGAGTTTTTTTTCCATTTAATCAGCTCTGCCAAACTTTTATTATATAAATATGGATTTTCTATCAGGTTTAGAAAATAATTTCTTACATTTTATTGTGAAAATTTTATTTTAATTTTTTTTTTTTTTTTTTTGGAGACGGTTTCGCTCTTGTTGCCCAGGCTGGAGTGCAATGGCGCGATCTCAGCTCATGGCAACCTCCGCCTCCCAGATTCAAGCAATTCTCCTGCCTCAGCCTCCCAAGTAGCTGGGATGACAGGCATGCACCACCATGCCCGGCTAATTTTGTATTTTTAGTAGAGACAGGGTTTCTCCATGTTGAGGCTGGTTTTGAACTCCTGACCTCAGGTGATCCCCCGTCTCGGCCTCCCAAAGTGCTGGGATTACAGGTATGAGCCACCGCGCCTGGCTGAGAATTTTAAAACGTTATTTTTTATATTTCTGATTAAAAGTATTACATGCTCATTATAAAAATGCAGAAAATGATGTTGAAGGAAAAAAAGGGTGAATCCTATGACTCATGATATTCACTTTAAAGATTTGCATCTGACTCTGACAGAAATTTCCTATGCGTAAGATACATTCAGTTAAGAATTTTTTTTTTTTTTTTTTTTTTGATACGTAGTCTCACTCTGTCACCCAGGCTGGAGTGCAGTGGCATGATCTCGGCTCACTGCAACCTCTGCCTCCCGGGTTCAAGCGATTCTTCTGCCTCAGCCTCCCGAGTAGCTGGGACTACAGGCGCATGCTACCACGCCCGGCTAATTTTTGTATTTTTAGTAGAGATGGGATTTCACCATGTTGGCCAGGCTGGTCTCAAACTCCTGACCTCGTGATCCGCCCGCCTCAGCCTCCCAAAGTGCTGGGATTACAGGCGTGAGCCACCGCGCCTGGCCCCAGTTAGGAATATTTTAATGGGAGTGTCTTATTCATGCAGTTACGTAAGCTATTTTGTTCATTTTTATAAATATCATTAACATCTATCCATATCATAAATAAATATTTATATCCTACTTTTTTTAAGTAGAGATGAGGTCTTGCTATGTTGCTCAGGCTGGTCCTGAATCCCTAAGCTTAAGCAATCCTACTACCTCAGCCCCCAAAAGTGCTGGGATTACAGGTGTGAGCCACCATGCCCAGCCTACATTCTACTTTTTTCCTTATTATTTTATCACATTATAATTCAACTACGGAATCATATATTGGTTGGTACTTAAGTTGGGCAGGATGAACACTATATCTATTCTAAGAGACTGTCTGCTTGATACACAGAGTCTTCTGGGTAATGGCTTACAGTTCAGAAACTTACTTGGACTAGGCTGAGTAGACCTAGGGAAGGCTGAAAGTGATAAATGAAGATTTTGTTCAACCTGAGTATAATGTGCTACACTGCAGTTTGTAGTCATAATGCATACAGTACACACACAGAGTGCAACCCTATGATTGAGGAGAGGCACTCCACTTTGATGCAGATGTTGCTGGTACATATCCAGCCTATCCTACTCTGTTTGTAATGTGACTAATTACCTTCCAGAAGGTCTGGTATGGCTCTCACTCACTAAAGTATTACATCTGCAAAATTGTGTCTCCACCTTCCATCATCCCACCATCACTACCATTGCTGCTTGATAAGGATCAGAAGTTCAGATGCTTATATCTCCACACTCAAGAGCACAGCTTATCTTTGAGTTGTGTATCCTGACTACAATGACTTTCTTCTATGTCATTTGCAGAAGTAAACCTTAGTTGATTTACTTAGATGTGTCTGTCTGAGCTTTCTGTCCAAACAATCCTACTATGGTTATTTGTCAATCAGTGGATGTATAGGCGTTTAAAGAATATCTCCATAGATAATAAAACAATGTGTACATGTCTGAACATTTCGTGTGGATGAAGTGTCATGTATGGAATTACCTGGTGAAGCAGGACTATCAAATCAGTCAACTGCCTTCAAGAAAACTTGTACCAAGGGATTCACTTTCTGTGGATGAGACTAAGTACTTTGCTGCTCCCTGGCCAGAACTGAGTAAAATTAAGATTTTACACTTGGCCAAGTTGACAGGCCAGAAGTAATAGTACTTCACTCTTGTCCTTTGCATCATCATGACGGCTATTGAGTAAAAAATAGCCAGTTGACAGAGGCGTTATAAATACAAACTTAGAATCAAACAGACCCAAGGAGGAACCCAGCTCCACCTCTTGATTTGGGCACAATTTTAGGCCGGTTTCTTACTCATTCCGTGCATAGGTTGTTTCCTTTGTAAAATGGGTGTAACACTTAGGTCACAGAGGAGAGGTCAGAACTAGCAAATCTGACTCACAAATTAAGCACTCAAACATGCTTTATGTGCTCACTTCAGCAGCACATATACTAAAATTGGAAAGATACAGAGAAGATACATGGCAGCTGTGCAAGGATAACACGCAAATTTGTGAAGCATTCTATATTTTTCATGTTCATGGATTGGAAGAATTAATATTGTTAAAATTTTCATACTACCCAAAGCAATCTACAGATTAAATTCAATCCCTATTAAAATACTAATGACATTCATCACAGAAATAGAAAAAACAATTCTAAAATTTATATGGAACTACAGAAGACCCAGAATAGCCAAAGTTATCCTAAGCAAGAAGAGCAAAATTGGAGGGATAACTTTAGCTGACTTCGAATTATACAACAGAGCTACAATAATCAAAACAGCATAGTACCAGCACAAAAACAGACACATAGACCAATGGAACAGAACAGAGAACCCAGAAACAAATTCACACACCTATAGTGAACTTATTTTTGACAAAGGTGCCAAGAACATACACTGGGGAAAACACAGTCTCTTCAGTAAATGGTGCTGGGAAAACTGGATGTCCATATGCAGAAGAATGAAATTAGACCCCTATCTCTCACCATATACAAAAATCAAATCAAAATGAATTAAAGACTTAAATCTAACACCTCCAACTATGAAACTACTACAAGAAAACATATGGAAAACTCTCGAGGACATTGGTCTGGGCAAAGATTTCTTAAGCAATACCCCACAAGCACAGTCAATGAAACTGTGGACAAATGGAATCACATCAAGTTAAAAAGCTTCTGCACAGCAAAGGATACAATCAACAAAGTGAAGAGACAACCCATAGGATGAGAGAAATATTTGCAAACTACCCCTCTGACACACAATTAATCACCAGAATATGTAACGAGCTCAGACAACTCTATTAGAAAAAATCTCATAATATGATCAAGAAATGGGCAAAAGATTCGAATAGACATTTCTCAAAAGAAGACATACAAATGACAACAGCATTTTGAAAGATGCTCAACATCACTGATCATCAGTGAAATGCAAATTAAAACTACAGTGAGATATCATCCTATCCAGTTAAAATGGTTTATATCCCAAAGACAGGCAATAATGAATGCTGGTGTGGATATGGAGAAAAGGTGGGAATGTAAATTAGTACACTCTTGGTGGGAATGTAAATTAGTACAACCACTATGGAGAACAGCTTGGAGGTTCCTTAAAATATAAAAATTGAGCTACTGTAAGATCCAGCAACCCCACTGCTGGGTAAATAGCCAAAAGGAGGAAAATCAGTAGATATCTGCACTCCTATGTTTGTGGCAGCACTGTTCACAATAGCTAAGATTTGGAGGGAAGCTAAGTGTTCATCAGCAGATGAATGGATAAAGAAAATGTGGTACATACACACAACAGAGTACTGTGCAGCCATAAAAAAGGATGAGATCCATTCATTTGCAACAACGTGGATAGAACCAGAAATCATGTTAAGTGAAATAATTGAGGCCCTGAAAGACTAACGTCACATGTTCTCACTTATTTGTGGGATCTAAAAATAAAATCAATTGAATTAATGGACATGGAGAGTAGAAGGATGGTTACCAGAGGCTGGGAAGGATAGTGGGGGGTTTGTGGCAGAGGTGAGGATGGTTAATGGGTACAAAAAATATATGAAGAATGAATAAGACCTACTATTTGATAGCACAATAGAGTGGCTATCGCCAATAATAACTTAATTGTAGCCGGGCGCAGTGGCTCACGCCTATAATCCCAGCACTTTGGGAGGCCGAGGCAGGCAGATCACCTGAGGTCCAGAGTTTGAAACCAGCCTGGCCAACATGGTGAAACCCTGTCTCTACTAAAAATACAAAAATTGGCGGGGCGTGGTGGTGCGTGCCTGTAATCCCAGCTACTTGGGAGGCTGAGGCAGGAGAATCACTTGAAACTGGGAGGTGGATGTTGCAGTGACCCGAGATCATGCCACTGCACTCCAGCTTTGGAGACAGAGTGAGACTCCATCTCAAAAATAAATAAATAAATAAATAAAAATAACTTAATTGTAAATTTTTACATAACTTGAGGAGTATAATTGGATTGTATGTAACTCAAAGGATAAATTCTTGAAGGAATGGATACTCTGTTATCCATGATGTGCTTATTTCACATTGCATTCCTGTATCAAATCATCTCATGTAACCCATAAATATATACACCTACAATGTACCCATAACGTTTTTTTCTTTTGAGATGGAGTTTCACTCTTGTTGCTCAGGCTGGACTGCAATGGCATGATCTCAGCTCACTGCAACCTCTGCCTCCTGGGTTCAAGAGATTCTCCTGCCTCAGCCTCCCAAGTAGCTGGAATTACAGGCATGAGCCACCACATCCAGCTAATTTTCTATGTTTAGTAGAGATGGGGTTTCTCCATGTTGGTCAGGCTGGACTCGAACTCCTGACCTCAGGTGATCCACCCGCCTCGGCCTCCCAAAGTGCTGGGATTACAGGTGTGAGCCACTGCACCTGGCCTACTTTTTTTTTTTTTTTTTTTTTGAGACGGAGTCTCACTGTGTTGCCCAGGCTGGAGTGAGTGCAGTGGTGTGATCTCAGCTCACTGCAACGTCTTCCTCTTGCATTCAAGTGATTCTCCTGCCTCAGCCCCCTGAGTAGCTGAAACTACAGGCACCCTCCACCACGCCCAACTAATTTTTGTATTTTTAATAGAGACACGGTTTCACCTCGTTGGCCAGGCTGGTCTCGAACTCCTGAGCTCAAGTGACCCACATACCTTGGCCTCCCAATGTGCTGGGATTATAGGCGTGAGCCACCACGCCCAGCCTTAGCTTTGGGTTTTTCCCAGATGCCCTTTATGAGGATGAGGAAGTTATCTCTATTCCTAGTTTATTGAATATTTTTATATGAAGCGGTGTTAGATTTTGTCAATTTTTTCTCTGCAACTATTGGGATAATCATGTGATTTTTGTGTTTTTTCTTGATATAGTGTATTATATAATTTCACTTTTGGATGTTAAAAGAACATTGTATTCCTGGGATAAATCACACTTGGTTATATTGTATAGTTATTTTTACATGTTACTGTAGTCACCTTTCTAGTATATTGTTGATAGTTCGTGCATCCACATAAATAGGGAATATTGGTTTGTAGTTTTCTTTTTATTTTTTCACTTCCTTTTTTTTTTTTTCTTTTTTGACAATGTCTTGCTCTGTTGCCCAGGCTGAAGTGCAGTGACGTGATCACAGCTTACTCCAGCCTCAACCTCCTGGGTTCAAGTGATCCTTCTGTCTCAGCCTCCCAAGTAGGCAGGACTACAGGCGTGTGCCACCATGCCTGGCTAGTTTTTGTTTATTTTATGTAGAGATGAAGTCTGGCTTTGTTGCCCAGGCTGGGGCTGTCTTTTAAAAATAGCACTGAAATGTGTTTGTTCCTGTATCACATTGGCAAAGGTTAAAAAGGTTTTTTTGGCCGGTTGTGGTGGCTCACGCCTGTAATCCCAGCACTTTGGGAGGCTAAGGCGGGCAGATTACCTGAGGTCAGGAATTTGAGACCAGACTGTCCAACATGGTGAAACCCCATCTCTACTAAAAATATAAAAATTAGCCAGGCGTGGTGTTGGGTGCCTGTAATCCCAGCTACTTGGGAGGCTGAGGCAGGAGAATTGCTTATACCCGGGAGGCAGAGGTTGCAGTGAGCCAAGATTGTTCCGCTGCACTCCAGCCTAGGAGACAAGAGTGAGATTCAGTCTCATAAATAAATAAATAAATAAATAAATAATAATAATAATAAAAACCCCAAAATTTTTTTTTCCAATGTTCAGTTTTCTTTAATGACCCCTTCTCCCTGAAGGGCAGGTTCAGGCAGCTAGGTGATGGCAACAGATGTTCACTTGAAGATCTTGCCCTGATTGAAGGCTTTGCCCACATGCTGGAAGGCCCCCTCCCAGGAAAAGTACTCTCAAACCAGCGTCTGGGTCTCCTCGCTGCCAGGATCCAGTTTCTGCCATGTGTATGATTCATAGTCCACCTGCCAATCTGGACTCAGTGGAAAGGCAAGCTCCTGGCCTCAGAAGACCCAGACTCCAGACATGGAGCTGCTATTGTTGGTTCCAAAGAAGATGACACTGGCGAAGGCATTCTTCCTCAGCTTGTCCAGTCACTGGAACATTCCAGTGATGAGATTGCAGCTCATGAAGGTCTGAGTGAATTCTTCAGGGAAGCGATGCTCTGAGTACCACAGGGACCGGCCGTCCTTATCAAAGTGCTCCCAGAAATATGGCAGTGCCACAGAGAGTGTGTCCTCATTGGAGTACTTGAGCTTCAATTCATCCAACACAAAGGTACTCTTGGGCAGGTGAGCAAAGGGGTCCTTGGCCTTCGGCTCAGCAGCCAGCACCTGCTCACATTCATCCATCTCCTCCTCAGGAGTAGGGGCAGCCACCTTTTTCTCCTCCCGCTCAGCCTGGGGTTTCTGCTTCTCTTCCCGTGAACGCTTCTCTTTCCGTGGTGTGTCCTTTTTAGGCTGGCTCTCCACAAACTTTTTAGCATCAAACTGGGCCATCTTCTCACATAGTTTTGCTTTCCCCAAGACAGTGCAGAACTGAGGCTGGTTAATGCAGGTGAGGAACCAGCGGTTGGTATTGGGAAAGGCCTGGCAGAAAGAAGGTTCTAGGACCTGCTTATACAGCCACAATAGGGTGCAGACAACTGTGATGTCAACCAACGTCATTCGTTCGCCCTCCAGAAAAGTCCTTGTCTTCAAGTGAGCATCCAACAGCCCCAGAATTTGCCTCACTTCCTCCTTTGTATTCTCAGTGGCCTGTTTGTTGTGGTGCATGATGCCCAAGGTGGGGAACACCAAGGTACTGGCTGGGGACACTATATTGCTAGCAGCAAAGCTCACCCACTGCGTCACCTGGGCTGCTGCCTCTGGAGTACTTCCCTGCAGCTCCTCATTGCTCACATAGTAGGCAACGGCATTGCTCTCAAACACACAGAATTTATCGTCACCCTCAAATGCTGGAACCTTGCCAGCAGGAAATTTGCGGAGAAATTCAGGGGTGCGGTTGGTTTGGCCAAAGTGGAAATGGGGTGGTGCGGAGAGCACACGGACCTGAGCCCCTCTGTGCTGAGCAGCAATGAGGGCCTTGAAGGTCCTTCAGTTTTCAGGATATGTGTACAGGGTCCCAGCCGCCATGGTGATTCCTCAAAGAAAGGCTTTTTTGTTTGTTTTTTAAGATAGAGTCTCACTCTTGTCACCGAGGCTGGAGTGCAGTGGTGTGATCTCAGCTCACTACAACCTCCACCTTTCAGGTTCAAAGAGATATTCTCCTGTCTCAGCCTCCCGAGTAGCTGGGATTACAGGAGTGCACTACAACACCCAGCTTTTTTTTTTTTTTTTTTTTTTGGTGTTTTTAGTAGAGACGGGGTTTCACCATGTTGCCCAGGCTGGTCTTGAACTCCTGAGCTCAAGCAATCTGCCCACCTCAGCCTTCCAAAGTGCTGGGATTACAGGTGTGAGTCACCATGTTGGGCCTGTAGTTCCCTTATTGTGATGCTTTACCTGGTTTTGATATGAGAGTTATACTGGCCTGATAGAATGGCTCACAAAACTCAGGAAAACACTTTACTTACATTTACTTATTTATTAGAAAGCGTTTTACAAAGGGTACTGATGAACAGCCAGATGGAAAAGATGCACAGGGCAAGGTATATGAAAAGGGGTGTGGAACTTCCGTGCCTTCTCCTGGCACCCTCCAGGAACCTAGATGTGTTAGGCTATCTGGAAACGGTCCCAAACCTTGTCCTTTTAGGCTTTTATAGAAGCTTCATTTCATAGGCATGATTGATGAAATCAACAGCCATTGGTTATGAAGTCAACCTTTAACCCCTGTTACCTCCCTGAAGTTTGGGAAGTGGGGCTGAAAGTCCCAACCCTCTAATCATGCTTGGTCTTTCCAGTGACCAGCTCCCACTCTGCAGCTACCTAGGGGCTGCCACCAGTCATCTCATTAGCATACAAAAGCCATTTTTATCACTCTGGAGATTTGAAGGGTTTTAGGTGCCGTTTTAGGAAACCAGGACTTGAAGACTAAGTTTTTTTATTACTTTTTTATTTTTTATTTAATTATTTTTTTTTTAGATGGAGTCTTGCTCTGCTACCCAGGCTGGAGTGCAGCGGCACGATCTTGGCTCACTGCAACCTCCGCCTCCTGTGTTCAAGTGATTCTCCTGGCTCAGCCTCCTGAGTAGCTGGGACTACAGGTGCATGCCACCATGCCCGGCTAATTTTGTGTATTTTTAGTAGAGACGGGGTTTCACCGTGTTAGCCAGGATGGTCTTGATCTCCTGACCTCGTGATCCACCCGTCTTGGCCTCCCAAAGTGCTGGGATTACAGGCGTGAGCCACTGTGCCCGGTGAAGACTAAATATTTATATTTCACAATATAATACCCTTTTGCTGTTGCCCCCTACTGCCATCCTCAACAGTCCTAGACAACCATTAATTTCCTTGTGTCTCTACAGATTTGCCTATTCTGGATTTTTTTTTTTTTTTTTTTGATGGGGAGTCTTGCTCTGTGACACAAGCTGGAGTGCCATTGCACGATCTCGGCTCACTGCAAGCTCTGCCTCCCAGGTTCAAGGGATTCTCCAGCCTCAGCCTCCCAAGTAGCTGGCCACCATGCCTGGCTAATTTTTATATTTTTGTAGAGATGAGGCTTCACCATGTTGCCCAGTCTGGTCTCGAACTCCAGGGCTCAAAGTGATCCACCCACCTTGGCCTCTCAAAGTGCTGGGATTACAGGCATGAGCCATCGCGCCCAGCCAGGATTTTTTTTTTTGGCAGACAGGGTCTCACTCTGTCACCCAGGCTGGAGTGCAGTGACATCATCTCAGCTCACTGCAACCTCCACCACCGCTGCGGCTCTAGCAATCCTCACCTAGACTTCCGGAGTACCTGAAGATACAGATGCATGCCCTGGCTAATTTTCTTTATTTTTTGTACAGACAGAGTCTTCCTATGTTGCCAAGGCTGGACTCGAACACCTGGGCTCAAGTGATCCTCCCGCCTCAGCTTACCAAAGTGCTGAGATTATAGGCGTGAGCCATCAAGTCTGGCTTGGACATTTTTTTTGTAGATGGAATAATACAATATGTACCACAATTTCTTTATCCCTTCACCTTTTGCTAGACACTAGGGATGCACTCAGTGCTTACCTATAAAGCCGTTATGATTATGTATATTTTTTGTACAGACATATGTTTTCATTTCTCCTTAGGTACCTACCTAGGAATGAAATTGGTAGGTTATGGAATTTTTATGTTTAACTGTGTGAAGATCTGCCAGACTTATGTGCAAGGTGGCTGTAACATTTTACATTCAGGAGAAGGGAGAAGAGGAGAGAGAGAGAAAAAATTCACATTCTTACCAGCAGTGTATGAGAGTTCCCATTTCTCTAATGCTCACCAAAAATTTTTATTCTTTTTTTTTTTTTTTGAGATGGAGTCTCACTCTTGTCACCCAGGCTGGAGTGCAGTGGCGCCATCTCGGCTCACTGCAAGCTCCACCTCCCAGATTCAAGCAATTCTTCTTCTGCCTCAGCCTCCCAAGTAGCTGGGACTACAAGTGCCCACCACCATGCCCAGCTAATTTTTGTATTTTTAGTAGAGATGGGGTTTCACAATGTTGGCCAGGCTGGTCTTGAACTCCTGACCTCAAGTGATCCACCTGCCTCAGCCTCCCAAAGTGCTAGGATTACAGGCGTGAGCCACTGCTCCTGGCCTGATTTTAATTATAATCATCCCAGTGGGTTTGAAGTGGTATCTCTTTGTGATTTTGATTTACATTTCCCTGATGGCTAATGATGGTGAGTATATTTCCAAGTGCTTACTGGCCATTTGTATATCTTCTTTGGAGAATGTCCATTCAAAGGTCTTACCCATTTTTAAATCTAGTTACTTGTTTATTGAGTTGCGATTGTTCGTTGTATGTTCTCGGTACAAGTCTCTTATTAGATATAGGATTTACAAAAATTTTCTCCCATTGTTTGAATTTTGTTTTCATTTTCTTGATGTTGTCCTTTGAAGCATAGAAGTTTTAAATTTTGATGTTATCTGGTATATATATATATATGTACACTGTATATATATACACAGTATATATATACAGTATATATAGATATACAGTGTATATATATACAGTGTATATATATACTGTGTATATATATTCAGTATATATATATTCAGTATATATATATACTGAATATATATATAGTATATATATAGTACATTATATATATATATTTTAGATTTCCCATTTTCTTTATTTTTTCCTTCCTGGAGGCAACTACGATCACCTGAACGGGTACTTTTCTCAAGTGTATTGTTCATGTGATTGCTACCTAGTATGAATTTGTAAGTCACACGTTGCATTGCTATGCATATTTTTAAACATTATAAAATCGGTATTATGCTATGTACATTGTTCTCCAACTTTTCTTGATTAATTATGTTTTTGAGAATTATGTATGTTGAGCATACTCTACTGTATAACAATGCCACAACGTACTTGTCTATTCTCCTGTTGGCTGATGTGTTTCAGTATATATATTTTATCTTTTATTGACTGTGCATTTGGTATTTGTGATATTGTTTTCACGTTTGATTTCGTAGGAGTCACCCCTGAGTCAGAGCAGCTTATTGTCCAGTGTTTGGTCAGAGTTTTGTGTTTAAACCCCTCATGCCAGTGAAGCTTCTGTTCTGTGTTGATGACTCTGTGTATGGCTTGGAAAATGCTTTTATATCTCGCCTATGTCTTGCTCTAAGGCTCACTCTTTTTTTTTTTTTTCTTTTGAGACAGAGTTCCACTTTTGTTGCTCAGGCTGGAGTATAATGGCATGATCTCGGCTCACTGCAACCTCCACCTCCCGGGTCCCGGTTCAAGCAGTTCTCCTGCCTCAGCCTCCTGAGTAGCTGGGGTTACAGGCATGCGCCACCATGCCCAGCTAATTTTTGTATTTTTAGTAGAAACGGGGTTTCACCACATTGGCCAGGCTGGTCTCGAACTCCTGACCTCGTGATCCGCCCGCCTCGGCCTCCCAAAGTGCTGGGATTACAGGCCTGAGCCACCGCGCCCGGCTAAGCTTCATTCTTGATTGGCTACAGCCATCCCTATTGTACAAAGAGTTCCCCAAACCTCTGGACTGTGATCCAGAGGGTTCTTTTTGGCTGTCTCTTTTCTTGGTTTTCTCTAAGTATTCTCCAAGACCTCCACTGGTCACAGATTTCACCACTCTCTATTCTAAATAAAGTTAGTTATTTATACAGGCTCATGCCTGTAACCCTAGCACTTCGGGGACTGAGGCAGGAAGATCGCTTGAGCAGTAAGCTGTGAGCCATGATCATGCCACTGCACTCCAGCCTGGATGACAGAGGGAGACGCTGTCTCTAAATAAATAAATAAACAAATAAACAAAGTTAGTCCCTTCAGGCCAAACAGCAGAGCTCTTAGAAATTACAGCCCATCTTCCCCCTTGAAAATCCCCTGTGCCACTATTCTTGACTAGGGACACAGAGCCACTTTTTACAAAATGACATCCTGTTCTATTCTTAGAACAGGACACTGGAAGGCTATAGTAACCCCTACTGTTCATGGTTTGCGCATTCTGCCACAGAACTAGGATGGTTGTTGATAGTGTCCCATTATTCTGGGCTGCCACCACCTCTCATTCTCCCTCTTCTCTTTCTCCTGGCCTCCAGGCTAGGAGTAAGCCCAAAAGTATTTGTAGTAGGGTTTTGGGATGACTATTGTATGTGTTGTGTCCCTGATGGGCTATCTCTGTTGCCTGAAGAGGCAGGGAGGCACGGGCTTCAGAAAGCTAGAGAAGAAACTTCTCATCCTTTGCCACTTGCCCAGGGAAAACCTATTTGTCTCTTTAAGGGAGCTAACTGCTGGCAAGTGCACAAAGGATGATTGAGACTAACAACAGGCTGGGCACGGTGGCTCACGCCAGTAATCCCAGCACTTTGGGAGGCTGAGGTGGGTGGATCACCTGAGGTCAGGAGTTCGAGACCAGCCTGGCCAATATGGTGAAACCTCATCTCTACTAAAAGCACAAAAAATAGCTGGCGTGGTGGTGCACGCCTGTAATCCTAGCTACTCGGGAGGCTGAGGCAGGAGAATCGCTTGAACCTGGGAGCGGAGTGTGCAGTGAGCCAAGATCGTGCCATTACACTCCAGCCTGGGCGATAAGAGCAAAACTCTGTCTCAAAAAAAAAAAAAAAAAAGAAGAAGAAGAAAAAAAAATCGAGATCTAACAACAAAACAGAAAAGTCATTCACAACCCTATTGAGAGGTAAAAAAGAATTTAAATAAGTACATGCTCAAATGATAATGTTGCCTGTTGTATCATTCATATGCCTTAATTGCTCCCTCCCCAGGTGAGAGGCAGGTTCCCAAGACCAGACACTGCCTGAGCCCTATCACCTCTCACTCTTTGTCATGGAATTGCTAGAGGGCCAGCACCTTAAGGGCTGCTGCTTGGTGGCGCCGATGCTGCCTAGGTGGGCGGCAATGTGTCGGGGCCAAAGGAGTGACAGCAGCTGGCAGGTTTCCCCTACCTGACTAGTGCCCTGATTTGTATGTTCTTTGTTTTGAGAAAACACACTCCTCTTGCAAAATAATATTCACCTAAGGAGACATGTACAGGGTAAAGAGGAAAATGACAATAGCCGGTGATGAGAGATGAGGAGTATTAAATGGGGCTGTGTATCCTCCTAGCACCTTGTTCCCTAAGGACAGAGAAAGAGACAAATATAGTTTTAAAACAATAGTCTAGTGAGCTCTATAGGTCCGTGGGTAACTTGCTGGCCATTTAGTTAGTAAACAATAACAATGAAAAGATTTTTGTGGACCTACCTTTTTGATTTCTATTGACAGATGTAATCCTTTCTTATTTTTTTCAGGAAAAATGTCTTCACAAATACAGAAGTGTTTCAAGGAAAAATTGAAGTCACTCCTGCCCACATCCACTGCCCAGTGTAACCGCCCTTAAAGATTGCTGTGTATTTGTGTACTAATTTTTCTGTGTTTATAAAATCATTCATATATTTATTAATAACATGTTTAGAAGAAATCTCTGCATTAACCTCAGGGCACACAGCTGTCTTTGATCGCCCCCAACTCCTCAGAATGTCCTGCCTCCATTTCACTCTCCCACAGCTGACTTTCTCCCATGCTCAGGCCCCCCAAGACCACCTGCTGAAAAACTACTTCCAACCTTAAGCTCAGGCCCTGACTCACAGCCCTTTATTCTAACAGAGCCCCTAGGTGTTTGGGCAGAGGTAGGTGGGTATTACCAGGGAAGCGGGAGGAGGACAATGAGGCCCCTTAAGTTCTTTGTCCTGGCCAGGCAGCTGCCCTCCTGCATTACAGGTCTCCACAGGATAGGTCCCAATTCCCAGCTACTTTCAATTGGTGGGGTGTGGCTTGGCAGGATGGGTTAATGCTCTGCCGCAACTTTCTCACTTTGTAATGGGAGCTGTATGGTAAATTCACCTGATAGTAATAACTTAAGCATATCCTGAGAATGATCCTGTATGGCAGACGCACCTGAATCCTGAATGTGTGTTTGAAGTTCTGAGCTAAGAAATCTGGGGGTGGCCAACACAGAGATTCATTTCTTATTTATGAAGAAGCTGTGAACCACCAGCCGTCCTGTCCCATGGAATGTGGGCTATACAGGGGTTCAAGGCCCTGTGTTTTGGGTTAAATGAAGGCTGCCAGGTGGAGGTTGTTAGGGGGAGGGTGTGAAGTGAAAATACTGTATAAGGCCGGGTGCGGTGGCTCACACCTGTAATCCCAGCACTTTGGGAGGCCAAGGCGGGTGGATCATGGGGTCAAGAGATCAAGACCATCCTGGCCAACATGGTGAAACCCCGTCTCTACTAAAAATACAAAAAAGTTAGCTGGGCATGTTAGCGCGCGCGTGTAGTCCCAGCTACTCGGGAGGCTGAGGCAGGAGAATCGCCTGAACCCAGGAGGTGGAGGTTGCAGTGAGCTGAGACCACGCCACTGCACTCCAGCCTGGCGACAGATCAAGACTCAGTCTCAAAAAAAAAAACCCTCTATAAATTGCATGACTTTATTTTGCAAGTGGTTGTGATTCTCTTGTCCAGCCCACTGCCGTTGGGCCCTGTTCCCCAATTGTAAGCCCCCAATAAAACCTCATGTCTCATTCACTGGCTCTGGGTCTCTTCAGCCTATTGAACCCAGTATTCATCCCCATTGGAGTGTACAGGGGTTCGGCACAACATGAGCATATGACAAAGACCTGGGCTATGAATTTTAACTACCTCTGTCTGGATTCCTCCTTGTTTTTTCTCCTTTACTTTAGGGATGAATGGCCATTTCCCCACGTAAAGAACCAAGTCATCACCTTTTTTTTGTCCTATTTGCTGGGTGGGCAGATTCAGTAACTACTTGTGCCAGGAAACCAAAGTCCATAGAGGCCGCGTGGCTTTGCCAAGGGGAACAACCAGGATGGTGCAGGATAGTTTCACACAGGTAAGGCTCTCATGCTGCAAATCCTTTGCTCTCTCCATGTTATATAAATGGATTTTTAAATTTCACCTTAGGGTGTTGTCTTAATCCGTTTTCTGCTGCTAAAACAGGAGTGACTAACCCGGAGATTCGTTCTTTGTCTATGAGGAACATCTGAGCCACCATCCTGTCCCGTGGAACATGAGCCATATAGGGGTTTGAGGCCCTGAGTTTTGGTCTAGATGAAGGCTACCAGGTGGAGGACGTTAAGAGGAGAGTGTTACGTGAAAACGCTATAGAAACTTCTGAAACAAAGAGAAAAATGTGCGACCCCAATTCACTCTGCTAAAAGGAAAAAATTAAGCTGAAATCTGAGTGCTGCAAGCAGCTGCCTTTTCTTTTGTTCCTAAGCAGATAGCTACAGATAAAAGGTTAAATATCTCCACAGGTAGCTAATCAGTGTTCACCTTTTCTTATGTAAAGTGCCGATTTACTGAGCCTGAGACGAATACATGATTGACTATTCCCTTACCAGCTCCTTTTCTCTTGCAACATGTGGATTCAGTAATGTGACCATGCCCGCCCCCTTTCCCCTCCATCCTGCTTACCCCACCCATCTCCCCCAACTTTTTAAAAGATAGAGTCTCGCCCTGTCACCCAGGCTGGAGTGCAGTCCCGGGTTAAAGCAATTCTCCTGCCTTGGCCTCCTGAGTAGCTGGGACTACAGGTGTGTGCCACCACGCCCGACTAGTTTTATATTTTTAGTAGAGATGGGGTTTCACCATGTTGGCCAGGCTGGTCTTGAACTCCTGACCTCAAATGATCCACCCGCCTCAGCCTCCCAAAGTGCTGGGATTACAGGTGTGACCACCTTGCCAGGCCTGCTTTTCCCCCTTTAAATAATGAAGCCATTAAAATTCTCTTTGGAGAAAGGCACAGACCACAGATTGTTTCTGTGATTCCATTGTTCTTTCTCCCAGGACATTGTCCTTAGTCTTGGCAAAATAAACTTCTGAATTGATTGAGACCTGCCTCAGATACTTTCGTTTTACAAACTGCATGGTCTTTGCAAGCAGTTGCAATTCTCCTGTCCAGCTCACTGCCATTGTACTCTCTCCCTTTTATCTAAGCCCCTAATAAAATCCGAAGTCTCATTTGCTGGCTCTGGGTCACTTCTTTGGCCTCTTGAACCTGGTGGCTTCCCTACTGAGGTTTATAGGGGTTTGGCACAGCATCCACTCTTGAAAGCAGAGCCTAATTACCTCCTAAAGGTCTCACCTCTCTCTTTTTTTTTTTTTTTTTTTTGAGATGGAGTCTCACTCTCACCCAGGCTGGAGTGCAGTGGCACAATCTCAGCTCACTGAAACCTCTGCCTCCCGGGCTCAAGCGATTCTCCTGCCTCAGCCACCCAAGTAGCTGGGATTACAGGCGTACACTACCACGCCTGGCTAATTTTTGTATTTTTAGTAAAGACAGGGTTTCACCATGTTGGCCAGGCTGGTCTCGAACTCCTGACCTCAAATGATCCACCTGCCTTGGCCTCCCAAAGTACTGGGATTACAGGCATGAGCCACCATGCCCAGCAGGTCTCACCTCTTAATACCATCACAATGGCAATTAAATTTCAACATGGGCCAAGTGCAGTGGCTCACACCTGTAATCCCAGCACTTTGGGAGGCCAAGGCAGGTGGATCACTAAAGGCCAGGAGTTTGAGTCCAGCCTGGGCAACATGGCAAAATCCCATTTGTACTAAAAATACAAAACTTAGCTGGGCATGGTGGTGCATGCCTGTAATCTCAGCTACTAGGGAGGCTGAGGCAGGAGAGTCATTTGAACCCAAGAGGTGGAGGTTGCAGTGAGCCAATATCAGGCCACCGCACTCAGCCTGGGTGACAAAGCAAGACTCTGTCTCAAAAAAAAAAAAAAGAAAAAAAAGAAAAAAAATTTGGCTGGCCACGGTGGCTCACGCCTGTAATCCCAGCACTTTGGGAGGCCGAGGCAGGTGAATCACCTGAGGTCAGGAGTTCGAGACCAGCCTGGCCAACATCGTGAAACCCCCCATCTCTACTAAAAATACAAAATATTAGCTGGGTGTGGTGATGGGCACCTGTAATCCCAGCTACTCGGGAGGTTGAGGCAGGAGAATCGCTTGAACTTGGGAGGCGGAGGTTGCAGTGAGCCAAGATCATGCCATTGCACTCCAACCTAAGCAATAAGAACAAGACTCTGCCTAAAAAAAAAAAAAAAAAAAAAATTCAACATGAGCTTTGGAAGGGATACTGAAGCCATAGGACGTAGAAGCCAACTCCCTGCAAACCTCAGTATCTAATGCTTCTAGATTCCCTGCCCTCGCTCAACCTCCAACTCCCCTTCTCTGTGCCTGTCCAGTTTCTTTTTTTTCTTTTCTTTTCTCTTTTTTTTTTTTTTTTTTTTTTGAGATGGGGTGTTGCTCTGTCACCCAGTCTGGAGTGCAGTGGCGTGCTCTCGGCTCACTGCAACCTCTGCCTCCCAGGTTCAAGCAATTCTCATGCCTCAGCCTCCCGAGTAGCTGGGATTACAGGCGCCACCACCACACCTGGCTAATTTTTGTATTTTTAGTAAAGACAGGGTTTCACCATGTTGGCCAGGCTGGTCTCGAACTCCTGACCTCAAATGATCCACCTGCCTTGGCCTCCCAAAGTACTGGGATTACAGGCATGAGCCACCATGCCCAGCAGGTCTCACCTCTTAATACCATCACAATGGCAATTAAATTTCAACATGGGCCAAGTGCAGTGGCTCACACCTGTAATCCCAGCACTTTGGGAGGCCAAGGCAGGTGGATCACTAAAGGCCAGGAGTTTGAGTCCAGCCTGGGCAACATGGCAAAATCCCATTTGTACTAAAAATACAAAACTTAGCTGGGCATGGTGGTGCATGCCTGTAATCTCAGCTACGAGGGAGGCTGAGGCAGGAGAGTCATTTGAACCCAAGAGGTGGAGGTTGCAGTGAGCCAATATCAGGCCACCGCACTCAGCCTGGGTGACAAAGCAAGACTCTGTCTCAAAAAAAAAAAAAAGAAAAAAAAGAAAAAAAATTTGGCTGGCCACGGTGGCTCACGCCTGTAATCCCAGCACTTTGGGAGGCCGAGGCAGGTGAATCACCTGAGGTCAGGAGTTCGAGACCAGCCTGGCCAACATCGTAAAACCCCCCATCTCTACTAAAAATACAAAATATTAGCTGGGTGTGGTGATGGGCACCTGTAATCCCAGCTACTCGGGAGGTTGAGGCAGGAGAATCGCTTGAACTTGGGAGGCGGAGGTTGCAGTGAGCCAAGATCATGCCATTGCACTCCAACCTAAGCAATAAGAACAAGACTCTGCCTAAAAAAAAAAAAAAAAAAAAAATTCAACATGAGCTTTGGAAGGGATACTGAAGCCATAGGACGTAGAAGCCAACTCCCTGCAAACCTCAGTATCTAATGCTTCTAGATTCCCTGCCCTCGCTCAACCTCCAACTCCCCTTCTCTGTGCCTGTCCAGTTTCTTTTTTTTCTTTTCTTTTCTCTTTTTTTTTTTTTTTTTTTTTGAGATGGGGTGTTGCTCTGTCACCCAGTCTGGAGTGCAGTGGCGTGCTCTTGGCTCACTGCAACCTCTGCCTCCCAGGTTCAAGCAATTCTCATGCCTCAGCCTCCCGAGTAGCTGGGATTACAGGCGCCACCACCACACCTGGCTAATTTTTGTATTTTTAGTAAAGACAGGGTTTCACCATGTTGGCCAGGCTGGTCTCGAACTCCTGACCTCAAGTGATCCACCTGCCTCGGCCTCCCAAAGTACTAGGATTACAGGTGTGAGCCACCACGCCCGGCCACCTGTCCAGTTTCAAGGTTAATAAAGGCAAGCTCAGTATACTCCAATTCTTTTCTCAGCTAGAGGCCAGGACCATCCTGACCTGGTTTATAATTTGCTCCTGTTCTCTCCAATTTAGCTCCTGTTCAGGGCCCTGAGGATTAGGTTCCCTCATGGCCCCAGCTCCTGGCCTGCTGACACATTTTGATCTTCCTAGCCTTAAGCTCAGTCATCAAGCTCACCTCTCTGGGCCCTGCATCCCCTGGAACTCCACAATTATCTCTGGCCCTCTGGAACACAAACCCTCACCGCTCCAAATTCAGCTGCACCTTTGCAGGGTGTAGTGGAAACCCAGGCTGGCAAGGACTGTTTCTAAAATCCACATTCTCACCTGTTGTGCTCCCAGAATCCTGCTGCCTAAATATATCCCCTCCTGGTTTCAGAACAGAGACTCACAAACATATATAGATAGGGTCAAAGTGACCTCAGCTTCAAGGTCAAATCAGTCCTTCCCAAATGAAGACTTTGTTTTCCCACAAAAGACAGACTGTTTCCCAAAAGTTTAAAGGATTCCTTGCATCTTGAAATAGCTGAGGCTTTGTTTGTATTTCATGGAAGCCAAAGGAGTGCATTGTACCTGCTGGGCTCCTTGAACATTGGGTTCAATTTTAAATAAGCTAGTAGCACTATGCAATTTGGCCACTAGATGGCAGGACATCTTCACCATGAGTATAACATGACGCTGACTCAGAAAACCCCCAAGTAGTAACACCAGCCAGCCAAACAAAGCAAAAACAACAGCCAGCCAGACAAAGCAAAAGGAATGTACCAAGTTTGGTGAAAGGTCCTCTTCATGTATGAATCTTTTCAAATTTATTCTTATTTTGATAATGATGTTAGCAAATACAATTATGATTATCTAACTTGTTTCCATAGTGATGTCTGTCCTTATTATACCTTCTCTCCACACTTAAGTCTTCTAAGGAAAACCACTCTAATCAGGAAAGAAATCTGAGACTTTTTATGGAAATACAGGGAAAATACAGAGACTCCATTTTTACAGGAAAATGTTTTTCAAAGGAAGTCTCTAGGAATCCTCAGCAAGCTTCCTGAACACAGGTCATTTCAAACAGAAGAAGTAATCCAAACTTCATTTAGGGCAATTACTCACAGTTAAACCTTTACAATAATTAATTTCATGCTAAGTACTTTGAACTCCTTCCAGGAGTGAAGTGGGTATACTGCAAAATTATTTTCCTCTTTTGAGAAGACAAAGTCAGAAGAGACAAAGTAGAGAGGAGGAGACTAGTTCTGGGCATGTAAGTAGGGGTGAAAATTCCAGTGTATTTTCTCATTGCTCTCCACGCGAACAATCTGGAGATGAAGTTGGTTGTTTCCAGAGTCAAAGAATACCAGGAACATCTCCGCAGTGAAACAAGCGGGATTTGTTGTTCACTGAAGGAACCATGGAGCACCTCCAGAAAAGGGTGTTAGAAAGGACTTATTTTAGGATTTGAGTTTGTATTAGGTGGTTTTAGAGAGGATATAAGGAATTAGTGCTATGCTCTAAATTGGATGCTATGAGAGAGTGAGGATAATTCTATTATTGGGAATCCTAATAAGTTTATCTAGGATGAGGCAAGAATACAGACTGAGGCTAACGCCATAATTTGTTTAAAAAAACAAAAGCAGCTGGGCATGGTGGCTCACTCCTGTAATCCCAGCACTTTGGGAGGCCAAGGCTGGAGGATTGCTTGAGGCCAGGAGTTCGAGACCAGCCTGAGCAACATAGCAAGATCCTGTCTCTACAAAAACTAAAAATAAAGCTGGGCGTGGTGGCTCACACCTGTAATCCCAACACTTTGGGAGGCCGAGGCAGGCAGATCACCTGAGGTCAGGAGTTTGACACCAGTCTGGCCAACACGGTGAAACCCCGTCTCTATTAAAAATACAAAAACTAGCTGGGTGTGGTGGCACACACCTGTAATCCCAGCTACTCGGGAGGCTGAGGCAGGAGACTCACTTGAACCTTAGAGGCAGAGGTTGCAGTGAGCTGAGATCAAATCATTGCACTCCAGCCTGGGCAACAGAGCAAGACTCCATCTCAAAAAAATAAATAAATAAAAATAAAAATAAAATAGTCAGATGTGCTGGCGCACACCTTCAGTCCCAGCTACTCCAGAGGCTGAGGCAGAAGGATTTCTCGAGCCTGGGAAATTGAGAATTGAGGCTGCAGTGAGCTATTATCATGCCATTGTACTCCAGCCTGGGGAGCAGAGTGAGACTGTCTCTGAAAGAAAAAAAAAAAAAAAAAAAGCAGTAGTCACTCATATTAGCCAGTCTAGGGGAATATTGGTCATTCCTGTAGCTGAGACAATGTTTATGTTTTTTTTATTTTATTTTACTATTATTATATTTTAAGTTTTAGGGTACATGTGCACAATGTGCAGGTTAGTTACATATGTATACATGTGCCGTGCTGGTGTGCTGCACCCATTAAGTTGTCATTTAGCATTAGGTATATCTCCTAATGCTATCCCTCCCCCCTCCCCCGACAATGTTTATGTTTAATTTAGTTTTTGTTAAAACATTACAGTTTGGTCTTGTTTTTGCCTTGATTGATCATTGTCACAGAGTGGCCTTGTCTGATGTTGCTGTTCTGTGAGATTTCTCGTGTTCAACAGCAGATCACCATGGCCCAGGTGTGAATGCAGGGACAGCAACACTAAGGCTGATGCCTTGCTCTGTTTTCCTTTTGGCCAAGGGCAGACTGCAGTCAGCCTGCAGAAACTTCATCCTTGATATCCAGATTTTCACCATAGCCAAGACTTTGCTTTAGAAACTATTTGCAGAGAATGTAATCTAAATTTGGAGTATTGATAGTTTCTCCTGCTCCTTTTGTTGCAGGGTAAATTGTTGAATCCTCTGATTTGTTAATGGTCACAGAATATCATTTAAAACTGATGGGGATTAGGGGTGTCGGCTCAGGCCTGTAGTCCAAGCACTTTGGGAGGCCAAGGCAGGAGGATTGCTTGGGTACAGGAGTTTCAGACCACCCTGGGCAGCACAGTGAGACCCCTCCTGTCTCTACAAAATAAAAAAAATTACCCAGGCATGGTGGTATGCACTGGTAGTCCCAGCTTTTCAGGAAGCTGAGGTGGAAGGATCGCTTGATCCTGGGTGGCTGAGGCTGCAATGAGCTATGATCGCACTATTGTATTCTGGCCTGGGCAACAGAGTGAGACCCAGTCTCAAAAATAAAAATAGGGCCGGGCGCAGTGGCTCACACCTGTAATCCCAGTACTTTGGGAGGCCCAGGTGGGTGGATCACTTGAGGTCAGGAGTTCAAGACCAGTCTGGTTAACATGGTGAAACCCTGTCTCTACTAAAAATACAAAAATTAGTCGGGTGTGGTGGCACATGCCTGTAATCCCAGCTACTCTGGAGGCTGAGGCATGAGAATCGCTTGAACCTGAGAGATGGAGGTTGCAGTGAGCCGAGATCGGGCTGCTGCACTCCAGCCTGGCGACAGAGCAACACTCCGTCTCAAAAAAAGCCAAACCAAAACAAACAAAAAAACTGATGGAGTTCAAGACACGACACCTCTCCCCAAAATAAGAGTGTAGACTACCAGATTATGCCACCCCATATTATGCCTGTTGGGCATAATAATTATCTTGAGAAACAAGAGACAAAGGAGAAGAAACTCTGAAAGCAAGAGTAGAAGTTACCCGCTCCCCTCCCCGACACCTTTTTTTAGCCCCAAACCTTAGAAGACAGAAGTTACCCTTTTGTAGGAGAAATTTACATGCATATAAAAAATCTCCATTTGTAAGGGTTTCTCCCACTGTGCACCAGAATAAGAATGGTGACTCTAAATTACTGGAGACTCTTATCAATGGAGAAGGCAATGGACTTAAATCTGCATTTTTGTTTTTTGCTTACTCATGAGTTTATTTGTTTTGTAGTACATAGATGCAGCCAGGAGTATTTAGTATAGCGTAAATTCCCCCTTGGCAGCTTAGGAGGTAATCAACGACTATGTGATTTCCCATAACAAGCTAGGCTAATGAGTTTAAACTAGTTTGTCTTTCAGAGTGAAGTGTTTGTTATGACTTTTGTTAGGGTATGAGGCATGTTTTGGACCATGTTTGCCAGTGGTATTATCTTTAATGAGGGAATTGCAACTTACATAGTATCCGTGAAAAGGGAGTCAGTTATGTCTTTTGGGAGTTTGTTTGTTTAATTGTAAATAAGCTTTTGTGTTCTGTGTTTTGGAGGTTTCTGGGTAGAATTTTTCCAGGGAAACATGATCCACTAGGGGGATGATACTTTTAAAGATCTGAAAGTGTCTCACAATTATACTAAATACACAAGATAAATTAGGATGTAGGAGACCACTGTAAGCCCAATATCCGTATAAAGTGTAGTACCCTAATTAGGAGCTAGACTGTTGTATAAATATTATGTATGACAATAGGAGTAAGCCATTTTCATGTCCTTTGAGGTAGACAGATTTTTGAGTTGGGTTAAACACCTTAGCAAAGCAGAATGACATGTTTCTGGAGAATAAACTGACTATGGTGGTCAGGAGGGCCTAACTATTATTGTCTACTTCTGATTGGCTAGGTCTCGCTGATAGTATTATAATAACCTTAGCAGAGGCATTCTAGTAATCTGAGGTCAGAGTCCATTTTATACAAGGCTGCAGGATTAATGATATGAGGGAAGATTAAATGACAGAAGGGGCCTATAAAATGGAATCTGCGTTTTTGTTTTTGTTTTTTCTTTTTTGAGACGGAGTTTTGCTCTTGTTGCCCAGGCTGGAGTGCAATGGCACGGTCTCGGCTCATCGCAACGTCCACTTCCCAGGTTCAAGCGATTCTCCTGCCTCAGCCTCCCGAGCAGTTGGGATTATAAGCACGTGGCACCACGCCTGGCTAATTTTGTGTATTT
Source organism: Pongo pygmaeus (assembly GCF_028885625.2). Lineage (NCBI taxonomy): Eukaryota > Metazoa > Chordata > Mammalia > Primates > Hominidae > Pongo > Pongo pygmaeus. The sequence continues at coordinate 119,873,519 of NC_072396.2, read as the reverse complement.
TTAATAGAGACAACGTTTCACTGTGTTAGCCAGGCTGGTCTGGATCTCCTGACCTCATGATCCACCCGCCTCGGCCTACCAAAGTGTTGGGATTACAGCCATGAGCCACCATGCCCAGCAGTGCCTTCTTAAGTGTTTAAAGGAATTGCTAGTAGATTATTGTCAGCAGGATCTGGTGGAAGATGTTAGATCCAGCAATCAGTTTAATTCAAAGCAGTATCTAGGGCCTGTGAAAAACATGAGGTGATAGAAGACAACCATAAGGATTCAAAATAATAGGATGAAGATAAGTGTGGGTTATATTAGTGTTCTAGAGGGTGTCCTAGTGTAATAATAGGTAATCATAGTAGAAGAACAAAGGACAGAAAAGAATGTTGAAGAATCAGAAAATTAATCTTGTTCCGCTGTCTTAGGTGGAACTTCTGAAGTCAGCAGCTAGTTTTGTCTGGCGCAAAAGCTGTCCACTTCTGTAGTCAGTGTCAGGATTCCTAAGAATCCCCAGTTTAAGGTCTTCAGATAAAATGGATGTCCATTAGTGTAGGAAGAGGTGACGTGTATCTTTTAAGTTAAATATTTTGTATACTCTTAAAAATCTAAGTATCGATGGCCGGGTGTGGTGGCTCACGCCTGTAATCCCAGCTACTGGGGAGGCTGAGGCAGGAGAATCGCTTGAACCCAGGAGGCAGAGGTTGCAGTGAGTGGAGATCGCGCCATGGCACTCCAGCCTGGGCAATAAGAGTGAAACTCCGTCAAAAAAAAAAATGAAACACACACACACACACACACAAAACACTAAGTATCAACACCTTGGAGTTTTACTGATATATCAACTTCTTAACAGTACTGAAAAGACTTTTTTTTTTTTTTTTTTTTTGATGGAGTTTCGCCCTTTCACCCAGGCTGGAGTGCAGTGGCACAATCTCGGCTCACTGCAACCTCCGTCCCCCAGGTTCAAGTGATTCTCCTGCCTCAGCCACCCAAGTCGCTGGGATTACAGGCACGCGCCACCATGCCTAGCTAATTTTTGTATTTTTAGTAGAGACACGGTTTCACCACATTGGCCAGGCTGGTCTCGAACTTCTGACCTCAGGTGATCCACCTGCCTTGGCCTCTGAAAGTGCTAGGATTACAGGCGTGAGCCACCGTGCCCAGCACAAGAAGACATTTTTTTTTAATCAAGGTTCAGGGAAGTTGTATTTCTGTTGCCTATTTCATAAGACCAGATCTCCAGGTTGCGGATCATGCAGAGGATGTTTAGGTACGTACTTTGAAAATGCACTTTGTCGGTCATAATGCTGGAGGTATTATATGAGTCTCTTGGAATATTCAGCCACATTAGACTGTAAATCAGTAGTATCTGGGATTGGAAGTGAAATTCCCAAATGCATGAAGCAGGCTTTTATTAACTTAGAAGTTGATAACCTGTGGATCTTTGAGAGCTTTGATCTCATTGTCATCAGGGCTAATGACAGTTCTCTGGGCCTGGGAAGTCCAAGGATTTTTGAAAGCTTTGATAATTATAATTTGAGAATTCTATTAATTGTCTTTATTTTTTTATGAATTTGAGCATGGCAAGGATAGAGGAATTTTTGAGTAAAATGTAATATGTTAAGGGAGTAAAATGTAATATGTTAAGGGATTTAAAAATAATGATACCAACAAGATGTGTGTCCCTGTTACTAGGGAGATACCTCGAGACTTCCCACGTCAGGAGCACAAAAGCAAGCAATTAAAAAAATCACTACATTCAGTTCTATAGCAAGGTGAGGACTCAACCAACCATAAGAATAGACCATGATAACCAGAACACACTCACAACCCACTTGGAGAGGTTTAAAATGGGCCTCAAGGCTGTAGTTCCTGCCCATTTCCTACCCTAATAGTCTTGCAAGATTGCACAACTGCAGGTAGGACACTTCCTTGAAAACATCTTGGACAATATCTCTCAAAATTGCCCCACCATTGTTGGTTCAGTATTGTGGCCAATCTATCTCTGCTACTGAGAGAGAAATCATGAAGCATTTTGGCTGAAATGTTATTATGATTATCTTCTTGGATAATGGCAAAACATCTCCCAGTTTTCAAATTCACCATTTCAGTCATGAGGGTTCTTGGAGAGGTCAGAAAATCTCTTTGTTTCTAAACCATTGTGATGTTATGAACTATCTTAAAATCACAAGTTTACTATAAACATAGAAATCTTCTTTTACATTTTGTCAGTTGATAAGTCTGGGCCAAGACAATCAATTTAGCCATCTGTTTTGCAAATTATTAGTTGTTGTTTTTCAGAGACAAGGTCTAGCTTTGTCACCCAGACTGGAGTGAAGTGGCAAAATCATGGCTCACTGCAGCCTCAAACTCCTAGGCTCATGTGATCCTCTCGCCTTAGCCTCCCAAGTAGCTGGGACCACAGATGCTTGCCACCACATCTGGCTTGTAGTTCTTTTATGAGATGATCCCTCAGGTGTGGCCACTAGAGGAGATATCAGAGAGGCTCAGAAGTAAAACAGTTTATTTACTCACAGGTTGTACAGACAGGAGGCCAGGTACGTCATGCAGGGCCACATGGGAAAGACATCAGGGTGGTCTGAAGGCAGAAGACACGAGCAAGGGGAAGATTTAGGCCATGACTTTTACTGGGACTTCCATACAATAGGCAATGCAGGGCAGGGTGAACAGTTTATGACTGGCTAGTTTGAATAACTGCCTTGGGCTTTGGGCTACATAAGGATGGTTTCCAGTTGCTTGGTACCTGGCCCTAGTGTCAGAAGTGTCCTAACCCGAGTGACTGCATCTTGAATAAAGGCCAAATAAAGCCAAACCTGCTGGGTTACATTCCCAGGAGGTTGGGAACTCTTGGTCACAAGATGTTTATGGTTGAGGGGACAAGTTAAGGAGGCTAACTACATAAGATCCAGAACTTAAGGAAATGTCCTGATGTCCCAATATCTTAACAAAATGCACTCTTAGTTTAAGAATACATTTCACTTTTTAAAAATTTTTGTTTATTCATCTATGTTTTTGATGGAGTCTTGCTATGTTGCCCAAGCTGAAGAGCAATGGCGTGATCTCGGCTCACTGCAACCTGTGCCTCCCAGGTTCAAGCAATTCTCCTGCCTCAGCTTTCCAATTAGCTGGGATTACTGGCGCCTACCACCATGCCCAGCTAATTTTTGCATTTTTAGTAGAGACGGGGTTTCACCATGTCGGCCAGACTGGTCTCGAACTCCTGACCTCAAGTGATCCACCTGCCTCGGCCTCCCAAAGTGCTGGGATTACTGGGGTGAGCTACCATGCCTGGCCAATTTCACGTTAAAGATAATAGTATACCCATAAATTCCTGCTGAAATCAATAGTTATACAAGAGAATAACAATGCTACTATCCGGTCACAACCTGATCACAAGCCTTTGTAATAAAGCACATAAGACCATTATTCTTAGCTCTATTATCCTATCTAACCAAGCATTGTATTTGAGGTGATTTCGTTCCTCCTCTTGCTTTCTGAGGACACCCTACTCTGCAATAGAGTAGTCTCTAATCAGAGTATAGTGAACTATCTTTACTTCACTATACTCTGCGACTTGCCCTGAATTTTTTCTTGCATGAGATCCAAGAACCCGCTCCTTGGGATCTGGAACAAGACCCTTTTTCCAGTAACAGTAGGATGATTAGGAAGAGGAATGTGGACCGGGCATGGTGGCTCACTCCTGTAATCCCAGCACTTTGGGAGGCCGAGGCGGGCAGATCACCTAAGGTCGAGAGTTCGAGACCAGCCTGACCCACATCGAGAAACTCCGTCTCTACTGAAAATACAAAATTAGCCAGGCGTGGTGGTGCATGCCTGTAATCCCAGATACTTGGGAGGCTGAGGCAGGAGAATTGCTTGAACCTGGGAGGTGGAGGTTGCGATGAGCTGAGATCACGCCATTGCACTCCAGACTGGGCAACAAGAGCAAGAACTCATCTCAAAAAAAAAAAAGAAGAAGAAGAAGAAGAGGAATGTGGCCTCCTGGGGTATCTGGGCCAAACAGGGGAGGTATGGCTCTGGATTGGTTAGTTTGCATATTAAAGATGCTCCTGGCTGGGACTTTGTTATTTTTAAGACTTGGCTAGCCCCAGGAGGGGCAGTCTCCCCCTAGTCAGAAAGGTTTTTAAAAATGTCAAAACATCATAATACACAGAAAATGTAAAATGTTTATAATACAAAATGTGAACTGATTTAGTTTCTATGAGAAGCTTATATTTTAAGGACAAACTTAAGTCTGTGATAGGTTATCCTGTTTAGCAATTTTTAGTTTTACTTTTTATGTTTGAACCATTAATGAATACAATTAAATCAGGGTTATTTAAGAAAGTCTCTGGATCAAGCTTCTCCAACCCGTGGCCTGTGGGCTGCGTGAGGCCTGGAACGGCTTTGAATGCGGCCCAACACAAATTCCTAAGCTTTCTTAAAACATTACGTGATTTTTTTTTTTTTGCTTTTTTTTTTTTAAGCTCCTCAGCTATCATTAGTGTTAGTGTATTTTATGTGTGGCCCATGACAATTCTTCTTCCAATGTGGCCCAGGGAATCCAAAAGATTAGACACCCCTGATCTAGAAGATCTGTCCAGGGCTCAGATACTCAGATAATCTCCTAAAAGAGGTAAGCCACCATGGAGTTTTACTTTTTCTGGTAAAGGAAGGAATATTTAATTATCATATTTTCTTTTCTTTTCTTTTCTTTTTTTTTTTTTTTCTTGAGATGGGGTCTGGCTCTGTTGCCCAGGCTGGAGTGCAGTGGCACGATCTCAGCTCACTTCAACCTCTGCCTTCCGGGCTCAAGTGATTCTCATGTCTCAGCCTCCCAAGTATCTGGGACTACAGGTGCATGCCACCTTGCCCGGCTAATTTTTTTGCATTTTTGGTAGAGATGGGGTTTTGCCATGTTGCCCAGGCTGATCTCAAACTCCTGAGTCAAGTGATCTGCCCGCCTCAGCCTCCCAAAGTGCTGGGATTACAGGCCTGAGCCACTGCGCCTGGCCATATTTTCTTTATGTATGATTAACTTAAGTTAAACTCTTTAGATTTGTAAAGTTGATTATTATCATTATTACCATCACCATTATTACTAAGTTTAGCAGAGAAAAGCTCTCATAACAGTTTTTACTTAATAGTTAGAGAAATTTACTCTTATTGTCTTTTATAGGATTGAGGAACAAATCTTTGTGTTACTTAGAGCTGCTATAACAAAGTATCATAGAGTGGTGGCTTATAAACAACAGAAATTTATTTCTCACAGTGCTAGAGGCTGAAAGTCTGAGATCAGGGTACCGGCTTGGTTGGAAGACAGGGTCTTGCTTTGTTGCTCAGGCTGGAGTGCAGTGTCAAGATCATGGCTCACTGCAGCCTCCACCTCCCGGGCCCAACCAAGCCTCCCACCTCAGCCTCTCAAGTAGCTGGGACTACAAGTGTGTGCCGCCACGTCCGGCTAAATTTTTTTTTTTTTTTGTAGAGACAGGGTCTCCCTATGTTGCCAGGGCTGGTATCCAACTGCTGGGCTCAAGGGATCCTCCTGCCTCGACTTCCCAAAGTGCTGGGAGTACGTGCATGAGCCACTGCAACCAGGAAGTATGGTTGGTTATTGTTAGGGCTCTCTTCCAGGTTGCATATTGCTGACTTCTTTTTTTTTTTATTTATTTATTTTTATTTTTTTGAGATGGAGTCTCACTCTGTCGCCCAGGCTGGAGTACAGTGGTGCAATCTTGGCTCACTGCAAGCTCCGCCTTCCGGGTTCACGCCATTCTCCTGCCTCAGCCTCCCCAGTAGCTGGGACTACAGGCACCCACCACTGCGCCCAGCTAATGTTTTGTATTTTTAGTAGAGACGGGGTTTCACCATGGTCTCAATCTCCTGACCTTGTGATCCGCCCGCCTCGGCCTCCCAAAGTGTTGGGATTACAGGCGTGAGCTATCGCGCCCGGCCCGCCCGCATATTGCTGACTTCTTGTGTCACATGGCAGAAAGAGGGAGAGAGAGCTCTCTGGGAGTCCCTTTGATAAGCGTACTAATCCCATGATGGTATCATGGTATGATGATACCATCATATGGTATGATGATCACCATCATATGGTATGATCATCATCATGGTATGATCCCATGATGGTATGATGGTATCATTAAGCGTACTATACCCATGATGATATCATGGCTTAACTGCCTCCCAATGGCTCCACCTCCTAATACCGTCATGTTGGCGGTTCAGAGTTCGACATATGAATTTTGGGGAGACATAAACATTCAGTCTATTATTATTACCTGATGAACATTTTAGGAACCCAAAATATGGTTTAGGTATAAAAGACATCTTAATAGTTTTATAATTTTGAATTTAGATCATGAATTCAGGAAAGGCAAAATCAAGAATAATTGTTAAAGGAGAAAAGGTGTAAGTCATAAATATCTAAAAACAAGAAATATTTACAGTCAATGATATAAAACCATGCTAGATTATACTAAGGCTAAAGCTGTAATTCGCCCCCCACTTCGTAATAAAAGCAAAAAGCAGTAGCAATCACTCATATTAGCCAGGAGAAGGGGATATTTGTTAATTTCTGTGGCTTGGACGTGTTTTGTCTGTGTTCAGACATGGTTATGCAGTGGTCCTCCTTTTTGTCTCACTTCATTACCATTACAGAGGGACCTTGCCAGATGTTGGTACTCTTTGAAATTGTTTATGCTCACAGGAGAACAACAAAGTCTAGCTGTGAGTGCCACGCTAACTCCTACATGTCCGGGATTATTTTTCTCTTTCTCATCACTGTGATAGGAAAAATTGGTGATGCTGTTTTATTGGTGATATGTGTTACATACATTTTAAGTATAAGCTGTCAAGACTTACAAGGAGCCCCCTTTTGTGAAATCTAATGAACATATCATGGTTTGTTTGTATTTTTGGGGAGGCGGGGCGGGGTGAATATGTGCTGTCAAAGTGGGCACAAACATATCATGCTGTTGAAACAGGATTTTAAGGAGAGCAAACCCGGGTGAAATCTGGACAAGAACAAATCTGCAGAATTTTGTTTTAACCTCTCTGGGCCCTATTAACTTCCAGTCAAACTTGTAATAAAACTAAAGCTAAAGCATCACTTTCACATCGAGGACCTTGCTCACCATCACCTACCCACCCCACGCTCATTCCACCACTGTCAAAGTGTACCCTTTCTGACTTTGTGCTCCTACCTGCTGTAAACTTCCATCGAAACACTTTATTTCATGGTGTTTGTGTCCCTCTAGAGTCCTACACTACTCTAGAACTCAAAGAAAAGAACATATCTCATTCATCTTATTCAGGCCTTAGACAAAATCCTGGGACAAGAAAGTACTCAATATTATTTAATTAATTAACTATTAATGAAACATGTTTTAACAGAAGACATGACAGAAAATATGACTTTGAAAACTTCATCCACATGAAGTACCTTCTTTTGTTTTTTTTAGACAGGGTCTTGCTCTGTCGCTCAGGCTGGACTGCAGTGGTGTGATCATAGGTCAGTGCAGCCTTGAACTCCTAGACTCAAGTGATCCTCTCTCGTCAGCCTCCCAAGTAGCTGGGACTACAGTTGTGCACCACCATGTCTGACTAATTAAAAAAAATTAATTTTAGAGATCGAGTCTCATTGTGTTGCCCAGGTTTGTCTTGAATTCCTGTACTCAAGTAATCCGCCCACCTCAGCCTGCCAAAGCCCTGGGATCACATGTGTGAGCCACCATGCCCAGTCTACATGAAGAATTTTGAATAAAAAGTGACAAGAGAGGAAGAAGACTGAAGTTATAAGTTCTTCACTTAGGGACATTTTGCAAAACGAACGAAATCTGATAAATTCCTCATGAGTCACTGCAAGCCTCCAAACCTGGTGTTTAATGCTTTATTATAAAAATTTTGTACAAATGCTATTTGTTTCCAGTAAGGGGTTGTCATTTCCACCTCATTGGTCCTTTTTGTGTACCTTCCCATGCAGTGTTCCCAGGAAGATATATGTAGGTATACAAAGAGCAGAGGACCTATTTCCACTAAATAAGCAATGATTGCTTTTATCTTATTATGAACATGATGCATATATATGCAAATATATATGTATTTGTTCTTTTTTTTTTTTTTTTTTTGAGACGGAGTCTTGCTCTGTCGCCCAGGCTGGAGTGCAGTGGCGCAATCTCGGCTCACTGCAAGCTCCGCCTCCCAGATTCACGCCATTCTCCTGCCTCAGCCTCCCGAGTAGCTGGGACCACAGGTGCCCGCTACCACACCCTGCTAATTTTTTTGTATTTTTAGTAGAGACGGGGTTTCACCGTGTTAGCCAGGATGGTCTCGATCTCCTGACCTCGTGATCCGCCCGTCTCGGCCTCCCAAAGTGCTGGGATTACAGACATGAGCCACCGCGCCCGGCCTGTTCTTGTTTTTGAGACAGAGTCTCACTTTGTTTCCCAGGCTGGAGTGCAGTGGCACAATCACGGCTCACTGCAGCTTCAAACTCCTAGGATCAAGCAATCCTCCTGCTTCAGTCTGTTGAGTAGCTGGGACCATAGGTGTGTACCACCACACTCAGCTAATTTTTACATTTTTTGTAGAGATGAGGTCTTGCTTTGTTGCCCAGGCTGGTCTTGAACTCTTGGGCTCAAGCGATCCCCCCACATCAGCCTCCTAAATTGCTGGGATTACATGTATGAACCACCGTGCCTGGCCCATATATTAATAATATAATAAAATATATTATGAAAAATGATCTCTAAACCTATCACCTGGAGGTAACCACTAGCAGTATGTTGGTTTATCTTCTTCTTGGCCTTTTTATACTATGTGTGTGTATCCACAGACATACACACACATTTAAACCAAAACCTTCCTTATTCAGTTGGCCACGGCCATAATGACACTCTTCTATACAGAACTCTCATCCTTCACATCGAATGCCAGGGAAATATTTCCTCAGCAGTTTCTTCTCTGATTCCATCCACTGCAGCCATAATGAAGAGGAATATAGAGACCAAATCCACCTCAGGAGCACAGGAATACTGAAAGCAATGGAGAGAAGATGGAAATTCTGGCCAGCTGCTTACTAGGACAACATCAAATCAAGGCCACCACTACACATAAAATACAAGAAAACTAGTAGTGAGAAGCCATTTTCTTTCCCTTTAAAAACTAAAACAACAAAATCATTACAACATGCAATTATGAACCTTTTTCAGGGTCTTCTCCTTTATTTTTTTATTTTTTATTTTTTTGAGACAGAGTCTTGCTCTGTCACCCAGGCTGGAGTGCAGTGGCATGATCTAGGCTCACTGCAACCTCCGCCTCCCGGGTTCAAGCAATTCTCCCTCTTCAGCCTCCCGAGTAGCTGGGACCACAGGCATGCACCACCACACCTGGCTAACTTTCATATTTTTATTAGAGACAAGGTTTCATCATATTGGCCAGTCTGGTCTTGAACTCCTGACCTCAAGTGATCCACCGCCTCAGCCTCCCAAAGTGCTGGAATTACAGGTGTAAGCCACCGTACCCAAGCTTCTTCTTTATTTTTGTTTGGAAACTATTTAGTTTATGTAAGAATTCCTAGAGGTTATAAGGCTTTCTGGACTAAATGCCCAAGAGACTCCTGAGGTGTACACCAGACACTATTTGATTCCTTGTTACTGTGGCATGTAGTTCCAGGCACTACTAACAGCCACTCATGCCATGGTGGTTCTGGGAAGTCCAAATATACATTGAAGGCCAGAGAGTTGGGTATTGTCCATCCAGGGTATTGTGAGCCTTCAAACCACTTCTGTCACATAGCTGAAAATATGCCTTTAGGGTCTTCTCTTCTGCACCTCCTAGGCACTTTTCTCAAACCTATCCAAAGATTAGAATTTGGCTTTTCTTTTCTTTCTTTCTTTTTTTTCTTTTTCTTTCTTTTTTTTTTTTTTTTTTTTTGAGACAGAGTCTTGCTCTATCACCCAGGCTGGAGTGCAGTGGCACAAACTCAGCTCACTGCAACCTCTGCCCCCTGGGTTCATGCGATTCTTGTGCCTGAGCCTCCCAAGTAGCTGGGATTACAGTCGTGCCACCATGTCCGGCTAATTTTTTTGTATTTTTAGTGGAGACAGAGTTTCGCCATGTTGGTCAGGCTGGTCTCGAACTTCTGACCTCAGGTGATCCACCTGCCTCAGCCTCCCAAAGTGCTGGGATTACAGGCGTGAGCCACCATGCCTGACCTGAATTTGGCTTTTCTATATGAGACCATGTCTTAGCTCAGGCTGCTATAATAACGTACCATAGACTGGGTGGCTTAAATAACAGAAATTTATTTCTCACAGTTCTGGAGGCTGGAAAAATTCAAGAACAAAGTGCTAGCCAGGCTGGGCATGGTGTCTCATGCCTGTAATCCCAAAACTTTGGGAGGTGAAGCAGGAAGATCACTTGAGGCCAGGAGTTCGAGACTAGCCAGGACAACATCGAGAGACCCCATATCTACAACAACAAAAAGTACTAACCAATTTGGGTCCTAGTGAGAGCCCCCTCTTGGCTTGCAGAAGGTCATCTTCTTGCTGAATTATCACATGGTAGATGTAGAAAGAGCAGAGACGGAGAAAGACACAGAGAGAGAGAGAGAGACCTCATGTCTTATCCTTTTAAGGGCATTAATCCCAGGATTGGGGCTCCACCCTCATGTTCTCATCTAAACCGAATTACCTGCCAAGGTCCTACCTCCTAATACCATCACATGGCAGGGAGGTGTTTCGGCCTTTAACTTACAAATTTTGAGGGGATACAAATATTTAGTCCGTAACAGACCTCTAAGTAAAATTTCACTTGAAAAATTGGTTCCATGGCTGGGCGTGGTGGCTCACGCCTGTAATCCCAGCACTTTGGGAGGCTAAGGCAGGTGGATCACAAGGTCAGTAGATCAAGACCATCCTGGTCAACATGATGAAACCCCGTCTCTACTAATATACAAAAAAAAAAAAAAATTAGCCGGGTGTAGTGGCATGCACCTGTAGTCCCAGCTACTCAGGAGGCTGAGGCAGGGAGCCTCCTCCCGCTTGAACCCGGGAGTCGGAGGTTGTGGTGAGCCAAGATCACACCACTGCACTCCAGCCTGGTGACAGAGTGAGACTGCATCTCAAAAAAAAAAATTCGTTCTATGGTTATAATTTAGCCAACAGAATCCACAGTTCCAGGCAATCGTAATATATCATTTTTACCCAATCAATTTACAAACGGCTTATATCATTTTGCTCTAGTACTCTGTTTCATTTTACATTGTTATTGGTTTCTTGCACTTTGGATGTGGTAGGTAATTCACTGAACTTCCCCTTTTCCAGGACATTATTGTTTCTGTTCATCATTAGATGCCATCTTGCATTTCATAGTCTCTATCACCTGATGTAAAAATTACCATTATTGGCTCCTAGTCCAATAACCTCTTTTACTAAGACCAGGCTTACCTTTCTAACCTTTCCTAAGGTATATTGGGGCATTTTAACTAGAATCAATAGTTTCCAGTACCTGTGTCTCATACCTGGGAGGCAATGGATATGATCACAGCCATCTCCCCTCTCTGTGCCAAAGAAATTTATGGGACTGATGGCTGGATCCACAGTCTAAATAATCAAAATGAAGAGTGTTTCCAACCTTTTGTTCACCGGATCCATCAGTAAGAGTGCAGTCTCCTCTGCTCTTGAAACCCATGAGAGGCCAGGTGCAGTGGCTCAGGACTATAATTTTCTGTCTCATTGATCTGTCTAATATTGACAGTGGGATGTTAAAGTCTCCCACTATTATTATGTTGCAGTCTAAGTCTCTTTGTAGGTCTCTAAGAACTTGCTTTATGAATCTGGGTGCTCCTGTATTGGGTGCGTACATATTTAGGATAGTTAGCTCTTCTTGTTGCATTGATCCCTTTACCACTGTGTAATGCCCTTCTTTGTCTTTTTTGATCTTTGTTGGTTTAAAGTCTGTTTTATCAGAGACTAGGATTGCAACCTTTGCTTTTTTTTGCTTTCCATTTCCTTGGTAAATATTCCTCCATCCCTTTATTTTGAGCCTACACGTGTCTTTGCATGTGAGATGGGTCTCCTGAATATGGCACACCGATGGGTCTTGACTCTTTGTCCAATTTGTCAGTCTGTGTCTTTTAATTGGGGCATTTAGCCCATTTACATTTAAGGTTAATATTGTTATGTGTGAATTTCATCCAGTCATTATGATGCTAGCTGTTTATTTTGACTGTTAGTTGATGCAGTTTCTTCATGGTGTCAGTGGTCTTTACAATTTGGTATGTTTTTGCAGTGGCTGGTACTGGTTATTCCTTTTCATGTTTAGTGCTTCCTTCAGAAGCTCTTGTAAGTCAGGCCTGGTGGTGACAAAATCTCTCAGCATTTGCTTGTCTGTAAAGGATTTTATTTCTCCTTCACTTATGAAGCTTAGTTTGGCTGGATATGACATTCTGGGTTGAAAATTCTTTTCTTTAAGAATGTTGAATATTAGCTGGGCATGGTGGCTCACGCCTGTAATCCCAGCACTTTGGGAGGCCGAGGCAGGTGTATCATCTGAGGTTGGGAGTTGAGACCAGCCTGGCCAACATGGAGAAACCCTGTCTCCAGTAAAAATACAAAACTGGCTGGGCGTGGTGGCGCATGCCTGTAATCCCAGCTACTTGGGAGGCTGAGGCTGGAGAATCACTTGAACCCAGGAGGTGGAAGTGGCGGTGAGCCGAGATTGCGCCATTTCTTTCCAGCCTGGGCATCAAGAGCGAAACTCTGTCTCACAAAAAAATAAAAACAGAATGTTGAATATTGGCCCCCACTCTCTTCTGGCTTGTAGGTTTTCTGCTGAGAGATCTGCTGTTAGTCTGATGGGCTTCCCTTTGTGGGTAACCTGACCTTTCTCTCTGGCTGCCGTTAACATTTTTTCCTTCATTTCAACCTTGGTGAATCTGACAATTATGTGTCTTGGAGTTGCTCTTCTCATGGAGTATCTTTGTGGTGTTCTCTGTATTTCCTGAATTTGAATGTTGGCCTGTCTTGCTAGGTTGGGGAAGTTCTCCTGGATAATACCCTGAAGAGTGTTTTCGAACTTGCTTCCATTCTCCCAGTCACTTTCAGGTACACCAGTCAAACGTAGGTTTGATCTTTTCCATGGTCCCATACTTCTTGGAGGCTTTGTTCGTTCCTTTTCATTCTTTTTTCTCTAATCTTGTCTTCATGCTTTATTTCATTAAGTTGATCTTCAATCTCTGATATCCTTTCTTCTACTTGATGATTCAGCTATTGATACTTCTGTATGCTTCACAAAGTTCTCGTGCTGTGTTTTTCAGTTCCGTCAGGTAATTCATGTTCTTCTCTAAACTGATTATTCTAGTTAGCAATTCGTCTAACCTTTTTTCAAGGTTCTTAGTTTCCTTGCATTGGGTTAGAACGTGCTCCTTTAGCTTGGAGGAGTTTGTTATTACCCACCTTCTGAAGCCTACCTCTGTCAATTCATCAAACTCATTCTCCGTCCAGTTTTGCTCCCTTGCTGGCACGGAGTTGTGATCCTTTGGAGGAGTAGAGGCATTCTGGGTTTTGGCATTTTCAGCCTTTTTGCACTGTTTTTTTCTCATCTTCATGGATTTATTTACCTTTGGCCTTTGATGTTGGTGACCTTCGGATGGGGTTTTTGTGTGGATGTCCTTTTTGTTGATGTTGATGGTATTCCTTTCTGTTTGTTAGTTTTCCTTCTAACAGTCAGGCCCTTCTGCTGCAGGTCTCCTGGAGTTTGCTGGAGGTCCACTCCAGATCCTGTTTTGCTGGGTATCACCAGTGGAGGTTGCAGAACGTGCTCCTCCATGCAGAAGATTGCTGCCTGTTCCTTCCTCTGGAAGTTTCATCCCAGAGGGGCACCTGCCAGATGCCAGCTGGAGCTCTCCTGTATGAGATGTCTGTCAACCCCTGCTGGGAGGTGTCTCCTAGTCAGGAGGCATGGGGGTCAAGGACCCACTTGAGGAGGCAGTCTGTCCATTAGCAGAGCTCGAGCACCATGCTGGGAGATCTGCTGCTCTCTTTTTTTCTACTTTTATAATGTCAAAAGCAAAGACTTTTTTCCACTCTTATTGAACTGAGTTATCTTCCAAAGTTGTAATATCTATACAAACTCAAATCGTTATTTAAAAAGTGTTAAATATCATGCATGAATGAGTATTTTCAAGTCTGGAAAGACTGTTAGAAATTTAATTGAAGGCTTCCATAGCAGGCTGAACTTGAGCATGAGGGACCACCTGGTATCCTAAATTTTCTCCTCTGCCTCACAATTGTGTTGAATACATTGTGACTCAGTAATGTTAGCAACATCAAAGAACTCATCATCAGACAAGTTTAGTCTCTAGATTTTCTTTTCTTTTCTTTCTTTCTTTCTTTTTTTTTAATTTTTTTTTTTTTTTTTTTTTTTTTTTTTTTTTTTTTTTTTTTTGAGAGAGAGTCTCACTCTGTCACCCAGGCTGGAGTGCAGTGGTGTGATTTTTTTTTTTTTTTTTTTTTTTTTTTTTTTTGAGATGGAGTTTCTCTCTTGTTGCCCAGGCTGGAGTGCAATGGCGCAATCTCGGCTCATCGCAACCTCCGCCTCCCAGGTGCAAGCAATTCTCCTGCTTCAGCCTCCTGAGTAGCTGGGCATTACAGGCATGTATCACCACGCCCAGCTAATTTTGTATTTTTAGTAGAGATGGGGTTTCTCCATGTTGAGGCTGGTCTCAAACTCCTGACCTCAGGTGATCCACCCGCCTCGGCCTCCCAAAGTGCTGGGATTACAGGCGTGAGCCACCGTGCCCGGCCTAGTGGTATGCTCTTGGCTCACTGGAACATCTGCCTCCCGGTTCAAGTGATTCTCGATTCTCCTGCCTCAGCCTCCTGAGTAGCTGGGATTACAGGTGCACACCACCACACCTGGCTAATTTTTGTATTTTTAGTAGAGACGGGGTTTCACCATGTTGATCAGGATGATCTCGAACTCCTGACCTCATGATCCACCCACCTCGGCCTCCCAAAATGCTAGGATTACAGGCATGAGCCACCGCCCCTGGCCGTAGTCTCTAGATTTTCATTTGAAAACTAAATCATTTTATAAGCAGTGCCATGGTTTGAATGTGTTCCCCAAAGTTCGCATGTTAGAAACTTAATCTCCAATGCAGTAGTGCTGAGAGGTGGGACATTTAAGAGGGCAGAGCCCTCATGAATGGATCAATGCCATTATCATAGGATTGGGTTCCTCATGAAACAATGAGTTTCGCATCCTTCTCTTTTGCTCTCTCATGCTGTCTTCCTTTTCAGCCTTCCTCCATGAAATGAAGCAACACAAAGGCCCTCACAAGATGTCAGCACCTTGATCTTGGACTTCCCATCCTCCAGAACTATGAGAAATAAATCTCTGTTTTTTTGTTTTGTTTTGTTTTTTGTTTTTCATAAATTGCCCCATCTCAGTAGCAGGAAATGGACAAAGACAAGCAGATAAAACTTTCTATTAAAGTAAAATTATAGGCTGGGTGTGGTAGCTCATGCCTGTAATCCCAGCTCTTTGGGAGGCCAAGGTGGGTGGATCACTTGAGGTCAGGAGTTCGAGACCAGCCTGGCCAACATGGTGAACTCCTGTCCGTACTAAAAATACAAAAAAAAAAACAAAAAAAAAATTTCGCCAGGCATGGTGGTGGACGCCTGTAATCCTAGCTACTCTGGAAGCTGAGGCAGGAAAACTGCTTGAACCGAGGAGGTGGAGGTTGCAGTGAGCAGAGATCGCACCACTGCACTCCAGCCTGGGTGACAGAGCAAGACATCATCTCCAAAAAAAAAAAAAAAAAAAAGAAAAGAAAAGTAAAATTATAAGTGGCTTCTCATAGAATGATTAGACACTTTGCTTAGATGACTGTGGGCCCTTTTTGTGTAAATGTAGTCTGTCTGCCAGGTGATGCCCAACACCATGCCTAACCCTACTTCATCCTCAGCACCCGACTTATTTGACATATCACCTGGTAATAAAAATATGATTTTTTTTTTAAAAAAAGTTGCCCAGCGCGGTGGCTCACACTTGTAATCCCAGCACTTTGGGAGGCCTAGGCGGGCAGATCACAAGGTCTGGAGTTCAAGACCAGCCTGGCCAACATAGTGAAACCCTGTCTCTACTAAAAATACAAAAAATTAGCTGGAGGTGGTGGCAGGCACCTGTAATCCCAGCTACTCGGGAGGCTGAGGCAGGAGAATCACTTGAACCTGGGAGGCGGAGGTTGCAGTGAGCCAAGATCACTGCACTCCAGCCTGGGCGACAGAGCTATGTTCCATCTTGGAAAAAAAAAAAAAGTCTATATGGTCTGTGGAAGTGGGAATCCATAATGAGACGAGGAAACAGCAAGTGATCAAGTTAGATCATAAGGCAGATGTCAGATCACAAAAGCAGATGCTTGGGCAGTTCCAGTAGGAAGCTATGTCATGGTTGAAAGGCAAGACACTCCTAGAACCTTAGTAATTTTCCATGTGAACATTGTAAAAGAAGTCTATACGCCTACAGAACAGCATAAATTCATACCATGGACTTATTTATACCTACGCCTATTAATTTATACCTATGACTGCCAGGCACGGTGGCTCACGCCTGTAATCCCAGCACTTTGGGAGGCGGAGATGGGCGGATCAAAAGGTCAGGAGATCGAGACCATCCTGGCTAACACTGTGAAACCCCGTCTCTACTAAAAATACAAAAAATTAGCCAGGCACAGTGGTGGGTGCCTGTAGTCCAAGCTACTCGGGAGGCTGAGGCAGGAGAATGGTGTGAACCCGGGAGGCGGAGCTTGCAGTGAGCTGAGACTGTACCACTGCACTCCAGCCTGGCGATGGAGCAAGACTCCATCTCAAAAAAAAAAAAATTTATACCTAGGACCATTACCTTTATCTTGATAGACTTTTACACATATTTGCTACTTATGATGTTATAAAAGTAATAAACATTCTTTTAAAATCTTCCCCATATTACAGAAATATGTGAGTTTGAAATGAAAGGTCCCTGTTATCTCCCCACCAGCTATAATCACTAACAAAAGGTTTTTGTATATTCTTCAATATACATATTTTTTTTTCTTTCTTTCTTTTTTTTTTTTTTTCTGATACAGGGTTTTGCTCTGTCACCCAGGCATCAAGATAATACTTTACTGCAGCCTCGACCTCTCAGGTTCCATCAATCCTTTCACCCCAGCCTCCCATGTAGCTGAGACTACTAATATGGGCGCCACCATGCCTGGCTAATTTTTTATATTTTATTGTGACAGAGTCTTACTGTGTTGCCCAGGCTGGTCTCAAACTTCTAGGCTCAAGCAATCCTCCTGCCTTGGCCTCCCAAAGTTCTGGGATTACAGGCATGAGCCCCCACGCCTAGCTTGTTTATCTTTTTTTTTTTTTTTAACTAATGCATCTTTTGTCATTTTATAGCTCCCCACTGCAGCTGCCCTTCCACCCTTCCCTTCGATGACCACGTTGGCAGGCTTCAGGGGGACCAGGGAACAAAGCTGGGGAGAACAAGTCACAATTACAAATCATCACAACAATTAGCACCTGTACCTGGGGGATCTGCAAATCGAGGAAGCCCCAGCTCCTCATTGTACAGGGATCTATTTGGCAGTGACCTTCTTCTGGAGATGATGATATTCCTTCAGGCTGAGGGAATTGATGTTGATGAAACTGGTGGCATCGATTGGCTCGTAATCACCCTGCACGTTCATGCTCACCAGGTCCTCATTGTAGAGACACAGTGGGACTCCTGGCCTAGGATGTACACCAGGCCCTTGAAGACGGACACCTGCACTTTCCCTTCCACTCACTCCTGGGACTTGGCAATGCAGTGGTGGACAAATTTACACTCAAGGCTGTGCCAGAAACCAGTATACACCAGCTCAGCAAATTTCAAGCCCAGGCCTTATTTGATTTTGCATACTTCCCGGTCCATGGTGAAGGCCCTGATGTCTAAATGAGCATGGTAAACGATGGTGCCTGCTTGGGTCTCGTAGATACCTGGGAACTTCATTCCAGTGAAGTGGTTCTCCTTGATGTCAATACGGCCCAAGCCGTGCTTGCCCGCGTCTTCGCTCATGTACAGGAAGAGCTACAAGGAGGTCTCGTGGGTGGTGCCATCCTTGACGTTGGTCACTTTCACGGGGACTCCTTATTTGAACTCGATCTCAAGAATATCAGGGGTTCTGGGGGCTTTGGCCAGGTCCTGGGTCTTTGTGGAGAGACCTGGAGGTGCTTGGTTCTTGGGGTTCTCCTCATTGCAGCCTCATTGTTGATCTGCATGAGGTTCTCGTCCATGCTCCACGGGTTCTTGGGAGTGACTGGGATGGGAATCCTGTGTTGCTTTGTGTATTCCATAAGGTCATTCGGACCTCGAACCGGTTGTAGAACTTGGGCATCCTCCAGGGAGCAATGACCTTTATCTGGGGGGCCAGCGAGTAGCAGATTAGCTCAAACTGGACCTGATCATTTCCCTTTCCTGTGGCACCGTGGGACACTTACTTGGCCCCTTCCTGCTGGGCGATTTCCACTTGTTTTCGGGCAATGCAGGGCCTGGTGAGAGAGGTGCCCAGGAGGTAGCGGTCCTCATACAGCGCGCTGGACTGGATGGCCAGCCAGATGAACTCCTTCACAAACTCCTTGCTGACTTCCTCAATGAACACCTTTTTGCCCCCAAGCTTCAGTGCCTTCTTCCTGGCTTCCTCAAAGTCTTCCTTCTGGCCAATGTTGGCCACGTAGGCAATGATGTCATAGCCTTGTTCCTTCAGTAACACGAGGATGCAGCAGGTGTGCAGGCCGCCACTGTAGGCCAGAACCACAGAGCCTTTGCTGGACATAGCATCTGGAATTGGAGGCACGAGTTCCCAGCATCTGGAATCTGTCTTAACAGTGCAGTGAACCACTTGGGCCTGGGCAGCAGTGGCAGGAGATGGAGCAGGGCTGTTTATCTTTTAAAAATGAGATTTTACAATATATGGGGGCACATATAAATGTCACTAATATTGATAAAAATATAACTTTTAAGAGGCTTCATACTATTCTAGTTTATGGAAGAATCAACTGTAATTTATTTTAATTTTTATTAAATATCACATATGCAAGATTTTTCAACCAAAATGTACGTTATTTATTTATTTATTTATTTATTTATTTATTGAGATAGGATCTCACTGTCACCCAGGCTGGAGTGCAGTGGCATGATCACACCTCACTGCAGCCTCAACCTCCCTGGGCTCAGGTGATCCTCCTGCCTCAGCCTCCTAAGTAGCTGGAGCTACCGGTGCACACCACCACACCTGGCTAATTTTTGTATTTTTTGTAGAGATGGGTTCTCACCACATTGTACAGGCTGATCTCAAACTCCTGAGCTCAAGTGATCCACTTGCCTCAGCCTCCCAAAGTGCTGGGATTGGCCAGGTGCGTGGTAGCTTACGCCTCTAATCCCAGCACTTTGGGAGGCTGAGGTCAAGAGTTCGAGAGCAACCTGGCCAACATGGCAAAACCCATCTCCACCAAAAATACAAAAAAAAAAATTAACTGGGCATGGTGGCGGGCACCTGTAATCCCAGCTACTCAGGAGGCTGAGGCAGGAGAATCGCTGGAACCTGGGAGGTGGAGGTTGCAGTGAGCCAAGATTGTGGTGTTGCACTCCAGCCTGGGCGACAGAATGAGACTCTGTCTTTAAAAAAAAAAAAAAAAAAAGTGCTGGGATTACAGGCACGAGCCACTGTGCCCAGCCCAAAGTGTATATTTTAATGAGTAATAATAAAAAATTATAAACTGGGTGTGATGGTACATGCCTGTACTCTCAGCTGCTTGGAAAGCTGAGATGGGAGGATCGCTTGAACCCAGGAGTTTGAGGCCAAAATAAGCAACATGGTGATACCTACTCTCTAAAAAAGATTTTTTTTAAAAAACCCAACAAAACAACAAACACCCATGAACCCTGCTTAGGAAATAGAACACTACCCATACATTTATTTGAAGGCCCCTCCCCAACCAGATAATTATTATTCTTAATTTTTTTATTCCCTAGTTTTTCATTATAGTTTGACTATGGCTATATCTGTACTGATATGCGATTCTTAGTTTTGCATGGTTTTGAGCTTTATACAAAGGGAATCATATAGTATGTGGATTCTTCTGTGACTTTTTTTTTTTTTTTTTTTTTGAGATGGTGTCTCACTCTGTAGCTCAGGCTGGAAAGCAGTGGCGTGATCTGGGCTCACTGCAACCTCTGCCTCCCAGGCTCATGCAATTCTCATGCCTCAGCCTCCTGAGTAGCTGGGATTACAGGCGTGTACCACCATGCCTAGCTAATTTTTTTTGTATTTTTAGTAGAGACGGGGTTTCACCACGTTGACCAGGCTGGTCTCAAACTCCTGACCTCAAATGATTCACCTGCCTCGGCCTCCCAAAATGCTGGGATTACAGGTGTAAGCCACCGCAACCAGCCTTCTGTGACTTAACATTATTGAGATTGATCTATAGTAATGCATGTGACTGCAGTTTAGTTATTTTTCATTGCTGTATGGTATGTGAGTATTTCAGTAAATCACAATTTATCCATCCTCTTGCTGATAGAAACTTGGATTGTTGCCAGTTATTTTGCTATTATGAATGCTAGCATAGCATAGCGTGTTTCTTGGTATACAGGTATAAGGTTTCTCTAGGGTATATGCCTAGAAGTGAAACTGAGGGTCATAGGGTAGGTTCATTTTCTTTTCTTTTTTTTCTTTTTCTTTTTTCTTTTTTTTAATGGAGTCTCGCTCTCTCGTCCAGGCTGGAGTGCAGTGGTGTGATCTCATCTCACTGCAACCTCCGCCTCCCAGGTTCAAGCGATTCTCCTGCCTCAGCCTCTCGAATAGCTGGGATTACAGGTGCCTGCCACCACGCCCAGCTAATTTTTTTTTTGTATTTTTAGTAGAAACGGGGTTTCACCATGCTGGCCAGGATGGTCTCGATCTCCTGACCTCGTAATCCACCCGCCTTGGCCTCCCAAAGTGCTGGGATTACAGACATGAGCCACTGTGCCCAGCCGGTATGCTCATTTTCAACTTTACTTGATAATGTCAATTTATTTCCATAGTAGTTGTACAAATTTGCACTGCCATCAGAGAATATAAGTGTTCCTATTGCACCACATCTTAGCCAATACTTTATATTATCAGAGTTTTCATTTTCTTTTCTTTTCTTTCTTTCTTTATTTTTCTTTTTTTTTTTTTTTTGAGACGGAATTTCGCTCTTGTTGCCCAGGCTGGAGTGCATTGGCGTGATCTTGGCTCACCACAAGTTCCGCCTCCCGGGTTCAAGTGATTCTCCTACTTCAGCCTCCCGAGTAGCTGGGATTACAAGCATGTGCCACCACACCCGGCTAATTTTGTATTTTTAGTAGAGACAGGGTTTCTCCATGTTGGTCAGGCTGGTCTCGAACTCCCTACCTCAGGTGATCTGCCCGCCTCAGCCTCCCAAAGTGCTGGGATTACAGGCGTGAGCCACTGTGCCCGGCCTCAGAGTTTTCATTTTCTTCTAATACATTATTGAGCTTTGATTTGTATTTCTCTGATTCCTAAGTTAAACATTTTCTCATGAGCACAAAATGGCAAAGACAAGCAGATAAAACTTGCTTTCCTTTTTTTTTTTTTTGAGACGTAGTCTTGCACTGTCGCCCAGGCTGGAGTGCAGTGGCGCTATCTCGGCTCACCACAAGCTCCACCTCCTGGGTTCACTCTGCCACCACGCCCGGCTAATTTTTTTGTATTTTTAGTAGAGACAGGGTTTCACTGTGTTAGCCAGGATGGTCTCCATCTCCTGACCTCGTGATCTGCCCACCTCGGCCTCCCAAAGTGCTGGGATTACAGGCGTAAGCCACTGCGCCCGGCTGAAACTTTCTATTAAAGTAAAATTATAAGTGGCTTCTCATAGAAAGATTTCTTTTTTTTTTTTTTTTTGCCATCTATGTTTCTTCTCTTTGTTTTTTTTTTGAGACGGAGTCTCACTCTGTCACCCAGGCTGGAGTGCAGTGGTGCGACCTTGGCTTGCTGCAACCTCCACCTTCTGGGTTCAAGCTATTCTCCTGCCTCAGCCTCCCAAGTAGCTGGGATTACAGGCACATGCCACCATGCCCAGCTGATTTTTTTTGTATGTTTAGTAGAGACAGGGTTTCACCATGTAGGCCAGGCTGGTCTCGAACTCCTGGCCTCAGGTGATCCGCCTGCCTCAGCCTCCCGTAGTGTTGGGATTACAGGCGTAAGCCACCATGCCCGACATTCTCTTTCTTTTATAACGACCTTATTCAAAATTTTTACCCATTTTTTTTCTGTCTTTTCTTTTTATTTTTTGAGATGGATTCTCACTCCATTGCTCAGGCTGGACTGCAATGGTGCAATCACAGCTCACTGCAGCCTCAACCTCCCTGGTTCAAGCAATCCTCCCACCTCAGCCTCCCAAGCAGCTGGGATACAGGTGAGTGCCACTACACCCAGCTAAATATATATATATGTGTGTGTATATATATATATATATGAGATGGATTCTTGCCATGTTGCCCAGGTTGGGTTTTTCCCATTTTTCCCATCAGTTGGTCTTTTTTTTTTTTTTTTTTTGAGACCGAGTCTCACTCTGTTGTCCAGGCTAGAGTGCAGTGGTGTGATCTTGGCTCACTGCAACTTCTGCCTCCCGGGTTCAAGCAATTCTCGTGCCCCTCCCGAGTAACTGGGACTACAGGCATGAGCCATCATGCCTGGCTAAATTTTTTTATATTTTTAGTAGAGACATGTTTCACCATGTTTGCCAGGCTGGTCTCAAACTTCTGACCTCAGGTGATCAGCCCGCCTCGGACTCCCAAAGTGCTGGGATTACAGGCGTGAGCCACCACGCCTGGCTCATTTTATATTTTGAATACTAATCCTTTGGAGTTCATTTGAAAATATATCCTTTCAGTTTTTGCCTTGTCCTGTAACTATTTCCATAATGTCTTTTGAAGAAGAGAAGATGTAGCCGGGCATGGTGGCTCACGCCTGTAATCCCAGCACTTTGGGAGGCCGAGGCGGGCAGATCACGAGGTCAGGAGATCAAGACCATCCTGGCCAACACAGTGAAACCCCGTCTCTACTAAAAATACAAAAAAATTAGCTGGGGGTGGTGGCGGGCGCCTGTAATCCCAGCTACTCGGGAGGCTGAGGCAGGAGAATGGCGTGAACCTGGGAGGCGGAGCTTGCAGAGAGCTGAGATGGTGCCACTGCACTCCAGCGTGGGCAACAGAGCGAGACTCCGTCTAAAAAAAATAAAAAAAGAAATGTAGAAGATGTAAATACAGACAAAAATATAAATTTTAGTATTTACAGCTTGTGAATTTTGTGTATTAAGAAATCTTTCTCTACCTCCAATGTTAGCAAGATATTCTCCTGCATATTTAGTTTTTTACCAGAAAATAAACATCAATTTTATTAATATAATAGCAACAGAAGGGCTTCCAATTTCTCAGAAGGAAAGTAACATGAAACCAACACGGCCTGGTAAGTGTTACAAGATTAAATGTCCACATTTCTTGATCTGATAGCTTCCCACCACACACCAAAGGTTTTTCAAGGACAACTTCCACAAGAGCTGCTGCAAGAACACGTTTTTCACTGGGCATAGCTTCACAGTCAACTCCTCAAGCAGAAGACTGAAATATTATCTCTTTTTAGAAGATATTTTTTAGGGTGAACATATCAGTATGGAGAACAGAACTTTGCTTCTCAAGTTCAAAAAAACCCATGAACGAATCTATCAATTTTTCTCTGATAACAGTGTACCAGAGTGTTCTGTGGAGAATTCTTTTCCATCCCTACCACACATCTGGGTGAAGACAGAGGAAGGAGTGGCAAGGTGCTGGTACACTAGCAGGCACTTCTGTTGATGCTCTGGGCTCCACTCCCTTTCTGTTGGTAGTAGTAGCCGTCTTTTTTGCCGGCTGAAGCAGCTTGATGTGGAGGAGGAAGGGGCCAACTAACAATCACCCCTTGCCACCCACCAATCACCTCTTCTGGAAGTCATATTTTTTGCGTTCATAGAAGAGGTCTTAGAGATCCCCAAATTGGCAATCTTTGGGCAGACATCTCTATCCTTCTCCTGGATGGTGAGCTCCTTACAATAATAGGCATCAGAGACCCCAGGACCTCCGCAGATCACACAATGCCCCTGGTAAGATCTATACTTACATTTATCACCTATGCACACCAGGGTGCAAAGATGCACCTATAGGAGTCACAAATCACACACTTGCCATCACATTTTTCACATAGCAGCCTGCTTGTGGCAAATGATCAAATCCAGATGATGTTTAGCCATAGCTCCTATGTCTCCCATATATTTAAGTAAATTTATAATTTTGCCTTTTAGATATTAACGTTTTTCTTTTTCATTTTCTTTCTTTCTTTTTTTTTTTTTTTTTTTGAGATGGAGTCTCGCTCTGTCACCCCCGCTGGAGTGCAATGGCGCAATCTCGGCTCACTGCAACCTCCGCCTCCCGGATTCAAGTAATTCTCCTGCCTCAGCCTCCCGAGTAGCTGGGATTACAGGCATGCACCACCACGCCTGGCTAATTTTTGTAATTTTAGTAGAGACAGGGTTTCACCATGTTGGCCAGGCTGGTCTCGAACTCCTGACCTTGTGATCCGCCCACCTTGGCCTCCCAAAGTGCAGGGATTACAGGCGTGAGCCACTGCACCTGACCTTTTTTTTTTTTTTTTTTTGAGACAGGGTCTCATTCTGTCACCCAGGTTAGAGGGTAGTGGCATGATCTCGGCTCACTGCAACCTCCACCTCCTGGGCTCAAGTGATCCTCCCGCCTCAGCCTCCAGAGTAGGTAGAACTCTAGGCTGGTGCCACCATGCCCAGCTAATTTTTATATTTTTAGTAGAGATGGGGTCTCGCCATGTTGCCCAGGCTGTTCTCGAACTCCTAGACTCAAGCGATCCTCCCACTTCAACCTCCCAAATTGTTGGGACTGCAGGCTTGAGCCACCACTCCCAGGCTTTCCCATCATCATGTGTCAAGAAGTCAAGCATTTCCTAAGCACCAGCTGATAACAGCTGCTAGGTAGGCTTATCACACTTCTACAGATTTGGCTAATAAAGAGACAATGAGCCCTAAAAGATTCAGACAATGTGTTACTTACACGGACTGCAAAAGCAATCAGCATGGTCTTAGCTCTGTGCAACCCCAGTTCCACAGGAAAATATTGAACCAGACGGCCAAGCAACAGACAACAGTAGTGGCAGGTCACTATGTTGCTGAAGAGCCGACTCTAGAATGCAACTAAGTGGTCTTATAGACTTCCACTGTACCTTAAAAGAGATTAAGGTGGAAAATCCCATGCTTCATTGGAACCAGAAAATTGAATGAAAAACTGCTCATAGCAGCCTCCCACAAGATAGGGAGTCTCTCACAAGATAAGGAGAGAGAACAGAAATATCCTTGTGACAGCTCTTTAGACGACTCTATCCATGTTCTAGGCAAGTTTTGGGTCAGAATGTGGTTGCACGTTGCATATAAGGTCTATGAGGAGATATGCAAGATCTCTAGGATTCCATAGCAGAGCTATTCCTCTAAACCATTAATTGCTGGATTTTGAACTTTAGCAAATACTTATTCTGACCACTCTGCTCATGATGTACTTCACATCACTTTTTATAATAAAAAGTGTTTCTGCAGTAGGTTTGCCAATATTGTTTAGAATTTTTACAAGTAAAAGTCTGATTACCCTGTAATTCTTTTCTCATACTTTCTTTTTCTGGCTTTGTTAACAAGGTTACGTGGTAGCCTGATGAAATGAGGTGGGGACTTTCACCTGTCTTTCCAGACTTTGAAACTTTGAAAGATTTTGTTAAAGATGAGATTTATTTATTTATTTATTTATTTCTTAAGAGACGGAATTTTGCTCATTGCCCGGGCTGGACTGCAATGGTGCAATCTTGGTTCACTGCAACCTCTGCCTCCCAGGTTCAAGTGACTCCTCTGCCTCAGCCTCTTGAGTAGCTGGGATTACAGACATGCGCCACCATGCCCAGCTAATTTTGTATTTTTAGTAGAGACGGGGTTTCACTATGTTGGTTAGGCTGGTCTCGAACTCCTGACCTCAGGTGATCCACCTGCCTTGGCCTCCCAAAGTGCTGGGATTAGAGGCGTGAACCACCACACCCGGCCTGAGAATTATTTTTTTTGAATGGTAAAATTCAATAGTAGAATCATATGGTCGCCATGTTTTTCTTTGTTGGAAGATTTTTAATACAGATTAAAATTTTGAGTTATGGAACTGTTCACATTTTTTATTACTTGAGTCTTTTACAGTATGTTGCATTTCTAGTTATTTGTCCACTTCATTCAAATTTGCAATTTTATCATGATTTTTTTTTTTTTTTTTTTTTTTTTTGAGGCAGAGTGTCACTCTGTCATCCAGGCTGGAATGCAGTGGCGTGATCTCGGCTCACTGCAACCTCCGCTTCCCAGGTTCAAGCGATTCTCCTGCCTCAGCCTCCCGAGTAGCTGGGATTACACGTGTGCCACCATGCCTGGCTAATTTTTGTATTTTTTGTAGAGACGGGGTTTTGCCATGTTGATTAGGCTGGACTCAAACTCCCGACCTCAAGCCATCTGCCTGCCTCCGCCTCCCAAAGTGCTCGGATTACAGGTGTGAGCCACCGTGCCCAGCCTATCATGAGTTTTTCATAATATCTTTTTATTACCAGCTCAAACAGCGACTGTATCTGCATATCTACTTTAAAAAAAATTTTAACTTCAATTAATTTTATTTTTGAGACAAAGTCTTCCTCTGTTGTCCAGGCTGGGGTGCAGTACAGTGATCTTGGCTTATGGTAGCCTCTGCCTTCTATTCTCAAATGATCCTCCCACCTCCACCTCCTGAATAGCTGAACTACAGGCCTATGCCACCACACTAGGCTAATTTTTCCAAATCTTTTGTAGAGATGAGGTATATTGCCCAGGCTGGTCTGGAACTCCTGGGCTCAAGCAATCCTCCCACCTTGGCATTCCCAAAGTAGTGGAATTACAGGCGTGAGCCACCATGCCCGGCCTTTTTTATTTTTAATGTTTTTCACGCTTTTCTTCTTCTTTCTTGATCAATCTTGCTAAGGTTTATACATTTCATTAAGGTTTTCAATGAGCCAAATTTTGGTTTATTCATCTGCTTTATCATGCGTTTCCTGTTTTATTATTTTCTGCTTTATTATTTCCCTCCTTTGCAGTTATGATTTTTTAACCTAAAAAATGGATGCTTAGCTCATTAGTATTCAGCCTTTCTTCTCTCATATGAACTTAATGGTCACTGAGCACCCACAATTTCTGATACATGCTATATGATTGTTAACGTAGGGAAAAATACCTAATTATAGTGGATCCAAGAGAGATTGAGAGTAGAGGAAACAGAAATAGAAAGTAAAGACTAATTTCAGGCCGGGTGAAGTGGCTCACACCTGTAATCCCAGCACTTTAGGAGGCCGAGGTGGGCGAATCACTAGAGGTCAGGAGTTCGAGACCAGCCTGGCCAACATGGTGAAACCCCGTCTCTATTAAAACAAATACAAAAATTAGCCTGGTGTGCTGGTATGCACCTGTAATCCCAGCTACTCAGGAGGCTGAGGCAGGAGAATCTCTTGAACCTGGGAGGCAGAGGTTGCAGTGAGCTGAGATCATGCCACTGCACTCCAGCCTGGGTGACACAGCAAGACTCTGTCTCAAAGAAAAAAAAAAGAAAGTAAAGTAAAGACTAATTTTTGAAGTTTTTGTGGAAGGGAGAGTAGAGAAAAGTGGCAGTAGCTGGAGAATAATGTGTGATCAAGGGAGAATGATCAGCCAAATACATTAAATATTAATGAGATGCAAACCATTCAAGTCACACATATATTCTTACAGAATTAGCAGACATTCTGCTTAGAATAAATGAGAGACCTCTGTGCATATTTAAATTGTTGGCCATTTGGTTCCTCACACCATATCGTGATTGCACTTCATCCTCCAACTCCAGCTCAAGGTATAGGCAACAACAGTGTAAATTCAGAGTTAGCGTGAGCATGTGTGTTTTGCATATCTCTTACTAAAAAAAGTAGCTCAAATTTACTGGCGTCTCATTTAGTCAAAATATATGTGTATGTGTGTGTGTGTGTGTATGTGTAAACAATGTGTGCTTGTATATTTGTGGGTACACAATTTGAGAATGGCATTGAGTAGTAAGAGACAGGGCTAGACAGGAATCAGATCACAAAGTCACTTACTAAGAAGGTTAAATTTTATCAAGTATGTGACATCTCTTAGTGTGGGAGATAAAATTCTAGTCTAGACTCTTGATAAGCTCACCAAGGTCTAGTAGCAAGTAAGGCTCAACTCATGGGACCTTGTAAAAAAGAGTCCCGGAAAGGGAAATAAAGGCTTTCTCAGATGAAGTAAACCTCAGAGAATTTTTTACCAGAAGACCTATTATTAAACAATGGCTAACAGGCTAAAGGGAGTTTTCCAAAGAGAAAGGAAACTATAACCTAAGGATGCTGAGACCCCAGGAAGAAAGAAAGAAAAATAGAATGGTTATGACAGAGGTAAATATAATAAACTAAGCTTCTCTTCATGCTTTTTAAAGGTACTATTTGAGAGTTGAAGCCAAATTTATATCATCTAACATGATGCTCAATGTATGTAGAGAAACTGCTTAAAGCATTTATATTTATTTAACAGGTAGAGAGAGTCAAGTGATCTAAATGAAAGTGAGGTACTTCACTTGAGGTGCTAAAATGTTGCTTAGTAATAGACTGTGATGTGGTACATATGTATATACTAACACCTAGAGCAAGTCCTTAAAAAATAAGACATATTTGGCTGGAAGAGGTAGCTCACGCCTGTAATCCCAGCACTTTGCAAGGCTAAGGCAGGAGGATTGCTTGAGCCCAGGAGTTAGAGACCAGCGTGGGCAACATGTCAAAACCTCGTTTCTACCAAAACAAACAACAACAGCAACAAAACTAATTAGCTGGATGTGATGGCATGGCCTGTAGTCCTAGCTACTCGGGAGGCTGAGCGGGGAGGATCGCTTGAGCTCCGGAGGAGGTTGAGGCTGCAGTGGTGCCCTGATAGTGCCACTGCTCTTCAGCCTGGGTGACAGAGCAAGACTGTCTCAAAAAATAAAAATAAAAAGAGAACTATATTCAAGAACACTATTGACATATCAAAATGGAATTTTAAAAAACGTTCAAGTGACTCATCAAAAGATAAGAGGCAGGGAACAGAAGGACAAAAAGTGGAACAAGCAAACATAAACTAAATAATAAAATGGCACACTTATGCCTTAACACATCAATAATTACTTTCAAAGTAAATAATGTCTAACTATTAATAATTAAGGCCGGGTGCAGTGGCTCACAGCCAGGCATGGTGGCTCACACCTGTAATCTCAGCACTTTGGGAGGCCGAGGTCAGGAGTTTGAGACCAGCCTGCTCAACACGGTGAAACCCCATCTCTACTAAAAATACAAAAATTACCTGGGCGTGGTGGGCTGAGGCAGGAGAATCGCTTGAAGCTGGGAGGCGGAGGTTGCAGTCAGCCAAGATTACACCACTTCACTCTAGCCTGGGCAACAGAGGAGACTCCATCTCAAAAAAAAAAAAAAAAAAAGGAATGGCCGGGTGCAGTGGCTCACGCCTGTAAAATCCCAGCATTTTGGGAGGCTGAGGTGGGTGGATCACCTGAGGTCAGGAGTTCGAGACCAGCCTGGCCAACATGGTAAAACCCCATCTCCACTAAAAATACAAAATTAGCCGGGCATGGTGGCACACGCCTGTAATCTCAGCTACTCAGGAGGCTGAGGTGGGAGAATCGCTTGAACCCAGGAGGCGGAGGTTGCAGTGAGCTGAGCTCGTGCCACTGCACTCCAGTCTGGGTGACAAGAGTGAAACTCCGTCTCAAAACAAACAAACAAACAAAAAATTAAAACACAGATAAAAACACATGACCCAACTATATGCAATCTACATGAAACTCACTTCAAGCATAATGAATGCAGCTCGAAAATAAAAGAATAGAAAATGACAATTATGTAAACATTAAAAAGCAGTAATGGCTAGGCTATATTAATATCACATAAAGTAGAATACAGAGCAAAGAAAATTACTAGGGACTAGGAGTGACATTATGTAATCAGAAAAAGATCAATTAGCTGAAAAGAAATGGTGACCCTAAATGTGTAAGCACCAAACAACACAGTCTCAAAATACATAAAAACTGAGCAGGGTGTGGCCGGACATGGTGGCTCATGCCTATAATCCCAGCACTTTGGGAGTCCAAGGCTGGTGGATCACCTGAGGTCAGGAGTTCGAGACCAGCCTGGCCAACATGGTGAAATTCTGTATCTACTAAAAATAGAAAAAAAAAATTAGCAGGGAGTGGTGGTGGGCACCTATAATCACAGCTACTGGGAAGGCTGAGGCAGGAGAATTGCTTGAACCTGGAGATGGCGGTTGCCGTGAGCCAACGCCATTGCACTCCAGCCTGGGCAACACAGTGAGACTCTGTCTCAACAACAACAACAACAACAAAAAAACAAAAAACAAAATTGATCTGGCTGAAAGGAGAAATAGATAATTCTGTATGGGTAGTTTATTGAGGTTAGTGGCTTTTTATGGTTGTCTTGGACAGATGCTACAACAACAAAAAAAGAGCAAAACACATTCAAAGCAAGCAGAAAGATGGAAATCATAAAGATAAAACCCTACATCAATAAAATAGAAAAACAAAAACAAAGAAACAAAAAGCTAGTTCTTAAAAAAAGTAATGAAATTGATAAACTTCTAGCAAGACTGACAAAGATTAAAGAGAGAAGACATAAATCACCACTATGAGGAATCAAACTGAAGATATCATTACATATCCTGCAGCTATTAAAAAGATAATAAAGGAAATGCTACAAAAACTTTGTTCACAAATTCAGCAACATGGAAGAAGTGAACAAATTCTTCAAAATTCAAAAGCCACCCAAAACGCAATCAAGATTAAATAGACAATCTGAATAGCCCCATAACCACTAAAGAAATATCTCCAGGCTTGGACACTTTTACTGGAGACTTGCACCAAACATTTAAATCAAAATTAACGTCATTCTGAGCTTAGATGCAAAAATCCTCAATAAAATATTAGCAAATAAAATTCAACAATGAATAAGAATTATACACTGACCAAGTGGGATTTATTCAGGCATGCAAGGTTTGTTTAACCTTTGGAAACTAATCAGTGTAATCCACCGTATCAATAGGGTAAAGAAGAAAATCTTATGATGATATAAATTGATGCAGAAAAAGCATTTGATAAAATCTACCCACCCACTCGTGACAAAAATTTAAAAATCAATCTCTCAGCATATTAGGATAAAGGAGAATATCATCTTTATTTTCTTTAAGAGATGGAGTCTTGCAGCCCAGCTTAGGGTGCAGTGGTTCGATCACAGCTCACTGCAGCCTTGATCAACTGAGCTAAGTGATCCTCCTGCCTCAGCTTCCCAAGTAGCTGGGACCAAAGGCATGCACCACCATGCTCAGCTAATTTTTTCTTTTTTTCAAGATGGAGTTTAGCCCTTTCGCCCAGGCTGGAGTGCAGTGGCGCGATCTCGGCTCACTTCAACTTCTGCCCCCCGGGTTCAAGTGATTCTCCTGCCTAAGCCTCCCGAGTAGCTGGGATTATAGGTATCCACCACCATGCCTGGCTAATTTTAGTATTTTTGTAGAGATGGGGTTTCACCATGTTGCCCAGGCTGGTCTCAAACTCCTGACCTCAGGTGATCCACCCACCTTGGTCTCCCAAAGTGTTGGGATTACAAGCTTGAGCCACCGCACCCAGCCTCATGCTTAGCTAACTTTATTATAGAGACGGAGTCTCCCTGTGTTGTCCAGGCTGGTCTCAAACTCCTGGCCTCAAGCAATCCTCCCACTTCAGCCTCCCAAAATGCTGAGGTTACAGGTGTGTGGGGAAGAGATGGGGGATTCACCATGTTGGTAGAGATGGGGATTCACCGTGTTGCCCAGGCTGATCTTGAGCTCCTGAGCTCAGGCAGTCCACCTGCCTCAGTCTTCCAAATTGCTGGGATTACAGTTATGAGCCACCACGCCCGGCAGAATTCTTAATGTGTTGCTAATTTTGGTCCACATTCTTATTTGTTGCACTTAGTTTTTGGAGGAAAAAAAATTGTGTGTCAGGCCCACTGCTTTATATGAACACTTAACTATCCCATGGTACACTCCTACAGGCTGTGGGCCCTGTATAGTGAACCACCCAAGAAATCAGCTCCTTTTTTGAAGAAAGGGCCACATGTAATATATCTTTCCTATCTTGTTAAAGAGGCACTTCAAGGCGTTAGGGCTTATAGAGAAGAACCTTTGTACTTCGACGAAGATGAACGTGAATGAGTATGGCAGATTCAAGGCATAAGACAGGTCTTAAGATGTAATTGTCCTTACTTCATCAGTTACTCTAGTATGTTTGCAGATTTGTCTTTTTTTCCACTCATAAATTCTATTTTTATATTAAAAGAATCTATAATCTGAGATTGAAATCACTTTTTTAGTTATCTATATTTTGATCTTTTTTATTATACATATATATTTGCAAAAGTACAGTTGTCAATAAATGTATCCTTTTTTTATTTTATGTCTTTGGAATTCAGGTGATATTTAAAAAGGTCTTTCCATCTCTCAGATTATAAATGCAAAGTATTATATAGTATCACAATGTAACCAAATCCTCAGTAGACTACACCTTATATTACTCATTCACACAAAGGCTTAAAAGGGCACTGATTGTCCACAAGGGATGATTTTGCCACCGGGGAGACATTTGGTTATGCCTGGAGACAATTTTGGTCAACACCACCCGGGATGTGCTGACATCTAGTGGGTAGAGGCCGGTAATACTGCTAAACCTCCTACAATGCACAGGGTAGCCCCTTCTCCCCACCCCAACAAAGAGTTATCCAGCCAAAAATGTCATATATGGATGAGGTTGAGAAGATCTACCATGAACCATTTTTCCTCTGTGACTGTTCAGATCCCCACTGTTTCAGGATATGTATATCATAGAACATTGAAAAGATTGAGGGAGGTGGAAAAGAAAGAAAAAAGCAGGAACCAGATAAAGAAATTTTGGTAAATTGGAGAAAACCCTTTTACTTCATTTGTACTGTCCTTAATTCAGTACCTCTAATTCAGCTCCCAAAACTCAAATTTAAACACCATTTTATAGAATACATCAGAAAAACGAAAAGAAAAAAATCCTGACAAACATTGGCATACTTCCTAAGAGACAAAAGCATGAAGAAGAGACTAATTATTATGTAAATGCCTTTATTTGAACCACTACATTGCTACCAGATTACATCACTTTTCAGAGTTAGAGTAACATAATACCTTGGAAACTATAGCAAACAGCTTGACAAAGCAAGAGTACATTAATTCCTACATATATACTTTTATTTTTAGTGACCACATCTCTCTGTTTTAGGTGTAAAATTAAAAAATATATTGTACACTTAGCATACTTGGCCTACCAAATCCCGTCTAAGTTCTGAGCACACTCTCTCCTCAAAAATATCATATTCAACAGCATTTTAAATTTAGAGAGAGAGTTTGATGATACAGGTTTTAAAACAAATAAGCATGTATTGAACCAAGTGATTTAAGACAAAATATTTCAATTGTTTACAGCTTGGGTATGAGAGGGAAGATGCAAATTTAAGGTACATTTTTCTTCTAGCTACGATGTATGTTTTACTTACTTGAAGACCCCTTAAAAAAAGTAGCAAAATCAGCAGTCTTGTTTAATGTAATCAAAATATTCTTAAATGTACAAAAAAGGATCATGTAGAAAGAATACTGTAAAAAGATACTGATCTTAAGAATAAAAGAATAAGAAAAGCTTCTATTACATTCTGCACAGCCAGTTACTTCGGCAAATTTTCAGTACTACAAAGATAAGCAAAGCATACTCATATCCAAATACCCTCTGACCATAGTTCTCGAATAAGAACTAGCATACTGGATGGAAAGCAAAATTACTGTCTAATAATATTCATATCCCATCATCTAAGCGAGTCCCAAGAGAGGGACATTCTAAGAGGGCAAAAGATAACAGAGCGAGAAATAACATACAGCAATGGGAAATGTCGAGGGCAGCATTTTAGGAGGAGAGAGTAAAATGTTTTGGCTATGAGCACATTTCAGGCGTGCCTGACAAATTCAACTCTGACTATGGGAAAGAGGAGTTGTTTTTCTTAAACCCTTTCCCCTGAGGGCTCTCATGATGAGCTAGTCCTGTTAATCAAAATGAAAAGTCCTTTGAATGGCCAAGAGTTCCTTAAGCCATAAGCACTTCACCTGGAAATAGCTGACCTGCGAATCATGCACCTGGGAGCAAGGCTGTTTTATTCAGATTGGTTATTTTACACTCTCTTCATTCCCCTGCCCATCAAACATGCAAACACAGTCATGACCATCTTGGGCTTTACTTCCACAAGGTCTTCAGGGAGAGCATACACTCTGGCTCCGATTCTTCTAGCCATTGACACTGCATACCTATTTTAGGGGGAAACAAAATCAGGATGAAATTCTTGTCAGTTAAGGACACCACGTAAGACATCTATTTCCTCATACATAATTATTATGCTGGGATGCAAAAATTCCATATTGATAGTTCCAATTAGAACAGTTTCGCTTTTTGTTTTCTTTTGATTTGGGTTTTGATTTCACTTTGAAGTTACAGTAGGTTTTTAAGCTCTATTATTTGGGGCCAATAATATTTATTCACTCTTTTTCTCCAATGTGAGCTGAGAATTAAGCTTGAAGCACCAACTTTATATATATAATTACCTAGGCTGTCTATACAATCCATGTTAGTATTCTCATTGCACATATAATAACACACACTCAAGTCATCTTAGAGATATGAGGTGGAAAATCATGCTAGATGCAAAACCCAAGTTGTTAGGCAGATGCAATGAATACTTCCAAATATTCATGAGAAGGGAGACAGTCTACATGGTACGTGGACAGAGTGGCTGGACCAAAAACTAGAAAAGGTAGACAAAGGAAGGGACAGAAGAACTGAGATGTCCAGGTAGGGAAATTTTCAGGAACACATCTCAACTAATCTGTGAAGCATTTCTAGGTGTGTTGGAACCAGAATCTTTAAAGATAATTAAATCATCGGGTTTCTAGAAAAAGAGATTTCAAGAGTTCTTGATATATTGTGGATATTAGACCTTTGTCATATCTGCTAGAAATATTTTTCAAGGAAAAAAGAAATAATGTGCCTAACTCCAAAGTTTTGCAAGAATGCTTCTTAGCTGTTCTGTAATGCAGGACTGTGGATGGATTTTCAATGTCTAACTAGTAAGGTTTTCATGGGTCACCCATGAAGCCAGGTCACACTCTAGGTCTTTGGTGAAGAAGAAAATAGGCTGGTGGAAAAGACCTTCTGAATATTGTTGAAATGCAAGAAACTTTCAAGGCATAGTCTTCTGTGGAGGGCTAGCAAGCATTCTGTTAATATGGGAACTGACGAAGATAAATTCAACAAATGTAGTAAGAATCATCTATGTATAGTAAAAGAGACATAAGTAGATAATGCGTTTTTTAAAAAAAGAATGAGACAGACAGATGAACACCCTAAGCTCTTATTTTCCTTGTTGTAAAGTTTTACCTGATTTGCATTAAAATACATGCTACATTATTTCTGTAATCCACTGAAGCAACAACCAACTAAGCACCTAGTAGGCCAAGCACAAGGCTAGGCTCTTATAATTTTTAAAAATTTAATCTTTATAAAATCTAAGGTAAGTATTATTGCCCCCAGTTTACTGATGAGGAATCTGAGGCTCCAAGAGGTTTCTACCAAGGTGACACTACTCTTAAATGGCAGAACCTGAATTAGAATTCAGATCTGTCCAGCTGCAAAGCTGCGTTCTTTTCATACTATTAGCAGTCTCCCTTACTTGGCATTATTGTGCTTGTCATCTTCTGTTAGATTGCCACTCTTCACAAGGTCATAGTTTATACAGCCTGGCTGGATGGCATCAATTAAATCCACAACTGCCAAACTGGAGCTGATCGTCTTGTCCTAGTGTGAAATGAGAACAAATCCGAGAATTTTGATACATACAAATTAACATGTGCTTACTTATATCGAGTGCCAAAAACAAAGCCCAGTGAATTCCTAAAGAATTGTGCCATTAGCCCAACACTAATTCTCACTCACAAAGAAGCCAAAGGTTGCCTTCCCAAATGATAGATGTTATCTAGCAAACATAATATTTAATAGTCAAATATGGATTCTGACCTTAAAACTCTGAATGGAAGTTGATTTTCCAGCTTCACTCAACGTTCTGTTCACCCAGTTCACAATGATGTCGTCATTGGCTTTCTGACCATCTCCAAGATCTTCCAGGACATTGAGGGTATATCTAAGAGAAGCAGCAGAAGAAAACGTCACAATCTACTTTATGAGGAAAAATGCAAACATCAGAAAGATGCTTCATCTTCCACTTTTTATATTTCTTAAATTTTTCTTCTTTTTTTTTGAGACGGAGTCTCGCTCTGTCGCCCAGGCTGGAGTGCAGTGGCGCAATCTCCCACTCACTGCAAGCTCCACCTCCCGGGTTCACGCCATTCTCCTGCCTCAGCTTCCTAAGTAGCTGGGACTACAGGTGCCCACCACCACGCCCGGCTAATTTTTTTATATTTTTAGTAGAGACAGGGTTTCACCATGTAGCCAGGATGGTCTCGATCTCCTGACCTCGTGATCCACCCTCCTTGGCCTCTCAAAGTGCTGGTATTACAGGCGTGAGCCACCACTCCTGGCCCCTATATTCCTTAAATTTCAAGGACTAAAGATTTCATGGAAAGAGATTCACACTATGTGAAAAAAATATTTCAAGCAGTAGTGGCTTGCTACTGATCTACCCTTTGTAGTGGTGAGAGAGGAGCAGACTGACAGTGCTTTAATGAGCAGGTCCAACAGCCTACTGCAGGCACATTTTGTACTATTCCAATAGTGGTAACGGCATAAAATAAGCTGTGCTTTGGCTGGTGCCCAGTCATAA
Organism: Pongo pygmaeus; assembly: GCF_028885625.2. Lineage (NCBI taxonomy): Eukaryota > Metazoa > Chordata > Mammalia > Primates > Hominidae > Pongo > Pongo pygmaeus. The sequence goes on along the minus strand of NC_072396.2, from coordinate 119,836,351 downwards.
TGAATGCTTTTCAGCATTATGGTGATCTTCAGCAGCATTACAGAGAGAGATCTTTATTTTCAAATGAGCATGAAGATGTTCATAATTTTGTTCTGACAATTTTTTAATTCACTGACACTCATTTCGGAGTGTAAATACAACATATTTCAAAAGTGTAGTTATTGACATGTCCACTTATTAAACACAGTAAGGACTAAATCACAGACCTGTATGATAGTAAAGACTAAACAGCTAAAATTGTGTACTATACCTTCTCATCAGCTGCCAGACTAAAGCTAAAGTCAGGGTTTGGTTCCCATCATTCAGGTCTTGCCCTCCAATGCCAACCAGGGAGAATTTAGCAGGATGCTTCCCTAATTCAACAGCATAGTTGCAGTTTTCTAGCTGCAAAGGCACAAGAGTAAATGGTTAAAGACTTCCATTTGTTTAATCTGCATACGTGTGTGTGTGTCTTGTATAATGCTAGGTATCAGCACACAAAAACAAATAAGACACAGTTTTTGTCCTCAAGAAGCTCAGCGTCAAGAGTTTTAGAAACAAAAGAAATGAATCGAGAATAAAAATACTCTAACAAAGATATACAGCAACTTAATTATCTACCTTTTTCATGTTGGCTCCCAGTTTCGGGTATGGAGGTTTATTAACCTTACTCCAGTCAACAGGAACTTTAATGCGTTCATATAACTGTAAGATTACCAGGGCATCTTGCAGGTCACTAATGATTTAAAAATAATGTAATCAGTGTTTTCAGGAAGCTGGGATGACTTTCCTTAAAAACAGTAACACTACATTGTCAAACAAGATATATAAAACCATAAATAATACCCAAGACTCATATTTTCTATCAATCTGTGCTGAAAACAGAGCTAAGACCATCCCATTCATTTATAAGGATTTATTGAGAGCTTACTGTAAGCAAGGCACTGTTCTAGAGGCTGGGCCCATAGGACAAAAATCCCTGTCCTTGCATTAGAGTCAGAGAGATAGACAATAAACAAGTACATGGATAAACAAAAAATACAGGGGTATTGTTTGTTTTGTTGACAATAAACAAACAATTTTAGGGGTGTATGTAAGTGCTATGAAGAAAAAAAGGAACTAGGGTTAGGGGTTAGAGAGTAGCAGGTGGTAGTCAGGAAATCTTTGAATCAGTGACTGGAATACAGTAAGGGTACAAGCCACTATATACGAGCAAAGAATGTTCCAGCCTGAGAGAACAGTGAACCAAAGTCCCTGAGTTGTTGTGGATGGTCTACTTAAAGGATTCCCTGGTCTCTGTTTCTTTCTTTTTTACCTTTCTTTTTTTTCCCCTCTTAGAGATAGGATCTCACTTTGTTGCCCAGGCTGGAGTACAGTGGCACAACCATAGCTCACTGAAGCCTCAAACTCCTGGGCTCAAGCAATCCCCCCACCTCAGCCTCCCAAACGGCTGTTTCAAAATATAAAGTATTTGCTCCCTAAGGTACTATAAAGACATTTATATATTCTATCACTTACAGTTAATGATCATGTAAAGAAATAATTAAAGCTTTTGTGTATTTGGAAAATGATGATGGAAATCACCACTTCACATTTTCCAATATAAATAATAGCTACAAATTAATATCTAGAAAATCTTTAGAGCTGTCATTATTTAACATCCATTCATGACAGTCATAACTGTTTACAATAGCAGTAGGAAGGCTTACGCATAGAGATGGTTTACGTGGGGATTGACACCAAGAGAGTTCATCCAGTTACGGAAGGTTCTTTCTTCACGAGTTTCTCCTGTTAAGAATATTCACAAAATTTACTGATTCATTAAACACTTTATGTATGTGCATATAGTGCCAATCCACATATTAGATTATTTTATCTCTCTATTCAGATCTAGAAGTTTTTGATAATACGAGTTTCCAAGCATTCTTCTAAGTACATACATTCTCTCTAGATACAGGCTTATTTTTAAAATTTGAATTTATTTTAAAATTAAAGAATACAACCTTATTCTAACCAGTTAAGCAATTTAGAGGTTTATGAACTTTTTATAGTCTTCTTCTCAGATCTTTCTCCAATATTTCCTCGAATCTGCATCCCTCAAAGTAACTGATGTTATCAGTTAAGTTACTGGTTTTATAGAAATATCAGTGGACACTCAATGAGTTACTATTTGCATTATTTATTTATTTATTTATTTATTTATTTATTTATTTTTGAGATGGAGGTTTGCTCTTGTTGCCTAAGCTGGAGTGCAATGGCGCGATCTCAGCTCACTACAACCTCTGCCTCCCAGGTTCAAGGGATTCTCCTGCTTCAGCCTCCCGAGTATCTGGGATTACAGGTGCGCACCACAATGCCCGCCTAATTTTTTGTATTTTTAGTGGAAACGGGGTTTCACCATGTTAGCCAGGCTGGTCTCGAACTCTTGACCTTAGGTGATCTGGCACCTTGGCCTCCCAAAGTTCTGGGATTATAGGCGTGAGCCACGGCGCCTGGCCGCATTTCTTAATTTTTATAGACTACACCACGCATATATAATCTGGAAAAGGTAAACTCTGCCTTTCCAAAACTTAAAATAATAATTAGTACATATTATCATTTGTTTTTTGAGGAGGTAAAGGTGAAAGGAGTTGGAGTTAGTTCCAGTTACATTGACTGTGGATGAATGAAACAAATATATACTAAATTTACAGGTCAAAATGAATGCATATGTGCACTTTTTCCTGATGAGAGGATTAAAAAGTGGTCTAACCCCAAATATTAAAACTAAATACTGATTTGCTAAGTGGCTTTACATTAAGTGATTCGACTACTTTTTATTTATTTTATTTTTTTTTTGAGATGGAGTCTTACTCTGTTGCCCAGGCTGGAGTGCAATAGCACGATCTCGGCTCACTGTAACCTCCGTCTCCCATGTTCAGGTGATTCTCCTGCCTCAGCATCCCAAGTAGCTGGGATTACAGGCATGTGCCACCACGCCCAGCTAATTTTTTAATTTTTAGTAGAGACGGGGTTTCACCATGTTGGTCAGGCTGGTCTCAAACTACTGACCTCAGGTGATCCGCCCATGTCGGCCTCCCAAAGTGCTGGGATTACAGCTGTGAGCCACCGCGCCCGGCCTCAACTACTTTCCTTTAAAAGTTCACTTGTATCGTACTTTTCTGCCAGTTTTTACTCAGCATCTGCCGTCTACTTCTTGTAGTTATAAAAAAACTTATTAAGTCTAGATTGTAAAATCATTGTGGCCTATGTGTTTCTACTCTATAGTCCCACACATTCGAATTTGAGAAGTTTTTAGTTACCTTCTAATAGAGTCCAGTCAATATCCTGGTTCTCTGGCTTAGTTAGTGCTGGGTATTTATTAAACAGGTTAGCCACGAAAGCTAAGTTGAGTTTGGGGTTTCCACTGACAACATCAGCAGGGGTAACAAACTGTCTGCAACCTAATTTATCTGCTTGTTGAAGCATACTCTCAGCTCTCTTCAAATCATCTGTTTCCTGTTGAAACAAAATCGGAAGACTTTGTCAAAGGCCACACTAAAAATATAGAAAATTTCCCCACAGTCATAGTCTGGGTATACAGTTCTACTTTCTTTTAGCCAACATATGGTACTTATTATAAAATTGTTTTGAATGCAAAAAAAAAAAAAAAAAAAAAAAAAGGTTGGCCCTCTTGGAGATGCAGTACCTGTAATATACACTAGATGGCACCAGATCACATAGCAAACTACTGAGTACATTTAACTAAATTGCATTAAGAAAGAAGTTATGTAAAAGGTTGGGGGAAACTCCCAGATTTTGTTTGAAAATCTGTAGAGAAAAATATACATTCACCATCTTCACTTTCTCTGGTTCCACTTTTCCTTTTTTCCTTCTCAATAGGAAAACAGCTTCAATTCTCCTTTTAAGCCACCTCAAGTTAAATATTCAGATATTTTCAGTAGAATCATGTTAAAATTTTTTTTCAAATGTACTTATCTACAATGAATCTCAACTAATTATTAAATGTGAAAGGGTATTAACTGTAGTCCTACTTAAGTCTCCTTTAGAAAATGGTGTTCGTTTTCTATAAATTGTGGGTTCATTCTCTTCAACCTGGCTTATTTTATTTTATTTTGCTGATTTACTACTTTCTGCTTTGGAGTTTCTCCTTTTTTCTATTGGCTCTCAGCTGAACTTCACTGAGGCTTCTGGGTACTGTGCATTAAGTCAATGAGCTTCATGACAGAGTGGACTGCTTGGAACCCTGGAACCTCTGGGGCTGTGTTATGCAGCAGAAGGAACTAGAAAGGAGGGCACTGCTGGAGAGCGAGCTAGACAGAGAGGAAGTTGTGCTGAGCTGTGGAAGATGGCTCCCCTGGCTGAGGGAGAAGACAGATACCTTCATTCATTTCATGCTCAAATCCCAAGGGAAATGCTTGTGAACTGTTGCTTGAATTGAAGAGAAGCAGAGAATCTATTTCCACTGATTCCTTTTGAGCGTAGGGAGAATGGTGGAAGGCAAGACCAAGGATTAATCTCAGGGAACTGGAGGATTAAAGAAGTTAGGATGAAAGGAAGGGATTTTTTCCATTACAAAGACCAAGAGAAAAAAGTTAAATTGAAATAAAAAACAGGTAAAATTGTTCAGAGTTAAAATTAGGCCTTGGTTGGACGTGGTGGCTCACGCCTGTAATCCCAGCACTTTGGGAGGCCGAGGCAGAAGGATTGCTTGAGCCCAGGAGTTCGAAACCAGCCTGGCCAACATGGCGAAACCTCGTCTCTTAAAAAAGACCCTAAAGAAGGTGTAAAGCTGAAAAAGATGAAGGACACTGAAAACCACGAGAACAGCATGAGCAAAGGCACCTGGGTGGTGGTGGGAAGGAAGGTTGGGGTGGGGAACACAGACTTTTGGGGAAATAACACTGGCTAGATTTTAGAGCAAGATTTGTAGGGTGAGTGCCAAGCAGAACATTTCAGACTGAATTCTAGAGTCAACAGAAGAATCCTTGTCGGATTCTGAAGAGGGAAGAGACAAAAGAGTGTTTTAAGATCAATTGTTAAGGACTGACTAGAGAAGGGGTGTATCAGAATCAGTTAGCATACTGATGCCATTTACCCTGGTATCAGATCACATGGCTAGCCATCCCAGACAGCTCCCTTCTTGGACAAGATGGCCCCTCATCCCTACCAAGAGTGACCTGAGCTGAAGAGTTTTGCATTTAACATACAGACAGAAATATAAGCACACAAGTCAGTTAGAAATTCAGTTCTGATAAGGGCAGCATAGAAATGGTTTAGCCACGCAGGGCACGGTGGCTCACACCTGTAATCCCAGCACTTTGGGAGGCCGAGGGGAGTGGATCACCTGAGGTCAGGAGTTCGAGACCAGCCTGGCCAACATGGTGAAATCCCGTCTCTACTAAAAATATAAAAACTAGCTGGGCGTGGTGGTGGGCGCCTGTAATCGCAGCTACTCGGGAGGCTGAGGCAGGAGAATTGCTTGAACCCAGGAGATGGAGGTTGCAGTGAGCCGACACGGTGCCACTGCACTCCGGCCTCGGCAACAGAGTGAGACTCTGTCTCAAAAAAAAAAAAAAAGAAAAGAAAAATGGTTTAGCCAATGTAATCCACTCCATCCTATGGCATAATAGGCTAGATATGTGGATTTTGTTAATTAGTAGCATGCATTCCGTATCTAATGGGTACAAAAACCACAGATTCCTAGAAACTTGGGACTAAATAGTTCACTCTAACTCCTTACTTTATGGATGAACAAAGTGAAATCCAATTTTGAGAAGGAACTTGTCCAAGGTCACTAAACAAATTAGTGACATAACCAGGGAACATGGTCTCTGAGAGTAATTCCCTAAATTAGATTTCACAGATTGGGAGTTTGTAAAACATAATCACATTACTGTCAACACAGGAATATGAATATATAGTCACTAAATCTATTACTGTGGTTGTAATCCAAATACTTGGAAAAGCTTATCTTCTAGTTACTTATTTCCCCATACTTGTTTTGAATATTTTATGCCATCCATATAAATCAATACCACAACAACGATGGAATTCACTAACAATCAAAATAAATCAAAGCTAGTTTTCTGGCCTCTGAATTACATGTACAGTAATACATTTTAAAATAATGCTTAAAATTGCCAACTCTACTTCATACGATTATAAAAATTATTGTACTTATAAGAAATTGACAATACTTTTGCAAGATTGTAGAATTCAAAAGAGCACTTATACTTACATTGAAACCTGACATGTTAATATCTATCCGTGGTTCACCTTCCTTTTGTCCTTTTGGTGCGATTTGATTGAGAAGATGGAAATAGGCTTTGGAATCCTACAAAGAATTGAAAATGTCAGTGAGATCACAGTTACAAGGAATGAATGTATCCTATTGTCCCATGTTTGGAAGGCTATTTGCATTGGATTTTTTGAGAATATATGGCACAAATCTCTGCCTTCTAATTTAACCGGTGTTTTCCCCAGAAAAGTCCATCTATCTGCCTTACATCTGTCTTGCATATGGATGAACTGGATTTTGACATGACTTCACAATTATTAAAGTCATCAATACAATAATGCTAATAAACATATAACCAGTTCTGTACCTTCACTGAATTACTGAAGTCAATAAGCTTGACAGACAAAACAAGCATTTAAAAAAGTAGGAGAGCAGAAATCCAGGAAGCATAGAAGAAAGAGAAAATAAACAGGTTATATCATTACAAAGCACAATGCATATACCACAACCTATGAAGAAGAGATTAGCTATGTTAAAGATGTATTTAATTGTAAATTTAAATGACAAAAGCATTAAATGGTAAACATTTTAGTTGCTAAAATAACACCGAACCCTCTATGATCTGAATGTACTTAACAAAACAAAGGTCTCTTTTCGTTTTAAACCCCTGGACTAAATCACTTGAATGTTGTTTTCTTAGAATCCCAATACATAAAACAATAGGGTTGGCTCACAGTCAGCATGAATTCAGGTTGTGTGGACAACTCCACAAAACACAGCCTGAAAACCATTGTACTTGCACAAACGATTATTAAGAGCCTTCACACACGTGTCAAGTAAATTCCTGCATCTTTGGAATGCTAGAGGACCGGAATTTGAGTCAAGATTCCTTAATCCTGCCATATGTGAAGACCACCTTCCAGCTATGATATTAATAGTTTCCTGTTACTGGGCTTTGAAGGTCCAGACAGGCTATGAAGGAGTGTTTCTCATAGTCTATGTGCATACAAACCCCTGAGGAAGTTGCTCAATATGTGAATTACTGAATCCAATTCCTGAGCTATCAAATATAAATGTCTGGGAGCTGCCCAGAAAGGTGCCTTTTAAACCAGCTACCCAAGTGAGTTTGAAACTTGGTGCCATAAATGATTCTAAGAATGGGGAAAATCAGGTAATTGAAAGCTATTTCAGAGCAATTCATAAAATGCCAACTCCGATCCTATCATTCGGGGGCATAGCATTTACCTCTTAAGGAATAGTGTACTACAATTGTGAAAGTGCTTTCACTTCCAATTACTTGCTAAAGCTACATAAACAATTTATAATCTAAACCTATGCTCTTAAGAAGAACAAGTAAAGAGCAGACCCAGCAAAATCTGTATTTACTACCCTGAAAAGGGCTTTACAGGTGAAAATTTGAACTTGAATACAGATAAACTGGAAGTTAGTTTTCACATTACCAAACAATTATTTCCTTTTTAAAAATACTGATGGCCGGGCGCGGTGGCTCACGCCTGTAATCCCAGCACTCTGGGAGGCCGAGGCGGGCGATCACGAGGTCAGGAAATCGAGACCATCCTGGCTAACATCCTAGTGAAACCCCGTCTCTACTAAAAATACAAAAAAAATTAGCCGGGCGTGGTGGCAGGTGCCTGTAGTCCCAGCTACTCAGGAGGCTGAGGCAGGAGAATGGCATGAACCCGGGAGGCGGAGCTTGCAGTGAGCCGAGATAGTGCCACTGCGTTCCAGCCTGAGTGACAGAGGGAGACTCCATCTTAAAAAAAGGAAAAAAAAAATCAATCGGGCTTGATGGTGTGCACCTGTAGTCCCAGCTACTTGGGAGGCTGAAGTGGGAAGATTGCTTGAGCCTGGGAGGTAAAGGCTGCAGTGAGCCATGTTAGCACCACTGCACTCCAGCCTGGGCGACGAAGTGAGACCCTGTCACAACAACAACAACAACAACAAACCTGGCCAAACATATTGTCTAATTAAAAGAGAGGGCAGGGTCAGTTGGTCTTATAATTTTGGGGCTACTCTTAATTTTCATGGATGAAGTCAGTAGTATAGGCAACTCACTGCTTCCTCTCATCACTGAACGAAATCATATGATCACATAGTATTGTTTTCACAGCCTTGCTGGTCAGTGACATCTGATGAAGATCCTTAGGTTTATTCCCTGTTTACCAACATCTGGATGTCAGACAGAATTGAGGCAGTTAAGGAGAACTCCACACAATGTTTGCTATGGTAATGTTGGCCCTCTGCATGAGAAGCCAAAGGCAACATGTAATAAATGTCTTCCTCCATTGTTAGTTTTCCCCCACTGCTCATGATAAACAGTGAGTGAAAAAAAAATTCAATTCAATGCAAGAAATATGAAGGTCTTTTATGTGCCACATACTATGTTTTAAGTTGGCTTTAGTAGGAGGGCCCTGGAGCAGAGGCTGAGGTAGGATACACAGACATAAATAAGAGCTCATCACTATCCTCGAGGAACTCACAACTAAAGGTAGGATAAAATGACAGGAGAGAAGCCAAATAAAAAAGGTGAAGAGGAAATCGTAAGGCCCTTCCTCTCTTTTCTAGGTGTGTTTACTAACAGGTACACTGAGGCCTGGGAAAGGCAGTTAAGAATAGAATAGTCACGTCCTATTCTTTAATACTCATGTTTAACAATCGGCAGAATATAACAAATTAGCATTATAATATGATAAATTAGCACAATATTTTTACCTTTTTCCACAAAATAAAACATAGGTGCTAATGCTCCTTATCTGGCTCTATTACTCTTCTAAAATCTACCTTCAGGGCCAAGAGGCAACAAGGCTTGGTGATACAGTGTTAGGATTTTTCTCTCTGTTAAGCTGGGATGAAATCTTCCAGCTATTATATCCCCCCAAAATGTTGTGATTCTTTGAACAGTTACCTTGATGTCAGCACTAAAGTTGTTAATTTTTTGCCAGCCCGAGTTTTCCAAATGAAAGTTTGCCCATCTAAGCAGAAGCTCTTCTGGAGACAATTTCATAAGTTCCTCCAAAGTCTCACCATCTCGGAGTAAAGCAGCCAAGGCTAGAAGAAAAAAAAAAATTCCCACAGTCATTATATGACATAATAATGGTCATGCCAAGTTCATTCAGTCTTTTGACACTGTTAAGTAATAGAGGTGCAAAAACTACTATGACATAGCTCCTAGTTTCAAGATACTCATAATCTACTAAAAAAGATAAATATATAATAGATATAATAACATAATACTACAATTTATTCTTTTCTCTGTTATTCTTCACATTCCAAATACCAAATGAGGTTATGGACTTTAAGCTTAATGCAAGCTTCACATTATGTCATATGTTTGTATAAATTGTTCTCATTTAACACTTCTAAAGTCAAGGATTTGGGGCCGGGCGCGGTGGCTCACGCCTGTAATCCCAGCACTTTGGGAGGCCGAGGTGGGCAGATCACGAGGTCAGGAGATCAAGACCATCCTGGCTAACACGCTGAAACCCCATCTCTACTAAAAATACAAAAAATTAGCCAGGCGTGGTGGTGGGCGCCTGTAGTCCCAGCTACTTGGGAGGCTGAGGCAGAAGAATGGCGTGAACCCGGGGAGAGGAGGCTGCAGTGAGCTGAGATCGCGCCACTGCACTCCAGCCTGGGCGACAGAGCGAGACTCCATCTCAAAAAAAAAAAAAAAAAAAAAGTCAAGAATTTGGGGGAAAGATGTTTAAAATTTGGGAATCTTTTACTTAACCTTTTGATTAAAGTCAAAGATTCTGGGAAAGATGTTTAAAATTTGGGAATCTTTTACTTAACCTTTTGATTAAAGTAGTCTAGAAACACAGTGGTATTTGTATTTAAGTATAATTAATCAATTAACTCTTGAAGGCTCAAGCCTATTTTAACAGGAATATAATTCATCCTTATATTTTCTTTTTCTTTTCTTTCTTTTGAGAGAGTCTCGCACTATTGACCAGGCTGGAGTGCAGTGGCGTGATCTCGGCTCACTGCAACCTCTGCCTCCGTGATCTCGGCTCGCTGCAACCTCTGCCTCCCAGGTTCAAGCGATTCTCCTGCCTCAGCCTCCCGACTAGCTGGGACTACAGGCGCATGCCACCACGCCCAGCTAACTTTTCTATTTTTTGTAGAGACGGGGTTCCGCCATGTTAGCCAGGGTGGTCTCCAACTCCTGGCCTCAAGTGATCCACCTGTCTCGGCCTCCCAAAGTGCTGGGATTACAGGCATGGTCCAACACACCCGGCTGCAATCTTACATTTTCTTTCTTTTTTTTTTTTCATTTTTTTTTGAGACAGAGTCTTGCTCTTTCGCCCAGGCTGGAGTGCAATGGCACAATCTCAGCTCACTGAAACCTCTGCCTTCTGGGTTCAAGCAATTCTCCTGCCTCAGCCTCTGGAGTAGCTGGGACTACAGGCACGTGCCACCACGCCCGGCTAATTTTTTGTATTTTTAGTAGAAACAGGGTTTCACCACGTTAGCCAGGCTGTGATTGTGCCACTGCACTCCAGCCTGGGTGACAGAGTGAGACCCTGTCTCCAAAAAAGAAGATGGTGCAAAATGGTGGAGCTGAGGGTGGTAATGGGGTAGAAGTTGTGTAGGCAGAACAGAAAAAAATAGATAATCAAGTTTGAGGACTTCAGGAAAGCTCCTTAATCTCTCTGTGCTTTTGTCATTATTGCAAAATGAATTGTAAAGTGCCAGACAAATGTGAATTACTAGTAAAGAAGACAGTCATGTAATTAGGCTATTTTCCTAAATAACTCTATAGCATTACCTTATGTTCATTCTAGTTACCACCATTTAATCACCTCCATTAAGTGAGAGCACGAAAGTCTGCATGACTAGAAAAAAAACCCAAAAAACAACTTCCAGAATGACTGTGTTCCATTACCTTCATTCCTGCTTAATTCAATGTCAGCGAACAAACCGATCTTAATGATCTGCCAAAGCAGTCCCAAAACCAGATGAGGTTTCCCAGCCCTCAAATCTTCTGCACCAATGTTCACAACATGACACCCAATGGCAGAAGCAGAGTTCAGTGCCAAGTTCAAGTTTTCCTGCAAGACAGCCAAATTACACACTTGCTTCTTGACCTTTCCATTTTTTAGCAGTCTACTTTCTCCCTTCACTGAAAATAACATTCAATGAGGAAATTAATACCCTGTATTAATTTCATCCATATATGCATCACAAAAAACAAATTCCAGATTTTTGTGTTAGAAAGCCTAGCTAAGACAAATTTCAACCTTATTGCTATTGCCTTTTGCAGAATCTCATGAGAAGTTAACTTTGTATTTTTATTTGGTACCTTTTGAAGTATGCTGGCACTAAAGGAAAAGGCTGAGTACCACATAAATATATCCATGTGAGTAAAGTGTTATAATTCCAAAAATGCCTAAATGGGTGAGAGACCAACAGTACTGCATATGCCCAAGAGTTTTAGAAGTTATCAATGTCCACATCCCAAGAGGTGCTCTTCCCTGAGGGAATTTTGCTAATGATCTAATATTCACTTGATAGAAAAAAAAATGCTCCATTTCTTAAGCACACCAGTTAATTAAGAGCTTATATACTTCTGCTTATCTCTGTAGTGCTTGAACACATTATGAAATGAAAAGAACATGGGGCTTTGAAATTAGAATGGGATTTGAACCTCAGTTCCAACATTAATCTCAGGCAAGCTCAGAAACCTTTCTGAGTCCCAGTTCTGTCTGTATAATCTGGATAACAATCCCACACTCAACAGTTTTTTTTTTTTTTTTTTTTGAGACGGAGACTTGCTCTGTTGCCCAGGCTGGAGTGCAGTGGCACAATCTCGGCTCACCACAAGCTCCGCCTCCCGGGTTCACGCCATTCTCCTGCCTCAGCCTCCCGAGTAGCTGGGACTACAGGCATGCACCACCACGCCCGGCTAATTTTTTTGTATTTTTTAGTAGAGACAGGGTTTCACCACGTTAGCCAGGATGGTCTGGATCTCCTGACTTCGTGATCCGCCCGCCTCGGCCTCCCAAAGTGCTGGGATTACAGGCTTGAGCCACCGCGCCCGGCCCTCACTCAACAGTTTTTACAAGGATTGATTGGGAGCCTACAGAGTGCAGAGGCTGAAGTCTGTAGAACAGGTCCTCAAACAGTAATTTCATGTTAAAGGGAGGGGAGAACAATGCATACCTGAATGATGAAGGGTGTAAGTTTCTTCTTGTTGATTGCTCTTTCATCAATGGTATCAGGAACTGAAAGGTTAATCATTTTACTGAAACAAAAATAAAAAAAAGGTCGATGTAAAAAAAAAAAGAGCTGATTTACTTTTATAAAGTGGCTGTAAATGTTTACAAATATTTTAAAGCTTACTATAACATCTCTTTCATGTACTCTAAAAAATGTAGCTAGATGACTTTTATCATGTTGATCATAATAAACTACACATACGGAAAATAAAAACTAAAAATAAAAAAAGCCAAGGCCTGATGTGGTGGCTGATGTCTATAATCCCAGCACTTTGGGAGGCTGAGGCAGGAGGACTGCTTGAGGCCAGGAGTTCCAGACCAGCCTGGGCAATATAGTGAGACCCTGTCTCCACAAAAACAATAAAAAAATTAGCCGGGCTTGGTGGCATGTGCCTGTAGTACAGGTTACCCAGGAGGCTGAGGAAAAAGGATAGCTTGAGCCCAGGAGTTCAAAGTTACAGTGAGCTACGATCACACCATTCCACTCCAGCCTGGGCAACAGAGCAAGACCCCGTCTCAAAAGAAAAAATAGATAAATAAATAAATAAAACCCTGGCCAGGCATGGTGGCTCACGCCTGTAATCCCAGCACATTGGGAGGCCAAGGCAGGTGGATCATCTGAGGTCAGGAGTTGGAAACCAGCCTGGCCAACATGGGAAAACCCGTCTCTACTAAAAATACAAAAATTAGCACAGCATGGTGGCACACACCTGTAGTCCCAGCTAGTCGGGAGACTGAGGCAGGAGAATCGCTTGAACCTGGGAGGTGGAGGTTGAAGTGAGTGGAAATCATGCCACTGCACTTCATCCTGGGCAATACAGCAAGATGCTGTTAAAAAAAAAAAAAAAAAAAACCAAGAAGACCAAAATATGTGTATAGTAGTTGGGTATCTCTGAGCAGAGGATTGTAACATGCTTTCTCTTTTATTTATTTTTTTATTTTTTCTCATTCTTTTATGAAAGAAAATAACTTGGATATTGAAAACAAAACTTGGGCCAGGTACAATGTGGCTCACACCTCTAACCCTAGCAATGTGGGAGGCCAAGGCAGGCAGACTGCTTGAGCTCAAGAGTTCAAGTCTAGCCTAAGCAAGATGGTGAAACCCCATCTCTGCAAAAAACTTAAAAGAAAAAAAATTAGCTAGGCATAGTGGCGCATGCTTGTAGTCCTAGCTACTTTGGAGACTGAACTGGGAGGACTGATTGAGCCCAAGAGGTCATGCGGTAGTGAGCCATGATTGAATCACTGCACAGCAAGACCCTGTCTCAAAGAAAAAAAAAAAAGTGAGGGGTGGAACTTTATTGAATATATTTTAAAGACAGATAAAATCCTGCATTGGAAATGAGTCTTTTCCACAAAACAGTAAAATTAGTTGAGCATGAGATTCTTTCATTCACCAAATGTTTACCGAGTGCCTCAACAATGAGCCAGACACTATATTTGGTGCTGGCAGTATAGTGGTGAGAGAAAGATTAGGTAGGCTATAGTCTGTGACTCATTAGGAAAAACCTCATTTGGTAAAATCTAGATTTAGACTTTAACATTTTATTTTTTATTTTGTTATTTTTTAGAGACAGGGTCTAACTCTCACCTGGGCTGCAGTACAGAGGCCCAAATCATAGCTTGAATCACTGCAGCCTCGAACTCCTGGGCTCAAGGGATCCTCCAACCTCAGCCTCCAAGTACCTGGGATTACAGGTGCGAGCCACTATGCCTGGCTCTAACATATTAGATGTTCATAATACTGCCCTAATAAATTTTATTCTACAGAAAGAAAGCCATGCTTCTTTCCATGTAAAATTTAAATCTTAGTTAGTTCAATATGATTATCTCATTATTTTTATAATTTATATATTTTTTAGTTCTGCAGGGTGAGTCCCCAGAGAGGGAACTTGCAGTCTTCTCTCTATATTAAAATGCAAGGGAGGCCGGGCACGGTGGCTCATGCCTGTAATCCCAGCGCTTTGGTAGGCTGAGGCGGGAGGATCACTTGAGGTCAGGAGTTCGAGACCAGCCTAGCCAACATGGTGAAACCCTGTCTCTACTAAAAATACAAAAATTAGCTGGGTGTGGTGGTGAGCACCTGTAGTCCCAGCTACTCGGGAGGCTGAGGCACAAGAATTGCTTGAACCTGGGAGGTGGAGGATGCAGTGAGCCGAGGTCACGCCACTGCATTCCAGCCTGGGCGACAGAGCAAGGCTCCATCTCAAAAACAAAAACAAAACACACACATGGGAAATTATTTCTTCACTGCCTATAAACAGAACACAAAGGAAATGTATATACATATTCTTATTTCTTAGACAGACAGGGTCACCCAGGCTGGAGTTCAGTGGTGCAAATCCTGGCTCACTGCCACCTTGTACTCCTGGGCTCAAGTGATCCTCCTGCCTCAGCCTCTCAAGTAGCTGGGACTAAAGGGGTGCAACCCCATGTTGGGTTAATTTTTAATTTTTTTGTAGAGACAGGGGTCTTGTTTTGCTGCCCAGACTGGACCTAATTCCTGGCCTTCAGCGATCTTGCTGCCTCAGCCTCCCAAAGGGCTGGGCATGAGCCACCATGCCCAGCCTATCTTACATTTTTAAAATCGGCTTTTCAAACAACCAAAATGACCCTACTGCAAAAAGAAGAATTGTGTATACTATAATATATACTGTCAGCTGGGCGCGGTGGCTCACGTCTGTAATCCCAGCACTTTGGGAGGCCGAGGCGGGCAGATCACCTGAGGTCTGGAGTTCGAGACCAGCCTGACCAACATGGAGAAACCCCATCTCTACTAAAAATAAAGAAATAATAATAAAAAAAATTAGCCAGGTGTGGTGGTGCATGCCTGTAGTCCCAGCTACTCAGAAGGCTGAGGCAGGAGAATGGCTTGAACCCGGAGGCGTAGGTTGCAGTGAGCCGAAATTGCACCATTGCACTCCAGCCTGGGCAACAAGAGTGAAACTCCATCTCACACACACAATTTATATATATTATATATAATATAATATTATATATATTATATATAATATTATATATAATATTATATATATTATATATTATATTATATATAATATATATAAAATATATGTGTATATATAATATATTATATATAGTCATCTGAAATATTTCAATTGCATATAAAATACACATATATATGTATATATAGTCATCTGAAATATGTCAGTTGCACTACCCTAAGCACTTTGTATGTAGTAATTTACTTAATGCTCACAAAAGCCCTGTGAGATAAGTATAATAGTGTGGAGATCATAACAGATGGAAACTGAAATGCAAAGGGGTTGAGTATTATGATCACAATTGTACTGCTTCAGAGTGGCAGGACTGAATAGAAAGAACTCAGGAAGACTGATTATGGAGCATGCTATTAACCACTGTGTGACACTGCCTCTATAAATTGGAACATCGACTGGCAGTGTTGATAATCTTGTGTTATGTCTGCCAAGATGCTGTTGGCTGTGGGGCAGCAGTAGTGACAAAAGCATTTTTTGGAAATAGGTCATTGGAGAGTGAGAACTGAAGAGTAGCCTCTTTTTTTCTTTTGGAAGCTGTGGTACTTTAGAATAAACAGACACTGACATACTTAAGTTCAGCAAAGTTGTAATGTTCTGCTGGCCTGGTGTTGAGAAGAAAATGGAGGCTGAGAGCTTCCCTATAAAGAGGTTGTCGATTTATGGCTGAATTTTAGATTCATGGACAGACCTAGAGATTAAACGAAAAAGGCAGAACCTGGATAATTTTCCATCCTAATTATTTCTTGAGGTGAATCTGTCAAGCATGCAGAAACAAATATATCAATTATATGGAAGGCTATTTTTGGATATCTGGATATACAACAAGCTAACATCTTACCAAAGCACAATTCCATCACCAACAGCTTTGAACAGGTCATCGGTGTTAGGGTTCATTGGTATAACATGTCTACAATCAGGATCATTTTCCAAAGCTTTGTTTATCCAGTTAACAAAAGCATATTTTTCTTCCTCTAAAATTATGTTAAATAACAAGACATTAGTTCATACTCTAAGTTATTAAATATTTGACTCCAAAGCCTAAAATAGTTGTGCAGTAGTGCTGAAAGTTAATGTGTCAGAAACGTGGTTATTCTGTGTGGAAACCCAGACACTTGGATGCAACACAGTGGTTATTAGGAATTACAAAATTAAGAAAAAGAATAGAACACGTTAACCAGTCCTCAGAAAAGTTACAAAATTCCTTAAAAATTATACTTATATTACTGTATAATGCACTGTAATAAAGCTTGTCATTACATGGATTGTATCCTGTCTCTTGCAAGCTAACAAAGCCATACACAATAAACACTTATAATGCCTTTATGACAAGTATTAGTCTCAAGCCTAAATACATGTCACAAAGGACTTCTACTGTATTCTTAATTAGAAGGTAATGTTTTTCTAGAGCCTGTCCTTGACATTACAGCAACCATCCCACTTAGCACATTGTGTTAACCTACTGCATATGAAATGATTACCTGAGTAAGAATGCTGTGTTCCTTCGCTGGACAACTCTGAAGTTCCACCCAGAGCACAAATACCTTCTTTCCTGTTGATTGCTTTGCGGAAGGTCTTGGCAATATCACTACTTTTTACCTCTTGAAAAATCTATTAATCAAAGTAATTTTGTTGATTCACAATTAATTTCAAACTATGCACAATAAGCATATTTATATTCTTTTATATATCTTGATCACTTACATTTTTTCCATAGCTGATGTTAAAAGATATAAAAAATTGGGCTTGAGTTTTTGAAATGCTAAACAAGTACTACAATACTCCTTCTGAAAATGAAGCACCAGAATGTCAATTGCACACACTTGTCAAAAACATTAAGCGCTACATGCATTGAATTCACTTTAAGCCGAAAACTAATGTGGTTCAAAGGCACAGGTAAATCTGTTAATTTTCTACAAACAAGGAAGGCTTTATTCTTTTCCTGGAGAGAAAACACTGAAGAATCCCCCTACTTTAATAAAAATTCTTAATGCAAAGAAAGATAAAATTTTATGATTTACCCAAAAAACTAATGGGGTAGCTCATTAAGAATTCGTTAAATCAAAAGTTACAGAATAATGCAGTTAAAAAATGTGTTAAGCTGGTAGTAATAGATGACTATCAAGAATAAACACCAAAAAGAGGCTTTTCAGTGATTGTCTTATTGGGGCATTTATGAAGTTCAGCTTCTCTTCACAGTAAGGAACATTCTAATTGTACAAAAGCAAGTTACAACAAAGTAAGTTTCACATCCTAGTACTGTGTAAACATCTGATTGGACATTCTATCTGTCTATATTTTTCTGAGGTATTGGAATGTACCTAATTCCAAATGTGTTCCTGATCCACCAATGTGCATGGCTAAATTAGTCAAAGCCAGTAAAACAGGAGCAAGATGTAGAAACCGTATACAGCTTTCTTTAAATGGTATTTAGAACTCCATTTAAGTGGATTCATTGAAAGAAAACTTAAGACTTAATGGGAAAGTTGCTGAACAAATGCAATTCAAAGACCTTTAACATTCGTGACAGATATGTATTCACACACACATCTCAGGAAGATGCAGCCTATGTCTGCGGTTCGTAGAACAAGGTTACAATATACATAACAGTTCAGGTTGTATGTGTCAGAGCAGGCACGAGCAGAAGCAGAAATCCAGCCCAAGCTATACTAACCAAGCCTTGTGTCTTGCACAGGACTGTGTCAGGCCAAAAGAAGGAGTGTCTTGTTGTATTTCGTCTTTCCAGGAGGGTACCTTTTTGTAATTAATCCATCTAGAGAAAGTGACTTTTAGTAACTGGTAGAAAAGTTGCTGCATGTGTTGTCAGTGGCCCTATTACTTAGTCATCTTTTCCTGTTACCTTTCTTAAATCCTAACTTTCTTTGGACTTACAAATAAAATTTTGTTTGAGAGAATAGTTAGTAAGCACTTAAATTTTACAAAATCAAGCTTACTCAGTATTTACATAGCTGCGATTCTGTGCTAGCTTTACCGGCAATTTTGGAGGTGGAATTTTAGAATAAATGTCTGTGTGTGTCTATGTTTGTATATGTATGCAGACACACACATACACACTACTCTAAATACTACACACAACCAATGAAATCACCCTTCCTGCTCTATGGCCATTATACTGATTTTCACTAAGTATCAACAGTATGGAGCTTATGCACACACTTCAGGCAGTTTTCAAATTATTAAAATACTTTTATTTACAATCTGATTTTTTAGTCCAACTGTGCCTTAACTGTGATGCATTTTGATCCTATAGCTCTCCTTTTGATAACAATGCACCTGCTCTGTGAAAAGACAATAGTCACTAGTCTACTTCTTTCTGAACTCTACTTCATTGTCTAATAAGTTAAAATCTGAAAGGTGTGCATTTCTTCATGCCTCACATACCTCAAGTCCCTGCAATGACAAAAATGTTACAGCTTCAGAATGAAACATGTAAAGTTATTTTTCTTATTACAAGTGCTTCTGCTTCAAGGATCATTTACTTCTAAAACTTACGTTGTTTCAACGATCATGATTTCAGCTAAAAAATAAATCCAAATTTGTTTATGTCACAGAAAAAAGGATTAATTCATATTTAAAAAAGAGAACGTCTGGGAATTCAAACTAATAACTAGAACTAGAAAAGTAGGCTGGGCACAGTGGCTCACATCTGTAATCCCAGCACTTTGGGAGGCCAAAGTGGGTGGATCACTTGAGGTCAGGAGGAGTTCAAGACCAGCCTGGCCAACTTGATGAAACCCAGTCTCTACTAAAAATACAAAAATTAGGTGGGCATGGTGGTGCATGCCTGTAACCCCAGCTACTCGGGAGGCTGAGACATGAGAATCACTTGAACCCGGGAGGGGGAGGTTGCAGTGAGCCAAGATGGTGCCACTGCACTTCAGCCTGGGCAACAGAGCAAGATCCTGTCTCAGAAAAAAAAAAAAAGGAAAATAAATTAAAAATATATATACATATATATAGAATGTCTCTGCTATATATCCTAATGCAATTACTTACATAGCTTTAGTAAAACTCCTTCTTATGCTTGGCAATGAAATGCAAAGTTGTATTTAAGTTTGTTAATTTTCAAAAGTCTTGCAAAAGTTACATGACCTTCATTTTCTAAATTGTTTCAAATAAATTATTCCAGCTAAGCTTAAACTTTTAGTTTCATAGTATTTTCCTCTATTCCCTTGATTTTAAAAAAGTAAAGATGGGCCAGGTATGGTGGCTCACGCCTGTAATCCCAGCACTTTGGGAGGCCAAGATGGGCAGATGGCTTGAGGTCGGGAGTTTGAGACCAGCCTGACCAACATGGAGAAACTCTGTCTCTACTTAAAACACAAAATTAGCCAGTCGTGGTGGCGCATGCCTGTAATCCTAGCTACTCTGGAGGCTGAGGCAGGAGAATCCCTTGAACCCAGGAGGCAGAGGTTGCAGTGAGCCGAGATCACGCCACTGCACTCTAGCCTAGGCAACAAGAGTGAAACTCCGTCTCAAAAAAAAAAAAAAAGTAAAAATGATAAGAAAGAACTGAAGATTTGTGTCTATGATATTGATTCACTACACAAGAATTTGCATTTTACTTTCTACTTTAGTAAAGAAATCGCTTAAGTGGATGATAAAACTATCTGAGTACAAGCTTTGGCTTAACAAGAAATCTCTGAAATCGGAGATAGCACAAGGCTGACTACTGTGCTGGAGTCTTCTCAATGAATCTTTTCAAAGCTGCCTGTTGTGATACTAATGAGCTCACTGTTTTGTGCTGTTTTCTCTCCACAAGGAAAGACTTGCTTTATCAACTGTGAGCTAACTCCTGCTGTACTTTTTTCAGGAAGCCATAACCACTCTTGATCTATACATCTTTTTCAGTCTCCTTTATGGAATATATGTTTTTTATTCCTTTTATTAAGTTTCACCTCCTTTCTCTCAAAGACTCTCAGCAACTGGCTAACTTCTTTTGACCCCAGAGTTAGCTCAACACAGGACGAGTGGCCAAACCAAAACAATCCAGAGGCATATGACTTAAGAAAGAAAGATTTCAGAAAGAATTGCAAAAAAAGAATTGACTGGCTTCCAGTGTTTGGGGCTTATTTCCAAAATGTTTCCAAAGAGGCAGGATTGAATTTTTCCATTATTTTGGAATGTCTTGTAGGCCTAAACTTAGTAATATTTGAAAAACATAACTTCTTTTTTTTTTTTTAAAGAAAGAACTACCCCAACAACTAACACCTATGTAGTATTTACTATATGTCCAAAACTGTTCTGGGCAGCTTACTTCTCTGCTGAAAGTGCCATACTAGTTTAACAATCAAAGAAAAAAAGTCCTATTATGTTGTAAGCATAAAAATCCAGTATTTTTAGTTTTGAAGTGCTTAGAATTTTAAAAAGCAGGGTATTAAATTTAATTTTCACCTTTAAAGTTTACATACATACAATTTTGGGACTGTTTTTTGCCATACACACACACACACACACACACACACACACACACACACACACATTTCTTTGAAATTAACATAAACAGTTTTTGTTTGTAGTTTGGTTTGCAATTAACACCCCTTAAGCAACAATTCAAAGAAAAAGCAGAAACCTAACAAGCAAGAACATGTTTCTTTCTATTTCCTTATGCCAATATCTAACAGGAATAACATGGTTTCTATTTCTTGGATAACTAAGCTCTACCCATACTTTGTTTGACAATTTGTAAGATGTTTCACTGATGGCAAGGCAGATGGGTGTGGACAGACATTTGGTTAATACAGTCATAGAAGCAGCATCTGAAAACTTCAGGTAGGTTACTTTACTGTCCTTGATATTTCAAATTTCTTGAATAGCAGGGAGGTACTGGAAAAAGCCACTAGTCCTCTGTGTAATGTTAGGCAAAAAGGAAAAGTCACTTCCTTTTTCAGAATTCCAAGTTTGTTTGTTTCTTTTCATTTGAAAAGTGTAGGAGTGTAAACATAATGATTCCTTCCAATTCTAATATGTATATTCTAACCTAAAATGTCCTCACGAATGTTGTTTTCTTAAAGCCCTGGTGTTGCCAAAATTATTGTGCATGTTCTTTACTTTTAAAGAATATACTAAGGTAATCACACCTCCTCCCTTAAAAGCCACAAATAGCTGTGTAGAAACTACATTTCAAAATCTACAAAATTAACGATTTCCCCAAGATCATTTTCAAAGACACTTTTACAATTTTGTCCTTAATATAATGACACACTGCAAATCCTATTGATTTTGGTCTGTTCTTTCTAATAGATTAAAAAATTCTGAGCAATACATTTTATCAAAAACAGCCAATCATAGTTAACTGCTGCTCTGCGCTACTTTAAATTCACAATTAACCATGCAGTTAAAAGGGGAGCAAGTGATACATCAGAAAACATGCAAATGCTCAAATTGCAAATAAACTGCAACTTACTATTGAACATAGAATTCAAAACAAAAGGCTTTGGCCATAACTGGAGACAAAAAAATGGTGGGAGGAAATCAGTATTTCAAAAGAAAATGGCAGGAACTATATCATTATAATTATGACACAAGTCTGCTTTTTTTTTTTTTTGAGACGGAGTCTCACTCTGTCACCAGGCTGGAGTGCAGTGGTGCAATCTTGGCTCACTGCAACCTCCGACTCCCTGGTTCAAGCGATTCTCTTGCCCCAGCCTCCCGAGTAGCTGGGATTACAGGCACGCACCACCACGCCCAGGTAATTTTTGTATTTTTAGTAGAGACCGGGTTTCACCATGTTGGCCAGTATGGTCCTCGATCTTCTGAGCTCGTGATCCGCCCGCCTTGGCCTCCCAAAGTGCTGGGATTACAGGCATGAGCCACCGTGCCCGGCCGACAAGTATGCATTTTAAAAACAATCACAAAACACTGTCAGCTGAGTAGGCATCATTACTTAGTCAATTTGCTTCTTGAACTACTACAGTGTTCTAAAGGTGTTAATTCTAATTGGAAAGAACATTTCAAAATTTCACTTGCTATGGTGAGCCACAGTTACTGATGGAAGTACATGCTATCGTTTCAGTTGTCTTGGGGAAAAATAAACCATGACAAAGGAGGATAGGAGCGCTTGGACATTTGTGATAAATATTAGGCACTGATAACTAGTTTGTGATATACTGAAAGGAATCCCTAGTAAGATCTAGTCAAACTCAGCCTTAAATTAATAATAAATACACCAATAAAATCTAAAGGGTATCCTTAATTGAGGGAAGAAGCCACAACTATTCTTTTATTTTTAAAATTAATTAATTTATTAATTTAGAGACAGGGTCTTGCTTTGTCACCCAGACTGGAGGGCAGTGGTGCTATCACAGCTCACTGCAGCCTCAAACTACTGGGCTCGAGCAATCCTCCTGCCTCAGCCTCCTGAGTAGCTAGGACTATAGGCTCGAGCTACCAGGCTGGGCTAATTAAAAATTTTCTTTTGTACAGATGGGGTCTCCCCAAGCTGCCCAAGCTGACAAGTTCTCCCTAACTTGCCCAAGTTGGTCTTGAATGCCTGGCCTCAAGAGACCCTTCTGCCTCAGCCTACCAAAGTGCTGGAGTTACAGGTGTGAGCCCTCACACCCAGCCAGCTATTTTTAACATGTATCTCAAATACATTGTCAATAAATACAGACTGAAAATGGCATAAGTCTAAAAAATCTAGACCTCACTTGCTAGCAGCCAATAGTGGTAGGCATTGAAGAACCATGTGCCATGTATACATTTTCCGGGCACTGAGTAGAGAACACCAAACTAAGTTCTGGGAGTGCGGTGGGGGGTGAAAGAATTAAAAACTCAGCCCCTAACCTTGAAGAATATTTGATGAAACTAGAGAAGAAAACAAAAATGTTAAATGCCTCTTCCAATGGACTAAAAAGATATGCTTCAAACTTTTAATTATCAAAATTATCATCCTAGAGAGAATGGTTCAGTTAAATACCCCTACCACAAGAGTGGAAAACAACTTTTTAATGAGAAAGTTCAGCTCAGGAAGCTTCCGAGACTGTGAGTCAGGGTGTATTATTAAAATTTTGAAGCACACTGTTCACCATGGGAGAGAGAACACTTCAAAGATGTCACTTAGCACCTTGATAACTGCCCTTTAATGATGACATGAAAGGAGACTGTTCACCTTATATAACTTATCACCTTAACATCTTATCGTGTTATATCTTTGTTTCTGCAGTGCTCTTTTTCTCAATTCGTTTGTTAAGATATTCTAGCAGCTAAAAGAAGTAAATTTAGTGGGCAGGATGACAGAAATGTTATTAGTTATAACAGTACTAATATGATATATTTAAGAACATAATAGTACTTAATACTATAACATCCCACTAGACGAAGGAACATCTATTACTTCTAATAATTGTGAATTTTCACATACTTACATAAACAAATTCATCAAAACTTATTTTCCCATCTTTATTCCTGTCACCATCCAGCATGAGTTTCTGAATAATTTCTCTCACTTTGTATCCTGGTAATGGCATATTAGCTTCTTTGAAGAGCTCATGAAGTTCATAGTCACAAATGAATCCGTTGCTGTTGAGATCTTTGTAAAAAAGGAGAGCAAGCAAAAAAGGAAAAAAAATGGAAAGACATAAGTTAATTTATTAAGAGTATTTCCCTTCATTTGAGGCTCAGTTCATAAGCTCACTTAAATAAAATATTTTCTTATTGTGGGGAACATAAAGTTGTTTGAAAGGGAAATGGACATTTAAATGGAAAAAGCAAGGTTTTACCTCGTGTATCCTGTGATTTAAGCAATGTGTAAGTAGATTTACTTAAAAAGAGCATCCCTAAGTTCAAGAAAGCATAGTTGGCTAATACAATTATTATTAACTTGGCGCTAATAGGATTTTAAAAAAAGAACTAATAGATCGTAAACCTACGAAACACTTCCATGGTATAGAACAATTTCTACTATAAGTATAGGAATTTTGTGTTTCTTATTCTTCCATTGCTCCAAAAAGAACTTTTATGAACTTAATGCTGATTCTGTTTCAAAGCACACCTGAACTTAAGCAATCATGTTCAGTGCCAATTATTTTAAGAGTTAATGTAAATAAACATTAATTCAAGACAAAGATAGAGTTTATAAAAATAAATGCACTACTGAGGAAAGCAGATGTTTAATATGACTCTATAAATAACCTTTTAATTTTTGTACTACTGAAGTTTCTCAGAGTATGTCTTGAAGTGCTGATTAAACGAATGATGTTTATTCTGAAGCTTTTAAAAATAGAAAAAAAAACCTGATCAATGACCAAAAGCTAATTTATTGACAAAAAGGCTAATGTCGTGAGGGTTGTAACCACTTGAGTATATATTTTTCTATGAATAAAGTTTGATGTTCACAAGTAATTTCAAATATCTTCTGTTCAGTAATGACTTTTATTCCTTAGGTCCCACTGATTTTCATATGTAAACTTAATTATAATAGAAGGAAACAACCTGAACAGAGAAATGACTCAAGATGACCTTAGCGCATTTAAGAAAATGTATTGTGGCCGGGCACGGTGGCTCACGCCTGTAATCCCAGCACTTAGGGAGGCTGAGGCGGGTGGATTACCTGCGGCCAGGAGTTCGAGACCAGCCTGGCCAACATGGTGAAACCCCGTCTCTACTAAAAATACAAAAAATTAGCTGGGCGTGGTGGTGGGCACCCATAATACCAGCTACTCGGGAGGCTGAGACAGGAGAATCGCTTGAACCTGGGAGGCAGAGGTTGCAGTAAGCCAAGATAGCGCCAGTGCACTCCAGCCTGGGCAATAGAGTGAGACTCCGTCTCAAAAAAATATATAAAATAAAAAATAAAAAAATAAAGCAGGCTGAGCACGGTGACTCACGCCTGTAATCCCAGCACTTTGGGAGGCCGAGGCAGGCGGACCACTTGAGGTCAGGAGTTCGAGATCAGCCTGGCCCATATGGCAAAACCCCGTCTTTACTAAAAATACAAAAATTAGCTGGGTATGGTGGTGGGCGCCTATAGTCCCACCTACTTGGGAGGCTGAGGCAGGAGAATCTCTTGAACTTGGGCCAAGATTGCGCCAATGCACTGCAGCCTGGGTGACAGAGCAAGACTCCATCTCAAAAAAAAAAAAAAAAAAAAAGCATAAGGGGTTAGACTGGGGCTATCTTGCCCCCAGGGGACATTTTTGATTGCCATAACTGGAGAAGGGAGTTGGGCTGGGAGAGGAAGCACCTGGCATACAGTGCGTAGAGGCTGGGGATGCTTCTAAATATCTTACAATGGATATGACCCCTTCCTTGTATGTACAACACAACAGTTATGCAGCTTAAAATGTCAATTGTGCTGAAGTTGAGTGACTCTGGGTTATAGAGATATTGGGGGGCAGGGATGGTGGTGGTGCTACTACTTAGACAGAATGGGTAAGGAAGGCCACTTTGATGAGGTTATATTTGAATGAAGACTTCCATGAGGTAAGGGAAGCAAATCATGTGGCTATCTGGGGCAAGAGATTTCGGGTAGAGAAAATAGCAAATGCAAAGTCAGTGACGCTGCAGTGTGTCTGGTGTGTTTCGGGAAAAGTAAAGATCCAATATGACTTGGGTAGAGTGAACAAGGGGGAAAATGAGAGATAAGGTCAGGGAGCTAGCTGATCATATAAGCTCTGCTAGGCCAATGTATTCCATGGAATACACTGACATTTCTTTCTAAGTGTGATCTACGTGTAATTCACATTGTCCAATTTTTGGTCAATTACTAAAATTGCAATTTGCAAGAATGCTCTGGGGGATTAAAAATTAAATTAAATTAAAATATTAAGTATACTGCATGGAACCATCTTGCAAATATTTTGAATGCTGATGAAATTCTGTTTAGTTTTAATGCAGTCTATTTTAAGTATTAAATTTTCTTAAACATTGATTACTACATTTTAAATCTATGAATTAAAACATCTGTACCTTTATTTTTACTTTTATATTTCTTTGAGACAGGGTCTCTCTTGCCCAAGCTGGAGTGGCACGAGCATGGCTCACTGCAGCATCAACCTCCTGGGCTCAAGCAATCCTCCTGCCTCAGCTCCCCGGCATGGCTGGGGCCAAAGCTGGGCACCATCATGTCTGGCTAATTAAAATACCTGTACTTTTAAAACATCAATAACAAACCATTCAATACTTAGTGTGAAAATCGCTTAGATTTCCTTTGAGGTAAAGCACTTAATTTCCCTAGGACGTATATTCACTTTCTTTGCTTTGGATTTATAAAAGGTCATACATCAAACTCTTTATTTCTACATGTAAAGTATTTCTATGTAGAAATCAATCCATCAATAATGTCTGCAGTTGCTAAAAAGAACAAAGTAATCCCCATGGCACTGCGGCAAAATTTTAGTGGCTCTTGTTTTATGAATGTCTTGGGTTTAAATACACCTGCTCCCATGCATATACCAACTTGTTTTCCCTACGTCCTTTCTAAGATTACAGTGGAGCTCAGTACTAGAGAGTAAGTGTGGCATAGTGAAAGAAACACAGCATACATGCTTGAAGAGACACACAGTGGAAATAATGTGACACAATGTCTTATCTCAACTTGGCTATTAATTTGCACAAGTTACCTCTTCAGGCCCTAGTTTTCTCAACTGTAAAAGGAGTGCTTTGGACCACATAATCTCTAAAGTTCCTTTTTGGTTCTATCACACTGATTCTAAATCAGAATACACAAGACTTCACAACCCTCCCCTCACACAAACACTTTTAAAACCTGGAGATAGAATAGTAATGCATATTAAATACAGATAGAGAGTGACAACATTCTGATCACTACTACACCTTATTACCTAAGTATAATATTCTTTCATTTTTATGACATCTTTGGAGGAAGAGATAGCTTATTCTTCTAACTATCAAAACATTGTCCTCTTCAGTGGGTTCTTTTTTTCTTTTAAGCTATTTTATTTCTTTATTTTGAGACTAAGTCTCACTCTGTCACCCAGGCTGGAGTGCAGTGGCATGATCTTGGCTCACTACAACCTCCGCCTCCTGGGTTCAAGCGATTCTCCTGCCTCAGCCTCCTGAGTAGCTGGGATTACAGGCGTGCGCCACCATGCCTAGACAACTTCTGTATTTTTAGTAGAGATGGGGTTTCGTCATGTTGGCCAGGCTGGTCTTGAACTCCTGGCCTCAAGTGATCCTCCCACCTTGGCCTCCCAAAGTGGTAGGATTATAGGCATGAGTCACCAAGCCCAACCAATTTTTTAATTTAAAAAAGTACCTTTAGAGACAGGGCCTCATTCTGTTGCCCAGGCTGGAGTACAGTGGCACAATCATAGTTCACTGCAGCCTTGAAATCCTGGGCTTCAGCAGTCCTCCCACCTTAGCCTTCTAAGTAGCTGAGACTACAGGCTCTCACCACTATGCCCAGCTAACTTTTTGTTTCTTGTATTTTTTGTAGAGACAGGGTCTCACTATATTGACCAGGCTAATCTCAAACTCCTGGCCTCAAATGATCCTCCCACCTTGGCCTCCCAAAGTGTTGGGATTACAGGTATGAGCCACTGTGCTTTGACTCTAGTTTAGACTGGAGTATATAACAGGTGTGTAACAGGATTTGTTCTTTTTGTATTCTCAGTGTTATGATGGAAGTGGAAGGTAGAGACGTTTTAAATTAGATGTGGGAGAACTACAGTGGATTCAAAGCTATATGAAACTGACTAAGGCCCAGAAAGTTTATCTGGCTGCCTATTTGTATTAGGTTAGACTACAGGTCTGGTGGCTGGGACTGGTGGCTCATGCCTGTAATCCCAGCTCTTTGGGAGGCCGAGGCAGGAGGATCAGTTGAGCCCAGGATTTCGAGGCTGCAGTGAGCTATGACGGCATCATGGCACTCTAGCCTGGGCACCAGAGTGAGACACTGTCTCAAAAGCAAAAACAAAAAACTCCAGAAGTTTGGGTCACAGGGAGAATTACTATTTGCTTGTATCCTCCCTGAAATAACCTCTCTTGAACATTAATTAGAAGACAGTTCACTGATGTGATTAAAAGATGCCAGGAAGTAGCCACCCTAAAACATAATTAACATACAATAACCACATTTGGAAATTTCATTTTGAAGTAAGGGTAGTAGTAACAGATGCTTTTAGAAAGGGACAGGAAAATTTTAAAGGAAATTGGAGGAATAAGAATTTGTCATTACATGACAAACT
Organism: Pongo pygmaeus; assembly: GCF_028885625.2. Lineage (NCBI taxonomy): Eukaryota > Metazoa > Chordata > Mammalia > Primates > Hominidae > Pongo > Pongo pygmaeus. The sequence continues at coordinate 119,807,709 of NC_072396.2, read as the reverse complement.
TCCTTATTAGGCTGCAAATCTCCTGATAAAGATTCTTTTAAATCTTTGTATCTCCCATCCCAATATGTAGCACAATCTTTCGTATATAATAAGCAATGGAAAAAAATTATTTTTGTAGAATCACTGATGCTCAGGAATTGACCAAAGAAAGAATGCTGTAATCCTAGATGAGCATTTTAGAAACAAAACTAAACAACAATGACAGAAATACAGAAATAGCACTCAAAGACTGAATGGCAATTCATCGAGAAACCAAAACTTGACAGAAATATCCCTTAAATAACATTCAATCTCATTCCCTTTGTTCTAATCCTGTCCCTACCCAGCAGCCTTCAGATCTGTAATTTGGTTTTCTAAGTGAACACACCCATCAAGGAGGGCCCAAGTGGACAACCAGTGATAGCTCTCTGGTCAGGATCTCTTTTGTTCCAAATGTAGAAACCTGCTTTGGCTTTACTGAGAAAGGAGATGCGCACTTATTTAAGTATGAGTCACCCTCCAGAGCAAACTGAGTACCTACCCTGTGGGTAGACACCCACTGGGCTACATACCAAAGATACAGAAATGAATCAAACGGAACCCCTGGGTCTTACTTGAAACTGTGGCTACAAAATCCTTGTAAAAATTTTGAGTCACTTCGAATACATATCCTTAGGCTTTCCTGGATGACAAGAATGTGCGTCCTCTTCTAAAAGTTTTGCCTATTCTGCCATTTTCCCATATTTTAGCCCCCAGTGTTAGTCCAACTTACACTACCTCCCATGATCAAAGGCATTTTAGTGTTAGTATGAGTCAATTTTATCAAGCCTTTCTTAGAGCTCTTAAATCATATATTTTGAAGAAAATAATTTCAATTTAAACAAGAAGGCAGAGGGAGCCTAAAAAGGCAGCTAGCAATTAATTTTACAAAACCTCCCAGCTGGTAAAGTACTTGAGAGACAAAATAGCATGCAATTATTCTTAAAGAGTTTTATGCTAATTTTATTTCGAACACTCAGTCAAAAAACCAAAAACACATCCTTAAACAATATCAAAGATCTAACGTGGTTTGGAAGGCCAGTAAAAAGGTAGCATAATGGGATTTTAGAAAGCTTCCATCTCATCAGGTGCTCACGACTTTTAGTCTACTTCTAAGATTAACTTGTAATTTTAAAAAATAAACATAAATGCTGATGACTATTCAATCTAATTTTCTACATCGGAGAAAAGTAGTTTCGTTTTACAAACTGGCTAAATGATAGTCTTTGAGTCATGTTTTCCTTATGTGTAAAATAAAATAGCTGAGGTACCTGAATGATTTCCAAATAACCCAAAATGAATTTTGGATAATTTTTTGTTATTCAAAAGCAAAATGAGAATAAGAATAATGTGGCAAGGTTTTTCAAAAAGACAATTTAATTTTCTGAAATCATAAGACTATGTCCTTATTTGTGGTTACAGTGTCCACTTTAAAAACACAGCATTGGAATTAGAATGTTGCTGTTCAGTATGTTTGATGGTGAACTTCTCCTATTCCGAGTTTTGACATAAACATGAGAATTTAATAATAAACTTACCCAAAATAACATACCTAGATTGGAAGTCGTTTTAACAACTGGAAACTAAAATCACAACCACCAGGCATGATGGCAGTCCTTTATTTTCTCATTCATGCTGCCAATATTCTGCAACTCCTTTTTGGCTCACTTGCCATTTTCTCATTAACTATACATTGGTATGGAGTGGGAAAAGCTCCGTGTTTTGAAGACTTCTGTTTCAGCATCATAGTTTCCAACCAGCTGATAAAGCAGACATAAATTACCATACTGCCTATGTTGTGCAGAGCACTTTCAATGCCAGCACGTCTCAACCTTTTGGTTTAAAAATATGGTCAGTATGGCTGGACATTAAGGAGAAGCTGGATAAAGGAAACTCTACCTTATCACTGAACACAATTCTGGCAGAAAGTAAAGGGCTAAATTTGAGTAAATTGACAAAGTGTTTTTTTTTTAAAGAAGAAAATTACGATGCTTAAAAAAAAATCACTACGCACGTCCCAATGCTGCACCAGACAGGCCCATTTTTCATATTGGCCACTGAATTCATCAGAAAAGAACCAACTGTTACAAGGACTGTTTCCTTTCTCTCTCTCTCTCTCTCTCTCTCTCTGATGACACATGTAGGTTCACATTTGCATTTTGTTTTAAAGGAAATCTCATTATTCTCTTTTACCAAGTATTATTTTAAATACTGTTTAACTCCCCCACCGCCCTCCCCTAAGTAAACCTTAAAGTAAATAAACTTATTACACAGCCATGTTTCTGCAGAAGTTTGAATCACACCAAGAATGCATACCCTTAAAAGGAAATGTTTTCCCTCCCCTTGCATCCTGTTATTTAAGCTATTTTAAGTACTTGTCTGGAGAAAGCTAAGCCAGAATCCAAGTGGTTTTGATTTTAGCTGCTGTTTTACACTGCCCATGTCCAGGTGGTACGTGCTGCAATCTATCACTTCAAAAGCGTCTTTTGGGGTGCTACTTTGTCTTATAAATTTGACAGTAAGAAAGACTAGGATTTTCTTTGACGCTCGGGTTGTGTGTGTGTGTGTGTGTGTGTGTGTGTGTTGCTTTAAACATCCTTGAATCTGTCTAAATCTGGTGTCTTTCTTTATGAAGAGGTCACATATTGTGTGCCCTCATCTGCAATACACATGCGACCTCTCTATTAGCCCACTCAGGACAGTGCTCATTAGGACTTAAAGAAGAAAGCCTAGCAAGTGCAGATGCATATCCTTTTGGAAAAGCTGGATTTAAAAGTTCAATTTGGTTTGACCAACATATTCTACAAATTTTCTGCACTAAAGAAATGACAAAAGGAATCTATTTATCTAACAATAATGGGTTTACACACATACACACACAATCCTGAATGCCCATGAAAGCTCACAAAATACTGATTTAAAGGACTCGGTCAAAAGGCTTGGGCAGAAGAGTTTAAAACTATATGCCATCCCAAGATCTAAGCAGTGAAATCAAGCTTTCATTAGGCATTAAAACCTTAGAAAAGGCAGCTGCTAAACATCTCCAGATGCTTAGCTAAACATGAGGTTTGCCTCTCACAGCTTATACCTTTCGAGGTAGCTCACTGCAGCAAATATAAGAGGCAGTTTAATGAGTTCCAGCTAAGGGTAGACTGGAGGTTGCTGCTTTAGAGTTCACTGTACTAGTGGATTTCCAAAGATGGAGGTCAAGTACAGCAGAAGGCTGGACAAGTTTAGAGGGTGAGACCAGGCAATCAAAAATGTTTATCAGTCCTTTTCTGACTCAAAATTTCCAGCAGTTTGGCCATCATTTTTCCCCTGCTGCAACTCTCGTTTTAAAAATACATGTGTGCAGGCCGGGCGCGGTGGCTCACGTCTGTAATCCCAGCACTTTGGGAGGCCGAGACGGGCGGATCACGAGGTCAGGAGATCGAGACCATCCTGGCTAACACGGTGAAACTCCGTCTCCACTAAAAATACAAAAAAAAAAATTAGCCGGGCGTGGTGGCAGGCGCCTGTAGTCTGCCACCTGGCTGAGGCAGGAGAATGGCGTGAACCCGGGAGGCGGAGCTTGCAGTGAGCCGAGATCGCGCCACTGCACTCCAGCCTGGGTGACAGAGCGAGACTCCGTCTCAAAAAAAATAAATAAACAAAAAATAATTAAAAAAATAAAAAAATTCAAAGCAGGCTTCACTTAAAAAAAAAATTAGATTTTCTCTTTACATTTAAAATGTATCCCACTACATAAAATCCATTTACGGTTGGCCTGCTGATTTTCAGGAACGCATCTAGTGCATGAAGCAAAATATACCTGGCCGGCCAGGTACCATGGCTCACGCCTGTAATCCCAGCATTTTAGGAGGTCGAGGTGGGAGGATCACTTGAGCCCAGGAGTCTCAAAATAAAAATAAAAATAAAAATAAAAATTGCTTTTACCCATGCACCCACACATGTGTACTCCTAACTAGCTTCCACACCTTTGAAACATGGTTTTCCGACTATCCCGAGACCTCCACTTCTAATAATCCATATATAATTAACCAGATGGCACAATGAAAGAGCACTGATTAGTTTCATTTTCTTTTAGATGGGCTATAGTTTTGTTTTTGTTTTAAGGCATAATTAAACAAATATGCACTGGTGTACTTTTATTGAATACTAAAAGTAAATTAAACTAAAGCACTGTTTTTTTTTTTTTTTTTTGTGGCATCATCCTGATGTGGTTTTTATATACTAGCGAATATCAAGTAATTTGAAACAACTCAACTTCCTAGGATGAGAGAAGTCTGGTATAGCTACAATCACCACAACCAATTTTTTTTTGCTTAGTTTGGTGGGAAACCTCAGAGGAATACACCCATACTATTCCTAGTCATTTAAGAAACCCATTATTGTTTTATTTCAAAAGTGCTGAATTCATGTTTAAAAAACCTCAGTAGGGAGTGCTCAGGAGGGAAAAAAGGCAAGGCAAGGTAAGTGTTTGCAGTACTAAAGCAACTCTGCAAAGGTTTACATTACATGAATTTTTCTTTATGACAAGTAATCATCCAAATGACCACTAGCTTCCACAGCAAGATTAAAGGCTTAGAATGTAAAAGACAGTTTCTAGATGGTAAAATATTAATACCTAAGTGTTTTGAAAGGTTTTATTTATTCTTCTTTAGAAATAGTTATGTATTACAGCATTTAAATTAAATTTGAAACATCATGAAGTACAAAAACTGGTAACTAACGTTTCTGCTACTGGGAAGCACTGGAAACAATTGTTGAGAAAATTAAAATAATTACATGAGCTTGGAGCTTAAAACTAAGCAGGTGCAGAAAGTGAGTGAAAAGAGAACTTTAAATTCTAATACTCAATTTATTGCTAGTAAAGAGAGTTTCAAAGCACTATTAATTGATTGAACAAAACCTATGATTAGCAGTAATTACAGAGATTTTCTCCACACGCTATGATTTTGCTGAATTTCTAAGGAGATAATCAAGGCTATTATTGTTAATAGATGGGGAAAATCATCTAATGATTTCCATATTTTGTCGCAATTGAACTGAGACAAAGTAGTCTTTCCTATTCTCTGCCAACCCACCCCCACAAAAAGGAAAAACTGTGCTTCACAGGATAAGTTATAGAGCTTGTTTTTAAAATAAAGTGACCCTGAATTAGAAAAAAAATTTCTATAACACCTTTGACAGTTGCCTGAGGGCTCTGTAACTAACAACAACTTAAAACTACAAAGATTTTTTTAAAGAAAATCGAAAGACTTGGCTGGGTCCTTAAATGAGTTTCTAAAAGATGGAGTGTACACACAAGCTTTTATTATGCTGAAAAAAAATATAAATTTTATATGCTACAATCTAATGGCAAAAACCTTTAATAATAAATTCCACTGTAATGAAAATCTTCACAACAAAGGCCCTCTGAATGTATGGTTGATAATGACAAAAATCCCAGTACATCAAAAGGCTATGTATATAGTTCCTTGGGTTTCAATCAATGAAATATTTACTGAGAACCTAACATGTGTGCAACACTATGCTAGATACTGAGTGGAGACTACAAAAGAATAATATTCACAATAGGCAGAAATTCTGGATTCCAGAACTCTTTACAGTGTATATAGTAATAAGAGCCTAAGTATGTTAGGAACATATGCCTGGCAGGGGCTTTGGCAAACTGTACGTCTATCTTAAACTCTACTTAAACAATAGCTCCACAATGACCTTTTCTTGCAGTCAAACTTCTCGTTGATCCCTTACTTAATACAATTTAACTGCTTCCTCTATGAAGATAATTGGTCAATCCTCTCTATGTCATTAAGCTTTTAAGGGACAATGAAGTTCTTTTACTTGTAAAATGTATTCCAAGTCTCATCAGGTAAACAATATCTGAATTAACTTTAATTTTTAAGGAATGTTGCACGTAATTATTTCCAAGATGCTGCACATGAGGACAAGATCTGTATTCAGCATCTACCTGAGGAGATGAGTACTTAATAAGGCATGGTGCCTACTCTGAAATTCTATTCATAAATAACAAATTAAGCTGCTGCTAATGCTGAAAGATGAATATAAATTTTAAAAAAGGTTCTAAAATGCACTCCTAAAACAATTATAAGACTATTTTGACTGAATGAGTCATTTAAAAAAAAAAAACTCTTGCAGCCAAGAATTCACTTGCTGTTATATATTAAACTATGTAGCATTTTTCTTACAGTAAGTGGTATCCATGGCAAGTTAATTAACTGCTATTTTTACACACACACACACACACACACACACACGCGCGATCATGTTAGATTCAGGAATATTCAGTTTTTTCTAGTTAAAATTTTGATGGGATTATGAATGGTCACTCTGGCTGGGGTCATTATTCTTCCCAAGGTACACTGCTACTACTGAATACCTTCATAGAAAATGTTGATCATAAATATATGGGAACAGAAATGTGTATTTCCTCATTTTTCACTAATGGGATTTTCGACACAGGTCTAACGGCAAATTCTGATTTACATAACAAATCATCATATGAGCTAATTCTGTACCCTTCAGTCAAGGAGATACCAAATAATAATAATCTACCTCTCTAAGCACATGTTGATTCGTGTATTTACATAAGTAGTCTGTTCTCACCCTGTTTTCTCATTATTGTCTATAGACTTGACCTGAGCACTAAAATTTGGAATGTAAATACTCCATATTTACATTCTCCATATTTACATTCCATAGCTGCTCAATTGTAAGGCATGTTATATGATGATAAAGGATAAATCAAATAGCATGCTATGCCTTCTCATCTTATATTGAAGCTATAATTTAACGTGGCGAGGTAGAACGATCTGCATTATCCAAGGGCACAGAAAACCCATAAAAAAGTCAATAACGCCAAACTAATTAAGGAAGGGTAAAACATCATCTAATGTTTTCGAGGGTCACATATCCCTTTGAGAATATGGTGAAAGTTTCAAACCTCTTCAGAAAGATATGAGATGCGAAATATAATAATAACTAAAATTTGGCATGAAAATTTCAGGAACCATACATAACAGTCACCAGTTAAGGATTGGAACTGTGGTCTAAAAAATTTGACCGTATTAAATACTACATAAAATTGGAAATAATAGCAGCTACCACTCTTGACCAAAAAAAAAATAAATAAATAAACAATTTTAAGTATAGCTTCCAAAACTTTATCCCATCTATTTTAACTATCTTGCCCTAATGTTTTTGATTAACGACTCATGTGATATTTATGGAGAAATAGCTTTGAGACCAAATAAATATTGCATCCCTATAGTTTTACTACAAAAAATACTCACCAACTTTTGCAAAGGCCTCTTTGAGTTCATCAAGCTCATCTTTGGAAATCTGAGTGGTAGCCATCTCATCCATTTAAAGATCTAAAGAAAAACCAAAAAGGTTTCAGACTTAAAAAAACTGTGATAAATATAAGCACTCTTGCTAAGTTCTCATCTTAGGGATAATTTAAACAGAATTTCAAACTATCAAAACAATCTGAATAGGTTACCATGTCTCTACATACAGCTTTAATACAGAAAACAAACAAATGAGAAGTCATCACTTACCAAAATTTATTGAGAAAAAATATTTCTGAATTTTCCTTCTAAGGACAAAATCTTAAATTACATTCAAAAAGTTTAAGGAAGGGCCAAAGTACCCAGCAGTGACAGGAAAAAGCTACATAATAGAAATTCTTGGTTATATGAGCCAAAGCTAAAGGTCAATATTATGTGACCAATGATTCACGGAAAATATCATTTTCCCATTAAGCCACTTTAGAATCATTCACTGTGAAAACATTGATTTTCAAATAGCATACTGACGTCTATCAATCACTCTCATTAAAGGAAGAATAAAGTGGAAACAAAACAAATTATAGCTGGTTTTGATATAAAAATGCACATGTGGCTAGTATACACATTCTTATGCATGTAAATTATTATATTATCTGAGTATACATCCTTTCCAATTTGGCCTTATTGATCTATTTAACTAACAGAACAAAGGTTGGCACACTACATATGGCCTGTGGGCCAAAACTGGATCACCAGTTGTTTTTGTATGACCTCAAGCTGGATATGGTTATTAAAGGAAAATTTTTGCAGTCCATTTTGATGATGGGGCACATTAACTTTGAACCCAATTAAGTGAAATGTTATCCCAGAAAAAAAGAATTCTATCCTTCTCATCAGAATTGTATTACCGAAAAATTGTACTCAATTATTATATTTTGAATTTTGTCAATAAAAACTTACAGAAATACTATATTATATCCTTGATATTAATATCATAATATTCTTGATTTTACCTCTTGGCACACAATATTTATGATCTGAACCTATATGGAAAAACTTTGCTGATCCTGGCAATAAAGAGAGGAGGTCTGTATCACAGTAGATAATTTCCAAATGCAAACTTATTATAACAATAATTTTGGACGAAGAAAAATGAAATGATTACATGTTGCTTTCTCCTTTTTTGCTTTGGGTTTTTTCTCTCTTCTGATTTATTTTTTTGGTAGACTTTATTTTTCTTTATTTCTTTTTCTTTTTTGTAAAGACAGAGTCTTGCCACCTTGCCCAAGCTGGTGTCTAACTCCTGGACTCGAGAGATCCTCCCGCCTCGGTCTCCCAAAATGCTGGGATTACAGGTGTGAGCCACCGTACCCAGCCAATAGACGTTATTATTAGAGTAGTTTTAGGTTCACAGCAAAATCAAGCAGAAGTTACAGAGAGTTCCCATATACAGCTATGTGTTGCTTAAAGACAGAGATGTGTTCTGAGAAATGCATTGTCAAGTGATTTTGCCATTGCGCAAGCATCACAGAGTGCATGTACATAAACCTAGATGGTATAGCTTACTACACACCTGGACTATACGGTACGGCCTATTCCTCTTAGGCTACAAATGGCACAGCAGGTTACTGTAGTAAACACTGTAGGCAATTGTAACGCAATGGTATCCGTATATCTAAACGTAGAAAAGGTACAGTAAGAATGTAGTATTATAATCTTATGCGACTGCTATCATACATTTGATCAGTCATTGACCAAAACATCCTGTATCTGAGTGGTACATTTGATACAACTGATGAACTTACATCATTACCACCCTAAGAATCTGGTGAACATTAGGGTTCACTCTTAGTGTTGTACAGTCTGTGGGTTTGGACAAATGTATAATGACATGTATCCACCATTAAAGTATTACATACAGTAGTTCCACTGCCCTAAAGATGTTGCCTTTCCAAAAAAGTATACTACGGGTTAAATTTCACAAACTATACAAAATACATTTTGAGATCTTACATTTATCCCTTTTAGACATTTTATTAAAAGGCACCAAATTACTCACCAACTTATGTTTTGGCCAAGAAGTGTAACACTCAGTATAGAGAGATAGGGGCTGGAAGAGGTAGGGAGGGATTCATAAGAGAGCTGGGCCACATCTATCTTTTTCACAGAATTGTTGCTATTTCTAGAATTTATCACAGCCCCTGGCACATAGTAAGGCACTCAATAAAACAGAACTTTAATAAAATTAATCCCTTCAACAACTATGCACCAAGTATTATTAATACATTATACAAATTCATTTGCATATTAATTTCCTGAACCCTCACAATAGTCCTATGAGCTAAATATTCTAATCTCCTTTTTTTCCTATTAGAAGACCTGGCCTCTCAGGACTGCAATTCACACTCAGGTTTCTCAAATCCTGGAGAAGTTTTAAAATGACCATATGATGCTATTAGCTAAGTTTTTACCATAATGTAACAGACACATATAGTGACTGGTGTTTTAGAAATTAAATAAAACCATCAGCCGGGCGCAGTGGCTCACGCCTGTAATCCCAGCACTTTGGGAGGTGGAGGCGGGTGGATTGCTTGAAGTGAGGAGTTCGAGGCCAGTCTGACCAACATGGTGAAACCCCGTCTCTACTAAAAATACAAAAAGTAGCCAGGTGTGATGGCGGGTGCCTGTAATCCCGGCTACTCGGGAGGTTGAGTGAGGCAGGAGAATCGCTTGAACCTGGGAGGTGGAGGTTGCAGTGAGCGGAGATCGTACCACTGCACTCCAGCCTGGGTGATAGAGTGAGACTCTGTCTCAAAAAAAAAAAAAATTAAATAACACTAGACTCTTAAAAAAAGATATAAAACAAAGCTGGCCTATTCATAAACTTTTCTTATTTATGATATCAAGACGCCACTAAAGATGGATAACTTCTCAGTAGACAGGTTGGATGAAAATACCTTTCAGAGTAATCTCAGGATCTGTGAGGGAAAGAAAGTTCTTCAGTTAGTAATGAAGTTAGGCTTTGTGTTTTTTGTTGTTGTTGTTGTTGTTTGTTTGTTTGTTGAGACAGGGTCTTACTCTGTTGCCCAGACTGGAGTGCAGTGGTGAGATCATGGCTTACTGCGACCTTGACTTCCCAGGCTCCTCCCTCCCAGGTGATTCTCCCTCCTCAGCTTCCCAAGTAGCTCAGACTATAGCCGTGGGACACCATGCCTGGCTAATTTTTGTATTTTTTGTAGAGACGGGGTTTCACCATTTTGCCCAGGCTGATCTTGAATTCCTGGCTTCAAGCAATCCACTCACCTCAGCCTCCCAAAGTTCTGGTATTACAGCTATGCGCCACCACGCCCAGGCCTGAAGTTAGGCATTTTAAAGATTAAGAATAAAAAGAACTGCGATCCCAGCACTGCGGGAGGATTGCTTGAGGCCAAGAGTTCAATACAAGCCTGGGAAACATAGTGAGACCTCGCCTCCAAAAAAATTTTTTTTTTTAATTCATAAGTTAAATGCAAACGATAGTAGTAATTCTAAAAATATTCTGTTTCACTAATATGTTCAACACTCCCCATTACAAAAATACGACATAGGATTTATTCCAATTTTCTTCACACCTTTTAAGCAATCATGTTTTTAATAAAAAATTATTACACATCTCCATGAATTATACACCAAGGAGAACAATGGCACAGAAAGTTTAAAAGTAAGACCATCTCAGAAATCTAAAACATGTGGCCTCTCTCCTTTATCTCTAAAGGTCCTTTCCAGTTTGGGCAGATAGTGAGTCAGTAATAATTTAAAGTATGTGGGTAAAAAACAACTAAAACAAACCTATACAACTGAGCTTACTCTCACACTACCATATCACTTCCATGCAAAAGAAAATTAGGTCTGGGTGCAGTGGCTCATGCCTGTAATCCCAGCACTTTGGGAGGCCAAGGCGGGCAGATCACTTGAGCCCAGGAGTTCAAGACCAGCCTGGCCAACATGGTGAAACCCCGTCTCTACCAAAAATACAAAACTTATCCAGGAGTGGTGGTGTGTGCCTGTAATCTCAGCTACTCTGGAGGTTGAGGTGGGAGAATCACTTGAGCCTGAGAGGTCGAGGCTGCAGTGAGGCATCAGTGCATCACTGCAAAAAAAAAAAAAAAAAAAGAAATAAAAAAAAGAAATTAGATAAGATGGTTCTGGACATAAACCACTCCTGCCCCCTGCCCCCCCCTTATCCCTGCTGACCAGTTGGGTTCTGATTAAATCCTGTAGAAATCTCTTTCTCCCCAACCTGCCCTCCCCGCTACTTCTCAAACAATTTTACCAATATTTTAGGCATCTGCTATACACCTAGTTCTTGCCCTTAAGGAATTTACAATCTGCTGAAGCAAACATGAATAATTACAATATGACACAAAGTGAATTAGTGACTGCAATAAAAGGGACAAATATCCATTTTTTTAGAAGAAAAAAGTCTCTAGAGACTTTAAGGATTATTAATTTCTTCTCAGAGTGGCCAGAAACGCAGTTCTTTTTTTCTTCCTATAAAATTAGCAAGTGCTGGCTCATGCCTGTAATCCCAGCAATTTGGAAGGTGGAGGCGGGCAGATCGCTTGAGCTCAGGAGTTCGAGACCAGCCTGGGCAACACGGTGAAACTTCGTCTCTACCAAAAATACAAAAAATTGACTGGGCATCGTGGGTGGTGGCACATGCCTGTAGTCTCAGAAACTGAGGTGGGAGGACCGATTGAGCCCGGGAGGTAGAGGATGCAGTGAGCCATGAGCACGTCACTGCACTCCAGGATGGGTGACAGAGCAAGACCGTGTCTCAATAAAAAAAGTAAAAAATAAAAATGAATTAAGAAATGCTTAGATCTCATAGAAATAATTTTAGGGCACCAGTTTAGTCCAAAAATTAATCCAGTGCATTAAATATATATTTTAAAATTTTCAAGTTTCTTATTTCTAATTGCCTTTAAAAAAGCCTAAAGTGACTTTGCGTATGTAACTCAGATTTTCCATCTATTGGAGACATTAAAGAGATACACTTCAATGAGAACAAAAAGAAGGAATTGGAACATGCACACTTCCTTAAAACCGTATTTCCAGACAAGGTTGTTTCAGGATAACAAAATAGTTTAATGCAGGACTTTCCAATTTAAATAAACCCATATTCATTTATTGACAGTTATTTGAAAGGAAATAAAGAAATGCTACTCTGAAGTACCTGGGCCAAGACTAAAAAATATAAAGCCAAATTAAAAAAGCTCACAATATATGCTCTAGTTGATACAATTGTAAATTTTGCCATTTGAAGCTTAAAATAAAGTTGTTTAATGTAGATTTCTTTATGCCACTATGAATTAAAAAATGGTCTGTCCTTAAGACTACTCATAGGTACTTCATGGTGTCTTTAAGGAGGTCAAGCAGTAAAGTACTATCTTGAGAGAAAACATCACATTAAGTAACTTGGAAATAAGTGAAGATATTAAAAAATTAAGATCTTACAAATTAAAATAACAGAAGCTCTATTCCTCTTCATGGGGCATTCATTGTACTATAGGACTTTTTTCTCTTAAAGCTACTAACACATCCCGGATGGGTTCACAAAGCAAAACACAAGATTTGACATCAATACTGCCCCGTAGACACTTCATTTAATCTCAAGTACCAGTACACCAAGCTGTTGTACCGCGCCCAAGGTGGTAGTATGTTTTAACAGAAAGAGGTTGGACGTGAAATTAGAAGGCATCAATTATTGCTCTGGTTCTGCTATTCCCTAGTAATGTATCCACCAGCAAGTTTAATTAATCTGTCTCAGCCTAAGTTTCCTCATTTGAAAATAGTGATAATAATACCTACTTCCCCCAGGTCCTAATGAAGATTACAGATGGTATGTATGACAGCATATTGTGAACTACGAAGTATTACATAGCAACTTCAAATCCTTCATGAAAGAAAATAGGGAATAAATGAATGCTTGGGTTAATTGTGAAGAGCTGTATAAATAAATATAAGGCATTAGTTCTACTAATAGCCTTTTACATGGGATAAATGAAAAGTTATCTCATCTCCCTATAATTACTGACTACAGAGTATAATAGGTCTCCCTCATATATAAAAATTACAAGCCTTTAGTCAAAGTAATTTAAGAAGGATGGGCCTAAAGGAAAACCTGTCAGTCACTTTTTATCCATGACTCAATTTGGCTCCTCCATAAGGCCAGTTTCTAAACACAATTTAAAGAGCAGACAGGAGATATACAAACAAATAAACAACAATTTTTCTTTAAATATTTTAGGATCACTTTTCAAAATAGCTAACAGCTTGTCAATATTGTCACATTCCTCACAATTTGCAAATTTTTTCATGAGTATTGGAAAAAGGTGAAGAGAAAGTATTACTTGCTGAATAAAAGTTTAACCCCAATTTCACAATATGTGATTGACAGGCAAAAGGAAAAAAACCCTGATTTTCAAATATGTCCTCTTTCCCAGTCTGTCTTCCCACAAAAGTGGACTTTATGTGTTTATTTTTTTTTTGAGACAGGGTTACACTCTGTCACCCAGGCAGTGGTGCAATCTCAGCTCAGTGCAGCCTCAATCTTCTGGGCTCAAGCAATCCTCCTGCCTCAGCCTCCTGAGTAGCTGAGACTACAGATGTGTGCCACCATGCAAAAGTGGACTTTATTTACATGATGAAAGAGAGGGAGAGAGAAAGAGAACTGACATTCAAAGAAATAGAGATATATTTTTCCTCCATTTAAACTCAGCAATTTTAATACTTATCAAAAATAAAACCTCCTGGAGTCTCTACGTTTTTCTGAATTCACTCATCTGCAAAGCACTTTGATCTGTCCCAAATTCTGTTTCCTCCTTAGCTCCTATGCCTGCCATTTCTGTAAAGGAAAAGGGAAAGCTGTAGAAAAAAGCCAGCCCTCCTTCACTAAACATATAAGACACAGGAAAACAGATTTTCAAATAAGGGAATAAAACAAAAGCAAACAAAACCTTGTTTGTTTGTTTTTTCATAAAAGGATATAGTGTACAATTGGGTATGAATTCAGGGCGTCACCCACAGAAGAATCTTATGCCTATGAAGTCATCTCTAATTACAGAGTTTGACTAACAATACTGCAATTATGAAACCACTCCGCCGGCTCATTTAACTATACATAAACCCTAAACACAGATCTTTGCTGAGAAAGGTATACCTACAACTACCTGAAACTATTACTCAAATTCTGAAAGGTATTTGAAGGGGGATGGGGGTGCCTATTTTATCTCCTAAAGCACTCACTCACTTTAGGAATGCAGCTGACTGAATAATCTACTTATTCATCTGTGTCATTCAGTACCATGAGGTCCAGGAGAAAGAGAATGCACGTGGGAAACTCATCTGGGGGTAACCAACTTTGATCATAAACTTGATCTTTTTTTTTGAAATTGAAAGGCAGCCAAAAGATAAAAACAGGATATTCACCAGAGGCTTCATCCCAGCCACTAGTATGGTAAATAGAATTGGGAAAGAGAAGCTCGTTACTTAAATCAGAGATTGGGCAACACATACTTGAGCTCCTAAAATGAACAAGAAAGCAACAAAGAGGGGACAAAACATGGAAGAAATACATTATTTCACTATAAATGAAAATAAATAAGTTAGCCACCATTATGTGTGAACAATTCAAGAATGATCACAGAAAAGGGGTGTTGTCACCTTCCTCCATCCAAAACAGGCAGTGCTTTTGAACACCCACACTTTGCATACCTACCTTTACCAATAGAAACTGCCACCCTGCCACCTCCCTAGTTAGGTAAGTGAACAGCTCAGCACTAGTCTCTAGCTTAGATGGGTGTGTACCACTGTGGGCTAAAACTCACCTATTCATACTATGATTACTAAAGCTCTAGTCTCATGTTTCCTAATGACTTTAGAAGATTCCCAACTTGAATATCTACCACACTCACCCACTTATTTATTTATATTCATCAAGCGTTAACTTAAGGCTTAGTATGTACCAGGCACTGTGTTGGGTGCTCCAGATAAGAGACAATTAGGATCCAAATCCCCTTCTTTCTGGAAGAGCTTACTGTCTAGTGGGGGAAACAGATGGAAAAACAAAGATACAACATTAGTGCTATCATGCCATCATAGTCATATATACTAAATGGTAGGCGTCAGAAAAGATTTTCCGAGGTGACGTTTGAACTCTGTCTTTGAGTGCAAGTAGGATTTTCTCAGATAGACATCCCCGGTAAGGGCATTCTCAGAGAGACATCACTGGTTAAGGGTGTTGTGCCTAGGGTTAGTGACAGACACACTCGCAGCAGCAGATCAGGGTCCAGTTTAGAAGTGGCCAAGGGAGAAGGAAAGTCAGTGAGGAAGATTCAAGTTAGCAAAGTCTAAGTGTCTCCAATCTAACTTACTGCCACATTATTTTCCCTGTTTTTTTCTAACTCTTTCTCCTGCTAAATCAGGTCTCGTTTTCAACTTTCCCACTTTCCTCTGTCTCCAGACTGCAGTTTGACCACAAAAAACAAAGGGAGGATCAGTCAACCACCAATCCCTCTGGATTCTTGCCTTGCAATCTCTGAGATTCTTCCATCATATCTGTTTATCACCTCATGTCTGGCCTACTCCACAAGTTTTTTTTTTAAACTGTTTTAATATATATATTTTTATTATACTTTAAGTTCTCGGGTACATGTGCACAACATGCAGGGTTGTTACATATGTATACATGTGCCATGTTGGTGTGCTGCACCCATTAACTCGTCATTTACATTAGGTATATTTCCTAATGCTATCCCTCCCCCCTCCCCCCACCCCACAAAAGTTTTTTTTTATCAGATCTGCCTGCTGTTCCGTCTTCCTCCAGTGCAATCTTTACACTGCTAATCTCCTGAAGAGTAGATCTTATAAACATTCCATACAAAAGAAAGTCCCGCCTTTTTAGTACAGCATTCAAGGCCCTACACTTTTCTGACTTGACTTCTAGCTTTATGTCTGCCCGTCTTTCCAATGCTACTTCCCATTATATGTACTACACCCTTGAACCCAACACTCTCAAGAGACCTTATTCCCCAAACAGGCCATGTATTTTCCCGCTTCTTCCACTCCCTGGAGAGACCACTGGGTCTCTCTAGTGGAATGCTCTTCACCCATCTATCTAGACACTTCAAAAGCATATTTCAGGAAGTATCTTCAGATTGTCCGCACCCAAGATAAAATTTATCTTCCCAGTACTCTCACAGAACTGTGTTTCTTCTATTACAGCTGGTTCTGGATTCTCCTCTATCGGTACCTTTTGTTTTATCCTGGTCTCTTCTGATTTTCCTGTCTCCCATTAAGAATTTCCTCTCTCTCCATCTGTGTCTCATGCTTAGAATACCCTCCTCTATTTTTCCTCTCTCTCTATCCAAATTCTACTCACCCTCCAAGCAAGGTTCAGAAGCCTCATCCTCTCCCAAAGCATGTTTCCCAATGACTCTACCTCCCACTGATCTTTCTCTTCAACTCCCACAGAATTTAGAATCTTGCCACAAAATTTTGAAATTTAATTATAGACTCCTCCCTATAGTTACATAAGCGGATATGAGGACAGTCAGTCTAGCTGGGACTTCCATTGTCCTACTTGGTTCAGTTTATCTACCTTCTTTACATAGATTCTTAAACTTGGTCAAAGAGAAAAATCTTCCTCAATAAAAGAAAATCCTTCTTTCACGAATAGTACACAAAAACTTGTGTAATTCTTTGCTCTGCAAGTGTCACTTCAAGATTGTTTGTTTCTGGAGAACAGTCTAAACTTCACCTTTTACTCTCATTGCTGGATGTTGGTTACATAGGCATGGCTTACAAAATATACCAACTGAGGCTGAGGGTGGTGGCTCATGCCTATAATCCCAGTGCTTTGGGAGGCAGAAGTGGGAGAATTGCTTGAGGCCAGGAGTTCGGGACCAACCTGTACAACATAGTGAGACTCCTTCTCTAAAAAAAAAAAAAAAATTAAATGAGCCAGCCTGGTGGCCTGAGCCTGTAGTCCTAGCTACTAGGAAGGCTGGGGCAGAAGGATCACTGAAGCCCGGGAGTTTGAGGCTGCAGTGAGCTATGGTTGCCTGCCTCTAAAAAAATAAACATAAAAAATGAATAAAATACTCCAACCAATTGCAATGTTTAGAGGGAGTGAAAATTCCCAGTATTCCCAATATCCAGTGATCACAGCAATGAGAATTTGAAAGCTAAGAAGTCTGTAGAGTTCTATAACTTCATTCCCTAAATTGTATCAGGGAATAAACAACTGCCTGGGATAGTCGTTGACTTTGCCCAGGACACAAAGCTGTGAAGCACAATTAAAAAGATGTATTTCTCGACCAGGCGCAGTGGCTCATGCCTGTAATCTCAGCACTTTGCGAGGCCGAGGCGGGCAGATCACGAGATCAGAGATCAAGACCATCCTGGCCAACATGGTGAAGCCCCGTCTCTACTAAAAATACAAAAATTAACAGGGCCTGGCTGCACGTGCCTGTAGTCCCAGCTACTCAGGGGGCTGAGGCAGGAAATTGCTTGAACCCAGGAGGCGGAGGCTGCAGTGAGCCGAGATTGGACCACTGCACTCCAGCCTGGGCGACACAGCAAGACTCCGCCTCAAAATAATAATAATAATAATAATAATAATAATAATAATAATAATAATGTGTTTCTCCAAGCATAGCTTAAAAAAAAAAAAAAAAAAAAAAGCAAAAGCATGTGTTGGAGGAAAGGTAATTAACTGTTTTTTCCCTCTTTCCTTTTTTTTTTTTTTTTTTTGAGATAGAGTCTTGCTGAGATGTCCAGGCTGCAGTGCAATGGCATGATCACTGCAGCCTCCAACTCCTGGCCTCAAGTGATCCTCCTGCTTCAGCACCTCCCACCCCCAGTAGCTAGGACTACAAGCATGCACCACCATACTTGGCTAATTTTTAAATTTTATTTCTTTTCTTTTTTTTTTTTTTTTTTTTTTGTAGAGACAGAATCTCACTATGTTGCCAAGCTGGTCTAAAACTCCAGGGCTCAAGTGATCCTCCCGCCTCAGCCTCCCAAAGTGCTGGGATTACAGGCTTGAGCTGCAGTGCCCAGCCAATTAACTACTCTTCCCAGAAAAACAAAAACAAAGAGACTACACATTGCTTTGCAGAGAGAAGGTCCATGCCTAGTATAGCCTTTGGAAAATAACTTAAAAAGCTCCTAACAAGTATGACCATGATATCAAGAAATAAGATCAGTTGCCAGAAAATGCAGATAGTAACCCCCTCCGGCTAATACTAACTTGTTTTCATTACTTAAAAGGATAAAGGATTCACTTAAGCCTTGAACTAAAATAACCAAAACTTTAATTGTATAAAACATACAGAATATAGACAATGAGTTCAGTAAAGACTATACAGAGTTCTAAAAGTTATTTATTTAAAACATTGGTGTTAAATTGGCACTGATCATAAAACAGGCAATATTCTGAAAAAAAAAGCACACAAATGCTTACTTTCTCCTATGACACATTCATTCCTATATATGACAGGCTTCTGCTTCTCTGTATTAATACTGCTTAATTTCAGCCTCTTGAATGCTAAGTATTGTGAACAACCACTCCCATTGTATCAGTGCTACTAACTTAGTTTTAATATAAAACAAACACTCAAGTATCTATGCGATTTACTTTTCATTTTAAAATTTTTTTCTTTCAAGATTTTTCTCAAGAACAAGTGGCTTGGAATTTTGCTTGACTCATTTTAGAAAACTTTCACGGAATCTTGGTAAAGGAGTAATTGTAAAGGCTTAAGAGGCTATGTGCATAATTTTTATTTAATGATTTGTTGCTCTGAAAATCAAAATAAGGGAGTCAAAACCTAAATGCCCTCACGTGTGTCATAGGTTTGTAGTCCTAAAAGTCTAGGAAAGGTTGAAGCAGAAGAAAAAGTGGTGAAGTGTTTTACTGTGCATTAATTCTAGCACATCAGCATTATCAAAAATTGCTTCTTCTCCTTCTTCTTCTTTTTTTTTTTTTTGAAATAGAATCTTGCTGTGTCGCCCAGGCTGGAGTGCAGTGTCATGATAACTGAAGCCTCCAACTCCTGGGCTCAAGAAATCTTCCCACCTTAGGCCCCTGAGTAACTGGGATTACAGGCACGCACTACCACCCCAGCTAATTTTTGTATTTTTTGGAGAGATGGGGTTTTGCCATGTTGTCCAGGTTGGTCTTGAACTCCTGGGCTCAAGTGATTTGTCTGCTTTGGCCTCCAAAAGTGCTGAGGTTACAGGTATGAGCCACCATGCCCAGCCAAAAATTGCTTCTTATAGTCAATGTGGCGAGCAAACATCTATGAAAGAAATAATCACCACGTATAGCAGACTTTACTTCGGAAAGTTATTTTTCAGGTCTAGCTCTTCTGTTCATTCTACTTAATATTTCAGCTGCAAACTGTACAACTAAACAGAGGACATCATTAGGTACCCCAAATAAAATTGACAGTATTTTCTCATGAGGCATTATTATACACACTGATTAGATTGTACAGTATCAGGAACTAGAGAATAAAGTAACTGGCTGATGGAACATAAATCTGGATATATTTAGCAACTGTGCTTCTACAATTCACATAGAATACGATGAAAATAAAATAAGATATCATAGAACAAAACCATATCATGCCAGATAACATAATATAAAATTTCAGGGATACTTGTAAAATAACCTGAAAAACCTTACTACTGTTTCCATGACAAAATATGTTTCAAATTCCAAATCAATTGAGAAATGAACTTTAGAAGGCTCTATCTGTGACTGAAGGCTAACTCTATCCTTTATCCAACTCCAAGTAGCTGCCCACCTAATAACTATAATTCGGCCTTGGATATATCTAAAACCTTTAAGGAGACTTAAACATCAGTCTACTCTTTAATGTGAAGAAGAGATTGCTCTGCTCTGCACGTACACTGCTCCAATAACCCCTGTGGATGCATAAGAAAGATATAAAGGTTTATTAAGAAGGGCGGGGAAAAGAGATGAGAGCAGAAGACTTATTTGCAAAGTTATGCATGGGGTTAAACTAAGCCATTTTAGCCCTCTTCTACCACTGTAATACTCACAACCAAGTAAACCATCTCCAATTTTCTGTTTGTATTATATTATATTACATTATATTATTATTATTAGTTTTGAGACAGAGTCTCACTCTGTCGCCCAGGCTGGAGTGCAATGGCATGATCTTGGCTCACCGCAACCTCCACCTCCCGGGTTCAAGTGATTCTCCTGCCTCAGCCTCCTGGGTAGCTGGGATTACAGGCGCCCACCACCACGCCTGGCTAGTTTTTGTATTTTTACTAGAGACGGGGTTTCACCATGTTGATCAGGCTGGTCTCGAACTCCTGACCTCAGGTGATCCACCCACCTCGGCCTCCCAAAGTGCTGGGATTACAGGCGTGAGCCACCGCACCCAGCCTTATTTTATGTTATTATTATTTTCTTGAGACAGAGTCTTGCTCTGTCACCCAGGCTGGAGTGCAGTGGCTCTATCTCAGCTCACTGCAACCTCCGACTCCTGGATTCAAGCGATTCTCCCGCCTCAGCTTTCGCAGTTGCTAGCATTACAAGCATGCGGCATCACATCTGGGTAATTTTTGTTCTTTTAGGAGAGATGGGGTTTCACCATGTGGGCCAGGCTTGTCTCGAACTACTGACCTCAAGTGATCTGCCCACCTAGGCCTCCCAAAATGCTGGGATTACAGGCATGAGCCACTGTGCCCAGCCTTGTATTATTTTAAAGGAGATGCGTCATAGGGTCATAGTTGCTAACCAGTTCCTCCCCTTCCCCATATTCCAATAGCCCTTTTCAGCTTTCAGCGTGATGACATCTATTTCTTTCTCTATCTCCTCCACGAGCCTGTGAGCTCCTTGAAAGCACGGTTGGTATCTTATTTGACTTTGTGTCTTGGCTCACCATAAGCACCTACCGAATGTTTGTTCAATAAATACACTTCGATGGAGGTGAGTAGGGAAAGCGCGCACACCTACACACCGTGCAGGCTATATAGTCCTCTCACGTGGTTTTAAAAACACATACTCTATTGGAGAAAGCTGTGAACAAAATACTCAAGTTCAATAACGTCTTCACATTCTTCACATACAATTGGCCTGCTATCATGCTTTAACTACCCTTGTTTAATACTTCAAGATACTAAAAAACTCTTCAAGATGTTTGTGACCTGTCCTTTGAATTTAGCTGAAAATCAAACGGAAATAAACCTTTTCAGAAGCAGTTTTTACTTTCAACCATTTTGGCATTCAAGCAGCACATTTCACCTTTACAGTCATACACATCATGCGTACATCATGTTTTGACAGGCCTGCAATTTATAGATAAAAGTTGACATTTAGAAGTAAATATAAGCAGTTCAAGACCAGCCTGGCCAATATGGTGAAACCCCGTCTCTACTAAAAACACAAAAATTAGCCGGGCGTGGTGGTGGGTGCCTGCAATCCCAGCTACTCGGGAGGCTGAGGCAGGAGAGCTGCTTGAACCCGGGAGGTGGAGGTTGCAGTGAGCCAAGATCGTGCCACTGCACTCCAGCCTGGGCAACAGAGTGAGACTCCATCTCAAAAAAAAAAGAAAGAAAGTAAATATAAATTGCCCCAAACTAAAGGTCTACTAACATTTTTTATTGTCAATATTTTCAATATATTGAAATTTCAATATAGCACAAAAAAAACACCCATAAACCCATCACAGATTCTACATTTATCCAGACTTCCCCCACATTTGCTTGGTTCATCTATTCTCTCTTCCTGTCCTTTCTTCTCCCTCCCTCCTTTCCTGTCTCTCTTCCATGAATTATTTTAAAGCAAATCTCAGAAATCCTGTGATTTCACCCCTACATAGCTATTCAGAAATGAGTTCATTTTTCTGGAAATACCTCTATTCTGTGCTATAATTGATCATTAGCTAGATTCTAACCGATCTTTTGTTTTGTTTTGTCTTCAGTACCAATATCTATGAGTCACTTAAACCCCAAAGGGTGCCCAATCCTGTGTCATTTCCTGGAGGAATATCAAATACCTCCATTTTAGGTAAAAGTTTCCTTTCCTCTTTTTATACTTAATAAACAAAGATAAGATCTGAAAGCAATGGCTATTTAAAAATAAATTAATACATAGCTTTTTCCAATAATAGAAATATTCAGTTCAATTTGGTCAGATTAAAGACATCATTTAAACGTTTCTCAGGCAAGAATTTTGCAGCTATTTAATGCAAGTCTCAATTATGGTCTAAAAGCCCCTTTTCCTGGGATGAAGAATACTATTTCAAACCCAAAGACACAACAAAAAGACACCTCTCCTTCCCCCAGCATCAGAAAGCTAAGGTACATTAACTAACTTCTTAGATTGAAATAGCCCACTTTCCTTTTAAAAGGTCTAATATCTTCCACGCCTAAGTAAACTTTTACATCTACCCCCAAAATCTGAATAAATTATGGGAAAATAAATCTGCTGCTAATGAAATTAATTTTCATACCTAAGAAGTATTTCCACCAGTTTCCTTTCTTATGAAAATTAACATACGTTTGAGTGAAGCCAAGGGCAACTTAAAGGGATATGTGTGTGTGTGTGGTGTGTGTGTGACAGAGAGAGGGAGGGAGGGAGAGAGAGAGAGAGGGAGGGAGGGAGGGAGAGAGAGACGCTAGGCAAGATCAGACTAGTTACCATGCTTCGTTTCAATTCAAAATAAAAATGCCATAAAATATTGTGACCTACAACTCAAATCACTATATACACTAAGCAGAAAGCTATCGGCAAGTCACTGAAAATGCCTCTTGCAGTGTTATATACCTTGCTTATATGTTAGCAAATACAGCACTTGTTAATTGGAAAAAACTGGTTTGTTGTTTCATGCTTCACTTTTTACTTCATATGCACATACTAAGTACAACCAGTCTGAGAGGTGACTCAACTCAGAGTGAGGATTGACTGTATAACTAGCTATACTTCCCTTTGCCAGAAATATGGGGAAATTAAGCTTATATGACAACCATGTGATGGAAAATCCTGATGTATCTGAGCACCAGAAATCACTATTGCTGCCAAGTACCAATAACAGCATCAAAATTTAATCACCAGTGATGTTTATTATTTTATAAATTATAAACACTAAGACAACTGATTTAACTCACGTAGGAAGAGTAGAATATCAATCTAACCATGACGTGTTCTGTCATGACAGCCACCTCAATCTCCATTTTACAGAATTTTGAAAAACCATGTAACTGGGATCGAAAGCGTTTGAAATCCCACCCCCATCACAAATATAGACAATAATTTCTATTATTTAGTGTTTTAGATACTTAACTTGATAAATATGGCTGTATAATTAGGATTTCAAAACCCATTTTTAAAAAGTATAAACTCCCTAAACATTCTCTAAATAAAGAAAAATACAGAATACACACAGAACAGGTTAGAATCTAAACTTCAAAATTTTCTCTTAACAAAAATTTTATTCTACTTGAATAAATAATATTTTTAAAGTGACTCCAAATGTTTACCCAAATAAATAACAGGAATTTCAAGCTTTTTAAAGTAAATTTCTGCTTAATCATTTAGTATTTAAATTTAGATTTAGTAATCTGAAAGTTAGAGCCTGTCAAAATAATATTAAAATAATTACCCGCTGAGAGCAAACTTGTTTCTTTCCTTTCTCGCAGCACTGATAGATAGACAGAACCTACTCCCACGCCCAGAAGAGCAATCTGGAAACCCAACATTCTTCTTACAATTGCAACTTTAGAGAGCAAGTCACAACACTTCCTGCTAGAAAAAAAGAACACCCTGACAAAAGAATGATACAATACTTACGAATCCCCTTCCTGTCAGCCTGGCAGTATTTTGCCAAGAATTTAATAAATTCTAATTTAAATGCAGCATTTAGAGAGAAAAGTTTTCTTTTTTCTTCTTCCTTTTTTTTTCTCCCCAAAATCATACAAGGACTCAGGGGAATTTAAAGTTAGTTCAGGTCAAATAGCTACAACCCATATACCTATTTAGAGTTTGAACAGTAGCCAAGTAACCTGCTTATTTTAGAACACATGGAACAGCTTCTCCCCAGTGCCCAAGTCACTCGTCCATAGTCAAGAACATTACTTGCGAAGGCAAATTAACTCTGAAGCCACTCACTTACAGTCTCTATTATTCATTCTGATCCATACACAACATTTACACCCTATATGCTAAGGTGTTGTAGCATTTATTTCAAGTATATACATTTTGATTTATGTCAAAAATGTAAGCTCTTCGGTGTAGGAACTATATTTTCTGCTGGCATAGCACACAGGAACTAAGCCAACACTTGCTGAACCGAATAATTTTCTAACTGAGAGCTGTAGTAAAGAGGTCTGGAGCCAGATTGGGTTCAAATTCTGGCTCCACACTTTATTAACTGTGCAAATTGCTTAAAACTCTTCTGTCTCTATTTTCTCATTCCGGGATGAAGATAAGAGCAACTCCATCATATTGCAGTTCACTATTTTATACATGGTTGTAAGGCTTAAATGATTTAATATGTGTCATAAATTTAGATCATAGCCTGGCACATGGTAAGTACTAGATACGTGATAACTGCTCTCATTATTGAAATTTGCCTTTAACTGGTCTAGCAATCTAAGCAGTGAATTGCTAAATTAAGCAAGTGGTTAGTTGTGAGTGCCTTTTATGAGAGAGAACAATCAGCTGGAGCACTGGGCTAGGCTGAAGAGGCCGTTTCTGTACTGACATAGGGCAAGTTAATAATTTGAAAGGAAATGCAGCACAATGAAAGCATCAGGGTCTTAGGAGTCTCACAGACCTGTCAGTCTGTGTGACCCTGAACAAATTACTTAGCTTCTCTGAGCCCTGGGTTCATATCTATAACAATAGAGCTATTCCACATATTTCACAAGGTCCACACAATGACCCAATGGGAAGATATAAATATGTAAGAGTGTCTGGGTCCAGCAAGGTACTCAGTAAGTGGCAGATATTATTATCATCTGTCTGGGATAAAACATGCATAATGCCATCTGCTGCTGTAATCTACCTCATGAGAATGAAAGAAAGTGAGACAATAGATACTCTAGTCCTTCATAAATAATATACAACAGAGTATTTTATGATAGCATACTGAACTCTCAGCATAAGGAGGTGACTCACAGTGTGGGCACCTGTGAAAAGGAGCCCTCACCGGATCGTCCCCATTATGAGGCAGACAGTGTTCTCCTGTCCTCATCACTAACCACCATCAGCAGACACTGGGTTACATTTTGTCCATTTTGTCTCCTTCATGGAAGTGCTTTAATTTATTTCACCAATCACAAAACCTTCGTGAAATAACAAAAGGCAACACAATGCAGAAGAGAAGGAATACAATGGCAGGAGTCATAGGACATGTTTTTCCGTCTGTCCTTGTTGCTGACTCACTATGTGAATGAAGCTTCTTCAACTCTTCTGAGTACCAAATTCTCCATTTCTAAAACAAGCATAGAACTATCTGCCTGTGGCCTGTCAGGGAATAGTAGGTAACTACCAAGCATTTTGAGCTAATTTGAAGAGTATGTGTTATCATGCATTTTTCAGACAGAGAAAACCAGAGTGCAGGCAACTGCCTCAGGTAAGAAGACAGTATCAGTTTAGACCAGAAATGTTGGTTTTTCCCCAGCCTTACCTTTTCTTCAGCCACACCTGTTGCCTCAAACCACTGAGATGGGTCTGTCCCAAATGCTACGTAACCACCCTTTTCAGATATGTAGCAGTATCATTGAGGAAATTAATGTTTTAAATATGTAATTCTTCATTTTAGAAGACAGCTTTCTCTCATTTCAAGTTTTACAGGTCGTTATAACAGTACTACTTAAAAACTGTTTTTCTGACTTTTCCTTTCCTGGTCATCTGGAATATATATGCTCTCCAGCTTTCCAAACTCCAAGGCTAATCTTCGATCAGCGTGATCTGTCAACACCGAGTTACTAATTCTAAAGTCACTTCACCTTAATATAATAGCATATATTTCTACTGCAAAGCATTGTAGTTAAAGTTCTAGGAATAGATATGCCCTTCAAAAGGGCACATCATCTTCTACTTAGTAAATGCTAGGTAGGACATAAAGACAGTTTTGGGGTTTTTTTTGTTTTTTTTTTTTTTGAGACGGAGTCTCGCTCTGTCACCCAGGCTGGAGTGTAGTGGCGGGATCGTGGCTCACTGCAAGCTCCATCTCCTGGGTTCATGCCATTCTCCTGCCTCAGCCTCCCGAGTAGCTGGGACTAGAGGCGCCCGCCACCACGCCTGGCTAATTTTTTTGTATTTTTAGTAGAGACGGGGTTTCACCGTGTTAACCAGATGGTCTCGATCTCCTGACCTTGTGATCTGCCCACCTCAGCCTCCCAAAGTGCTGGGATTACAAGGCATGAGCCACCGCGCCCGGCCAGTTTTTTGTTTCTTTTCTTTATTTATTATTATTATTTTTTGAGACGGAGTCTCGCTCTGTCGCCCAGGTTGGAGTGCAGTGGTTCGATCTCAGCTCACTGCAACCTCCGCCTCTCGGGTTCCAGCTATTCTCCTGCCTCAGCCTCCCGAGTAGCTGGGATTACAGGCACCTGCCACCATGCCCGGCTAATTTTTGTATTTTTAGTAGAGACGGGTTTTCGCCATGTTGGCCAGGCTGGTCTAGAACTCCTGACCTCAGGTGATCCACCCACCTTGGCCTCCCAAAGTGCTGGGATTACAGGTGTGAGCAACCGTGCCCGGGCTAAAAGACAGTTCTACCACATCAGTAATTTAACCAGTTTTAGCATGTGACCCATTTTGTAAACTTCTATCTCACTCACCATCCGAGGTATGTGTGGGTGTGTGCGTGATGGGGGCGGTGGGGAGCGTGTCTGTGTATGTGCATGTGTGTGAACAGGATCTCAGTTTTTACTATGGGTAATGAACACTGGTTTAGGAATGCAAGACGGTGGCAAGGGTTCTGCAATAAATTCTACATTTTCATCAGCAGGCCACAGACTGAAAACAGCTTTTAAACTGCATCCCAAATTCATCAAAATGAATGCTAAGGAAAGCCGATGGAAACCAAATTCTCACTGTCACTCTCTCTAGATGCTACAAACAGAAACCATAAAGTTAAGAGTTCAGGCCGGGCATTAAGAGTTCAGGCCGGGCCGGGTGCGGTGGCTCAGGCCTGTAATCCCAGCACTTTAGGAGGTTGAGGTGGGCAGATCACCTGAGGTCAGGAGTTCCAGACCAGCCTGGCCAACGTGGTGAAACCCCGTCTCTACCAAAAATACAAAAAAGCCAGATTGGTGTTGTGCGCTTGTAGTCCCAGCTACTTGGGAGGCTGAGGCAGGAGAACAGCTTGAACCCCAGAGGTGGAGGTTGCAGTGAGCAGAGATTGCACCACTGCACTCCAGCCTGGGCCACAGAATGAGACTCCATCTCAAAATACAAACACAAAGTTAAGAGTTCACACACATGCACTTGTGGACACACTCCCACCCCAGGGTGGAAAAAAGAGGCACACCCCAAAAAGTTATGGGAGTTTCACATAAGTATCAGTGGAATATGTAGTTGTAACACAAGAGCTAGGCATAGTATTTTTAAAGTCTCTTACAACTTTCATCCAGACGTCATGCTCTCCACCACACCCAGTACTAGGTATACTTTCCGTGTGTGACCCGTACGTTGGAGGCCTCTCCCACTGTGCTTAATGACACACCTCAACAACACTCATCTATTTTCCTTTCATGAAACAGTTTTTTTTCCATCTTCATGACTTATAAAAACAAAGCGAACAAACAAACACAGTGAGTGAAGCATAGAAGCAAAGGGATCTAACTTATAAAACAGGCAACAAGTTTACATTCAAGAATCTACTACTGTAATTTTGGGACTATATTGGAAAGTTCAGGAAATTCATACCAGGCACAGCATTAGGTATATAAACTTGTTGCATGGATGTGTCAATTTTAATAATCAAGTCATATATGTAATCATTTTTTTTATATTTGGGGAAAAATAAGTCAGAATATATCTTAATTTCAATATTCTGGCCAGGCATGGTGGCTGGTGCTTGTAATCCCAGCACCTTGGGAGGCAGAGGTGGGTGGATCACTTTAGCCCCGGAGTTCGACAGCAGCCTGGGCAACATGGCAAAACCCTGTCTTTACAAAAAAAATACAAAAAAATTAGCTGGGCATGGTGGCTGTCGCCTGTAGTCCCAGCTACTTGGGAGGCTGAGGTAGGAGGATAGCTTGAGCCCAGGAGGTGAGCTGTGATCTTGCCACTGCACTCCAGCCTGGGCGACAGAGCAAGACTGTCGCAAAAGAAAATATAAAATTCAATATTCCAAGGGCTGTCTCCCTGATAGTATTTATTAGCTCTTTATTTGTGTAACTAAGTAATCAAAATTTTAAAATAAATAAAGAAAAGGTCAAAATACATCGAACTGCACATGGGGCAAGGAATGAATTTAAAAGACATACATGTTCAGTTCATAGCTAATAAAAACATACAAAGGATTAACTCACATGCTCTACAATTTGCTATCCTGAGGGTCTCTCTCTCACTCAAAAAAAGAAAAGAAAGGAGAGGGGAATAGGAGAAAAGTGGAGGGGTGGGGCAAAGGGATAAGGAGGGAAACAACAACAACAAAAAACCCAACTCAGCAGTTCCTAAACTTTTTGGCCTCAGGATCTGAGGATCCCAAAGAGCTTGGTGACACATGGGTTAGATCTATCAGTGTATTTGTCACATCAAAAATTGCAACTACGAAACTTTTAAGATATTTATTTCTTTAAAAATAAGAATAAGCCCATTACATGTTAACATAAGCTTTTTAATGAAAAATAACTATATTTTCAAAAACAGTGTAGTGAGAAGAGTGGCATTGTTTACATTGTTGCAAATCGCTTTAATGTTTAACCTAGAACAAGAAAGCTGGGTTTTCATATCTGCTTCTGCATTCAATCTTTTGCAATACCGGTTTTGGTTCCAGTGTATGAAGAACATCTGGCCTCCTACAGATAAACTGTTGTAAAAAGAAAGAAATATTTTAAGAGGCTTTCCAAATACTTAGATATTCTTCAATACTACACCAAAACTCGAGAAGTGGTAGTTTCTCAAAGGTTGGTTGCAATGCAGAATCTGATACAATATCAACGATGTTTTCAAAATCTATTGGTCTATCTTGCACTTAGAATGGGCCTTTTACCCATGCTTGATTTTGTAACATCATACATTAGTCATCTGGAAAAATATTGTTTGATTAAGTTATGTGGGTCTTCCAAATGCTGACACATTTCATTACACAAAATCTAACAAATCATTTTCATTAATTATACTGTCGATTTCATTAGAAAATCCTAAGTATTGATCGGATAAAATGGTGACCAATGCAAGTTCTCAAAAATTTGAATTTTGCTTAAAAGCTCTAATTTTAGCATTGGCAACAAATACTCTAAGTTGTTTCCCTTGCGGTGAGAGGCACACTTGGTTCATTTTTTTTAAAATAAAGTATCTGTTAGATACTCGGGTCTGAATAATCAGTTAATTCAATCTTTCAAAGTAAAACTGGTTGTCTATTTTTTTTTTTTTTTTTTTGAGACAGAGTTTCGCTCTGTCTCCCAGGCTGGAGTGCAGTGGCGCGATCTCGGCTCACTGCAAGCTCTGCCTCCCTAGTTCACGCCATTCTCCTGCCTCAGCCTTCCGAGTAGCTGGGACTACAGGTGCCCGCCACCACGCTCAGCTAATTTTTTGTATTTTTAGTGGAGACGGGGTTTCACCGTGTTAGCCAGGATGGTCTCAATCTCCTGACCTCGTGATCTGCCCACCTAGGCCTCCCAAAGTGCTAGGATTACAGGCGTGAGCCACCGCGCCCGGCCTGGTTTTCTATTTTTAAAAAGGCAGCTAGTTTAGCTCACAACTCAAACAGCTGCGCAAGTACTTTCCCTCAAGACAATCGTCATATATCCATATGCAGCAGAAATACTTTATGGGTATGTCTCATCTCATCACACACAATATTTAAAAAGATGCATACCTAAGAATTGAGATTTAATACAATTATTTTTTCCTGCTTCATCAGGTACATTTGTAAATGAAATGCATGTTGTAAGATTTTTTTCTAAAGGTGATGGTATGGTGCTGAGGAATACAATGGCTATTACTATAGTGTGGGGCCACTATCTTGATTCAGCAGCTTTACCCACTACTGCTTTTGCATCATCAGTGCAAATGTTAACACAGTGAAAAAGCAAATAACAATTTAGTTTTATCATGAAAGTAATTTTAACCCCCATGAGCCCATGTGCCACACTTTTTGAAAACTGGTACTTTATTCAGTAATATTTATGAAGGAGCCATCTAATTTTAGAGACAGCAAACCTATAAAGTATGCAGGTTTTAACAATAATTTTTAAACTGAAAATAAAATTAACAAAATTACATATGTAGGTTTTAACCTGAGTTCTGTACTTCTGAACTGTGAAAAGAAAAAACATCTCTTTAATATCAATTCAGGCGAGACAAAAATCTACAGCTTATCTACTTCAAAGCACATTTTGCTGAATCAGGTTCATGTCTAAAAGGCAAGACTTTATCATGACAGTCATGACATAACATGTACAGTGTTGTTTAGAAACTTTTTTTTTTTGAGACAGAGTCTCACTCCATCCCCCAGGCTGGAGTGCGTGGCGCAATCTTGGCTCACTGCAACCTCCCCCTCCCCGGTTCCAGCGATTCGCCTGCCTCAGCCTCTCAAGTAGCTGGGACTACAGGCGCCTGCCACCACACACGGCTAATTTTTCTTTTTTTCTTTTTTGTATTTGTAGTAGAGAGGGGGTTTCACTATGTTGGCCAGGCTAGTCTCGAACTCCTGGCCTCATGACCCGCCCGCCTCAGCCTCCCAAAGTGCTTGCATTATAGGCGTGAGCCACAGCACCCGGCCTGTTTAGAAACTTTCAATAAAATTTTTTAAAAGATTAAGAAAGTAAATATATGTTACAAAATGAGTTAACATCCTACTCATACACAGCAAATTAGATTTTTCTTGGCCGGGCGCAGTGTCACACCTGTAATCCCAGCACTTTGAGAGGCCGAGGCAGGTGGATCACCTGAGGTCTGGAGTTCGAGACTAGCCTGACCAACATGGAGAAACCCCGTCTCTGCTAAAAATACAAAATTAGCCGGGTGTGGTGGCACATGCCTGTAATCCCAGCTATTCGGAGGCTGAGGCAAGAGAATGGCTTGAACCCAGGAGGCGGAGGTTGCTGTGAGCCGAGATCGCGCCATTGCACTCCAGCCTGGGCAACAAGAGCAAAACTCCATCAAAAAAAAAAAAAAAAATTAGATTTTTCTTCTGATAAGCGGTCAAGAATTTCTTTCTCTTGCATAAAGTAGCACAGAAAGGGTTTAAAAGTAAAACTCCATATGAAATGCAAACACTACTATCTTAAAATATTAAAAACTAAGTGTACTACAGTATTTATGGGTAAAACAATATGCGGATTATTTTAAAGCAAATCTCAAAAAAGAAGGGGAGAGCAAAGATGAAAAAAGAACATGAAATACTGGTAATTGTTAAAGCTGGGGGGTTTTAATGCTATTTTACATTATGTGTTTGAATAATTCCATAAAAATAAGTTTTTAGACTGGGTGCAGTGGCTCACACCTGTAATCCCAGCGCTTTGGGAGGCTGAGGAGGGCAAATCATGAGGTCAGGAGTTCGAGACCAGCCTGGCCAACATGGTGAAACCCCGTCTCTACTAAAAATACAAAAAATTAGCTGGGCATGGTGGCGGGTGCCTGTAATCCCAGCTACTTAGGAGGCTGAGGCAGGAGAAAATCTTGAACCCAGGAGGTGGAGCTCGCAGTGAGCCGAGATTGTACCACCGCACTCCAGCCTGGGCCACAGTGCAAGACTCCGTCTCAAAAAACAAACAAACAAACAAAAAAACTTTTTAAAATTTCTGCCTACTTACATAAAGGACTTGGGATTTTGGAGAGCAAAATTAAATTTCCTGGCTCATATTTATTCAATAGATAAATAGTGATTAAGCATCTATTCTGTAAAAGGCACTATACTAGTTGGCATCAGGAAATATGAGGATTTCTGCAACATGCTTTTCATATCCTCAAGGGGCTCGGAGTGGCTGTGTCTATATATATAATCAATTCCCTAAAATGGGTATAATGCTTCCACTATGACCTTTCTAAGGGGTATTTATTTATGTCATTACAAAGTACAACTTGAGCCAATTGAATTGGAAGTCACTATAATGCAATTTTAAGAAAAAAAGAAAGGGAAATGGTGTATGAAAGAAAATACAAAAAGGAAACAAAAAATAAGAAATGAGACTTTCCCTGGTTTCCCTCTATAAAAGGAAACGAACAAGAGATGTGAGCAAATATGGGCATGACCACATCATTTTTCCACCACAACCTATCATCTTATTTCACTTCAGGACAGGAACCATCATGTCATCTCCTTTGAGTCAGCTCTTGTACTATTCACATAGGCAAAAATAACTGAGCAATACATTCATTTTCCACAGGGAGCATTAAATATATTTAAGTATTCTATAATTTTTCAAATGACAGAAGATAGTTTTAAAAATGCCACGACTTTACGTTAATTTCCAGGGCTACTAGGTCCTTTCACCACCTCCCCGAATACAAATTAAGCCCATCCTCAGGAAGAAATCCACAAGTTAAACTAGTAACATTCCTCAAGAGGCCTAAGCATAACACTGATAAATGAAAACTGAAAATGATCATTACAGAATAAAATATTTACTTTACTTATCAGCTTCTAGCTTCTTGACTTAGATTTCAAACAAAATGTCATTTTTTCCCTATTCAAGCTGTAGATAATATGTGCAAAAGTTCTCAAAACTCATTCAGTGAAGATCTTTAAAAGCTAAGTGATAGCATTAAATAATTTTAAATTGCTCTGTTTTAATATTTAATAAGCTCTATGAGGGCAGTGATTTTTTGTCTGTTTTGCCCAGCAATCTATTTTCAGCTTATAGAACAGTGCCTGGCATACAGTAGGCACTCAACAAATATTTATTAAATGGATGTATGTGAAAGACATAGCATCCTAAAGGAATTAACTCAGTGTCATATATTAAAGTGGTTTATTTCATAGTCAAGAATAAACTTTTAGCATTTGTCTTTTTAATGCAAAGCAAATAAATAAGGATAAAAGGCATCTACTCTTGTTCCATTGGCTAACTCTGTAAGATACGATCATTCCTGAAAGCGAATCTGGCCAAACACATGGTGGTTACATCTTCTAATAGCACCAAATCCATGCTCAGATTTGGCAATTGAAACGAATTTCTAAACTCTGCACCTTTAGAAAATAAATTCATTTGAGAGAAAAGAAGTGGAGTGGAAAGTATAAAGAACTGTCAATGTATCAAGTTTTTCCTCAAACTTGCCACACACACCCTCCCCCAAAAAGAAAGAAAAACATCTCACTATCAAGAGTCAAAACATCACTGCTTTAGCTTTCCAAACTTTAAAACAACTACTTTTTGACCTCACAAGGAATAACAAAACCTTCAAAAGAAAGAGCCGCTTTAGCATTTCCTGCCAGCCTGCCTA
Organism: Pongo pygmaeus; assembly: GCF_028885625.2. Lineage (NCBI taxonomy): Eukaryota > Metazoa > Chordata > Mammalia > Primates > Hominidae > Pongo > Pongo pygmaeus. Next base: position 119,773,731 of record NC_072396.2, on the reverse strand, counting down.
GTCTAAGATTAACCTCGTCAGTTTTTAGGAAGACATATAAAATCCCCTTTAAATGACTAATTCAGATGAAGTAGTAACATGAAGCCATAGCTTTTAAGACGCTGGCTTCTACTTGTTACCAGATGTTGCCATCACTTCAAAGTGTTAAATACATCCATGAAGAATTTCAGATATATTTGCGTGTGAAATATTTTCTGACTTCCATTATCATTGTGGAGTCACATTCACGGAGAAAAATTGTTGACTCGCTGTTTAATAAAACATCCTTAAGATTCCATTGTTCACTTTGAGAGCCACTCTATGTCAGTATAAGTCTTCCATGTAATTCCTGCAAGCACATATATACACTTTCAAAACACAATACAAATTAATTCCATTTCTTTGGGAGTTTGCCATGAATGGCCTGCTTTATACTTCTTTTGAATTTGGGGTGGGAGGGAACCTTTCACAAAAAGTCCAGCTGAAAAATCCAAATTTTTGCATGTGTATACTTTTGGTATTTCTTTTTCAGACAAGTAGACTGTCCTGAGCTTTACGTAATATAGTTTAGAGTTCCTTTGCCAGGTGTAATTCATCTATTCCACTATGCTTTCTGTTTCTAACCACCACTCTTCTCTGATTAATTTCTTTGGCTATGTTGTCATCAAGGTTTTATTAGCTTTTTCTTTTCTTTTCTTTCTTTCTTTCTTTTTTTTTTTTTAAAGACAGAGTCTCCCTCTGTCACCCAGGCTGAGTGCCGTGGTGCAATAACAGCTTACAGCAGCCTCAACCTCCCCCAGGCTCAGGTGATCCTATCACCTCGGCCTCTCGAGTACCTGGGACCACAGGTGCATACCACCATGCCCGGCTAATCTTTTTGTGTTTTTAGTAGAGACGGGCTTTCGCCACATTGACCAGGCTGATCTCAAACTCCTGTCCTCAAGTGATCCGCTCGCTTCAGCCTCCTAAAGTGTTGGGATTCAGGCATGAGCCACCGCGCTTGGCCTATTAGCTTAATTTTTTAAAAAATGTTTAAATCTCCAGAGAGTTTAATTCAGCAACAATGGTTGCTATTTTCTACACATAATGGTCATTGTTAAGTCTGGCCCAACACAGAATCCTGAACACAATGTAGATTTATCCTTAAGATTGGCTGCAAAAATACCATGATCTCATAAAGTATTAATGGTTATATGCCCTTACCATTCAAATGTATGGGAGCTTCCCTACAAAATTTGTTTATTTTATTTTATTTCTACTGAGATGCCTCAATTGTATGACTTTGAGGAGGGAATTGAATCCATAAACATAACACTATGCTCGATCAGATTACTACAGACTGGATTGTAACTGACCAATCTTGCTTGTTTGGTGTTTTATTTGGCAATCTGTTACCTGGTACAGCTAAAGTCTCATCATAATGAATTCTGCCACAAGTCAAAAAGCTTTTGTGGTCTTCACTTCCTAAAAATCACACTGTTTGCAAAAAGTCACCTATGCATGAGTAACCAACCTCTTCCCTCTCCCAGCTTATTACCTCAGAAATTGGCTACAGCAATTAGCAGATTTCTTTTGATGAGGCAGACTGTCCTGGCTCACTAGCTGAGAATTCACTGCTCGAGAGAATGAGCTTTTAAAAGTCTTTCATTAGACAAAAAAAATTTAAAAATACAGATAAATTATATGTGAAGAAAGAAATCTGGATATATGTTTACAATGAGTACCATTATATTGCATCTTCTTTAAGTCACACTTTCTAAATTATAGTTTTGCATTACCTAAGCAGGGTTAGGAGTAAGTGGGAAGTAACACATCACTAATATGAGTGATGGTAAACTTCACTGTAATGATAATGCTATGAGCCAGATGCTATAACTTAGGGAAGTTTTCATTATAGAAGTAATTCTGCTACTGTACTTAGGGTAGTACATTTGGACCCTGATTTTCAAATTCCTGCTAAGTCTAACCACTTAATCCCACATTCGTAATGTTATAGACCAACAGTTATACACTTTATTAAAGAATAAAGAGCCAATTTAAATATAAACAGGATGGAAAATATAACCGGAACGTTTTGTTTTGCGCCTGCCACCCTGAATCGGTAAGCAGACAGAAGAGTGGAAAAGCTTTGTCTTGAGAAAGCAAGACAGAAAGAAAGCATGATCTCAATTTTCCCTCACCCAAAACCAACAAGGTGACATTTTCTCTTCAGTTCTTCTTCAGTCCTAATCAGTTTGATAGCCTCCCTCTTTTTTTAAATACCTGAAAGTACATTTCTGAGTGTTCTTTTAAATTAAGAAGTTTATCAGATGCTTTTTGTAATTTTTAAGATTTTATTTTGCAGAATCAACTATCAAAGCGTGAGAATACACAAATGTTTTCACTTAAAAACTTTTGACTTACTATTCATGAATAATAAACATATCCCAAACTCCATTACCCTAAATTTCAACTATTTAGTAGCATATTCCATTTTGCTATATGGGGAGATGAATTTGTTTGGGATAACAGAAAAGGTAAACCACACTTTCCTTAAGGCAAAACAATAGGTTTAGAAATCTTATTAACAGCCTTATAAATCTATTGGTTGGTCTTAAAAATTCCAGAAGTAAACCTTCAAAAATTTTTAAATTCAAAAACATGTTAGTGATTTAGAACTTGACAAACTTCAATTTTGGCCATTAAAAAAGGTCATTCATGTTATGGCTGAAAGGAAACTGCTGGCCAGGCGTGGTGGTTCACACCTGTAATACCAGGACTTTGGGAGGCTGAGGCAGGAGGATTGCTTGAGACCAGGAGTTTGAGACCAGCCTGGGCAACATAGTGGGACCCCATCTCCACACAAAAAATTTAAAAAATAAAAAAAGAAACTGCTAATTAATATTCATTCAATAATTTCAAAATCATAAAAATACACATTTCTTCAGAAAATAAGAACTAGCATTAGACTTTGGAAGGAACTAAATTGTTTTCCTCAACAGAATTACCATTTTTAACTTTATTAACATTGCATATGCAATTTCAAAAGTCTAACTCATTAAATCAATTCCTCTCAAAATCCTAGAACAGTTTTTGTAGTTATAGACAAGCTTCTTCTAAAAATTAACATGGAAAGGAACAAGGCTTAGAACATCTAAAACTGCTGAAAAATAAGGTGAGTAGACTCTACCTGGCATTAAGTCAGACTATGTAGCTACAGTAATCAAGACAGTGTGATACTGACAGAGCAACAGATACTCAAAACAATGGAACTGAACAGAGAACCCAGAAATAGATTTACACAAATATATTCAACTGATTCTTCACAAGGGTGCAAAAAAGCATGTCAGTTGAGGAGGACGAACATAGGCCAAAACAAAAAATAAGGAACTTCAACCCAAACTTCACACCTTACACAAAAGTTAGCTCAAAACAGATCACAGACCTAAATGTAAAACAAAACTATAAAACTTTAGGGGGGGAAAAAAGAGAAATTCTTCAAGAACCTGATTTGATGAAGAGTTCTCAGACATGACACCAAAAATCAATCCATAAAAGGAAATATTGATAAAGTGGGCCTCACCAAATAAATCCTTTTGTTCTATGAAAGATTCTGTTCAGAAGATGAAAAGATAAGCTACAGGCAAGGAGAAAATATTTGTATGCCACATATCTGATAAAGAATTAGACTCTAGAATACATAAAGACCTCTTAAAATTCCACAACAGTTAAAACACAAATAATCCAATTAGAAAACAGAAAAAAGGGCCGGGCATGGTGGCTCATGTCTGTAATCCCAGCACAGTGGGAGGCCAAGGGCAGAGAACTGCTTGAGGCCAGACGTTTCAGATCAGCCTGGGCAACATAACAAGACCCCAACTCTACAAAAAATAAAATGGTGGTGTGCACCTGTAGTCCCAGCTACTTGGGAGGCTTAGGCAGGAGAATCACTCGAGCCCAGGATGTTGACGCTGCAGTGAGCCGTGATTGCGCCACTGCACTCCAACCTGGGCAACACAGCAAGACGCTGTCTCAAAAATGAAAGAAAACAGGTAAAAGACATGAACAGACATTTCACTGAAGAGGGCAAACAGATGGGAAATAAGTGCATAAAAAATGTTAAACATCATTAGTTATTATGAAACTGAAAATGAAACTACAATGAGCTATCACTACACACCTATCAGAATGGCTAAAATGAAAAACAGTGACACCACCAAAGGCTGGCAAGGATGTGGAAAAACTGGATCACTCATGCATTGCTGGTGGAAGCACACAATGGTACAGTCACTCTGGGCAAACACTTTGGCAATTTCTTATAAAATTAAATATGCAACTCTCATACAACTCAGCAATTGCACTCTTCCGGCATTAATCCCAGAGAAACGAAAACTGAAGTTCACACTAACACCTGTATACTAATACTTGTGATAACTAAAAAACTGGAAATGGCCCAGATATCCTTCAATGGGTGAATGGTTAAATAAACTTCGGTACATACACACCATGGAATACTATTCAACAATGAAAAGGAACGAGGTATTGACATACACAACAACTTAGGTTGAATCTCTAGAGAATTATGCTCAGAGAAAACAAGCTAATCCCCAAAGGCTACATACTATATATCATTCCATTTATATAATATTTTTAAATGACAAAGTTATAGACATGGAGAACAGATTAGTGGTTTCCTGGGGTCAAAAATGGAGGTCAGGGGAGGAAGGAGGTGTGTGTTGTTATCAAAGGGCAAAAAAAGGGATTCTACTGGTAATGAAACTCATTTGCCTCTTGTCTGTATCAGTGTCAACATGGTGGTTTTGCTATTGTACTATGGTTTTTTAAGAGTTTACCATTGGAAGAAACTGGGTAAAGGTACACAGGATCTCTTTGTGCCATTTCTTACAAGTAGGTGTGAATCCACTATTATCTCAAAATAAAAAGTTTAATTAAAAAATCTAATTCAGAATTAAACACAGAACATAGCATAATTAAATTAATAGGGAAAATGAAGAACATTTACTTGTATTAATTCTATATCCTGCTTTAAACATTATTCCCACTTTATCTTTTTTGTGTGTGCAGTGGCATGATCTCAGCTCACTGCAAGCTCCATCTCCGGGGTTCACGCCATTCTCCTGCCTCAGCCTCCCGAGTAGCTGGGACTACAGGCGCCCGCCACCACGCCAGGCTAATTTTTTGTATTTTTAGTAGAGATGGGGTTTCACCGTGTTAGCCAGGATGGTCTCGATCTCCTGACCTCGTGATCCACCCACCTCAGCCTCCCAAAGTGCTGGGATTACAGGCGTGAGCCACCGCGCCTAGCCTTATCTTTTCAAAACTTTTTTGACATAACTTCTGACACAATATTCTTAGCATATATAGTCAGTTTATGACTCCACTAGAGTGTTTGATCTGGGTGAAATTTATTTTTTTCTGTTCAATACCAAAATAAAAAGGAGCTGTCATAAAGGAAAATTTCAGGGCTGAAACACATCAATGTATGATGATTTAGGTATCTGTTATTAGGAATATTTTTTACTTGTTCAAGTGACACTTCTCCCTAAATATTCATTCACATGGATACTCCTTGATTTCCTTCGTATCTTGCCTGAAATAGCTCCCTCTCAGTAATGCCTTCTGTGACCACATATTTTGAAATGGCAATACCCTTCTTCCCACTTCCTATACCATTAATCTTACTTTTTCTCCATAACACATTAGCATCTAATATATAAAATCATTGTTTATTTTCTATCTCTCCCCTAGTAGGATGTAAGCTTCATAAGGATGGTGATTTTTGTCTGTTTCATTGACGGCTGTAATCCCCAGTGCCTAGAATAGTATCTGACATATATAAGGTGCTCGGTAAGTACTTGAATAAGTCAATGAATAGATGAATGAAATGGACATTTTTTTTCTAGGCAAGGAGTAATACAGAGAGGAAAGACTGACTCTGAGAATGATAAGATCCAGTTTAGAAGAAATCAGGAGTGGGTCGGGCATGGTGGTTTACTCCTGTAATCCCAGCACTTTTAGAGGCCGAGGCGGGAGGATCACTTTAGGTCAGGAGTTCAAGACCAGCTTGGCCAACATGGTGAAACCCCATCTCTACAAAAAATACAAAAATTATCCAGACATGGTGGCGCACGCCTGTAATCCCAGCTACTCGGGGGATTGAGGCACGAGAACTGCTTGAACGCAGGAGGCAGAGGCTGCAGTGAGCCGAGATCATGGGACTACTCTCCAGCCTGGGCAACAGAGCAAGATTTTGTCTCAATTAAAAAAAAAAATCAGGAGTGATAAACCCTATAATGTATATTCAATATACTGGAATTAGAGTTTTCAAAAACTTTTGGATATATTACATACAATATAGGAAACTCTTTATGATCAGTGTTTAGGACTGAAGTTTTGTCAGCATGTGACTACTCTGGGTTGAATATGACCTAGAAAAATAGCTTACCACTGTAAAGCTATTGCTAATGCATTTCCATTAGCTAGGGAAGAGCTTGTCAGACTCAAAGCAAGTTGCTTTAGTCATGGGTGATATGAGTTTCAGAGAGTTCATGGTAACTTTATTGAGATAGCATTTGTCATTTTATTAATCTCTGAAAGAAATTAAGTGTAGATACAAACTGATTCAAGGAAGAGGCACTCCTACTAGACAAAGTTGACCCTGGACATGGAGTTTAAATATATAGTGAGAAGAATGATGGATCAGTTCCATTACTACAATCTGGGTCTCCAGTGATGGCGACCTGATCCTCCACCATTGTCCTGGACCACTCTATGCTGAGGCAAGCCAAAATCAGACTTCAGTTGCCTCCTTTGTAAAAATCAGTAAGTGGATTAGACTCAGCTCTTCAAACGACGGCACGTTGTTTTATTTATGTTAGTGTGCCAGGCACATTTTTAATAATTAGCAAAGGCCTATTAAATACGCAGGAAGTTCTAAATGGGACTCCAGAAAGTTGCACTTTTTTTTTGACTTGAACTCCAGCCCACCTTTCTCAGGGAAGCCTATCCTTCCCTAAAGGATCTGCAAGGTTCCACCTGCCGGAACCTTAAGAGTAAGGAGACTGGATCCAAAAATTTCTCTCTGGGTTGAATCCAGAAAATAATGACAGAGTAAAGTTCTATGAGTCATTAGCTGTTTTGATCTGGTGAATCTGGGGTCAAGGGTGCTTAAAAGAGTGATCTGAAATTGCAGGAAATTATTATTATTTTTTTTTGAGACAGGATCTCTCTCACCCACGCTGAAGTACAGAGGCGTGATCACGGGATCAAGCAACCCTCCCACCTCAGCCTCCCGAGTAGCTGGGACTATAGGTGCACGCCACCACGCCTGGCTAATTTTGTTTTATTTTTAGTAGAGATGAGGTCTCGCTATGTTGCCCAGGCTGGTGTCAAACTCCTGAGCTCAAGCGATTCTCCTGCCTTGGCCTCCTAAAGTGCTGGGATTACAGGCATGAGCCATCATTTCCGGCCTGGTGATTCTTTTAATCATCTTTTTATATTCCTTCATTCTCATATTCACCCCAAAAGGTCAAAAGATAAAGATTCCCTCAAACTTACTGTCAAAATACCTAAACGTAAAACACTAATGTCTTCTAAAAAATATTAAGTGTTACAGGCTAATTTACTTATCATTATGGCCCTTTGTGAGTTTTGAATTTTGTTCTATGTGGATATATTTCATACTTGAATAGTACATTTAAAAGTAAATATATTAGCTGTGCTCAATAATGCTTTTGGTTCATTGAAACCATTGCGTTTCAAATCATTTATCATGTACTTTTGTGCTCCTTAATACTGCTTGCCTTTGCTCCTTAGTGTTCAAAAAATGTGATTAAACAAAACTGTGCTAAATGTCTATTATACAATAAGTTTTAGAAAAGATGATTATACAACATTTACAGGCTTTCTATTATTCCAGTATAAATACTACTAAGGAAAACGTTATTGAGAACAAGTCAATGATAAGCCAATAAGCATCAGGAAACAAGAAAAAAATAGCTAAACTTAGATAGAGGCCAGGCGCGGTGGCTCACGCCTGTAATCCCAGCACTTTGGGAGGCCGAGGTGGGTGGATCACGAGGTCAGGAGATCGAAACCATCCTGGCTAACATGGTGAAACCCCGTCTCTACTAAAAATACAAAAAATTAGCCTGGCGTGGTGGCGGGCGCCTGTAGTCCCAGCTACTCGGGAGGCTGAGGCAGGAGAATGGCGTGAACCCGGGAGGCGGAGCTTGCAGTGAGCCGAGATGGTGCCACTGCACTCCAGCCTGGGCAGCAGAGCGAGACTCCGTCTCAAGGAAAAAAAAAAAAAAACTTAGATGGAAAAATCAGTAGTGCTTAATCAAAGCAAGGATTTATATTAAGAGCAGAGTAGTAATAAATGAAATGTTATCTTGTCAGCACCACCTCTAACTCATTAGCTGACTCATGGGTAGACACTTAATGTTTGCATGTCCCATTATTTATGATAGCCATAATGTAGAAACAACCCCAAATATCCATCAATGGACAAATGGGTAAACAAAATATGGTATACAATGAAATATTATCCAGCCATAAAAAGGAATAGAGTACTGATACTTGCTACAAGGTGTGTTAACCTTGAAAATGTTAGGCTAAGTGAAAGAAACTAGTCACAAAATACCACCTATTATATGACTCCATTTATATGTAATGTCCAGAACAGGGAACTCAATGGAGACAGGAAATAGTTTAGTGATTGCTTAGGGTTGCAGGGGTAGAGTGCTGTGGAAGGTGATAGCTAAAGTGTATGGGGTTTCTTTCTGAGGTGATGAAAATGTTTGAAAATTGACTGGTGAAGGTTGCATGTATCTGTGAATATACTAAAATCTATAAAAATAGATGGTACGGGGCCGGGCGCAGTGGCTCAAGCCTATAATCCCCGCACTTTGGGAGGCCGAGGCGGGCGGATTACCTGAGGTCGGGAGTTTGAGACCAGCCTGCCCAACATAGAGAAACCCTGTCTCTACTAAAAATACAAAATTAGCCGGGCGTGGTGGCACATGCCTATTAATCCCAGCTACTAGGGAGGCTGAGGCAGGAGAATTGCTTGAATCTGGGAGGCGGAGGTTGTGGTGAGCCGAGATCGTGCCATTGCACTCCAGCCTGGGCAACAAGAGCGAAACTCTGTCTCAAAAAAAAAAAAAAAAAAAAAAAAGATATGATATTATATCTCAATAAAGCTGGCATAAAAGTCAAAATATTAATATGTCCCAATTTCCTCTTTGACTCTACAGTTTAGCAGTTCTCACAATGAAAACACTATCGATAACATTCACTCATAATCATTCACTGAAAATAACTAAAACCTAAAGAAAAAAAGAACTAAGGAAGCCATTTGTTTAGTCTTCTTATAGGCTCACATCATTATGTATTTTATGCAATGTAATTCATAAATCACTGATTTCCTGATTAGATTTTCCCAATTCAATCGTTATCAGCATGGAGCATTTATGGCCATCCATGTTTTACTCTTTCTAATATAAATATCAAGACCCGTTGTGTGCCAGGTGAACTGTGAAAAGAACTAGGAAAATGGGGCTTTTTCTCAGGGCTTATTTCGTTTCTCCCTAAAAGTACAGCTCTTTCCCATGGTACATGGCAGAAATTTATTGCTGCTCTTGAAGAAAACCATATACAGCGGTCATAGTACATGGCTTTGATCCTATCCCACCAAATAAAACAACAGTTAGATTTGAAATCCTACGTATTCCTGCTCAATTTAAATTCTGTGACAATGGGCCAGGCATGGTGGCTCATGCCTGTAATCCCAGCACTTTGCAAGGTCGAGGTGGGCGGATCGCTTGAGGCCAGGAGTTCAAGACCAGCCTGGTCAACACAGCGAAAACCCATCTCTACTAAAAAATACAAAAATTAGCCAGGCATGGTGGTGTGCACCGTAATCCCAGGTACTTAAGAGGCTGAGGCGGGAGAATTGCTTGAACCTGGGACGTGGAGGTTGCAGTGAGCCGAAATCATGCCACTGCACTCCAGTCTGGGCAACAGAGCGAGACTCCATCTCAAAAAATAAAAAAATAAAGTCTGTGGTCAGAAGTTCAAGGCATGAAATTAAGGAGTCGGCTATACCTGTAGTTGCTTGCTATTATCCACGAGTCAAATAAAACTTAACGGAATACTGTACTACAGAAAGTATAAGAGCTGCATGTGCAAGTAATGGTGAATAGATGTTTTTGGGGACTTCTGCATACATCAATATTTCCACAGCTGCAGAATCAACTACTGCAGAAGTACATGCTGTGCGCAACATCTACAATTTAGTAAAGCTGGAAAGAATTTTATTTTTGTAAAAACTAAATGGGGTGTGGCTCATTTTCTTGCCAAAGGGCTATTTTATTCCAAGACACTGGTGTCTGCTGACCTTCATTTGTAGGCTGAGCAATGTTCTATTTAAGTAACATTAACTCATAGTGGGCTCTTTTTTGGTATGCAATAATTATTGCAAAGAAATAACAATGTTTAAATGAGATTTGTTCTTAGTTTAGATTTGATTATATTGGGTTATAAGTGAATTTCTTTGTTCACACAAGGTTTATATTTAGAAATTATTTTATGCTGAGAAAAAAGGCTGTATTTAAATTCATTTTTTTTTCCTTTCTTTCTTTTTTCTTTTCTTTTTTTTTTTTTTTGAGACGGAGTCTCACTCTTGTCGCCCAGGCTGGAGTGCAATGGGACAATCTCGGCTCACTACAACCTCTGCCTCCCAGGTCCAAGCAATTCTCTCACCTCAGCCTCCCAAGTAGCTGGGATTACTTGCGCTTTCCACCACACCCGGCTAATTTTTGTATTTTTAGTAGAGACGGGGTTTCACCATGTTGGCCAGGCTGGTCTCAAACTCCTGACCACAGGTATCCACCTGCCTCGACCTCCCTAATTCCTGGGATTACTGGCATGAACCACTGGGCATGGTCTAAATTCATTTTCTACATTTATGAATATTTTTAGGTTTCATGAGAACCAAGATTATTTTTGTGTCTTTCTGTTCTACTAGACTGTAGGAGTATCTTATCCATCTTTGTAGCCCTAGCACCTAACAGTCTGCATTAAACTTATGGTAGTTGAATGAATAATGAAACCACTCCACAAATAGACTAATTAAGCAATGGTGCATGTTAGTATATTTGGTTAACTATTACTTCATCTGTAGTTTGTACCATCTTAATATATACTTAAGAACTTTTGGCACGTTTAAAAGTTTCCTTGAGTTTTACATCCATTTACCAATGGTCTATAAGCCTTCTTTTATACCACACTTAGAGTTTCTAGATACTTATTAACTAACCTTCCCTTCATTTTTACACAAATCTCTGCTTAGAGAATTTTTCCCCTTCTGCTAGTACCTACTAGATATATTCTAGTTTGCTTTTTTTAAATTTATTTTCTATTTTTATTTTTTAAAAAATAGAGACAGGGTCTTGATATCTTACCCTGGTTGGTTCTGAACTCCTGGGCTCAAGCAATCCTCCTGCCTCAGCCTCCCAAAATGCTGAGATTACAGATGTGAGCCACCATGCCCAGCCACTAGTTTGCTTTTTATCTGAGTGTCAACTAAAGCTGGAACACCTTGTTTGAGGATAAAATACTGAATGCATGGGTTGGCTTATATTTTTAAACATGTAAATCTATCAATATTACTTTTCTGTTAGTTACACTTAATGATAATTTGGCTCTATTTGCTTTTTAATTACCACAGGACAAAATATAAAATTGTAATTATTCATACCCACTTGTAAAAATGATTCAACTGTAGCTTTACAATGGAGACCCACAAACTGCTCAAAATATTTTCTGAATGTGTCAATAGCCTTCATCATTTCCTGGTTTTTGCTTTTCAAAATTTCCACTAGATAAAATAATGGGCATCATAAATATGTTTTAGATTCACCCATTTTTAAAGGCTACATGTCATCATGAAAACATATTGGTTTACTTTATAACCCTCTGCCATCCTCAGCATTTTAAGTTTTCAATAATATATTTTCTCTTTGCCCCTACTTTTTTTTCCTCCTCCACAAGTCAGGTATCAACACTACCTATTACCTTTCATTCTGATTTAAGCTATATTTGTTAGTGGCCTTGAGTTTATAACGGTGTCTGTAATTTACTGAGCCATGTTTCCAATTTTCCCTTGAAGGTGAGTTCTTGTTCCTTTCCTTTTCCTTTTCCTCTTTTCCTCTTTCCTTTTCTCTTTCTCTCTTTCTTTCTTTTTCTTTTTTTTTTTTCCAGCGTCTTGCTCTGTCACCCAGGCTGGAGTGAAGTAGCACGATCTTGGCCCACTGCAGCCTCCACCTCCCAGGCTCGAGAGATTCTTGTGCCTCAGCCTCCCAAGTAGCTGGGAACATAGGCATGGGCCAACACGCCTGGCTAATTTTTGTATATTTAGTAGAGACAGGGTTTTGCTATGCTGGCCAGGCTGGTTTTGAACTCCTGAGCTGAAGTGATTTGCCCGCCTTGGCCTCCCAAAGTGTTGGGATTACAGGCGTAAACCACTGTGACCGGCCTTGGCTAGCTCTTCACATATCCTCACAAAAGAATAAATTAAATGGCAGGGTTCAGTGGCTCACGCCTGTAATCTCAACACTTTGGGAGGCCGAGGTGGGTGGTCACGAGGTCAGGAGATCGAGACCATCCTGGCTAACATAGTGAAACCCCGTCTCTACTAAAAATACAAAAAATTAGCAGGGCATGGTGGTGGGCACCTGTAGTCCCTGCTACTCGGGAGGCTGAGGCAGGAGAATCGCATGAATCCGGAGGCGGAGGTTGCAGTGAGCTGTGATCGCGCCACTGCACTCCAGCCTGGACGGCAGAGTGAGACTCCGTTTCAAAAAAAAAAAAAAAAAAAAAAAGAATAAATTAAACGATAAACAGGTTTCTGAGCTAAGCGAAGAAGCTTCTTCAACCTGAAACATGGCTAGAATCCTTCACATTCACAATGAAAAACAATAAAAGGAGTGTTTTTCCAATACCATTAAATAAAACACAAAAAAACCCCACTAATTTCTAAAATCTTGCCAGCCTGGGCAACATGGGGAAATCCCATCTCTACTAAAAAACAAACTACAAAAAAAAGTTAGCCAGGCATGGTAGTACATGCCTGTAATCCCAGCTACTCGGGAGGCTGAGGCACAAGGATCGCTTGAGCCCCAGGAAGTCAAGGTTGCAGTGAGCTGAGATCACACAGTTGCACTCCAGCCTAGGCGGCAAAGCAAGACTGTGTCCAAAAAAAAAAGAAGAAGGTAGGAAAGTACTCAAATTAGAGAAAAAGAGGTAGATATAGATGCCTGACAAAAATTATCTAAGGCAACATCAATCAACCTGTAAATGAAAATATTTATTGAGCACCTACCATATGCTAGTTGCTTTATAAGTGTTCTCATATAATAATTATGAGAACAAAGTGAAAAGTGAGTGGATTATCTTCATTTTATGCATGGGGCAATTGAGGTTCAGAAGAGTTAAGAAACCTCCTCAATGCCACAGAGATATAAAATGGGAGAGCTGGCCCAGGCGCGGTGGCTCACGCCTGTAATCCCAGCACTTTGGAAGGCCGAGGCAGGTGAATCACGAGGTAAGGAGTTCAAGACCAGCCTGGCCAAGATGGTGAAACCCCATCTCTACTAAAAATACAAAAATTAGCCGGGCGCGGTGGCAGGAGCCTATAATCCCAGCTACTCACAAGGCTGAGGCAAGAGAATCGCTTGAACCTGGGGGATGGAGGTTGCAGTGAGCCGAGATTGTGCCACTGTACTCCAGCCTGGGCGACAAAGTGAGGCTCTGTCTCTAAATAAATAAATAAATAAATAATAAAATGCGAGAGCTATTGGAACCCATACTTTATGTTAAAATCCATTCTGACTATGCAACATAGCATGTAAATGATGCCCCTGAAAAGAAATGAAAGGTAGTGAGAATGTGTTGCTGGGTGAAAGGAACCTTCCAAGTCATTTCTGGGTCATAATGGAATTCCCAGACCAATAAAGTCTTTGGTGAGTGAGGCTAGTGAACTGGAGGAAAGAGAAAAACACCGTGGAAGGGTTTGTGAAATGGCATGGGTTAAGTTTCAGGAGGGATATGTAATGTACAACGAGCCATTTAAATACACAAAATATTTGTAAATTCAAGTGCTTGTAATTTAAGAAATCGCCATATACTGAAACCAGGCACAAATTAAGTGTCAGCATCAGAATTTTCACTATTATTGGACCCATGTTTAGTTATATTATGTAAGCAACCTGAATGAAATGTAAAACTCTGAGTTTAACTGTAGTTTATTGAGTGATATCAAAGTACTTTAAGAAACTAATAGCCTGAGATAAAAGGGCATATCAGCAAATAGTCATTTAGCCAACACCAGGATTAAATGTTTCTTTAGGATACTGAATGTTCACGGGCACAAATAAGCTTTGTATACTTGACCTGAGTTTTATAATAATATTAAACATAAAGGCTTCTTAAAAACAAATGTGTCTCCCTTCCCCCATTAACAGTTCCGTTTCAAAAAAACAGAACTTCCTATGATTGTACATGGCACAGAATCCTACCTCATCCTGCTTTGCACCTGCTAACTAGATCAGAGAAAACCAAAATACTTCCAAGACATATACTTTACCTAAACAAGTTCCAGTTTAGAGTCACATATGATACAATACACTATATAAAGAATGGCCTTTTCTTTTCTTTCTTCTTCTTCTTTTTTTTTTTTTTGAAACAGAATCTTGCTCTGTTGCCCTGGCTGGAGTGCAGTGGTGCAATCTTGGCTCACTGCAACCTCCACCTCCTGGGTTCAAGTGATTCTCCTGCCTTAGCCTCCCAAGTAGCTGGGATTACAGGCGTGCGCCACCATGCTCAGCTAATTTTTTTGTATTTTTAGTAGAGACGGAGTTTTGCCATGTTGGCCAGGCTGGTCTTGAACTCCTGACCTCAAGTGATCTGCCTGCCTTGGCCTTCCAAAGTGTTGGGATTACAGGCCTGAGCCACTAAGCCCAGCCTTCTTTTTTTAAATGCCACTGAAATCAAGGCTATCTTTTTGTTTAAGCCAATGTTTAAATTTCAGGGACTATCAAAGGAATTCATCTTTAAAACATTCTTGGTGACTTCTCTTCTAAGAAATAATGATAGAGTGCAAAATGATGTTCGATCAAGAATGCTTACTGAAGCATTATCTATAAGATATGGAAACAAATGTTCAACAACTTGGAATTAGTGAAATAAATTATGAAACAGCCATTATATAAAATATACTGCAGTGATTTTAAGCATTTTTAAAAATATTTGATCACTTGGAAACATGTTTATAATGTAATAAATGAAAAGAATGGGATATAGTGTTATTCCAATTTTTAAAAATTTCCTACATATAAAATAAACATAAAAATATGAGCATTTTAAATTATAGTTACCTTGAATTTTTCTAATCCAAAGCAAAGTGACTGAAAACATCTTTAAAGTACACACTACATAAGACACTTTCCCAGTAGATTAATTCATACATATTGAATATTATAGCAATAGGATGTGCTCTAGGGACAATTTCGTATCATTTTCACCTCTGAGCAAACTCTTTGCACCCTATAATGGTGATTCTTCCTGATCTGAAACACAAGCCCCAAAACGTTAAAATGAACAATAAGAAATGGCAAAAATGGTAACATTCAAGCAAGTTAAGAAATATAGAAAAAAAGCTTGAAAATTACATTCATCTATGAATGAAAGCGTTATTTTCAGTGTCAACAGCAGAATGTCAATCTGAGTGCAATACTATGTAATTAGAGCTTATAATGTGGAACACAATAATATGAATATTCAAAACTATTATATGGCCCTAACAAATTTTATTTTACAGAAAGTAAAAACTTTATATTATATTTATATATCACATAAAACTTTATATAATATACATATGCACACATAAGTGTATATATACTCATGTGTGTGTATGACTATCACAGCTTAAGGGAATCAGACTTGTATTTTCAATGAACTGGACAGAGTATGAATGGGCGACAGAGTGAGAACCTGACTCAAAAAAAAAAAACAAAAACGAAGAAAAGAAAAGAAAATCTAAGTTAATAGCTTTGAAGGTGTTTATTTTTCAACTTAACTTCCCACATTTTCTGTTTTTTTTTTTGTTTTTCTTTTGAGATGGGGTCTCACTCGGTAGCCCAGGCTTGGAGTGCAATGGCGCAATCTCCGCTCACTGTAACCTCCGCCTCCCAGGCTCAAGCAATCCTCCCACCTCAGCCTCTTGGGTAGCTGGGACTACAAGCCCGTGCCACCGTGCTTGGCTAAGTTTTTGTATTTTAGTAAAGACGGGGTTTCACCATGTTGGCTAGGCTGGTCTCCTGGCCTGAAGTGATCCACCCACCTCGGCCTCCCAAAGTGTTGGGACGACAGATGTGAGCCACCGTGCCAGGCCATTTTTTTGTGTTATTCATGGCATGCTACTTAAATGTATAGATTATCTCTTCCACTATGCAGTTTCCCTATATATCTGCGTGTTGTCCTCCTTTAGACTGCAATTACGAGGAGGAAAAACTTGATTTTTTATGAGGTTTTTTACACTAAACCTCCCATTATGGGCAATCACAAAACTAAAAATGAGGTATGGTAAGCCAATGGACTCTGTAACAATTACCATTGAAGACCAAAATTCTACTCAGTAGTTAGTTAAAAGGGGGAAAACACCACCCAATTAATGGCTTTAAACGGGCTACTTTGCACAATATTTGAGGTAAGAAATAGAAGAAAGTATCACATGGGCCGGGCGCGGTGGCTCATGCCTGTAATCCCAGCACCCTTGGAGGCCAAGGCGGGCGATCACAAGGTCAGGAGTTCTAGACCAGCCTGACCAACGTGGTGAAACCCCATTTCTACTAAAAATACAAAAATTCGCTGGGCGTGGTGGTACGCGCCTGTAATCCCAGCTACTCAGGAGGCCGAGGCACGAGAATCACTTGAACCCAGGAGGCAGAGGTTGCAGTGGGCCGAGATCATGCCATTGCATTACAGCCTGGGCGACAGAGTGAGACTCCATCTCAAAACAAAACAAAACAGGCCGGGCGCGGTGGCTCACGCCTGTAATCCCAGCACTTTGGGAGGCCGAGGCGGGCGGATCACGAGGTCAGGAGATCGAGACCACGGTGAAACCTCGTCTCTACTAAAAATACAAAAAAATTAGCTGGGCACAGTGGCGGGCGCCTGTAGTCCCAGCTACTCGGGAGGCTGAGGCAGGAGAATGGCCTGAACCCGGGAGGAGGAACTTGCAGTGAGCCGAGATCACGCGGCTGCACCACTCCAGCCTGGGCTACAAAGCGACACTCCATCTTTAAAACAAAACAAAACAAAAGAAGAAGAAGAAAGTATCACATGTAGGTTTTTATTCTATTGTTATCAACCTATTCTCTTATTTTTCATTATAATATGTCTGGTTTTATTTTTCCTTTGCTTGTAAAAATTGGATGGGTGGAGAACTTTTACAGACAAAGAAAAATGTGGCAAGACTTACATGATGAGAACCCTGCCATTTCTGTAAACTCTTGTTAAAGCTTTAGTGTTTCTATGATATACTGCTGCAGTACTTTGAATTTATATAGCACCTGTCTGCTTAAAAGCCAAGGCTTCACGTTTCCCACTTATCCTTTCACCATGCCTGTGAAATATGTAGGTTGGAATCACATGGCTTAAAAATAAAGTGAAACCCAGATATGACCACAGAAAATTTCAATGATTTACTTAAGACCATCTATCTGTCCAGACTGCAAAGGACTAAAAGACCCTAAATTCTGTGCTCAATGCTTTTCCAATAAACAACACTACCTCCTTATTATCAAATACGTTTCTAAACTTTTAAGAAAATGTAAGGTTTCTCATATTATAAAATCAGTAGGCTTAATGCACCAAAAATCCCTGTCAAGGAATTATATAAATGGCACCTCTTTATTTTAAAGAACTAACATTAGTCATGGAATAACCCACTGGTGATCACTTTCCTGAATAGTCATCAATTTGCCAACAAAGTATTTAGCTTGGATCAATGCAATTGCATCAAAGTTTGAAAAGTCAACTGATAAGTGAAATAAGCCAGATTATGAGTATTTGAAAAAATAAAACCCAGCAAACCAAAAAGCTTGAGCAATCCTCTCTTTTTATAAACAAAAGCATGAATGGTGTCTGGCACATGTATGTACTCAATTAGTTATTAATATAATAATTTTAAATGACTTTCTGAAGGTCAAATTATGAGTCAATGGCAGAGCACTATCTAGAATCTAATTCCTCTGACGGCAAGTTCAATGATTTACTTAAGATAATCTATCTGTCCAGACTGCAAAGGACTAAAAGACCCATGCTAAAATAATTAGTATTTTCATTTTCATATACTAACAATGCTTCTTCATCCCTAAAACAGTTTATACTCACTAATATTTATCTTCCAAGTGTCAAGACTAAGGCAAAATTTGGTATTATTAAATTTATCGTGAATCTTTTGAAATTGTCTCACCTCCATAACTAAAATAAATTGGCCCAAGTATGATCAGATCTTCTTCTAAGACTGACATTTCACGATTAGACTGTTTCCATAACTTTAACCAAAGCACTCTCATAACTAAAATCAGCTAGTCATGACCACTGGTATATAAAAATCTTCCAACATTGTAATGTATCCAAAAAGCTTTGAAACCTCCAACACACTGAATATACATTATATGGTATATCACTGTCTAAAATAATACAGACTCAAAGCATGACCCAGCTGACTTCTTCTAAATGAGTTGTATTATTTTCACAGATCAAAAATTTTGCCTTCTGGATCACTCTTCACCAAAAGAAAAATTGCCATATGACCAAAGACAACATGATTCTAAAAACAGATACTCCATGTTGTCATGTATTGAGAGATATTCATTTTCAAATTTTATTTTATACCAGCTACTTTCATAATCTGTACCAAACATCAAAAAAGAAAGTTCAGCTTATACATTCCACATAGATTATGCTAGATCAAACACAACAGCAAACTCATGAATTTATCATATGTGCTAAGAACACTGTCAGTACATTTCATGAAAATCCAAGTAGAAATAACGCCTAAAACAGAATATGGGATAATGGCAAATGGACTTTCTTCTTGTACCTTCTTAGTGTCACCAAAAAGAATCACTTTGGTGCTCAAGCACCATGGCCAAGCTGCCCTTTTATTTTCAGTAACAGGATTCTGTTCTCCTGGGAGAAAAATCTCATTGGGTTTCTGATAGTGCCCTAGATACTGACATTATGCCAGTATAAATAGTCACAGTCAAAGTCTAATGTGCGTGTAACCACTTGTAGAAGAGGCTTAATCTCACCCAAATTATTACTCACTAGTTGTAATTAATCCTTCTACCCAAAATGCCATAAGCCTAGTCATTTTTATCAGTTGAATCTAAATGGTTACATCAGACTAGAGACTTTGGACTTCAATGTTGATCGTCTGTATTAAGTCAAGGCAAAGCGTAATTTATTTATTAATAGCTCCCCACCTCAGGTAAAGTAAGGGGTTGCTATCTGCTAGATCTAACAGTAAAAATCAAGAATTTGACTCCCAGCCCCCTAATTTTAATAAAAATTTGGGCTCATTAGATCATACCACCGAAAAAAGAAGTCAGCAATATTGGGGGTGGTGTTCAATGAGTAGGCATCCCAAGACAATGAAAACCTGTGGACTAGAGCCTAGCGATGATTCTGTTTGGACACGATTTCACAATACTTAAAAAAGAACTTATCCCCCTACCACTGTAACCTAGTTGAGTGGTAATAACTCCCTTTTTTTGAGGTTAAACATTTATTATTTCAATCTAAAATTATATTATCACCTCACTTCCACTAGAGGGGTCTATCTACCAGTGTAGTTAACTCTAGTAACTCAGGTGCACCTTAAATCCATTTCCAGCTAATCTGTGCCACAAGGCTAGCCTTGGGGTCAGAACTATGTGCTTTAAGGTTGTTCTAGTTTTCAGGCTCAGAAACGGATGAACAGCAAGAAAATGGCGTGCTCCAGTCATTCAGAGGCTGCTGCAGGAGACAAAGGGTTTTTGGCAAAAGAATACAAAGTCAGAATCTCTTAAATATCTTCTGCCCTAATTGTTTTCAAGACTGAATATGCATCAACCAGGTCCGTTTTTTCTTTCTTTCTTTTTTTTTTTTTTTCAGATAAGCAAAGCTTTTAAACTCCTGACCTCAGAGGCTCCTCTGCCTCTCTTCTATACTCTGTAATATATAATCTGAATAGCCAAATTGCCACGTTTTCCCAGAAGCAACCTTAACTTGAGCCACTTGGACGGGTATAGGTCAATATGGGAAAGTTGTTTCAGTGTCCTCTCATTATTCTACCAAACCACTGACAGGCAAAAACTCAACCAACTCGATGTATCAAATTTACTATCCACTGTTTTTGTGCATGATTTCTAATCCAGTTAATTCAAAACCACAAATAACTGATGGATAATTTTAGTCAAGAGGTTATCTACTACCTTTAAGTAGTTGCCTAAAATAGGGAACAGTTCAATTAGAATATAGGCCAGACCAAGGAAGATGAACAGAGCCTTACTTTTTAACACTATCTTGTGGGATTTAGCTTCAAATCTAGTATTCAGGGACAAAATGGGGCATGAGTAAAAGGATGACTTCCCTAGAAAATAATTAGTAAGATGTTTTTTAAATTTAGAAAAACCGTGAGATTGAAGAACAGAGGAGATATATGTCTCAATTCACATATATTTCAATCCCTTATTTTAAAAACAGCTCCTGTTTTTGTTTTGGATAAAAGCTGAGCACCAAATTCCCTTTCTGGTCCCCTCACCCAAAATCCTAGTAGACTTCCTTGTTCAGAAGCTAGTTCACACTCCTCCCCACCTTTTTTTTTCCAAACGTAGAGGTGGTTTTTGGAATATGGGCCTCAACCATTACATTCCAGCTTTAAAGTAAAAAGACGTCATGTGACCATCAGAGACTTGGGGCACGTGATTCCAACTGGTATGTGTGGGGCTCCAGCCACCTTAGTTGGAATTCACCATGAACTGCATCTCGAGGATCAAGTTTAGGCTCCCCAGTCCATTGTGACATCCAGCAAAGTGGAGTAAGTGCTTGCCCCTCAACGGTTTTTACTTTTCCCTACATTTTCTACTTACTGTTAGCCAGGCTCCCTTCCCTCCTCCCAATCCCTCTTAACAGGCCGGGCGCCCCCAGCATCCCGTCTGTCTGACGCTAAATGACGAGGCTCTCCAACCCACTTAGCTCCAAGCTCAACCTTCTGCAAAAGTTCAACCTTCTGCACCACTGGGGATATCGTGCAGCTCAGGTGAGAGGCAAGGAGCATCGCATAAGGCTAGAGTCAGATGCCATTAACCCCCACTTCACCTCCCGGGCTGGGATCATCTTACGTCCCGGAGCCCGGCGGTCGGAACCGCCAGCACACTGGAGCAGCGACGGCGGCAGCAACTTTGGGACTGGCGAGAAGCCAGGGCGGGGGTGGTCGGCGTCCCCGGGCCTCTCATTACAGCGCTTAAGTACTGCGGGTGGAGAAAAGTAAACACAGGCAAGTGCAGCTGTGCGGGGAAAGGGCGGGGGGGTAGAATATTATCTCCCTCCCGTCGCCCCTTCGCCTCTCCCTCTCCAAGAGTCGGGAGAGGTCCGGGACTGCCGCCGCCCCGACCGCGCGCCCGGGGCCGCAGAGTCAAAGGAGCTGAAAAAAGGACAGGGGGTGTGGGGCCAGGGGAGAACGGAAAGGTACTGCCCTACCAGCCCAGAGATGTTCTCCTACTGAAAGGAAAAAAAAGTGCTTACTCATAGGGAGACTAGGTGCGATCGCGACGCCCTCTCTAAGGACAAGGGAGGGAAGCAGGCAGAAGGCAGGCAACCCAAACCTCGTGCCTTCCCTCGGCCACGGTCCCCCCTCTCCAGAGCCCCAGGGTCGGCTTAAGCCAGCCAGGTCACCCGAGGCGGGCGTGTGGGGGCTGGAGGAGTAGCAACCTGCTGGCTCCGGGATTTCCTGAGTCCGGGCGGGAGGGAAGGGGGGATGGCAGTAGCTGGAGAAGGACGACAGAGGGAAGTTGTGCGCTCCCTTTCCACTTCGGGGCCGCAGCCGCGGAGGGGAATCAGGGCAAGGGCTGGCGTCTAGGACTCCAGCCCAAGACTGGCAACAAGTTAAGAGCAACTAGTAAGAAAACACCACTTAATACAGCGAAGTGCAGAAAACGTGTTTGCGGCGGATGCTGGTAGGGAAACTCCCCGTCACTCACACCCATTTCGGTTGCGACCGATCGCCCGGGCGCCCGAGGGCTCCAACTGAAATTTCTCCGACCTCCCTCTCCTCCAACCCCCGCCCCACGGTGCGCCGCACGTTCCTGCTGAGCTTAACCGAGATGCTCTCCCCGGGACCCACTCCTGCCCACGCCCAGGAAACCCGCTCCCCTAGTGCCCGCCGGCGCCTACAAAGCACTTACGTAAAGTCGCAGAGTCCTGGGTCTGGCCCGACTGCCGCCGACCAACGCACTCAGACAACTTCTGCACCTCGGAATCTTTGCGGCTGTGGCTCTAAAGCCAGCGCTCCCTCCCCTCCTGCCAGCCCCCTCCGCCCCTCGGCCGCCGCCATTGGCTCGGGTGGTGCTAGCAGTCGGCCTGGGAACCAGGAAGGGGATTGGGCCACGAGCCTGTCACATCAACTGGGTGGGGATCCAGGAAAATAGGCACGGGGATGGGCACCCAGGAGGGATAGGGACTGCAACTCTGCAGCAGGGAGAGGAGAATGGTCCCCAGCGCCTGAGTCTCCCCTTCATACTTGGGCTAAGAAGAAGTTAGAAGTCCAACGTGCCTGGCTCGGAGTACGCATTCACAAAATCTTGTGGGATTAATAAAAAAATGAAAAAGTTGGGAACAAGAATTTGAATGCCACCTATATAAGTCTATGGGGGAGGGATACAGTTTCTCCCAGAATCGTGAGAAGAATAACGGCATGTTGGGGAACATTCCTAATTACATCTGCAACAATCAGTCCAGGTGCCAAAGGGCGCAGAGGGAAACATCAGCAATCATTCCTTTCCTTAAGAAGTCAAGGGAGAAGAATATGGGCAAGGCAGGGCCCTCAAGCCTTTGGCCTCATGCCAAGTAAATTGTTAGGCCTCATGCCAAGTAAATTGTTAGCCCACATCACCTGTCTGGTATGTTTGTCCATGCGGAGAGGGGTGAGAGGAGGTGGTTGGAAGTACCTTGGTTCCACTCTTTTGACCAGAAATGAGTATCAATTCTCATCAGTCTCCTTTCACCAGAGAAAACTTGGAGACATGTTACTGCTCCCCAGACTGCCATTTCTTCTCCTTCTCTGCCCAGGAGATGGCTTCCACGTCATAGCTGACCTCTTTCATTAATACACGTGGAGGTTATCTGCATTCCAAACCTATGGTTCATCGTAGATCCAAAATCAACTCAGAGAGCCAGAGTTTGAGGGATTTTGCAGGGTCAGGTCAAGAGACTGACTTGTGGGATAGCTGTAGAAGAAAAAGTCTAAGCCCTTTCCTGTTCCATTCGTAACCATTTTGTTCAGGAAATGTGTGCTTGGAAAGTTCTGTCAACATTTAAAATTAGTTCAATTAAGTCGCATTTTACATATACCAGGAAAAAATGCTGAGAGGCTTTAAAATGGAATGTTCTTGAAAAGGAACCCCTATTTCATCTGCCATTATGAATTTCCTTAGAGAAATTAATCTGTAGTGAGTGCCAAGGCTTCTTAAAAGGGAAGAACTTGGGGAGTTCATATATTGCCTAAAGGCTAGACTAGCAGAGGACTTGGCACGAGGAAAAAGCCTTGTTAAATATTAATTAATGATTAACCAACTGGAAGAACTTATGAAAGGCACAGGAAGGTGAAAAATAAATGAGAGGGCAATCATGCTTTCACAAACATTGAATTTCTGTTATGGCAGATTTTCTACTGGTTCAGGTTTGGGTCAGCACAAAAATACTGATTTCAACATGTTGGCGTTGGATTGAACATGGAGTCAGTGCATTGCCACACACATTTACAGTAAGCTCCCAAATGAGATTTCTAGCATTCCGTAATTGGCCGAAGGTTTGGTGTGACTTCTTCTTTACAAAAAATTTTTAGATACAGGAAATAGGCTCCTTCAGTTTTGTACCTTTTATGGTGTCTGTCAGTCACCGCTGAAGAGCTTCCACCTGCTCTTAAACTTAAAATTACAGACTGAGCAATAGCATGAAGGGACTCTGTAAGCTAAATTTTCCAGTGCAGATATATTTGTCTCAATTACGTTATATTCAATTTTAGTTTATTTTTCGAATTCTAGAATTTAAAGTAAAAATATTAAGAATCCTATGTATATGCTATTTACAGTTCCTGTTTTTTATTCAGAAAAGCTTACATTGGTTCGAGTGGGGTAGCTCACGCCTGTAATCCAGCACTTTGGGAGGCTGTGCGGTGGGAGGATTGTATGAGGCCAGGAGTTCAAGACCAGCCTGGACAACATAGCAAGGCCTCATCTCTATAAAAAAAATTAATAAAATTTTTTAAAAGCTTAATAGAATCTATACTTTGATAAAAGTGTTCATTCACCCCTATCACAGAGGATGTCAGAATTCAGTCAAGAAATGTCATTTTAATTGAAATGCAATAGTCCATAGTTTCAAAGCTGCAGAGTACCTAGCTGATGGCATTAGTTCTCATTGCCTCAGTAACTTTCCAACAGATAAAACACGCCCTAAACACAGAAGCACCTATTTGGATGCTAGCTGAGATTCCTGTTTAACTAGCTCCACTATTTAATCCAGGTAGAACTCCATTTTAATGAATACTATTAAGATACCCAGCCAGTTTGATGTAACTAAGCTACCTTTGTGTTGCCCAGAATCTAAAGGATCTTTTCAAATTTAGCATTTTGCTGGAAGAAAGGATCCTCAGGCTCAAAGCTCTTAAACAGCATTTCTTTATAATCTTTCATGCCATCAGTTTACCTCACAGAGGATCATTCACGAAGTAACCCAAAGTTGATTGTTTTCTTATCTGTATCAAAAAGCCTGCACAGATGTTTGTCAGGGTTCCCTCCACCTGCTTATAGGCTTTAATTTATTTTGACAGCGACTTACATAGTGCCTGACACATAGGAGTTCAGTAAATGTTTGTTGAACTAATGGTTATTTTATAAGTCTATTCTTGTTAAACAACAGCAACAAAAAGCTATTAATATATATAGTACTCTCACAGACCTTGTGAATCAGTAACCTAAGAGTTTTTACCTTTCCTTCCATTTCCAATTTTCAATCCTAATGCCTTTGTAATAAATCACTTAAAGTCAATATCACAAAATTTTGAAAACCATTTATTCTTCCTGTCCTCCGTTGATATCATAGGAAGGCTCCAATATCTCTCTTAGGTTTTTTGTCTGTCCAAACTACCTTTCTTTCCTCCTTTTGATATGCACATCCCCCTTTTTCTTGCTCTTTTTCCTATTGTTCTGCCGAACACTCTCCCCAGTCTAGCTCACAATGTATTATGTGTACATAGTCTAAAATTTTCCCTGAAATTTTCCTAGAGTAAGTTGTCAGTTTCCTTTTTTATCCATTTTTAATTTTTTATCCTTAACATGTCATTGCTGGTTTGAACTTTTTTTTTTCTTGAGACAGAGTTTCACTCTTGTCACCCCAGCTGGAGTGCAATGGCGCAGTCTCAGCTCATTGCAACCTCTGCCTCCCGGGTTCAAGCGATTCTCCTGCCTCAGCCTCCCAAGTAGCTGGTATTATAGGCACCTGCCACCACGCCCGGCCAATTTTTGTTTTTTCAGTAGAGATGGGGTTTCACCATGTTTGCCAGGCTCCTCTCGAACTCCTGACTTCAGGTGATCCACCTGCCTCGGCTTCCCAAAGTGCTGGGATTACAGAGGTGAGCCACAGTGCCTGACCACTGGCTTGAACTTTTTATCCATTTTTATTTTATTTTATTTTATTTTTTTCTTCTTTTTCCTCACCCCGTCCAGGATAATTTTTATCAATTTTTTAAAACCTCCTTTCTGTAGTCTATTAAGATATGATTTTGCTGCATAAACTTTATATAAGCCAGGAATAACTTAAAGAATCTTGATCAATTTAATACTAAATCATTTTTCTAACACACCTAATTGTTTTCTCAGTCTCTAAATGTACAATTGTGTACTAATCTGTTTTAATTAATTGTATTTTATTTTATCAGATTATTTTCAAGGAATTATCCTTTTTTAAATCATCTTTTTAATTCATGGATAATTCTATTCCATGTTGTGATATTTTAGGTTCTTGGATTGATCCTAATCCCTCTTTTTATTCAGAGTACTGTGAGATGACATTTTTATTAAAATTAAGTATGATTTTAAAGGTTTCTCTTATACTTAAAATATTTGGCATAAAGGAAATCTTGGAAGACCTGGACAATTATTAATTTTTTTTGATCCATAGGATACAGATTTGAACAGTTATTACCACTGTTTATTAGTGAAGTGTTTTTATGTTTCCAACTCAAAATGTACACATGTATAGGACATGAATATTAATAGTGAATAGGCAATTGTCAAATATTTTTCAAACCTAAAGATTATTATGAATCTGAATGTCTGCTAATGCAGGCCAACTATCTTACACGCACATGCACATAAAGAAATTACTCTGACATGTCCAAGGTTATTTCAGATTTTCACTTGTTAAAAAAATAATTATCAGTATCTGAGAATAAGAAAATTAAAAAATAAAAAAAGACAAAAAATTAATTGAAGTCTCTTTAATAGGATTAGGACATATTTAATCAGTATGGACTTTATAATATATAGATTTAATAAAGATCACTATCATCACTGGAAATGCTCAAAATTAAAGTGTCACTCTCCCCCCTCCCAACTTTCTGGGTGTTAAATATCTAATCAATCAGATAACTATTATAAGCAACATGGAAAAAGTATGGTCTTAAAACACAACAAATTAATAGTCTAATATTAATTCAAGATCAAAGTCCACATAACTGAAATAATGAGAAAACAATTCAAGATAGAATATATAAGAAGCACCGTAGGTAGGCTGAAAAGAATGAGAATAATAGGGCTAAAGCAGTTGTAGAAGGCATCCTTTGTGCAATGGAACTTGAGCTAGGCTTGACAAAGATGGGTAAGACTTGATAT
Organism: Pongo pygmaeus; assembly: GCF_028885625.2. Classification (NCBI taxonomy): domain Eukaryota; kingdom Metazoa; phylum Chordata; class Mammalia; order Primates; family Hominidae; genus Pongo; species Pongo pygmaeus. Next base: position 119,746,528 of record NC_072396.2, on the reverse strand, counting down.
AGGCAAGTAGAAATGAAAACCATTTTTATTCCTAGGAAGTGATCAAAGAAAAACTTCAGACAAATTAAATTTAACATAGTTTAATTGAGCAATGAACGATGGGGCAGCCATCCCAAACCAGACTAGGTGCAGAGAGACTCTGGTGCTGCCACATGTTCAGAGAGAATTTATGGACAGAAAAAGAAAAGTGACATACAGAAAAGGGAAGTGGGGTACAGCAATAACTGGATTGGTTACAGCTTGGCATTTGCTTTATTTGAACTCAGTTTGAAAAATTGGCTGCCTTTATTGGCCAAAACTCAGTAATTTTTACAAGTGAGGGTTACAGTGTGTTTGCACATCTGTTTAGGTTACAGTTCACTATGTATGGAAATACTTTTTTTTTTTTTTTGGCAGGGTCTCGCTCTGTCATCCAGGTTGGAGTGCAGTGGCACGATCATGGCTCACTGAAGCCTCAATTTCCCAGGCTCAGGTGATTCTCACACCTCAAGTCTCCCAAGCAGCTGGGACTACAGGCTCGTGCCACCACACCCAACTAATTTTTTTGTGGGTGGTAGAGACGCGGTTTTGCCATGTTGTCCGGGCTGGACTTGAACGCCTGGGCTCAAGTGATCCACCTGCCTGGGCCTCCCAAACTACTGGGATTAGAGGCCTGAGCCACCACACCCAACCAGGCTAAACTTAATTTAACATAAGAAAGCAAAATGGGAGAGCTTTAGGTAAGTTTCTGGGTTTGGGCTTTCTTTCCAGGCTTCTACTTCCTTATCTGCAAAAGAAAAACTGAGGATTTGCCTACCACAAAGGTGCAGTGATAACATCAATGGGAAGGAAGATTGCTTGGGATCTCACTAACGTAATCTTTTTAAAAGAGAAAATATATTTGTTTAATACTTACTTTAGTGATTAAAAAGACTTGTGGGCTGGGCTCATGCCTGTAATCCCAGCACTTTCGGAAGCCGAGGTGGGTAGATCACTTGAGCCCAGGAATTTGAGACCAGCCTGGGCAACATCGCAAAATCCAGTCTCTACAAAAAATACAAAAATTAGCTGGACATGGTGGTGGTACATGCCTGTAGTTCCAGCTACTTGGGAGGCTGAAGTTGGAGGATCACTTGAGGCTGGGAGGTTGAGGCTGCAGTGAGCTATGATATCACCACTGAACTCCAGCCCGGAAAACAGAGTAAGACCCTGTTGAAAGAAGGAAAGAAAAGAAGGAAGGAAGGAAGGAAGAGCGGAAGGAAGGAAGGAAGAAAGAAAGGGAGGGAGGGAGGGAGGGAGGGAAAGAGGGAAGCAGAAGGAAGAAAGGAAAGAACGAAAACAAAAGAGAGAGGGGAACATCACACACTGGGGCCTGTCCTGGGGTTGGAGGAGGGGGGAGGGATAGCATTAGGAGATATACCTAACGTAAATGTAGAGTTAATGGGAGCAGCACACCAACATGGCACATGTATACATATGTAACAAACCTGCACGTTGTGTGCATGTACACTAGAACTTAAAGTATAATAATAAAAAAAAAGAGAGAGAAAGAGAAGGAGAGAGGGAGGGAGAGAGGGAAGGAGGGAAGGAAAATAAAAGAAAAGACTTGTGAATCTTTCTTGTCTTACATTAATTAAACTGCCAAGTTACAGAAGGCCTTGCTTTTAGTTACAGTAATTTTGTTTGTCTGTCTGGTGTTTTGTTTTTTTTTTTTTTTGAGACGGAGTCTCGCTCTGTCACCCAGACTGGAGTGCAATGATGCAATCTCGGCTCACTGCAACCTTCCGACTCCTGGGTGCAAGCGATTCTCGGGCCTCCTGAGTAGATGGGATTACAGGTGCGCCACCACGCCCGGCTAATTTTTGTATTTTAGTAGAGACTGGGTTTCACCATGTTGGCCAGGCTGGTCTCAAACTTCGGATATCAAGTGATCCACCCATCTCCCAAAGTGCTGGGATTACAGGCATGAGCCACCGTGCCTGGCCAGGTTACAGTAATTTTGACAGTTGCTTTAGTTAGAGCCATAATAATCCCTCCCTCAATGAGATTTACATAATTAATTGGCACATATCACATTTTGCTTTTAAGGAAGTATTATTAATAACGTGCCTGTAACTTACACAGAATTTAAGGTAGGTGAGTGCACTAGCTCAGATATACAACTTGATGTTATCATTGTGGGTGTCTGGGCTATAAAGCATTCTTTTTGGTGAAATATTCAACCTCAACCTTTATTAGAATGTAATTTGAAATACTGGAGGCTTCCTATGAAAAAAGTCTTTTAAACATATACAAACAACCCTTCAGAATAAATTGTAGCGCACATTTTAAAATTTATAAGGGTTATCCATAATTCTCCACAGCACTAGCCAGACTTCTAAATAAACAGTCATGTCCAGTCTATTGTGTTTAACTGATTTCTGAATATGTGAGGCCAAATTTTGGTGAATTTATGAGTGTCTACCTGCATTGTGTGTGTGTGTGTGTGTGTGTGTGAGAGAGAGAGAGAGAGCGAGAGAGAAAGAGAGAGAATATAATCAGATATTTAAATGCCATAACTGTTTATTCTACCAAGAATGCTTCTAGTTAAATATTTGGGTCTGTGTTTACTAAGTATGCAAAATAATGACTTTAAAAAGAGATTGACAGTGTGACACCATGGATGAAGCTTGAAAACATTATGCTAAGTGAAAGAGGCCAGTAACAAAAGACCACATATTGTATGATTCCATTTATATAAAATGTACAAAAAGGGAAAAATCCATAGAGACAGAAAGTAGATTAGTGGTTGCCTAGGACTGGGGGTATGGGCAATTGGAGGGGAAATGAGGAGTGACTGCTAGTGGGGTTCCTTTTTGGGGTAATGAAAATATTCTAAAATAGATTGTAGTGATGGTTGCATAACTATATGAATAAATTTAAAACTATCGAATTGTACAATTTTAATTGGTGAGCTATATGGTATGCGGATTAGATCTGTTACTTTAGGCAAATTAAAATTAACAGAATTTAACTGAGCAAGACAAACAAAAACGATTCCAGAATTAGCCAGCCCCCAGAATCAGAACAGATTCAGAGATTCTGGGGCTGCCCCATGGTCAGAGGAGATTTATGGACAGAATCAGGAAAATGACATACAGAAAACAGAAGCTAGTACAGAAACAGCTGGGCCTTTGCCTTATTTGAGCAGGGTTTGAACAGCTGGCTGCCTGTGAGTGGTTGTTTAAGTATGGCGGCTGTGATTGGCTGAGACTCAGCTATTGTTATAGAAGCCTACTCCTAAATTAGGTTTTCAGTTTGTTTGCCTACTAAGTTAGGTTGCAGTTTATACTTAAGAATTCGAGTATACAAGTACAAAGACTTTCTCAGGCCAAATTTTAGTTTGATTTAACATATCTCTATATAGCTGCTATTCAAAAAGAGAAGGAGATTGACAGAATTAGGCTGTTAAGCACAAGGAAAACCATACTAATGAGGATATGATATGAAAGGATCTGTAATTTCAAGGAAGAAACTAAACTCATGCAATCAAAAGGGCCTTGGGAGATAAATTCATCCACTTCTTGGTTAGCATGTTCCCATTTTTGTCACTGTCACTGAAAGAATAACATAGTGCTTTAACTTACTACAAAAGAGATGTAAATTAAACATTACACAAAAATTTTAAACAAATCAAATAAGCCAGAAACAGAACCTAGGCAGTAAAAGGTGATCTAGTGCTTCTTTGATACTTTTAAAAAGGTTTGAATTACCATATGACTAAATTGGTCGAGGTATTTAAATCATGCCACAGTTTTCATAAATACTTGCAGTTATAAAGGTAATTGGACATTTGGTTTAAGTAACCAAGAAATTCCTTAGGAAGTGTCACAGAAGGTTTCAGGATAAGAAGTTTCATTCTGAATCAACACACATCTCTTTGGTAATTCAGAACCAACAATGTTTTCACTGATTTGTTTCTTTATCAGTGCCATAGATTCACCTGAACAAGGGTGAAAATAGAATGTAAAGTTGTTCATTCAGGGAGGCATTCCCTTTCATACACTGAGCAACATTATCATAGCTGAAATCCCATTTGATGGTTGGAATAGAGTAGGCCTAAAACTATGTTTAATTAAGGCTTTATAAGAAGTTTTAAATATTTGGGAGTCCTCTGGAAAGGACGCCAAGTGAAATGCGATCATATGCCTAAGATTATCCTAAGTCAGAAGTTAGCAAACTTTGCCTGTAAAGGGCCAGATAGTAAATATTTTTGCATACAAGCCATACAGTGTCTGTTGCAACTACTCAACTCTGCTGTTGTATTATGGAAGCAACCATAAAAATTAAATGAACAGGCTGGGCGGGTGGCTCACGCCTGTAATCCTAGCACCGTGGGAGGCCGAGGCGGATGGATTACCTGAGGTCAGGATTTTGAGACCAGCCTGGCCAACACGACGATATCCCTCCTCTACTAAAAATACAAAAATTAGCAGGGCATGGTGGTGGATGCCTGTAATCCCAGCTACTCAGGAGGCTGAGACAGGAGAATCGCTTGAACCCTGTAGGCAGAGGTTGCAGTGAGCTGAAATCGTGCCATTGCACTCCACCCTGGGCAACAGAGCAAGACTCCATCTCAAAAATAAGTAAATAAATAAATAAACAAACAGCCGGGTGTGGTGGTTCATGCCTGTATTCCCAGCACTTTGGGAGGCTGAGGGAGGCGGATCACTTGAGGCCGGGAGTTCGAGGCCAGCCTGGCTAACATGGTGAAACCCCGTCTCTACTACACATACAAAAAATTAGCTGGGCCTGGTGGCTTGCACCTGTAGTCCCAGCTATTCTGGAGGCTGTGGCACAAGAATCATTTAAAGCCAGGAGGCGGAGGTTGCAGTGAGCCGAGATTGCAGCACTGAACTCCAGCCTGGGCGACAGGGCAAGACTATCTCAAAAACAAATACATATAAAATAAAAATAAAAATAAAAATAAAAAAAATTAGCCAGCCACGGTGGCACGTTCCTGTAGTTCCAGCTACTCGGAAGGCTGAGGCACGAGAATCGCTTGAACCTGGGAGGCGGAGGTTGCCGCGAGCTGAGATCGCGCCACTGCACACCAGCCTGGGCAACAGAGCCAGACTCCATCTCAAAATAAATAAATTAAAAAATAAATAAAGCCGGGCACGGTGGCTCATGCCTGTAATCCCAGCACTTTGGGAGGCCGAGATGGCGGATCACGAGGTCAGGAGATGCAGATCATTCTGGCCAACGTGGTGAAATCCCGTCCCTACTAAAAATACAAAAAAAATTAGCTGGGCGTGGTGGCGCGTGCCTGTAACCCCAGCTACTCAGGAGGCTGAGGCAGGAGAATCGCTTGAACTCTGGAGGTGGAGGTTGCAGTGAGCCGAGATCATGCTACTGCACTCCAGCCTGGCGACAGAGCAAGAGTCTGTCTCAAAAATAAACAAACAAACAAACAAACAAACAAACGGGCATGATGGTGTGCCAATAAAACTTACAAGAACAGACAACAACAGTTTGGGTCGTCAGGCTGTAGTCTGTCGACCCCTGTCTGGATTACTGTTCTTGCTCCAATATGATCTTGTCATCTGGATGGAGCTGTGTTTCAAAGAGGTATTCAGTAGTTGGTTTATGACTGATGATATGAAACAGATTGAAATTAGCACTCTTTCATTATTACAATCTTAGGTCTTCACAATCTTTCATACCAAGCAACTGATGGGATGGCTGTCTACTCTCTCTTCTTTTTCGCCTTTCAAATTTGAATGTAATCACAATGGCCAAATTTACGGGTGGGAGGGAGTGAGAAGGAATAAAATGGCAACTACTATAACTACTGCTTATTGAGCTTCTAGGCCTTGTACTAGAAACTTTATATACATGATCTCATTTAATGCTAACAACTATCTCATTAACGAAAGCATTATTTTTCCCATTTTCAGATGAGAAAACTAAGGTTTAAGGAATAAGTAACTTTTGCCCAAGATCATTTTGCTGGTAATGCAGGAGCTGAGATGCCTGAGTGTGTGGGATGATTCCATCTCTTGTCTGACGCTACAGTTTGTGATTAGAACCAAACGATTTTACAGGAAGCATTCACTGTACTTTTATCTAAAAAAATAAGGCAAAGGAACACTATTAATGATTGCACCTTTCTTCTCACTTCCTTGAAAAAATGGTTAGCTCACTGGTGATAAATCTCTTAGATAAGCACGTATGTTTTATTACATGCTATGGTCTGAATGTTTATGTCCCCCCCAAAATTCATATGCTGAAATCTAATTACCTAGACGACAATATTAGAAGATATTGTATTAGACTATATGGTATGAGAAAATAGCAGAAGATGGTATTAAAAGGCAGGCTTAATATATCCAATTTTCTCTTTTTTTTTAGAGATGGAGTTTTGCTCTGTTGTCCAGGCTGGAGTGCAATGGCGCGATCTCAGCTCACTGCAACCTCCGCTTCCCGGGTTCAAGCGATTCTCCTGCCTCAGCCTCCTGAGTAGCTGGGATTATAGGCATGCACCACCACATCTGGCTAATTTTTGTATTTTTGGTAGAGATGGTGTTTCACCATGTTGTGCAGGCTGGTCTTGAAATCCTGACCTCAGGTGATCCACCCACCTCGGCCTCTCAAAGTGTTGGAATTACAGGCATGAGCCACCGTGCCTGGACTAATGATTTTTGTATTTTTAGCAGAGACAGGGTTTCACCATGTCTCCCAGGCTGGTCTCGAACTCCTGGCCTCAAGTGATCTGCCTGCCTCAGCCTCCCAAAGTGCTGGGATTACAGATGTGAGCCACCGTGATCGGCCAATTTATCTAGTTTTTTTTTAGAAAATACATGATTACAGCTCAACTTATTCTACCTGATAAACTCTGAATTATGGGTCACATAAACCATTTTAGAGGGGTAGTTTTAAACCAGTTAAATTTATTCTAAATTTAATGTGTTATAAAAAGAAAAACACCCAAAGCATATGGCTGGCATTTCATTCAATTTTACTTAATTTAGGGTCTTTTGAAGCATCAAATTTTAAAAGTAAAATAATTTGATAATTAAAACCATGGGATATTTGTATTAGAAGGAATATTATAGACCACTTCCCTCCCAGTACAGATGAGTAAAACTGAGCCCTGCAACAGCAAAATGACCTGCCCTAATCTTTTGTTTTTTCAAGTCCTTTTATAAAGTTACTTTAACAGGTGGCCTTTCGAGGATTATAATTTTCTTTTTATATATTTCCTTTTTAAATGTGGCTTTGCAAATATGCTACATAATGATGCACTTCAGAGACATTTCCATAACGGATGTCATGTAGTAGGGTGGAGTCCTTTTCAGCTGTCAGTGTTCTATAGAAGTGACGTCAACAGTAGGGTACTGGCTCAGTAGGGTATAAGTGTGTTTCAAAGTCTTGCACCTACGCAGAAGTATAGGGCCAGTACTGGACTGACCAAGGTCAGGAACCTTGTCAACCAAAGGAAATGAAAAATCCAAGCCTTAAGGATCTAATCCAAGATAAGGGGTTGGTGAGGAAGCAAGGTAAGGCAAAGAAAATCTGAATAGTACCTCAGTGGAGAGATGATTTGTTAGTTTTGAGACAATACCCCAGACAGATCACAGAATGCAAAGATTCTTTATTTGAGCTGCTCCTTGAACCTGCTCTCTAATTAATAACTCTGATTGTAAGAGACATGAAAGTCACTATATTATTCCTTGGGAGGCTGGAGTAAATTATTCACATCATTAGGAACAATTCAATGTCTGCAAAGAGGTCCCTTGTCAGGTCATTCTGCCACACAATGGAAAGGCTTCATTTGCTTTGCTTCCTTAAGTCTCCTTTCTCCCTTACCTGATCTTTGAGTATATACAGTCTTTTTGTTCAGTTAAAGGAACAGATCCTTTCTTTTCTCTTCATCAAAGCTGATAAATAAATTGCAGCTTTTTAATAACCTTTCCAATTTCTTTTTTACCTTCATCAAAGCAGGTACTGCTCATTAAAATGGCATAATCGCTCTGGATTAGTGTGAATTTCAGCTTTTACAGAAGAGAAATCCCACAAAGGAGAGAAGCATAGGTAACAGATTGCAAAGTGTTGGCAATACTTCCCTTAAATCTGAATGTAAATACCAGCCTCTCTTAGCTCCCAGCAACGTATACTTATGTATTGGAGCTTCCCAGATGCACAGAATGGATGTGCAAGATGAGAACCAGTTGTCAAGGATTCTTTCTTCTTTTGAATTTGTCTTGCAATATTTAAAATAGTAATATGTATCTTTTTTTTTTTTTTACCAGAAATGACTCAGAACATTAAGGTCTTTCCTGTGCCTTGTTTTCCATTTTGAATTAAATATATTATTTTTAAAAAATGAATCAATACCTTCATTAACATTTATATCAACCCTTTACTTTTTTTATTTTGTGGAGGAAGGAAGAGGCTCTGAAGATTTGGAACAGCTCAGCCTCCAAAGTGCAGGTCAGAAAATTGGGCTAATTGAATGCTTATCAGTAGTACTGTAATTTTTTCCAGATGCCTTATAGCATTTTATAAATAATTAGAAATACGAGTTTCATTTCTAAAAGGGAAACTGATACATAATTTATAATGTGTATGAAAGCGTAAAGTATTATATAGATTCAAGAAATACACAGATTTTTAATTATTTAAAAATTATATAATATGAAAGTGCTATGCTCATAGCTAATTTTTATATTTTCACTTATTCCTAGTATAAACCATCGAATTAATTGTAATGCTTTGGTACTCCATGGAAAGTATTTGCTTAAACAGTAACATCTACAAACTTAAAACCAATATCTTAAATCTCATTGCGAGGTACAATTCTTTTCCAGGATCCCTAAAATAGGTAATTTCAATTACTGCCCTGAAGGCTTTATAGAAATACCAGGAGGCCAGTAGGTGGCTCACGCCTGTAATCCCAACACTTTGGGAGGTGAAGGGGGAAGATTGCTTGAAGCCTTGCGTTTAAAACCAGCCTGGGCAGGAAAAACGAGACCCCTGTCTCTACAAAAAAATTTAAAAAATTAGCAGGGCATGGTGGTGCACAACTGTAGTCCCAGTTACTTGGGAGGCTAAGGCAGGAGGATCCCTCAAGCCTAGAAGTTGGAGGCTACAGTGAGCTGTCATAGAGCCACTGCACTCCAGCCTGGGTGACAGAGCAAGACTCTTTTCTTTCTTTCTCTTTCTTTCTCTTTCTTTTTCTTTTTTCTTTCTTTCTTTCTTTCTTTTCTTTCTTTCTTCTTCTCCTTCCTTCCCTCCCTCCCTCCTTTCTTTCTTTCTTTCTTTCCCTTCTTCTTTTCTTTTCTTTCTTTCTTTCTTCTCTTCCTTCATCCCTCCTTCCCTCCCTCCCTTCCTTCGTTCTGTTCGTCCTTCCTTCCTTTTTTTTTTTTTTTTTGAGACAGAGTCTCGCTCTACAGCTCAGGCTGGAGTGCAGTGGTGTGATCTCAACTCATTGCCACCTCTGCCTCCTGGCTTCAAGTGATTCTCATGCCTCAGCTTCCCCAGTAGCCAGGATTACAGGCTTGCGCCACCATATCTGGCTAATTTTTTGTATTTTTAGTAGAGACAGGGTTTCACCATGTTGGCCAGGCTGGTCTTGAACTCCTGGCCTTCAGTGATCCACCCACCTCAGCTTTCCGAAGTGTTAGGATTACAGGCATGAGCTACCGTGCCCAGCCTGAGACTCCCACTTAAAAAAAAGAAAAGAAATATCATGAAATCGCTGTTGGTTTGTACTGCTTAAAAATTCAATCTTAATTGCAAAACACTTCCTTTTATTTTGTAACACTACTCAACACATTTATAGATCATTTAACAAGTTTTAATTTTATAGATAATGAATTTTCAAGGTATATGCAGATTTTGGCAATGTTTTCTGGAATAAGAAAACATGGAACTCTCCAAACACAATATAGTTATGATTCAACATGAAAGCTGTCGTTTTTATTTGGTACTCTTCTGCATATTTGCTTCAGACAGCTGTTCTCATCATTGGTTGGATCCTGGTATATTGTCTGGAAAGCAAGGTGATAAATATTCATGACTTACAAGTTTTAAAGTAATTGCAAGTAAAAAATGATTGCATTGATAATCAATTTTAATTCCTTTTTGTTTTGTTTTGTTTTTCCCCCTCCACATTATGGGGTCATAAGTTTTTAAAAACTTAAGTTATTATTGTACCTATTCCAGGATCTTCTCAGAAAGACAGGAAAAAAGGAATTATTTCTTTTTCTAAAATCAAATGCAAATGATCAGATATTGAAACATTAACATGCAAATTAGTGAAACATTCCACAGATTTTCTGCAGCTGCTCCTCACCCCCTCCCTCAACTCCCACATTCCCTTATATATTCTAGCCACACCAGATATTTCATTATTTCCCAAATTTGCCTGTGTACCTATATAATCCAGCTTGGGAGAGTGGAATTGAAAACATGTGTGTTTAGGAGAGAGTCAGAATTTGGTTTAAATCTGTGTTTATCTCTTACTATCTGTGTAGCTTTGGAAAAGTCACTTCATCTCTGTGTGCCTTGGTATCTTCGTGGGAAAATTCAGACAATTGGCACCTCAACATAGTGCTAGGTATATAGCACATGCTCGATAAATTATTATTGAATGAAGGATAAAATATAACATAAGCCACCTAATACAGTGCCTGGCACATACTATTGGTAAACAGTAACTCATCATTTACCCTCTGTTCCTGTCTGAGGCCTGCTTTCACATTCCTTTTTAATCTAGCAGATACCTAAGTATCCTTCAAGTCCCACATCAAATGGCATATCCTTCGAAATGATTTCTCTAACCCTTCCAGGCAAAGCTAATGCTTCTAGGTCTGCATTCTCATAACATCTTTTTCTCCTCCCCATCCAGGACCTGTTGTGCCCCTCAAGGAAAGAGAGGCCACCATAAGGCCAATCTGAGTTCCTGAAGAGTAAGGGAGGAGACCACCCCTCATATTGTCTTATGCCCAATTTCTGCCTCCAAGAAAAGAAAAAGTAAAAACTAAAAGGCAGAAATGAAATCCACGAGCAGACAGCCCGGTGCCATACCCTGGGTCTGGTAGTTAAAGATCGACCCTGACCTAATCGCCTGTGTTATCTATAGATTACAGACATTGTATAGAAAAGCACTGTGAAAATCCCTATCCTGTTTTGTTCCGATCTAATTACCAGTGCATGCAGCCCCCAGTCACGTACCCCCTGCTTGCTCAATCGATCACGACCCTCTCACATGCACCCCTTTAGAGTTGTAAGCCCTTAAAAGGGACAGGAATTGCTCACTCAGGGAGCTCTGCTCTTGAGACAGGAGTCTTTCTGATGCCCCCGGCCGAATAAACCCCTTCCTTTTTTAACTCGGTGTCTGAGGAGTTTTGTCTGCGGCTCGTCCTGCTACATTTCTTGGTTCCCTGACCGGGAAGCGAGGTTATTGGTGGATGGTCGAGGCAGCTCCTTAGGCAGTTTAAGCCTGCCCTGTGGAACATCCCTGCGGGGGACTCCGACCAGCCCGAGCGGATCCTGAGAGCGCTCCCGGGTAGGCATTTGCCCCGGTGGGATGCCTCGTCAGAGCAGTGTGTGGCAGGCCCCCATGAAGGATCAATAGAGTGGCTGAACACCGGGAAGGAACAGGCACTTGGAGTCTGGACATCTAAAACTTAGTAAGACTAGTCTTTGAAACTTGCCCACTCCGTTTGAGTGGAAGCATGGCCTGATCACCCACGGCGTGCCTTTATCGGCACTTTGGTTTTGGTTTTGACTTGGTTTGAATTGCTTGACAGGACTGGTCTTGGGAACTTGCCTACTCCATTTGAGTGGAAGCGTGGCCTGATCACCCACGGTGTGCCTATACCGGCACTTTGGTTTTTGTTTTTGACTTGACTTGGATTTCATGATACTTTGGTTCTGGTTTTGACCTGGCTTGGATTTCTGGATACTCTGATTTTGGTTTTGATTTTGGTTTGGTGCAAACTGCAAAAGTGTGTGTGTGCTCTTTTTACCCGTTCTTTGTTTTGTGGTGTGCGTGTGGTGTGAGCGTGGTGTTTTGTCTCGAAGAAGCATAGGTCAGGCACAAATAAGCCCACCCTACTAGGAACTATGCTGAAAAATTTCAAAAAAGAATTTAAAGGAGACTATGGAGTACTATGACACTAGGAAAACTTAAAACTTTGTGTAAGATAGACTGGCCAGCATTAGAGGTAGGTTGGCCATTAGAAGGAAGCCTGGACAGGTCCCTTGTTTCAAAGGTATGGCACAAGGTAACCTGTAAGCCAGGGAACCCAGACCAGTTCCCATACATAGACACTTGGTTACAGATGGTTTTAGACCCCCTACCCCCAACACACAGTGGTTGAGAGAACAGCAGCATAAGCGGCTGGCAAAGGCAAGGAAAGACCAGCAGAGAGAGAAAGGAAAGAGACAGAGAGGAAAAGAGGCAAAGAGAGAGAGGAAGAGATAGAGCGGAAGAGACAAAGAGGGAGTCAAGGAGAGAGAGAGAAAAAGAAAGAGAGAGGCAGAGAGAGAGAAGAAGAGACAGAGACAAAAGGAAAGTCAAAGAGAGAGAGATAAAGTCAAAGAGAGAAAGAGAGATATTCAAGAAGTTAAAAAAAAGTGTACCCTATTCCTTTAAAAGCCAAGGTAAGTTTAAAACCTGTAATTGATAATTGAAGGTATTCTCCGTAACCCTATAACACTCCAATACCACTTTGTTGTCAGTGTAAACAAGGGCGTATCCCAAAAGCACTGAGGCCTTCCTATCAAAAATCCTTAACCCAGTAACCCCCGGATGGCCCAAATGCATTCAATCTGTAGCAGCAACTGCTTTGCTGACAACAACAACAACAAAAAAAGGTAAAAAAAATAACTTTTAGAGGAAGCCTCATTGTGAACACACCTCACCAGTTCAGAAGTATCCTAAAGAAAAAAAAGGGGGGGAAAAAGGGAGGGTGGAATTTATATAAAAAGAGTATTATATGGTAAATTCTTGTCCTGAAATAAATTAACTGGTTGTTTAAAGAAAAAAATATTTGTAATAAGTCACAAAGCTATGGCATGTCGAAGAATTGTCTGCGAAAGTCATGAAAGAGAAAAATGTTACAAAAAAGAATTTTGGAAAAAATGTTGTATAATTTAAAAGTAACTAGGCATCCTGAATGCAAAACTACTGGAAAAAAAAAAGTTTATGTGCAAGGTGTATAAGAAAAGTAAAATACACCTTTGGTAAAAGGATTATAAGGTGGCATAAGAATGTACATTTTTACCTACATTAAAAAGTTAGAAAAAATTATTGCTTTGAAGGTTTAAGCAAGTTTTAAAACGTTAATTGTAAAGAAAATTCTGTGTGTAAACATATTAGCTAAAGTTAAAGAAGTATCATCCGGTTTTTCTGTGAACTGGACATTAAAGTAAAAGCATAACAGGTTTTTCTTAAAGCACCAACTTGCTGTTTAGCAAAAATTATAAAAGGTTAAAAAAAGTCTATAAAATCTTACCTTATGGTCAAACATTAAAAATTAGATAAATATGTCTACAAGGTTTTATTAAAATTAAGCTTAACATTAATAACACAGTAATATGAAGATAAAATTTAGCTTATCTGGTATAAAAATCATACAAGAAGCATTGTTAAGTGTAAAATGGTATTTGGCTTTCTTTAGTTTAAAAACTAAGAAAAATAGGTGCTAAAGGAAATTTCTCAGTAAAAAAGCACTAAGGACTATAAACTCCACTGCTAAGGTTCCCACATTTAAAACAAAAGGTCAATTTCTTTTTTTTTTTGAGACGGAGTTTCGCTCTGTCTCCCAGGCTAGAGTGCAGTGGCGCGATCTCGGCTCACTGCAAGCCCTGCCTCCCGGGTTCACGCCATTCTCCTGCCTCAACCTCCCGAGTAGCTGGGACTGCTGGCGCCCCCCACCACGCCCGGCTAATTTTTTAAAAATATTTTTAGTAGAGACAGGGTTTCACTGTGTTAGCCAGGATGGTCTCGATCTCCCACAAAAGGTCAATTTCTTAAAAATTATATACTTGGTTTATCTTCCACTTTCCTTTCTCTCAAAAACTAAAAGTCTTTTAGCACATGTACCACCCCTAGAATTTCCGGTAAACCAGCACCAGCCTGAAGACCACGTTCTCATCAAAGGGTGGAAAGAAGAAAAACTCGAGCCAGCCTGGGAAGGACTCCACCTTGTGCTGCTAACCACCAAGACTGCTGTTCATACAGAAAAAAAAAAAGGATAGACTCATCACACCCGAGTCAAGAAAGCGCCACCCCCTCCAGAATCGTGGGCCATAGTCCCAGGGGAAAAGCCTACCAAACTAAAGCTAAGAAAAATTTAACTCTTTTAATCTATTCTATTACTCTTTCTCCTTTCCTTGTTCTTTTGCTGACCATCTAGTTGTTAACATAACCAAGTCAATTTCACCTCAAACTATTGCATTTAATGCTTGCCTTGTTATATCCTGTGGGGACTTGCCAAGTCAAAGACAGCTTTCTACTTTAGAAAAGTACTTCTGTCCCTCCTGACTCTCCTCAGACTGGGCATTAGTAAACTAGGACCATTTAATCTGGGGAGATTTCGATAAAGACCCCAGTGCCAACCAGGAGTCTTGCCCCCGATGTACAGCTTTCATGCCATAGTTGGTCCAACGTTCTGTGGACCACTAAAGAGCAAGGATAGACTGCCCCAACCGGTTTTTGTAATTTCCTAAAACCATACATTCATTTTACTAGAGGATCATAGGAGTTAAAGACAAAACAAACTTTAGCAATTAAGACAGGATACCAAGATGCAAATGCCTGGTTAAAATGGATCAAATATTCCATCTGCATGTTAAACAAAAGCAATTGTTATGCTTGTGCACATGGCAGGCCAGAGGCCCAGATTGTCCTCTTTCCACTAAGGTGGTCCTCCAGTCGACCAGGCGTAGGCTGCATGGTAGCTCTTTTCCAGGATTCTACAGCGTGGAGTAATAAGTCGTGCCAAGCTCTCTCTGCTGTATCCCAAAGTTCGGCACCCTGCGGGTCAGCCCCCGAGGGCCATGCAGCCTCCGTCTCCCAACACTAAGCTCACTTCGTGTCTCTCACCACAAGGAGGAAACTTAGCATTCCTTGGAGACCTGAAGGGATGCAGTGAGCTTAAGAATTTTCAAGAGCTTATCAATCAGTCAGCCCTTGTTCATCCCCAAGCCGATGTGTGGTGGTATTGTGGTGGACCTTTACTGGGCACTCTGCCGAATAACTGGAGTGGCACTTGTACTTTAGTCCAATTGGCTATCCCTTTCACCCTGGCATTTCATCAACCAGAAGGAAAAAAATAAGACATCGTAAATCGAGAGAAGCCCCTTATAGGTCTTTCAACTCTCATGTCTATTTAGACGTAATTGGAGTCCCACGAGGAATACCAGATCAATTTAAAGCTTGAAATCAAATAGCTGCAGGATTTGAGTCGATATTTTGGTAGGTGACAGTTAATAAAAATGTAGATTAGATAAACTACGTCTATTACAACCAACAGCAACAAGCTTTCATGAGTTAAAAGAAAAACTCATGTTGCCCCAGCCCTGAGGCTACCTGACCTGACAAAACCCTTTACACTCTATGTGTCAGAAAGAGAAAAAATGGCAGTTGGAGTTTTCACCCAGACTGTGGGGCCCTGGCCAAGGCCAGTGGCCTATCTCTCAAAACAACTAGATGGGGTTTCCGAATGCTGGCCCCCAGGTCTAAGGGCCCTAGCAGCAACGGCCCTGTTAGCACAAGAAGCAGATTAACTAACCCTTGGGCAAAACCTGAATATAAAGGCCCCCCATGCTGTGGTAACTTTAATGACTACCAAAGGACATCATTGGTTAACAAATGCTAGATTAACCAAGTACCAAAGCTTGCTATGTGAAAATCCCCACATAACCACTGAAGTTTGCAACACCCTAAACCCCACCACCTTGCTCCCGGTATCAGAGAGCCCAGTTGAACATAACTGTGTAGAGGTGTTGGACTCAGTTTATTCCAGCAGGCCCAACCTCCGAGACCATCCTTAAACCTTAGTAGACTGTGAGCAGTACGTGGACGGGAGCAGATTCGCCAACCCCTGCAAAGTGACTCTGAAGAAGACAACAAGCCCTGCTCCAGTCACACCCGGAAGCTGACTGGTCCACGCATGGCCGAAGCATGAGAAAACTCATCACGGGACTCATTTTCCTTAAAATTTGGACTTGTACCATGAGGACTTCAACTGACCTTCCTCAGTCTGAGGACTGTTCCCAGTGTACACATCAAATCACTGAGGTAGGACAAAAGGTTGCTACGGTCCTATGATTTTATGGTTATTATAAGTGTACTGGAACTCTGAAAAGAACTTGTTTGTATAATGTTATTTTATACAAGGTATGTAGCTCAGGAAATGACCAACCGGATGTGTGTTATGACCCATCTGAGCCTCCCATGACCATAGTTTTTAAAATAAGATTATGGACTCAGGACTAGTGAGGGCTCATAAACAATACAAGTAAAGTGTTAGCCAAAACAGAAGAAAAAGAGGTGCCCAAACAAGTCACCTTAAAATTTGATGCCTGTGCTGTCATTAATAGTAATAAGTTTGGAATAAGGTGTGGTTCTCTTAATTAGAAAAGAGGCTATATGGCAGAAAATAAGTACATCTGTCATAAATTAGGACTGTGTGGAAATAAATGTAAATACTGGCCTTGTGTCATTTAGGCCACTTGGATAAAAAAAAATGAAAAGGATCCAGTCCACCTTAGAAAGGAAAAAAATGCCCCTTCCTGCACTAAGGGACAATGTAACCCCTTAGAGCTAGTAATAACCAATCCCCTTGATCCTTGCTGGAAAAAAGAGGAGCGTGTGACCTTAGGAATTGACGGGACCGGACTGGATCCTCGAGTAAATATCTTAGTTTGAGAAGTTTACAAATGCTCTCCTGAGCCAGTGTTTCAAACTTTCTATGATGAACTAATGTGCCAGTACCAGAAATTCCAGGAAAAACAAGAAATTTGTTTTTGCAATTAGCTGAGCATGTAGCCCAGTCTCTCAATGTCACTTCATGTTATGGATGTGGAGGAACTGTAATAGGAGATCAATGGCCACGGGAAGCCCTAGAATTAGTACCTACGGACCCAGTTCCTGATGAATTCCCGGCTCAAAAGAATCACCCTGATAATTTCTAGGTCCTAAAAGCCTCAATTATTAGACAATATTGCATAGCTAGAAAAGGAAAAGAATTCACTCACCCTGTAAGACGACTAAGTTGTCTAGGACAGAAACTGTATAATGGTACCACAAAAACAGTCACTTGGTGGAGTTCAAATCACACAGAGAGAAATTCATTTAGTAAATTCCTAAAGTTGTAAACCGTGTGGACCCACCCGGAGTCCCACCGGGACTGGACAGCCCCCACTAGATTATACTGGATATGTGGGCATAGAGCTTACGCCAAATTACCTGACCAGTAGGCTGGTAGTTGTGTTATTGGCATTATTAAACCATCTTTCTTCCTACTCCCCATAAAAACAGACAAACTCCTGGGCTTCGCTGTCTATGCTTCCCGTGAAAAGAGAAGCATAGCTATAGGAAATTTAAAAAAATGATAAATGGCCCCCTGAGAAAATCATACAATATTATAGGCCTGCTACTTAGGCACAAGACGGCTCGTAGGGATACCGGACTCCCATTTACATGATCAACCGAATCATACAGTTACAAGCTGTCTTAAAAATAATCACTAGTAAAACCGGCAGAGCCTTGACTATTCTGGCCTGGCAAGAAACTCAGATGAGAAATGCTATCTATCAAAATAGATTAGCTCTCGACTACTTGCTAGCAGCTGAAGGAGGGGTCTGTAGGAAATTTAACCTTATTAATTGCTGCCTACACATAAATAATCAAGGGCAAGTAGTTGAAGACACAGTTAAAGATATGACAAAACTGGCACATGTGCCCGTGCAAGTGTGGCATGGATTTGATCCTGGGGCCATGTTTTCAAAATGGTTCCCAGCGCTAGGAGAATTTAAAACTCTTATAATAAGAGTTATAATAGTAATAGGAACCTGCTTACTGCTCCCTTGTTTGCTACCTGTACTTCTTCAAATGATAAAAAGCTTCATCGCTACTTTAGTTCACCAAAATGCTTCAGCACAAGTGTACTATATGAATCACTATCAATCTGTCTTGCAAGAAGACATAGAAAGTGAGAACTCCCACTATTGAGTGAGAGTCTCAAAGTGGGGTAATAAGGGAGGAGACCACCCCTCATATTGTCTTATGCCCAATTTCTGCCTCCAAGAAAAGAAAAAGTAAAAACTAAAAGGCAGAAATGAAATCCACAAGCAGACAGCCCAGCGCCACACCCTGGGCCTGTTAAAGATCGACCCCTGACCTAATTGGTTATGTTATGTATAGATTACAGACATTGTATTGAAAAGCACTGTGAAAATCCCTATCCTGTTTTGTTCCGATCTAATTACCAGTGCATGCAGCCCCCAGTCACGTACCCCCTGCTTGCTCAATCGATCACGACCCTCTCACGTGCACCCTTTTAGAGTTGTAAGCCCTTAAAAGGGACAGGTATTGCTCACTCAGGGAGCTCTGCTCTTGAGACAGGAGTCTTTCTGATGCCCCCGGCCGAATAAACCCCTTCTTTTTTTAACTCGGTGTCTGAGGAGTTTTGTCTGCAGCTCATCCTGCTACAAGAGATCTCGCTCTCCCCATTAAGAAAGTTGCACAGGTGAGGCCAAACATAACTATAGAGAGCTAAGAGTCTCATGACATTTTTTTTTTTTAAGAGACAGTGTAGGCCAGGCTGGAGTGCAGTGGCACAATCACAGCTCACTGCTGTCTTGACCTCCTGGGCTTAAGCCAACCTCTCTCCTTGGCCTCACAAAGTGGTGGCTTGAGACACTGCTCAGCTCAGTCTCATAACATCTTATACCTAGCTTTCATAGCATTTTGTTGCCATTGCCATTGTTGACATGTCTATTTCCCCAACTAGACTATAATAACCTCCTTAAGGGCAGTGACTCTATCATACTGGTCTTTGTATCTGTAGTTTCTAAGTCCCAGGTATACAATAGAGCAAATAAATGTTTGATGAAAGATGAAGAGACTGAGTTGTCTGCCAGAGTTTTTACCAGTATGTAGGACTTGACTATACTTTGTAATTCACATATCTATCTTCCCCACTAGACCATGAAATCTTTATCCATTTTTCTTTTGTTTTTAGGCAAGGTATCGCTCTGTCACTCAGGCTGGAGTGCACCGGCTCAATCACAGCTCACTGCAGCCTTGACCTCCTGGGCTCAAGCGATCCTCCCACCTTAGCCTCCTGAGTAGCTGGGACTACAGGCGTGCACCACACACCGACTAATTTTTTTTTTTTTTTTTTTTTTGTAGAGACAAGGTCTCACCATATTGACCAGGCTGGTCTCCAACTCCTGGGCTCAAGTGATCCTTACACCGCTGCCTCCCAAAGTGCTGGGATTACGGGTATGAGCCACTGTGCCCTGTTAGACCATGAAATCTTTAAGGAAAGGCCCTCTTTCCATGTATCTCCAGGACCGACATAATGCCTGGCTCAAAAAATGTCTACGGAATTGATAATAGACAAAAATCTGTCTTTAGGGCTCTTTCACCCATTCTCTTCTGTTATTTGAGTAACCCTCCTCCCCACACTTCACAAGATCCTTACAATATCTGCCTTTCCATGTGTGCTGTTAGTCTCTCCTTTCTTTTGCTAACTTCCAAAGGATAGGTTTAAATAAAATAGACTCATCTTTGCTAAAGTGTTCTTAGCTAACTCCTTGCTAGTTCTTTCATTCATTGCCTTAATCCAGCTACAATGTACATTGTATACAGTGGCTACCCAGTTGTCAGTTGGCATATTTAGTCCTGGGCAGAGATTTGATCAGTTAGGTATAGTGCATCAACCTATGAAATCTCTCAATTTTGAACCTATCCTTTTAATATGGAGAATGAAATTCACCAAATCTAATTTCCCCCTTTCAGTTTGGGAATGCTCAAGTCATGACCTCCTATGGACCTGGGAGAAAACCTTGGCTCTGCCTTCCTCCCAGATTCCCTGAAGCGACCCCCAGTTTGTTTCTGTTTGCCTAGCAACCAAGAAGGGGCCTTTTGCCATACTGATTTTAATATGAAGACATTTGGGTTCTAGTTGGGTATTCAGCTAGAACATAGTGTACTAGAATTATCTATGTCCCGTTATCTCTCTATCAAGTATTACCAATACAAAATTAATATGGAGGCCTGACTAAGATTCTTTGGTATTTTCTCATACAAAGTTGGTCTCTGGTAGGGTGGGTGAAGTAATCCAGCATGTGTCACATTCCTTTTCAGTCTTTTCATTATCAAAATTAACCCCTATCCAATCATCTAACCTTTAAGGAAGACATTACATTACCCATATGATTGCAATTTTAAATTCATGCAGGAAAGCTTTTCCTATATATTTTTAAAAAACACTCAAATATTAATGGTGTTAGTTATGTTGATCAGTTGGTATATCAGTTTGTACAAGGAGAAATGTTTTGGGCTAAGAGTTCTAAATTAGAATATAGTTAGACTAAGGATTGTTAGTAAAATTTTCCTTTTACTTTACCCTGATACTTGGTTTAACTCCCTTCAGACATCTGTTCCTGGAGACTGTTGTCTTTTCTCCATATCTCCCTCTTCCAATTAGAGAGACAGATAAGCAGTTGTCTTGAGAATATAAGGTCACTGGCATTCCATAAATGGATTCCAGTGCCGGCTACAGAAATAAGTGGTGAGTGTTCTCTGTCACTTGCAAACTATAAATTAATTAAGTTGACAACTTTTCCTTCTTTATGTTGTATTTTCAGAGGGACTTTTGAAATACCTTTTATTGCATTTTCTGAGTATTAGAGTAACATATGGTCATTGTAGAGAATTGATAGCACAGATAATCACTAAAAGAAGAATAAAAACCTTAACACCCATAGATAACAGCTGTTAGCATTTTGATTTATTTATTTACAGCTTTTTTATATGCATATAAAAATGTTTTAAAAGAAAATTGGGATCATATTATATATAAATGCCATATCTTGCTTTTCAAAGCATCCTTTTATCTGAAACATTTTAAGCACCATTAAGTGCTTGAAAAAAACATTTTAAATTGCTATATAATATTGTCATGTGGATATGCCATGGATTGTTTCTTTAATCATTCTTTTATCATCTTTAGATTGATTCCAATTTTTCCATCTTAAAAATAATTCTGGGCCGGGCACGGCGGCTCATGCCTGTAATCCCAGCAGTTTGGGAGGCCGAGGTGGGTGGATCACCTGAGGTCAGGAGTTCAAGACCAGCTTGGCCAACATGATTAAACATGGTGAAACCCCGTCTCTACTAAAAATACAAAAAATTAGTTGGGCATGGTGGTAGGCGCCTCTAATCCCAGCTACTCGGGAGGCTGAGGCAGCAGAATTGCTAGAACCTGGGAGGCAGAGGTTGCAGTGAGCTGAGATCGTGCCATTGCACTCCAGCCTGGGCAACAGAGTGAGACTCAAGTCTCAAATAATAATAATAATAATAATAATAATAATAATAATAATAATTCTGTTCTTAGTCCTTTTTCTAAATTTCCGATTAGACTAGAATCTTAGGAATTTACTGAGACTAAGCGTGTGATTTTTTTTTTTTCTAAAAACATTCATAGTAAGAATTTTTAAATTATTTTAAAGAAAGTTTGAGGCTTGGCTTACTGGCTCATACATGTTATCTTAGCACTGGGGGGCTGAGGCAGGGAGGATCCACTTGAGCCCAGGAGTTTGAGACCAGGCTGGGCAAAAATGTGAGTCCCCCAATTCTACAAAAAAATAAAAAATAAAAATAAATAAATAAAAAATAAATCAGCTGGACATGGTGGCCCGTTGTAGTCCCAGCCACTCAGGAGGCTGAGGTGGGAGAATCCCTTGAGCCTTGGAGGTTGAGGCTGCAGTGAGCTGTGATTGTGCCACTGCACTCCAGCCTGGGCAACAGAGTGAGACCCTGTTTCAAAACAAAACAAAACAAAACAAAAAAAAACTTTACACCAATTTGTCCATCTATTATACTAGCAGTGTTTGTGAGTGCCTATCCATTTCACTGAAATTTCTCTCAATTAATCCCTTAAACGTTCTTAATTTGACTGACAAAAATGGTATATATCACTGATGTTTTAAAACGCTGAATGTTAAAAAATATGTATACCATAAAGTTCTTAAACTTTCCCATATGTATTTATCTCTGTTCTTGTTCTTTATCCATGTTCCCTTTTGACTTTTGTGAGCTTTTTTATATTTCAAATCTATCAACCCTTCTTAATGTTTGTTGCAAATATTTTCCCAGTTTGTGGCTTGTGTTTTAGGTTTTCTTGTTTAGTAATGGTTTTTGAGCTTCAACTTTTTCCACTTTTGTGTAGTCTAAATCTATTGATTTTCCACATGTGATTTGTTCCATTGCTTATGTGCTTAAAAATTCCATTGTTTTTCAGTAGAGTTTTTGGTTAGTTTTACTTAGCCAGACTTACAATTTTGAAGGCAATGGATTTGTTCCACACAACTGTAAATATAGCTGTAATTGTACTTTGTTCATTTTAAATATTTTATAGGCAGATTTTGATGTGCTAGTTATAAAAGTAGGAACAACTGTAATTCCTTTTAAACAGGACCGTGTGTGGAAAGAGCAACTCTTAAGAAGTCTTTTGAAAAAATACTTGAAATGTTGACATTTTATTGCAGTGAACAGCATTCCACATTATTCATTTCACATTGTGTAAGAGCCCTATAACTCAAGGCAACACAACACTCAAATTGAATAATACCCCAGCATTTTCACTTTCAGAATTATTTGACTGGAGTTTTGTTTCAAACTAGCTAAAATAGCATTTCTCAAAGGGTGGTCTTTGGACTCCCTGCATCAGAATCACATGGATACTTGTTAAAATGGAGATTCTTGAGTCCTTCCTCGAGACATACTAAATCAGATCCCTTGGGGTTGACGTCCCTGAATCCACATTTGAACAAGTGTCCCAGGTGATTTTGGTGCCCTCTAAAATTTGAGAATTTCTAGGTGAAAGAGAAACACCCATGGAGGCAAAGGACAAAACACAAGCATGTGAGGACTTGAGTTCAAAGATAGATCTGGGCCAGGTGCGTTGGCTCACACCTGTAATCCCAGCACTTTGGGAGGCCAAGGCAGGAATATTGCTTGAGCCTGGGAAGTCGAGGCTTTGAGCTCTGATCTCACCACTACACTCCAGCCTGGGTGACAGAGTGAGACTCTGTCTCAGAAAAGAAACCACAAAAAAACAAAACAAAACAAGAAACAGTGTATCAGTTAATAGGAAAAGGAATAGTCAGAATACAACAGGGCTTAAGTCTAAGAGTACTGGTCTATTAATCGGAAAAAGGAGCTCTGCTAACCTCGTGTCTGAGAACGACTCACAATCCTTCAAGTTCCTTATCCTTCAAATGAGGATAAGGAACTCATTTGTAATTGTGGTAGCTTTCACCCGTAATCGTGATGTCTCTCACTGGTAATGGCAGCACTTTGGGAGGCTGAGGTAGGTAGATCACTTGAGCCTGGGAGTTGGAGACCAGTCTGGGCAACATAGGGAGAACCCATCTCTACCAAAAATTTTAAAAATTAGCCAGGCATGGTGGTGCGCCTGGGACCTGTGGTCCCAGCTACTCAGGAGGCTGAGGTGGGAGGATCACTTGAGCTCTGGAGGTGGAGTGATGGCTACTGCACTCCAACCTGGGCAACAGAATAAGACCCTGTTTCAAAAAAGGAAAAGAAAAAAGAAAATACATGTACCAGAAGTTTCTTTTTGTAAGGTCTAATTCTGTGCCAAGGAATCATATAGTGTTTTTCTTAATTTGGGAAAAGAATCCTCTGTAATAAGCCATTTCTGTGGACCTCAATGCTCTGTATTGCAAATTAAGACTTTCTAGAGTTCAGATTTTATTTTTAGACTGTGATCACTAACTTTTTCTTTTACATATCTGATTAGGCTTAATGAGTTAGCTAGGTTCATGAAGTGTAAGGTCCCAACAACAATTTTAAAAAAGATATACGTGCACCCAAGTATACATGATTGTAAGGTCCAGGTAAAAGAACAAATTTAACAGTGCTTCATCAGTTTTATTATTGTTAATAATAGAATTGGAGGAAGTGCTAGTAGTGGTCAGCATCTGGAAGGTGTGGCACCAGAAACCAGTGAGTCAATGTTGACAAGTGTAGAGTTTAAGGTCAAGTAACACAGCCCCTGAAATGAGTTGAAGTAGCGGGATGGAGAAGGGAGGGAGAAAGCAGGAAATCAATTGAAGAGCTGTTAAAGTCAGAAGGAGCACAAGTTATTGACAGGATCTACATCAAAAGTGGAACAAAATGTCTCAGTCTGAGTGATGTGATGTGATGTGAACTGAGTGATGTGAATAGTCACCAAGTCGCATTGCCTTTCCCCTCCCCCATTTAGAGTCTGGATTGGGTTGGCACATGAGGTGAGGGCACACTTGTAAGAGGTGACTACATAAAACTAGTTCCTAGAATTAGGGAATTGAGAGATATGGGGGTTGAGAGGTGGTGGAGGGAGTCCAGGCATGTATTTTTCTGTTGTCACACCTTCAGGAAAGGGGAAATATGCTTTCTGAGCAATGTAATTTCCCTTCTGACCTCCATCCTCTTTAGGATTTCAGTTGCCTTTATTTATTACAAAATTACTATATTCCAGTGTCATCAAATCTCAGAGGGTAACAAAGAAACTATATAGCAGTAAATATAGAGATGCATAGTTATTTGAACCCTTCTGAGGCAAGCTCCATTCATTAAGTGTAGTGGAAAGGACGTGGGATTCAAGTCTGTCAGGAACCCCTTAAATTATTCCTGAGTTGGAATTCTTTCTCAATTTCCCACTATCTGTGTGATCTTGAATATGATGTATATGAGCCACATTTTTTGAAATCTGGAAAATGGAGATAAACATTTTTATTTAAATAGTTATTTGAAGATTAAATAAGATATAATAGAAAAAGAACCTGGTACAATGACTGGTACATGGTAAGGACCAGTATCCTTTTTAAATTGATTGATCAAATTTCAATAAGTCTTATCCGATTTTCCAGTATAGTGCCTCAACTCATTACTTTAGCCTCATTCTGTGGCGTCTTCAATTCTCCCTCACTAATTTTAGCATTTTTTGCTTGATCTCACCATCTATCTCTTCATTCTCTTTGTCTTTCGTGTTTTCTCCTTCCCTCCCACCTGTATTTTTAAGGAAGAGCATTGCCTTTGATCTGGAATGTACTCTGGATTCAAAATTATGTCCTTAGCCTCTTGAATACTGAGTGTATTCTCCTGGTCTTCTACTCAGCGGAATCTCTAAACTAGCCTCCAACTTTTTTCACTTGGCCCCTTCCTCATTTTTCTTACTATGCACTGTTCTTCCCATGGTTGTATCCAAGGTTTTTTTCACATCACTTTTCCCCATTCCAGAGTAACATTTCTAGCCCTCCAGTGTTTGTCATCCTCTCTCTGGCCACATTCAAGTCATCCTCCAGATATGCAAAAATACACTGACCTAAAATCCAACCAATGGTGGATAAAAGACCTGCTTTAAGACTCTGGAATACACTGCACTTAGAGTTAACACTCACTTCTTACCACTATTATTTAATTTTATTTAATATAATTAAACCTCTCTATCTACCCATAGGGGCCCAAGAAGTTTAGATTTTGTCTGTGGGGAAAATGCTAAAACCTTTCTCCTCCTTCTCTCTGAGTCCAAGTAGTCCTGGATAACAGAAGTCGAAAGTCTTTTATTTCAAGTTAATGAAAGGAAAGAAGTTCTTTTTGGAGATATTTGCTTGGAAGCCCCACACATCTGGGTATGCCTCTGATCATTGTACAAAAAAAAATTATATATATATATATATATATATAAACAGTTCACACATTCATTCATTCAACAAATCTATCTATCTATATATATATCTACCTATCTATTTATCTATCTATCCATTTTTGAGACACGGTCATGCTCTGTCGTTCAGGCTGGAGTGCAGTGGCACCAATCATGGCTCACTGCAGCCTCGAACTCCTGAGCTCAAACCATCCTCTCACCTCAGCCACCCAAGTGGCTGGGACTACAGGTGCAATTTTTTTTTTTTTTTTTTTTTTTTGGAGACAGAGTCTCACTGTGTTGCCCAGGCTGGTCTCAAATTCCCGACTTGGCCTGCCCAAATGCCGTTATTACAGGCATCAGCCACTGCGCCTGGCCAAATTCAACAAATATTTATCGAAAACCTATGATACTTCCCCTACAAAAAAAGACAAAACAAAACAAAACAAAAACTATGATGTGATGTGACTGGGCATGGTCTTACCCCTGTAATCCTAGCACTTTGGAAGGTTGAGGCGGCAGGATGGCTTGAGCCCAGGAGTTCGAGACCAGACTGAGCAACAGAGGGAGACTGTCTGTATTAACAACAAACAAACAAACAAAAAACTAAACTAAAAGAAACTATGGTGTATAATATAAAATTCTGGATGAGCAGATTAAGATGAGCAAACTGCATGGTTGAATAGGGGAGATGAACCATTCACACAACTATAATACACAGCAAAAAGGAATAAATGACACGTGGTGGTACAAATGAAATAGAATATATCTTTACAGAAGAGAGATTTCTCCAGGCTGAAACCTTATGTAATTAATTTCCTTCAGTGACTGACCAAATAATATGTCGGTTTCATGAAGCAAGCCTCAGCTACCAGATGTTAAAATATTTCAACTCTACAGCAGCAGCCAGACAACATCCAAAAAAAATTTAAACTCAATATAAGGAAGAAATGAAATTCAATTGTTTCAACAATGAGCATAGTATAATTGGATGAGGGCTGCCTGTTGGCATCAAAAGGTCCCGACAATTGCAGTGATCCATTTGTAAAGCCTTCTTTCTTTTCTTCAGGTTGTGGAAATAAAACAGTCCTCAAGAGTAAAGTGGAGAATTTCCAATTTCGTCCTTTAATAAATGGGTTGTTGGCATTGAATAGAATAAAAATAATGATACGTCTTTTTCCACCAAAGCATAATGACCCTTGTGGCCTTTCTCTCCACTCTGTACCCTGTACTTTAGATGGTAAGCAGCAATTTGAGTGGCAACATTGAAAAAGATGTTAACCCTCTGTTGCTCAGCAAGTACTAAGCAGATACAGAGCCTACATTGTGCTAACTGCACCAGGACTAACAGCAAAGTTGTGTTCCTGAATTTTTCCCCTTCCCCCAAGCTCACTGAAACATAAACTCTGGCATTAATAAAGAAATACAACGTTCTGATTGAGAAGGTAGTGCATCCATGGATAACTGGAAAACTTACAATCCTAGAACTTTGTCTTACATTGATGTTGACATCGTATTGGAACTTAGAATCTAATTTCTGTAAATAAATTTTGCAAAATGTTTACGAAAATCATGGAACAGTTAGGTTTCAAAAATTTTTTTTACAGTCAGGGAAGAAAGAGTTTCCCCCGCCCCCACCCCTACACACAGCAGTGTAAAAACACTTTGTTTTTTAAAGGATGTTAAATTATAAAACCCAGCTCTGAATTTTAAATGCCACAGATGTGAGGGTATAACACCTTATTAGGTTGCCAGATTTAGCAAATAAAATTACAGTATGCCCAGTTAAATCTGAATTTGAGATAAACAACAAATAATTTTTTTTTAGTATAAGTATGCCTCATGCCATATCTAGCAACCTTAACCTTAGAAAATAATGCTTGATTATGTAATATTCCAGCTGACTGGTTAATTTTTAGGAGGCAGGTTTGCTTTTTATTCCCTGGGTTTTCATCTTTTCCCATTCCTGCATGTCTCCTCAGCATACGAGATTTCTTTGAATGAATGGAAAGATCTTCTGTGAAGAAGACCATTCAGTTCATAAATGAATTATTTTAAAGCCCTGCACCCCTCTGCAAAAAAAAAAAGTGAACAAAAAGCCCCTTTTTGGTCCTCTTTTTGTGCTGTTACAATTGCTCTCCACTTGTTGATCTGGGTTTAATCATTCAGATAAGTGCTTCAACTTTAAGTGCCTCAATTTTCTGCTGTTCTGAATATGAAGGCTCAGTATAAATGTGTGGGGGAGGGAGGGAGTCTATGGCACTGAGACACATCAATTTGAAAAATAAATATGTAGACCTCATGTGGACTTTTCCTATAATTAAAGACTCTCACTTCCCAAAACATATAAATCAGATGCTTTACCTGTTCTGATCATTTCAATGAACATTCAATTCATGCGTCCATCAGAGGGTTCACAAATGCACGAAAAGTTCATAATTCAGGCCGGGCATCATGACTCATGCCTGTAATCCCAGCACTTTGGGAGGCTGAGGTGGGAGGATCGCTGAGACCAGGAATTCAAGACTGGCCTGGGCAACAGAGTGAGACCTCATTTCAACAACAACAAAAATACATCTCCACATTTTTTTTTTCCAGACATGGTCTTGCTCTGTTGCCCAGGCTGGAGTGCAGTGGCATGATCATAGCTTACTGCAGCCTCAAATTCCTGGGCTCAAGTGATCCTCCCACCTCAGCCTCCAGCATAGCTGAGACTACAGACACATGCCACAACACCCAGGTATGCAGCCAAAACTTGTAGGAAATATTACTGATTTTTAGTATTTACTTTATTGTATCATAAGAAAACCTCTTTACAAAACTTGAGACATCTTCCTATTAAGGTTATAATTCCATTATGGTAGATATATGTGATGTTGAAATCACTTTTAAAATCATTATATTTTAAAAATTGTTGCTTTTGAAACATTCCTTATACTTTCTTCAACCTTTTTATTAAAAATATGATTTTTACACCCTCTTCTTTTGAAGTCATTTGCAGAAGGACATGCAACAATAAGTCCCTGAGCTGTCTCTAGAAATGCATAAGAACTCTATTTAGGCCGGGTGTGGTGGCTCACGCCTATAATCCCAGGACTTTGTGAGGCTAAAGCAGGAGGATTGCTTGAGGCCAGGAGTTCGAGGCCAGGAGTTCAAGGCCAGCCTAGGCAATATATTAAGGCTTTGTTTCTACAAAAATGAAATAAAATAAAAGGCATGATGATGCATGCCTGTGGTGTCAGCTACTTGGGAGGCAAGGTGGGAGGCTAATGTGGGAGGATCGCTTGAGCCCAGGAGGTCAAGGTTGTGGTGAGCAGTGATTGCACCATTGCCCCTCACCTTGGGCAACAGAGGAAGACCCTGTCTCATAAAAAGAACTCTATTTAGGCACTTTCATATATAACATCTGCCCTCTCAGGAATCTTTTTAATGGAAAAACATTGATGCCCTTCTGTTTATGATGTTTATTTCATCTTTTGTTTAACCTTCAAAAACCTAGAAAAGTTTTAAAAGATGTCATATCTAGTATCTCAGGATACTAGAAATCGAAAGAAACTTTCTCAATCTGGCCAAAGTTGTCCATGAAATCTTTGTAGCCTATATCACATTAATGGTTTAAAAAAGTGAATGCTTTTCGATAGAAAAGAGGACATGAAATGTTACCAACTCATAGAAATGATAAATACTCAAGGTGATGGATACCTCACATACCCTGACTTGATCATTACACATTTTATGCATGTAAGAAGCACTCACAATTTCCCCATAAATATGTCAAATATTATGTATCAATAGAGGGGAAAAAAGTGAAAGGGTTGCTCTTAAGATCAGGAACAAGATGAGGAGGTTTGCTCTCACCAATTCTATTCGACATTATACTAGAAGTTCTACTCAGTGTGATAAGGCAAGAAATAAAAGGCATCCAGACTGGAAGGAAAGCAGTTAAGGCTCTTTTTATTCACACATAACATGATCTTCTACAGAGAAGAATCTGCAAAAAAATCTACCAGATATAATAAGTCTGTCGTCCAGTCTGGAGTGCAGTGGTGCTATCTTGGCTTACTGCAACCTCTGCCTCCTGAGTTCAAGCGATTCTCTTGTCTCAGCCTGCTGAGTAACTGGGACTACAGGCGTACCCCACCACACCCAGCTAATTCTTGTATTTTTAGTAGAGCCGGAGTTTCACCATGTTGTCCAGGCTGGTCTTGAACTCCTGGCTTCAAGTGATCCGCCCACCTCGGCCTCTGAAAGTGCTGGGATTCCAGGCATGAGCCACCACGCCCAGCCACTTCTGTTATCATTTTAAAAGCAAGAAAGTTCCATTAAACAGAAATCTTTATGTATTTTTTTTTTTCAGCCTTGCTGAGAATGAGCTCCCGTATGGTTGGTATGCATGGAGATGTACTGCCTGATTAACTTATCTTATACTTTTGGGCGCAACCAATTAAAACTTGTGGCGGTCTCTTATTTTTTCTTTCTTTTCTTTTTTTTTTTTTTTGGTAAAGACAGGGTGTTGCCATGTTGCCCAGGCTGAACTCGAACTCCTGGGCTCAAGTGATTCTCCTACATCAGCCTCCCAAAGTGCTGGGATGACAGGCATGAACCATCACGCCCGGCCTGAGTCAGTCTCTTGAAG
Organism: Pongo pygmaeus; assembly: GCF_028885625.2. Taxonomy (NCBI): domain Eukaryota; kingdom Metazoa; phylum Chordata; class Mammalia; order Primates; family Hominidae; genus Pongo; species Pongo pygmaeus. The sequence continues at coordinate 119,715,973 of NC_072396.2, read as the reverse complement.
TCAGAAGTACACTAGACCATAAAACTGGAGACCTAGTTGTGCTCCAGCTGTGCCAACATTTAGTTTCACGATATGCGGCAAGCTACTTCACCTCTCTGGGCTTGAGTTTCCTCATTTAGTAAAGTAGGTGGTTAACAGAGGATCACTCCTGTTCTGCTTCTAAGACTTATTATTTAAGACATATAGAGAGTTTAACATCAATTTTATTATCACTTGAGACACCACTTCAGTGCTGCAACTTGAGCATTGAAGAACAGAGCAAAATGCTTCATAAATGCAGGTAAGAGTGGATATTTTGGTCTGACTCAGATAATTGCCTTAGTTATAAATTGGCATTGTAGGTCTATCTACAATGTATGTTAATATCAAAAAAAATAAAATAAAATCCCCAGAATTTTCTGCTTTCTCAAATAAACTCATTAAGTGTAAAGAAAGAACTAGTTTTTAAGATCTTCTGATTTAGACATTCAAAGCATTGAAAGGGTAGATTCCAGATTGATAACCATAAGGGTCTTTAAAGTGGCATTTTTAGGCAGGGCGTGGTGGCTCATGCCTGTATTCCCAGCATGTTGGGAGGCCAAGGCGGGTGGATCTCCTAAACTCGGGAGTTTGAGACCAGCCTGGGCAACATGGAGAAACCTCGTTTCTGCCAAAAAAAAAAAAAAAACAACAACAAAAACAAAACAAAACAAAACAAAACAAAAAGCCAGGCATGGTTGCATGCCTGTGGTCCCAGCTACTCAAGAGGCTGAGGTGGAAGGATCGCTTGAGCTGCGGAGGCAGAGGTTACAGTGAGTTGAGATTGCGCCACTGCACTCCAGCCTGGGTGACAGAGTGAGATTCCATCTCAATAAATAAATAAATAAAGTAGCATTTAAAAAAAGTATCTGCAGTTTTATTCTTATGCTGAACATCTAGGCCCTGTTTTGAAGGCACATACACCACACATTTATACTCAATCAAGCAGATAGCCAAGTTGTCAGTGTGCGTGTCTTACCAATAATGTTATGTTTATTTCTAATTATCTCTTTAGTGCATTGAGGTGTTATAGTATAAAATCATTAATCTTGAACTTTGAGTACCTTTATATTTTTTGAAAACAACAAAAAGTGATGTAGTATGCCCTGTTCCATATAGAATATGAACCTTAGAATAGGTGCTGTGCTACACAATTATCATTCCTTTTTCCCCATTCTCTCTAGCAGTGTGATCTATTCACCTACTCATATCCAGAAATAAAATTTGTTTTGTTTTGTTTTCTTTTATTTTCTTTTTTCTGAGACAGAGTCTCCCTCTCTCACCCAGACTGGGGTGCAGTGGCATGATCTCGGCTCACTACAACCTCCACCTCCCGGGTTCAAGTGATTCTTGTACCTCAGCCTCCTGAGTAGCTGAGACCACAGGCACCCACCACGACACCTGGATAATTTTTGTATTTTCAGTAGAGATGGGGTTTTACTGTGTTGGCCAGGTTGGTCTTGAACTCCTGACCTCAGGCGATCTGCCTGCCTCAGCTTCCCAAAGTGCTGGGATTACAGATGTGAACCACCGTGTCCAGCCTAAAATTTGTTGATATTTAGTTTGTTACAGAAGAAGGAGGATTGAAATAAAAATAAAATATATTTATTATGTAATGACTGGTAACTGATTTTATATTCATGTACAGATAGAATAACTCTACATTCTGAGAATTCAAAACCTTTTGGACAGTTAAAATATTAAGAAACATGAACTATCTTGCTTCAATTGCTTGTTTTTAGCGAGTTTAAATATTTCACTAAACTTCATAGCTTTGAATGCATCAAGGTCTCTTCAGATTTTTTCAGTGAGTAACAAACTTATGTGTGTGTGTGTGTGTGTGTGTGTGTTTCAAATTTGCCACTGCAGAAACTGTAAAAAAGAATATATATATATATTCCCTGTTGCTCAAGCAATCGTCCCACTTCAGCCTCTTGAGTAGCTGGGACCACAGGCATGCGACCATGGCAGGCTATTTTTTTTTTTTTTTTTTTTTGTATTTTTGGTAGAAATGGGGCTTCTCCATGTTGCTCATTTTGTATTTTTGGTAGAAAAGGGGTTTCTCCATGTTGCCCAGGCTGGTCTCAAACTCCTGAGCTTAGGAGATCCACCCGCCTTGGCCTCCCAACATGCTGGGATTACAGGCATGAGCCACCACGCCCTGCCTAAAAATGCCACTTTAAAGACCCTTATGGTTATCAATCTGGAATCTACCCTTTCAATGCTTTGAATGTCTAAATCAGAAGATCTTAAAAACTAGTTCTTTCTTTACACTTAATGAATTTATTTGAGAAAGCAGAAAATTCTGGGGATTTTATTTTATTATTTTTTGATATTAACATACTTAATGTTATACAAAGAATACACATATACTTTTTACAGTTTCTATAGTGGCAAATTTGAAGTATGGTAAACGTTGCTTCTGCATTCCAATTTGATAATGAGCCTCAACCTTGTCCATTTCATTCCATTAAAAGAGGAAAAAAAGTAGTTACTGGCAAAGCAAATGGCTCATAAAGTAATCTGAGTGATGGAAAAAGAACAGTTCCCAGCATGGAATGAAAATATCTTTCACCAAGGATGAAGTAGAATTATAGAAGTACTCCATCTGTAGCTGCTTTTTACATTTAATAGTCTTAAATAAAATTCCCCTTGAGTATCTCTGACCATTGAGGTCTGAGAGCCTGAAACATGATGAAATTTACAATCTGGGCAGTCATAAAGAAAGTCCTACATTTTCTTCAGGCTTTGAGGGGAATGGGCATTCTATTATGCCTATTCCATTGGTCACCTTGAGTCTTATAAATTTCTTTATAAATTTGCCATACAAACTTTTATTTATTTTTATTTTATTTAATTAAAATGTTTTTCTTTTTTCATCGTGATGGGGTTGCCACCATGTTGCCTAGGCTGGTCTTGAACTCCTAGGCTCAATGAATCCTCCCATCTCAACGTCCCAAAGTGCTGGGATTATAGAAGTGAGTCACTGCATCTGGCTGCAAACTTTTGGATATTTTTCTTAAAATAAAAACTTTTCTAACATATACTTGTTTTGTGATGTCAAGATGGTCCAGAGGATCTTAACAAATAATAAAGAAGCCTTTCATGATATAAGGATCAAGACTTAGGTTCTAATATCAGTTTTATTGCACAATTATTGTGTAGTATTGGAAAAGTCCAGTCATCTTTCTGATAATTTATTATGAGGCTTAAGTGCAAATATGCTTAAAAGTTTCTTTTTAATCATAAAGTATTATGCAAATGTGACATATTTTCTCCAAACAGCCACCTAAATGAAAGTAGTGGGTTTTCAATTATCTGAGGCATAAACCATGAATCTATGTACTTTGACTACACATAAGTAATGAAGATTAGCCTTGTGGTTGCTTATTAGATTGAAATGCTTTTGCATACATATTCATATAGAATACTTACAAATCAAAACAGTCGACTTTGTTATTTATATAGTGTTGACAATGATGATAATGGGTAACACTAATTAAGCACTCCGTATACATCATGCCTGGTGCTAAGCAGTTTCCATATGTTACCTAACTCAGCAGTTGAAACGACCCTCTATTATAGAGAGGAAACAGATAAAGCCAGGATTATAGATTGAAGCAATCCAACTCCTCTCTTAGCCATTATATTTTTATGCCTTCCAATACTCTTAAAAATCTGCTGTCTGTCAACTTTTTATTTCTGGCAGAGCATTCTTCAGAATAAATGCAAGACAAATACTCCAGAGAGGCTTCTGGAAGCTACAGACTCCAGATAGTCTCATGATACATTGAGTAATCTGGTTAAATGGAGAGTAAACATTAGGATTATGAAAACACAGAAGCACAGAACTTAATGGAGAAAACCTGCTTGATTTCCATAACAGAAAATCATGCTATACTAGAGTTTGGGATAAGTAGAAAGTAGATACAAAAGTGGGAGCCTCAGACACAAGAACTTTAAACTTAAAAAAAAAACCCACCTTTGGAAGTTTTTAAACCAAGAAGTTTTGATTACAGTCCACATAGCATTGTAGGACATGTAATGTAAGAGCTTAGAGATTTGTGGGAGGAGCTGATGGGGAATTTTCTAGGCAATATGACCACTCTGTAATTGTAATTGACAACTTGTCAATTACCCAAGGTCTTCCATACCCCTTGTGCCATCTGGTAATCACAGTATTCTGGTGAGGAAAATAGAACAGATTCTATTATGCCATTTTAGAGATATTTTAACTGTTAATGGCAGAATCTTCTTAAAATTAGCCTTGAGATTGGCCTAAATTATCATTTTCACAAATTATCTTTGAAGAGAAAGTACATGAGTACATCGGTCCCAACCCACATTTATAACCCCAGCATCCATCATGACTTTATTCACATTACATTCTAGCTAGACAGAATTACTCCCCAGGCAGTTATACATCTTTACCCATTGCATTTTTTTTCATGTAAAATGCTACTGGGAATTTTATTTAAATTGCATTACATCTATGGGTTAATAAAGTAGAAATTTGGCATATCTCTAGTTTTAGTTTTCTCACCCATAACCATGGCAGGTCATCACATTTATTATGTGCTTTAATAATATTTTATAATTTCTTTCATAGTGTTGTTATACATCTTTTTTGACATTTATTTCTGTAGATTTATATATATATATTTTTATTTTATTTTATTATTATTATACTTTAAGTTTTAGGGTACATGTGCACAATGTGCAGGTTAGTTACATATTTGTTGCCCAGGCTGGAGTGCAATGGCACAACCATAGCTCACCATAACATCAAATTTCTTTGTCTCAAGCGATCCTCCTGCCTCAGCCTACTAAATATGTCGGACTACAGGCAAGTGCCACCATGCCCAGCTAGTTTTAGAGGGGGTTTTATTATGTTGTCCAGGCTTGTCTTGAACTCCTGGGCTCAAGAAATCCCCCTGCATCAGCCTCCCAAAGTGCTGGGATTACAGGTGTGAGCCATTGCGCCTGGCCTCTACTCTTTTTTTTTTCTACCATACAAGCCCATCCCAACAACTTATCTCTATTCATATTGGCTTTTCAAATCACATCTATATTTCCACCCCTAAAATCTCCTTACTTCTTGATTTCTTCAAGCATATGTTAAAATGACAAGTTCTGAGTTGTCATCCCTGGAAAGGGTGCCAAGAGTCCTTTATAGACTATTCCCTGAAGACAGCTGCCCAAGTATTGTTTCGGTCAAAATAATCAGGAAAATGTTGAACATCATTAAGAAAAATTGGAGGAAAAACCAGTAAGCAGTCATTCTATTTTTTTTTTTTTTTTGTAAATCCTTGAGGTGTTTGCATCCGGGCTCTTTCCTGTAGTTCTGGTCTATGTACAAGACAGGAATAATAGAGATGGAGAAGATCCTGAGACAAGCAACTGAAACGGTGAAGGGGACGGAAAGCAAGGCGGGATATAAGCTATATATAAAATGACAACTCTTCATATTAAAACTGACTAAAGGTAAGCCTCATCAAGGAGCTGTGTGGCTGCCAGATTTTGTTACTGGTATCTTGCCAGAGCATATGTCCTAAACAGTTTTATCTCCAGTGGCCTCAGCCTTGGGCTGTAATTTGGCTATTCTATTTTTTCTAACTCAATTTCTTGAATTTCTGACAATTTCTTTAGTCCCACACATCCCCATTTACCAGGAGCTTCTCATTACATAATGGTGAATGTCAGGATGCCCTTACCTACAGGTAAGGGGCAGGTGAACAGTCTTACTTATGTTCATATGGGTTCTAGTTTGATTCTCCCTCCAGGCCAATTGTCATACTCTTTAGGCTACCTGGGCCTCAACTAAGTTGTATACATCAGAATCACCTGGGGAACTATAGATCTATGAATCATTTATCACTTAATTTCTCTATTGTGGAAAATCAGGATGTCATGTATGTATTTCTTTAATACAGAACATAACTAAACAAACAACAAAAATGAATCATTAAATAGAAAACTGCTTTTGGTCTAATGTTCTATACACACACACACACACACACATATATGTTTGGAGATTAGGTCTCACTCTGTCGCCCAGGCTGCAGTGCAGTGGCACAATCATGACTCATTGCAGCTTCAACTTCCCGGGTTCAGGTGATCTTCCCACCGCAGCCTCCGGGGTAGCTGGAATGACAGGCGTGCACCACCACGCCCGAGTAATTTTTTATATTCTTTTGTAGAGACGGGGTTTCGTCATGTTGCCCAGGATGATGTAGAACTCCTGGGCTCAAGCAATCCACTTGCTTTGGCCTCCCAAAGTGCTGGGATTACAGACGTGAGCCACCATGCCCTGCTGGTTTAATGTTATATTCAAGTTTCTCTAACTGAAGGGCATGTACTGTTGAGCATGCTCAGAAGCCAAGGTTCAAGCCATTCTTCAACTATAGATGCTTCAACTCATCTCTCTTTCTTCCAAATATTCTCTCCCTTATCAATTTCACCAATTATACCAAGTAACCCCCTGCTTATTCCCCTAGAACAGACAGAGCTGCTACTAGTCTGTGCCTTATGTAATTTAGAAAAAGACTCTTGGAATGTAGCCCCAGACCATGATGTACGAGCATGAGTTGGGTATCGCCCCATTTTATTCTGTAATTCAGGTGCCCTTGTGCAGTGAATAATGTGGCAGCTGTGAGACTAGTGATGCTAAACAGGTTTAATTTTTGGTGCAAATTCTAATGAATTAATAATAGCTGTTTTAAAAAAACACACAGTGCTAAGAAAGACTCTGAGGCTGTTTTCAGGCTCAGTAGATAAAGTGTACTGTAAGCTGTGATGATTTGCCTTGGTTGGGAGACAAGTTTTATAATTTATAGAACACAACTTTCAAATGACCTTGTAATACAAGGCAACAATCCTACTTTTCCAGGTCTCTAACAAAAAGCATCTAGCTGAGCTAGAGTGTTTTCATGAGATGTCTGCTACACAAAACGATATCTTGCTTAATAAATAACACCTGTTTCTACTTGGTGTCATTTCACTGTTTAATCAAAACTTATTTTCACCACTCTTAACCACAATCTAAAGAAGGATGCTTCAATCTCTTCCTGATTTAGCCTTAAACTTGGTCATGTGTACCATACGACTAGGATTGCCAGAGTCAGCCACCCTCCCAACAAAGGATGCTCAGTTAAATATTGCACAGAACACACTTATACTAAAAATTGTTTGTTGTTTATCTGAAATTCAAATTTAATAGGGCATAATGTATTTTACTTGGCAATCCTACCTATGATGGACATATATATTTCCCCCCAGCTTTATTAAGGTGTAATTGACAAATAAAAGTGTAAATATTTATGATATAAATGGAAATATATACAGATGCTCCTCGACTTTTGACGGGGTTACATCCTGATAAACCTGTCATAAGTTAAAAATATTGTGAGTTGAAAATTCATGTAATACACCTAACTTACTGAATATCCTAGCTTGGTCTAGCCAACCTTAAATGTGCCCAGAACCCTTACATCAGTATATTTGGGCTGATGTAACACAAACCCTATTTTATCATAAACTGTTTAATATCTCCTGTAATTTATTGAATACTGTATTGAAAATGAAAGATAAAATGGTTGTATGGGTCTCGAAGTACAGTTTCTATTGTCTTTGTATCTCTTTTGCACCATCGTACAGTTGAAAAATCCTGTGTCAAACAATCATAAGTCAGGGACCATCTGTATTGTTGAAATAGCATTTTAAGCTGGATTCCTTTTTAGAAAAAAATGATCTAAAAGGGATATGCTATAAAAATCTACAAATGAAGTGTAAGAGGTGATGTACACATGAGCAATTTCACTATATTCAAGAATACTAAAAATTGGTTGTGATTCCCTTGATGTTTAAGGAAGTGGTTTTGAATTTAAAAATAGCAATGCTTTATGCAGTAATAAATATATACAATTTATTACCACTAGGAAGAGATCCAGCCAGAAAAATTTTGAAAGACACATTTAGAAAGTTTTAGATATATTCATGTACAATCATGCAAATCAAATAAAAATGATACAGCATCTACTGTATTTTAGGCACTCATCATCCAGAGATGAAGACATGGTCCCGCTGCTCAGGGAGTCTACTAGCAACACACATATAATTCAAAATAACAGTATAGTCTTGGGAGAAAAATAGAAGTAAATAATAAAGTACAGTCATAGTAGGAAAAAATGCATGGTTGATTATCTCTACTGGGGGAAAACGGGAGCAAGGGAAACTCTAATAGATCACTCTTGAACTAGAATTTTGTTGTTTCTTTTAATTTGTATGTATGTATGTATGTATGTACAGGGTCTCACTCTGTTGCCTAGGCTGGAGTTCAGTGACACAATCATGGCTCACTGCAGCCTCAAACTCCTGGGCTCAAGTGATCCTCCTGCCTCAGCCTCCTAAGTAGCTGGGATGACAGGCACCACTATGCCCAGCTAATTTATTTTTATTTTTTTAGTAGATATGGGGGTCTCACTTAGTTGCTCAGTCTTGTCAACTCCTGGCTTTAAGTAATCCTCTGACAGGCCGGGCATGGTGGCTCACACCTGTAATCCCAGCACTTTGGGAAGCACTGGCGGGTGAGTCACCTGAGGTCAGGAGTTCGAGACTAGCCTGGCCACCATGGTGAAATCCGTCTCTACTAAAAATACAAAAATTAGCCGGTGTGGTGGTGCACGCCTGTAATCCCAGCTACTCGGGAGGCTGAGGCTCAAGAATTGCTTGAACCCAGGAGGCAGAGGTTGCAGTGAGCCAAAATTCCGTCACTGGACTCCAGCCTGGGTGATAGAGTGAGACTCAGTCTAAAAAAAAAAAAAAAGTTATTCTCTCACCTAGGCCTCCCAAATTGCTGAGGTTGCAAGCATGAGCCACTGTACTGGCCTGTTGTTTCTTTTTAAATCCATTTTATTTGTAGTATAGTTTACAAACAATAAGTTTTACCCATTTACCCATTTAAAGTGCAATTTGATGAGTTTTACCTTTTTTAGGGTTATTGAGGTATGATTTGCATAAAGTAAACTTTAGTCTTTTAAAATGTACAGGTCAAAGAATTTTAACAAACTTATTCAGTTGTATAACCATCACCACAATAAAGATACAGAGTATTTCTACTATCAAAAAAATTCCCTCATGTCCTTTCGTGTTAGTTTTCTGTTACTGGAATAATAAGTTACCACAAACTTAGTGGTTGAAAGCAGCACCCATTTTACTGTAGCACACTCCCGTATGTCAGAATTTAGGACAGTATGGCGGGACTCTCTGCTAAGGGTCTCGCAAAACTGAAATCAAAGTGTTGCATACGCTGAGTTCCTTTCTGGAGGCTCTGAGTAAAATCTGCTTAGAAGCTCGTTCATGCTGTTGGCAGAATTCTGTTCCCTGCAGCTCTAGGACTGAGGTTCCCATTTTCTGGACACTTGGCCTTCTCCACCTTCAAGTCAGCAGTGAGTTGAATCCTTCTTGTACTTCAGACCTCTCTGACTTCTGCTTTTAAAAGGTCATGTGATTCCACTGGGCCCACCTGGATAATCCAGGATGATATTGCTATTTTAAGGTCAACTGATTAGTAACTTTAATTACATGTCCAAAGTCTATTTTGCCATGTAACATAATGTATTCATGGGCATAACAACAGTAGTAAAGGTCATAGGGTCAAAAATTCTGCATTTCACACATTTTGTATCAATGCCTCTATTCCAGCCTTTGGTAACATCCGATCTGATTTCTGTCCCTGTAGTTTCGTTTTTTCCAGAATGTCATACAAATAGAATCATATAGTCTTTAGCTTTTTTTTTTTTTTTTTTTTTTGAGATAAGGTCTTACTCTGTCACCCAAGCTGAAGTGCAGTGGCGTGATCACAGCTTGGCTCACCAGTCTCGACCTCCTGGGCTTGGGTGACCCTCCCACCTCTGCCTCCTGAATAGCTGGAACTATAGGCATGCACCACCACACCCAGCTAATTTTTATATTTTTTGTAGAAATGGGGTTTTGCTATGCTGTCCAGGCTGGCCTTGAACTCCTGGGCTCAAGCGATGGGCCTACCTCTGCCTCCCAAAGTGTTGGGATTACAGGTGTGAGCCGCTGCGCCTGGCCATTATGTAGCTTTTTGAGTCTGACTTTTTTTTTTTTTTTTTCACTCAGCCTAAGGCTGTTGAGATCTATGTACAAAGTCACATGGATAAATAGTTCCTTTTTATCGCTAGGTAGTATTTCCTTGTATGAATGTACCACAGTTTGTTCAACCATCCACCTGCTGATGAGAAGGTCCAGGCACAAATGCAGTCTGAGAATATAAGCAGTAGTCACAAATGCCTGATAAACTGATTTAAGGGGCTAGAGAGAGAAGAGAAGCTAGGAAAAACCTCTGAGAGATCTAAAATAGCAAGTAGGTTCACACAATTAGGGAATGACATTCTAGGAGATGGTCTCATGTACACCATTTTACTAATGAGAAAAATGAGGTTCCAAGAGCTTAACTAACTGGCCAAAATCACACAGGTGATCAATGTCTGAGGTGGAATGTAAATCTAAGTCCATCTGACAGTAAATATATCAGTGATTCCTAATTTTTTTTTTTTTTTTTGAGATGGAGTCTTGTTCTGTCACCCAGGCTGGAGTGCAGGGGCGCCATCTCGGCTCACTGCAAACTCCACCTTCCAGGTTCAAGTGATTCTCCTGCCTCAGCCTCCCGAGTAGCTGGGATTACAGGTGACTGCCACCATGCCCGGCTAGTTTTTGTATTTTTTTTTTTTCTTTAGTAGAGATGGGGTTTCGCCATGTTGGCCAGGTTGGTCTCAAACTCCTGACCTCAGATCATCCGCTCGCCTTGGCCTCCCAAAGTGCTCGGATTACAAGTGTGAGCCATCGTGCCCGGCCCTACTTATATTTGATATGATAAAAGCTATGGGTCTTCTCCCCAGAAAAATAAACACGCAAATGCATACCAATCCTAGCTGAAGAATCATTTACATTTACATTTAACCCTAATCATTTACGTTTAACCTTAATCCCCTAGCACCAAATATAACTATTCCTTGTGATAAAAGCACAGAATATTACCCCAGGTAAAGACAATTGAAGTGGGAAAACCTGGTTTCAAATTTTAACTGTGTCATTTACTGTCTGTATGATGTTGATCTCATTACTTTAACCAACTGAGCACCAGTTTCTTTACCAGCAAAACAAGTATAATAATGGCAGCTTTGCAAGATTGTTGTGAAGCACACAGTGGGTACTCAGCAAATGCCTGACAAACTGAACTGTCCAGTGAACTTCAATTTCTTGTCCCTTTTCCTGTCTTCTGACCATCCTAGCAAAACAGAGAACCCCATCATGAAATTCAGTTATTTTTACTCTAAAAATCAGGCACAACTGTCTGGGCCAATCAGGATGTTTGATAAGGCATAAACACCAAGAAGCCTCCTGGGAAATAAATTGTTTAAACTTAAGAGTGTCATATAACTTGACTCAAAGGCAGTTGAGCCTGTGTAAGGAGCTTGGCTACATTATTAAACCACCAGAGTGCGTGTCACAGATATCATCTGGCCCAGCCCCCCTTGAACCAAAGCCTGAATCTTACAGCAAAGAATCACTAATAAAACAAGTGAAGATGAAAAGAACTTCATTCTAGCTGGGCGCGATGGCTCACGCCTGTAATCTCAGCACTTTGGGGGGCCGAGGTGAGCGGATCACAAGGTCAGGAGTTCGAGACCAGCCTGGCCAACATGGTGAAACCCCGTCTCTACTAAAAATACAAAAACTAGCCAGGAGTGGTGGCACGCACCCGTAATCCCAGCTACTTAGGAGGCTGAGGCAAGAGAATGGCTTGAACCTGGGAGGCGGAGGTTGCCGTGAGCGAAGATCACCCCACTGCACTCCAGCCTGGGCAACAGAGCGAGGCTCCATCTTAAAAAAAAAAAAAAAAAAAGAACTTCATTCTAACATTTCAGCAACGTCAGTGCCAACACCTTTGGCAGCACCTTAGGAGATTGATTGTACCACTGCTATTGTCACTGGTGGAGGGTGTCCAGGTTCTTGGGATCTTGAACAAAGAATTGGACAAAACGCACAAAGCAAGGAAGGAAGGAATCATGGGATTTGTTGAAAATGAAAGTACACTCCACAGTGTGGGAGTGGACCCCAGCATAGGGGCTCAAGGGCACTGTTACAGAGTTTTTTGAGTTTAAATACCCTCTACTTGTTGTACACCCTATGTAAATGAAGAGGATGAAGTAAAGTTATCATTTACTATGGAGAGGACATTTCCTGTCATAGCTGAAGTGTGAATCGACCTTATGTTCCCTGCCTCCAGACCCTGCTTTCCTGCCTCACTATCTCCAGTATTGAAAGATATCACCAACAGAAAACCAAATACCACATGTTCTCACTTTTAAGTGGGAGCTAAATGATGAGAACACATGAACACATAGAGGGGAACAACACACGCTGCAGACTTTTGAAGGGTAGAGGGTGACAGGAGGGAGAGGATCAGGAAAAATAACTAATGTGTACTAGGCCTAATACCTGGGTGATGAAATAATCTGTACAACAAACCCCCATGACACAAGTTTACCGATGTAACAAACCTGCACAGATACCCCTGAACTTAAAATAAAAGTTAAAAAGAAAGAAAGAAAGAAAAACAGCACCTTCCTTATTGGGCACTGACAACCTATGCATGGACACTACAGGCCACCAGTTGTACCTCTGGCAGGCACCTGTAGAGGTCTTGGTGTTGATGGCTGTTGACCATGACAATATGCACCCCTAGGGAAGTTCTAGAATAAAAAGAAGAGAAATGGGAGACATGAGTACCAGACCCCAGAGAACTTGTGAAATACCTTCTTGATTTTCCAGAAGTTTTTTTTTTTTTTTTTTTTTCCGGGAGAGGGGGAACCTAGGAGATTGGGGGAATGTGTGGGTAGGGAATGGAGAGTGAAACTCCTAGAGAGTGCAAGGGGATGGACCCAGAAAAACACTGACTTGTGATTTTCTCTTTTCTGCAAGGTTAGCATGGTCGTGGAATCCCAGGTGTAAGGCAGTGATATTTACTCTCCCTGAAGATCCTGTACTTTGTAGCCCTCTGACATTTGGATGTGGATTTTTCCTTCAGCAGTATCTTTCCTTGCATGGTCTTCCTCCCCGGAGGCTCTTCTTCATGATTTTGCTTATGCAAAGGTCCATTTTTCATCCAATTTTCTTTTAGGTTGTAATGTCTTGGACTTAGGCACAGACTGGGCTATATTTGGGAAGTCATCCTCAAACTTGCTCAAGTGTCAGAATACTTGGACATCATGGTGCTCTTTGGGGGACTTTAAGAAATGGTATTTTAAAATTTGATTCCATCACTTAATTATGAGAAGAATGAAATAAGCAGCATCATAGCACCTGTTATGTAGGGGCACTTATGAACCAAGCACTCTGTTAATCAGTTTACATTGGTTACCTTATTCAGCTCTCATGATAACCCCATGAAATATGTACTATATGGAGACAGAGGCTCAGAGAAATTCAGAAACCCCTAGGGTCACACAACCAGGAAGTAGCAGATACTGTATTTGCTCCCTGGACTTTAAAGTTTAAGATTTTGCTGGGTTTGGTAATCCCAGCTGTAATTCCAGCATTTTGGGTTGCTGAGGCAGGAGGAGCGCTTGAGCTCAGGAGTTTGAGGCTGCAGTGAACTATGATTCATGATTGCATCACTGCACTCAGTCTTGGTGACAAAGCGAGACCCTGTTTTTTTTTTTTTTTAAGCTCATGATTTTAACTACTACATCTACTGCCTACCCTTATGAACAATTTTAATCATATAAATATGACTATATTACAAGTTGGCAGTATTAAGTAAAACCTCTAGAATATGAATTTGAGCACACACAAAATAAGCTGATAAATGCGTATGTTCAGCTGAGTATTCTGTTAATATTTCTTTGCCACCATAACAACACAGACTCTGTGTCCCCTCAGGCTTGTTTACAATAATTAGCTGTACTTCCTTCTCTCCCTGAGGTTCATTAAAAGCATCAGTTGATACCAAATGGTGTACTGTTTGCTACTAGCAGCTAATACAAGCAGGGAAAGAGAATTATTTTCTTAAGGGTGCACTTTTGATTACTTCAAGAAACTGTTCTTTGAAGTGTAAATTTATTTCAATCATTCGTTTTTCATTCCCTTCACAAAACTTAAGATAGTCACAGTTTTAAAGAGCAGAGTGTTGGAGATGTTAACTATAAGAACGTCTGAGACTTGTTTTTTTAAAACACTTTCTTGGGCAAAAATGCCAGAAATAATCAAGGAACAAAATATTCCTCATTCTTATCATTTTCTCATCACCGTTCCTCAAAGGATCAAGACTGTCTCCTTTTAGATATCAGTATTCCTTTTCAGAATTGACCTTTACTCCCCACCATGGAGGATGCATGGACAGCCACTCTGTGAAAAATCTCAGGTTCCAAGCCATACCCAGGATAACAAATGATATTGCCTAGATAAGTCCAGAGCCAAGTCTTACAGGGCTATTCACAAGCTGATCTTCTAAGTTTCAACTCCTTCACCCTCAAGCCAGCCAGGACAACAGTTAGGCCCCTGGTAACTATGAAAAAATACTGGGATCCAGGAATAAGCCTAGGATTTCAGACCACTAGTCACAGAAATTGCCCTGGCTACAAGTTGGACTGCTCTTCTCCAAATCCCCTGAATAAAATTTGAGCCTGGGTATTGACCTAGCTCAGGTTCCATGAGCTGCTCTTGAGACCAGTTTCTCCATCCTACTTTTTCTCCAGTCTGTTCTTGTCACTTTGTTACAGGTTAGGCATGAGTAGGGCAGGAGACAGCTCTCCCTGACCCACTAGAAAGTTCGGGTGATGATTTGGCAATTGTTGCATTGCCTCTCTAAAGGTGATAAATTGGCAGCCGGTGCCAGGGAGAGGCCATTTCCTGATGGTCCACACCTGTCAACATTAAAGTGTTAATTAAAGGCAGGCCCCGGGGAGAAGAAACTTCCTGGGCATGCACATTAAGAGACAAAAATGGCAAAGTACTGTGTCCAGAGTTGGTACGATCTTCAGTACGATCTTCCAGGTACATACCACCAGAAAAAGGGAAGAAAGCCTCAGATGGGTATGCGTACAACTTCCTAAACACACTGCACATGCTCAGTTCCCAAGGGTAAGGAGGGCACTGCACATGTGCAAAGCCCACAATAAGGGAAGAATCATGGAAAACAGGTGAGCCTATAAAGTCCCAGGATCAAGGCTACAGGTGCTTTTTTCTCTCTTTGACCTTCAGGTGCCCACTTGGATCTCACCCAAGGGTTCTTTCCTTTCTTTCCTGTTCTAAGTGAGAGGTGAAGCCAGCTGGACTTCCTGGGTCAGGTGGGGACTTGGAGAACTTTTCTATCTAGCTAGAGGATTGTAAACACACCAATCAGTTCTCTGTGTCTAGCTAAAGGATTGTAAATGCACCAATCAGCACTCTGTAAAAATGCACCAATCAGCGCTCTGTGTCTAGCTCAAGGATTGTAAATGCACCAATCAGCACTCTGTAAAAAGGCAGCAATCAGAGCTCTGTGTCTTGTTCAAGGATTGTAAATGCACCAATCAGCACTCTGTAAATACACACCAATCAGCGTTCTGTGTCTAGCTAAAGGATTGTAAATGCACCAATCAGCACTCTATAAAACGGATCAATCAGCACTCTGTAAAATGGACCAATCATCAGGACATGGGTGGGGACAAATAAAGGAATAAAAGCTGGCCACTCCAGCCAGCAGTGGCAATCCGCTTGGATCCCCTTCCACGCTGTGGAAGCTTTGTTCTTTCGCTCTTCACAATAAATCTTGCTGCTGCTCACTCTTTGGGTCCGCACCACCTTTAAGAGCTGTAACACTCACCACAAAGGTCCGTGGCTTCATTCTTGAAGTCAGGAAGACCAAGAACCCACCAAAAGGAACCAACTCCGGACATCTTGGTGACCACGACGGGACTATTGCCAAGTGGTGAGTTGCTTTTACTTGCTATTCTGTCCTTGCTATTCAGACCCCTTTTGCTTGCTATTCTGTCCTATTTTTCCTTAGAATTTGAGGGCTAAATACTGGGCACCTGTCGGCCAGCGTGGCTGCCAGACTAAAGACATGGGTCTCAGGCTTTCTGGGAAAGGGCTCTCTAACAACCCCCAACTCTTCAGAGTTAGGAGCATTGTTTTGCCTGGAACCAGCTTCCACTTTTCCTGTACTTCTGGGCTGAGCTGAGGGTCGACAGAGAGGAAAGCCATTCAGCTCTGGGGTCCCAACAAAAAGTTGGTTGACCCTGTAGTCATGACCTGAACTCTCAAAGTCATGTTGCCCAAGCAAGACTCGCCCATCTAGCCTATCTATCCTGACCCTTGCCTCCTGAGTCCTAATGCCTGTCAGACAAACTTCCTCTTGCCTCTCTTCTCCAAGGCTAGTCCCACTTCTAAAAACCACTGCCTGTCTCTGGTGCTTTTCTAGTTTCTCCTATAAGAATGATTTCTAATATAAACTTCAGGACTCTGTTCGCTTTTTTAGGCACTAAAGCTCACTAATCAGAAAGACATAATTTTTGCCTAAGGCCCCATCGGCAGGGGCAGGGCGGACTATGTGGAATTTTAGAATCCCCTCTCAGACTAGCAGGCCTAACAAGAGCTATTCCTGAAGCTAGGATATGGGGAGCCTCAGAAATGATATCCTTCCTATTCATATGATGAGAGGTGAGGAAAAAAGGTGTCACTTTCCAACCCTGAAGATCCCTTCCCTCCCTCAGAGTGTGGCCCTCCTCTTCAGTTTTGGGGCATAACATCTTTATAGGACGGGGTAAGGTCCCAATACTAACAGGAAAAAATGCTTAGGACTCTAACAGGTTTTTGAGAATGCATTGGTAAGGGCCACTAAATCAGATTTTTCTCGGTCCTCTTTGTGGTCTAAGAGGAAAGGCAAGGGTGCAGGTTTTCAAGAATGCATCATTAAGGGCCACTAAATCTGACCTTCCTCGGTTCTGTTTGTGGTCTAAGAGGGAAACTAGGGTTTCTGCTGCTGCATCAGTGAGCGCTACTATTCTGATCAGCAGGGTCCAGGGACCATTGTGGGTTCTTGGGCAGCCAGCAGCAGGGAGGGGGTGGGGAACAAACAAACCAAAACCATGGGTGGTTTTTTCTTTCAGATGGGAAACACTCAGGTATCAACAGGCTCACCCTTGAAATGCATCCTAAGCCATTGGAACCAATTTGACCCACAAACCATGAAAAAGAAGCAGCTCATTTTTGTCTGCACTATGGCCTGGCCCCAATATTCTCTCTCTGATGGGGAAACATGGCCACCTGAGAGAAGTATAAATTACAATACTATCCTGCAGCTTGACCTTTTCTGTAAGAGGGAAGGCAAATGGAGTGAAATACCTTATGTCCGAGCTTTCTTTTCATTGAAGGAGAATACACAACTATGCAAAGCTTGCAATTTACATCCCACAAGAGGACCTCTCTGCTTAGCCCCATATCCTAGCCTCCCTATAGCTCCCCTTCCTATTAATGATAAGTCTCCTCTAATTTCCCCTGCCCAGAGGGAAACAAGCAAAAAAAATCTCCAAGGGACCACAAAAACCCCTGGGCTATTGGTTAAGTCCCCTTCAAGCTGTAGGGGGAGGGGAATTTGGCCCAACCCACGTACATGTCCCCTTCTCCCTCTCTGATTTAAAGCAGATAAAGGCAGACCTAGGGAAGTTTTCAGATGATCCTGATAGGTATATAGATGTCCTACAGGGTGTAGGGCAAACCTTCAATCTCACCTGGAAAGAAGTCATGCTATTGTAAGATCAAACCCTGGCCTTTAATGAAAAGAATGTGGCTTTAGCTGCAGCCCAAGAGTTTGGAGATACCTGGCATCTTAGTCAAGTAAATGATAGAATGACAGCTGAAGAAAGGGACAAATTCCCTACCGGTCAGCAAGCCATCCCCAGTATGGAGCCCCACTGGGACCTCAACTCAGATCATGGGGACTGGAGTCGCAAACATCTGTTGACCTGTGTTCTAGAAGGACTAAGGAGAACTAGGAAAAAGCCCATGAATTATTCAATGATGCCCACCATAACTCAGGGAAAGGAAGAAAATCCTTCCACCTTCTTCGAGCGGCCATGGGAGGCCTTAAGAAAATATACTCCCCAACTCACTTGAGGGTCAATTGATCCTAAAGATAAATTTATTACCCACTCAGCTGCAGATATCAGGAGAAAGCTCCAAAAGCAAACCCTGGGCTCTGAACAAAATCTGGAGGCATTATTAAACCTGGCAACCTTGGTGTTCTATAATAGGGACCAAGAGGAACAGGCCCAAAAGGAAAAGCAAGATCAGAGAAAGGCTGCAGCTTTAATCATGGCCCTCGGACAAACAAACCTTGGTGGTTCAGAGAGGACAGAAAATGGAGCAGGCCAATCACCCAGTAGGGCTTGTTATCAGTGTGGTTTGCAAGGACACTTTAAAAAAAGACTGTCCAACGAAAAACAAGCTGCCCCCTCACCCATGTCCACTATGCCAAGGCAATCACTGGAAGGCACACTGCCCCAGAGAACAAAGGTTCTCTGGGCCAGAAGCCCCCAACCAGATGATCCAACAACAGGACTGAGGGTGCCCGGGGCAAGTGCCAGCTCATGTCATCACCCTTACTGAGCCCCGGGTACATTTAACCATTGAGGGCCAGGAAATTGACTTCCTCCTGGACACTGGCATGGCCTTCTCAGTGTGAATCTCCTGCCCGGGACAGCTGTCCTCAAGGTCCATTACCATCCAAGGAGTCCTGGGACAGCCTGTAACCAGGTATTTCTCCCACTTCCTTAGTTGTAATTGGGAGACTTTGCTCTTTCCACATGCCTTTCTTGTTATGCCTGAAAGTCCCACACCCTTATTAGGGAGGTACATATTAGCCAAAGCTGGAGCCATTATCTACATGAGTATGGGGAACAAGTTACCCATTTATTGTCCCCTACTTGAGGAGCGAATCAACCCTGAAGTCTAGGCATTGGAAGGACAATTCAGACGGGCAAAAAATGCCTGCTGAGTCCAAATCAGGCTAAAAGACCCCACCACTTTTCCTTATCAAAGGCAATATCCCTTAAGGCCTGAAGCTCATAAAGGATTACAGGATATTGTTAGACATTTAAAATCTCAAGGCTTAGTAAGGAAATGCAGCAGTCCCAGCAACACCCCAATTCTAGGAGTCTCCCTAAGTACCAACATTAACATCGCCCCAGGAAATCAGACCCTATCAGTTGTCCTCAAAGCTCAAGTCCGTAAGCACAGAGCCATACAACTAATACCCCTACTTATAGGGTTAGGAATGGCTACAGCTACAGGAACCGGAATAGACAGTTTATCTACTTCATTATCTTATTACTACACAGTCTCAAAGGATTTCTCAGACAGTTTGCAAGAAATAACGAAATCTATCCTTACTCTGCAATCCCAAATAGACTTTCTTTTCCAGAAATTTCCTTTAAATAAAAATTTCTAAAAGATCATTCAGAAGAAAGAGCAGCTAGACATTTTTGTTTAGTAATTTTCTTTTTTTAAAAAACAAGTTTTTGTTAAAAAAAAAAAAAGAAACAAAGTCTTGCTGTGTTGCCCAGGCTGGTCTCAAACTCCTGGACTCAAGTGATTCTTTAGTGTTGGCTTCCGAAAGTGCTAGGATTATAGGCATGAGCCACCACACCCAGCCCTACTTTTTTTTTTTTTAGGTTTTTAACACTGTAATCAGATGCCCAGACTTCATGCCAAATATAAAGACTAAGCTTATATGAATGGCAACATAATAAGAGAAAACCCCTCTTCAATATACATTTTTGGCCCTGACCTTTCACCTCTTTTGCAACACCTATGTTTTTAACTATCTATAGACATCTTCATTTGAGTTTCTGAAATATGAGTTACCTCAAACCCTTTAAAAATAAACTCAGCCAGTCCTGGTGGCTCAAGCCTGTAAACTCAGCACTTTGAGAGGCTGAGGCAGGAGGATAGTTTGAGGCCAGGAGTTCGAGATCAGTCTAGGCAACACAGGGAAATCCTGTCTCTACAAAACATGCAAAAATTAGCCACGCATGATGGCATGTACCTGTAGTCCCACTACTCGTGAGGCAAAAGTGGGAGGAGCCTTTGAGCCCAGGAGTTTGAGGTTGCAGTGGGCTATGATTGCACCACTGTACTCCAGCCTGGGCAACAGAGTGAGACCCTGTATCAAAAAAAGAATAATAAAGAGAATTAAAACATTGAAATTGGTGAGAAATAATCAGTATTTTATAGGATGTTGACTCCTATGGTAGAAACAATGGTGAATAATAAAGAGCACATTATGGCAGAGGTAAAAAGTTGTGTGTATTTACAATCCTCAATAATCAGGGAAAGGAGATGCAAATCTGTTGAGGAAATGGAAAAGTTTCCATTGTGGGACTGGGGGCTCAGGCATACACTAATATGCCTATTAGTGTAATATTAATTTAGGAGGCTAGTTTAGAAGTTTGCAAAAAAACTAAAAAACTAAGCCTGTTAAAAATGCTTTGAATGATACTTCTGGTTTCCAGTTCAGCATGTAAGAAGCATGGAAGTTGCCATTCCATTCTAGTAACAAGCAAAAATCAGAAAAAAACTGAAAAACCAACAACTATTCTTTGATACAAAAGAGAAGTGAGGTCACAGGGGAAACCACTGCCCCTGAAATTGGAGAGACAGGCAAATACAGAGAATCACAATTTATCAGAACAAAAACCTCTGTAGGAACCAGTGCAGTGGTAGGAAAACCTGAACTATAGTTGAGGAATTGCTGAAAGCTAAGTGGGTACACCTCTGAGAGTTAAAAACTCCAGGGTGCCCCGGTCATGGGGACAGGAGCTTGATCTGTTTTTCACAGTGAATATCAGAGAGAAACCTTGAAATTTCTCCTTCTCCCTCTCCCTCTCCCTCTCCCTCTCCCTCTCCCTCTCCCTCTCCCTCTCCCTCTCCCTCTCCTTCGGTCTTCCTCTCCTTCTTTTTTCGGTCTCCCTCTGTTGCCGAAGCTGGACTGTACTGCCGTGATCTCGGCTAGCTGCAACCTCCCTGCCTCAGGCTCCTGTGATTCTCCTGCCTCGGCCTGCCGAGTGCCTGGGATTGCAGGCGCGTGCCGCCACGCCTGAATGGTTTTTGTATTTTTGGTGGAGACGGGGTTTCGCCGTGTTGACCGGGCTGGTGTCCAGCTCCTGGCCTCCAGTGATCTGCCCGCCTCGGCCTCCTGAGGTGCTGGGATTGCAGACGGAGTCTCGCTCACTCAATGCTCAATGTTGCTCAGGTTGGAGTGCAGTGGCATGATCTCGGCTCGCTGCAACCTCCACCTCCCAGCCGCCTGCCTTGGCCTCCTAAAGTGCTAAGATTACAGCCTCTGCCCCGCCGCCACCCCGTCTAGGAAGTGAGGAGCGTCTCTGCCTGGCCGCCCATCGTCTGGGATGTGAGGAGCCCCTCTGCCCGGCCGCCCCGTCTGGGAAGTGAGGAGCGCCTCTGCCCGGTCGTCCCGTCTGGGAGGTGAGGAGCACCTCTGCCTGGCTGCCACCCCGTCTGGGAGGAAGCGAGGAGCGCCTCTGCCTGGCCGCCCCGTCTGGGAGGTGAGGAGTGCCTCTGCCTGGTTGCCCCGTCTGGGAAGTGAGGAGCACCTCTGCCCGGCCGCCCCGTCTGGGAGATGAGGAGTGCCTCTGCCCAGCCGCCCTGTCTGGGAGGTGAGGAGTGCCTCTGCCCGGCCGCCATGCCGTCTGGGAGGAAGTGAGGAGCACCTCTGCCCGGCCGCCCCGTCTGGGGGGTGAGGAGCGCCTCTGCCTGGCCACCCTGTCTGGGAGGTGAGGAGTGCCTCTGCCTGGCCGCCCATCGTCTGGGAAGTGAGGAGCGCCTCAGCCTGGCCACCCCATCTGGGAGATGAGGAGCGCCTCTGCCCGTCCGCCCCGTCTGGGAGGTGAGGAGCGCCTCTGCCTGGCTGCCACCCCTTCTGGGAGGAAGTGAGGAGCGCCTCTGCCCGGCCGCCCCATCTGGGATGTGAGGAGCGCCTCTACCCGGCCAACCTGTCTGGGAGGTGTACCCAACAGCTCCAAAGAGACAGCGACCATCGGGAGCGGGCCATGAGGACGATGGCGGTTTTGTTGAAAAGAAGGGGGGGATGTGTGGGGAAAGGAAGGAGAGATCAGATTGTTGCTGTGTCTGTGTAGAAAGAAGTGGGCATAGGAGACTCCATTTTGTTCTGACTAGGAGAAATTCTTCTGCCTTGGGATGCTGTTGATCTATGGCCTTGCCCCCAGCCCCGTGCTCTCTGAAACATGTGCTGTGTCAACTCAGAGTTAAATGGATTAAGGACGGTGCAAGATGTGCTTTGTTAAACAGATGCTTGAAGGCAGCATGCTCTTTAAGAGTCATCACCACTCCCTAATCTCAAGTACCCAGGGGCACAAACACTGCAGAAGGCCGCAGGGTCCTCTGCCTAGGAAAACCAGAGACCTTTGTTCATGTGTTTATCTCCTGACCTTCTCTCCACTATTATCCTATGACCCTGCCATATCCCCCTCTCCGAGAAACACCGAAGAATCATCAATAAATACCTCATAAATAATAATAATAATAATAATAATAATACAAAAAAAAAAAAGTAGCTGGGCGTGGTGGCTCGTGCCTGTAGTCCCAGCTGCTCGAGAGGCTGAGGCAGGAGAATCGCTTCAACCCAGAGGCAGAGGTTGCAGTGAGCCGAGATTTCGCCACTGCACTCCAGCCTGGGCAACAGAGTGAGACTCCATCTAAACAAACAAACAAACAAAACCTCCAACTTAGTGAAAACAAGGCATTCAATGATAGATCATCAGCAGAAACTGCTTATTACCTACTAATCATTTTATTTTTATTTTATTTTTTTTTTTGAAGCGGGGACAGAGTCTCGCTCTGTCACCCAGGCTGGAGTGCAGTGGTGCAATCTCGGCTCACTACAGGCTCTGCCTCCCGGGTTCATGCCATTCTCCTGCCTCAGCCTCCTGAGTGGCTGGGACTACAGGCACCCGCCACCGCACCTGCCACCGCACCCAGCTAGTTTTTTGTATTTTTGGTAGAGACCAGATTTCACCATGTTGGCCAGGATGGTCTTGATCTCCTAACCTAGTGATCCGCCCACCTCGGCCTCCCGAAGTGCTGGGATTACAGGCGTGATCCACCGCGCCCGGCCCTAATCATTTTATAAAGTCATATCTATATAAAAACAAACACTAAAGAGAATAAATAGATCTAACTAAAGTGACAAGAATAATTATAAATAAATACCAGATTTTAAACAAGAATCTGTAAAAATTTTACTACCTAAAGACTTTCGCTCAAAGAAGAAAAAAATATGGCCAGGCATGGTGGCTCATGCCTGTAGTCCCAGCGCTTTGGGAGGCTGAGGCAGGTGGATCACCTGAGGTCGGGATTTTGAGACCAGCCTGGCCAACATGGGGAAATCCCATCTCTATTGAAAATACGGAAAATTGGCCAGGCGTGGTGGCAGACGCCTGTAGTCCTAGCTACTCAGGGGACTGACGCAGGAGAATCGCTTCAGCCAGGGAGGTGGAGGCTGCAGTGAGCAGAGATGGTACCATTTCACTCCAGCCTGGGTAACAAGAGAGAAACTCCATCTAAAAAAAAAAAAAAAAAAAAAAAAAAACCCATAGTAACACCAAGCTTGCAGGATGGTGAGCTAACAGATACATTTTATCTTAATGGAAACTCATGTAGCATTCAGTAACATTTCTGGATGAAGCTTCAAATTACTGTTGCACATTTGTGAAAGACTGATCCAGCAGTGTGTCCTCTAATTTTAATTCCTCCTCTTCATTTAAAGTATTAGCAGGAGCATCATTACGTGGATTGTCTAGCGTGTCTTCCCTTAACACAATTGACTCCTCCTTTTGATCCTCATCAAGTATTAACCTCAACTGTCTATGCCCTGGGTGCATTCATTAACGTATCATTTCCTAGGGACTGACTATTACTTAGCAGCTTTGCCCGCCTTCTTTCTAAGACCAGTTGTTTATTTCTCTCAATTTTTTGTTGTTGCTCTTCTGTTAGGCTTCTACTTGACTCAGAAGCAACTATCTCACTTTCAGATGAGTTTGTCAGAAAGGGATCTAATTCAGTAGCGGTCACATCATGTCCATTATTTTCCACAACTTCATCATTATTGCTAATAAAATCTTCAGGTTAAAAAAAAAAAAAAAAAAAAAGAAATCTTGAAATTCCAGCAAGGGGAGGGGAAAGGAAATCATTTTGAAATAAGCCAGAGCATCCTGTTCTTTCTTTCTTTCTTATTTTTTTTGAGACAAGGTCTCACTCTGTCACCCAGGAGGTGCTGTGTCACCATCCTGGCTCACTGCAACCTGCACCTCCTGGGTTCAAGCGATTCTCATGCCTCAACCTCCCGAGTAGCTGGGATTACATTTATGTGCCACCACACCTGGCTAACTTGTATTTTTAGTAGAGATGAGGTTTCGCCATGTTGGCCAGGCTGGTCTCAAATTCCTGGACTCCAGTGATCCTCCCACTTTGGTCTCCCAAAGTACTGGAATTACAGGCACGAGCCACCACACCCGGCCGTGTTCTTTATTTTTATTTTTAAAATTTTTATTTCAATTTTTTTTTTGAGAGGGGGCCTTGCTCTGTCACCTAGGCTGGAGTGCACTGGCATGATCATGTCTCACTGCAGCCTCCACCTCCCGGGCTCAAACAATCCCCCCACCTCAGCCTCTTAAGCAGCTGGGATGACAGACAAACACCACCATGCTCAGCTAATTTATTTTATTTTATTTTTTGTAAATAAAGGGTCTCACTATGTGACTTAGGCTGGTTTCAAACTCCTGAGCTCAAGCAATCCTCCTGTGTTAGCCCTCCAAAGTGCTGGAATTATAGGTCTGAAAAAGTCTGCCCCCAGGAGAAACTATTTAACCAGAGCCTAACCTACTGGAGTTTCATGAGAGTTTAAGTGACCTGGGAGAAGGGAAATACCCAATGCCAGCCCACTGTAGCCATCGTGTTTTACCAAATTTGGAGGTGCGGAGGACTGAGAAGCATTTGTAAAGTACACAGTACAGGGACACAGGCTCACTAAAAGGCTGAGACTATAGGGCTATAGAATGCTTGCCCTGCCTCACACCTTACCACTACATTACTAGAGGTCTATTTACAGCAGTTCCTTTCTCTCACCACATCATGTCCATGACCAAGAAAATTACAAGGCGTATGAAAAACCAAAAAATACTATTTGAAAAGACAGGGCAAGCACTAGAACCAGATTCAGATATGGCAAGAATGTTGGAATTATCAGACCAAGAATTTAAAAAAATCTATGATTAATGTGCTAAAGGCTTTAATGAAAAAAGTAGACAACATCAAAGAACAGATGGATAATGTAAGTAGAGAGATGGAAATTCTAAGAAAGAATCAAAAGAAATGCTAGGAGTTAAAAACATTGGAATCGAAATGAAGAATGCCTTTCATGGGCTTATTAGTAGACTGGATGTGGCTGAGGAAAGAATCTCTGAGCTTGAGGATATGACAACGAAAACTTTCCAAACTGAAAATCAAAGGCAAAAAAAAAAGACTCAAAGTAGCAGAACAGAATATCCACGAACTGTGAGACAAGTACAAAAGATGTAATCATGGGAATACTAGAAGAAGAAGAAAGAAACGAACAGAAGAAATATTAGAAGCAATGATGACTGAAAATTTCCCCAAATTAAGGTCAGACATCAGACTGTAGATCCAAGAAATTCAGAGAACAGCAAGCATAGTAAATACCAAAAAAAGACACCTGGGCATATCATAGTTCAAACTTCAAAGAATCAAAGATAAAGAAAAAATCTTGAATGAAGCCAGAGGGGAAAAAACTACATTACCTATAGAAAAGCAAAAATAAGAATTACATCCAGCTTCGTCTCAGAAACCATGCAAGCAAGAAGACGGTGGAGTGAAGTGTTTAAAGTGTTAAGAGAAAAATTCACTAACCTAGAATTCAGTACACTGCAAAATTATCCTTCAATAACTTTCTAACAGAAGGAAAAAAAATATCCTTCAAAAGTGAAGGATAACTAAAGACATTCTTCAGACAAAATGTGAGGGTCATTGTTGCCAATAGACCTGTCATGCAAGAAATATTAAAAGAAGTGTATCAGAAAGAAGGAAAATGATATAGGTTAGCAACTCAGATCTACATACAAAAGGAACAGCATTGGAGAATGAATAAGTGAAGGTAATATAAATACTTTTATTTTTCTTATTCTTAGTTGGTCTAATAGTCCAAAATAATAATAGCAACAATATATTTGATTATGTGTGCTTATGCGTGTGTATATATATATGCTTACATATTCTTATATATAAGTGAAATGAATGACAGTAAAGAAACAAGAGACAAGATGAAATAATTAAAATTGTTTGTTATTATAAGGCATTTGCACTACCTGTGAAGTGGTATAGTGATATTTGAAAATGGAATTAGATTAGTTGTAAATGTATATTGCAAACTCTAAGGCAACCAATACAAAAAGTTAAAAAAATAAAGAAGTATGACTGACATGCTAAAAGGAAGAGAAAAATGGAATCACATAAAATATCAATTAAAACCACAAAAGAGAGAAAAGGAATGAAAAGCCAAAAACAGGAACAAATAACAAGGGCAACAAATAGAGAACAGTAAAGAATATGTTAGATTTTTTTTCACATTGTTTTGTTTTGTTTGGTTTTGTTTGTTTTGAGACAGAGTCTTACTTCATCACTCAGGTTGGAGAGCAGTGGAGTGATCTCGGCTCACTGCCACCTCCATCTCTCGGGTTTAAGTGATTCTCCTGCCTCAGTCTCCCAAGTAGCTACGATTACAGGCATGCACCACCATGCCCGGCTAATTTTTGTAATTTTATTAAAGGTGGGGTTTCACCATGTTGACCAGGCTGATCTCAAACTCCTGACTTCAAGTGATCCACCCGCCTTGGCCTCCTAAAGTGTTGGGACTGTAGGCACGAGCTACCGCACCCCACCGAATATGGTAGATATTAACTCAATTACATCAATAATCACTTTGAATGTCAGTGGTCTAAATGTGCCATTTAAAAGACAGATTTTTCAGAGTGGATCAAAAAAACAAGAGCTGGCTGGGCACGGTGGCTCATGCCTGTAATCCCAGCACTTTAGGAAACCGAGGTGGGTGGACCACCTGAGGTCAGGAGTTTGATATAAGTGGCCAACATGATGAAACCCCATCTCTACTAAAAATATAAAAATTAACCAGGCATGGTGGTGGGCGCCTGTAATCCCAGCTACTCAGGAGGCTGAGGCAGGAGAATCTCTTGAACCCGGGAGGCAGAGGTTGCAGTGAGCTGAGGTCATGCCATTGCACCCCAGCCTGGGAGACGAGCAAAACTCTGTCAAAAAAAAAAAAAAAAAAAAAACCAAAAAACAAAAAGCCCCCCTCCATAAAACCAAGACCCAATAGCATGTTATGTACAAGAAGCCCACTTTAAATATAAACACATAAGATTAAAAGTAAATGGATGGAGAAAGATATAATGTGCTAACACTAATAAAAAGAAAGTGGCAGTAGTTATATTAATTTCAGACAAAGCTATTTTGGAGCAGGGAAAGTTATCAGGGATAAAGAGGGGCATTACATAATGATGAAGGGGTTAGTTCTCCCTGAATACATAATAATTCTTGACGTGTATGCTCCTGACAACAGAGCAAAACCCAATAGAACTGAAAAAGAGAGATAGATGAGTCCACTATTATAGTTGGAGTCTTCAACACTCCGCCATCAGAAATGGACAGGTGCAGCAGGCAGAAGATCAGTAAGGACATAGTTGAACTCGACAGCACCATCATTAAACTGGATATAATTGAAATTTCCAGATAACTTCATCCAATTGCAGAACACACATTCTTCTCAACCTCACATGCAACACTCACCAAGATAGACTGTATTCTGGACCCTAAAACACACCTTAACAAATACCAAAGAATAGAACTCATACAATGCCTGCTCCCAGACCATAATGGAATGTGCTTGAAAGCAATAACTGGAAAATCTCCAAATACTTGGAGATTAAAAACATACTTCTAAATAACACATGGGTCAAAGAAAAAAATCTCAGCCAGGCGTCGTGGCGCACCTCTGTAATCCCAGCACTTTGGGAGGCCAAGGGGGGCAGATCACGTGAGGCCGGAGTTCGAGACCAGCCTAGCCGACATGGTGAAACAACATCTCTACAAAACATAAGAACTCTGTTAGCTCTTCACAACCTGATCACAGCCTTGAAGCCGAGGAACATAGAGAACAAGCCACTGTTTGTGATGCATTCATTCATCTATTCATTTATTCAAACAAATGGAGCAAAAGCAGCGGGAAGTTCGTACTGGGCAGAAGGCAACAGAGTTGCTAGAGTTCTCTAAGACAGCAGGTACTATCAGAGATCATAGGGACTGGCATTGGGAGGAGGTATCTATGTCTACAGATTTTCAATGTATCCAGAACTGGTCTGTTTGGGGGAAAGATGTCTGATAGAACATATCAACAAGGGGGAGAAGGGTGTGCTTGATTTTAGAACTGGGAAGGACAGGTGCACACTGACTTGATCCATGGCAGATGGTTCTTGAGCATAAACCGCACAGCAATGTTGTTCCCTCTGGTGTCAAGAGACCAGCCTTTTGAAGCTCTTATCAGGTTTCTGGCTAGGGAGTGCTTCCAGACCAGGGTGTAGCCTCCTTGATGGGCAGTTCGTATTAGACCAGGGCAATTCTCTGGGGAAGAGGGGCAGCTGTGAGCCCTTAGCAGCTGGCTGTAAATGTTTCCAGAGACTGCAACTTGAAGCCTCCCTCTTTTGGCTTCTGAAAATTTCAATTTATAGCTGTTGTGAATTCATCATATTCAATTAAAGGCATATTTGTACTCAGGCAAAGGAAGAAGAGAAGCCCTGTTGAAAGTTTGAGTTAGGAAAGGGGAAGCAGGGAGAGCTAAAGGAAAGTGAAGGCACAAGTGGCCACAGAGGTTAAAAGTAGAGACACAAAAAGTTAGTGGGAAGGAAGGTCTTGTGTCTGGCCTAGGAAGAGGCTCTGTTTCTGGCCTGAAAAGGGAACAAATTAGTGACACAATAGCTACAGTTTTACTTCACCCTTGGCACTTCTTGGGAACAGGAACCCCTGAAGATGGAGGTAGGTTAAAACAGCGCTTAGTGAATTCTCTACCCTAAACAGTGGCCTTCACCTATTTTTACTTGCATAACCTCTAAAGGAATTTTGGAAAAACTCTATGCTCCATAGATATCTTTTTTCTTCTTTTTAAAAAATAGAGATGGGATCTTGCTATGTTGCCCAGGCTGGTCCGGAACTCTTGGCCTCAAGCGATCCTCCCACTTTGACCCACCAAAATGCTGGAATTACAGGAATAAGCTACCATATCATACCTGGACTCCATAACATATCTTAAAGTTGACATCTAACAACTATGGAGGGATTTACGAAAGCTTAAATATTTCAGGTGATGTAATTTCTGGCATATTGCAAATATTGATGTTTGAAAATAAAACTGTTGCATCCTTTTAAAAAATATAAGTGGGACCAATTACCATAGCAGTTTGATATCCACCATTATCCATGTAAAAGATACATGAAGATACTCCTTTTCTTTTCTTTTTCTTTTTCTTTCTTTTTCTTTTTTTTTTTTTTTTTGAGACAGAGTCTCACACTGTCATCCAGGCTGGAGTGCAGTGGTGCCATCACGGCTTATGGCAGTGTCAACCTCCCAGGCTCAAGTGATCCTCCCACCTCAGTCTCCTGAGTAGCTGGGACCATAGGCACACACCACTGTGCCTGGCTAAATTTTATTTTTATTGTTTGTAGAGATGGGATCTCACTATATTGCCCAGCCTGGTCTCAAACTCCTGTACTCAAGCAGTCCTCCTTCCTTGGCTTCCCAAAGTGGTTGAGATTATAGGCATGAGCCACTGCACCTGAGAAAGATACTCCTTTTGCACAGCCAGATTTTTTTTTTTTTTTTTTTTTGAGACAGAGTTTCACTTTGTCACCCAGGCTGGAGTGCAGTGGCATGATCTCGGCTCACTGCAACCTCCGCTTTCCAGCTTCAAGCAATTCTCCTGCCTCTGCCTCCTGAGTAGCTGGGATTACAGGCATGTAATCCACCCAGCTAATTTTTGCATTTTTAGTAGAGATGGGGTTTTCCATGTTGTCCAGGCTGGTCTTGAACTCCTGACCTCAGATGATCTGCCTGCCTTGGCCTCCCAAAGTGCTGGGATTACAGGCATGAGCCACTGCGCCCGGCACAGCCAGAAATTTTATATCATACTTTTATCTCTTGAACTTATATTTTGATTCTATTCACACCACAGAATTTTATCCTAATGTAATATATTTTTGTTTAGAATATCTTTTGTTATGACATCCCAATTCCTACCATAAAACATGGAAATTTACATTGTAAAAAAATTTTATTCCTGTGACTTTAAGGCTCAGAGTCTTTGGGACTTTTTTGTTTTTTATAATCATTAGCACATGACTGGTTAGAGTAACATAAATATATTATAAAACCTTATAATTAATAAACATAAAATAGAATATTATTGGGAATGTATCTCTTAATGTGATGGAAGGGGATTTTTTAAAGTAGTTCATATATCTGTGGATCAATGTTACTTATTGTTAGAATGAGAACAAGTTCAATATTTTTAGTATACTTAAGATGTTGAGAAATCTTGTTCATGTAAATGAGATAAGAATGAAAGTTTAGTTAAAATAATATCATTCAATTAAGCATTTTCCTAAATATATGCCAAAGATTACATTATATCTAACATAATTTTTATGATAGATCGTAATATAATCTATCTGTGTAATGATCTAGCAAATGACAACTTGGTTAGAGTCTCCTCTGATTTTGTTGAAAGCAAGGCATTGGAAACGACTTGCCTTTATAAAAGTATTTGTTATCCCATCATTAAAGTGATGCACTTAGTACTTGTGCTCACACATTTCTCAATATCAACATCAATATTTCCAATGATGCCTTTTGGTGCTCAAGAAGTTTTCATGTTTTGGGGCCAGGCACCAAGGTAAGCCTTGAGATGAGTTAGAGATGTGCCTTTATTTTGTAAAGTGGGAGAAAGGAAGTGGGAAAGTAGAACCATCAGGTATGTTCTCACACAAAGCAAATTTAGGAAAGAGTACACATGGAAGTTAAAAATCTGGAAAATTGTTAAAAACAAAAAGACACACAAATAATACCTACCTATGTATCTCTTTAAGTCTGAGGGTGCCTTGGGAGTATATGCACCCAGGGTGAAGAACATTAACCCAAAGAACAGAATAATGTAAAAAGCAGGAAACTGGAGTATGGAGGAAGGCATTATCCCTCCTGACCCCCACCAAGATACATTAACATGGTTTTAAGAGTCATTATCCAGACAGCGTGAGATGGGACCTCAGAACTCATGTATTCAACCTAGAACTCAATATGCATACATTGCATATGTCCTTGGGATAAGACACTCATTTACTTATGTTAATACTAAAGTGTAAAAGACTGATGAAGGGGTATGGGGGATTGCTAAAATGCAATTGGCCCTATGGACAAAGGAATTGGTTTCTCAGCTTCCCCTTAATTGCAGAGGTTGAATAAAGCTCTTTGCAGTGCTTTAGCTAGTACATGGCACACAGCTTAGATTGAGGGAGGAATGGATCAAGAAAACTTGTAAGAGGCAGCTAATTTAATTTCTCCTTAAGTAGTCTAATCATCCACTTTTAGCCTAGCTTAGTGATTTGGACTTA
Organism: Pongo pygmaeus; assembly: GCF_028885625.2. Taxonomy (NCBI): domain Eukaryota; kingdom Metazoa; phylum Chordata; class Mammalia; order Primates; family Hominidae; genus Pongo; species Pongo pygmaeus. Next base: position 119,684,104 of record NC_072396.2, on the reverse strand, counting down.
AGCAAATAAGTTTCTACCCCAGCAGGTTATCAACTAAGCTCCACAGAAACTCACAGGGCAGGATGCTCCAGAGTTCTGCCAGTGAAATATTTTGCCAAAAGTGGTCCATCACTTCTGTCTATTTTAAATATTGAGGTTTGGAGAAAGATTTAGTTGGGAAAAGTGCTCTGTTGCTAAACATACACACACATACATACACTCACAACACACACCACTCGTGCCATTCACTGGACACACAATTACTTTCACTCATCTGTGCTCTCACATATGTTGTTTCTTCTGCCTAGGATAACCAAAACTCATCTCCCCAACTCTTTCAGACAAAAAAAATGTTTGCTTTCTCTTCTAGACAGTAATTTGTATTTACCATTATTACAGCACTTCCCATGTTGTATCGTAACTGTATTATTACATGTACTGGCAATTCAACCTTCTAAATGTCTCTAATATGCCAGCCCCTCTCCATTCTCTCTACCAATGCCTTAGTTTACCCTTATCTCTCATCTGGATCATTTTGACAGCAGTCTTGACCCTTTCCTATCTATTTTCCATACTGCCACCAAGGTGGACCATCTAAGTAAGGCTCTATTCTGATCGTATCATGCCCCTACTTAAAACATTTTTGTGGATCCCCATTGCCCTAAATGATAAAGTGCGTGCTTCTTAGCCTAGTTGACTTGCCCCTGCACTCCTCCACAGGCTTCTTTTACTGTGCCCGTCACTCTATCCTTGAATCGTACATTCTAGCCATGAGGGACTACTGATCGTTCACTCAGTAGTAAGCCATGTTACTTCAAGGTTTTGTGCCTTTGTAAACACTGCGCTTCTTACTTGAGATATCTATTTTCTAGTGTTCAGTGAAGTTAATTCCTGCATATCTTTTGGATTTCCACTTAGATATCACTTCCTCTGGGAAGGTTTCTGACCCTAAAGTGTCTTTTTTTGATCCACAGTTCTCTTTCATGCTATTTTTTTGTTTGTTTGTTTTGAGACAGGGTCTTGCTCTGTCACCCAGGCTGGGATACAGTGGCACAATCTCGGCTCACTGCAACCCCTGCCTCCCGGGTTCAAGCAATTCTCATGCCTCAGCCTCTGGAGTAGAAGGGACTACAGGCATGCGCGACCATACCGGGTTAATTTTTGTATTTTTAGTGGAGACAGGTTTTCGCCATGTTTGCCAGGCTGGTCTCAAATTCCTGGCCTCAAGTGATCTGCCAGCCTCAGCTTCCCAAAGTGCTGGGATTACAGGCCTGAGCCACTGTGCCTGGCCTCTTTCATCCTTATTTACCATATTTTATGGTAATTGTCTGCTTTTGAGTCTGTCTCTATTATAAGACTCTTAAGTGTTTTTTTTTTTTTTTTTTTTTTGAGACAGGGTCTCACTCTGTCACCCAGCTGGAGTGCCGTGGCGTGATCATAGCTCTCACTGCAACCTCCACCTCCCAGGCTCAAGTGATCCTCTCACCTCAACCTCCCAAGTAGCTGGGACCACAAGTATGTGCCACCATGCCGGGCTTATTTTTTAACTTTTTGTAGAGATGGAATCCCAGTATATTGCTCATGCTGGTCTTGAACTCCTGGGCTCAAGCAATCCTCCTGCCTTGGCCTCCCAAAGTGCTGGCATCACAGGCATGAGCCACTGTGCTCAGCAGACTTCTAAGTCTTAAGGACGAAGACTGTATCTTAATAATCTTGGTATCTCTATTTCCATGTATAAAGCCTTGCACGAAGTAATTGTTCAATAAATAGTTTTTGTTTTTTTTTTTAAATAGTGAGGGATGAATGTTTGGGCGGAGAATGTATGTTTCGCCTAGGGTAGGCTTAAGACATTTGCTTTACTTTGGTGTCCTAGTTCATTCCCAACTAAAGCTTCAGGGTTTTACAGAATGACGTGGAGAGCCAGGTTGTTTTGGCCATGCCCAGAAAGTGTTGGCTTCAGTATAATCTACCAAATTTAGGAGTTATTTGTAACAAAACTAGATTAAATAGAATTTCAGAGTCTAACAGCTACTGCAACATATACTGTCGCACAGTCAATAGCAGTAACACGAATATATTAGGAAAATGAGATTGCTGAAAGACTAAAGGAAAAAGGAATCTGGGTGCTATAGAGACCAAACAGTAGTCACAGCTGTTGACTCTAGGGGACAACAGAACAAGAGGAGGAGAAGAAGAGCAATAAAGGGCCATTGAAAGCACACCTGTTATAGTAGGAGACAGGCCTTGGACAGTATCCGGTTACATGCCTAGGACAATTTGCCTCTTATTTATTTTAAACTCTGAGTAATCTAGGGATAAAATCGGTCTGAGATGGGGCATTGTTTTAACATTTCCCATTGGCAATATCCTTTTTGTGTTACTGGGAAAAGACATATAGTCAAACATAAAGCAAAGGCAATTTATCTTTTTAAATACATGTATAAAATGTAAATAATATAGGAAAAAGAAAATTACTGAGCAATAACCATCCAATCCAAATGTAATCTTACTGTTAACCTTTTCTGATGCCCTGTCTTGCCAATAAATATAATTCTGTTTGAGAAATCTTGTCATCCAGATGTTATTATTAAAATAATTATTTCATCTTTAACCTCAACAGATGGCTTAGATACACAGGAATCTAATTCTATATTATAAGTATCATATTTTAATGATTCCTGAAACTAAGTGAGTAGCTTAATCAAACAGATAATGTGTGCAGATAGCTAAAAATATTTGGATAAAAATGGAAACAAAGTCAAAAATCTGGATTTATGTCTACATGATGACAGAATAAAATTTTCATTTTTAGTATAATATGCGGACACTGCAAAACATCTCTTTTAAGTTATACATTTCCCCATATAGAAGAGAGTACTGCTGCATGAACAAGAACAACAGACAAACTTTGATTATATTAATTGATTCTAAGGTAGGCATGCCAAACAGGAAGAAGAACCTCCTGTAGGACATGTATGTGTTTTCTGTTTGATGTGTTTCCTGTTTGATGAACCAAAGAATTTCCTAAATGCTACCATCCATAGTTCATGTAGTATCAGTTCTAGTGATATTTGTTTATTTAGTTGAATATTAAGCCGTTGGTGGAGGGACAGAGTCCTGAAGGATATTCCAAGTAGAGCAGCATGTGCAGAGGAACCAAGATGGTAAGGAACTGGGCATGTTGGAGGATGTAAAGGAAGGCCAGAATAGTACAAGAAGAGTGAGTAAGGGCAGGAGTTTGGGCTTTACACTAGGAGCAACAAGAAATCCCTGAATGGTTTTCATGTTCAGGAGTGACACAATCTGGTTTACATGGCTAAATGGTCCCGATGTTTACAGTGTGCAAATTGGAATGGAAGGCTGGGCAAGGTGCAAGCTAGAGGCAGTGGTGATATCTGTTGGCTTGCCCTAGAATCCTGGCAATAGAGAAGGAGAGATGTGGACAGATATGTCAGTGGTAGAATCAATAGGGCTTAGTGAGTAATTAATCAGAAGAGAGAGTGTAATGTTGAAGATGACTCTTGATTTTCTGACTTGAGTAACTGGGTGTATAGCAGTGCTTTTCACTGAAATGCAAAGCACTAAAGGGGAAACAGGAATTTGGGGGAGGTAATGTAAATCTTGGATACATTGTTTGCCCTGTTGAATTTTTGGTGCCTATGAAGTACCTACGGTAGGCAGGTTTTGGGCTCAGTATAAAAATCTAGGATGGTTTCACTGGCACATAGCTGAAACGTTGGAAATGAATGAAATCATCTAGGGAGAAAAAAACCATATCCTGAGGAAATCCAGCATTTAAAGTTTGATCAATGATGGAGGAAGCAACAACAGAGCCAGAAAACTGCAAGTGGTGATATCAAAGAAATCAAGGGAACATTGTTTCAAGGAGGCAGATGTAATCTTGTGAGGTGAAGACTGAAAGACAGTCACATACATAAGATTCTCTTCAGTCATGTTCCTGTCATGGCATCTCCTTCTACCTGAATTAAATGGTATAATTCACTGGCAAGGTGACTCTTCTACGTAGGCAAGATCAGAGTATATGGAGAAAAATGATTCTCCTCTTGAATCTAATAAAGTTTATGGAGTAATGCCCTGGGTATTTTTCCACTGGCATTTGACTACTATTTTCTTTTCTTAGGAGAACGAGGCTTCCTATTTATGATTTATTAGCACCAACAATTGCCAAACACACTGGAACTCAACAAAAAGAATTTGATTTTTTCTAAGAGAGAAAGAAATACAATTTCAGGGGAAAATGTCCACAGGGACTTAAGATATTGTGTCTATGTTTGTCGAGCAGGCATAGAAGAAAGATCAAAGGGTAAAACACACTGAAAAATGGTTCTTGAGCTAAAACTCTCTAAAGTTTATGGATTTCTGGGAATCTGAAGCCTTTTGAATGAAGAGTATAATCTGTACACAAAGTTTGAGTTCAATTAGGATCAGATATCAAAGATGATCTTGCTTACTTCAAATGATTTAACTGGATACTGGCTGAAAAGAGCTTAAGCTAGAAAGGAACTAGAAATATTGTGACTAATATTCAGACAGATGAAAATAACAGGAAGAAGAACTCTGTGGTAATCCAGATGGAAAAAAAAATGAAAAAGAGAGCAAATAGATGCAAATGGCTGATTTCTTTCACTGAGTTTCATCCTAGTGATGAGTTCAAATAGTAAAGATCTCATTTCAGACAAACAAATATTCATTAATGAAGAAATATTACACACTGTGGAATTTCTAAGCCCATGTTATTAATAAGACCTTTTTAAGAGAGGGAGGGAAAGGAGAGAGGGAGAGACGGGGGAACGGAGGGAAAGGAGAGAGATAGAGAGAGATAGATAGATAGCTATAGAGCAAGAGATTGAGAGAGAGAGAAATTGATTCTGAGAAATTGACTTTATGTCTGCCTGACAGTCATTGGACGAAATCACAAAGAAAGCACTGGCAAGAGATCAGACCTCCCGGAATCCATTAAATACAAAAAAGGAGAAAAATAACTAAATGTTGGTTGCAGACCAGCATGCTATATCCAAAGATTTGAGTAGAACTGTTTAAGGGTGAGCAGATCCAGTAATAAAATTTCATAATCGGCCCTCATAAAAATAACATGAACAGAAGTTTGCAGGGTTAGAGAGCAACTGCTGCTACTACATATATTGCATTCCATAAGTCAGCCTTAACCAGAAACAAAGATGTTGGGCATTTAGCTCTCATCTTTGTTCTTGCCTCTTGGCATACGCAAGTTTCCACGATGCCTCCATTAGTCACTAGTCACAGTTACACAATTTTTTGAAAGTGTGCTTAGAAAAAAAGACTAATCTTCTGATCAACTTAACTGCAGAGTAAGAATAGAAATTAGGGCTGGTATAGGCTTGGGAGTCGTCACTGCATCAGTCATGTCCCTGCTCCTATACCTCCTTTGGTGGATCAATTCAATGAACAAGAGCTATTTGGTAGAATGACTTGACATAAAAGTGTAGCCTGCTATACTGAAAAGTATTAAGGAGAAATTAGAGAGCAGATAGGCAAGATGCCAAGCACAGGGCAGTCAGCTAACACAGGATAGAACAGGTTGGAATGAGGCTTAAACAGACTAGAACAATGGTTTCTGATCCTTAAAAAAATGAAGATCACACATTACTAGTAAGACAGTAACTTTTTGAAAAATTACAAAAACAATGTTCATTCTATAAAAATTTTATAAAACAGATGTAAACAAAAAGAAGACAATAAAAAGCACACACACACCACTACCATATATAGCCAAAATTAATAACTCCTTGCTGTACATCCCACAAGATTTTCTCTATGCCTATACAGTTGTATATATGCACATACTATCTTTTAATCAGTTTAAGCTTATATCTTTTCATGTGCTTATTGGCCATTTGTATATTTTATTTGGAGAAATGTCCATTCGGGAACTCTGGGGACTCAGGGGGAAGTGTTGGAAGTGGGGGAAGGGATGCAAGACTACACATTGGGTGCAGTGTACACTGCTCAGGTGATGGGTGCACCAGAATCTCAGAAACCACTACCAAAGAACTTATCCATGTAACCAAACATACCTGTTCTCCAAAAATTATTGAAATAATTTTTTTAAAAGGAATTATACTGAAAAAAAAAGAAGAAAAAAGTCCATTCAAGTTTTTTGCCTATTTTTAATTGGGTTGTTTTTCTTTTTGTTGTTGAATTGTAGAAGGTTTTTATGTATTCTAGATACAAGATCTTAATCAGAAATACGATTTGCAAATATTTCCCCCCATTCTATGGATTGTCTTTTTACTCTCTTGATAGGGTCCTTTGATGTATAAAAGTTTTTAATTTTATGAAATCAAGTTTGTTTATTTTTTCTTTTTTGCTTGAACTTCTAGTGTCATATCTAAGAAACCATTGCCAAATCCAAAGTCATGTAGTTTTACCTCTGTTTTCTTTTAAAAGCTATATGTTCTAGTTCTTCTTTTAAAATCCACTTAGAGCTAATTATTGTATCTGGTGTGAGTTGAAGATCCAACATCAGTCTTTTGTGTGTGTATTCCCAGTCATCTCATTTTTTACATATTTGATATCATAAAGAGATCCTTTAAAAATAATGTGTTCAGTTATATTCACTACAGTATTTTTCATAGTAGCAAAAAAAACAGAAACACCATACATATTCAACAATAGAAGATTCGTAAAATAAATTGTGATATACCTTTATAATGTAATAGTATATAGAAATAAAACTAGTATTATTCATAAAAATATCATTAAGCAAACATTTACGAAACCATCAGATCTCATGAGAACTCATTCACTATCCTGAGAACAGCAAGAGGGAAATCTGCCTTCATTATCCAATCACCTCCCACCATGCCCCTCCCCTGACACATAAGGATTACAATTCAACATGAGATTTGGGTGGGGACACAGAGCTAAACCATATCGATGGATAAACAAAATGTGATATATTTATAAAATGAAATTTTATTCAGCCATGAAAAGGAATAAAATACTGATACATGCTATAGCATGGATGAACCTTGAAAACATTATGCTAAATAAAAGAAGCCAGATACCAAGAACACATGTTGAATAATCAAATTTATATGAAATTTCCAGAATAGACAAATCCAGAGAGAGAAAAAGCGGATGTGTAATTACTAGTGACTGGAGGAGGGGTTATTGGGGAGTGACTGATTAATAGGTATGGAGTTTCCATTGAGAGTGATGAAAACATTCTGGACCTACATAGTGTTGATGGTTGCACTACATTGTGAATTTACTTGATGCCATTGAATTGTACTTCAAAAATAGTTTAAATAGTAAACGTTATGTTTATCACAATAAAAATTATAAAAATGTAAAATTGTGCTTATAAGCTTACATAATGATACTACTCTCAATATCTATTATTGGAGAAGTTGGATAATGACAAAAAGCTAGTATGAGTTTACTAATACTTTATGAATTAATATCCTATTAAACATAATATATAGACATGCTTGAAAAAATATAATACTAGATCTATATGCAAGATAAATGTATACGCTCTAACATCAGGTTTGTTTCATATAAGGATCCAAAGACTCTTTGCAATAATTCTACTGGTTACTGGAGATTTAGGATCCATAGGCTATGACTCATTGAGCAAGAGAATTAGTTCACAGAAATCAGAAAGGCAGTTCCCTATGGCTGCTATAACAAATTGTAACAAACTTGATGGTTTAAAACAACAGGAACTTGTTTTCTTGCAGTTCCAGATGCCAGAGGTCCAAAATCAAGGTGTTGACAGGGGTTCTGTCTCCAAAGGTACTAGGGGAAGATCCTTTCTCTATCTCTTCCAGCTTATGGTGGCTCCAGAATTTCTTTGGCTTGTGACCACATCACTCCAATCTGTTTCCTCCTTTTCTGTCTCAAAATTCTTTTCACTTCTATATTATAAAGGTACGTGTGATTGCATTTAGGGTCCACCAGATAATTCAGGATAAGTTCTTCCTCTTAAGACATTCAATTTAGTCACTTTTTTTGATCATATAATTTTCACTTTTTTGCCATATAAGGTAATATTCACAAGTTCTGAGGATTAGGACGAGGACATATCTTTTGGGGGGACCATCATTCAGCCCAGTACAGTCTTCCCTCTGGCCTTCCCCAATCCACATTCATCCCAGAGTGTAACGACAGAACTCTGGAGGGGGGGAGTATCTATAATCAGGAGTGAGAGGAGAAAGAAAGAGCCCTAGAAGAGGGGAGAAGAGAAGCAGTCAGAGAGTGAGAAAGTGTTTCAAGGCAGAATGGTGCTATTTAACTGTCTGTCAAAATGATCAAACTTTGGATGACTTATTGTTGCTTTATGTGAACACAGCTAAAGTCAGACAGTTTGAGAGTGCTTTCAGCTTTTGATCAAATAAAATGCCATTTAGTGCATTGTTATTGTATCAGTCATTTAATAAATAATCCTGTGATCACTTAAAATTGCTACCATATGTCCCAAAGTTTCCAATTAAGATTTAGGATATATATAACTTACCAAAATTGCATACTGTTTGATATTTGGTTATTAATATATGTTTTTTACTTATTTTTCATAAAAACATATATATACAGGACCTCAAGAAGGGGAAACTTGAGGAAATGGAATAATCACATTCCAGATTTCAACAGAGCATGAAGCTATACAGACCTTTCATATGGTTTCATTGTTAAAAATGCAAGACAGAGTGATTATCACCAGCATGTTATCTGATTATTGCATAATGAAGTACTGAGAAACAGCTTGAATTTACAACAAAGGCAGCTAGCACTGCATATTTTACATAATCTTTGAAATATAATTTACATACAATAAAATTTACCCTTTTAAAGTGTATAAATCAATGGTTTTTAGTATATTTATAGAGTTGTGCAACCATCCCATTATCTAATTGATACGGTTTTGCTGTGTCCCCACCCAAAAATCTCATATTGAATTTTAATCCCCATAATCCTCATAATCCTCACGTGTCAAGGGAGAGACCAGGTGGAGGTAACTGAATCATGGGGGCAGTTTCTCCCATGCTGTTCTCGTGATAGTGAGTTCTCATGAGATCTGATGGTTTTATGTGTTTGGTAGTTCCTCCTGCGTTCATTCTCCTTCCAGCTGTCTTGTGAAGAAGGTGTCTTGCTTCCTCTTTACCTTCCACCATGATTGCAAGGTTCCTGAGGCCTCTCCAGCCATGTTGAACTGTGAGTAAATTAAAACTCTTTCCTTTATAAATTACCCAGTCTTGGGTGTTTCCTTTAGCAATGTGAGAACAGACTCATGCACTAATTTTAGAAGATTTTCAACACCCTGAAAACAAACCCATTTTCTATCTATTAGCAGTCACTCCTCATTCTCCCCGTTCCCTCAGCCCTTTGCAACCACTAACATACAATATGTGTTTTTTTCTTTTTCTGTTCTATTTTTTTGGGGGGGATGTGGTCGGGGGGTGATGGAGTCTCGCTCTGTTGCCCAGGCTGGAGTGCAGTGGCGTGATCTCGGCTCACTGCAACCTTTGCCTCCCAGGTTCAAGCCATTCTCCTGCCTCAGCCTCCCAAGTAGCTGGGACTACAGGCATGTGCCACCATGCCCGGCTAATTTTTGTATTTTTAGTAGAGACGGGGTTTCACCATGTTGGCCAGGCTGGACTTGAACTCCTGACCTCAAGTGATGCACCTGCCTTGGCCTCCCAAAGTGTTGGGATTACAGGCATAAGCCACCGTGCCTAGCCAATATGTGTGTTTTTTTGTTTGTTTGTTTTTCTGACTGGCTTCTTTCACTTAGCGTATTTTCATGGTCAATCCATGTTGTGGCATGGATCAGTACCACATTCCTTTTCATGGCTGAATAATATCCCATTGTATGGCCATACTACATTTTGTTTATCCACTCCTCAGTAGTTAATGGACATTTGCATTGTCTTCATCTTTTGGCTATTATGAAAAATGCTGCTTTGAGCATTTATGTACCAGTTTTTGAGGGGTTATACTTTCAGTTCTCTTGTATACATTCATAAGAGTCGAATTGCTGGGTCATATTGTATCTACGTATAACATTATGAGGAACTGTAAAACTATTTTTCAAAGCTGTGGCAACATTTTACATTTCTACCAGCAATATTTGAATGATCCAGTTTCTTCACATCCTCACCAACACCTGTTATTATCCTGTCTTTTTCATTACAGCCATCCTAGTAGGTATGAAACAGAAACATTGAACATAGTACAGAGTTCCCATATACATCCTCAAATACACAATACCCCTATTATTAAAACTTGCATTAATGTGGTGTATTTGTTATAATTAATGAGCTAATATTAATACATTATTATTAATTCAAGTCCATAGTTTACATGAAGGTTCACTCTCGGTGGTGTACATTTTATGGGTTTGAACAAATGTATAATAACATGTATCCACCATAACAATAGTTCCGCTGCCCTAAAAATCCTCTAATGATTCAACTCTTCATCTTTCCCTTCCCCATAACCCCTAAAAAGCACTATCTTCATAGTTTTCCTTTTCCAGAATGTCAAATAATTGTAATCATAAAATATGCAGCCTTTTCAGACTGGTTTATTTCACTTAGTATTATTCATTTAATGTTTCTTTATGTTTTTTTAAATAAACTTTTATTTTAGGTTCAGAGGTTCATGTGAAGGTTTGTCACATAGGTAAACTCGTGTCACTGGGGTTTGTTGTACAGGTTATTTCATCACCCAGTTATTAAGCTCAGTAACCAATAGTTATCTTTTCTACTCCTCTCCCTCCTCCCACCCTCCTCTCTCAAGTAGACTCCAGTGTCTGTTGTTTTCTTCTTTGTGTTTATGAGTTCTCATCATTTAGCTGCCACTTGTAAGTGAGAACATGTGGGATTCAGTTTTTTGTACTTATGTTAGTTTGCTAATGGTAATGGCCTCCAGCTCCATCCATGTTCCCGCAAAAGACATGACCTCATTCTTTTATATGGCTGCATAGTATTCCATGGTGTATATGTATCACATTTTCTTTATCCAATCTGTCATTGATGGGCCTTCATGTCTTTTCATGGCTTGATAACTCATTTCTTTCCACAAATTCGTTTTTATATTTCCCTTCAACAAATATCTACTGAGCTATATTAGTGCACTGTGGTTTTGATTTGTATTTCACTAATGATGTTGAGCACCTTATAACATGCTTATTGGCCGTTTACATATCTTCTTTAAAGAAACTTCAATCAGATTCCTTGTTCCTTTTTTATTGGGCCACTAATCTTTTTAATTGTTGAGTTGTAAGAGTCCTTTATATATGCAAATACACATTTCTTATTAGATATATGGTTTGAAAGTATTTTCTCCCACTCTATAGGTTGTCTTTGCACTTCCTTGATGGTGTTAACATTGCATTTTTGTGGTGCCTTTCCCTGGAGCACTGAACTACTTTGATATATGAGATTCAAGAATAAGGTTGAGATTGCTCTTCTTTTAAAATAAACATACCAGCATTTATATATCTAAAATATGTTTTCCACACTCAATTCATTGTCTTAGTAGGCTACATATTTATTCCAAATATAGCTAAGCGTGGTGGCTCATGCCTGTAATCTCAGCACTTTAGGAGGCTAAGGTGGGAGGATCACTTGAGCTCAGGACTTAGAGACTAGCCTGGGCAACATAGTGAGACCCCCTATCTCTACAAAAAAATAAAATAAAATAATTAGCCAGATGTGGTGCCGTGCACCTGTGGTCCCAGATACTCAGGAGGCTTAGGTGAGAGGATCACTTGAGCCCGGGAGATTATGGCTGCAGTGAGCTGTGATTGGGCCACTGCCCTCCAGCCTGGTTGACAGAGTGAGACTCTGTCTCAAAAAACGAAGAAGGAGGAGGAGGAGGAGAGGAGGAGGAGGAGGTTGAGGAGGAGGAGGAGGAGGAGGTTGAGACTGCTTTTCTTTTAAAATAAATATGCCAGTCTTTACATTTCTAAAAAAGATGTTTTCCACACCCAATTTATTGTCTTGTTAGGTTACATATTTGTTCTAAATATAATATTACCATTGTTTATATAGTCAGTTTACTAGAAACACAAGAGGTCAGACATATTGTTCTAAAATGGTGTTTCTCAAACTTTAGGGTGCTTCAGAATCACTTGGAGCACTTGTTGATATATAGACTTGTGGGTCCCACCCTGAATTTCTGATTTAGTAGGTTTAAAATGGAGCCTGATGATTTGCATTTCTAACACATCTCCAGGTGAGGACAATGCTGCTGGTGCTGGGTCATGTTTTGCGAATCACTGTCATAGAGCAGCATTTCCCAAAGTGTCTATTGGGTATATATTTTTAATTTTAATTAGTTTTCTTTCTCTAATCCCATGACAGATTTGTCTATGGGATATTAATAGCTATTACATGGTGGAAGGATTTTATTGTCATATAACTTTGTGAAAATTTGGGTCAAGCAGATAGCAGATTTCTTTCTTTCCCTTCTCCCTCTCCTTTTTTTTTAAAAGATGAGGTCTCACTCTGTCACCTAGGCTGGAGTGCAGTGTCTGGAGTGATCACAGCTCATTGAAGCCTCAAACTCTTGGGCTCAAGAGATCCTCCCACCTCAGCCTCCTTCATAGCTCAGACTACAGGCACGTGCCACCAAGTCCAACTAAAAGATTTATTTACTGTAAGTTTTCTCTGAGATTTTAATCTGTGCATGAGCATTTACAAGCTCCAAAGTTGAACACGATATGTTTTTTCCACATTTTTTGACCATGGGCTGCTTTTTCAAAACCATTTTATTGAAATATAATTGGTATATGTATATATTTATTTTTTAACTTCAGATGTTTACAGTGTGCTGTTTCATACATTTTGATATATATAGATATCCATGAGACCATGTCCACAACCAAGGTAATTATCATATCCATAATCCCCCCAAATTTACTCCTATCCCTTCTTAATCCTGCCCTCTGGTCATCACCATCTCCTGCTTTCATTACCAGGCAACCACCCATCTGATTTCTGCCACTAGTTTGTAATTTCTAGCGTTTTACATAAATAAAATTATACAGTATGTCATCTTTTTTGGCCTGGCTTCTTTCACTTAGCATACTTATTTTTAGATTTTTTTCTATGTTGTTACATTTATCAGCAGTTCATCCCTTTTTATGGCTGAATATATAGAAGTCCATTGTATGACTATACCACAGTATGTTTATCCATTCTTTCATTGATGGACATTTCCATGTTTTGGCTATTGTAAATAAAACTGCTTTGTACATTAATGTACAAGTCTTTACAGAGACATAGGCTTTCAGTTCTCTTGGATAAATAACTATTACTAGAATGGCTGAATCATATGGGAAGTGTACGTTTAGCCTTTTAGTGTGTTTAACTTTTTAGAAAACTGCCAAACTGTTGTGCAAATCATTTGTTCCATTTTCCATTCTCACCAGCAGTATAAGACAGTTCCAGTCCTTCAGATTCTCACCACACCGAGTATGGCCATTGTTTTCATTTTAGCCATTCTAATAGATGTGTATTGTCATGTGCTTCTGTAATGATTCTAATAGATTATATTGTCATGTGCTTCTGTAATGATTAATGATGTTGAATATATTTTCATGGGCTTATTTGCCATCTGTATATCTTCTCTGGTGTAATGACTGTTGAAATATTTTGCCCACATTTTATTGGGCTTTTCTTGTTTTATTGTTACATTTTGAAAGATTTTTTAAAAATACATTTTAAAGTCCTCTATTAGATATATGACACTTTTTCAAAGGGACATCTAATAGGACTAGTGTTGCTTAGTGTAACTTTAAATGCACACAATCATCTCTTTAAACTGTATTACTTTAAAAAGGTGGCTTCTAATTCAGTAGTTGTCTTAATCTGTTTGTGCTGCTATAACAAAATATCTGAGATTAGGTCATTTATAATAATAGATATTTGTTTCTCACAGTTCTGGAAAGGCCAAGATCAAGTTGCTGGCAGGTTCAGTGTCTGGTGAAGCCCCAGTCTCTACTTACAAGATAGCATCTTGAGGCTGGGCACAGTGGCTCATGCCTGTAATCACAGCACTGTGGGAGGCCAAGGCAGGAGGATCACTTGAGCTCAGGAGTTTTGAGACAAGCCTGGGCAACAAAGTAAGACCTTATCTCTACAAAATAAAAAATAAAAAAATTAGCTGGGTGTGGTGGTGTGTTCCTGTAGTCCCAGCTACTCAGAAGGCTGAGGCAGAAAGATTGCTTGAACCCGGGAGGTCGATCCTGCAATGAGCCTTGATTACACCACTGCACTCCATCCTGGGTCAGAGAGAGAGACTCTGTCTTAAAAAAAAAAAAAAAAAGAAAGAAAGAAAGAAAGAAAAAAAAAGGAAAGAAAAGAAAAGATGGCACCTTGAACACTGCATGCTCCAGAGGAGACAAATGCTGTGCCTTCACATGGCGGGAGGGACAGAAGGGCAAAAGGATCTAGTTTGTTCCCTCCAGCCCTTTTGTAAAGCATGAATCCCATTCATAGGGGTAGAGCTCTCATGGCCTAATCACCTCCTAAAGGCCCCATCCCTTTTTTTTTTTTTTTTTTGAGACAGAGTCTTGCTCTGTGGCGCAGGCTGGAGTGTAGTGTGGTGGTGCAATCACAGCTCATTGCAGCCTCAAACTCCTCGACTCAAGCGATCCTCGTACCTCAACCTCCCAAGTAGCTGGGACTACAGACGCACACCGCTATGCCCAGCTAATTTATTTTATTTTATTTTTTGTAGAGATGGGGTCTCACCATACTGCCCAGGTTGGTGTCAGACCCTGGGCTTAAGATATCCTCCCACCTCGGCCTCCCAAATTGCTGGGATGACGGGCATGAGCCACTGTGCTTGGCAAGCCCAACCTCTTAATAATTTTGCATTGGAGATTAAATTTCAACATAAATTTTGGAAGGGACACAAACATTTAAGCCACAGCGGTAGGTTTGTGGTTGAGTCTCATAGTCTTCTTTCCTAGTAAGCCCTCAGGTTATGCTAATCCATGGACCACACTTTAAGTAGCAAGCCTTTAGCATACAGTGAAACTGATCTAGGAGAGAAAGGTTGTGCTTAGATTGATCATCCATCTTCCTTATTTATGAGTGTTGGCTTCAGAATTACTTGTCCATTAAAAAAAAAAATGAAATCTGCTGTCAAATAACAGTTTTTTTTCTTTTTTCTGCTGAAGAGTGTGGTGGACACTGTTGGATACCTATTCAGTACCTACCACCCCTTCTTCCTTGTCAACAGAACCCCAATTTTTCTCCATTATTTGTCCGTTAGTGAGAATGACCACATCACCTGCTGAGGTAGTAAATACTGATTAGTCTAAGCCAATGATACAAATCTCTTTCCCCTTGTTAGTGTTTGCAGTATGGACATGTAACTCAATTTTCATTAGTTATATGAGAGAGGATGTTTTGGTGGGGAGCTTTTTGAAATAGTTTACTCAATCTTTAATAGATATTCACAGGATAATATGGTCTCTTCTTCCACTGGTGGTAGTTATGTTAGATGTTGTGGCTGGAACTGCAGCAATCATCTTCTGAACATAAGAAAGAAGAATAAGGCAGAGGACAAAATTGCCACTTTACGCACGGCAGAACAGAAAGATGGAATGAACCTTGTCCTATAATTCTTTGAGACACTGAAAAAATGAAACAAAAGAAAACAAACAGTAAAGCCACCTAACCTTGAGTCTTCTTCTTATATGTGTTAAACATTTTCTTTATGGTTTATACCATGGGATTTTCTATTACATACAGCTGAAAGCATATTTATACGCTATTCCAAAACACATATCTCTGCTCATTCAGTTACTGGTTCTTTAAGGTCAGCCAGCTTAGCTTGGTGCTATATGAGTTGCAGAGTATAATTTTATGTACCTCTCTTCATTTATGTGCCATCTACTGTGTTTACACCTCTGGCCTCTGATTCCCAGAAATGTACTCATCTTCAAATAGTTGGTTTTGGCTATTCCTTGCCTTTTGCAATTTAGCTTCACATTCAACTTTCAGCTTCCAATGACTTTCTGAATTCAATAGCTCCCGCAGTCATCTAATGGAAGTCCTTTCTGTTACTGATCTCAGTCCAGTAATACTAAGCACCTTCTCTGATAACAGGTACCTCTTTATTTTCTGTTTCAAAAAGTATGGTACCCCCTTCCACACAGATGCCCAAGCAAGAAAAATAGAAGTTATCCTAGCTTCTTCTATTCTTCTCATCCTAATATCCAGTAAGTCATTGTGTTAGTCCATTTTGTGTTGCTATAAAGAAATACCTGAGACTGGGTAATTTATAAAGAAAAGAGATTTATTTGGCTCGCAGTTCTGCAGGCTGTATAGGAAGCATGGCATCAGCATCTGCTTCTGGTGAAGGCCTCGGGAAGCTTTCATTCATGGGAAAAGTGGAAGGAGAGCTGGCATGTCACACAGAAAGAGAGGGAGCAAGAGAGTGATGGGAGGTGTGCCAAGTTTTTAAACAACCAGCTTGTCCACGAACTAATAGAACAAGAACTCACTCCTTACTGCAGAAAGGGCACCAAGCCATTCATGTGGGATCTGCCCCAGTGAGCCAAACACCTCCCACTAGACCCCACCTCCAACACTGGGGGTCATATTTGGAGAATACTAATATCAAACTATGTCAGTCATCAAAGACTTACTTATTTTAACCTTGAAATGTTTCTTAAATTCTCCTTCTCCCCTTCTTTACTGTCATTATCCTAGCTCAATCAACCATCATCTCTTCTAAGTTATAACAGTGACTTGCCCGTCTGTTTTTCCAGTCTCCAGTCTTATTATTTCAGTGGAGCCCACATTTTGCAGTGAGAGGAAATTTTCTGAAATGCCGACTCCCATGCTCAAAACCTTCCCACCACCCCCTTATCTACAGAAGAAGGTCTTTAAGTAGGAACACAGGGCCCCATAACTAGCTCCCACTTGCTTCTCCAGTGTTATGCCTGATCACCCCCCGATTCAAACTTCATTATCCAGCAATAATGAATGTGTTGTAGTTCTTTGGAACACCCATGCCATTATTTACCTACATTCATTTGCTCATAGTCTTCTCTGCATAAAATGCCCCATCTCCTTCCATACTACTTTCCTACTTATTCTTCAGGCCTACATTTTGGCATCACTTCTTGAAAGATTTATTTGATCCCACTTAATCTAGAGTGTATTTGGTTCCCCTTCTTGACTTTTTTTTTAATGACAACCTGTATTTTATCATTGCCCTTTAAACATTATATTTTTATGGTCTATTTATTGGGCCATATTTCCTCATCCCAATCTCCACCGGAGTTTGAGCTCCTTGAGTGTGGGGGTGGCATCTTATTTTTTGCTGTATCCCCAGCACTTAGCTTAAATGAGTGTCATCAGCTGAGAATAGGGCCTTTGGCCCCAGTCTCTCTACCCTCCATTGCAATCTTTTGCCTGGAATCCAAGATTCTTGAGGATTGCTGCCACTCACTCAGAGACAATAGATAAGATGTCAGTCACCTAGGCTCTCAGTTCATAGGTAAATCCAAGATGGGGTTTTTTCCCCCTGTACTCACTGTGAAATGGAATCTGAAGAGAACCTCTTTATCCACTGTAATTAATTTATTTTCTTTCTTTCTTCCTTTCTTTCTTCCTTCTTTCCTTCCTTCCTTCTTTCTTCTTCTTTCTTTCTTTCTCTTTCTTTCTTTCCTTCTTCTTTTTCCTTTTTCCTCTCTCTCTTTCTCTTTTCCTTCCTTCCTTCCTCTTTCTTTCCTTCTTTCTTCCTTCCTTTGACCGTTCCTCCCTCCATCACCCAGGCTGGAGTGCAGTGGCACAATCACAATTCACTGCAGCTTCAACTTCCCAGGCTCAAGCAATCTTCCCACCTCATCTTCTCAGGTAGCTAAGACTACAGATGCTTGCTATCACGCCTGGCTATTTTTTTTTTTTTTTTTTTTTTTTGACAAAGTCTCACTCTTTCACCCAGGCTGGAGTGCAGTGGTGTGACCTTGGTTCATTGCAACCTCTGCCTCCCGGGTTCAAGCAATTCTCCTGCCTCAGCCTCTCAAGTAGCTGGGACTACAAGTGCCCGCCTGGCTAATTTTTTTTTTTTTCCCCACGACGGAGTTTCACTCTTTACCCAGGCTGGAGTGCAATGGCATGATCTCGGCTCACCGCAATCTCGCCTCCCGGGTTCAAGCAATTCTCCTGCCTCAGCCCCCCGAGTAGCTGGGATTACAGGCATGCACCACTACACCCAGCTAATTTTGTATTTTTAGTAGAGACAGGGTTTCTCCATGTTGGTCAGGCTGGTCTCGAACTCCCAACCTCAGGTGATCCACCCGACTCGGCCTCCCAAAGTGTTGGGATTACAGGCATGAGCCATTGTGCCCAGCCTAATTTTTATATTTTTAGTAGAAGCGGGGTTTCACCATGTTGGCCAGGCTGGTCTCAAACTCCTGGCCTCAAATGATCTGCCTGCCTTGTCCTCCCAAAGTGCTGGGATTACAGGTGTGAGCCACTGCTCCTGGCCCTGGCTGATTTTTTATTTTTAGTAGAGAAGAGATCTCACTATGTTGCCCAAGCTGGTCTCGAACTGCTGGGCTCAAACGATCCTCCCACCTCGGCTTCCCAAAGTGTTAGGATTACAGGTATGAACCATCGTTCCTGTATCACCGCAACTTTTTCAACAGCTCCACCAGCCAATAACTCATAACTGCTAAGTTGCGTGGTAGGAGAATCCCCTTCTACATCCCTATGCATCTAAGTGTAGGAAATCCTTACAGCGGTGTGTGCAATGATATTATCCCAAACAGCTGCCAACTTAATCTGTGCATTCCTGGTCCCACCTATCTGTCTAACTGAACCACACTCACTTCAGTGCAGGTGGGCTACTAACAACATGTGCCATGGATATAGGGGTCTGATGACTGAGAGCATCCCCATGAAGGGGTTCATGCTGTTTACCTCTATGCCTATTATTTCCCTTGTCCTTCGATTTCTCATCCTTGCATTCTCATTCTCCTTGGAATCTCATCCTGTGCCCTACATCTTACTTTCAAGTTTTTGGTTTGTTTGATTGTTGTTTCAAAATCAGAATTCCTGTTTCATTCTAGGATTCTACTCAAATAATTATGCCACAGTTCAGAACATGAAGGTTTGTCTGCTGGAAGTTTTTAAGCTAGAAATAATTGATCCAACAAAGTGTCTTGAGCGCCTACTTTATACTTTATGTTTCTGGGCTCTGTTCTATATCCTACCGATACAATAATAAACAGATCAGGCAAAATCTCTGCCTTGTGAACTTACATTCTAGGTGGGGGCAGGGACAGATATTAAACAACATTAATAAGTAAAATGTAAATGGTGATAAAGAAAAAGCGATTCAGAAAAGGTTTGATTAAACTAGTGGTGGTTGTGTGATAGTAGCTTAACTTTAGATAGGATAGTCAGAGAAAGTCTCGATGAAGGCTTGGAAGAAGTGAGAGCTAATTATGTGGATGTCTGCGGGAAGAATGTTACAAGTAGAGAGAACAGCAAGTGGAGAGACTCAGGTAGAAAACTGACTATAGGGTTTCAGAAATAAGAGGCCAATGTGCTGGACTGAGGCAAGCAAGAGGGTGAGTAGCTGGAGATAAATTAAGAAAGGGAACAGAGAATCTGATCTGGTAGGGCCTTCTGGGTCACTGTAACAACTTTGGATTTGGAATAGGGTTTTTGAGTAAATGACTTATGTGATTTGACTTATGTTTTAACAGGATCACTCTGGCTGCTGTGGTGAGAGCAGACTATATAGGTAGGTGAGTGTATTAGTCTGTTCTCGCACTGCTATAAATAAGTACTTGAGACTCGGTAATTCATAAAGAAAAGAGATTTAATTGGCTCACAGTTCCACATGGCTGTACGGGAAGCATAGCAACTTCTGCTTCTGAGGATGTCTCAGGAAACTTACAATCATGGTGAGAGGCAAAGGGGAAGCAGGCACTTTTTATGTGGCTGGAGCAGGAGGAAGAGAGAAAGGTTGGGAGTGCCACACACTTTTGAACAACCAGATCTCATTGAGAATTCACTCACTATACAGTACCAAGGGGGGGATGGTGCTAAAACATTCATAACAAACTCCACCCCATGATCCAATTACCTCCCACCAGGTCCCACCTCCAGCATTGAAGATTACAATTCAGCATTTAATTTGGATAGGGACACACATCCAAACTATATTGGTGAGCAAAAATGGAAGCAGGGAGACCATTTAGGGGAGTATTGTAGTAATCCAGGCAAAAAGTGCTAATAATTTCAATCATTAATTTGGCAGAGGAGGTGGTGAGAAGTGGTTGCATTCTGAATACGTTTTGAAAGTATTATTGACAGGACTTTTAGATGTGGCTAATGAGGAATAGAGAATAATAAGGACAACTCTCTGATTTTTAGCTTGGACAACTTGAAGGATGGAGTTGCTCTTTAGTGAGATAAAAAATGTGAGAAGAATAGGCTTGAGAGTTATCAGGAAATTGATTTTGGGTCTGTGAAGCCTATTAGACATCCAAATAGAGGTGTTGGATATATGATCCTGGAGTTCATGGGAGAAGGCTGATCATATATGTTTGGAAATCATCAGCATACAGACAATATTTAAAGAATGGACGAGCTTACCAAAGAGTACTGCAAGGTTCAATAGATAAAGAAGAGAAAAAGACCAAGGATTGAGCCCTGGGACACTCTAGAAATTGGGCTAAAAAAAGGATTCAGCAAAGGAGACTGATAATGAGAGGCCAGTGAGACAGAAGAAGGTGGGGTCCTGGAAGCCAAGCAGGAGTAAGTGGTAAATGATAATTCCCACTAATAAGACAAGGTTTGAACTGAGAATTGAACATTGGGTTTAGCAATGTGGAGCCCATTGATGAGCTTGAAAAGAGTAGTTTGATTGGAATGATGGTGGTGAAAGCCTGATTGTAGTGGGCTCAACAGAAAATGGGTGTATGGGCAGGTTTTTCTGAGTTTTGCTATAAAGTAGAGACTAAAAATGTGTGTGTTGGGGGAGAAGTGGGATAAAGAATTTTTTCAGATGAGAGAAACAATAGTATTTTTTAAAATGCTGATGGCAATGATTTAGTAGAAAGTAGGAAATGGATGATGCAGGAGATTGAGGGGTGAATTGCTGGGATGATGTTCTTGAGTAGGTGAGTAGGGATAGAATCTAGTGGACAAAGGAAGGGTTGGCATAAGATAGGAGCATGGGCATATAGGCACAATTCCACACACAGGCACAGAAGCTGGTAGTTTGGTAGATGTGGTGGTGAAACGTTGTGAGAGTTCTTTTCCAGTTTCTGTTTTCTCTCAGGTGAGTGTGATAATGGGAGGAGATGATGTTGGAAGTTTGAGGACAGGAGAAGTGTGAAATAGTAATTTATGAGATTGGGAGAATGAATGGACTAGGAAAATGTAATATGATTCTTGAGCTGCATTAAGAATCTATTTGAAGTTGGTGGTTGTGTGGGATTTTTTCTCCATCTATGTTCAGCAGCAAGAGTACAGGTATGGAATAGGCAGAAAGTTAGATATAACTAGTGTTGCAGCTTTTTCAAGTGAGTAAGATGAAGCAAGGCGTAAGCTAGTTGAGGGGGTGATTACACTGTTTGACCGCTGTAATGAATAATTTGGAAATCATGAGGTGGTTGAGGGAGAGTGAAAGTTGAAAGCTATGCCTGAATTGGGATACACACAAACTTCCTCAAGCATAATACACTTGCGTCCTGAGACCCATGTTAGTATCAATAGTCACATAATTACAGACAAATGGATGAACTCCCACAGTGACTGCTTTGACTGTGACAACACTGATGTGAAAATATAAATTCTGGCATGTGTGTTAAAAAGAAATCCAGTAACATCACTAATGTGCGAGCCTCACTTCATTTGTAAATTACCTTTCCTATGAAAGGTAAAGCCATGAAACAATCTATCAAACGCTACGCATGCTTCAGAGGCTATAACTCAGAAAAATCAAGGTTTGAGTAAAAGCAGGTGAAAGACTAGAGATACCAGAAAGGGGATGAAGAGAAAGTGGAGTAGAAAGGAAGCAGCAGCCCTTGAGAATAAAAATAACATTGGTAAATCAAACTAGTAAATAAATAATATCTTAAAAAGAACTGATAGGATAAACAAGAGTAATAAAAGGGTTGTACAAGCAGAAGCATAAAATAATACAATAATATTACTTATATAATAATTTATATAATAATATCTTCAATGATGTTTCTGAAATAATAAAGTTGAATTTACTTATTATTGAGGCATTTGAAAAGAAATTTATATTTTTTCAGTGCTTAGTATGCACAGAACATTTTCATTTGTTTATTTATATTGCACTCTCAACAGCTCTAAAAAGTAGATGCCATTATATGAATGGAGAAATGGAGGTTTAGAGAAGTTAAATCACTTATCTATGCCCTACAACTTTTCTCCCTGAGTCCAAAGCCAGTGCCCCTTCCATTACTCAAACCTCACAGTTTAATGAGATACTGTATGTAAAAGCATCTTTTTAATTTTTTTTTGAGACAGGGTCTCACTCTGTTGCCTAGGCTGAAGTGCAGTTGTGCGATCACAGCTCACTGCAGCTTCAACCTCCCAGGTTCAAGTGATCTTCCCACTTCAGCCTCTCGAGTAGCTGGGACTGTGGGTGTGTGCCACCATGCCTGACTAATTTTTGTATATTTTGTAGAGATAAGATCTCACTATGTTGCCTAGGCTGGTCTCTAACTCCTGGGCCCAAGCGATCCTCCTGCCTTGGCCTCCCAAAGTGTTGGGATTACAGGCGTGAACCACAACCCCTGGCCTAAAAGTATCCTTTTAAAATGTTAGTTATTAAAATCCATACTTATTTTTATAATAATTTATACTTAGAAAATGGAACAGAATGTTTGCAATTGTCTATGAAGATAAGAATGCTAACTTAAAAGCCACACAACAATTTGACAGGTTGAAGGGTAATGCAAATGAAAGTTAAAATGTTCCTCTGAATTAATGCATTTAACAGAGGCTCATAACCCACGTATTTTTTGGTTCTGTTTTTGTACAATATACTGTATTCACATTCATTTCATTTGATTGGATCCTTCAATTTTATTTTGTTTTTCTATGTGGCCTTCTCCACAGATAATAATATATCATCGGCTGCTGCTTTGGGCTGGATTTCTGCTTCGCAGCGTGGAGAACCCCACTCTATTTTCCTAAATCCACACCCTGCTTGTTGCTGAGTTATTCCAACTTGATTTTTCCAGATTGTAAAAGTTTATAGAAATTGCCAAAAAACATACTAGCCAGGCATTTGACTGTATTTATTACTACATTGTGCCATGTGAATAATATTTTAAAATGCAGAATGAATGACATCTAAAACATTACTAGAAAAGTAGTCATGTTAAGGCACGTTAGAAATCAGTCCATTTCACAGATTTTCAAAAACCTATACAAAAAGAACATTGTTTTAAATATAGCAAGTCTACCTTCCATAGATTTTGGCTAAAATGCTGCTTTTTTTCTTATATAAGGAGAATTGGATCTTAAAGATGTAAGAGACAAAACAAGTATAAAGTCTTTTATTCTTTTCTTTTTCATGGCAACTTATTTTGAGCTATGCAGATTAAGTGGAATTAGTTTCTCCCTGGTCAGACTGCTACAAATCAATTTATCTTGATACAAGTCTTAACCATAGGAGTCACATCATAAATGTATTTCTCTGAGACAAACAAGGACGGAAGAAAAGATGAAGAGAAGGAATCCAGATATATCACTTCAGCCCTATGTGGTATGTTCTTCTGTTCCAATTCCAGACAAAGGTCTGTGGACGTCCCTGGTATTTGTTGACTGAATTTCACAACAGAATGTGGGGCATGACATACAGCCTAATGATTTTCCCTATCACAAACTACGCAGGAAAAATACTAGGCCATGTAAACATTCAAGCCGAGCAGTGAGCTATTCACTAATAAGTTAGAAAAGTTCAAACAAGCTTCTTCACATCAACGTACTGAATAAATTGAAACCTCAATGTTCCTAAATGACTTTACTAATTTAAAAAACCCAACCCTGATATTATTTACAACTTTTCAGTAACAAATATGTACATATTCACTTAGAATTGCAAAAACATGGAACGAGATCACTTTATTTTATTCATCATTCTTTGGATGAATGGTAAACTATCTGTTGTCCTTTTACCACATTAAGGTACTTTGTGTTCAAAATAACCAAGAAAGTAATGTAGAAAAAGGGGCCATACGGAGAATGCCTTCAGGATGGGGGTAGGATTCCTTCTTTGACTACTTCATAAACGAGGAATATAAAGACCCATATAGGGGAGAAAAATTTTTAAATTGAAGTCTTTATGTCTTAATCTGCTCAGGCTGCCATAAAAAAATACCACAGACTGGGTGGCTTAAACAACAGAAATTTATTTTTCACAGTTCTGGAGACTGGAAGTCTAGGATCAAGGTGCAGGGCAAGGTAGGTTTCATTCTGAGGCCTCTTTTCTTGGCTTGTAGGTGGCCCACCATATTGCTGTGTGCTCATGACCTCTTCTCTGTGTTCACATAGGGAGAGTAAGTGAGCTCTCTGGTAAGAGCTTATAAGGGCACTAATCTCATCATGAGGACACCCTCCCCCGGACACTATCTAACCCTAATTATTTCCTAAAGGCTCCATTTCCAAATACCATCACATTGGGAAAACTTCAACATACAAACTTTGGGGGGATATAAATATTGAATCCAGATATATCACTTCAGCTGTATGTGGCATGTCCTTATGTTCCGATTCCAGACAAAGTTCTGCAGATGTCATTCCCTGGCATTAGTTGACTGAATTTCACAACAGAATGTAGAGCATGACATACAGCCTAATGATTTTCCCTGTTACAGACTATGCAGGGAAAAATACTAGGCCATGTAAACATTCAAGCCAAACAATGAACTATTCACTAATAACACATCACAAACATATGTGACATAGCTTTTAATACCAGTGTCTGTGTACCTATTTATTTCCTCCTGGATGCTAGGTTTATAGATCAGACTCATTGTCATAGGGAAGACTGTGGTGCCATGGTTATGGCTTCATTGTTTGCTCAGCTAAACTTTCTATTAAATTGATTATCAGAGATAATGTAAGTAGAACATTTGCCCATCAGTTGTTGACATCCGGTATTGTATCTGATTTGTCAGTGTCCATGCTGCACAAGTCATTAAATATTTTGAATATCACCACTGGTTAGTTATACATATTCTTTATCATAGAAAATACATTATTCATCAAAACATATAATAAATCAAGGCATATGGAAATAGAAACACCTCCATTTTGACCAACATTGTGAAACCTCGTCTCTACTAAAATACAAAAAATTAGCTGGGTGTGGTGGTACACACCTGTAATGCCAGGTACTTGGGAGGCTGAGGCAGGAGAACTGCTTGAACCCGGGAGGTGGAAGTTCCAGTGAGCCGAGATCACACCATTGCACTCCAGCCTGGGAGACACAGCGAGACTCCATCTAAAAAAAAAAAAAAGGAAATAATTAGCAACTATTCTCATTAATTTTTAAATATTATTATTTTCTGATTTTAATGTAACTCAAGCTTAAAAATAACTAAGTGATCTTGAATATTAAAAGTTAGATTTAGAGCCTCCTGTGATTTGAGTAAGACTTTTTTTTTTTTTTTTTTGAGATGGAGTTTTGCTTTTGTTGCCCAGGCTGGAGTGCAATGGCGTGATCTCGGCTCACCGCAACCTCCGCCTCCTGGGTTCAAGTGATTCTCCTGCCTCAGCCTCCCGAGTAGCTGGGATTACAGGCATACACCACCACGCCCGGCTAATTTTGTATTTTAAGTAGAGATGGGGTTTCTCCATGTTGGTCAGGCTGGTCTCGAACTCCCGACCTCAGGTGATCCGCCTGCCTCGGCCTCCCAAAGTGCTGGGATTTACAGGCTTGAGCCACCGTGCCTGGCCAAATTTTTTTTCATTTAGTTGAAATTCACATAAAATTAACCATTTCAAAAGGAACAATTCAGTGGTTTGCAATATTGTACACCCACTGCCACTAACTAGTTCCAAATGGTTTTCATCACCTGGAAAGGAAACCCCATACCTATTAAGTAGTTGCTTGCCAATTCCATTGCCCCATCTCCTGGCAACCACTGATAGAGTTTTTGTACAAATTTGCCTATTCTGGACATTTCATATAAATAGAATCATACAATATGTGGTCTTTTGCAACTAACTTTTTTCACATAGCATAATATTTTCCAGGTTCATCCATGTTGTAGCATGTAGCAGTACTTCATTCTTTTTGTACAGTTGGATCATATTCAATTGCATGTATATACAATAGTTTGTTCATTCATTTGTCTGTTGATGGGTATTTGGGCTGTTTCTATTTTTTGGCTATTGAGTTAGACTTCTAACAATCCAATCAAGGCTCAAAACTCCTGAAACTCCTCCTCTGCCCCCAGTTTACATTATGAACTTAACTGTCCTAGAAAAAGAATCTTACTGCTTCATGTATCTTGTGGCACTTGGCTGTGTTGCCCCTGAATTGCTCAGTCTCTTCCTATTTGAAAGCTTATGGAAGAATCTGTCTCATGCATTCAGCTTCCACAACAGAAAAATTAATCAGGCCACACAGCTTGAACTGCTCCTTCGCTTCCTCCTCCACCCTGTTGACCAGCTCTTTCCTAAATAGAGTGCCTTTCAATCTTTGCTGCTGCTTCCCTGCTTTTATTCCACCTGGTATTTGCCAGCCATGCACCTGGTCCTCTGAGCGATTTAACACATGCAAGAGTATTTTTGTTCATTACCTAGACTATCCTCTAAAAATAGCTTGGTATTATAAAACTTTGCTACACCTAAACACAACTTTAAAAAACACATTTAAATAAAATTTGATATGAATCATATCCCAGCTTTCCCCTCCTCTCGTTCCCATCCCTGCTCTAGTTGGCCATTCTTATGTCCAGCTTTTGGCTTCGTGGCAAAGGAATATCTTTTAGTTATATAAACCAATTCCTCATCCATACAGTTGTTATCCCTCTGACAAAACAGAATGCTTCAACCCAGTTTAGCTCTTCATTTCTTCTGAACAAAAGCCATTAGGATTGACTACATGGTAAGAAATACAAGTCAGGAGGACCAAATTGCCCCCAGTGTGCTCCTGAAATCATACTATGCTAGCACCTGGCTTCTCTGGGTTTACGGAAGGCCTATACTGGTAGCCATTATAAGAGCTATATCCTTTGCATTTCTACTCGAGGAAACTTATTCTTGGATGTTGTTCAGCTCTGAATTGCTCTAAAGATTCTAAAGCCAGCCGAGCATGGTGATGTGTCTGCAGTCCCAGCTATTCTGAGTCTGAGATGGGAGGATTGCTTGAGCCCAGAGTTTGAGGCTGCAGTGAGCTATGATTGTGCCATTGTACTCCAGCCTGGGCTGCAAGACCTCATCTCTTAAAAAAAAATTGTAAAGCTAAGAAGAGGCTGTGGGTAACTCCTCTCATACAGTGCTGGTTTTACCCAATAGACAGAGCATGTGATCACAAATCTGGGGCATAAACTCTTTTGGGGGGCAGGAGAATTTGGAGTTTATTATTTTATGCAAAGCATTGAGACAGTCATTATGGGAAAAACCTAAATATAGCTTAGATTTCTATTTACTTAGTACATAGTATATCATTATTTTATTTTTAAAATTATCATACAGTAAAATGAACTTTTTCGTGCACTGTCCTATGAATTATAGCATATCTTTTAAATTCTAAATCACATAGAAAGTGGAGGCACTGCAATCTTTTCATGGCTTAGTGCCTTTATAGGGCTTAATCCAGCCCTGTAACTCAGGCATTTACAGGTCAAAAATGAATATATAATTTTGAGGAGACTCATGATATAGCTCTGCCATCCTTCATCTCACATTTAAAGTTAAATAAAGAGTTACGAATAGAGCATTTCACTGCCAACATCCTTTTTCCTTCCTGTGTCACATGGTAACTTATGGCAATCAGCCCGTTCTGTGATCAACCGAAAAAGAAACAATTTCCACAATTTTCAAGGATAACTGGCTCTGAAATGTGAAATATTTCTTACTTGCCTTTAACCTTGGGAAACTTTTTAAAGGTTTTTGAAAATGTTGGAGTTGAAAAAGCATAGTTTTGGTGATATAATATCTTAACATGGGGTATATCTTATTTGAAACTTTATATCTTAAGTACAAATTAATTAATTAATTAACCGAATCAAGGTCGCCTCTGTTGCCCAGGCTGGAATGCAGTGGTACCGTCACAGCTCACTGCAGCCTCAACCTCCCAGTCTCAAGTGATCCTCCCATCTCAGCCTCCAGAGTAGCTAGGACTACAGGTGCATGCCACTGCACCCAGCTAATTTTATGTTTTGTGGAGACAAGGTCTTACTATGTTGCCCAGGCTTGTCTTGAACTCCTAGGCCCAAGTGATCTTCCCACCTCAGCCTCCCAGAGTGCTGGGATTATAGATGTGAGACACCGCACTCAGCCTACTCTATTTTTCAGTTTCTGTTTTGGTGCTGCAGTTTGCATGTTGAACCACAGGGCAACTAATTTTACTTTTCAACATAATTTTAACCTGGCACTTGAAATTAATCTTTTCCACCTTCCCATGTTCCACATAGCTTATAGCAAGCTGTATTGAACAAAGAATATTTATACCAAGGTGGGATCTGAATCTGTGCCTTCTAGTTTGGAAAATTGAATTCCATTCAATTTTATAAATATATATTGATTATTGGCCAGGTGTTGTGGTTCATGCCTGTAATCCCAGAACTTTGGGAGGTCAAGGTGGGTGGATTGCTTGAACCCAGGAGTTCAAGACCAGCCTGGACAGTATAGGAAAACTCTGTCTCTACAAAAAAATTAAAAAATTAGCCAGGCATAGTGGTGTGTACCTGTAGTCTCAGGTACTTGGGAGTCTGAGGTGGGAAGATCACTTGAGCCTGGGAGGTTGAGGCTGCAAGAACTGTGATCGTGCCACTGCACTCCAGCCTGGGTGACAGAGTGAAACACTGTCTCAATTTTTTAAAAATGCAAAATGGAAAAACTAGAAAAAATAAATTATTGTGTATAAGATATTGTTAGGCAGTGAGGGGGAGGTAAAGAGGAATAAGATGATATGTTCCCAACAATGTGCATATTTTATCATGTATTCTAATTATTATATTTGTTGGTTCATGTTTTTTCACCCCTTCAGGCAGGGAACACGCCTTATTTGACTTTGTGTGTAAGTCTTTTTTTTTTTTTTTTTTTTTTTTTTTTCCCAGTCTCAGGTATTTCTTTATAGCAATGCAAGAATGGATTAATACAGATATCACTTTAGTTTTATGAGGAATACGTATTACTTTTACCTTTTTTTTTTTTTAAATTTATGAAGTATTTATTGATCATTCTTGGGTGTTTCTCGGAGAGGGGGATGTGGCAGGGTCATAGGATAATAGTGGAGAGAAGGTCAGGAGATAAACACATGAACAAAGGTCTCTGGTTTTCCTAGGCAGAGGTCCCTGCGGCCTTCTGCAGTGTTTGTGCCCCCGGGTACTTGAGATTAGGGAGTGGTGATGACTCTTAAAGAGCATGCTGCCTTCAAGCATCTGTTTAACAAAGCACATCTTGCACCGTCCTTAATCCATTTAACCCTGAGTTGACACAGCATATGTTTCAGAGAGCATGGGGCTGGGGGAAAGGCCATAGATCAACAGCATCCCAAGGCAGAAGAATTTCTCCTAGTCAGAACAAAATGGAGTCTCCTATGCCCACCCCTTTCTACACAGACACAGCAACAATCTGATCTCTCCTTCCTTTCCCCACACTTCCCCCCCTTCTTTTCAACAAAATCGCCATCGTCCTCATGGCCCGCTCCCGATGGTCGCTGTCTCTTCGGAGCTGTTGGGTACACCTCCCAGACAGGGCAGCCGGGCAGAGGCGCTCCTCACCTCCCAGACGGGGCCGCCCGGGCAGAGGTGCTCCTCTCCTCCCAGACGGGGCGGCCGGGCAGAGGCGCTCCTCGCTTCCCAGACGGGGCCGCCCGGGCAGAGGCGCTCCTCGCTTCCCAGACCGGGTGGCAGCCGGGCAGAGGCGCTCCTCACTTCCTCCCAGACCGGGTGGCAGCCGGGCAGAGGCGCTCCTCACCTCCCAGACGGGGCGGCCGGGCAGAGGCGCTCCTCACTTCCCCGACGGGGCCGCCCGGGCAGAGGCGCTCCTCGCTTCCCAGACGGGGCCGCCCGGGCAGAGGCGCTCCTCACTTCCTCCCAGACCGGGTGGCAGCCGGGCAGAGGCGCTCCTCACCTCCCAGACCGGGTGGCAGCCGGGCAGAGGCGCTCCTCACCTCCCAGACGGGGCGGCCGGGCAGAGGCGCTCCTCACTTCCCCGACGGGGCCGCCCGGGCAGAGGCGCTCCTCACTTCCCCAACGGGGCCGCCCGGGCAGAGGCGCTCCTCGCTTCCCAGACAGGGCCGCCCGGGCAGAGGCGCTCCTCGCTTCCCAGACAGGGCCGCCCGGGCAGAGGCGCTCCTCGCTTCCCAGACGGGGCCGCCCGGGCAGAGACGCTCCTCACTTCCTCCCAGACGGGGTGGCGGCCAGGCAGAGGTGCTCCTCACCTCCCAGACAGGGCGGCCGGGCAGAGGCGCTCCTCACTTCCCAGACGGGGCGACCGGGCAGAGGCGCTCCTCACTTCCCAGACTGGGCGGCCGGGCAGAGGCGCTCCTCACGTCTTCCTCCCAGACGGGGTGGCGGCCAGGCAGAGGCGCTCCTCACTTCCCAGAGGGGGCGGCCGGGCAGAGGTGCTCCTCACTTCCTCCCAGACGGGGTGGCAGCCGGGCAGAGGCACTCCTCACCTCCCAGACGGGGCGGCCGGGCAGAGGTGCTCCTCACCTCCCAGACGGAGTGGCCAGGCAGAGGCGCTCCTCACTTCCCATATGGGGTGGCGGCCGGGCAGAGGCGCTCCTCACTTCCCAGATGGGGCAGCCAGGCAGAGGCGCTCCTCACTTCCTCCCAGACGGGGTGGCGGCCAGGCAGAGGCGCTCCTCACCTCCCAGACGGGGCGGCCGGGCAGAGGTGCTCCTCATCTCCCAGACGGGGCGGCCGGGCAGAGGTGCTCCTCATCTCCCAGACGGGGCGGCCGGGCAGAGGCGCTCCTCACCTCCCAGACGGAGTGGTCAGGCTGAGGCGCTCCTCACTTCCCATATGGGGTGGCGGCCGGGCAGAGGCGCTCCTCACTTCCCAGATGGGGCAGCCGGGCAGAGGCGCTCCTCACTTCCTCCCAGATGGGGTGGCGGCCAGGCAGAGGCGCTCCTCACTTCCCAGACGGGGCGGCCGGGCAGAGGTGCTCCTCACTTCCTCCCAGACGGGGTGGCGGCCGGGCAGAGGCGCTCCTCACCTCCCAGACGGGGCGGCCGGGCAGAGGCGCTCCTCCCTTCCCAGACGGAGTGGCCAGGCAGAGGCGCTCCCCACCTCCCAGAGTGGGCGGCCGGGCAGAGGCGCTCCTCACTTCCCAGAGTGGGCAGCCGGGCAGAGGCGCTCCTCACTTCCCATAGGGGGTGGCAGCCGGGCAGAGGCGCTCCTCACTTCCCAGATGGGGCAGCTGGGCAGAGGTCCTCCTCACTTCCTCCCAGACGGGGTGGCGGCCAGGCAGAGGCGCTCCTCACCTCCCAGACGGGGCGGCCGGGCAGAGGCACTCCTCACCTCCCAGAGTGGGCGGCCGGGCAGAGGCGCTCCTCACTTCCCAGATGGGGCAGCTGGGCAGAGGTCCTCCTCACTTCCTCCCAGACGGGGTGGCGGCCAGGCAGAGGCGCTCCTCACCTCCCAGACGGGGCGGCTGGGCAGAGGCACTCCTCACTTCCCAGAGTGGGCGGCCGGGCAGAGGCGCTCCTCACTTCCCAGAGTGGGCGGCTGGGCAGAGGCGCTCCTCACTTCCCATAGGGGGTGGCAGCCGGGCAGAGGCGCTCCTCACTTCCCAGATGGGGCAGCTGGGCAGAGGTGCTCCTCACTTCCTCCCAGACGGGGTGGCGGCCAGGCAGAGGCACTCCTCACCTCCCAGACGGGGCGGCCGGGCAGAGGCACTCCTCACCTCCCAGACGGGGCGGCTGGGCAGAGGCGCTCCTCACCTCCCAGAAGGGGCGGCTGGGCAGAGGCGCTCCTCACTTCCCATATGGGGTGGCAGCCGGGCAGAGGCGCTCCTCACTTCCCAGATGGGGTGGCGGCCAGGCAGAGGCGCTCCTCACTTCCCAGATGGGGCAACCGGACAGAGGCGCTCCTCACTTCCTCCCAGACGGGGTGGCGGCCAGGCAGAGGCGCTCCTCACCTCCCAGACGGGGCGGCCGGGCAGAGGCACTCCTCACCTCCCAGACGGGGCGGCTGGGCAGAGGCGCTCCTCACCTCCCAGAAGGGGCGGCTGGGCAGAGGCGCTCCTCACTTCCCATATGGGGTGGCAGCCGGGCAGAGGCGCTCCTCACTTCCCAGATGGGGTGGCGGCCAGGCAGAGGCGCTCCTCACTTCCCAGATGGGGCAACCGGGCAGAGGCGCTCCTCACTTCCTCCCAGACGGGGTGGCGGCCAGGCAGAGGCGCTCCTCACCTCCCAGACGGGGCAGCCGGGCAGAGGCGCTCCTCACATCCCAGACGATGGGCGGCCGGGCAGAGGCGCTCCTCACTTCCCAGATAGGGCGGCCGGGCAGAGGGGCTCCTCACATCCCAGACGACGGGCAGCCAGGCAGAGATGCTCCTCACTTCCTAGACGGGGTGGCGGCGGGGCAGAGGCTGTAATCTTAGCACTTTAAGAGGCCAAGGCAGGAGGCTGGTAGGTGGAGGTTGCAGCGAGCCGAGATCACACCACTGCACTCCAGCCTGAGCACCATTGAGCATTGAGTTAGCGAGACTCCGTCTGCAATCCCAGCATCTCGGGAGGCCGAGGCAGGCAGATCACTCGAGGCCAGGAGCTGGAGACCAGCCCGGTCAACACGGCGAAACCCCGTCTCCACCAAAAATACAACAACCATTCAGGCGTGGCGGCGCGCGCCTGCAATCCCAGGCACTCGGCAGGCCGAGGCAGGAGAGTCACAGGAGCCCGAGGCAGGGAGGTTGCAGCGAGCCGAGATCATGGCAGTACAGTCCAGCTTCGATAACAGTGGGAGACCGAAAAAAGAAGGAGAGGCAGACCGAAGAAAGGGGAGAGGGAGAGGGAGAGGGAGAGGGAGAGGGAGAGGGAGAGGGAGAGGGAGAGGGAGAGGGAGAGGGAGAGGGAGAGGGAGAGGGAGAGGGAGAGGGAGAGGGAGAGGGAGAGGGAGAGGGAGAGGGAGAGGGAGAGTCTTAAAACTATTTTTTTTTTTTTAAAAAAACAGTTTTTGTTGTTGTTACTTTGCATTTTTTTTTTTTTTTTTTTGAGACAGGGTCTCACTCTGTTGCCCAGGCTGGAAGGCTGGAGTGCAGTGGTGCAACCACGGCTCACTGCAGCCTAGACCTC
Organism: Pongo pygmaeus; assembly: GCF_028885625.2. Classification (NCBI taxonomy): domain Eukaryota; kingdom Metazoa; phylum Chordata; class Mammalia; order Primates; family Hominidae; genus Pongo; species Pongo pygmaeus. The sequence continues at coordinate 119,650,615 of NC_072396.2, read as the reverse complement.
TAGGGCTCAAGCCATCCTCCCACCTCAGCCTCTTGAGTCGCTGGGACTACAGGTACATGCCCCCATGTCCAGCTAATTACAAATTTTCTTTTTTTTAATGACAGGGTCTTATCATCTTGCTTGTACTTGTCTCAAACTCCTGGCCTCAAGGGATCCTCCTGCCTTGGTCTCCCAAAGTTCATTAGAGTCGTGAGCCACTGTGCCTGGCCAAAACTATTTGTTGAACTATGTTTTTGGCTAGCCCAAGTTGCAGTAAAACTAAGGTCACCTTGATTTCTAATACTAGAGATAGACCCTTGTGGAACATGAACATGAGTCCATGTCTCTCAGCAGCTTCATCTGGCATCAAGCATCCCTAATACCATATTTCTACTATATGTTTTAACAATGAGGTCTCCTGATTAGATCTTTAGATTAGCTTACTTATTTTTTTCTTTTCCCCTTTGTTATAAGATTATACTTAAATGAATGAATGAATAGGCTTATAGTTAATTAAAAGAGATGTGTTAGATACACGGGAAAAAAAACTATAGCTCAAATTAGGGAACAGCAGCAGCAAAAGTATTAAGGTAGAAAAATACAGGATATCATCAGTAAAAGGGTGTAGCCCAGTTTGAGCAGAGTGGAATATGGGATGCCGGGGGATTAACATAACATAATGCAGGAAACATTTGTTCACTTGGGTACACAGTGGATCTTAATAATGGTGTCACTGTCAATACTTGGCTGAGCTGTTGCGTTTCATAGGTACAGATAAAATCTTTGCTCTGTGGCCCCAGATAGCTTCCAGAACCTGCTTTCTCTACAAGGTGCTCCAGAGCAAGTGCAAAAATGAGTTCCGTCTGTCACACCTACTCTATAAACAATATGAAGGTGTCTTAACTCACTGAGTGGCAAAAGCCTCTTCAGGTGCAAGGGTGTACAATTATATAGTGCTATGTAGGCTAATAAGCTGATGCTCAAGTCTGTTTAAATAAACCAACAATCTCTGTGGGTCTAATTTTCCAAAGTGGTGATTAGGGTTTTTTTTTGTTTTTTTTGACAGGGTCTCACTCTGTCACCCAAGCTGGAATGCAGCGGCATGATCACAGCTCATTGCAGCCTTGACCTCCCAGTCTCAAGCGATCCTCCCATCTCAGCCTCTTGAGTAGCTGGGACCACAGGCACACACCACCATTTAGCCAGGCATGGTGGTGTGTGCCTGTGGTCCCAGCTACAGTGTCTCTCTATATTGTCCAGCCTTGTCTCGAACTCCTGGGCTCAAGTAATCTTCTGTCTCAACATCCCAAAGTAATTTCCCAAAAAAGTGAGTATGTCTTTATTTCTAAGGTTGTTCTGAATGAAAGATATTTCATCTCTCTCCAGCCTTGCCAAAATAAGGGGGTTTGGATATTCTTAGACCAACAACAGGCATTATACTAACCCTATGTCTTGCTACTAAAGAGGGACCATGTTTAAATGGCATCATGTAGGATGAAGTTGAAACGTGAGTTAAAATGTGGAATGACCAAGGTCATTCAGGCAAGTAACTTTTCCAGAAATCATTTTAAAAATTGATTTTTATATGTTTAACTGTTTGAGATATTTTATGTCTAGTACAGTCTGAGAGCAAAATTTCTACAAAAGCTGATTTCACTCCAGCATCTATTTCAAATCATTTATTTATTCAACAATTATTAGTTGAGTTCTCACTACATGTCAGACCCTATTCTAAACCTCAAGGATAAGAAGTGAACAAAACCAAGTCCCTGCCCTCATGGAGCTTGCAATCTTGTGAGGGATACATAATAAATTTTTGTTTTTTGGTTTTTTTTTTGAGACGGAGTCTCGCTCTGTCGCCCAGGCTGGAGTGCAGTGGCGCGATCTCGGCTCACTGCAAACTCTGCCTCCCAGGTTCATGCCATTCTCCTGCCTCAGCCTCCCGAGTAGCTGGGACTACCGGCGCCCGCCACCACGCCCAGCTAATTTTTTTGTATTTTTAGTAGAGACGGGGTTTCACTATGTTAGCCAGGATGGTCTCGATCTCCTGACCTCATGATCTGCCCGCCTCGGCCTCCCAAAGTGCTGGGATTATAGGCATGCGCCACCGTGCCCGGCCGGGATACATAATAAATTAATCAATATATATATACCGTATCATCACATGCTGATAATTACTCATTGGAAAATTAAAGCAGGATAAAGAGATAGAGAGTGAATGGGAGGGGTTATTTTATACAAGTCAGTCAGGTACAGCCACTCTTAGGTGGTGATGTTTGAGTAGATACATTAATGTAGTGAGGGAATAAACCATATACAGTTTCCGGGGAAGATCTTTCCAGGACAAGGTGGCAGCCTATCTGAAGGTTCTGAGGTATGAATGAGTTAAGCATATTCTAGAAATGGCAAGGAGAAGAGTGTGGCTAGAACAGGGTATACAAAGCAGTGGAACATGAGGTCAGAGAGGTGGAGGTGGATTGAATAAAAAACATGTACTGGCTCACGATTAGGATTTTAGACTTAATTCAAAAAGTGATTAGACAAGAGAGTAATGTGGTCTGGTTTACAATTTAAAAGTCCTCTGCTTGCGCTTGCCACTGTGTATAGGTTAAAATTGGCCAATTCCTGATGACTATTTGACAGAGCCCCCTAAAAAGACCTCTTTCTTTTTACTTTGGGCAAAAAGAAATTTACCATAATTGCAGACTCTGGGGGAGCTCAGTAGTACTCCAGTTCTCTGCCTTTAGTGTTTCAGTTTTCATTTGCCCCTTTCCGGTGGACATGGTCCAAGGCTCCTCATCAGTGTCTGGCTGAAAGTAATCTACTCAGCTTTACAGATACATGCACATTCTGTAACTATTCAGCCATTTCTCCCTGTCCCTAAGCCTGTGGATGGAATAGATATGTCACTACATTTCTGTTAACCTGGTAGTAAGTATTTCATTACTTGGGTTCTCTGAAATAATTATTGGCCTGATAGTGGGGCTCCTGTTGTCATGAGACTTGCTTTAGTGCCTTGCTCTGACACTCCTGTTTCAAAGCATATTTGCAAATAGCCCCAGTAACTCCAGTAAAAGTCTCCTTTCCTTTTGCTCCAAAAGGATCAGTATATACCTGTAAACAACTTAGAACTCACAGTCCTCAAGTCACCACATTATTCTAGGAATAGCTTTCATTCTGTTTTTTTTTTTTTTTTTTTTCCTCTCCCAGGCAGAAACTGAGAAGTAAAGTTCTTTAGCAACCAAATGGCAGAACCAGATTTAGAATCCAGTAAAAACTATCTGTGAAATGTAGGAAACTATGTCATTATATGTTGTTTTGTTGCTAAAGATATACTAATTTGCCATCTAAAATTTCATCTTCCGCCAGGTGTGGTGGCTCACGCCTGTGATCCCAGCACTTTGGGAGGCTGAGGCAGGCAGATCATCTGAAGTCGGGAGTTCGACACCAGCCTGACCAACATGGAGAAACCCCCGTCTCTACTAAAAATACAAAAATCAGCTGGGCGTGGTGGTGCATTCCTGTAATACCAGCTACTTGGGAGGCTGAGGCAGGAGACTCACTTGAACCTGGGAGGTGGAGTTTGCAGTGAGCCAAGATCGCGCCATTGCTGGGCAACAAGAGTGAAACTCGGTCTCAAAAAAAAAAAAAAATCACCTTCGTCAGTACCCAGACTATAAACTTTACTGGCCTTTATTTAGATTCAATTTTCAAAAAGAAGCTCCCCCCACCCGCATCAGTTTTATTTTAAAATATATTTTAAAACCTGCAACTTATTGGGAAAAATATGGAGATTGCTTTATTTTTGTTGTATGCATAATAAAACTAAATAACCAAGACTAACATTAGTTTGAACTTTACCTTGGAACATGTCCACGAAGAACAAAGGAAGGCAGACTAATCTTCTTTTTGACTTTCTCCACTCCAGCTTCTTATATCAAAGACCCTTGGACACAAGTAAGTTATAGCTTTTGAATTACTTATGGTAGCTTGGATCCGTCCTGAAGGCTTTGCATACTTAGAATGGAGATTTTGCTCTGATTCCAGTCTTCTATCTGTTTTTCAAGTTATTTCAGCCATTATTTTACTTCATTCAGATTCCTTATCTTTCAAACCACATTATTTGGGAGGATGAGTTATGGGCTGAATCAGACTGATTGTCAATTTTGATTTGGGAGGAAGGTTTCTGAAACGCCACAGTGCTGTGGCTCATTGCTCAGTATTCCAAGAGATATCATTGCTATGATTCTCAAAGTTTTCAAATCTTTAGAAAGAATGTTGGACAGCTAATATGTTTCAGGCATATTACTTCAGAGCAAATCTCCTAAGAGATTGGTAGACCTCCTCCAAAGCTGACTTTGGCTATACTTGGGTTTGTTTAACTAAGATAATGAAATAAAGGCAGCTAACTGCAGATTAGCTTCCACATGCTTTTTTTTTTAATGCAAAGTTTACAGTGACTCCAAATCAAAATTTGGCAAATTTTCTAATGCAGGGTGCCACACTGCTGACTTCTGCTATTCTGGAAAAGGAATAAGCATGGGCAAGGTGCACAAAGAGGACTCTCACTCTGCTGAAGGAGGCAATCTACAGGTAGGGTTGACATGGTTATGTTTTAAAATGAAAATATTTCATAGATAGGTTAAATACATTGTCTTTGATTTTAGGTAGCAAGTGGATTTTTAGGGGTTAGAGCAGGCGTTGGCACATTTTTTTTTTTTGTAAAGGTCCAAACATTAAATATTTTAGTCTTTGTGGATTAAACAGTCTGTCACAGCTTCTCAACTCTGCTGTTGTGGTGCAAAAGCATGCATAACACTACATAGCTGAATGGGCATGACTGTATTCAAATAAAACTTTATTTACAAAAGCACAGCAGGCTGAGTTTAGCTCATGCACCATAGTTTACTGACTTCTTGATTATAATACTTAGAGATTTCTTAACCGAATAATTTCAACACAGCCAAAGGACATAATGAAATTATTACTATTATTTTTGAGACAGGGTCTCACTCTGTCACCCAGGCTGGAGTGCAATGGTACCATCTGGACTTACTGTAACCTTGAGCTCCTGGACTCAAGCTGGAACTACCAGCTACTCTGGAGGCTGAGGTGCCTCTGGAGTGTGAGGTATACCACCACACCCAGCTAATTTTTCTTTTGTAGAGATGGGGTCTCACTATGTTATCCAGGCTGGTCTGGAGCTCCTGGCCTCAAGTGATCCTCCTGTCTCAGCCTCCCAAAGTGCTGGGCTTATAGGTGTGCCCAGCCCATCATGCAATTATTGGACAACTGAGAGAATGACTTGAGATGGGGTAGCTACTTTATAATCTTGCCATCAACCCTAGAGTCTTCACTCTACTAAAAGTCACCTCATCTGCTGCTTTTGGACTTGAGCTAATATTTTACTCCAGCTAAAAGAGGAGACACTGCTGATATTCATTTTTCATTGATCTTATTCTCATAATTTCCTTAGAAATAGCAAGATCTGGCATTAGAATTCTAGAACATTAGAATTTCTAGAAGTCTTGCTTATAGCAAATTTCATAAGGCAGCTAGTGACTTTAAAAAGGATCTTTATAGGAGCCATTTGAAGTACAATAAGTAGGAGTTATTTCAATGTATCTCACTGCAGTTTCTAATTTTGCATATGGCCAAGAAACACTTTATGCCATTTTGCTGCTCAACTCCTTTTAGAACTTGTCTAAATAGTTTTGGGCATTTACTAAGACATGCACTTGTTTTTTTACCATATATCAGAATAACGATGTATAACTATTATGCTTTTCCTTAAGGCTTACAGAGATAATATCCTTCAATAAGCACCTTCACATATGTTTTCTCATTTAATATAATTAAATTATTTTTACAGATGAATCATAGAGAAGATAAAGTTACTTGCCCAAGGTCACCCAACTAGTTGAGTGCAGTCAGTCTTCAAAAACAGGTCTGTCTGACTGCAGAGACTTTGCTTTTTCCACTACATCACAATGCCTACAGGAAGCTACTTGCAGTTCTTGGCAGGCATTGTCCTTTTTTTTTTTTTACCTTAGTTGTTTTCAAGTAAATCGTAGAAGAAACTGAATAGCATAGTATTTGATTCTTTTCCTATATTTCGGAAAGATGTGTTTTCAAAAGGGGATATGGTGAATGCTTTTGTTTAAAAAAACCATAGTTCTATAACTAAAATATTTCCAAATAAGGGTGGCTTCCAAAAATGATTTGCTTTCTTGGCAGTCTCCACACATTCTTTGTGAATGCAACTACATTTCCCATCTTCCTTGTTCAGCAAAGAGTCATATGCTAATAAAATTTTTTGAAAGGTGTGGCTTGGTAATATTCTTTTCAAATTTGAAATAATCAGACTTCCTGGCATCATAATTTTAAACTGTGGTAGAGCTGGCTGATAAGTTAAACATCTGGAAATTGACTTTTGTTGGGGTGTAGTTCTGTGTAACCCTGAATGTGGATATGAATTGGGGTAGAAGCTAATGCCAAAATCTTAAGATAAAGCTATTCAAGTGTGTGCTTTTTATAAGTGTGAGATAAATTTCCTTTTATCAGAATGGCTTTTTTTTTTTCTTGGCCAGAGCAGAAAACATCATAGTGAATCATTGCATGATAAAAAGTGGGGTTAGAAGAGCTCAACGAGCTCACCCTTAACATTGTTGCAGCATGTATGATTCTGAGGCTTCAATCATTGTTATGCAAAAATATAACTATTTCTCTATCATCTATATTTCAGAGTTTGAGCCCCAATGGTGGGCTCCTTAACATAGCAATGTCATGCATTTGAGTTATCATATGGTACCAAGATGCTGGGGGATATGGGGTGAATCACAGTAATGAAGAGACAGGCATATAGTTGTTAATCAGAGGTGTAAATAGATAACTGCTGAGATGTCCAGTCTCCTGGTCCTAGGGTCGCTTCAAGTCAGAGGTCCTTGGCTGCTTTCCTAGTGCTCTTGGGGCTGAGGAATCTTTGCCAACTCTTCATACAGATTTGCCTGTCAAGAAGCACCTAACAGCCGTTGCTTTCTAGGATCTTGATGCTTCCCTGCTAGAACAGCCGATAAATGAAAGTTACTTGATTCTCTGCACTCCTCTCGCCCAGCTTGGAATAATCCATTTCTAGTTTGAGGAAAAGCCTTCTCCCTTTCTATATTTTAAACGTCCTCAGTGCTTGTGGAATTTCTTCCTTTGTGGGATTAGACCTCTTGAATCCCTGAACTTGCAAGACACTTATGGTTTTTGCTGTGTCACCTTATCTCTTTTCCCCAAGACAGTGAGAACAGAGCCAGCTACCTACTCAGATGGAAGGAAAGAAAAGGGCAGAATATATGAAGAAAAAAATAGTTAAAACCTTAAAATATTAGCTTATCACCTTATTCATCAGAACCAGCTAATTGCTCATCTGTGGAGTTTTCTCAGTGCTTGATGAACTTTGATTTAGAGTACATAAATAATAGTGCTATGGTGACTATCACAAAAATCAGTATAAGCCTATAAAACCCAGTCCTTAAAAACTCTAGAATGAGAAGTGGGGCCACGGTGCTGAAGAAAGGGCCGCTCTTGTGAAAGTTTCGACTTTTCTATCTTTTTAAAAGAATACTAATTTTGCCAGGCATGGTGGCTCATGCCTGTAATCCCAGCAATCTGGGATGCCGAGGCAGGTGGATCACCTGAGGTCAGGAGTTTGAGACCAGCCTGGCCAACATGGCGAAACCCTGTCTCTACTAAAAATACAAAAAATTAGCCTGGTGTGGTGGAAGGTGCTCGAACCCAGGAGGCAGAGGTTGCAGCGAGCCATGATCGCGCACTCCAGCCTGGGCAACAAGAGCAATAAAACTCCGTCTAAAAAAAAAAAAAAAAATTTTATCATTATTTTGTAGAGACAAGGTCTCACTGTGTTGCCCAGGCTGAACTTAACCTCCTATTTTCTGTCTTTCTTTCCTTCTTTCTTTCTTTTTCTTTCTTCTTTCTTTCTTTTTTTCTCCTTCCTTCCTTCCTTCCTTCCCTCCCTCCCTCCCTCCCTCCTTTCTTTCTTTCTTTCTGTCTTTCTTTCTTTCTTTCTTTCCTTCTTTCTTTCTTTTCTTTCTTGATGGTCTTGCTCTGTTGGCCAGGCTTGAGTGCAGTGGCATCATCTTGGCTCACTGCAACCTCCACCTCCTGGGTTCAAGTGATTCTCCTGCCTCAGCCTCCTGAGTAGCTGGGATTTCAGGCATCCGCCACCATACTGGACAATTTTTGTATTTTTCATAGAGATGGGGTTTTGCCATGTTGGTCAGGCTAGTCTCAAACTCCTGACCTCAGGGCATCTACCAGCCTTGGCTTCCCAAAGTGCTAGGATTATAGGCGTGAGCTACCACACCTGGCCAACCTCCTATTTTCTAATTATTATTAATACTGACTACAGAGCAGTTGTTTGGACCACAACAGAATACATATTACGCAGCAATTAAAAGTTATCCTTTTAAGAAATATTTAATGTCATCAGGAAGTGCTCACAATGTAATGTCAAACGAACAAAGTAGGATTTTAAAAGTTTGCATCTAGAGAATATCAGAGATCATGTTTATTTTCATATACTAGAACTCTGACTATAGTAGGTTTTTCAAATAGGATTTTATTTTCCTCATATTATCAAAAATATGAAGGTAGAACATCCTGAGCTTCTGCAATGTTTTCCCGTCATCATCCATGTCCCAGGCTTTCTATCTTTCCATTCTACCGCTCTTAGCCCGTGATTTTGTCCTCATGCTTGTCATCTCATGGTTACAAGGTGGCTGTTTCACATCCAGCCTCACATGCATGCTCCCAGGAAAAGAAAAAGGAAATAACAAGGAAAGCAAGATGTTGCCTGAAATCTCCAATAAACTTTCCCTTCCATCTCATTCATCCAGAATCTTTAACTAACTGGAAACATTGGTTTTTGCTGGAACTATTGCTATACTGCAGAGAATTAAATTCCTTTAGTAAAGAAGAAGGGTGAAATGCACATTAGACTGGTGTATCTCAATGTAGTAACAAAAAGAAGCATAACACAAGCAGCCATACCTCTATTCTCTTGCCCAGATAAAAGACTAAGTGACTATATGCCAAAACATTACCAGTGTTTATATTTTAGTGGTACTGTTTTTAATCTTCTTATTTATAATTGTCTGTATTCCTCGAATTTTCTAGAGCGAACATATACTATTTTATAATCTGAGAAACAGCAATTTTAAACAAAAATGTACACACATAAGTTTAAAAATGAAATACTTCTTTATGTACTAATGTAGTAAGCATTCTACTTATATGATGCTATAAAAAAGCAAATTTCGAAAAACTCTCATCCCATTTATTCTCTTAAAATATAAAGAGATTTGGACAAGGCATAGATATCCTTGTAAGAATTGAAAGGAATTTGTAAGACTACACATCAATCTGTTAAGTTTTCTTGGACGAGCAGTGTTGAGGGAAGCATACCTGATTATTTTTTTAATGATACATTTGTTATTATTTAAATTCTTTTTATGACAAGAATATATTGCTATTTTTGTTTTTGGTCTTGTTTTGTTTTGTTTTTTTGAGACAAAGTCTTACTCTGTTGCCCAGGCTGAAGTGTAGTGGCGCAATCACGGCTCACTGCAGTCACAACCTCCTGGGCTCAAGCGGTCCTCCCACCTCAGGCTCCCAAGTAGCTGAGACTATGGGTGCGCGCCACCATGTCCAGCTAATTTTTCATTTTTTTTTGTAGAGATGGGGGACTCTTTATGTTGCCCTGGCTGGTCTCAAACTCTTGGGCTCAAGCGATCCTCCTGCCTCAGCCTCCCAAAGTGCTGGGATTACAGGTGTGAGCCACCTCTCTCAGCCTGTGGCTTTTAAAAATTTAAATCTAAATATACCAAAGTAAACAAAAATTCAAGTTAGTCCAATAAAGGGTCACGGTCTTTAAGGCTCCAGACTTCTGGTTTTGAGACAGTGATTTTTTGCTCATTTTGGGTAGAGGGGAATCTTTGCAAGATATAGTGAAGTATGAGATGTTGCCTTCCTCAACTTCAGAAATGTGCTGTTGAATAATTGCTTTCATATGGGACATAAATATCAGTGAGAAAAGGGATCACAGACCCTAGCAGAGTAGGAAAGGTCGGTAGCAGATCAAAAGATGGATTGCATTGAAAAAGACAACTCCAGCTTGAACACCAAAGACAAGTTTGTAGGAAGCAATAATCAGGTCGTTTTACTTGGTGGTCTTGGAGGTCACATGAGTATTTTTCTTGATTGCCAAAAAAACTCCTATTGCAGTTCTGCAAGCTGTTTACAGCCTTTCACAGGCTTGCCTTCTTTCCTGAGAGATATTAACAGTGATAGATGACATTTTGGAGCACAATGCACATGTCCCTGTTCTCTTTCTGCAGCCAGAAGGCCCATGATTACCCCCTTAGAAACAACAGCAGTCTGAACGTGCATGGCATGGACTAGACTTATCACCAGTGGGAATGGGACCATTGTCCCAAAATGAACTTTTTTCTACTCCTGTGATTTAAGTATGCCTGAACTGCTGAAGAATACAAGACAGCATTTTATGCATGAAAGCTACTGCTGGGATGGCTTTGGAAAAAAAAACATATTTCCACTATAGACACTGAACTTTTAGAATCTCTGTCGGCCGGGCACGGTGGCTCACGCCTGTAATCCCAGCTCTTTGGGAGGCCGAGGTGGGTGGATCACGAGGTCAGGAGTTTGAGACGAGCCTGGCCAACATTGTGAAACCTTATCTCTACTAAAAATACAAAAAATTAGCAGGGCATGGTGGTGCACGCCTGTAATCTCTGCTACTCGGGAGGCTGAGGCAGGAGAATCGCTTGAACCCGGGAGGCAGAAGAATCGCTTGAACCCGGGAGGCAGAGGTTGCAGTGAGCTGAGATCACACCATTGCACTCCAGCCCAGGCGACAGTGCGAGACACCATCTCAAAACAAAACAAAACAAAAAAAGAATTTCTGTCAAATCAGCTTTTTTTTTTTTTTTTTTTTTTTGCCTTTTGGTAAGGCAACAACGTAAAAACAAGCAGCCTCTACTGCCAAGACTGCACATTCTCTTTTTGGCAGCTGCATTTGCTCTTCTGATTTTTATCGTTTGTTTAATTAAAAGTATGAAGATTTGTCCTTCTCAAATTCTTTCCCACATTCTACTTCCCAATGTCTATGCCTCAAGGATTTCTCCATCTGCTTCTAACCTCCCAGAGAAATCTAAAAGAGGCTCTCCACTTTCCCTCTTATGCTAGCCAACAATGTGTGAGTGGAAGTCTATTACCCATTTCAGTTTCTGTTTTCTTCTCTGGCCACCTCGGAATCAGGCATGAAAATTAAGAAATATATTTGCAAAGTGCTGAGGGAGTCATTAAAGATATGGGCAAGGAAGTACATATTACATATGTACCTATTCTCTTGGAAATCATCTGAGGGGCCTGGGGTTCTAGTTAACACTGAATTTGTTTGCCTTTAGATTCAATCATAGGAATGAAAAGTGAACAACTTAGAGCAAAACCACCGGCAACGGTGGATGCTTCTCTTTCCCTCTTGCAGGGCTGCCAGAAGACCTGCTGTTTTTCTTTGACCACTTCGGAAAGGTCGGTGGGGTTGTCGATGTGGAGCAGAGCCTCCTCCTCTACTGCTACCACCAGCACACGACTACACACTCTGTCTTGGAGGCCACCATCTGGCCCTGCCGCGCCCACTTTCTCGTCCTCACGCACTGGGTGATCTTCACTGTCTGGAACTGGGGGCAAGCAGGGGTGCAGGCTGGATTGCAGCGTAAGGTTGGTCTGTTTTGTGACATCGATGAGAACAAGCTCACGGGCCTCTACTGCTAGGGGACTCTCAGGAAAAGCCCAGGGTTCCAATCTACCCACTGCCCTTCGTCATCTATGTGAAGCTGGGCTTCACATACGCAGGGGGCCAGAAGGTCGACCAGAAGCGTGAGGATAACCCGAGGCCTCCTGAACCTGCAGGAGGACTGGGATTTCCTTCCCTTCCTCTGAGAAACCGGCAGCAGCCACTTTCAGGCAACAGTCCTGACAACTTCCAGCTGTTGTCTGCTGCTGCATATCCGGGCTTTTGAGACCTTCCAGGCATGATTTGTCCCTTTACAACATTCACCTTTTGTGTTAAGTGCTCAGTTCAGCCCGTTGGACCTGGAGGATACGACAGTAGCTATCTTGTATGTGTAGTCCCGCAGGAGAGGAGCCTGTCCCACCAGCGTGGCAATAGCCATCAGGGTCTCACTGTGGACCAAAACTGTCCCTGGACACAGGCTACCTGGTCCTTTTGGACCCCAGGCCTTGGCTATGGGCTCGGGACCTCCTTGTATGTGACTTTGGCCAGTCAAGGAGACTCTGTGCTAGTCATTTTCATCTAAAATGGGAGGCAAGAAGGAGGGTTTTTGCTTGTTTGTTTTGTTTTGTTTTGAGATGGAGTTTTGCTCTTGTTGCCCAGGCTGGAGTGCAATGGCACAATCTCGGCTCACCGCAACATCCACTTCCCGGGTTCAAGCGATTCTCCTGCCTCAGCCTCCCGAGTAGCTGAGATTACAGGCATGCACCACCACGCCTGGCTAATTTTGTATTTTTAGTGGAGACAGGGTTTCACTATATTGACCAGGGTGGTCTCAAACTCCTGACCTCATGATCTGCCAGCCTCGGCCTCCCAAAGTGCTGGGATTACAGGTGTGAGCCACCACACCTGGCTGAGGGAGGCATGTTTTAAGGCTTGAATGAAATAAAAGTTAATCTGCAAAGTTAAAAAACTAAAAATCCATAATGTATTTTGATAAAAATTTACTTCCTAGCCTTTTTTTTTTTTTTTTCTTGAGACTAGGTCTCACCGTATCACCCAGGCTGGAGTGATGGGATCATGGCTCACTGCAGACCTCAAACTCCTGGGCTCAAGGAATCCTTCTACCTTAGCCTCCTGAGTAGCAGTGTCAACAGGCGTGGTGTGCCACTACCTCCGGCTAAGTTGTTTTATTCTTTTTTAGATACAAACTCTCCCTTTGTTGCTCAGTCTGGTCTCGAACTCCTGGCTTCAAGCAATCCTTCTGCCTCAATCTCCCCAATTGCTAGGATTACAGGCTTGAGCCATCTCACCTGGCCCTAACCTTTTTAAAAAATGTGTTTTTGGGAAACTTTTCACCCATTGAAAATCAGCAATCTTCATTTTTTGTTTTCTGAAAGAACACCTTTATGAATATTTTTATGGGTTGTCAAACAAATATACTTAGTAGACTAATTTATGGCAGAATTCGAGAAGCAGGGCAGCCCAAGCTATGAAATTGCACCCTGTGTTATTTGGGAGGCTTGCGTGCTTGAGTTGCCAAACTAAGCTGCACAACTGTTCTAAGCTCTTGACTGCATTGGCTTTTGCGTGACCATTTTCCTTCTTGCTCCACGTTGATTTTAGACATCTTTGAAAAATTATCATTTTCAGACGTTTGGACAAAGAGGAAAATTGTTGCCTTGGCTCCAATATCAATTCCTTTCATAACACTAAATATGCCATTGCTACTAGAGTTTTGGTTCTCCGTTTCTCCCTGAGGACATTGGTATTAAGAAGAGATTTGGCTCAAGCTACCTGATCATACCTATCTTGTATACAGTTGCTCATACAATATGATTAGCAAGACTTGGGTATAATGTTACAGTGGTGTGGTAACAGAATTCTGATTTATTCTACAGGCCCTTTGGCCATTTTGTTATTTTCCCCATTCAAGTCTATTTCTTGTATTTCTAAGAAAAAGAATGTTACAGTTAGGTTATAACTATGTGGCACCACCACAATTATCATTTTCTATTCAATTTAAAATTTTGACTGTCATAAAATGCAAGCTTTACTGAATTAGAATCATTCTGAATTGTTTTGTTTCTTAGGACAACGTAACAGCCAGACGTACAAGTTCCGAGTCTGGTTACTAATGTAATTCAACCAGTCAGGCAGTGATCCAGTCCATTGTTCAGCCACTGAAACCCAACAAAAAGCTAATTTCATCAGTTATATCAATCTTGTCTAAAGGTTTACAACTTGAGTAGCGTTATTTCAACAGACTCATTTTCCATGGGGCATCTGGAAAATGAAGATACTATAGAAAACAAAGAAATAAAAGTAGGGAAAAGAAGGATGATCATTAGATGTGTTCACCATGTTTCCTTCCAGTTCTGTTTTTATCATATGACTACACAATTTGTTCAAGTCCAGATAAATTATTGCTTCCCACGGGTCATCATTCTTTCCACTCACGTCAAAACTATTCATCATCATCTCCAAAGTGTGTTTTGACTTATGCTGTGCTTTGTAAAGGATACACCCAAGGTTGGAGGTGAAATATGTGTCAGAGACTAGGACTACAGAAATTAGATGTTTGGCTTTGTTCATGGATACTCCCCAAGTTTGATCATGTACTTTGATGCTTCTGACCATATGCAGTCCTGCCCCTTTTGTATAAAACAACCAATGATTCCCTTGCACAGCTGGTTAATTTTTCAAAGTCCTTTGAGAAGCAAACCAGTGTCACTTCTTCCAGAATGTCTTTCTTGACTTTAACCCACTGGTAATAATTTATTCAATAACAACTCTCATTTTTTTAGTAATTTCCATGGGCCAGAAAATGTACTGTTTTGAAGTCATTATCCTTCCTGACTATCCCTAAATCAGTATTTAATTATCACAACTACATTAGGAAGCAGATACTACCCCAACTTCCCAAAGAGGAAACTGCTGTTTAAAGAGATTAGGTAACTTTCTTAAGGCCACACAGCCAGTACATGGTAGAGGCAAGATTTGAATCTGACTTCTGTAGTCTATGTTCTAAGCCACTAGAGCATATGGTTTGGCTCTGTATCCCCACCCAAATCTCATCTCAAATTGTAATCCCCACTTGTCAAGAAAGGGAGGTGATTGGATTGTGGGGATGGTTTCTCCCATGTTGTTCTCATGATAGTGAGTGAATTCTCAAGAGATCTGGTTGTTTGATTAAGTGTGAGGCTCTTCTTCCTTCGTGCACTGGCTCTCTCTCTCTCTATCTCACCTGCCGACAGGTAAAACATGCCTGCTTCCCCTTCCACCTTGATTGTAAGTTTCCTGAGGCCTCCCTAGCCATGCAGAACTGTGAGTCAATTAAACCTCTTTTCTTTATAAATTACCCAGTCTCAGGGAAGTTCTTTATATCGGTGTGAAAACAGTCTAATACAAGTATTGTTTCCCAAAGAGCAGCCCGTGAACCACTGCAGCTATGAGATAATTTTCAATGGACATATTTACATGAATAATTTTCTATTATTTCTTCTTTTTTTTGCAAAACATTCAGAAAATAAGAAAACAAATAAATTCTCAGCATTTTGCCGAATTTTCTTTGTATTTTTATTTTGAAGAAAATAAACACTACATATAGAGTTAGAGACCTCTTTGTGGCTCTCCGAGATCTCATTCCTTTCCAATCCTCCTCAGAGGTAATCATTATCCTAAATTTAGTGTTTATCATTCCACTACAAGTTTTTAAATGACTGCTAAGTATATATTTATCAATATACAATATGTAGTATTGTTTCACTTGTCTTCAAACTTTCTGTAAATATCATACCACATGTGTTATTCTGCAGCTTGTTTCATTCACTCAACATTTAGTTATTGATATTTATTTATTTGATACACTTGGCCTCTGTTCATGCATTTCAAATGCTGAACATCATTTCATTGCATCAAAATGTCACTAGTTTATTTATACATTCTCCTTTTGACTGACATATATATTACTTCCAATGTTTGATATTATAAATAATGCTGCACTTAGCATTCTGTTGCATGTCTTCTTGTGCACATGTGCTAGATTTCTTCCAGGTACAAAGAAGCAGAATTGTAGATATAGATTATATGTATCTTCAACCTTACAAAATATTACCAAATTGCTCTCTGAATGTGTCAATTTCCATTCCCACCAGCAGTTTATGAGAATTCCCTTTTCTCAAAATCTTTAACCAACTGCTTAAGTTTTCCAATCTTGTGAGTGGGAAATGTTATTTTGTAGTTTTAAATTTGCATTTCCTGATATTAGTGATGTTAATGGAGTTTAGTAAATGGCCAATAAACCCCTTTCATGGGGGTTTATTAGAATAACGCCATGAAAGGGGTTTGTTGGCCATTTGGATTTCTTCTTTTGTGAATTTCTCATTATCCCTATTAAAATTATTTATTTTTAAAATTTATATAGAGTAAAATTCACTATTTTTTGGTACATGCTATTTGACCAGTGCATAGAGTTGTGTAATTATCACCACAGACAAGATATATGAAATAATATCCCTTTGTAGTCAACCCCTTTCTTTATGCACAATCCCTGGAAACTGCTGATTTCTTCTCCATCCCAATAGTTTTGTCTTATCAAAAATGTCATATAAATGGATTACACAACATGTAGATTTTGGGTATCTGGTTTCTTTCACTTAGCATAATGTGTTTAAGATTCCTCCATGTTGTTATGTATTTCAGTAGATTGTTCTTTGTTGCTGAGTGGAATTCCATTGCATGGATGTACTACCATGTATTTGTTAATTTACCAGTTGAAGGGGTGTTTTAGATTATGAATAAAGTTGCTATGAAATTTTGCATATAAGTTTTTGTGAGGCATATGTTTTCATTTCTCGTGGGATTGCTGGGTCTGAGACTAGGTAATTTATAAAGAAAAGAATTTTATTTAACTTGTTGTTCTGCATGCTGGGAAATTCGAGGACACGGCCTTGGCTGCTGGCCAAGGCCACATGTTACATCATAACATAGCAGAGAAGGTCAAGGGGAAGCGGACACATGCAAAGAGACAAAACCAACAGGCATCCTGGCTTTATAACAACCCACTCTCCTTGGAACTAATCCATTCCTGGATAATTAATCTAGTGTTGTGAGAGCAATAACTCGTCCATTACCTCTAGAAGGGCACCAAGACATTCATAATGGCTCTGCCCCCATGAACCAAACGCCTCCCACTAAGCCCCATCTACCAACACTGCCACATTCGGGATAAAATTTCAGTAAGAATTTTGGTGAGGACAAACAAACCATATCCGATCCATAGAAGCTTGTGTAAATAATGATACGTAGTTTTCCTTTAATCTGTTAATATAGTAATTTATATAATTAGATTTCCCAATTTTGACCCATTCTTTCATTCTTGTGGAAAATGCTACCATGTTGAATTATATCAGGTTTTTATACACTGTTCAACGTTATATTCTTGTATTCTTTTTTTTTTTTTTGAGACAGGAACTCACTCTGTCTCCCAGGCTGGAGTGCAGTGGCTCAAACAAGGCTCACTGCAGCCTCGACTTCCAGGGCTCAGGTGATTCTCCCACCTCAGCCTCCTGAGTAGCTCGGACTACAGGTGTGTGTCACCATGCCTGGCTAATTTTCATATTTTTTTGTGGGGATAGGGTTTCACTGTGTTGCTCAGGCTTGTCTTGAACTCCTAGGCTCAAGTGATCCGCCCACCTCAGTCTCCCACATTGCTAGGATTACAGGTGTGAGCCACCACACCTGGCTGATATTCTTGTGTTCTGTTTAGGATACTTTGCACTTATGCGCATATGAGAATTTGGTCTTATACTGTATATATTTCTTATACCGAAATCGTCTGGATTCGGTATCCAAGTCATATATAGGCCTCAGGGCATGAGCTGGGTACCCCCTCTCTTTCTAGTTTCTAAATTAGTTTCTATGAATAGTAACTATCTCTGCCTGATGGTTTTAGTAAAACCTGCATGTAAATCTTCAAGGCCCTGGTATCTGTTTTGAGTATGGTAGGGGAGAAGACTTGTTCACATACTCAGTTTAATGATTACCAGTTTATTTAGGTTTTCTGTTTCTTCTTAATCAGCTTGGTTTAGTAATTAATTAATTAATTTTAATCTTCACAACCTACTCCCATTTTTCTCTTCAACCTATACATAATTATTTAAATGACATTTTATTTAACATGAAATATGTGTTTGATATGTATTTTTGTTTGTGTTATTGCCAAATATGTGGAGATTTTTATACACATGGGTTTTAATTTAGGAAAATGGTGTTCTGTTACACACTGTGTCTCATTCTGTGCCCTACTTTTCTACTCAGCAGTATGTTTTAAAGATCTATTTAAGGTGTGGTAAGTGAATCTAATACATTGCTTCTAACTGCTGCATTAGAACTTCATGAAACATTTGTGTGTACCATATTTTACCTGTCCACTTTTCTAATGAGGAACTTTCTGGTTACCTTCATCTTCCTGATGCCATAAACAATTCTGACGTGAATGTTTTGTCTGTGTCTTCTTATTGGCCTTTGTGAGAATCTTTGGTTTCTATCCTTAGTGAAACTGTTGGCCACATTGGTAATTTGACTGTGTACAGATCAGTTGCTGTCTGTAATGGCTGCAACAGTCTACACTTCTGCCAACAGAACAGAACCTTTGTTCTACTACCACATGCCTACTTTTGTTGTTTTATAGGTTTTAGAATTTTGCCGGTCTAATAAGTGTAAAATGATAGCCACGCTGTTTTAATTTTCATATATCTGATTTTCAGTGATTTTGAACACCTTATCATATTTCTGCTACCTTTTTGAGTTTATTCTCTAAATCGCTTGTTCATATTCTCTATCCATTTTTCTATTGGGTGTGCTAGCTTTATCTTTCTGATTTGCAAAATACCCTTGTATATTCTAGATATTAACTCTTTGTTTGTTTTTTGTTTTTTGAAATTTCAAAATTCTTATCAACTTCCATAATTTTATCATGTAATAATTTTGTCAGAGATGTCCTTAGTTTAACAGAACTTTGCATTTGTGCAGTTAGATAAGGTCCTGATTACATTTTTCTCCACACAGTGAGCTGGTTTATCAATCTTTTTCTTCCTTTGATTTCTTTTGCTATTATGTTCCATTTGTTCTATTTATTATTATTATTTAGAGACAAGGTCTCTCTATTTTGCCCAAACTGGATTTGAACTCCTGCGTCAAGCAGTCCTCCCACCTCAGCCTCTCAAGTATCTGGGACTACAGACACATGCCACTATGCAGGGCTAGTCTATTATTCTTGAGGTAACTCCATCATTGCCTTTATAGGGTTAACTTAACTATTCATAGACCTTTATTCATCGATATAAATTTTAGGCCGGCCACGGTGGCTCATACCTGTAACCCCAGCACTTTGGGAGGCTGAGACAGGTGGATCACCTGGGGTCAGGAATCCGAGACCAGCCTGACCAACATGGTGAAACCCCATCTCTACTAAATACAAAAAGTTAGCCGGGCGTGGTGGCACATGCCTGTAATCCCAGCTACTTGGGAGGCTAAGGCAGGAGAATAGCTTGAACCTGGGAGGTGGAGGTTGCAGTGAGCCGAGGTCGTGCCACTGCACTCCAGCCTGGGCAATAAGAGTGAAACTCCATCTCAAAAAATATATATATATACATATTATACATATATATAATATATATAATATGTGTGTATATATATATTTTAAATAAAATTTATCAAGTTCATCAAACAATTCAACTGGAATTTAGATTGGTATTGCATTAAACAGGTTAAATTGGTGAGAATGTTTACAATAAGTTGTCCTATCCAAGAGTATGGACCATTTCTCCATTTATTTAAATAATATTTTATTCTTTCATTGGAATTTTTTCTCCATAAAGGCATTTGTTACTTTTGTCTTTATATTATTTGTAATTTATTTTTGCTATTGTGACAGTTTCACATTTGCATGTCTCTTCTAGCACGTTATTACTGGTGTGAAGAAATGGAAGTTATTTTTGGAGATTGATATTTTATCTGGCAACCACTTTGAACTCGCATATTAATTATAATTCCGCAGTTTGTCTGCTGAATCTGTTGCTGACGGTTTTTAGGTAGATTATCATATTTTTATTGCAAGTAATTGCAGGGGTTTTTGTTTGTTTGTTTTTTGTTTTTGCTTGTTTTTTTTTTTTTTTTGAGATAGTTTCTCACTGTCATCCAGGCTGGAGTGCAGTGGCGCAATCACAGCTCACTGTATTTTCAAACTCCTGGGCTCCAGGGATCCTTCCTCCTCAGCCTTCTGAGTAGCTGGGACTATAGGCATGTGCCACCACACACAGCTAATTAAAATTTTTTGTGTGTGTAGAGACAGGGTCTTGCTATGTTGCCCAGAGTTGCTAGTGTGGAACTCCTGGCCTCAAGCAATCCTCCACCTCAGTCTCTCAAAGTGCTGGTTTTACAGGTGTGAGCCACTGCACCAGGCCCTTTCATTTTTTATTAATTATTTTTTTCTTTATATCATTGGCCATGGCTGACAGCAATAGGTTAAAAGTTAGCAATGATAGATGGGAACTACGGTCTTGTTTCTGATCTTAAAGAGAATAAATCTAAAGTTTCTTCATTGTTCTAATACTTATTATAGTTTTTAAAAAATGTAACCTTTAACAAGTTAAAGAATTATCTTTCTGTTTCTCGTTTGCTAAAAAGTTTCCTCCTTCCTTCCTTCCTTTTTAGGGAATACAGAAAAATTAATATCTGTCCTTTATTGTCCACTTATGCTCCAGGAACTATGTTGTACATTTTACAGCATTATTCCTTTTTATTCTCAGAGCCACCCCAAACAAGTGAATACTACTACTAATCCTATTTTACTCATGAGGGAACAGAGCCTCAAAGGGGTTAAATTTTAAACATTATCCAAAGAATGATGGGAAGCTGGTACTCAAACCTTGGTCAGGCTGACTTCAAAGGCAGAATCTTAATGAAATGCAAGCATCGAAGTGTTACTAAGTACCTTTTGTATAAAGCCTTAAATATTTGCAGTTACCTCTTTAGGTCTTCATTGGCTTCTTTCTACTGGCTCTGAGTATCCTTAAATTTGCTGCAGCATCCTGTCAGGGGTCACCATGGACTTCTGGTTCATTTAACCAGCTTTGTTTCACCTGCACACTGAGCTCCCCTTTCAACCTCTGGTCTTCTCATCATTGAAAAAACTCTAACTACCTGCACATTGACTAGAGAGATGGCATTAAATCGCATTCCCTTCTAAATTTTCTCACACTGGGCAGGATCAAACAATGTTTCATGGTTAAAACCAAAGGAAATTAAGAAGTCAGGATTTTTTATTTCTTTGCTTAAAATCTCTTTATATTTTAATATATTTAAAACTTTTTATTTTGGAATAATTTTATATTGATAGAAAGTTGGAAAAAATGTACCGGGAGGTCCTGTGTACTCTTCACCCAGTTTACCTCATGGTAACATCCCATATAATGATACTATCAAACTAGAAAACTGATTTTGGTGCAATCTACAGAGATTATTTGAATTTAACCAGTTTTCTGTGTTCTCATGGACACACACGTATGCATGTGTGTGTTAGCCTATGCAGTTTGATCACATGTGTAGATTCAGACTACCAGTTTAGATACAAAACTGTTTCTAGGGTCCCCCTCATGGGACTCCTTCATAGTCACATCCACTCCTCTACCCCATCTCTAAATCCTAGCAACCACTAATCTGTTCTCCATTTCTAATTTTGTTGTCTCAGTGTTATTTAAATGGAATCATACTGTATGTGATCTTCTGGATTGACTTTTTTCATTTAGAATAATTCCCTGAAGATTCATCCAGGCTGCTCTACAAGTTAATTATTCATTCCTTTTTATTGTTGAGTGTCTCCCATGGTATGGATGGATGTACCAGATTTTAATCATTCACCTGATAAAGGCCATCTGGATTGTTCCTAGTTTTGAGCTATTATGAACAAAACTGCTATAAAAATTAGTGCACAAGTTTTTGTGTGAAAATAAGCTTTCATTTCTTTGGGAAATTAACTGAGGTGAATTGGGTTTCTTTCTTTCTCTTTCTCTTTCTCTTTCTTTTCTTTTTCTTGTATTTGGGTCTTGCACTGTCACCCAGGCTGGAGTGCAGTGGTGCAACCACAGCTCATTGCAGCCTCCAACTCCCAGGCTCAAGCAGTCCTGCTCCCTCAGCCTCTTGAGTCTTAGGGATTACAGGTGTCAGCCACCATTCTTGGCACTGGGTTTCTTTTTGATTATACGTAATATTGAAAATCAGCAAATTTTTTGATAGTCTTGAAAGAAACATATAATTTCCTCCTTTATTAATGTGAATAAATTATATTGATACATTTTTTGTTTTTAAACTGGACTAAAAAGGTAGGTTGCATCCATACTGAGTCATTGAATAGGGAATTCTTGCTTACTTTACAATCAATGTGGAGAGAGAAAAGATTTATGAGGAAAGTAATATTTTATATAGATTGATCTGGCCGTAGGTTTTAGGATGACTGAAGTAGGAAAAGAGAAGAGATAGATGATGGGGCCAGGTGAGCAAAGACACAATCACTTCATAGCGGAAGAATGAGGGTCAGGAAGACTAGGAGATTCTTATTCTGATCTCATTTCTATCACTAAACTTGTTATATATGCCACCTTCATCAGGTCATTTAACTTTTGTTTGTTTGTTTGTTTTTGAGACAGAGTCTCACTCTATTGCCCAGGCTGGAGTGCAGTGGTGCCATCTCAGGGCACAGCAACCTCCACCTCCCAGGTTCAAGCGATTCTCCTGTCTCAGCCTCCTGAGTAGCTGGGATTACAGGCGCCCACCACCATGCCCAGCTAATTTTTGTATTTTTAGTAGAGATGGGGTTTCACCATGTTGCCCAGGCTGGTCTTGAACTCCTAACCTCAAGTGATCTGCCCGCCTCAGCCTCCCAAAGTGCAGAGATTACCAGCCTCAGCCACTGCGCCTGGCCCATTTAACTTTTCTTGACTTCGGTTACCTCATGTGTAAAATGAGTGATTTGGCCTGAGTCCGTAAAATCCATGATTGCTTTCAAATCCACAATTCTATAACTCCAAACTACGAGGGAACAGTCAGGAGTTTTTCCACTGGGAAAAGAAAACAGAAGATGGATCTGGTAAGCATCTTGAAGGTAAGAATCTACTTGGCTCAGTCAGTGATTGAAGGTAGAGCCCAAGATGAACTTTCAAAAAGACTTCTAAACTTCAATGCTGGGTGACAGAGAAAGGGCAACACTATCAGTTCAACAAAAATGAACTCAGCAAGATAATGTCATTTTGGTTGAAGGACTTTTTAAAGTTTAATTTTGGATGTGTTTTGTCTGCACTCAAGGTAGTTGTGTTATACAACTCCTGGAGGCAGTATTTATATGGTGTTCTATGTAAATGGCTCCCCTTCCTCTGGGAAGTATATAGTACACTGCCTGCACAGCTGTAAACAACAGTCTTCACTGTGGACATCCAGGTGGAAATGTCCAAAAGATAGTTGGATATGAGTCTGGTATTTGGAAAGGAGTATACGTGGGAAATGTTGACTTGGAGTTAAGGAGTTAGTGGTGGAGAATATATAGAGACTGTACATTGAGAAAAAGTACATGCTGTGACTAGAACCAAGCCTTTAGCTGTAATCAAATGTATGATTTAGTTGGATTATTTCAATAAACCTATAAGTGTTGATTTTATAATAGTTTATTTTGTCTCATTCTGTACATAATGTTGTATAAAAATCATGTATTGCCTAATTACAGATTCTTCATGCCTGTAAAAATGAGATGATTCTAAAATTAGCAAGAAGTTATATATCTATGGGCCAAGCATTTGGTTGAAAAGTGATAAAATAAATTTATTGCTCAACAGATGCATCCAAAAGTTTTACTTTATAAAAAGAGATTAGGTTATAAAAATGGGCAAAGATTCAGAGTTTCTTTTCTTCAGATAAGATGAAGAACTCCTCCTAAATTGTATTTATTCTTGAGTATTCACTCTGCACATTGCTGTCATGAATCTTTCTGGTTGATGGTTAGTCTGTGTTTGCAAGTTTTATCTCTAGGGAGGATGCCGGTCTGAGGCTGAGTTATAAGATATAAAAATGAAACCTACTAAAGAGAGGACCACCTGTGTTACTTTTGAGTCAATCCAACGGATGTTCTTGCTAGGAGATACATGGTGTCACTAAATAACTAAAAAAAATTGAACAAAGCAGATATATCTGAACCTATATTTTCTAATGAGTATCAACCTTCAAAGTCAAAGTGTAATCCTTTTGGGAGATTTGTTTACCATTGCTAGAGACTGAATGTTGGTGATCCCCAAAATTCATATGTTGAGATCCTAACCTCCAATGGGATGATATTAGGAAGTGTGGTCTTTGGTAGGTGATTGGGTCATGAGGGCAGAGCTTTCATGAATGGGATTAATGCCCTTACAAAAGAGACTCCAGAGAGCTCATTTGCCTCTCCCACCATGTGAAGACACAATGAGGCACCCTCTCTGAACTAGGAAGCAGGACTTCATCAGGCACTGAATCTGCTGGTCCCTTGATCTTGGTCTTGGACTTATCATCTAGAACTGTAAGAAATAAATTTTGGTTGTTTTAAGCTGCCCAGTCTATGGTATTCACCTATAAAAGCCCAAACAGAGCAAGATACCCATCTACTCATTAATTCATGAAATCTTTAGCTGCTGAGCTGATATATGAACTATGCAAGAAAATAAATATGTTACATTATAAACACAACTTACTTCTGCCCAAACTTTATTATCCAGTTTAATCACATTTAAATCAATAGAATGACTTTTTGCTGGTTTCCAAAAAGCATTCCTCCCTCAAAGAATTAAAATTTACCACCATCACACAAAGACATAAGAATAATACAATGGACTTTGGGGATTCGTGGGAAAAGGCGGGAGGGGTGTGAGGGATAAAGGACTACACATTGCGTACAGTGTACACTGCTCTGGTGATGGGTGCACCAAAATCTCAGAAATCGCCACCAAAGAACTTACTCATGTAACCAAAACCACTTGTTCCCCAAAAACCTATTGAAATAAAAACAATCATGTTTAATGGTAATGTAGCTATCCTAGGAAAAGACCAACCCGTTTTTAATCACTCTTTATCATTGGCCCATCACAGATGACAGCTTTCTATCTTATGGAATCATTTGCACAAAGTATACATAAGGATGTATATTTGCAGCATTTCTTATAACAGTAAAAAAATAAAATGATACAGTCATCTAGTTAATGCCACTGAATCGTACACCTTAATGGTTAAATGACAAATTTTGTTATACATGTTTTGCCTTATTTTTAAAAAATAATAGTAAAGAAACTAGTGAATTGTATACTTTAAATGAATTCATTGTATGGTATGTGAATTATGTCTCAATAAAGATATTTTTAATCCCCCCAAAAAATAAAATTTATCACCATTGAGAAGATTCAAAACAATTATTCTTAGACCACAAAGACATTCTTGAAGTTCTAAAAATTTTTGAAGCAATATGAGTATAATAGAGTCAGGCAAGATGACTCCTTTGAAAGATTGTTATGTTTATACATAAATTTAGTCACATTATTTTGTCATAATGATTGTATGGATTGGGAGGAAGAACATGTAATTTGTATCAGGCAGACCCGACTTCAATTATTAATTTTACCTCTTAAACAAATGTATGACCATCTGTATGTATGTGTCATCACTAAGACTGTTTCATTATCTAGTAAATTAGAGATGGTAATAATACTTACATCATAGATGCTTTGTGGGAATCAAATCAATGAAAAGCAATTAGCATAGTGTTAAATATGCATCATTTGGATACCAGATTATTGTGAGGCGATTCTGTCAGTGAGTCAGTCTGTTCCTGAAGACTTCTCACTGATGCCAAGGACAGCTTCTTTTATGAAAGATAGAAGTCCTGGAAAAGTGAAAATTATCATATGGTAGCTCATGCTTCATGAATGGTTCTTGGGAATGATGAAGACTAAGGGCCATCCACACAACTAGATAAGAATCAATCTCTACTTATTCAGCCAGTGAAGAAACTTGATCTTATTCTTTATTTAATTCCAAAATGTATTAAAGAAATATTTATATTGCTAATGAAGACAGGTGCTGTCTAAACCTTGTTAACTGAATTCTCATTTAAGGAGGCCCTTGATTAGGATTCTGGTTAACCTTCTAAGTCAGTAAGTTCCTCCTGCCTTCTTTACAATGATAAATAGCCCATTAAGTGTTCCTTCTGGTGGCAATGGCTTTCCTCATTTATAGTGTCTTACACATTCAAAGAGCTGACACCTCATCTTGTATATTAATTTGATACTAATTATGTAGTCTGTCTAAGCTTTCCTTTCCATGGCTTCTTCCCCAAGTTGTCTTCTTCCTGAGGGCCAGTTAAGGACTCAATTGCTGAGCAGACCTGCTAGACCTCACTTCAAAAGGTTTGTTAATCTCCTTGGAATCACCCCTTTGAGCTCACTCCTCTCACCTTTCATATTCAGATTGGACTGCATTAGTCTTCTGCATTGCTTTGTAAGGAAAAGAGAGAAAGTTGGGAGTGGGTGGAGAAAGAAAGAAACAGGGTGGGGAGGAAAGGAGGAGGAGGTGAAAGAAGGAGATTACATAAAGATGGAAAAATAAGAGTTGTATATAAGAAGAAACCTTCACTGCCAGAAGTTAAACTGAATGGTTTATAACCTCTTAGAGGTCAAGGACCTTCTTTAAGATTCTGTGAAAGCTATAGCTCGTCTACCCAGAAATATGCTCTTATGCACATACATAGGAAATTTCACATCCCATTTCAGAGAGTATACATATCTCATAAAGTGCATCCATAAGCTCCAGGTCAGTAGTCTACAACAATGACCTCCCATCACGAAATTCAATCACACCATTTGCAATTTATGTGACACTGATTTGAGAATCATTTTGTGAAAATATCTGACTTATCTTACAGTTGGTTGATTTCCTAGTATTCTGCATGAGACCCTCCTCTGTCCCCATATTCTTTGGGCTTACCCATTTCCCAGGCTTCCACTGCCCTCTCTATGAGTAGTTAACCATTTTTTTTCTCTCTTTAGGAAACTCATGAAAGTTACAAAACCTCTATCCACAAACACACACATATACGTTTATAGTCTCAGTTTGGCACTCAACCTTCTAAGCACTCATGTGCCACCCAAAGTTCATCCACGGATGCAAGATTTGGAACTACTGGATTAGAAGTAACTAAATGTTTATTTATTAAGTGGATTCAAGCATGTGGCATTTTTACTTGGGTCCTAAATCTGTTCCAGTGGTTAGTAGAAAAAAGGTGTTTGTTTGTTTGTTTGTTTTTAAGAACTATGTAATCCAGTCTCAGATCTTCCTGGCTTTGAACTTCACTATGGAAATCTTGATTAAATCTGCAATGTTATAAACATCTGTGGCTCACATGGAGCTCTGAAGAACCCAGTATAGTCCCCTAGACTCTTCAGGGCACTATGAGTGAGCAGTTAGGTACAGGCTTTGGTCCATTGTGCTCAATTGAGAACTAAGTCAATGTGTCTTATTACTATGCTAAATCATAATGGAAAACCAGTCTCTTTCCATTAAAAATAGTCTTTTCTGGGTTAACTGAGTTCCTTTGGATACTTCTCAGTGTTTTAGAATTTCAACTCGCCACACCTACCTCCTTCCTCTCTAAGACAGAGAAGAGGCAATGAGTTGACATGGACATCTTTGTGTGGGTCCTTATTGGCCTCTACAGTAATTTCCTCAGCAATGCCCTCCTCAATCATTGGGAACTATTCTGGCATTCGATGATGAAGTCCAGGACTTGTGAAATACAAGGTCTATGCTCTCAGCTCATCTAGGCCCAGAGTTATTCACCATTCTGCTGACTTAGACTCACCTCTTCCCTTGTCTGCCTTTCAGGCCCTCTGAATCTCAACCACATCCTCCATGCAGCCCCAGAGTTAGATTGTCCACCTGCGGCCCTTATAGTAGCGTCAACTTGCTCCTCATGGCAGTGGCCCCATGAGAGACCTGCCGGCTGTAAACATCCAGCTATTTTCTATATCCTCCACTGGGAGCATGTGAAAATATCTGGATACAATTATGCCAGGTAAAAGCTGAGGGAGACTTGGCCCTCTCTCTGCCTAGATCTGCCTTGCATCCATTTTTCTTCTGTTATGATTATCCCTTGTTAGTGAGTGGGCACTCAGAAAGGTGCTTGTTTTAGTCTATTTTCTGTTACTCAGAGTGATTTATAAAGAAAGAACATCTATTTCTCACAGTTCTGGAGGCTGAGAAGTCCAAGAGCATGGCACCAACATCTGATGAGGGAGCTCACATGGCAGAAGGACAGAAGGCTGAAGCAAACATATGAGACAGAGAGAAGAAATCAGGCAAAACTCACTTTCATTACAAATTCAGTCTTGCGATAACTAACCCACTTCTGCAATAAGGGCATGAATCCTTTCATGATGGATCTGCCATCACCTAATCATCTCTTAAAGGCACCACATCAATTAAAAGTCAACATGGGTTTGGGAGCAGACAAACATTTAAACCACAACAGTGGTGTCCCAGAGTTCCAAAGACCAAATTTGGAATAATTCCACTTTGTTTTTTATTTTTCCCCTAAACCTGTTGGAAAATGTCCCCAGATTCCACACTTATGATAATGGGGTGCGTGGTGGGGCGGGGGGGAGGGGGCGGCACATTTATCTATGGACTCTTCCGCTTCCTTCGTGGCCTCTTACCCTTTCTTTTTCTCTCTGTCTCTCACTTCTCAGAATGCTGCAGTTTTGTTTCTGGATAGTGTACCCTTCACTTACATCATCTCTTGATCTCCCAAACTAGTAAAGCTCTAGAATGCCAACTGGCCAGGCTCCAGGCTTGCCTTCAATCTCTCTCTCTCTTTCTCTCTTTCTCTGTCTCTCTCTCTCTCTCTCTCCTACAGCTTCACTGCAGTGAAACTTACATACCATAAAATTCACCCGTTTTAAATGTACAATTCAACAGCTTTTTAGTAAATTTAGAGTTGTATAACTATCACCATACTTTTGGTTTTTAAACATTTTCATTATCCCAATAAGATCATTCATGCCCATGTACAGTTAATCCACTTTCCTACCTCCAGACCCAGGCAACCACTCATCTATTTTCTGTCTCTATGTATTTGCCTATTGTGGTCATTTCATATCAATGGAGTCATACAATATATGTTGCTTTGTATCTGGCTGATTTTACTTAGCATACTGTTTTTGAGGTTCATCTACATTATAGCAATGTATCAGTATTTCATTCCTTTTTAACACTGAATAATATTTCATCATATGACTATACCACATTTCATTTATCCATTCATTTGCTGATGAATGTTTCATTGCTTCCGTCTTTTGGCTATTGTGAGTAGTGTTGCTTTGAACATTCATGTAAAAGTTTTTGTTTGGATACCTGTTTTTAATCCTTTTGGGTGTATACCTAGGAATGGAATTGCAGGGTCATATGGTAATTCTATGTTTAACTTTTTGAGGAACTGCCAAACTGTTTTTCATAGTGGCTACATCATTTTACATTTCTACCAATGGAGTATGAGGATTCCAATTTCTGCTCATTCTTATTAACACTGTTTCTTTTTGATTATAGCCATCATGGTGGGTGTGACAGGCTTGGCTCTTGCTATATAAAAGGAATTTAGAAGTCTCTGACTCCAAGACTGCTGTTTTCCTGAGAAGTCCTCGGGGAATTAAACACCTAATTTGATAATAAAATCCCAGTTAGGACTACTTGTTTTCTATATGGTGTTAACCATTCCTTGAAGCACTGAAACCCACTAATTTACTGGCAGTGGTAATGGAGGGTGTCCTAAGGCAAAATGATTTAAGAAGAATGAAAATGGTTGAATGTTTATGCCTGTAATCCCAGCACTTTGGGAGGCCGAGGCGGCGGATCACGAGGTCAGGAGATCAAGACCATCCTGGCTAACATGGTGAAACTCCATCTCTACTAAAAACACAAAAAATTAGCCAGGCGTTGTGGTGGGCGCCTGTAGTCCCAACTACTCTGGAGGCTGAGGCCGGAGAATGGCGTGAACCTGGGAGGTGGAGCTTGCAGCGAGCCAAGATTGCACCACTGCACTCCAGCCTGGGCGACGAGGGAGACTCCACCTCAAAAAAAAAAAAAAAAAAAAAAAAATTCGTGATATATTTGCTCTTGGATATGGATTGGAGAGAGGAAAGCTCAAAATTGAATATGACTCATAAAGCAATATGGGAACACGAATGGGAAAAGATATCAAAGGTTATTTGGCCAAATAGTGATTGTGGGAGTTGATGCCAACTGCATTAAGGAAAAAAGATGACCATCTGAAGGCAGCAAAAATATGCCCAATTAGAATTGGCCTAGAAGAACACTAAAATGAAGGTCATTTAACAAAGACCTCTGGAAAAAAAAATGACAAAAAAGTTAAGTCAGCAGAATTGCTAGGAAGTAAGCACTGGAGCAAAGGGTGCTGTGTAATTAAACGAGAAGAGACAGACTTTTCTGATCCTGGTCAGATAGTAGCTAAGATCAGTTTCTCAAAAGATAGAATATTTGTCCCAGATATAGGAAGGGTAAGTAAAGTCTTATTAGAACAGAGGGAAATTTAAATTAAGACCACAGAAAAGATCAGGGAAAATGAAGCCTTGCTGCTGTCTAAGATAGTGATTTGACCTATTATGGAGGCCAAAACTCCCAAGTTCTCAAGAGACACACCTTCAAAAGGTGGTCCCAAGGCTTAGGTCTAAGCCACCACATTTTTGAGGAAGCAACTTATCTAGGGAGACCAGCAGCACAGTATATAGTAAGCTTCTGACTCAGGCACAGTTTTAAATCCTGGCTCTACCATTTACTAGCTATATTACCTTAGGCATTGCATTCATTCTTCCTGAGCCTCAGCAACCTCATTTGCGAAATGTATATAATAATATTTACCCCACAGGGTTGTTGAGTGATCAAATTATGTAGCATCTATAAAGCTTGCAGCACATGGCAGGCACTCAGTATATGATATCTCTTATTACTATTATTGGGTGTAACAACAATGCTTTTAAAAGGGAGATGAGAGATGTTAGTAACTGGATACCACTGGCATTACTGAATTTGGATTTTATATAGTTAACAGCTAATTTATACTCAATACAGACAAGACTAGCAGTGGGCTTCATCTAGAAGATAACTAGCAGGACTTGGGCTTGAGATATCGCAGAAAACGTTCATGGAAGGCAGGAGAAAGAATATTCATTATGGGTGAATGTTAAAAGGCTGTTTGATCTTCAGCAAATCATGATTTTCTCTTCCAGCCATGGTTGTGTTACCAGAAAAAAGGGGCCTCAATTCAGACCCCAAGGGAGGGTTCTTGGATCTCACGCAGGAAGGAATTCAAGGCAAGTCACAGAGTACAGTGAGAAGAGATAGCTTATTGAAAGTGACTCCATTACAGAGTAGAGTGTCCTCAGAAAGCAAACAGAATACGCCATCTTTAAGTTTTTCTTGTATAGGGGTCCTTGTCTATGCAAAGGCTAAATTAAGCTGTGCCTATGTGCGAGTGAGTAGACAGGATGACAAAATTTATTATTCTGTTGATTTAAAGAAAACCATCCTTGACATTTTACTGTGTATGTACATCAAAGCATCTTGAAAACATATTGTTGTGGGTATTGGGACTCCTGAACTTTCTGTTGTTGTAGGAGTTTGTCCTTGCAGGCCTTACCAAGCTTTTTTATTTAGCTGTAAACATCTTAGGACCATGGGTGATGACTAGCAAGGAATGTGCCTTGTTAGTCTCAAGATGGAGTCTTTTGGTTATTTTATTTATTTATTTATTTATTTTGAGACAGAGTCTCACTGTGTCACCCAGGCTGGAGTACAGTAGTGCAATCTTGGCTCACTGCAACCTCTGCCTCCTGGGTTCAAGCAATTCTCCTGCCTCAGCCTCCCGAGTAGCTGGGATTACAGGCACCCGCCAACATGCTTGGCTAATTTTTGTATTTTTAGTAGAGATGGGGTTTTACCATGTTGGCCAGGCTGGTCTTGAACTCCTGACCTCAAGTGATCCGCCCACCTCGGCCTCCCAAAGTGCTGGGATTTACAGGCGTGAGCCACCATGCCCAGCCAGAGTTGGTTTTAAAATGATGTCACTCTGGCTTTCCTAGGCTCCTGTTTCCCTAACAGTGGGTATATAAAAGTTATCCTGCAATTGCTTGTGGACACTGCAAAGTGCCCACAAGCAAAGGTGTGGAGCAAGGTGCCATATAGGACACTCCTTGCTGTCTCTAACACATCCTAAGCCTGTTTCTACCTCAGGACTTGTTCACCTCTTATTCTCTCCACCTGGAACTCTCTTCCCTAAGATAACACATGAATTGCTCCCTCACTTCCTTCAGGCCTTTCCTCAAATGTCGCCATCTCAGTGATGTTTTCCCTGACCACCTTATTTAAGGGAACCCCTAGTACACCATACTTCCCTTTCTTGCTTATTTCCTCCATATCACTTTTGTTCGTCTAACATACTAATGTCAGCTCCACCAGGGCAGGATTTTTCTCTTTATGTCCACTCCTGTATCCTCACTGCTCAAAACAGTGCCTGGCATAGTGTGGTGCTCAAAAAATATTTCTTGAAAGAATAAATGATTTTATTCCATTTCAATGCTGTCACATGCCCAGGATCAATGGTTTTAAAATTAGAACAAAGGGGATGGGAAAAACAAATGAATGTGAAAAGAGGGGTGAGGCAAAACCTACCACAGAGCTCCTTCCTTGATATGTTGCCTGCAGACCCCCTGATAAGGTTTATAGATCAGTGGAAACATAAAAAAGGAACAGCTGATTTCCAGTCACAAGAGGCTGATAGAGGAAGTCTGGTCCACCTTTTGAGGTGACGTCTCCTTCGGTTTACTCTCAAAGTAAAAGTAGCAGATCGGCAGCCGAAAGGATACAAATGCACTAGAGATGCATTTGTAAAAACACTAGGGATGACTAAACCACTGATCCTGAATGAAAGCAGTGTCAAAGTTGGGAGGTAAATAATTTGTAAAGACACTAGAGATGGCCAGGTGTGGTGGCTCATGCCTGTAATCCCAGCACTTTGGGAGGCTGAGGAGGGCGGATCACCTGAGGTCAGGAGTTCGAGACCAGCCTGGCCAACATGGTGAAACCCCGTCTATACTAAAAATACAAAAATTAGTAGGGGTGGTGGCAGGCGCCTGTAATCCCAGCTACTCGGGAGGCTGAGGCAGGAGGGTCGCTTGAACCCAGGAGGCAGAGGTTGCAGTGAGCCGAGATCGCGCCATTGCCCTCCAGCCTGGGGGACAAGAGCAAGACTTCATCTCAAAAAAAAAAAAAAAAAAAAAAAAAAGACACTAGGGATGACTTGACTGCTGACGGCCTCCCGTGTATCTCTCAGAGTCATGCCCTAAGTTCTGTAGACTTGGCATCCCACACAGAGGGAAACCTCTACCAGGTTTGAGAGTTAAGAAATTGGGTTCCTGTATTTTACACCCACCTCCTTGGCCCCTTATTCAGCATCCAGAGACAACTCGTTTTACTACAGAAGGCAATAATTTCCCTATTCAGGATGTCATGTCACCAAGGCTCACGTTCTGTGCTGGGGCCTTGAAATTCTTGCTGTGTCAGCCCAAGAGTAATCTCTGTTTTTCTGTGCCTGAACTACAGGACCTAGTTTCCATTTTGGTCCTCACTGAAGCCTATTCTGGTCAGGTCTGGCCATGCCCAACCACACCGGTTACAGGTGTTGTGTAATATCACATTGGCAGAGCATCAGAAGAAAGGCAGCATGGTCTCACAATATATGAAGAGTAGGCTTAAGAAGCAGGAGTCAAAATTGATGTAACAAAAGATAAGACTATCAACGTGGTGACCCAACTGAGAAGTGTCGCTATGTGAGATGAAAGGGTAAAAGAAGAGCCAGCAGAGTTATTGCCTCTTGTTTGCAGGAGATGATACTAAACAAAATTGATTCGTAGAAATATAGACATCATAAAATGAAAGGACCACCTGGATGTTTGGGGAGCGTGTCAATAAGAAATTATAGGACTAATCTCGAACGTCCTATTGCCAGTTTCCAGTCCATTGTGTGTCTTCATTTACAGCATTAGGCCTTCCAGTGGGGACCTTTGACATGGCCCTCAGGAATTAGTCAGAATGCAGGATGCCACAAGAGAAGGGAAGGCTGGATATGACCAATACAGAATCATTGTATACTTTTGAGTTTCAGTGCTTTAAGTTTAAGAAAGTGGGAGATAGTTAATGGGGTTAGCTTCCAGCCCACCCACCAGTCCCTGTAGCAACAAAAGCTCATTTAATGTCACACAAGAGCCTTCTCAGCCAATGTTATGAAAGAGAAAAAAACAAAAACAGCAAGCCAATGCACATAAAGAGAGTTTACAAGGGTCTTATTAAAATAGAGTGAAGGTATGAGCGTAAAGAACCAAAAAAAAAAAAAAAAAAAAATCACAATTTAAGTGATGAAAAATGGTGGGCACCTGAATAGGTGACTCACATCTTAGAGATGTGGTAGATTAAGTAGTGAAAGGATAATGGAAGAGTACTGGAGGGTACTGACTTAGCAAGGAATTTATACACACTGCCTATGGGCTTATTATTGAGTTTGTTTCTGGGGAATTTACAAATATAAGTCTGTATAATAAAGGAAAAGACGACCTTTTCTATAGTCATAGTTTTAAGCAGTGAACCAGGAACCAGCGACATGGTTTTAAACCACTGATCCCGATGAAAGCAATGTCAAAATTGGGAGGTAAATCTGGTTAGGTTAAGATTATTTTTCGTTTTCTCTCTATTTTCTGATGAGTTTGTGGTGCTGAAAGGGACATGGCAGGCAATGGGAGCAGGAGGGCTGGCTTTCTTAGACACCCTGTCCCTGGGATTAATTTCATATGCAAAAAAAAATTTCCAAATCAAATAGTTACGTGGAATGTACTGAAATGCAGAGAAAATTATTAATCAGCAATAAAAAATAATGAAAGTAATTTTTAGAAACAACATTGTTTTCAACAACAGTATGGTGTGAGGAAAGAACATTGCCTGGGAATCCAAGCCAGTTCTATTCTGAGGTCTGTCACTGCCATGCACAGCAGAGGACTGACATACAATGCTCCTCCTGAGCCCAAAAGGCCATGACAAGATCAAAATAAAGGAAAACCTGTATTCCCACAGAATCCAGAGATGGGAGCCATCCAAATGACAAAGACTTTGCATGATTCCAGCGCAAATATCCTAATTGTTGCCTAGAGATATTATGAGTGAAGTATCCCTATTCCCACTATATTAGGAATCTTACACTATTGATTATCCCCTCTTCCCCGAATCTTCAATTTTCCCTGGTTTTCTGGCTCATTTGCTTGCCATTTAAAGAGACTCTAGTTTCTTTCATCTTAATAAATGCTGACAAGATCCCAAATGCCTCTTCCATATCACTGCAATGTTCAGCATGAAAGAAAGATGGTATAGAAATAAGAAAAATCTAAGATAAATGAGGTTAAGTAAAAACCTTGTAGTACTAAATCTGAATGTGCAAATAAAGTTCCTGTTATCCAAACTGAAGAACTGAAGAAAGGAAAGACTTCCTGTTCCTTCATTATAGTTCCAAGCTCCAAGCAGTGACCAAAGAACCACTGGTATGGTGTTTTATATATATATATATATATATATATATATATATATATATATATATATATAACTCTGTGTCTGTGTATATATATATATATAGTCATGCTCTGTCACCCAGACTGGAGTCCAGTGGTGCAATTGTGGCCCACTGAAGCCTTTACTTCCTAGACTTAAGCAAGCCTCCTACCTCAGCCTCCTGAGTAGCGGGGACTATAAGCATGTGCCACCATGCTTGGCTAATTTTTCTTTTTCTTTCTTTCTTTCTTTTTTTTTTTTTTGTAGAGATGGAGTTTCACAATGTAGCCCGGGCTAATCTTGAACTCCTGGGCTCAAGAGATCCACCTACCTCAGCCTCCGGAGCTGGGACTACAGGTATGAGCCACTGTACCTGGCCGGTATGGTTTTAAGCCAGTGAAAGTAGCATCTATGTTGGAAGGTGGAGCTGGTTAGATTTGCACTATTCTTAGTTTCCTCTGTATTTTCCTATGTTTCTTCTGTGGTTCAAGGTACATTTTCTTTGCCTGTGATTAAGGATTGTGTGGTTCATGGGAATATAAAGTAATGAGACCTGTTTTCCCATAAGACAGATACATTCACTGAGGAGTTTATATGCTTTGCTCTGAGATAATATTTGTACAACAAAAAACCTGAAGTGGTTCCCAAAGTGTCAATATTTTAGTCTGTGCCAAATAAGATAGCTGAATAAACATAACTGAAGTAACCAAATACTGCCAATTTGATAGCAGCATATAGGCATGTCCTGATTGTGGAGAATAACAGGTATATTCTGTTATTTACTGTTATTAAATGTTAATAACTGCAAACCTAGTCTTTTACTTGGAACAAAAGTATGTGTCTATGTCTAGATATTTGAGTTTAGAATTATATCCCAGTTAGGTCTTTAATAATGATCACTCTAAATCCTTATGTCATGCTATCTCCATCCTTAAGTATAACTAAATCACAGGCATATTTTTCATAACTAACCACATTTGAAAATCTTGATGCAGAGCAGATAAAATATATTCCTCTTGACAAAATATCAGGTACAACATAGATCAGAAATATACATTCCCAGATTTTATCCCAGAAAATATGTGAACTCAAGATGGGGAGTTACCACTTCAGTTTTTTTTTTCTAATTGTCTTTGCAAGATTGTATGATGTATTGATGAAAAGTTGAAATATAGTGTTATCTACATTATAGTGTATAGTTTCCTCTTTAAGAAGTAGTTTATACATTGGCAACTGGGGATAGCTATCTATCATAAGCTAGAGTTCAGTATGTATGAAAGAGAATTAGAAAAAAATACTAAACTTATGTGACTGAATCACTTCCACAAAAATTTGGAACAGCCTTGATTAGACAAGAATGAACCAAAACTATAAAAAATGAACTCAGAGACTCAAAAGTTGAGATTTGTAAAGGTCAAAACTAAATAATTATTATTGTGTCTTGATGTGGTCGCTAAGAATTTTATTGTGTATAATTTTTACTTCAGTGTTGAACAGCTATTGTGATAGGAAGAATTTCAGTTCTCAACACTTTTGCTTCATCAAGGATGGAATAAAACAAAGAGTTTGTGCTATCTTGGTTTTTGGTTATAATAAAAGCTATTCAAACAGTTTTTATGTGTTTATTATTTTCCATCTATTTTTCTGCATGCTCCTTTGTTCATATGATACTGCCTCAGTCAGACTCGGTGAAATTGGTGAGACTGGCCAGGTCAATAAGGCCTAGAACTGGACCAAACACAGGGGGATGATTCAGGAAGGTAGAGAGGAACATCAGAAAGATGAGGTAGTAAATTACAGGGACTCAGCCACAGGCATTAAGGTTAACATACAACACTCCCGTCTCTAGGACTCTGATTTTGGACGAGTCATGGCGAGACTCTAGTTCTGTAGAAACTGAATGTCAAGCAGAAACTCGTACATAAAAGAAAGAATATCTGTGGGAACTGGAGTGCAATTCAAGTGGATTTATTAATAGCAACCAGATCAGAGAGTTATTACCAGAACAAAGTGCAGAAATAGCGCAGGGCCATCAAACAGGTTGACTTTTATAGGGAATGGATGATAGGTAGAGTTTCTTATGTTCTCACTGTCTGCGACCTGATTTTTACCAGAACTTGGAGCAAGGCTAATCCTACCAATAGGATTATGTGGCCCTGATTATAGTGTTGGAGGCTTGCTAGGCAGAATTAGGCAGATCATTGTTCACTAAATAAATTATCGTTTGTTTAAGTTTAGTACAGGAGTTGCAAACTATGACCTACTGCTTGTTTTTGTATGGCCCATGAGCTAAGAATGATTTGTACACGTTTAGGTTGCTAAAAAAGATGAATAATATTTCGTGACATGTGAAAATTTTATGAAATTCAAATTTCAAGGTCCATAAATAAAGACTTATTGGAACACAGCCATGCTTATCTGTTTTCATATTGAATATGGCTACTTTCATGCTACAATGGCAGAGGTGAGTACTTGTGACCAACACCCTATGGTCTGGAGATCCTTAAATATTTACTGTCCAGACCTGTACAGAAAAAGTTTGCTGAACTTGGTTTAGTGTATAAAGTCCGTGGATATACAGAAATTTCATAGTACAATATTTAGGGCCTGATCATGTTTAATTCTTTAAGAAGTTGCATACAACTCAGGGTAGAAATAAAAACCATAGCAATTGATGAGTATGATGTTTTGTGACTATTTAAGAATTGACAAAGAGAAGAATTAAGTGAAACAAAGTATATGAGGTAGCCTTTCCTAGCCCTGCTCTGACAGAGGCTAGGACTATTCTGCCTCCTACACTGAGTGAGCCAAATCCTGCCTACAACCAGCAGGACACTAGGCATTCCCTCCTGACGGCAGGCATGATGAAATAGACATGATCCCCCAGGCACCTTTATGTCTGTTGTGTGTTCACTGAACTGCATCCTCTTCTCTGACCACCCATCCCCCTCTAGTGTTGGATTACCCTCTGTGATTGACTTTTTGCCTTAGTTTTCTGATTAGGGTTATAATTCCCACTTTCAGGCTAGAACTAATCCTCAGTTCCAGCCTAATTGCCTAGGACCCTGATTCTCTAAAAAATCCTTCCTACTCCCATTGCCCCTAGGAGCTGGATCCTGTTTTGCATAGCTTCCTCTTTTAGCTGGCATCTTGCTGTAATCCAAATAGACCATCTGGGATCAGTTCTTGCCAGCAAATGTTTGGCTCTACTGCTTTCCCTTACCCAACTCCAGGACTTGATCATCCTTTGAATAAAGCCCGTTTGTCTCATCCTTTGAACTTTGATTTGACACGCCAAACACAATCTCTTTAAAAAAAAATGTTGTGACAAGGTCTTGATCTGTCACCCAGGCTGGAGTGCAGTGGCATGATTTCAGCTCACTGCAGCCTCAACCTCCTGGGCTCAGGCAATCCTCCCACCTCAGCCTCCCAAGTATCTGGGAGTACAGTCATGCAGCACAACGCCTAGCCAATTTTTAAATTTTTTATAGAGGCGGGATCTCGCTATATTGTACTGGCTTGTCTTGAACTCCTGGCCTTAAACAATCCTCCTGCCTTAGCCTCCCAAAGTGTTGGGATGACAGGTGTAAGCCACTGCACCTGGCCCCAAACACAATCCTTGAAGGTACATTCCTACAACCAAGTTAGTCCATGAAATTTCAATCCAGCCTTTTCCAAGATTCTGTCCTACTCCTTTCCTCTTCTTCCTTCTGCTGAGGTCCCAGAATGCATCATGGTCTAGTATACATTTATTATAGTAGCCAACAGATCATAGACAATTAGAGCTGGAAGGAATCTTACAAGTTATAGTTGAGAAGACCAATTTAGAGGTCCACAAAGGGGAATATACATATCAGTTCACTTTAACAAACAAGGAATAAGTAGACCCACATCCTCCAAGAAGTGCCTTGGAAATAAAAGTTAAATGTAGTTAACTGCCTTCAATGAGTCAATTTTCAATTTATTTATTTTTGACTCATCATGAAAAAAAGCCAGAGAAACAAAAGTGGGGAGAAATCAAAATGACTGTAATAAGTCTGTCCAAAAAAGGAAAAGGAGAAAAAGAAGGAAGAAACCCATAATTTGAGGCCATATGCAAATAGAATTAGTTTTGCCAAGATGTCTCATTGTCTACCACTCCAATTCCCCTTTCCATTTCTGACAGTTGTCTCTTGGATTCTGTGTGACTACTTTAATGCCTAAATCTTTACAAGGAGAATCTCCAAATAAAATCTCAAATTATAACTTGCTTGGTTACATTTGATTTAATGATCTGAGCAACACAAGTACTGGCCAACCAGAAAGGAAACCAGCTTATCATCAATCCTGCCTCTATCTACAGAGGCAAAATGAAAGGAGCACTGAGGCATTTATGGCAATTTCGCAAGGGAATCAGGTAAATATCCCTTGCTATCATGGGAAAACAGTGGTGGAGTTAGGGTGGGAGTGGGGATTTGTATAGAGTCTTCCCTGGCTAATTACTCAGAATTATTTCCCTGTAGAGGCAGTGTCCGTCTCTTGCATGTGGCTGCTGAAGCGGATCACTGCATAGCAGGTCCAATCAGTTAAGCAATCTTAATGATCAATGCATTTTCCCTCTGCGTTCATTCTGCTGTGAACTAGATCGTGAAGATTGCTATATCAATTTAATCAATCATGCCTCAAGATTCAATGTAGCTACTGCATGTAGATTTTTAAAATGTTTGTTGCAACAACTCATGCCTCTCCCTGTCACTTATTAATATATTAAAAATTTAATAGCTCTTCACTGGCTAGTGCGGAATACATTTATAGTATCCAGCACGTAGTAAGCCTAATAAATATTTGTTGATAGCATTTAATGACTAACTGTACAAGTCATAATAGAATAATATAGACATTCATTTGGAAGTAGAGTATGCCTTAGATTAGGCCAGTGGTTCTTAACAGGAATGGTTTTGCTACCTGCTCCCAGGGGACATTTAGCAATGTCTGGAGACATTTTTGGTTCTCACAACTAAGAATGGCAGGGTTTC
Source organism: Pongo pygmaeus (assembly GCF_028885625.2). Lineage (NCBI taxonomy): Eukaryota > Metazoa > Chordata > Mammalia > Primates > Hominidae > Pongo > Pongo pygmaeus. The sequence continues at coordinate 119,610,076 of NC_072396.2, read as the reverse complement.
TGGCATTGATTGGGTAGAGGCCAGGGATGCTGCTATATATCCTAGAATGTACTGGACATCTGCTTTAAAAGAATTATCCTGTTCAAAATGTCAAGAGTCTGAGATTGAGAAATCCCAGATTAGGCAGATAATAGATATTGAGCAGTTTGGCTTTTTTAAAAGTAGATGAGGAGGAGTGAATAGGCAGAGCTCAGAGGAATTTAGGACAGTAAAACTACTTATGACAATACAATGGTAGGTACATGTCATTGTACATTTGCCAAAATCCACAGAATGCACAGTACCAAGAGTGAACGCAAATGTACACTGTGGGACTCTGGGTGGTCATGATGCCTCGATGTAGGTTCATTGATTATAATGAATGTACCACTCTGGTGCCAGATGTTGATAGTGGGGGAGGCTGCACATGTTGTGGTGGGCAGGAGGTATATGGGAACTTTGTACTTTCTGCTCACTTTCGCTGTGGACCTCAAACTGCTCTACAAATAAGCCCCTGCTAAAAAAAAAAAAAAAGGAGATGAAGGTTCCCTTACATCAACTGTTTAAGAGTCGGTCTGTAAGAAGCAACAACCTCTCCTCTTCAACTCTGTCATCTGCTAGGCAGCTGCGAAGCAGAAACCAAACCCTTGCCCAAGCAGTGTTTGCAGACCTGGAACCCATGGTTATTGATGAAGTTCGCTCTGGCACATACCATGAGCTCGTCCAACCTGAGCATACCATCACGGGCAAGGAAGATGCCAATAGTTATGCCCAAGGGCACTACACCATTGGCAAGGAGATCATTGACTTCATGTTGGGCCAAATTCATAAACTGGCCAACTTGTGCACAGGTCTTCGGGGCTTCTCGATTTTCACAGCTTTGGCAGGGGAACTGGTTCTGGGTTCACCTACCTGCTCATAGAATGTCTCTCTGTTGACTATGGTAAGAAATCCAAGCTGGAGTTCTCCATTTACCCAGCCCCTCAGGTTTCCACACCTGTACTACAGCCCTACAACTCCACTCTCACCTCCCACATCACCCTGGAACACTCTGATTATGCTAACATGATAGACAATGAGGCCATTTATGGCATCTGTTATAGAAACCTTGATATTAAGCGCCCAACCTACACTAACCTAAATAGGTTCATAGGTCAAATTGTGTCCTCTGTCACTGCTTCCCTGAGATTTGATGGAACCCTAAATATCGATCTGCCAGAACTCCAGACCAACCTGGTGTCCTACCCCTGCATCCACTTCTCTCTGGGCAACTATGCCCTCTGATGTGGTTTGGCTCTGTGTCCCCACCCAAATCTCATTTTGTAGCTACCATAATTCCCATGTGTTGTGGGAGAGACCCGGTGGAAGATGATTAAATCATGGGGGTGGGTCTCTCCAGTGCTGTTCTCGTGATACTGAATAACTCTCACAAGATCTGATGGCTTTTAGAAACTGGAGTTTCCCTGCACAAGCTCTCTCTTTGCCTGCTTCCATCCATGTAAGATGTGACTTGCTCCTCCTTGCCTTCCACCATGATTTTGAGGCCTCCCCAGCCATGTGGAGCTGTAAGTCCAATAAACCTCTTGCTTTTGTAAATTGCCCAGCCTTGGGTATGTCTTTATCAGCAGTATGAAAACAAACTAATACACCCTCAACATCTCTACTGAGAAAGCCTACCATAGACAGATTTCTGTAGCAGAGATTACCAATGCTTTCTTTAAGCAAGCCAACCAGGTGGTGAAACATGACCCTTACTATGGTAAATACATGGCTTGCTGCTTGTTGTACCATAATGATGTGGTTCCCAAAGATGTCAGTGCTGCCATTGCCACCATCAAGACTGAGTGTACCATCCAATCTGTGGATTGGTGCCCCACTGGCTTCAAGGTGGCATTAATTACAAGCCTCCCACTGTGGTGCCTGGCAGAGACCTGACTGAGACACAGAGAGCTGTGTGCATGTTGGGCAACAACACAGCCATTGCTGAGGCCTGGGCTCACCTGGACCACAAGTTTGACCTGACGTATTCCAAGCATGTCTTTGTTCACTGGTAAGTGGGTAAGGAAATGGAGGAAGGAGAGTTTTCTGAGGTCCATGAGGACATGGCTGCCCTTGGGAAGGATTATGAGGATGTTGGTGTGGAATCTGTTGAAAAAGAGGGTGAAGAAGAAGAAGAATACTAAAGTTAAAACAGCAGAGGCAGGAGAATCGCTTGAACCTGGGAGGCGGAGGTTGCAGTGATTTGAGATTGCACCCTTGTACTCCAGCCTGGGCAACAAGAGCAAAACTCTGTCTCAAAAAAAAAAAAAACAAAAAACAAAAAAGAAACCAGCACAGATGCTGCTTTCACAGGGAAGCTTATTCTGTTTTAAACATTGAAAAATTGTGGTCTGATGAGTTAATCTGTATGCAGCAGTGTATGTGTATTCTCGCATATACAATTACTGACTTAGGCTTTGAAACATGTATGTTGTATTACAGACTCAAGCTGTTCATTTCTGTGATGCATTTTAAATAAAGTATTGCCTGTCTTAAAAAAAAAAGGATATGAAGTAGTTGGAAATAGAATTTTGGTTTTCAAAAATTAGTTTGTCTTCATTCTAAAATATTTTGGAGAAAACTGAAGACATATTGAAATATTTACCTTATGCTTCAAAATGACATATGTCATGTGACACATTTTCTTTGATTAACTTTTCTTTCCATGTAGTTTTTTTTTAAAGTCATTTTCATTAACCACCTTAATTACAACCAATTTCAAATTGCACTTGTGGTACTCTCAACATGTATGATTGACCCACTTCTAAGCAGGTTTAAGAAGACCCTGCTTGCAATTTTCCTCCTTTACTAGTAGCAAGGGAGAGCTGAAAAGGAGCTTTCAATAGGCTGTGTTTTACAATGTATGCAGAGCGATGACAAATTCACTTAAATCCAGTATCAGGTTCTAAAAATATCTGTGATGCAGGGAGGGAAAGAAATAGTGCTGGTAAAAGATACTTCAGTCGGCTGCCTGCTAGACATACTGGGAATGATACTGTGTACTATCTGCCATAGCCAAAATTCCATTCACAAAGTGAAGAGTAGCATGATCTACAAAAGTCGTTTCCAATAGACCAATAATAGCCTCAAGGATATGAAAAACCTCAAACAATCCTATTTTCAGCATACACTTTTTGAATTAGTGAATGATGTTTAATAATAAACATTTTTAACATTCACTAGTGTTTTCCCTATTTTTTCTTTTTTCAGCCTTCTGTAATTAAACATAAGGTACTGTAACAACAAAGTGCCAAGATTATAAACCCATGAAAATGCATAAAATTTGCCAAACTCTTTAAGAGTACTAGTACATATCTCAAGCTTTATGTCTAACCTACTAAAATGATGAGGAAATAGTTTATCCAAGAATCAACATTATTTACCACATAGCATTTAGAACTGTAAGCTATTATCATAGCCCATATATCATTGTGACTTTTATGACAAGATAAGATTTTTAGCTTTTCATTTTGCCAAGTTCATATCCCTAACCTAATATTTCATTTCCAGGTATTTTTTCAGTACCTAGAGCTAAAGTCTATTACCACAGATATACTTTATGAATAAGTAAAGCTTTACTTCCTCCGCTGAACTCCTCAAGGCCAGGAGCCATGTTTTATTCATCCAATATCACGATGTTTGCCTAGTGTACTTCCTGGCACCACAGGAGGTGACCAATAAATATTTATTGAATTTTATTGACTACATGAATATTAGCTACTTTTAATTGTTGACGTGTGAAAAATGAGATTTCAGGTAGTTACACTAAATAAACCTTATTCTTTGTTTCACTTAAATTTCATGTTTGGTTTAGATTTTCAGGAAACAAGAAAATAAGCAATTTTCTCATATATGAGTAAATGTTACTAAACTATGCTCTGCAGATGCTTTTTTATTTGAAAAAAAATTGATGAAGGGGTGAGATAACCTAAGATTTTTACCATATTAATTATTAGATAGCTAGCAGCACAGTAACTTCATCAATGTGAAGCCTACACAGGATCTGTAAACTCATGCTATATTACCCAATACTTCTCTAACTTAGTACCATATTATTATCAAGATTATCCCATTTACCTATCAAATGTCAATCCAGTTTCTTCAGTTATTTCTGATAGTAAGACCACCAAGGTCAGCTGGAATTACCATTCTCATGTCTCAGCCTCCAAGTAGCTGGGATTACAGGTTCCTGCCACCATGCCTGGCCAATTTTTTGTATTTTAGTAGAGATGGGGTTTCACCATTTTGGCCAGGCTAGTCTTGAACTTCTGGCTTCAAGTGATCCGCCCAACTCGGCCTCCCAAAGAGCTGGGATTACAGGCATGAGCCACCACATCCAGCCAAGAGCTTTAATTTCTAAAGTGATGCAGGGAAAATACATTTTCCTTTGCTGAGCTGGAATGTGGTATATGGTTACAATTCCATGCCTTTTAGGGAATTAATACCACAGCCTGATGTACAATTTAAAACCTCAATGACAGCTGAGCAAAAGCCACTCAAGACAAGAGAATCATAAGTTCTAACTTCACTCACATTTCCAACTTACTGTATAATACAGAATCTTATTTTTCTTTCCTTAGCTGTGGAAGGAGGAAAACCCTGAACTAGTTTTCCACAAATGCTTTCAGAAGTGAGACTGATAGCAATTCTCTAATTTTAATTCACAGGGAACAGATTATTAGTAGATCCTGTGTTTTCACCCTTTCTCTCAGAGGTATAAAAGAAACTTGATCTGAAAATTGAAAGTAGATACACAAAGATCAATCAATCAAAACTTAAATACCTGACCTACAACAACAACAAAAAAGTGAGTATTATTCACTTGAGAATAATTGCAACTTCTGCCTGAATGGAGACATTTGCAGTTATATCTCATGGAGACAGTGCAAGGTTTGTTTCTTTTAATTCTGTGATCCTTAAATTTTAGTTGTGCATAATAATCAGTCAAGAATGTATTATAATGCAGAGATTCCAGGTCCCCACCTCTGAAGATTCTGATGCAGAACCAGTATTTAAAATTTGGAGCTAGCTCTGTCCTCAAAAGGAGACTTTTAAGTGTTTTTTTTTCTTCGAAAATCGAGATAGAATTCACATACCATACAAATTCAACCATTTAAAATGTACAATTCAAATTTTTTAGTATATTCACAGTGTTATGCAACCATCACAATCTAATTTGGAATATTTTCATCATCTCAAAAAGAATACCGATACCCATTATCTATCACTTTTCATCCCCATGCCACACCCCCCATTCAGGCCCTGGCAAACGTTAATCTGCTTTCTGTCTCTTTAGATTTGCCTATTGTGGACATTTCTTATAAATGGGATCACACAATATGTAGCCTTTTGTGTCTGGCTTCTTTCACTTACCATAGTGCTTTCAGGTATCATCCATGTTGTATAGATGTATCAGTACTTAATTCCTTTTCAGTAATGAATAATACTCCATTATATGGATATGGCACGTTTTATTTATCCTTTCATCCGCTGATAGGCATTTGGGTTGTTTCCACTTTTTTGACTATTATGAGAAAGCTCTTATGCACATTTGTGTTTACGTTTCTGTGTGGACATTGTTCCTAAGTGTGTGTGTGTGTGTGTGTGTGTGCGTGTGTAACTAGAGGGCTTATTAAATTGAGGGAGCATTTCTGGTCAAATGCTCTTGTAAGTAGCTGCTGGTGAGCTGTAAGAAAATGATGACTAGAGTGACCCACTAAAGTACTGGCTAGTGACCTGTGAGGGTTAAAGGCTTTCAGGGGAGCTTTGATCATAGAATAGCTAGCATTCTGTGGCAGTTGGAAAAGACAAAACAGAGACCAAAGAGAAAGAATGCAATATTTTACCCTCATTGATATAAAAATACAGAAATGAGTGACTGTAAGAAGAAAAACAGACCTCCATCTAAGGTCTGATCTCATCTGCCTTCTGACATGGTCAATAGCATAGTTTACTATAGTGAGTTTAAAGCAATGGTTGCAAAATCAAAATGCTGTTAACCAGTTCACTGTGTTAAAAAAATATCAAAACACTTAAGAGGAAACTGATTCCTTAGAACAAGAAATGAACCTAAATATAAAGAAATAAGCAGAGAAATGCTGTTATGTTTTTTTCTCCCTGCATATCCTGAAAATCCAGTGTGCATTATAAAGTCTAAGCCACATTGTGCTGTTTGTTCACCGCTGCCTTTCAGCTCTTCCTTGTGTCATATGTGAAGCTTATGCACATCTCTCTGGGTCAAACCATGCCTGATTATTCAACTTTGTAAACAACCCTTTCAGTGTTCGAATGGATTAAATCTGTGATGAAAGTCCAAATATCATCCACAAAGATTTCACTACCAAAATGATCTAATCACCAGAACATAGACCTTATTATTTTTCCTATAATTAAAAAAAGATAGTGAATTTGATTTATCAGGATCTTGTTCAACCATGTTTCACAAATAGCCACAAAACCCATCGTCTTTAATTAACTCTTTCTCCTAACTGCCTTAACCTATTGCAAGACAACAAGCTGGATTAACTGCAAAGAAACTGATTTAATTGCAAAAAAAAATTTTTTTAATCTCTCATTTTAAATAATATTGGCTAATCCGTAGATTATCTCCCAGACCTGATATATAGTTCTTTAATAGACAAAAGTAGGCTTTGGGGGATCTTTTCTCAATTTATGAGAAATTAGTAATAAGGAAGAAAATAGCTCTATTGATTTATCAATCTAATGATCAGCAGCACTGATTACCAAAGGAGACTAAGACATGATCTTTGCCCCCAAAGAGTCAATTCTCTTGCTGAGAAAAGCAAGACATATGCAGGAAAGAATTTGAGAATACCATAATATATTACATTATCTCTGCCAAAGGAATTCAGACATAGGAGAGATAAACGCGGGCTCAAATAGTTAAAGATGACATCATGGATAAAGTAAGACTTAATCTGGGTCTGAAGTTTGGGGAGGATTTATCAGAATAAGGGAAGAGTATTTCTGGCATGGACAACTGCATGAACAAAGGCTGAGTTGAAAGATTTAAAATAATGTGAAGTGGAGGACACATGCTTAGGAACAAATGAGAAGCAAGGCTGTATACATTGGACAGGGTGGATTATGGCGAGTCTTGTAAGTTAGGCAGGTACCCAGAAGCTGCTCCTGCCAAAGCTGACAATGTCTTACCAGAGTTGGGTATGCCCAGCTGAATTTTATTCAAAGAGAGCTGCCTCCTGACTCTTCACTTGGCGGAGACCAATAGTGGGGACATCAATAAATGCTTGACAATGTGGCCAAGTCATTTCGAGGACTCATTGCCAAGTGCCTACTATGTGCATTACAGGAACTGGTTTGGATGCATCATGAATTATAAGAATAAACAAGTGAGAATTCCAGACATCATGAAATTTATCGTGTAGACATGCACATTACTATGATACCAGGAAGAAAGTAATGAATGTATTAAGCACGAAGTACAGAACAGGCACAGAATGAGCATCGACTCTACCTGAGTAACAGAAGAAGTGACATTTTAACTCAATATTAAAAATATTAGGCTTTTCATACTGATAGGGGAGTGGATTTGCTCAAGGTAGAGGAACCAACAGGGGCAATGGAATGAAGTAGAATGTGTTTTGGAAAAGGCAAGAAGTTCAGCAAGTCAGGAATGTAGGACGTATGGAAGAACAGTATGGGGTTGTGATAAAGCTGAAAAGCTGGTTAGGGCCAGAAGGAAGGAAAAAGGTCAGAAAGGGGAGTTTGGACTTAGCAGATGATTTGTAGCCACTGTAAGTTCTTGAGGGGATAGTGAGTTGGTTTTCTGTCATATTTATTGAGTGTACTTTGTGAAAAGCCCTTGGCCGTGACAGGAGTGTGTATGGGTGATGAGTCTGGTGGCAGTATACAAAATAGATCTGAAAGTGGATGATACTGAGATCAGGAAAGTCAACTAGGAAGAAATACATTACAGTAATATAAGAGTAAAAAGAAGAGGGTAGAAAAAATAAAGGGGGAAAGTAGAGAAAAAAATCAATAGATGGGATCATTTCTAGGGAAAAGGTAACACTTGCTGGGTAATTGCACCCAGAGTATAAAGTAGTTAGTGGAGCTAGAGATGCCTGATGTATGGATCCTCAGTGATTAAGAGACTCTTGGTTACAATTTTGGCAAATACAGAAGTTGTGTTGTAGGAATAAACTGAATGGGTATGGTTGAGTGCCACGGTTTTTAATTATAGTTCATTTGAGGTATCAGGTGACTGGTACTCTATTGCATTGCTCAGACTGAAACATGAATCTGGGAGACATTTGGAGTCATGAGATTAAATGAACTTCTGGAGAATGGGAGAAGGAAGGAAACAATAATTTTTGAATATTTATTATATTCTAGACACTGAGTGTGGAGATAAAATACAGTGAAGAACAGAGTCTTCGAGGAAAGTCCAAAGTTAAGGGACAGGAAAGGAATCAGCAAACAAGGACTAGAAATTCTCAAAAAAGTAGAAAGACAAGTTGCATCCTGTGCTGTCTCTTAAAACAAAGGAGAATAATTTTAGAAGACAGGGAAGGATCAAACAATTTGAGTATCCAGAAAGATTAAAAATCAGAATAAGGCTGAGCACAGTGGCTCACACCTGTAACTCCAGCACTTTGGGAGGCTGAGGAGGGCGGATCACTTGAGGTCAGGAGTTCAAGACTAGCCTGGCCAACATGATGAAACCCCATCTCTACTAAAAATACAAAAATTAGCCAGGCGTGGTGGCATGTGCCTGTAATCCGACCTACTCAGGAGGCTGAGGCACAAGAATGGCTTGAACCCGGCAGGCGGAGGTTGCGCCACTGCACTCCAGCCTGGGCGACAGAAGAAGACCCTGTCTCAAAAAAATTTAAAAAAAAGTAAAAATAATGAAAATAAAAGCCTTGCATTTGATGAAGAATCTTGGAGACATTTAATTCAGTTCTGTTCCACAATTATTTCTGAGCACCTACTACATGCTTAGCACTAGAGTGCTGGAAACACTGTCATGTAGATTATAGTCTAGTAGAGAAGAAAAACAAGAAAACTGTCAACTACAAGACAATCTGATAAGTACCAACGTGCGGGAGACACAGGGTATTAACATAGCACATGAGGAGGGCCCTCTATCCCAGACTTGAGAGGTCTGGAAGGCTTTTCAGAGAAAGTGATGTTTAAATGGGGACCTACAGGATGAGCTGGGATTAGCTAGATGAGAGGAAAAGGGAGTGATCCAAGCAGGAAACACCCTGTGTGGGGATCTAGAGAGAAAAGAAAACAAGAACACTAAGCAACTGAAAAAAATAGTGGCCTGAGTGATTTTGTAGAGATACCATTGAAGAGGTAAGCAGGAGTCAACTAATAAAGAAACTTACAGGGCTGTGTCAAGGACTTTGAATTCAATCCAAACTGGCATTGGGAAGCTGCTGAAAGGCTTAAGCAAGAGAGTGCTTTAATCAGGTTTGTACTTTAGAAAGATCCCTCTAACTGTGCATGGGCAGGGGGAAGGCAAGGCCAGTTATGAGTTATAAGCCTGTTATAGGAGTTATGAGCCTGTTATAGTAGTTTAGGAGAGACATGAAGGTGTCAGTAGAGAGAGAGAGGGGTGGGTGGACTCGATAAATATGTGGGAGGTGGAATTGACAGTTATTGCTAATTAATTGGCAGTGGGAAGTTTTGGGAGAAAGAACATCCAAGAATGACATCAAGATGTTTGGCTTGGATAAGCGAGTGTATGCTGATGTAGGAAACATCAGTTGAGGAGTCGTTTTGAGAATAGACTTGATGAATTCAGTTTAGCATATGTTGATTTTGAGGTACCTGCTGGATATCCTAGTGGAGGTATATAGTAGGCATTTGGCTATGTGTATCTCAAGTTCGGAGAGATTTAATCCAGAAAATAGAGATTTGGGAGGCAACAGCAAATAGTTGGTAATTGAATCTATGAGAGAAAATGTGGATTTCTCTGGGTGGAAGTAGGGTCGTGTAGTGTTGAGTGAGAAGCAGAGCTGTCAGAGGACAGAACACTGAGCAATACCAATACTTTAAGGGCTGGGCAACAAAGAGGATCCAACAAAAGAAACTGAGAAGGAGTTGTGTGTGTAGTTCAGTAAAGAAATAAGACGGCAATTTCAGACGTTTGTAGCAAAAAGCCTTTCTAAGTAGGGGAAACTGATCTTATTTGATGATAGAAAAGGAGCTGATGGAAAGGAATATAGTGAAGACATGGATACGGAATGCATAAATGCTAGAGCAAGGTCTTTCAGGAAACAGAGCAGCATAGGAGTGAAGACTCATAGAGGAGAGACCCTTCTTTCTTTAATAAAAACAAGGATGAGAGGAGAAGGCGAGTTCAGAAAGGGGACCAGCTGTTGATAACAGAAAACTCATACTGGATTGCCATAGTAAAGTAGGAGTTGAGGTTTTCTGCAGGGCATGAATGTCAGGAGAGGGGAAATGAGTTAGATGGGAGAAAAGATTGTGCCTCAAATGCCTTAAACTTTTCTGCCTCGCATCTCCTGCACCTACTGGTAATGCAAATCTAAGATCTTTTAAGTATAGTGATGTTATTCAACCATTTTAAACATTCACAAACTACTTAAAAATAGCTAAATTATATTCACTGTTCATATATTCATGTTGAAAATGGTTGAATAACATCACTATACCTAAAAGATCTTAGATTTGCAGGACTAGTAGGTGCAGGAGACGCGAGGCAGAAAAGTGATGTTTTCTGATACTGCTCTCAGCAGAATAAGACTGGGTTTCACAGCCTAAAAGAATAAGTCTGAGAGTTTATTCTTAGTTATAGTTAAAATACTTATATATGTTTAAGGTTCCACATCAGGAATAAGAGCTCTAATTTTGATATAGTATTAATAATTATAATTGCTACCACTTATTGGGTACTTGCTATTTTCTAGGTATCACGCTAATCACTTTATGTCCAATGGTTCTCAACCAGTGGCAATTCTCTCATGACCCCAGCGGACTTTTGGCGTTGTCTGGAGACATTTTGGTTGTCACTTCTTGGAGAGTAGTTGCGGATAAAGGCCAGAAATGCTGCTACATATCCTACAACTCACAGGACAGGCCCCTGAAACAAAGCATTATGTGGTCACACATGTCAGTAGTGCTGAGGTTGAGAAACTCTGCTTTATATCTATTTTTTCATATAATTCTAACAAGTCCACAAGGGAAGTATAATTATCTTTAATATACAGATGATGAACAGAATTGGGAAGGTTAAGTAATTTTTCCAAGGTCACATCACAAGGTTCCAAGAAGTGGAACCAGATTTTGAACCCATCAGTCTGATTCTAAAGTCATTTTTTTTTTTTTCAGATGGAGTCTGGCTCTGTCACCTAATCTGGAGTGCAGTGGCATGATCTTGGCTCACTGCAACTACCGCCTCCTGGGTTCAACTGATTCTTATGCCTCAGCCTTCTGAGTAACTGGGACTGTAGGCGCGTGCCACCACACCTGGCTAATTTTTGTATTTTTAGTAGAGGCGGGTTTTCGCCATGTTGCCCAGGCTGCTCTCAAACTCCTGGCCTCAAGTGAGCCACCTGCCTCCGTCTCCCAAAGTGCTAGGATTACAGACGTGAGCCACCCCGCCTGGCCCTAAAGCCAATTTTTTAACCACTATGTACATTGCCAGTTTGTATTAAAGATACACAGACTACCACAAAATGTTTATATTTTTGCAACTAATTTTACATAAAATGTATGTGTTAATATACTAAAATCTGCATTCCTCCTATCTAAGGTTACCAAGGGCCCATTGCTCAACTCTAACCTTCTCCACCTGAGGATAATAAAATAGCATTGTCCTATTGAAAACAGACTTGAGGCCATGTGCAGTGGCTCAGACCTGTAATCCCAGCACTTTGGGATGCCAAGGCAGGTGGATCGCTCGAGTCTGGGAGTTTGAGACCAGTCTGGGGAACAGGGCGAAACCCTTTCTCTGAAAAAAAAAAAAAAATTAACCGGGTATAGTGGATCCCGCCCAGCTACTCTGGAGGCTGAGAGGTGGGAGGATCGCTTGAGCCTGGGAGGTTCAGGCTGCAGTGAGCTGAGATGGTGCCACTGCACTCCAGCCTAGGCAACAAAGCAAGACCCTGTCTAAAAAAAAAAAAAAAAAAAAAAAAAAGGGCTGGACATAGTGACTTTGAGAGGCTGAGACAGGTGGACCACTTGTGAAGCGTTTGAGACCAGCCTGTCCAAAATGGCGAAACCCTGTCTCTATTTAAAAAAAAAAAAATAGAAAAATTAGCCCAGTGTTGTGGTACAAGCCAGTAATCCCAGCTACTCAGCAGGCTGAGGCAGGAGAATCACTTGAACCTGGGAGGTGGAGGTTGCAGTGAGCCGACATTGCACCACTGTGCTCCAGCCTGGGCAACTCTGTCTCAGAAAAAAAGTAAGACAGGAAAAGGAAAAGAAAATACACTTGAGTCAGGCACATCCGATGTGTACATACCAACATGATGTGTTTTCCACTTGTGGGCATCTTCCAATTTAGAAAAAAAAAATGTTTCCATATGATGTTCAGTTGCATAATGCATTTTCAAATCCTATTCAACATACACATAATAAGATGAATACTTTTTGGGCTTTTGGTCACAGTTGGACTTCTGTGCTGATACCATTCATCATGTAAACTACCCAATTGCCTGTTGATAATCACTAGGCAGGAGCTCAAACTCTAACCAAGCAACACAAGTCCAGGTCAAGAAGTGAATGTGGAACGTTGGTGGTTCTGTTTTGTTTGTTTTTGCTATTTATGAGCCATTGTAACTGTGAACTTTTCCTTTGTAGAACCGTGCCAAGTAAATCAAACTGAATGATTTCACTCGTCCATAGAAAGTGGTAGATTTCTGCAAAAAGCATTGCCTCCGTGTTGCACATTCTCCCAATTTGTAATCCTTAGAATGTGACTGCACAAATAACTGTATGGTTTATGTCCTCTTCTCGTATGTATCTAGGGTAGCCTACTCATCCCGGTTTTTCTGGCACTGTCTAGTTTAAAAACCAAAATTCTACATCCTAGGAACCCCCTCAGTCCCAGGCAGCAAGGATGTTGTCTCCCGAAATATACCCAATTCTAATAATTAATTGCTAGAGAATAAAAGCGAATATTACCAATACTGCTAGTTAAGGTTCAACAAGAAGAAGTGTTAGTATCAGGATTCAGGTTGGTAAATATTGAGCATCATTTTTGGCCCTCACCTGTTTTTTCAAAGAAGATGATTGTTGACGGAGGAAAATTCAGTCAAACTCTGATATTACATAGGATGCCATTTGTCAGCAAGAACTTCACACTGTAACAAAGTAGCTCTCAGGCCTGGCTATATATTATAATCACCTGGGGAGCTTCAAACAATCTGGGTGCTCAAGCTTCACGCAAGACCCATCAGTGTTTTTAAAGTATCTCCAATGGTTATAACACACAGGCAAGGTGAGAACCAGTGCTATAGCACTGCTATGGTCTGAATATACGTATCCCCACCACAGTCATATGTTGAAGCCCAATCATCAATGTGATGGTGTTAGGAGATGGAGCCTTTGGGAGATTATTAGGTCATGAGAAGAGAGCCCTCATGAATGGGATTAGTGCACTTATAAAAGACAGCCCCAGAGAACTGCCTTTCGTCCTTCAGCATGTGAGGACACAGCGAGAAGGTGCCATCTACAAACCAGAGGGCAGGCCCTCTCCAGACACCACATCTATCAATTCTTTGATCTTGGACTCCTCAGACTCCAGAAATATGAGAAATACATTTCTTTTGTTTGTAAGCCATCCAGTTTGTGGCATTTTGTTATAGTAGCGTAAACCAAGGCAAGCATGATGCTTTCTTTTTCTTAATTGTGGATGTGGCTGGGCTTCTGAGGAGATGGAACTATTAACTGCCTAGATAACGTCTAGGTTGCTTGACTGAAGGATTTTAAGGGAGGCTCTGCTGCCCTTCCCCATCACATATTACATTCACCAAAATACACCATTGAAGATCAACAATATTCCTGTGGAGACATAATAGAAACAGCAGGCAGGAGCAGAAAGTAAACACTTACGTTTTTGAAAGATTTTCTGTCTTCAAGAGGTCCTGATTAAGCTGTTTGGAAAGGCCCACCTTGCCGTATATTTGTGTATGTCCTGCAAAATGAAAAACTACATGAGGATGAACATTATGACAACAAAGCCTTATCATGGGCAGGCCTGATACCTGAAGTAAAGGTGCTTTTATAGTAGACTGAGTGAAACCAAGGCCCTGAGGGAATGAAGTAAGCAGCTGGGGTTGGGAAATCCAAGAGGAAGACAACAGGGGAGCAACCAAAAGACTCACCTACCTCACAAGGGTTCCTCCAGGGGCGACTTGGAAATGAGTTCAGGCCTCATACAAGCACAATATAAAAGATCCGGCTGCTTTTCTGGAGGAGTTTGTATGGCCAATTATTCCTAGTGTAAACTAAAATTCTAAGCACCCAAACTGACTGAATTGGCCATCTCTTAGCCAATAGGATTCCAGAGTAACCTTGAAAACTGAGTTCTCATGCTGGATAAGCACAGTGGCTCTCATCTCTAATCCTAGCACTTTGGGAGGCTGAGGGAGGAGGATTGTTTGAGCCCAGGAGGTTGAGGCTGCAGCAAGCCATTATTGCACCACTGCACTCCAGTGTGGGAGCAAGATACTGACTCAACAAAAAAGAAAGAGAGAAAGAGAGAAGGAAGGAAGGAAGGAAGGAAGGAAGGAAGGAAGAAAGAAAGAAAGAAAGAAAGAGAAAGAAAGAAAGAAAAGAAAGAAAGAAAGAAAAAGAAAGAAAGAGAAAGAAAGGAAGGAAGGAGAGAGAAAGAAAAGAAAGAAAGAGAGAGAGAAAGAAAGAAAAGAAAAAAAGAAAACAGAAAGAAGAAAGAGAGATAAAATAAAGAAAGAGAAAGAAAGGGGAGAGAGAGAGAGAAAGAAAGAAAGTGAATTCTTAGCCATGACGGAATGAGGAGTCAAATATGCCTCATTATACTCCCTCCCTCCCTCCCTAACCACAATTAGACTTTCTTCCCTAAGGGTTTAATGGTAACCAGCCTTTTCAAAAGACTGTACCACTGATATGAACCAACCTCCTGATGCTGACCCTCCTTTTTTTGCGTAAGAGAGCGCTGACCACGGAGTGGTCTGACCAGTCTATGAAGGATGTGCAGTAAGGGTTTTCATGTCTCCCACTTCACCTTTTGATGTCAGAAAGCCAAAAGCTCTACCCTCAGATCATGCTAACACCACCATTTTTTTGTACACAGGACCCATGAAGGGGCATGAAGCTCAGTTATACATGTGCAGTTCTCCTTTCATAAATATTCATGACTCCTACTATAGCTTATTGAATATGTATATTCAGCCACCCTGCTCAGCATAAATTCCTGTTCCTTTTGCTCCTCCCTTAAAGTATCTTGTTTCTAGCTTCTGGCAGGAGGCTCTGCTTCCCAGCCTGTCAGAATGGCCACCCTGCAGGCTACAACACTTTATGAGAAATAAAGCTCTCATTTCCAAATTTCTGAACCTCATCATTCTTCAGTTGACACTAGGTAGCTTACTTGGGGGTGTCAAACTAGATTGGTATGTGCCTCACCTTCTACCTCTTCATAGCATTACAGTTAGTGGAACTGAAATAGGAAAAGGAGGGCTCCAAAAACTTCAACCCCTGAAGCAAAATAAACTCACATTACCTTGTCTGGGCCATAAAGTATGACAAGAAACAGTTTCCCACTCTTTGCCTCACAGATTCAATAAGGTCTGAGTAGTGACCGGAGCCAGGGATTCTGCTTTGCACCCCACAGATTACACCACTGAGATGATCACTCTGAATTATAAGGCTATCTCCAAACTACCTTCCCCAGGAATTGCCAAGGTGCCTAAAGTTCTGCCATGAAAATTTTCAAGTAATAAAACTGGTTGGGTATTAAAGAAGATTTTTATTAACTCAGATTGGTAATGCCTTAGGCTAGGAATTCCTAGCCAGAAAACAATACCCTGGCTTCATTTTCTAGGTCTTCATGCTGGTTGCTTCTGTCATGCCTCACTATTTTCTACTTTCTGGGTTCTCCCTTCTTTTCTTCTGACTCTTGACTCTCCTCTCCTCATTTTCTTCTCTCTCTCTCTCTTTCACACACACACACAGACACACACACAATGCATGCGCACACAACTCTTAGAAACTCATGGCTTAAGCCTTATCAGCCAAGACCTTGTCAGTGATTAATTGACAGCTAACTGAGAGCAAGATCAATATTGAGGAGGAGAGAGCAGATACTATCAAAGAAAAACTATTTAGGAGATAGAACTGAATGACATTTACTATATATATCCTGGGCCACTGATTTTTCCAGTGGAAGGGACAGGTTAGCAATCAAGAGTTACATGTACAAATAAAGATCAGCCCGGCAGCCATGTATATAACCTTTGGTTTCAGAAACAAAGCCTTTTAATTGAGTTTCTTGTCAGGGAGAGTGTGGTGTGGAGGGTCACTGGAGTATATCATGTAATAGAGCTGTTCCATACTCTTTACCCAAGGGGAAACAATCAGATCTCAGAAATACCATTGAGTTGTGTGTGCTGTGAGGCTAAAGGAAAATTCCATTTTTATCATCTCTGAATGATAAAGCTCCACATTCCTAAAATAGTTAGCTTAAAGCAGCAAAAGTCTAAACTGTTCTCAAATTCATAAGTAAACTTGGAAACATATATAGAATCGTTTGAGCATTTTGATGGATTTGCAGCTATGCAAGATATAATTCAGGAAGAGTTAAAAAAACAAAATTTGGACTTGAAAACCTTTCACCTTTATGAGAATCTTACTGATAACATTAGAACAGGTATGTCATAAAATGTGGTGTTTTTGTTTTTCTAGAACAGAAAAAACTATGGAATCTGAGGAAGATAACTTCGGAATATTGGTAGTTTCAAGGAATGTAAAGTATAGCATAAACAGTTTTGGTACTGGAGCAAGACATGGGGGGAAGACCAACTTCATATCTCACCCGAAATAATCCATTTGGTTTCATTGGTTTTTATCAGGAATGTTGGTTAGTAAGCATGCTGAGAGTGAGGATTTAGAGAAAAAATGTGCTGCGTCTATAGAGAGCAAAATGCTGAGTGGGTTTGATTCAAAATTCACCACAGGCCAGGAAAAAGATTTTGCAAAACTCTGGCCCGTGTTGCTCACACATGGCCTTGGCTGTGTGTAAGCCTCACATTCAGTAGCTGCATTTGATTTTCAAAGAGCAGGGTCATTTTCTC
Organism: Pongo pygmaeus; assembly: GCF_028885625.2. Taxonomy (NCBI): domain Eukaryota; kingdom Metazoa; phylum Chordata; class Mammalia; order Primates; family Hominidae; genus Pongo; species Pongo pygmaeus. The sequence goes on along the minus strand of NC_072396.2, from coordinate 119,592,770 downwards.
AGCCTACACTTCTCATTAAGTTCCAAACACTTCTTTAGGATATGAAACCTCCCCCTTCTCTTTCACCACTCCTAGTAAGGCCAGCTTGTTCAGACAATACTGAAAGGGGCTGCTCTTTGGTGCTCAGACAGGATGTTCCATTGATATATCTTGCAGGGACATCCCATAAGCATTTGTTTGTTGGTGTCTCATACAAACATGAACTGTTCCTACTCAGACTGAATTAAATGTTTTCTATAAAAACTGTGTGATGTTTTCAGCATTTGCTCCAGAAGAATTTAGCAATTACTTAGTCTGTGCAAGGTTCTGGGCTAAGCCCCGGAAGGAGAAGAGGGGTGCAGGAAGAGATGAAGCTGGAGGAACTGCTGAAGACATAGAAAGATGAACAAGCTGTAGCACTTATCTTTAATAATAATAGTGAATATGTATTGAACAGTTACTCTGTGCCAAGCACTGCGCTAAAGTCCTTACATGAATTAGGTAATTTAAACGTTACAACGCTACTATACTGCCTTTTGTAAATCAGGAAACTGAAAGTCAGAGAGGTTAAGCCCAAAGTCACACAGCTAGTGATGGGATCAAGGTTTGAGCCTGATCTTTTTGATCCCAAAGCCACCGTATGTAACTGCCATCCTCTCATGCCTTCAAGGATTCAGAATCTGGTAGGAAAAAGAAACATCTCAATGACCTCTAATAAAAGGAACAATATGGTACGTGCCACAAAAGATATAGGCAAACTGCTATGGGAGTGCAGATGAAGGTGTATTTAATATCTGGGAAGGCCTCATGGAGGGAGTAAAAATTGAACTGAGCCTTAAATGACAAGTGGGATTTTGGTAGATGGAGATGAGGGAAAGGGTATTTCAGGTAAAGGAGCTAAATCACAGAGTGACAAGTACAGTATAACTGGAGCATTGCATTTATCACAGAATAAGGAGTCACAATGAAAAGGCTGTAAAGATTGCTACCCCATTGCCGTGTACCTTGAACACTAAGCAAAGACATCAGGATTTTATTCCTTCTTTAATAGGCAATGGAAAGTCAATCATGGTTTTTGTGCAGGCAAGTGATGTGATCAGATCTGTGATTTCGAAGGAGAATTTCAGTGGCAGCTTCAATCATGAAAAGGTCAGAGGTCAACTATCAGTTGTGTGACTAGGGATATTGTCTAGATGAGGGATGGGTAAGAGCCTGAATCAAGGTGTTTCCATGGGGAATGAAGAAGAAGGGATAACCTGAGACAATTTCACAGTAGATAATTACAGGAACTGGTAACTGAGTATGAGAGACAGAAATGATCTGAAGTGGATATTAACATTTCTAGCCTGATTGATTAGGCAGATTATTGTGCCCCTTACTGAGAAATTAGGCATAGGACAAAGAGTAAACTTGGGACAGGGAAAGTTAGTCATGTCTGAACCTCAAGAAAAAGGCCAGAATGTAGCTTTGAGAGTCATCCAGAGAGAAAATATAGTCTAAAGAGGATGAAACTAGCCAGGGAAAATAGTATTAAATAAGAGAACATTTTCTGCTTCAGGCAATAGGATAGGTGTGTAGGGAAATCCTTCCAAAAAAAGAGTGCCTGAAAAGCTGGATAGAATATTTAAAATGTTTTTAAAGTGGAGCTGAGCTGAAGATAGTAAGGAAAACAATCAGAGGCCAGACAATAAAGCCTGGTTTTCTAAAGGTAATCCAGCCAGGGTTTGTCTTGTAAGTATCTGCTTATCCCTGGTGGCCTAGAGTCAGTATTAAAGGACTGTGTGGCAGGACCAAAACAGGCTGTAAAGCCTGGCACCCAAGCAAGGCAGTCAAGCCAATTGGAGAGTCTACCATAAAGCTAAAATCCTCTAACAGTGACTACCTCAGTGAGTGGCCTAGAAAATACCCCATCTCTACATAAAAGATACTTATCTGTCCAGGGATGAGGCAGAAGAATGTGGGGAAAAATTATTTCCTCTGAGAATTCCCAACCACATACCCACACTCAAGCAGTTTTAGGAGCGGAATTCTATTCCCGTGTCTTCGAAACCATCATTCAGAAAAGTTAGTTTATGGTGGTCCTTGGTTAATAGCACCCCTAGGCACACCGTAGTAGCAAATTAAAATTTCTGCTAGAAGAATGGTTAAGTGACCTCAAAGAATTCCCACAGATAAAATTCCAAAGAACATGAGCTCACAATGAAAAAAAATCATGAAATCTACAAAGAAACAAGCCGTTTGGAATGAGAATCTGCAGAAACAGAGCCACAAAGGCTCAGAAAGATAAGAATGATCCAATATTGAATAGAAAATAAGGATGTTCAATATGCTAAAATAAATAAAAGGGAATTTAAAGATGATTACAAAATAAGAAACTGTGAAAACTGAGCAGGAAGGTTTTTTTAAAAAGAGACCAAAATGGATGTGAGAAGTGGAAAATATAATTTAAGTACAAAATAAAATCTCCTTGGATGGGTTAAACAGAGAGCTGAAGACAATTTGTGAGTTGGAAAATAGGTCAAATGGTATTTCCCAGTAAGAAGCACAAAGCTATGAAATAAAATTCTGAAAGAAGCTAAAAGACATTGAGGATTGCATTAAGAAAAGTCTCAAATACATCTAAGTGAAGTTTCAGAAGGCAAGAGTAGAAAGAATGTAAAAGGAGTAATATATTTATGGAGATAAAGTTTTAACAATTTTTTTGGTATTTAATATAAATTAAAAGAAGTGGGGGAAAGGACAGTACCTTGAAGAATACCAATACTTGTAAAGGCAGTTGCGGGAAAGAAGACTCAGCAAAGAAAACTGAAAATAACTTATTAGGGAGAAGATAGAAGAGCCAAGAGAATCCAGTGTACTGAAAGCAAAGAGTGAGCATGTTTCAAGAAGGCCATTGTCAATAATTATAAATGTTGCAGACAAGTCAAGAAGGATGACAGTCAGCAATCACTTACTGAGTAGTGTCTACTATGTGTCAGGCACAGTGCTAGGTGGACACAAAGATGGATAATATGTGATTCCTGTACTCAAAGTTGTGGGAGAAATGTAAATAACATATTACAATCCAATCTAATTAAGGCTATAATAGACATGAACAGAGTGCTCTATGAGCAGAGAGAAAGAGGCTTTCTTCCTGTGTAAGGATCTTTCTTTCTAATGAGCACTTCTCAGCTGTTTATCTCATGGATTTTTTTTTAGAATTCTGAATATGCATTTATCTTTCATCGAAACATCATCTTTAAACACACTGTCAGCTCTATCTCCCCCTTCATCGGCATCATTTTGGGGCATGTAATATTCAATAAGATTCTGGTGTCTATTATGAGCTTGAATGGCAGACCTTTAAGTAATATTTATGTGCCTATTCTCACAGTCTGGGCCAAATAGTACAGACTTGTTTCCCCTTTCCATTTGCCCTGCCCTCAGCTTAGTTCAGGATCTCACCACATTCACCTAGGTTTTTGATAGCCTCCATATTTTAGCTCTGATCACAACATTCCCAGCTCAAACCTTCATTCATCTTAATATAGTCCCTTTCATAGCACTATGACTTCATAGTGGAGACATTAAATAAATATAAATATTGAAATGAAAGAATGTTCAATCTAAAAATAAGCAGAAGTAAATATCCCATTGTCATGTGAATAATCTGATTTTCCAAATCAATTAAAGAAGATGTCATTTGAAGGCATATGTTATCAGTTTGTTTGCTTGCATTCTGCCCAACTTCATTCCAAAAAATACAGTAGTCAGTGGTTAAACCTGTGTGTGTGTGTGTGTGTGTGTGTGTAAAGTTATGTTCATATTGCAAGTTTATATTTAATTCAACAAAGATTTGCTGAATGTCTACTATGTGTCTGCAATTTATTGGAGAAGTACAAAGATGTATTTGATACCAACAAGAGCCATTATACATATATATACATATATATGTATATATGTATATATTTATAATATATGTATATAAGTATAATATATACATATATGTTAATATATACATATATGTAAATATTATACACATATGTATTATATATGTATATATACACATATGTGCATATATACATATATGTATTATATATGTATATATAACACATATATGTGCATATATACATATATGTAAATATAATACATATATGTATTATACATATATGTAAATATAATACACATATGTATTATACATATATGTAAATATATACATATATGTATAAATTTACATATATGTTAAAATATACATATATGTATAATACATATATGTATAAATTTACATATTATATATATGTATATATTATATGTATATATTATATGTATATATTATATATATTATATACACATACATGTATATATTATATATATTATATACACATATGTATATATTATATGTATATATTATATATATTATATACACATATGTATATATTATATGTATATATTATATGTATATTGTATACATATACGTATATATCATATGTATATTGTATACATATACGTATATATTATATGTATATTGTATACATATACGTATATATGTATATTGTATACATATACGTATATATTACACGTATATTATATACGTATATATTACACGTATATTATATATGTATATATTATACGTATATAATATATGTATATATTATATGTGTATTATATAAGTATATATAATATGTATGTTATATACATATATAATATGTATGTTATATACATATATGTATATATTATATGTATGTATATATTATATGTATATTATATACATATGTGTATATAATATACATATATGTATATATTATATGTATATTATATACATATGTGTATATTATATACATATGTGTATATATTATACGTAGATTATATACATATATGTATATATTATATGTATATTGTATACATGTATGTATATATTATATGTATATTGTATACATATACGTATATATTATATGTATATTGTATACATATACGTATATATTATATGTATATTGTATACATATACGTATATATTATATGTATATTGTATACATATACGTATATATTATATGTATATTGTATACATATACGTATATATTATATGTATATTACATACATATACGTATATATGTATATTACATACATATACGTATATATTACACGTATATTACATACATATACGTATATATTACACGTATATTACATACATATACGTATATATTACACGTATATTACATACATATACGTATATATTACACGTATATTACATACATATACGTATATATTACACGTATATTACATACATGTACGTATATATTATATGTATATTATATACATACATTATATGTATGTTATATACATATATGTATATATGTATGTTATATACATATATGTATATATTATATGTATGTTGTATACATATATGTATATTATATACATATATGTATATATTATATATATAATATACATATACGTATATATTATATATATTATATACATATGTGTATATATTATATGTCTATTATATACATATGTGTATATATTATATGTCTATTATATACATATGTGTATATATTATATGTCTATTATATACATATGTATACATATATACATATATGTATTAATATATGTATATATTAATATACCCCTAATCCCATCAATATACTTATATGTATACGTATACATATATGTATGTATGTATATGTATACATTTACATGTATGTATATATGTATACATTTACATGTATGTATATATGTATACATTTACATGTATGTATGTATATATGTATACATATAGACACATATATGTATATATACATATATAATCTACATAATATATATATACACACATATATATTCTACATAATATATATGTGTATATATACATATGTATGTATAATATATATATTCCACAAATATATATGTAGAATATATATACACATATATGTATAGTATGTATTATATATATACACATATATGTATATGTATTATATATATACACACATATGTATAATATGTATTATACATGTATAATATATATATTCCACAACAGAAGTCCAGATAAAGCGCAATACGATGAGTCAGAAGAGTCAGAAGAAATAGCACATCAAGTGTGGGATGGGATAAAATAAGATCCCGTTAACTCAGTGTCATTTAAACTGGATACTCCATATGGATAGGATTTGGAGATTTAAGGGAAAGGCTGGTGGGGAGGGAGATGTTCCAGGCATGAGTATAGCTAAGGAGAAGGGAGCAGAACTTGTTAAAGTGGACCAGTTCTGAAATGCATTAATCTGTCAGTGAAAGAAATTTGATTACAGTGGCTGAAACACATGAGGGTTTATTTGTCCCAAGTGATGAGAAGTCCAAAGGTAGGCGGTTGCTGGTGTTGGTTTAGCAGCTCAAGAATGTCAGGGCTGTTTGTAATTCTCTTGACCTTTCCCTCATAATCCCAAGATGCCTGGTGGTACTTTAAGAATCACATTCAAATACCAGGCAGTGGGTAGACGGGAGGGTCAAAAGGCAAAAAGGGCTTCCCAGAAGCCCCACCCTATGACTTCTGCTTGTATCTCATTGTCTCTATCTGCAAGAAAGACTAAGAAGCATAGATATTTTTTAGTTGGCCACATTATTATAGTAAGGAAGCAGGGGAGAAAAGATATTGGATACGCAGTCTCTGCAACAAAACAAAGGTCAAGTTTGGCTTGAGCATAAAGGGTGGAGATAGTATTTCTTAAATATGAGCCAACTGATTTGGAAAGAAGGAATATAGATTTCTTATACCTGGCATGACATTTGCTTTTCTATTGTTTTCCATTTACTTGCCTTTAATGAAATCTATGATCAGGACGAGGTTGCTATGGGAGCACCTTCAGCTGCTCAAGGAAAACTTCCCAGAGAGGGGATGCCTGAATTAAACCTGGCAGATGGATATGGTTAAGGCTAGTAGGCGAAGGGTAGCTTTGGCAACGGCTCAGAATAAGAAGGAAGGTGGAAGTTTCCGGAAGTTGCAAACATTTCTGGCTGGCTTATGCAGAATGCAATAAGGATATGGCAAAAAAAAAAAAAAAAAAAAAAAAAAAAAAAGGAGATAGAAAGGTAGGGCTAGATCATGAAGACTTGTAAGATATGTAAGGGATTTGAACTATATTACTAGCTTCTAAATTTTAAAAAACTAATGGAAATATTTTCTTAATTACTTGCTTACTCTGCTGTCTTTCCTGGCAAAATTTGTAAGGGTATCTTCCTCATCTTGTTCATTACTGTATTCCTAGAGAGTGGCATTGTGGCTGGCCCCTAAGGCCTCCCCAGTGAATCTACATTCTTCATGGAATGAAATGTGAAGCCGTTGCACTAAATGTCCTTTGAAATCTTTGTTATTTCAACTCACTAACCTTTAAGCTGGGGTCCCTTAAACCACACCTGTAGGTGACCCTCTGTGTTAGTCCAGGCTCTCCAAGAAGCAGACAAAGTGATAGGGTTAAAAACACAAGAAATTTATTAGAGGCAATCTATATGATAGAAAATGGGGAGGGAGCTAGGAGAATCTAGGAGAGCCACCAGCATTCATTGCAATGCAATGCAAGTCTCACCCTGAGGGAAGGAGAGAGAGAGAGAAAGAAGGAAGGAAGGAAGGAGTGGGGGAGGGAGGGCATTAGCCTACCATGTAGTTCTAAGGAAAGTTTAACAAGGCTGCCAGGGAGTCCTTGAGACAGTCACCAGTCAAAGGAATCCAGTGTCTCATGGACAGGCCTGTCTAGGTTCCCTGCTGTGCTCACACAATGACGGGGAGCAGCCGTAGGAAGCATGGCCTCAGTGCCAATGCGATGATGATTTCAGAGCACAGCAGCAGCTTGGTCACTGTCCCTGCAGAGATCTGAGTGGCACATTCTCAGGACTGCCATGCCTGCCAACCCCAGCATGGTCGGCAGGGCTCCTGTACTGTTTAGTGTGGCCCCCGTATTCTAGTTACCGGGTTCTGTTGTTTCCAAGTACTAATTTATACTCTCATTCTGTAAAGCCAGCCGTATATTTCCTCTGGGAGTGAAGTCTGCCTTGCCCCCTAAATCCTTCCATAAATTATGGATCTGACTCTGAACTAGAGCCCCTGTAGACATCTCAGTCCCAATGAACAAACATCCCTTGTCCCAGCCGTCTACCTGCCTGTTGCCTGCCCTTGCCACAAGATACACAAACACACACACACACACACACACATACTGAGAGAGAAAGAGAGAGAGAGAGAAAGACATGAGGTCTTGCTCTCTTGCCTAGGCTGGAGTGCAGTGACATGATCACAGCTCACTGCAGCTTCCAACTCCTCGGTTCAAGAGATCCTCCTGCCTCAGCCTCCTGAGTGGCTGGGATTACAAGTGCACGCCACCGTGCCGAAGATGAGATGTTTTTAAGGATAAAATTCTCCCATGTTAGCTCTTGGTTTTATGGATCCCCATTAGTCAGATAGAGATGTTCTGCTGCCTATCTGTGCTGCTCTAGTACCAGGTACCTCCCCACTACGGATTAACTGAGGAGGTTTCATAGCTCATCCACCACCACACAACAAATAAGTATGAAGGCTGAAGTTTAAACCAGGACTGTGTGATTTTTAAATCGTACTTTCTAAACCACTATCTGACACTGCCTCTCCTTCATAGAACTAGCCACACTGGATGGTGACCCTCTGTTTACTGGTCCATTCACCCCCTTCCTCAAGATAACAGCCTCCTGAGTTGGGCAGGGAGAGCAAGGCACTAGCAGGCAGTTAAGAAGTGTTTCTGGAATAAAAGAACGAAGGGAGGGATGAACGAACAAACAAATGAACTGTTAGCAGCCAAGTTGCAGTCATCCCAGATTGGGCCCAGTTCTACAGTTTCTGAGAGCTTGGCAGCTCTAAGAGGCTCTGGTCCTGTGAATCCATATGTCTCCCAATGCAACCGCTTAATAATGAAACCAGAGCTGCTAGGACAGCATTCTCCATTTACCCCCGACCCTGAGCTGCTTGCGGATCCAATAAAGAATTTGAATAGCCAAAGTTCTAGAAATGTGAGAGATAAGATGCTTTCTGCTCAAAAAAGAAGGAAGAAGTCAAACAAAGGGAATCCTAAGATATGTTTCTTGGTGAGGTGGGGGTTGCAGAAGGGGCCAGCATGGTCATACTGCCTGAAGGCAGCTTTCAGTGTCGCCAGACAGAAAAGGAAATGACGACAACTTTAGACAAGAATAGAAGGGCAAATAAAGATCTTATTGAAAAGCAGGTAAACTGGCTGGGCTCAGGAAGTCCTTAATAGCTCAGGGCTGGCAAAGGTCCCATCTGGTAGTCCACTTCTACCTTACAATGGAGCTCAGTGGACTCCATGTTGTTCACTTGCTCTGAACCTTTGTGAGCAGCATGGGCTTGGCATTGAACCTAAACATGAAGGGCCTCTTTGTTCTGTAACTTTCTCCCCTTCACAGACCACAGAGTCTCCACAGGCATTGATGGCCCGTGATTACATTAGCAGTGTGTGTAATTCTGGGTGAGCCGCTTAATCTCTCCAAACCTCAGTCTACTCATATGTAAAATGGTTCTGGACCAGATCACTGAGATAACGTGTGAGTGTCTAGCAGACTACTGGCATGTAGTGAACATTTGGTAAATGTTTGTTAAAAGAGTTAAAGTGTGACTACAGAGTTCACCATTCCTATGTCAGGTATAAGGACTATGTAAGGAAGGGATCTGTATTCCTGCTTCAGTGGCAACCAGACTTTCCCCGCTCAGTATTCTGAGGAAATCTGAGGAGAATTAATTGGTTATTAACATTCACTATGGGGCAATGTGGGGTGGGAGGTGGTAGAGAGAGGACAAAAAACAGATACAAAAGAAATACGCTACTTTTGTTCCTAAGGATGCTTTTAAAGGCTCAGTGCTGCGAAGCAAGGCTTTTCCTTTTTTAAAAATTTAATTTAAGTTCCGGGATACACGTGCAGGACATGCAGATTTGTTACACAGGTAAACGTGTGCCATGGTGGTTGGCTGCACCTATCAACCCATTGCCTAGGTATTAAGCTCCACGTGCACTGGCTATTTATCCCGATGGTCTCCCTTCCCCACCACCCGTGACAGGCCCCAGTGTGTGTTGCTCCCCTCCCTGTGTCCATGTGTTCTCCTTGTTCAGCTCCCAATTATAAGTGAGAACATGCTGTGTTTGGCTTTCTGTTCCTGCATTACTTTGCTGAGGATAACGGCTTCCAGCTCCATCCATGTCCCTGCAAAGGACATGATCTCATTCCTTTTTATGGCTGCGTAGTATTCCATGGTGTATATCTACCACATTTTCTTTACCCAGTCTATCACCGATGAGCCTTTGGGTTGGTCCCATGTCTTTGCTATTATGAATAGTGCTGCAATTAATATATGTGTGCATATATCTTTATAATAGAATGATTTATATTCCTTTGGGTATATAGCCAGTAATGGGATTGCTGGGTCAAATAGTAATTCTGGTTCTAGGTCTTTGAGGAATTGACATACTGTCTTTCACAATGGCTGAAATAATTTACATTCCCACCAACAGTATAAAAGCATTCCTATTTCTCCACAACTTTGCCAGCATCTGTTGTTTCTTGACTTTTTAACAATTGCTATTCTGACTGGCATGACAGGGTGTCTCACTGTGGTTTTGATTTGCATTTCTCTAATGATCAGTGATGTTGAGCTTTTTTTCATATGTTTGTTGGCTGCATAAATGTCTTCTTTTCAGAAGTGTCTGTTCATGTCCTTTGCCCACTTTTCAATGGAATTGTTTGCTTTTTTCTTGTACGTTTGTTTAAGTTCCTTGTAGAATCTGGATATTAGCCCTTTGTCAGATGGATAGATTGCAAAATTTTTCTCTCATTCTGCAGGTTCTCTGTTTACTCTGATGGTAGTTTCTTTTGCTGTGCAGAAGCTCTTTAGTTTAATTAGATTCCATTTGTCAATTTTTGCTTTTGTTGCAATTGCTTTTAATATTTTAATCATGAAATCTTTGCCCATGAAGCAAGGCTTTTCTTATTCCTCAGGATTAACGGTCTGATTCTTCACTACTGTTTCCACCTGTGCTGCCACTGCAAACTCTTTCCCAGACAAGCTCTTCAGTTGCAAAACAACAGTAGACATCTTGTATATTGCAAAGCTATTTATAAGACACACACACTGGTTGCATATACCACACACACACACACACACATACTCAAGATTTCATGTCATTTCATTGTAAATATTTCAATATATATCTTCAAAAGAAATGGACTCTTTAAAAAATAGCTATAATACCTATAAAATGCATTATTTCTTAATATCATTAATTGTCCAATCCATGGTCATATTTCCCCAATTATCTCATTTTTTTTCACGTTGGGTTATTTGAGTCATGATCTAAAAAAGGTTTGTATCATATAATGGCGTTTCGTTGATAAGTCATCTCTTAAGTTTCTTTTAATCTATAAGTTTCTCCCTTTTTTCTTGCCCTTTCTTCCTTCCTCCCTCCCTCCCCCTTTCCTTCCTTTTTCTTTCTTTCTTTCTTTCTTTCTTTCTTTCTTTCTTTCTTTCTTTCTTTCTTTCTTTCTTTCTTTCTTCTTTCTTTCTTTCTTTTTCTCTTTCTTTCTTTCTTTCCTTCTTTCGACAGTGTCTTCCTCTGTAACCCAGGCATCCAGGCTGGAGTGCAGTGGTGCAATCATGGCATACTGCAGCTTTGACCTCCTGGGCTCAAGCAATCCTCCCACTTTAGCCTCCTGAGTAGAGTAGCTTGGACTGCAGGTGTGCACCACCATACCTATTTTTTTTCTTCAGTTTTTGTAGAGACAGGGTCTTGCTATGTTGAACGGGCTGATTTCAAACTCCTGGCCTCAAGCTATCCTCCCATCTCAGCATCCCAAAATGCTGGGATTATTTTCTTGCCATTTGTAAAAAAGAGTTGAAACCTGTGCTCTTAACCACGAAATATGGCATTTATGTTTATTTTCAGAGTTATGCCTTTGAACGAAATGCCCTCCTCCTAAACACATTTCTTGTATTAAATATAGCTCCCTATTTTCCTGTAGAATAGAAGGTGATCACACATTAAAAATGTATTTTAGAGCAGGGGATGGTGATTCTTACCTGTCATCCCAGAACTTTGGGAGGCCGAAGCAGTAGGATCACTTGAAACCAGGAGTTTGAGACCATCCTGGATAGCGTAGCAAAACCCCATCTCCACAAAACATTTAAAAATTAGCCAGGTGTGGTGGCATACGCCAGTAGTCCCAGCTATTCAGGAGGCTGAAGTAGGAGGGTTGCTTGAGTCCAAGAGGTTGAGGCTGCAGTAAGCCATGACCTAGTTTTGTAGATATTTATGACAAGATAGGGCTTGAGAGCAGAAAAGCCAGCTATCAAAAAATATATACTGTCCCATCCTCCATGGGGCCTAAAGTTTCATAGGTAAAGATGTCGCTAAGACTTTAAGCATCACAACTATCTGTCGCTAGTCACTAAAACTTTCAAAAGTCAGGCTCTGACAGCTTAGATAGGTGGGTATGGTAAAAGGAAGGTAGGAAAAGTCTGAATAGAACTAGCCCAGATATCACTCTGAAGTGAAGGCCTCTAACAGACTGGGGCAGGGGGTAACCTGAGGAACCAGGCACCCATTCAGGGGCAGGGCACCCACTGTGGAGAAAAGACAAATGATAGGGATCTATTTCACAGTTTTGCTGTTGCCTCGACTTAGTTGTACATGTTTGGATAATATTAAAAGTATTTAAGAAGCAGTAGGATATATTGGAGAGGCAGAAGTTCTCATCAGTGGCTAGCTGAAGGTCCTTGAGGGGCATGCTGGTCAGCTGTGGGCTCAGTACACAGTTTGCACACTAAGGTGCTGGTCCTGTTGCCAGGGGTGCTGTTTCCGCTCTAGCTGGTGCTATCTCAGCTCTGGTCATCTGGACACATGGATGGGAGCCTGTTGGCAGGCAGGCAGCAGGGCAGCCCTCAGAAAGACTCCTCCATGCTCATGCAACTGGCACCCATTCAAGAGGCTCAAAGCAGCAGCTCTTCACCAATCAGTGCCTCAGTATTTCATGATTTTTTTGTTTGTTTTTTGTTTGTTTTTTTTTCGACAGAGTCTCACACTGTTGCCCAGGCTGGAGTGCAGCGGCGCTATCTTGGCTCACTGCAAGCTCTGCCTCCCAGGTTCACACCATTCTCCTGCCTCAGCCTCCGAAGCAGCTGGGACTACAGGCGCCCGCCACCACGCCTGGCTGATTTTTTGTATTTTTAGTAGAGATGGGGTTTCACTGTGGTAGCCAGGATGGTCTTGATCTCCTGACCTCGTGATCCGCCCGCCTCGGCCTCCCAAAGTGTTTCATGATTTTAACCACTCCTCCTGCCTCCAGGCTGAGTCTAAGCCTTGTAAAATTGCAACCTCTCTGCTTTTCTGAAAGAAGGTTGGCAGTGTGATGTTCTGTAAAAAGCTATTATCTTCAGGTAGGTTTTAGTTCCAAATTAACCACTAACTTAGGCAAGTCACTTCAGCTCTCTGAGCCTCAGTTTCATCATCAGTAAAATGAGGATAAAACTCTTACTCTGTTTACCTCCCAGGGTTTGTTATGTTAAACAAGAACATGATGTGCAAGTGTTGTATAACTAATCACAACTTACACCTGCAAGACATTTTATTATTATTATTATAGCTTCAACTGTAACATGGCAATGAATGCACAAAGGTAGCCAATGGATATTTAATTTCCTTTTTCTTGGACCAAATGTTATGGTAAATCACCCCAGGAAAATGGCTGAGCAAATGTGAGGCTAACACCACAACCAGCCCCAGAAGTAAACAAAAGCACAACACTGGCAAAGACATTCACTTTGAAAATTCTAACCCTGGCACAGCAGTCTTGAGGTTCATGTTTCCCCATTGCGATGTGTTTAACTTGAACAGTGTGGCTGAGCTTTCCCATTCTAACTAGAGCTTTCTTGAACCAGAAACAAAGGCAAGTCAGTTCTGAGGCTGAGATTCAAATAATCAGATCACGGGACAGCTGCAAACTGGAAAGCAAATGAGACAGCTACTGGAGCGATCCCATTAATAAAGGCCCACCTCCCAACACGTGGCCCTTTCCCCAACACACTAGAGGCCAACAGAAAGGACACTTCTTCCTCTTTGGAAGGAAGGAAGCTAACAACTGGAATGAGTCCGATTAACCTGGTTAACAACTGGAAGGAGGAAGGTCTGTTATGAGTCCCTTTAAATTCCTGCTTTTTCCTTAGTAGTTCTAATGAAGGAGGAGGGGATTTAAAAAAAAAAAAGCTAAAAGAATTTTGCTGTTGCTTTTGATAACGCTGTCACACACAATGATGATTTTTTAAAACGAACACGGGGATTTGGCTGGGCGCGGTGGCTCACGCCTATAATCCCAGCACTTTGGGGGGCCAAGGTGGAAGGATCACTTGAGGCCAGGAGTTCAAGATCAGCCTAGCCAACAGGTGAAACCCCATCTCTACTAAAAATATAAAAACCAGCTGGGTGTGGTGGCACACGCCTGTAATCCCAGCTACTTGGGAGGCTGAGACAGGAGAATCACTTGAACCCGGGGGCGGAGGCTGCAGTGAGCCGAGATCGAGCCACTGCACTCCAGCCTGGGCAACAGAGTGAGACTCCATCTCAAAACAAAACAAAACAAACAAACAAACAAAAGCACTGGGATTTACATTCTTTTCATAAAGAAGACTCTTTCCCCAACCATTCCTATTAAAGAACTGGAAGAGACTTCAGAGATTTTTAACAGGAAGGGGTAGCTGCTGTGGGGCTAAGAAACTGGAATTAAAGGCTGGGCATGGTGGCTAATGCCTGTAATCCCAGCACTTCAGGAGGCCAAGGCAGGGGGATCACCTGAGCTCAGGAGATCAAGACCAGCCTGGCCAACATGGTGATACCCCATCTCTATTTAAAAAATACAAAAATTAGCCAGGCATGGTGGTGGGAGCCTGTAATCTCAGCTACTCAGGAAGCTGAGGCAGGAGAATCGCTTGAACCTGGGAGGTGGAGGTTGCAGTGAGCCAAGATCGAGCCACTGCACTCTAGCCTGGGCGACAGAGCGAGAAAAATAAAAAAGAAGAAAAGAAACTGGAGTTAACAATGGTTCCTAATTCCCTTCCCTGTTTGCACTAGTTCCTCAGGTTCCCAGGGGAAGGGAGGCTTGAGGTATTGAGTAAAAGACCCAGTTGTGGATAGAGTTAGTCAGGACTCCATAGACTGTAATTAGTTTTTTAACCACGCTGGCTAGAGTAAATGAATAAAATCTACCCAATAGGAGACACAGAAAGTCTCCTGCCTTTAAAGCTGTACAAATGAGAGGATAACATCATTGGCACTTTGTCAGCTTGGTGATAGAGTCTTGTGGTTTTTAGAGCTGAGAGGGCAGTAGGAATGTTCCCACCCTCCTTTTCACAGATAAGGTAAGAGGAATGGACTTGTCCAAGTTTACACAGTGACTGAATGAATTAACTCTTGCTCACCAAAATGACACCATCCTCTGGGTAAAAAGTGAGCAGTGGATTGTCAATGTCCATATTCCTCTTCTTCCTCAAACAGGCTATCAAATTCTTCACCATTCACGCTTTCTTTTCTGCTATGATTGCCCACACATTCTCGCATCCATTATCCAGTCCCTTAATATCTCCCATTCTCTGTTGGTTTTTCCACCACTGCATCCACTGCCAATTTTTCTAAGAGGAAAGAGAGCCCTCTACCCACCGGTATTGCAGGTGTTTTATTGAATTCTCCAAAGGTGGGTGTGGTTCTTATAGTTTAGAGTACTCTCAGGCGTGGAACCTAAGAGAAATTTCCTGAGGCTGGGCCAAAGAGGAAGAGTTGGCAACCACAACCTGCAGGCCATGTTCAGTGCCCTGTCTGTTTTTGTATGGCATGCAATCTAAGAAGGTTTTCTTTGTTTATTTTTAATTGTGGTTTAAAAAATGACATAAAATTTACCACCTTAACCATGTTTAGGAGTACAGTTCAGTAGTGTTAAGTATATTCACATTGGTGTGCAACAGATCTCTGCAACTTTTTCATCTTGTGAAACTGAAACACCATATCCATTAAACAATTCCCTTTTCTCTCTTCTTCCAGCCCTTGGTAACCAATATTCTTTCTGTTTCTATGAATTTTAATACTTGTTAGACATTGACTCAAGTCATTTTTTACTAAATATAGTTACATCTCAAAATTTGGGAATGATTTGCTTAAAAACTAATTTACAGTAGATTCAAGACTGTTCTTTTAATAATATCCCTTCCCTAACTTGTATTTATTTCATGGTCAAAAAAAATAAAATTTACCATCTTAACCATTTTCTTGTTTTTGAGACAGGGTCTCACTCTGTCGCCCAGGCTGGAATGCAGTGGCATGATCATAGCTCACTGCAGCCTCGAACTCCCAAAGCCCAGATGACCCTCCCACCTCAATCTCCTGAGTAGCTGGGACCACAGGCATGCACTACAACACCCTGCTTTTTTTTTTTTTTTTTTTTTTTTGTAGAGACAGGTTTTCTCCATGTTGCCCTGGCTGGTCACCAACACCTGGGCTCAAGCCATTCGCCCACCTCAGCCTCCCAAAGGGCTGGGATTATAGGCATGAGCCACTGTGCCCAGCCCATCTTAACCATTTTTAAAGTTTAGTAGTGTTAACTATACAAACATTGTTGCACAACAGATCTCTGGAAACTCTTTCACCTTGCAAAACTGAAACTTTGCACCTATTGAATAGCAACTCTTCGTTTGCCCCTTCCTCTAGCTCTGGGCAAACGCCATTCTACTTTTTGTCTCTAGGAGGACTGAATACTTTAGATAACTTAATAATGCAGTATTTGCGGTGGAATAATGCAGTGCTTGCAATTTTTTGATTGACTTATTTCACTAAGCATAATGTCATTGAGGTTCATCCCTGTTGTAGCATATGATAGAATCTTCTTTTTAAGGCTGAACCATATTCCATTGTATGTATATACTACATTTTGTTTATCCATTCATTGATCCATAGACATCTGAGTTGTTTCTATCACATGGCTGTTGTGTATAATGCTGCTATGAACATGGGTGTAGAAATATCTCTCTGAGGCCCTGCCTTCAATTCTTTTGTAAATATATTCAGAAGAACGCCTGCTGGATCATATGGTGGTTCTATTTTTGATTTTTTGAGGTACCACCATATTGTTTTCCATAGAAACAATTGCGCCATTTTACAATTCTACCAATAGTGCACAAAAGTTCCAACTTCTCCACATTCTTGTCAACATGTTTTATTTTATTGATTTTTTGTGGTAGCAGCCATCCTAATAGGTGTGAGGTGATATTTCATTTGATTTGCAATTCTTTACTGATTAGCGATATACATATTTTCATATGCTTACTGGCCATTTGTATATCATCCTTGGAGAAATGTATATTCATGTCCTTTGCTCATTTTTTAAATTAGCTTATTTGGGTTTTTCTGTTGTTGAGTTGTAGGAGTTCTTTATATATTCTGAATATTAACCCCATTTCAGATACATGATTTGCAAATATTTTCTCTCATTCTGTAGGTTGATATTTCATTCTGTTGATTGTGTCCTTTGATACACAAAAGCTTTCTTAAATTTATTGTAGTTTCATTTGTCTATTTTCTGCTTTTGTTGCCTGTGCTTTTCATCTGTTATCCAATAAAACACTACCAATTCCAATGTCATGAAGCTTTTTCTCTAGGTTTTCTTCTGGTAGGAATGGTTTTTAATATTTTTTAATGGATGAGAAAAATCAAAAGAAGAAATATATTTCAGAGGCCGAGGCGGGCAGATCACGAGGTCAAGAGATTGAGACCATCCTGGCCAACATGGTGAAACCCCATCTCTACTAAAAATACAAAAATTAGCTGGGCATGGTGGCACGTGCCTGTAGTCCCAGCTACTCGGGAAGCTGCCGCAGGAGAATTGCTTGAACCCAGGAGGCAGAGTTTGCAGTGAGCCGAGATCACGCTACTGCACTCCAGCCTGGGGATACAGCGAGACTCCGTCTCAAAAAAAAGAAAAAAAGAAAAGAAAAGAAAAATATTTCATGACTCGTGAAAATTATATAAAATTCAAATTTCAGGGCCTGTAAGTAAAGTTTTATTGGAACATAGCCACAGTCATTCATTTATGCATTATTTCTGGTTGTTTTTGTGCTATGATAGCAGAGTTAAGTACAGTTGACCTTTGAACAACATGGGTTTGGACTGCATGAGTCCACAGTTACATGGATTTCTTTCAATAAATATATTGGAACAATTTTTTGACATTTGTGATGATTTGAAAAACTCACAGATAAACCACCTAGTTTAGAAATATCAAAAAAATTAAGAAAAATGTATGTCATGAATGCATGAAATATATGTAAATAATAGTCTATGTTACCATTTACAACCATAAAATACACACAAATTACTCTAAAAAGATAAAATTTATCAAAATGAATGCACACAAACACAGACCATACCTGGCACCATTTGAAAGAAATGTAAACAAACTTATTACATTCATCATAACTGCATAAAATTAACTGTAATACATTCTGTGCTACATAACGATTTTGTAGCCACCTCCTGTTGCTATTGTAGTGGGGTTAAATATTTTGAATATCTGCTTAAAACGTCATGTGACACAAATCATCTCTGTGTGAGCTGTTGTCTCTCCGGTATATCCTGGAGTGCGGTAAAAAGTGACCTGTCCTGGAGCTCTTTATTTTTCATCATGTTTAGTGCAATACTATAAACCTTGAATAACACCATGGGATCCATACAAAAAGCCCCTAGTGGTGCTGGAAGTGCTCCTAAGAAGCAGAGGAAAGCCATGACATTACAAGAAAAAGTTGAATTGCTTGATATGCACCACAGATTGAGGTATGCAGAGGGAGGTGGCTCACTATTTGACAAACAATTTATTTTGTAAACAGATGATGTAAACTTAAGGTATCGATAAGTAAAGTACTATATTTTCTCTTCCTTATAATTTTCTTAATAACATTTTCTCATTTCTAGCTTACTTTATTGTAAGAATACAGTATATAGTACATATAACTTACAAAATATGTGTTACTTGACTGTTTGTGTTATCAGTAAGGCTTCTGCTCAACAGCTGGCTATTAGTAGTTAAGACTTTGGGGAGTCAAAAGTTATACTTGGGGCCGGGCATGATGGCTCAGGCCTGTAATACCAGCACTTTGGGAGGCCAAGGCAGGCAGATCACTTGAGGTCAGGAGTTTGAGACCAGCCTGGCCAACATTATAAAACCCCGTCTCTACTAAAATTACAAAAATTAGCTGGGCATGGTGGCACGCTCCTATAAGCCCAGCTACTCAAGAGGCTGAGGCACAAGAATCGCTTGTACCCGGGAGTTGGAGGTTGCAGTGAGCCGAGATTGCGCCACTGCACTCCAGCCTACGTGAGGGAGAGAGTCTCTGTCTCAAAAAAAAAAAAAAAAAAAAAGTTATACACTATAGTTGCAACAGAGACCAAATATGGTTTTCTCATCTCTTCACACTGTTGCTCAGTGCATTGTAAATTGCAGTGACACATCTATAATTCTACAGCCTTTCAAACAAAAGTGACGTGGACTTTGATTGTTGTATGTATTTTTAAAGAGACGGAGGTCTTGCTATGTTGCCCAGGCTGGGCTCAAATTTCCAGCCTCAAGTGAGCTGCCTCAGCCTTCTGAGTAGCTGGGACAGCAGGCACACACCACAACGCCCAGTTCTGATTGTTGTATTGTTAAGACATACTGGAGTTTGGATATTTGGTTGTCTAATTATATGGCAAAGCATTATGTTTGTTGTGCAATGACACTACAGCTGTAGGATATCCAAAGAATACGGTATATGTCAACATTTCCAGACTAAGCACTCTTAATATCCCCAACTCACAGGAAAGCAATGGTCAGAAAAATTAGAACATTTAAAATGGAATACCTTATCGCAGAAGAATTTCTTCACAGGAAGTGAGGCTGCCACCAAAGTAAATTTCCAAGTGGCTCATTTATTAGGCAAGCAAAGAAAGCCATTTACCGATGGTGAGTTAATTAAAGCCTATGGTTATTCATTGCTTCAGCAGGCACTTTGCAGAAAATATTTGCATCTACTGTGTTATTATACCAGTAGCATCAGTGATGAAGTTCACATTCTCTCCTGGACTTAGCCATCAACAGTTCTGTGAATTTTTGTCAGAAATAGAAACTGAATATCTGACTTGCCCTATGACACTGAAGTTCAATGGCTTAGGAGTGGTAAATTTTTATTGAGTGTTTTTTTTTTTAGCTCAGGGCTGAGATTGAAATTTTTCTGAATAAATAAAATCTGGCCTCAAATCACTATTACTGAACATTGAATATGTGGAAATTTGTTCTCTCTCTTGTTATATAAACACCTACATAATATCCTCAATTTTATCTCTTGAGACACAAAGCCCAACATATTTACTACACGACCATTTACAGAAAAAGTTTGCCAACCCCTACCATAGACATGTGAACAAAAGCCACTTGGGTCTTATTGGAAAACATTTCTCCCTGCCAACAAAAAAATCCAATATCTGTGATAGTGCCTAGGTTCCTCAAACCTATTCTACTCTGGGGCTCCCTACTCATTCTTGGCATTACCTCTCATGCTTCCTAAGATAAGGGTGACTATTGTCCCATTGCTTTGTTTAAGGATCTTGATCTCTTTGTCACAGGAACCTACTGTCAGTCAAAAAGTAATCTGTTTTTTATTCTCAAGAGGCTTGATGGTATTAATGTAAATAGGATTTCTGATTGTCAACACTGATGATCCAGCTTTTCTGAAGCTAGATATGCCATTCAGGCGTTCTCACTAGAGGGACAGAGTCCAGGCTTCCTATTACACAAACAAAAGACCTTGCCACTACCTTCTGCTACTGTCACCTCTTTCCTCCTATATCCAGTTACATGATGTAAAGAATCTTCATTAAGATATCACCCATGAACTGGAATAGGCAACTGTCTAGAGAGCTATTAAGTTGTGGCCTCCAGTTATCTCTGTCTTTGTTTATAAGAGCAGTAATTAAAAAATTGCAGATATGCTGACTTACTAAATACTGTTTGGGGGAGTATAAACTTACTAATTCAGCAGGATCTAATTCAGTAACTATGCTCCTCTAAAACCACTTTGGTGAAAGTTATTGTTAGCGGACCTAGAAAGGGCAAATAATTTGCTTTTATAAGCTTTAATGGCTTGAAATGACTTAAACATTGGCTGCATATGTAGCAAATTGCTTTACATCCTCAGTTACACATCCTTACTCCAATATGTGTATTCATGGTCAAAAGACAGAAATAAACACCACAAAATGGATACTAATACAACAATGAAGCTTAGAAGTAATTTGTGACCAGGAAATGAAAGGATGATAATTAGTTTCTAGGATGCATATTATTGTTAAAAAACAAAACAAAATAAAATAACAAATTCTAAAACAAAAATTCACCCATTTCTTTTTGCTTCTTTTGAAAAACATAGACCCACTGATACAGAATTTATGGTTTTGTACTTTTAGGGATAGTTGTTCATTTTTATTACTTTTCTATTGTGGCCATTAAACGAAGCCTTTATAGAGTCAGTCACTTTCAGATTGATCGAGCTTTTCGAAACATAAAATTTCACTCCCCAGCCCAACCCCTACAACCCTTCCCAAGGGAACACCTGTTTCATTAAATTGTGTTTTATTTTTGTTTCCTTCATAGGAATTCCCCCTTTTTAAATTACAAATGACCCATCAACATCCATCTTGACTTCTAGGTAAAGTGAGTTTATCTTCTAAAAAATTTAGGTGAAGCCAAATCTTCAAAGAGTATGCCGTCCTGTCATCACCAGAATGTGAGGGTACTCTCATGCTGTCCATGTAGTATCTTCAGTGGAAAACCCAAATTCTTTTTTTTTTTTTTTTTTTTTGACAGAATCTCACTCTGTCGCCCAGGCTGGAGTGCAGTGGCATAATCTTGGCTCACTACAACCTCTGACTCCCAGGTTTAAGTGATTCTCCTGCCTCAGCTTCCTGAGTAGCTGGGATTACAGGTGCGCACCACCATGCCCAGCTAATTTTTGTATTTTTAGTTGAGACGGAGTTTCACCATTTTGGTCAGGCTGGACTCGAACTCCTGACCTCGTGATCCACCCACCTCGGCCTCCCAAAGTACTGGGATTACAGGCATGAGCCACTGAGCCCGACCAAAAACACCAAATTTTTAATGGGATGTTTACTGATGACATCCTAAGTCATTAAAGTATTGATAACCTATCTGCTCCTTAAAGTTATTTGTAAGTAAATAACTGATAATCCATGCCATTTATTACATTTTAATTTTTTATAAAGAATTTCAAGTCAAAATTTAACTATCACATTAAGACTTTCAGTCATCTTTCACCAAAACATTCTTTAAAAAAGTACACTTCTGGGCTAGGCATGGTGGCTCATGCCTGTAATCTCAACACTTTGGGAGGCTGAGGCAGGAGGATCACTTGAAGCCAGGAGTTTGAACTAGCCTGGGTAACATAGTGATACCCCATCTCCACACACACACACACACACACACACACACACACAAAATAAAAAGGGGAAAAAAGTACACTTTCTGATGTAAACCACACAGATGGGGTTGGTTTGGCACATCTTAGGCTGAGTGGACACTATCCAAAAAAAGAGCCAAATTTCTTCAAAGACTGTTCACCTAAAGTGGTTTCTATATTAACAATAACCCAGTTTTCTATTGCACACCTCAACAATTTAAAAACAAAGGAATAGGTTCAGGCAATATTTCCTTGGTTTTAATATGTCCTTCTATGTTTGTTAAGTGTCGTGATGGCCTAGACGTGAAATCTTGGTCTTCATCTTTTCCTGACAGTATCTATGTGGGGAAATACTTTTTATTAGTTACCTATGACTGTTGTAACAAATTACCGCAAACTTGGTGGCTTAAAACAATGCACATTTATTTTCTTGCAGTTTTGGAGGCCAGAAGTCCAAAATCAGCTTCACTGGCCTGAAATTCAGGCATTGGCAGAACTGTGCTCCCTGGAGGCTCTAGGGGAGAATCTGTTTTCTTGCCTTCCGGCTTAAAGATCTG
Organism: Pongo pygmaeus; assembly: GCF_028885625.2. Classification (NCBI taxonomy): domain Eukaryota; kingdom Metazoa; phylum Chordata; class Mammalia; order Primates; family Hominidae; genus Pongo; species Pongo pygmaeus. Next base: position 119,569,700 of record NC_072396.2, on the reverse strand, counting down.
CATTCCTTGTTTTGTGGGCGGGCCCTTCCTCCATCTACAGTACCTATACCTTGGCATCTTCAAATCTCTCTCTCTCTGCTAAGGTTGTCATATTGCCTTCTTTCTTCTGTGTCAAATCTCCCTCTACTTCACTCTTAAAGGGTGCATGTGATTGCATCTAAGGTTCACCTAAATAATCCAGGATAATTTCCCTATTTTAAGGGCTTTAATGTAATTATATCTGTACAGTCTCTTCTGCCATATAACATGCACAAATTCCAGAGATTAAGATCTGGATATCTTTAGGGGCCATTAATCAGCATACCACAGACTCCAAATTTGGAGTTCAACATTTAGTTTACAACCTGTAAGTCTCAGTTTGCTAGCCAACTGTGGAATTATTTCTAGGGCTCCAAAACTTTTATGGAAATAAATAGCTTACATGTATGACTCCTACCAATTACATATTCATGTACATGCCATTGTTATTAATAAAATACTAGTTTCTTTTATAAAGAGATTCAAAAGACCTGCTTCAGACAAGTAATTTCCAAATAAAATGCTATTTGTATTGCATTCATTCCTTTTTAACAAAAGCTGTCATTACAAAATGGTAATTTATATATAATACATAAACATATAAAGCATATAAATATGAATAATGTATATAAAGAAGATCATCTGCTATATAATAAGGATTTAATAAATGTCAGCAGTTATTATTGTGTTGAAGCTGAATGGAGGTATTTCAACACTAAAATCTAGTAGCAATAGGCTTTTCTTACTTTGCAAGTAAAAGAATACAAAAAGATGGAATTTAGCCACTTTTGGGTTTTTTTGGCTTACAATTTTTATTTAAAACTTTGATACCTCTTATTATGAGACTGTTAGTGAATGCTTACAGATCACAGAAAAATAAGCCAAAGAATATTAAGGAGAAACTGGGAATCAGCCAGTCATGTATAGCTCAAAAGTTTGTCTAGGTTATATGTACACAGGGCTATGCTCTTATATTTTATATTCAAACCATAGTTGTTTTTTTGCCACTAAAATTGTTCTTCATTTACAGGAATCAATCAAATACATCAATATTTTATAGTGTTCTTTAAAGAGCACTGTAACTTCCAGTTATACCAGCATCTGAGCAAGTCTGAGGGCTGCTAATGCTAATGCTAATACAAAATTTATTAATATAAAAGAGCTTACATTCATGATGAACTAAAATGGTGGTTCTCAATCCTGGCTGCACACTAAGATCACCTGGGGAGCTTTTAAAAATCCCAATCTCTGGGTTGCATCTAAGACTAATTAAACAAGAATGTGTGAGCTGGGACCCGGGCATCAACATTTTTAAAGACCCTCAGTTAATTTCAGTGGGCAGCTGTGGCTAAGAACACTGGACTAAAATGACACATGACATGAAGACCAACACAAGTCATGAAATCTAAAGTTCCATGGTCAAAGTAAGGAATGCAATGTGAATTCAAAGAGAGAGTATCTTGATTAATTAGAGGAGGGAGGAGATGGAAAACGAACTGAGCCTTGAAAACTGGGCAATAAAGAGGGAAAGGTTAAAAGGGACAGTGACAGACATATGAGGGGTAAAAAATAGTTCTGGAGTAGGGGAAAATGGAAATATCTAAAAATTTTTATTATGGGATTAAAAAAAAACGAGTGGTGCCTCATATTCTTACTTATAAGTGGGAGCTGAACGAGGACACACGGCCACAGGGAGGGGAACAATATACACTGAAGCCTGTCAGGGTTGGCAGGAGACAGGAAGAGCATCAGGAAAAATAGCTAAAGCATGCTGGGCTTAATATCTAGGTTATGGGTTGATAGATGCAGCAAACCACCATGGCGCACATTTACCTATGTAACAAACCTGCACATCCTGCACATGTACCCCAGAACTTTAAAAAATAATAATAAAATTTTTAAAAACTGGTGGTAAAAAGAAGATATTCGCCAGCCCTTTTTTTTTTTCTGGTTTCCGCCTGTCTCCCATCATATTCAGGCCTTAACATCTCCATATAGTGAGTTTTAAACATTAGAATGAATTATTGAGGGAGGCACATCCTATTCGGAAATAAAGAGATCAAACTAAAATACAGAAATACCTAGTAGGAAAGTGCCCAGACTCAGCACCTTTGAACCAAAAGGCAACTTTATAGCCTGAATATATACGTGCCTAAATCACATATATTTTTTATGAAGACCAACTCTTTTCTGCAGACACTACCCACCCACCTTCCTAGCACTAGAGAACAAAACAGCCTACATTTAAGCAACTCAGAAAACTCTTTGGAAAAATTATCAACTTACTTTTTTATAATCATTGCAAAACAACCTAGTTCCGGCAGTTGAAATAACCTAAAACTTGTTTATCAAACATGGGATTTTTGATCATTGGTAACACACTAGTTCTGTCAATTACAGGCATATCATAATGTCTTGATAGCACCTTGTCATGCAATGATTATGACCCAATATTAAGCGATATGGGGCCCTGAAAGTAATGGAAAAGGAAAGATTTGTACATAGCTAGTGCTTATATAGCACTTAGTATGTGTCAGGCACACTTTTAAGTGCTTTGTATGCACTGCTTTATTTACTCCTCACAAGAACCAAATACTATTTTTATAACCATTTTACAGACAAGGTCATTGCAGGGTACAGAGAGGATAAGCTACCAGCTGAAGTATACAGTTAAGTAAGTGGTGGAGCTGGAATTCAAACACAGATCACGTGGCTCCAGAGCCCACAATTTTAAAACCATTTTGCTATGATTCTTAATTATAACAACATTGATGAATTTTCTTCTTTAAAGTATTTTCTGGAGAGAATGCCACTGAGCCTATATATTTCTTTTATCAATTTTTCTATGCATTGAAGTGAAAATATTTATTTTTTTCGTTTTTACTTTTAATTTGCTTAAATTATTTGTTATCAAAATCAATTAGTTTCTTCGTAAAGGTTATATTTAAATTTATTTTGTACATATATAGTTTTACTTTTAAAAATGTTTTCACTTTAACTGTTGTGAGTACATAGTAGGTGTATATGTTTATGGGGTACACGAAATACTTTGATTTAGCCATGCAATGTAAAATAAGCACATCATGGAAAATGGGGTATCCACCCCTCAAGCATTTATCCCTTGTGTTACAAATAATCCAATTATACTCTTTTAGTCATTTTAAAATGAACAATTGTCTATGGTCACCCTGTTGTGCTATCAAATACTAAGCCTTGTTCATTCATTTTATTTTTTTGTACCCATTTACCATCCCCACCTCCCCACCAACCTCCCACTACCCTTCCTGGCCTCTGGTAACCATCCTTCTACTCTCTATCTCCATGGGTTCCATTATTTTGATGTTTAGATTCCTCAAATAAGTGAGAACATGCGATGTTTGTCTTTCTGTGCCTGGCTTATTTCACTTAACATAATGGCCTTCAGTTCCATCTATGTTGTTGCAGATGTCTGAAGCTCATTCTTTTTTATGGCTGACTAGTTCTCCATCGTGGATATGTATCACATATTCTTTTTCCATTCATCTGTTGAGGGACACTTAGGTTGCTTCCAAATCTGGTCTATTGGAAACAGTGCTGCAACAAACACAGGAGTGCAGGTGTCTCTTCAATATATTGACTTCCTTTCTTTTGGATACATACCCAGTAGTGGGATTGCTGGATCACCTGGTAGCTCTATTTTTAGTTTTTTGAGGAACCTCCAAACTTTTCTCCATAGTGGTTGTACTAATTTACATTCTCTCCAACAATGTACGAGGGTTTCCTTTTCTTCACATCCTCGCCAGCATTTGTTATTGCAGTCTTTGTTATTTCTGTCTTTTGGATACAAGCCATTTTAACTGGCATGAGATGATATCTCATTGTAGTTTTGATTTGTATTTCTCTGATGATCAATGATGTTGAGCACATTTTCATATGCCTGTTTGCCACGTGTATGTTTTCTTTTGAGCAATGTCTACTCAAATATTTTGCCCATTTTTTAAATCAGATTACTGGATTTTTTTTTCCTATAGAGTTGTTTGAGCTCCTTATATATTCTGGTTATCAATTCCTTGTCAGATGGGTTGTTTGCAAATATTTTCTCCCTAGTTTCACGTTTATGGAAATTATTTCTACACAGTTCAATTTGCCTTAGTCCTATTTGATAGATATATATTTTGCAAAATTTTGTTTCCTATTCAATTTGCAATTAATGACATATTTTTCTTAGTGTGTTTTTATTCATTTTCCATTCTATTTCTTTGATAAGGTCTACCAAGTCTAACTTATGAGGTCAATTTTTGCAGTTTTTTGACTGAAAAGGTGTGATTCTTAGTTTTTCATCTACAACAATTTTTTCTTATCAAATATAGTTGGTTTTACTTCAGTTTTTTCAGTTTTATTCTGTGCTGATTTTTTTTTTTACCAGTAATATTTATTTTGAATTGGATAAAAATGCAAAAGGTTTATATTAATTTCTTATTGGATTCATAACAGATTGTGAAATTAGATATTACAGGATCTTTCTAATGACCAGTCTTTATTTGGGGTTTCATCATTCTCAGGGTCAAAATGATGAATTCACAATGCGCTCTTTTGTTGAGGGTGGGAATTATCTCAATTTCATAGGTTGTCTTAGTTTGTTTGGGCTGCTATAACAAAATACCATAAACTGGGAAGCTTATAAACAGCATAAATGTATTTCTCACAGTCTGGAGCCTGGGAAGTCCAATATCAAGGCATTGGCAGATTTGGTCTTTGTTGAGGGAGGACCTGTTTCCTTTTCCATAGATGGTGCCTATTTGCTGTGTCCTCACATGGTGGAAGGGGTGAGCTAGCACTCCAGGGTTTCTTATAAGGGAACTAATCCCAATCCTGAGCTCTTCCTTCATGGCCTAATCACCTCCTATAGGCCCCACCTCCTAATACCATCACCTTGTGGGTTAGGATTTCAACAGTTGAATTTTTAGGGATACACAAACATTCAGACCATAGCATAGGTGTACTTTAAAAACATTAAATGACTTGCCTGAGGTAAGTGGTAAAGCCAAGACTGGAGATAGTAGGATGGTAGTAGAATGGTTTTGGGAATCACTGACATGGACTGACTCCATACTCAGCCACTTAGAGCTGAGTGAACTTGGGAAAGCAACCTAACCTTCAAGCTCCAATGCCTCCATCTGTAAGATGGGGATAATAACCTACTTCATCTGGTTATTAAGAGAAGTGAATGAGATAATGCATGTAATAGCAGTTAGCGTACTGGTTGGCTTATAGTAAGGAATCAATAAATGTTAACAGTTCAGCAGCAGCATCCATAGCATTTGTTCTTCCATTACGCCCTACACTGTGCTAGGCAATGAGGTAGAAACTAAATCCTCAAGGAGCTGAGGATATTCTTAATGAGACAAAACAAATGCATATGAAAATAATTACAGAACTACTTTTCTCAACACAGTGTAAAGCACAAAGTAAATGCTGAACAAATGTTAGCTATTATTATTTGTATTATTTCCCAGCAAGCTTTCTCTGGATGAAGTTAGAAGGTATCTTGTGACAATGTGTTGGGAGTAGCCTATGTCAATGAACCATCCATCTACACACAAATTATGATAGAAGCAGCTCCCTAATTACTGCATCCTCCCTAAATGGATTTAGGATAGCTACCTAATTACTTCATACTCCCTAAGTGTACAACCAGAAGCTCTAGTGTTTGGAGCTCCTGGGGTGCAATTTCCAAAGACCTTGATAGGTCCTGGGTCCCCCCACATTCTTTTTCCACTTTGCTTCCTGGCTGGGGTCTGAAATGTCTCCACCAGACATTTATGCCTTTGGGTTAAGTCTAAGGTATTTTTAAAATATAAACATAGCCTGGTAGTAACAAAATTTATGTCCTATTGAATAACTTCCATTTGCCAGATATTTTATATGCAATATCATTTAATCTCACAAGGAAATATTTCAGAAGTAGAAATTATTAAGTCCATTTTCAAATGAGAAAAATGGAAGGTAGGAGCTTGGTATCTTGTCCAAATTCAGGTCTTATGACACTAAAGCCCTTTCCCTCTCTGCTGTATTACTTTCCTCCCAGTTTCTTGTTTTTTGCACATTTATTTCTAATAAAAGTAAATGTGATATTCAGGCCATGCTACAGCTAAGGAATGGCAACAAGAATGCTTAATGTGCCGGCGGCAGCCAAGATGGCCGAATAGGAACAGCTCCGGTCTACAGCTCCCAGCGTGAGCGACGCAGAAGACAGGTGATTTCTGCATTTCCATCTGAGGTACTGGGTTCATCTCACTAGGGAGTGCCAGACAGTGGGCACAGGACAGTGGGTGCAGCGCACTGTGCGCGAGCTGAAGTAGGGCGAGGCATTGCCTCACTCGGGAAGCGCAAGGAGTCAGGGAGTTCCCTTTCCCAGTCAAAAAAAGGGGTGACAGAAGGCACCTGGAAAATGGGGTCACTCCCACCCTAATACTGTGCTTTTCTGACAGGCTTAAAAAACGGCGCACCAGGAGATTATATCCCACACCTGGCTCAGAGGGTCCTACGCCCACGGAGTCTCACTGATTGCTCGCACAGCAGTCTGAGATCAAACTGCAAGGCGGCAGCTAGGCTGAGGGAGGGGCGGCCACCACTGCCCAGACATGCTTAGGTAAACAAAGCAGCCCGGAAGCTCTAACTGGGTGGAGCCCACCATAGCTCAAGGAGGCCTGCCTGCCTCTGTAGGCTCCACCTCTGGGGGCAGGGCACAGACAAACAAAAAGACAGCAGTAACTTCTGCAGACTTAAATGTCCCTGTCTGACAGCTTTGAAGAGAGCAGTGGTTCTCCCAGCACGCAGCTGGAGATCTGAGAACAGGCAGACTGCCTCCTCAAGTGGGTCCCTGACCCCTGACCCCCGAGCAGCCTAACTGGGAGGCACCCCCCAGTAGGGGCAGACTGACACCTCACACGGCCAGGTACTCCTCTGAGACAAAACTTCCAGAGGAACGATCAGACAGCAGCATTCGCGGTTCACGAAAATCTGCTGTTCTACAGCCACCACTGCTGATACCCAGGCAAATAGGGTCTGGAGTGGACCTCTAGCAAACTCCAACAGACCTGCAGCTGAGGGTCCTGTCTGTTAGAAGGAAAACTAACAAACAGAAAGGACATCCACACCAAAAACCCATCTGCACGTCACCATCATCAAAGACCAAAAGTAGATAAAACCACAAAGATGGGGAAAAAACAGCAGAAAAACTGGAAACTCTAAAAAGCAGAGCATCTCTCCTCCTCCAAAGGAACGCAGCTCCTAACCAGCACTGGAACAAACCTGGACGGAGAATGACTTTGACGAGTTGAGAGAAGAAGGCTTCAGACGATCAAACTACTCCGAGCTACGGGAGGAAATTCAAACCAATGGCAAAGAAGTTAAAAACTGTGAAAAAAATTAGACAAATGGCTAACTAGAATAACCAATGCAGAGAAGTCCTTAAAGGATCTGATGGAGCTGAAAGCCAAGGCTCGAGAACTACGTGAAGAATGCAGAAGCCTCAGGAGCCGATGCGATCAACTGGAAGAAAGGATATCAGTGATGGACGATGAAATGAATGAAATGAAGAGAGAAGGGAAGTTTAGAGAAAAAAGAATAAAAAGAAATGAACAAAGCTTCCAAGAAATATGGGACTATGTGAAAAGACCAAATCTACGTCTGATTGTTGTACCTGAAAGTGACGGGGAGAATGGAACAAAGTTGGAAAACACTCTGCAGGATATTATCCAGGAGAACTTCCCCAGTCTAGCAAGGCAGGCCAACATTCAGATTCAGGAAATACAGAGAACGCCACAAAGATACTCCTCGAGAAGAGCAATTCCAAGACACATAATTGTCAGATTCACCAAAGTTGAAATGAAGGAAAAAATGTTAAGGGCAGCCAGAGAGAAAGGTCTGGTTACCCACAAAGGGAAGCCCATCAGACTAACAGCGGATCTCTTGGCAAAAACTCTACAAGCCAGAAGAGAGTGGGGGCCAATATTCAACATTCTTAAAGAAAAGAATTTTCAACCCAGAATTTCATATCCAGCCAAACTAAGCTTCATAAGTGAAGGAGAAATAAAATCCTTTACAGACAAGCAAATGCTGAGAGATTTTGTCACCACCAGGCCTGCCCTAAAAGAGCTCCTGAAGGAAGCACTAAACATGGAAAGGAACAACCGGTACCAGCCACTGCAAAATCATGCCAAATAGCAAAGACCATCGAGGCTAGGAAGAAACTGCATCAACTAACGAGCAAAATAACCAGCTAACATCATAATGACAGGACCAAATTCACACATAACAATATTAACTTTAAATGTAAATGGACTAAATGCTCCAATTAAAAGACACAGACTGGCAAATTGGATAAAGAGTCAAGACTCATCAGTGTGCCGTATTCAGGAAACCCATTGCACATACAGAGACACACATAGGCTCAAAATAAAGGGATGGAGGAAGATCTACCAAGCAAACGGAAAACAAAAAAAGGCAGGGGTTGCAATCCTAGTCTCTGATAAAACAGACTTTAAACCAACAAAGATCAAAAGAGACAAAGAAGGCCATTACATAATGGTAAAGGGATCAATTCAACAAGAAGAGCTAACTATCCTAAACATATATGCACCCAATACAGGAGCACCCAGATTCATAAAGCAAGTCCTGAGTGACTTACAAAGAGACTTAGACTCCCACACAATAATAATGGGAGACTTTAACACCCCACTGTCAACATTAGACAGATCAACGAGACAGAAAGTTAACAAGGATATCCAGGAATTGAACTCAGCTCTGCACCAAGCGGACCTAATAGACATCTACAGAACTCTCCACCCCAAATCAACAGAATATACATTTTTTTCAGCACTACACCACACCTATTCCAAAATTGATCACATAGTTGGAAGTAAAGCTCTCCTCAGCAAATGTAAAAGAAGAGAAATTATAACAAACTGTCTCTCAGACCACAGTGCAATCAAACTAGAACTCAGGATTAAGAAACTCACTCAAAACTGCTCAACCACATGGAAACTGAACAACCTGCTCCTGAATGTCTACTGGGTACGTAACGAAATGAAGGCAGAAATAAAGATGTTCTTTGAAACCAATGAGAACAAAGACACAATATACCAGAATCTCTGAGACACATTCAAAGCAGTGTGTAGAGGGAAATTTATAGCACTAAATGCCCACAAGAGAAAGCAGGAAAGATCCACAATTGACACCCTAACATCACAATTAAAAGAACTAGAAAAGCAAGAGAAAACACATTCAAAAGCTAGCAGAAGGCAAGAAATAACTAAAATCAGAGCAGAACTGAAGGAAATAGAGACACAAAAAACCCTTCAAAAAATTAATGAATCCAGGAGCTGGTTTTTTGAAAGGATCAACAAAATTGATAGACCACTAGCAAGACTAATAAAGAAGAAAAGAGAGAAGAATCAAATAGATGCAATAAAAAATGATGAAGGGGATATCACCACCGATCCCACAGAAATACAAACTACCATCAGAGAATACTACAAACACCTCTATGCAAATAAACCAGAAAATCTAGAAGAAATGGATAAATTCCTGGACACATACACCCTTCCAAGACTAAACCAGGAAGAAGTTGAATCTCTGAATAGACAAATAACAGGCTCTGAAATTGTGGCAATAATCAATAGCTTACCAACCAAAAAGAGTCCAGGACCAGATGGATTCACAGCCGAATTCTACCAGAGGTACAAGGAGGAGCTGGTACCATTCCTTCTGAAACTATTCCAATCAATAGAAAAAGAGGGAATCCTCCCTAACTCATTTTATGAGGCCAGCATCATCCTGATACCAAAGCCGGGCAGAGACACAACCAAAAAAGAGAATTTTAGACCAATATCCTTGATGAACATTGTTGCAAAAATCCTCAATAAAATACTGGCAAACAGAATCCAGCAGCACATAAAAAAGCTTATCCACCATGATCAAGTGGGCTTCATCCCTTGGATGCAAGGCTGGTTGAATATACTCAAATCAATAAATGTAATCCAGCATATAAACAGAACCAAAGACAAAAACCACATGATTATCTCAATAGATGCAGAAAAGGCCTCTGACAAAATTCAACAACCCTTCATGCTAAAAACTCTCAATAAATTAGGTATTGATGGGATGTATCTCCAAATAATAAGAGCTATCTATGACAAACCCACAGCCAATATCATACTGAATGGGCAAAAACTGGAAGCATTCCCTTTGAAAACTGGCACAAGACAGGGATGCCCTCTCTCACCACTCTGATTCAACATAGTGTCGGAAGTTCTGGCCAGGGCAATTAGGCAGGAGAAGGAAATCAAGGGTATTCAATTAGGAAAAGGGGAAGTCAAATTGTCCCTGTTTGCAGACGACATGACTGTATATCTAGAAAACCCCATTGTCTCAGCCCAAAATCTCCTCAAGCTGATAAGCAACTTCAGCAAAGTCTCAGGATACGAAATCAATGTACAAAAATCACAAGCATTCTTATACACCAATAACAGACAAACAGAGAGCCAAATCATGAGTGAACTCCCATTCACAATTGCTTCAAAGAGAATAAAATACCTAGGAATCCAACTTACAAGAGATGTGAAGGACCTCTTCAAGGAGAACTACAAACCACTGCTCAAGGAAATAAAAGAGGATACAAACAAATGGAAGAACATTCCATGCTCATGGGTAGGAAGAATCAATATCGTGAAAATGGCCATACTGCCCAAGGTAATTTATAGATTCAATGCCATCCCCATCAAGCTACCAATGACTTTCTTCACAGAATTGGAAAAAACTACTTTAAAGTTCATATGGAACCATAAAAGAGCCTGCATCGCCAAGTCAATCCTAAGCCAAAAGAACAAAGCTGGAGGCATCATGCTACCTGACTTCAAACTATACTACAAGGCTACAGTAACCAAAACAGCATGGTACTGGTACCAAAACAGAGATATAGATCAATGGAACAGAACAGAGCCCTCAGAAATAACGCCGCATATCTACAACTATCTGATCTTCGACAAACCTGACAAAAACAAGCAATGGGGAAAGGATTCCCTATTTAATAAATGGTGCTGGGAAAACTGGCTAGCCATATGTAGAAAGCTGAAACTGGATCCCTTCCTTACACCTTATACAAAAATTAATTCAAGATGGATTAAAGACTTAAATGTTAGACCTAAAACCATAAAAACCCTAGAAGAAAACCTAGGCATTACCATTCAGGACATAGGCATGGGCAAGGACTTCATGTCTAAAACACCAAAAGCAATGGCAACAAAAGCCAAAATTGACAAATGGGACCTAATTAAACTAAAGAGCTTCTGCACAGCAAAAGAAACTACCATCAGAGTGAAACAGGCAACCTACAGAATGGGAGAAAATTTTCGCAACCTACTCATCTGACAAAGGGCTAATATCCAGAATCTACAATGAACTCCAACAAATTTACAAGAAAAAAACAAACAACCCCATCAAAAAGTGGGCAAAGGATATGAACAGACACTTCTCAAAAGAAGATATTTATGCAGCCAAAAAACACATGAAAAAATGCTCACCATCACTGGCCATCAGAGAAATGCAAATCAAAACCACAATGAGATACCATCTCACACCAGTTAGAATGGCGATCATTAAAAAGTCAGGAAACAACAGGTGCTGGAGAGGATGTGGAGAAATAGGAACACTTTTACACTGTTGGTGGGACTATAAACTAGTTCAACCGTTGTGGAAGTCAGTGTGGCGATTCCTCAGGGATATAGAACTAGAAATACCATTTGACCCAGCCATCCCATTACTGGGTATATACCCAAAGGACTATAAATCATGCTGCTATAAAGACACATGCACACGTATGTTTATTGCGGCACTATTCACAATAGCAAAGACTTGGAACCAGCCCAAATGTCCAACAATGATAGACTGGATTAAGAAAATGTGGCACATATACACCATGGAATACTATGCAGCCATAAAAAATGATGAGTTCATGTCCTTTGTAGGGACATGGATGAAATTGGAAATCATCATTCTCAGTAAACTATCGCAAGGACAAAAAGCCAAACACCGCATGTTCTCACTCATAGGTGGGAACTGAATAATGAGAACACATGGACACAGGAAGGGGAACATCACACTCCGGGAACTGTTGTGGGGTGGGGGGAGGGGGGAAGGATAGCATTAGGAGATATACCTAATGCTAAATGACGAGTTAATGGGTGCAGCACACCAGCATGGCACATGTATACATATGTAACTAGCCTGCACATTGTGCACATGTACCCTACAACTTAAAGTATAATAATAATAAAATAAAATAAAAAATACCAAACACCTAAGATAGACAAAAAAATAAAAAAATTGAAAGAAGAAGTCAAGCTCGAAATAAAAGCAAAGTTCTTACTTGATTTTCTAATTTCAAAACTTTGTTTAAAGCTATAGTAGTTACGACAGAGTTGTGAGGATAGACAAATCAAAGGACCAGAATACAGAATCTTAAAACAGACTGGCAGGTTGATAATCAATTGAAATGTTGACAAAGGTGCCTAGTCAATTTAGTATAGAAAGTTAAAAACGTTTTAATAAATGACTGGAATAGCTGAATATCCATATGGAAAAAATGAACCTCAACTGATATTTTACTCCATGTCCTTGATAACCAAAAAATAATTTATGATAGCTCATATTATATGAAAAAATGAATTTGAATGAATCTCAAATGTAGGCTCAATAAGCCAGGTACAAAAGAGTACATACTGAATGGTTTCATTTATGTGAAATTGTAAAAGAGGTAATATTGATCTACAGGGTCAGAAAGAAATGCAGTGGTTGCCTGGAGGTAGAACTGGGAGGAAATGACTGCAAAGAGAAATGAAGGAACTTTTAAGGTGGTGGAAATAGCTAGCATCTTAATTCATGGTGGTTAAATAAGGATACACAATTGTCAAAACTCATTAAGCTGTACACTTAAGTGGGTTCATTTTGTTGCATTTAAATTATACCTCAATAAATGGATTTTTTAAAGCAAAAAAAAAAAAGAATGCTTAATGTGCTAAGTCAGCAAAGCTCAGTGGGCGGGCTGATTGAAAGTTCCTCGTGGATTCAGGGTCAGATCCTCAGCTGTGCAGATCCAGAAACTTGGTTTATTTAGCCCCAAAGTGGTTAATTTTGGGGGACTGCTTCATACTATCTACACTTGTAAAAAGCTGACACATAAACCACAGAGTCACTTATTAATTTACAGATGGATCTGGTAGAATAATTCACAACTGTCATTTTCTCATGACATTCCTTTTGGATGGGCACTCAGGGAACCAAATTATAGACGGGAAGATTGCTTGGTGAGCAAAGAATTTGGATGAAGGGAAGGAGGGTTCTTGAGTTCTGTACTTTTATTTTTATCAAATAAGCATGGCTAAATGAATGTCTTTCTCTACGTCAAGGCTACTGTTTCTCAGTAACCCATAGAAAGGGCGAGAGTTTACTCTTCTTTGAAAACTGATAAATTATTCCCATTTTTAAAATCCCATTTTTTCCCAGTTTTAAAATTTCTATTCTCCTTTTATATTTTTCATCATGACTATGTCATGCCAGAGAAGTTCCAATGCAGTTGAGTAGATTATAATTTTCCATTGTCATCTTATGCCAGTCACTTTGGTTTCTTGATTGACCTTGAGGAAGATGCCAGTCTTTTTGACAAGATTACAGGCACGCCTTTTCTTTCTATAACACGTTTACAAACCTTCTCCCAAAGAAAGCCCCTTACAATCAATCATTTCTACAGACTTTGTATTTTTATGGCTTATCTTTTTTTCTATTGACCCATCCATCTGACCAAAGCACAGAGTGGAGTGCTTTAATGTTGTTCCTTATGCGTTTAAGTAGGGGGCAGCATTAGAATAACACTGGATAGTCAGAAGAAGTAAAACAAACCACCTATTTCTTAATCTGACCTAAGCTTCAACATTTTTTTTCCACTCCAGAACCCTGATTAGCAGTTATATTCATTTCTGGGAATGAATCCAGATTCTTTCCAAATCCCTCAGATGCCAAATGAAGATATTTTCTAACAATCTGTCTTTTGGGCTGGCAAAATTAACTAATAGCAGTTTGAATCAAATGATAATTGAGCAACTACTTTTGAGACACCATGATAGACACTAGAACACTGTGCTAGGCACCTGATAAACCTGATAAACAGTTGTTGAATTGTCTTGCACTATAAATTTTGAGACAAGAAAGGGAATTGTAATTCTGAATTACTTGTCTTAGAGAATTAATAGCTTTAAAAAATTGTGGTGTATAGTTATCTCCATCCACCCTATAGAGGCAGAATATGTAAATGAACTGTTTCCCATATTTATATCATTTTTATTCCTATTTTAGGTCAGAGCAGGTCTTAGAAAACTAAACCCAAGAAGACACACACAGGTCCTCGAAAATATAGATGAAGGTCTGGATTTAATAAGGGCCAAGTATTTGGCTTTTTAACTGATGGAATTTCTTAGGGAAATAAGGGATCTACAGATTTGAGCAAATGGCCATATTTAAATCAGCAGGGTTATGGCCACGCACAGGCTTTGACCTTAAAACGCAAACCCTGTGGACATTTAGTCAATTTTCCCGGAAGGGGGACTGGTCTGGGTTCCATTGCCTATTGGACTGCTTTTAGGGCTTGTTGGAGGGTCACTCAAAGGGTCTTCAACAAACTTCTTGTTCTGAATTCTTCCTTCTCCTTACTCTCAATGGGCTTAGTTCTGTCTTCATTCGTGCACATGTGAGTGTATGTGTGCATGTGTACATGTGAATGTATTGGGTGGGGACGGGAAGGGTGGTGATGTAGAGGAGACAAAGGGAGAGATTGAATTTATTAGAGGAGTTTTATTTTTAATTTTTTTCAATTCCAAAGTAAGAGAAAAATTCAGAAATTTCTCTGAGTCTATACTAATTTCCCTCTTCCAGCGTTTTACTCTTTTTTCCAGTGGTATCTGCTTGTGTTTTGTTTACTATCTATAGGCTTGAGTTAGATTCCAATATATCCCAAATCAGAGGCCAAAAGGCTAACCCAAAGCATATCCCACAAGTACTGAGGCACTGGATGAAATCTTAATCTGATCAAAGGTGACAAGCTTTTTCCCAAAGCCAGATGGAAGCAGAGAGGGCCCCTCATTACCCATAGCCTGAAGGCAGACGGAAATGTAGAACTGACACCTTGCTTGTCTAGGGTGCTCACAGCATCAAGTTTCTCACTATTTATTAATGGTATAATGTTAGCTATAGATTTTTTGTAGATATTCTCTATCAAGTTGAAGAATTTCTCCTCTATTACTAATTTATGGAGAGTTTTTATCACGAATGGGTGTTGGATTTTGTCAGATGCTTTTTCTGCACCTATTGATATGATCATGTGGTTTTTCTCCTTTAGCATGTTGATGAAATGGATTACATTAATTGATTTTCTTTCTTCTTTTTAACTGATAAACAATAAAACTGGAATTAATTGATTTTCAAATGTTAAACCAGCCTTTCATACCTGGTACGGTAGTGACATATAATTATTTTTATATATCGTTGGCTTTCATTTGCTAATACTTTGTTGAGAAGTTTTACATCTATGTGCAAGACAGATATGGTCTGTAGTTTTATTTCCCTATAATGTCTTTGTTTATGGTATTAGGGCAATGCTGCAGCATAGAATAAATTAGGAAATATTCCCCCTGCTTCTATCTTCTGGAAGAGATTGTAGAGAACTGCTTTAATGACTTTTTTAAATGTTTAGTAAAATTCACTAGTGAAGCTATCTGGGTTTGGTGCTTTCTGTTTATTGTTTTGATTTCTTTAATAGATACAGGCCTATTCAGATTGTCTATTTGTTTTTGTGTGAGTTTTAGCAGATTTTGTCTTTTAAGGAATTGATCTATTTCATCTGGGTTATTACATTTGTGGGCATAGTGTTGTTAATTATATTCCTTTAATAATAAAGGATAATCTTTTAATGTCCATGGGATCTACAGTGATATCCCTCTTTCATTTCTCGTATTAAAAATTTGTGTCTTTTCTAATTTTTTCCCAGCCTGGCTAGAGGCTTATCAATATCTTTTGAAAAAACCAGCTTTTGGTTTCACTTACTTTCTCTATTAATTTTCTGTTTAATTTCATTGATTTCTGCTGTTTTATTTCTTCTCTTTACTTTGGATTTAATGTGATCTTTTTTTTTCTAGTTTCCTAAAATATAAGCTTAGATGACTGATATTAAACCTTTCTTTTTTTCTAATACATGGATTCAGTGCTACAGATTTCCCTCTAATTACTGCTTTTGCTGAATCCCACAAATTTCAAGAAGTTGCATTTTCATTTTCATTTAGTTCAAAATATTTTTCAAATTTCTCTTGAGTTTTTTTGACCCACATGTTATTTAGAAGTTTAACATTTAATCTCTATGTATTTGGAAATTTTCCAGCTATCTTTTTGTTACTGATTTCTAGGTGAATACCATTGTAGTCTGAGAGCAGACATTATATGATTTCTATTCCTTTCAGTTTGTTAAGGTGTGTTTTATGATCCAGAATGTCAATCTTGGTGAATGTTCCACATGAGCTTCAGAATAATGTGTAATCTGCTGTTGTTGGATGAGGTAGTCTATAGATGTCAATTATAACTTGTTGATTAATGGTGCTAAGTTTAACTATGTCCTTACTGATTTTCTGCCTTTGGAATCTGTCCATTTCTGATATATAGGTGTTACAAAGTTTCCATCTATAATAGTAGATTCATCTACTTATCTTTGAAGTTCTTGAAGTTCTCTCAGTGTTTGCCTCATGTATTTTGAAGTTCTAAAGTTAGGCATGTACATATTAAAAGTTGTTATGTCTTCGTGGATAATTGACACCTTTATGTAATGCCACTCTTTATCCCTGACAACTGTCCTTAGCTGATGTTGACTCTTTCTGAGATTAACATAACTACTGCCACTTTTTTTTTTATTAGTGTTCACATAGTATATCTTTCTCCATTCCTTTATGCTTTTTTCACTTAATTCATGTCTTCTTTTTTTCTTATTTATTTTTGAGACATGGTTTCACTTTGTCACCCAGGCTGGAGTGCAGTGGTGAATCCATACCTCACTGTAACTTCAAATTCCTGGCCTCAAATGATCCTCCTGCCTCAGCCTCCCAAGTAGCTAGGACTACAGACATGAACCACCACGATCAGCTAATTAAAACATTTTTTTTGTAGAGACAGGGGCATCCCCTATGTTGTCCGTGCTGGTCTCAAACTCCCAGCCTCAAACAATCCTCCTACCTTGGCCTCCCAAAACACTGTGATTACAGGCATGAGCCACTGCACCTGATCTAGTTGCAGTTTTGATAAATGCTTTGAATGAAACCTCAGGGTGCTGGGAACACGTAAAAAACAACCCAACCCATTTTTGAATGGACAAGGGATCATGGAAGACTGCCTTAAAGCATATACAGGCTATATCGAAGGGAAGATATTTCAGTTCATACACCCCCTTGAAACTTGGAGCAGAGGGCAGAGCTTGCAAGGGTAAGATGGTAACCACTGAGGAGTATGATAACTGAGGGGGCAGAAGAAACATTACAAATGTAATTATCACACTGTATATTAAACAGTGATTGGAGTTTATTTATTTATTCATTTATTTATTTATTTTGAGACAGAATCTTGCTCTGTCACCCAGGCTGGAGTGAAGTAGTGTGCTCATCATGGCTCACTGCAGCCTCAACCTCCTGGGCTCAAGCCATCCTCCCACCTCAGCCTCTTGAGTAGCTGGGACTACAGGCGCACATGATACCACGCCGGGCATTTTTTTTTGTTATAAAGATGGGGGTCTCACTATCCCTGAGTCTCCTGTGGACTAACTAACAGCAACTAGCTGTTGCTCCTCACCACTAATTAACCACAGTGTACTAAGCTTGGACCCTGGGTATTTCACATTCTCTTCTTCTACTATCAGCATTCCTTTTTATTCCTGGATGCATCCCTTCTAATCTGCTTTTTTACCTTTCACGCAATCATCTAACTATAGAGGGCTTAAGGTAACACATTTTTTACTACCAAGAGAAATTATAAGCCTTTCTGTATACGACTGTGTGCTAGGTGGTAGGGTAAGTGGGATATTACTGTATTTTGTTTTGCCCTATATTGCATTGGTGTGTTTTTCTACTCTTTAATCCCTAGAAACAACCTTGAACTGTATTGAAGATTATGGATTCTGTGTTGTTGTTTGGCTCAATCCCAGTTCTCACTCTTAATCTGGGAAAAATCCTGATATTAGGGAGGTTGGCATCAAAGGAAATGTACTGTAACTGAAGCACAACTAGACGTCCATAGTGTACAGTACAATTCAATCTTGAGGTGATTGCAAAGGATAAAGATGTAGGCACAAACAGTGTTTATCCATTTTCAAGTCTGCAGCATCTATTCTGTGATTTTTGTTTGCTGAGAAATAATATTTCAAAGGCATTTCAGCTCCTTTCACTCTCATTCTGGAGAATTTCAGATGTTAGGAGATGTTCAGCTTCTCCCAACATCTTTTTTTTCTGATTTTTTCTGTCTCTTTCCCAGGTTAATGTGCATAGGAGGTAGAGGCGATCCTAAGAAATAGAGGAGGAACAAATTCAGAAATAAGTATTTTCAATTCACCTCTAAATGCCTAACAGGACTTAGAATGAATGATATATTTTCATAAATGATCACTAAAATCATTGGCCAGATTACAGCTAAAGCACAATACTTTTGTAGAGGCTAACCTAACTTTACATAATATATTTTTTTTTCTGAAAAAAGCAAGGAAATTTAATTTGCCAATTAAATTATTTAAATGGCCTTAATGTTGCAAGAGCTGACTGACTGGCCGACCTATGTGTATATAAGGTAACTTTCAGCTTTAACATTCTCTGATTTTAATCTAGAATGTTAAATATAGGCTTGGGCAGGATAAATTTGAAATGCCTAAGAGTGTCAAACAGGGGCCTATAAAATGGAGATGGTGTGTGGTCCCTTAGGTTTGGAGACAAAAGGCGCAGGCAAGGAAAGACAGTGGGTGCGATGTGTGTGTGTGTGTGTGTGTGTGTGTGTGTACTTCCCATGCTGAGAATTGCCCCTATTTCCCACAAAGGAAAGGAATTCTGTGGGTCAGACTCTCGCTAAACTCCAGTGTAAGTACATCGCCTTTATTCAATGTGTAGAGATCTTTCCCTCAGAGACCAAAGCATGCATCCAGCTTCATGGTAGGAGAGAAAGCTTATTTCTACCCACTTTCTTGCCTGAACAATTACAAAGCATAACATTCACCTGAACAGTTCTTGCCAAAAAAAAAGCATTCATGATTAGCCATTTCCTTTCTCTAAAATCCAATGTATTGTGATTTCATTTTCATTTAATTTGCATTTGGCACTTCACAAAATCTGAAAGGTCAGGATTAGTAGAATTTTCGAGTAAAGGGCAATTGCATGAAAAGATTTTCATTTTCTCTTTATGTAAGATTTCCATGATTACCTAGGACAGGTTTTTGTATTCTTTAATTTCTTTGTGTGTGCTGCTTTCTGAATTTGCACACAAAAATTTTTATTATTAAAGCCAAATTAAAATTGGAGTTTCCCAGGGAATTAAATGTGGCTCTTTGTTTAGACTTTATAGAATTCTAATTCCAGACTAAAGGTCATTCAACAGTAAAATGGAGGTTAATTTTCTTTTTCTGTAAACTAATTTTAAGCAATTTTTCTCCCTCCCCGCATTCTCTGATTTTAAGTAACTTTTCTTCCTCTCAGCTTTTTCTTGCTTAGGTTTACTGATTATTATACCTCCGTGCAGCTCATCTCTTTATCGACTTCTTGGCCCTGTCTGTCTCCATCTCTGTTTTCCTTTCTTTTAGCCCCAAAAAGCAACCTGGCTAAGAAATTGAGTTCCAAGGAGAAGGGGAGGAATGCATGGAAGTGAATTGCTGAACATTTGCCTTGTTCATTCTTGATTTATATGTTAAAAAAAAATCTCTGGATTTTTAGAAAAGCGAGTCTGGAAATGCTGTTGAGGATAGTCTTTGGCACTAACTCACTCTTCTAAGGCAGTGTTCGTGATGACTTCACTCTTTTAGAATGTGGCTCGTAGGATAGCACTCACACATGCCTTAGGTCACTTGAAGGAAGTGTCCTCTGATACTCAGTAAACAATACAAGCTTTCTCCATCCTCCCATCTTCAGACACTTCTTGATCAGCAAAGTGTTTACAAAAATGGACCTCAAGAAGGACTGAGTAGCTGGATTGTTGAAAGGAAAAAGTATGTGTGTCAGTGTTTTTTTTTTTTTTTTAATTTTAGGAACATGCATTAGCAAACTAGACAGCTGCATGGAGGCAGATACAGTTGCTCCTTAAATTCTGCAGTATTATCAGAGTGTGTGAAGGTTAATTTGCCAGTTGTTATAAAGTATGCCAAGCAATTCTGGGTGTCTGCTTGGATAACTTACTTTCCCATGTAAGTCTGGTTTTCTAAGTGCCATTAAGACAATCCTGCCAGGTAGCATGAAAAGAAAAACAGAATAAACAAATTAAAATGCAGCAGTAATTTTGTGCAAATCTTATTAAATCAGCCACAAAATAATCCATTTTGCATGGGTGAGTTTCTGCACATACTATTAAGAAGCACAAGATCTGGGGTAACCACAACTATGTAACAAAGTAGGAATGGTGAAATAATATGAAACTATTAGTTACAATTATTACATATAAAATATTTATGTTATAGATCATAAAACATCCTTGCTGTATGGAGATTAATTTTCAATAACGATTTTCAAGGGAAGGCAAATGGCACTGATATATATTGAGTTACTGCTGTGTGCTAAGTGCATGACTAGCTGCTTTGCATATTTAAACTCATTAGAGGCCCACCACAACCCTGTGAGGTTAAGTACAACCCTATGAGGTGACTGGTGGCTCATGCCTGTAATCCCAGCACTTTGGGAGGTGAAGTGGGCAGATCACTTGAGGTCAGGAGTTTGAGACCAGCCTGGCCAACATGGCAAAACCCCATCTCTACTAACAATACAAAAATTAGTCAGGCCAGCTACTTGGGAGGCTGAGGTGGGAGGATTACTTGAACCTGGGAGGCAGAGGCTGCAATAAGCCGAGATAACACCACTGCATTCCAACCTGGGCGGTAGAGTAAGACTCCATTTTTTTAAAAAAAATTGCCTAGTAAATAAGTCTCAGAAAGGTCACTATCTTGACTAGGATCACACAGCTGGGAAGCAGCAGAGTTGGGATCCAAACCGATACCTGTCTATATGTATATACTTTATCTTTTAAATGTTTTGACAGCATAGCTCATGTGTCATTACATAGCAATTCATCACATCATTATTTTAATTTTTTCTTCTGTAAAATTTCCAAAACAAATACAAGGTAAAAGATTATACCTGTCAGGGTTCAAGTTCATGAACTGGCTGATGTCATCATAGCAGCAAATTAAACTGTGCTCCAATTGACAGTTTTGTTCTTAACCTTACACTGATTCATTTAATGGCTTCTGTCTTCAATAGAGTTTCTTAGCATATCAAAATGTCCTCATTCCCTCAGAAGCAGTAAGTAACCTCGAGAGCAAAAGAGTAATGTTTCTCATGGGCCTTGAGTTTTTGATATGTGAGTACGTGCATATGCGTGCCAACTCAAAATATTGCTGCAAAGTGATTCTCTACTCCTTTTTTTATACTCATAGGCTGTACTGCCTAAATGGCACACAGAATACAGAGATGCATAGTAATTATTCTGGTTCCTTTTTTTTCCAGCTGTGTGGCTTAAATTACTTACCATTATCAGTCTCGGTTTCCTCACCTACAAAATGGAAATAATATTAGCACTTACTTGGTAGGTTTTGACATTAATGGGATGAAGGAGGCAAAGTAATAAGCACAATGGTTGGTAGATAATAAACCCCCAAGGTGAGCTACTACTCGTATTTATTTAGCTTCAGCTACTACAAAGCAGCATGCACGTTTGTTTAAAACCTGGACTTCAGAGTCAGACTACACTAGTTTGAGTCCTAGTTTTACCACCTAATATCGGTGAGACCTTGGTCATATTGTTTAATATCTCTAACAATCAGTTTTTAACATCTCTAAGAGTCAACTTTTAATTCTCTAAGAGTCAATTTTAGAGATGTTTAACAACATCTCTAAGAGTCCATTTAAAAGTCCTGGGCCGGGCGCAGTGGCTCACGCCTGTAATTCCAGCGCTTTGGAAGGCCGAGGCGGGCAGATCACCTGAGGTCAGCAGTTCGAGACCAGTCAGGCCAAAGTGGCGAAACCCTGTCTCTACTAAAAATACAAGAAATTAGCCGGGCATGGTGGTGGGTGCCTGTAATCCCACCTACTCGGGAGGCTGAGGCAGGAGAATCGCTTGAACCCAGGAGGCGGAGGTTGTAGTGAGCCGAGGTCACCCATTGCACTCCAGTCTTGGTGACAAGGGTGAAACTCCTTCTTAAAAATAAAATAAAATAAAATAAAAATAAAAGCCCCAATATCAGTCAATTTATAGTGCCACTATACTATATGGTATCTTCCTTTTTTGATATTGAAGAATACTAAATGAAATAACACACATAAAGTATCCAGCATGTAGTGGCTATTTAGTGTGATATTTTCACCTTTCTAAACATACAACCAATCACATTTCCAAGTTCATTAAATATTATTGCTGTGTTATCATTTAGTGAAGACAATGACCATATATTGCATTTTCAAAAATTATATTCAGGAAATTCCAGCACAGACTTAATCTACTAATGCTTTGACATATACTATTAATTTCCCATGAAGATCAAAGAACAAGTACATTGTTAACACTAAGACATCTAGGATCAAAGAAGGATGATAAAATCATTAGAGATATTTTATAATGTTTAAAAATGATAAACATGCCATCTGTCAGTCTAGAACTATCCAATGTAGATAGAGCAAGATAAAAAGATTCATAAGTCCTAGTCTTGCCTTTTTCATCATTTCCCCACAAAACTTTGAGTGATTCTTTTAAACTCTGTGTCTCAGTTTTCTTTCTCACTGAATTGGGAAAATAAAATATGTTTTGCCTATCTCACAGGGTTGTTGTGACGATCAAATCAAGTAAAGTATGGGAAGGCATTTGGTAAAGTATGAATATGAAAAAAAAAGCATGGCTCTTTTGTTAACTTACAAGTGCTTACGAGTGATTCTAGTTATTTATTTTTGTGATATTCTTACACTTTTAAAATATTTAACCACAGCATAGCAACCCAGCTTTTTAAAATGCAGTATTCAAAGAACGACACACTTAATAGCAAAGCTTATCTTTGAGACATTTTAAGACACAAAAACTTCACTCTATTTGACAGATTTATGGATTTTGACTAGCTGGGCAGAGAGCTTGTGTGAAAGGTCCTTATTCTTTGGATCAGAGTAGGGTTTTAATTTCTCTCAAACCAGCTGTCCAGGACTATAGGCTATTATTTTCACTTTAAATGTATCACCTGCTCCAATGCACCAACAGGATGACTAAAACATTTCAAAGCTGGGGAACTATTTCTCTTGCTCTTGTCTGAAACCAAAACATCCTTTGTGTGAAGGGACAGAAGCAAGAAATGTTTCTGCTTCAGTTTAAATGAGGACTTATACTGAGAAGATCTCAAGGGGTCTAGGAAAAGATTATAAAACATATCCTCCTCACTAGGCTGGCAGCTGGTGATAAATCCAGGAGGCAACTATTTTCTATAGCAACTGTCTTTATTTGAGCATAATAGGGTAGTATAGCCTGGTGGTAAAGACTTAGACATTCCTGAATTCCAGTATTAGTTCTGACACTTACTAGGTATATGACCTCGGGCAAAACACTCCAAAACTCCCCAGTTTCCTCAACTGTAATATGGAAGATACCAGCCCCAAAGTGGTGACTTGATGATTATATAATTCACATGAATAAATTAGATTCATGTCAGACACATAGCGAGTGTTCAGAAAATCTTAACTCATTTTAACTGTTCCGACTTAATATTACTATGATTATTATCACTATTATTATAGAATTAGGAGGTTCTCAGCTTCAAATTTGGATTTGCACCCAATTCATTCTCACAGAAACAGAGATGTTATTAAGTATGCCTTTTTCCTTCATCACACCTTTGAGCACACACATCTCTTTAGAGTCCCTTTGGAGGTGTTCCACCTCTGACTCTCACAAATCACCCTTCTTATTTCACTAAATTTTACTTATTTGGGGCATGAAGTAATTTACCATGTCTAGGCACTGCCTGGAGTCAACTAGTAAAGGGTTGGATTAGACGACCTCTCGGCTTCCTTCCATCCCTGAGAATCTATGATTCTATGAGTCAGTGTTTGGGGAAAAAAATGAAGGGCTGTTTAGTGATGAGTGACAGTTCTGTCCTAAAAGAACAAAGAACTTACTCACTGTGCCAGAAGCCATGTTGAGGATCACAGGATAATGAATTATAACTCTACTACCCTCTGGCAGGACAGGAAAGGAATCTCATAGACAAATTGCACTGAGAGACAGATTATGGATTAAAGGCTCCAATATTCATGACTTCCAACCATTCAGCACGTAAGACCATAACAAGTGCCAAAGGCCACTCCTGTATATTAAAAAAAATAATGGAAATAGCCCCAAAGAGAAGCAAGGGAATGAAATTGTGGCCAACACAGTATTTCTGAATTCTTCTCCTTTTCTGGCAATAGCTATGATAAACAGCTCATGAGACAATATAAGCCATCATCTGTAAACTTGTGGCTTTTGAGAAAAAACATAATGGTGGAATTTAAATTCTACCGTGTCTTTTTCCACTTACCAGCAACTGGGGGTTGCCCAGCAGGAGAAATGAGATCATTTCCCTCTGAGTGGCTAGCCGAGCTTGCCCACATTCATTCTTCTTCCCACGTCGTGTTTTAGCAGGCATCAACACGTCAGCAACTTCTGAAATGTGCCAGATCTGGGGAAGCAGGGCATTGTCACTACTGCATGAAAGAACTCCCCACCTCTGCAGTGGACTCACACCAGCCACATTTTCTCTTGTTTGCTCGTCAAATGGTGGTAGGAGGTCAAAGAGGGCCCTCTGGTTTACTGCCTGACACACTGCTTGGCTAACCTTTGGGGCCTATAGTCCACCAGCCAGCCTTCCTGATGTCGTTTGATACACTCCATTTCTTCCCTGCATTCTTTTCAAACACCCCTTTCCTTGATTCTGCTTCTCAGGTGGCTATGAGGCTAGAAAGGCTGGTGATCTATGGAAGGGAGAGGAGGGTGCTGTCCACCAAGCACCCTAAGACATGAAGTCATTATCGTTGTGATACCAGAAATGCTACTCTAAACTTTTCAGCTTCTCAGACTTAATAAACAGTTGTCTCTTTTTAAAAATGAAAAGCATTTTCATTGTTTCATATATTACTTGTGTAACATAGGAATACATTCTCATTGTGAAAATTAACATGCCAAACTATCTAGAGTATAATGGGAGTCTCCTTTCATTCTCACCCCTGCATCCCGATCTAAGTCTCTTTCCCAGAAGGAACTGCTGTCAACTCTTCCATATATAACCTTTCAGATCTTTTTATTCTTAGTTATATACATATTTGCACACAAACTGTATGCAACAAATACATAACTCTTGGAATCCTCATTAGAAGTCTACTTCATGTAACTGCTTTCCTCTCCCACTTTATCTTACCCAGCTCCAGCAGTAAGCCATCCAGCTGAGTTCAGGAGAAGGTGAATGAATGGTTTTACTAGTAGGCATGTGTCTGGATATCTATGTCAGGCTACAGTCCAAGACCAAAGACTATTGTTTCTGAATTATCCATTAAACATATTATCTGCTTCTTTCTTTCCAACATTATACGCTAAGCTCTTCTGTGTCTTTTGCACTTAAGAGTGAATGGAGAATCTGGAAATAGGTTTGCAGCACTGAGCCAATTAACTGCGGCAGTGTTCAGTACAGGCAGGTTAGACACACATTGATTAATTTTTAGTTGTAAGGGCCATTTGGGCCCTTCTGAGATTCAAAAGGAGGAGTGGTAGAGTTGAGTCTAGAATCCAGGTTTCTTTTTCTGAGAGAGAGGCTTGCTCTGTTTCCCAGGCTGGAGTGCAGTGGTGCAATCATGGCTCACTGAAGCCTTGATCTCCTGGGCTTAAGAGATCCTCCCACCTCAGCCTCCCAAGTAGCTGGGATTACAGATGTGCACTAGCACGGCCGGCTAATTTTTGTATTTTTTCTAGAGACCGGGTCTCACCATGTTGCCCAGGCTGGTCTCAAACTCCTGGCCTCAAGCAATCCTCCTGCCTCAGCCTCCCAAAGTGCTCAGATTACAGGCATGAGCCACCGTGCCCGGCTTAGAATCCAGGTTTCTTGAATCCCAGTTTATGTTGCTGCCATGTAACCACCTTGACCCACTTAAATTAGTTTTGTCTTCATCACAATATTAAGAGGAGCTTTCTATAATCTGAATGTGTCCCTGAAAATTCATGTGTTCAAGACTTCACCCTCAATGCAACAGTATTGCTAATTGGGTGGGGCCTTTTGGAAGGTGTTTACGTCTTGAAGGCTCTGCCCTCATGAATGGATTAATGCCATTATAAAACGACTCGACAGAGGGAGTTTGGTCCCCTTTTTGGCTCTTCTGTTTTTTCCACCATGTGAAGACACAGTATTCCTCCCCGCTGGAGGATGCAGCAACAACGCACCCTCTTGGAAGTGAAGATAAGGCCCTCACCAGACATGGAACCTGTCAGTGCCTTGATCTTAGACTCCCAGCCTCCAGAACTGTGAGAAATAAATTTCTGTTCTTTATAAATTACCCAGTCTGTGGTATTTTATTTTAGCAGTGTAAACGGACTAAGACAGAGGGCAAGTAGAGGGAGATAAGGGTATTTAAGACCTAAATGGAAGGGAAAGTCACCACCAAAGGAAAAAAAAGAGAGAGTGGGAGGGCAGCCAGAGGCTCCTAATACCAGCTCCTTCAGAGTTCCACATGGGGCCAGCCTTATCCTCTGGACCACGTTCAGATTCTCACCTTAACATCTGAAGCCCTGCATCAACAGTTTGTCTAACCTATTCAACCCTTCTGGCTGATGACTTTAAAATGTGTATCTCTTATCCCAGATAACTCTTGCCAGTCACCTGTCTCTAGTTACCGGATTTTTTCTTTTTTTGGTTGTCAACTCAAATCCAAAATCATCATCTTACCACCCTCCAAATGCACCCCCACCACACACACAAAAAAAAAACCCAAAAATTTGAATTCTCTTAATAGCTATGTTTGATAGCTATGTTTGAAAACTCTGGGCCCTAAATGAGATTTTTAAAATTTACACCCCCCTGCCCCAATATCTGGCCAGACCCCAAGTTCTGTCCGTTTTCCCACATGAAAAGTTTCTGTTATCTGCACTTCTTCTTCATCCTCGTTGCCATTGCTCTCATCCTGGTCCATATGACCTGGATTACTGCCACATCCTTCTCACTGGCTTCCCTGTCTCCATTCTCACTGCTCTCAAATCCAGCTCTGCTTATTCTCATCAGACACAGCTTCATTAGACTCCCTTTTCTTTGTTGTTGTTCTCCAGCTAAAAAAATGTAAATGATTCCCTATTTCTTGCCATATTTAATCTGTCAAGTCAAGTGGAAGAGGGTATCAGCTTATTCTGTGTTATTCTCAATGGCAGAACTGAAGCCAATAGGCAAAAGTTACAGAAGAGCTGAAGTTTACTTCAGCTGATCAAAGAAAATTCCTCTGAACAACAAGAGCTGTTGCACAAGGAAGCAGCCTGCTCAAATACTGAGCTTCCTGCCCTTGGGGAGATATATTATCAGGAGCTGGGAACTACCTGTCAAGATTGTTGTAAAAAGGATTCATATTTTTAGGAGGTAGGAAAACACTGATGACATTAAAGATGATAGCCAACCATTTTTGAACATTGGCTCCATGCCAGACACTCTCCTTGCTGTTTTTAGTGTTACCTCATTTATTCTCATATCAACTCTGTAGTAGACACCCTTTTTATCCCCACTTTACAGTTGGGTCTACTATAGTGATTAAGTGCATAGACTCTGGAGTAAGACCACAGTTCAAGTTAGCTCTGCCACTTACTGGATGAATGATTTTAAACAAGATTCATAACCTATTTGACCTTAGTCTCCTCGTATTTACAATAGAGGGAATAATAGTACTCGCTTCACTGGGATGTTGTGAGGATTATGTTGTAAGATAACCTACATAAAGCAGTACTTGGCTCACAGTAAATATTCAATGATCATTATTAATCTTGTCTTCATTAGATTATATGTTACTTGGGGGAAGTGGCTCCAATTCTTCTATTTTCCTCATCTCAGCTGGCTCAAACTGGCCATGCAGTAAATCTTCCTTCAATATGTACTTATGATCAATGATGTTGTAGTGAATACTCCCCAAAGCTTCTTCGTGACACTTAATGCCTTGTTTCACCACCAATGATGTATTCCCATTGACCACCTTTCTCAGTCAACCCAAGGTCAGGCCCTCCCTGCCTGCTTTGTGTGTGTGTGTGAACTCCACTTACTATTTCATCAGTAAGTAGCCGATCATGATGATTTTTAAGGTTCAGAGTCCTTGTACTTTCTAATCACTAACCCCAGTTACTAAATAAATGAAAATACCTTTGCCAACAACCTTCCCAAACTGTGAACCAGACTTCCATTATACTAATATCCTGCCATACTGCATACCTTCTTTCATATTGAACCTCATAAGTTCTGTTCACAGCTTATAGATCTCAAAACATTTCCTTAGTACAGCTCATCTTTTGCTTTGTTTGAGGAAGTTGCATGAAATAACCTGACAAAGAGATAACTGTCTATTGGGAAGCTCTTTTTTTAGAGCCC
This sequence comes from Pongo pygmaeus, assembly GCF_028885625.2. NCBI lineage: Eukaryota > Metazoa > Chordata > Mammalia > Primates > Hominidae > Pongo > Pongo pygmaeus. Next base: position 119,540,761 of record NC_072396.2, on the reverse strand, counting down.
TTTGATATCTTCTCATTTTGGTTTATAAGCTTTACATGAAAGGAGTGGGGAGGGGAGACTTTCCTTTTCAGCACGAATAAATTAGTAGCTGTCCTAGAGATTATGCTTCTGAAGCCAGGTGCCGCCACTTAGCTTAATGTTTCATGATGTGTCACCCAGCAAATTATGAGTTGTTTGAATTGATTTTCTCCAAACAGCTGAGCTACAGCAGCTTTTGTTCTATTGATGTTTGCTTCAATTTCTGAATGTGTATTGCTTCCAGACAGAAAAAAAAAAACATTGCATGTCTTATAAAGAAATGTCATTAACTAACAGAGCCTAGTCTGTGATTAGAAGGTTTGAGGGGGGTATGCTTTTTTCATACAATGGAGCTACTGTTGATGGTTTAAACTCTTTTGCCAGTTACTAACTCCTTTCTACATCCTTTGAACATGCCATATCATTATCCTCACATCTGTAAAACCAGGTTGTATTGAGTTTCAAAATTAAGGATTTATTTTTTTCATTCAATCATACACATATTGACTGAGCATTTACTCTGTGCCTCAGTTAAGCCTTTTGAGACACAGAAGCAGCATGGATATTGGATCTGGCTCTCAATGAGTTTCTAATCTTTCTGGGGATTCAGGATAAATATTTATGAAACAATTCAAGAGCACCATAGGCCATCACCATAGTACATTCTAATATATGTGCTATACTTAGTCAAAAGCCCTCAAAATAACGATGGCCTTTAGGGGTTGCTCACCCTGCTGGGGAAAGGAGGAACTGAAGGGAAGTGAAGTGGGCTCTTTTCCTTCCTAAGAGCACTGGGGCTGCTCTGGGCAAGCTAAGCCATCTGTCTCTCTGCCAGTGCTTGTTCACTTGCATGTGGCTAAGAGAAGCCACAGGCATTCTCATCTAGAAATTGCACGTTAACCTTCACCCCCTCCTCCACCCTGTGTCCAGAATTGGTTCCTTCCGGTGGGTTCTTGGTCTCACTGACTTCAAGAATGAAGCCGCGGACCCTCGCGGTGAGTGTTACAGTTCTTAAAGATGGTGTGTCCGGAGTTTGTTCCTTCAGATGTTCAGATGTGTCCAGAGTTTCTTCCTTCCAGTGGGTTCGTGGTCTCACTTGACTTCAGGAGTGAAGCCGCAGACCTTCGCAGTGAGTGTTACAGCTGTTACAGCTCTTAAAGGTGGCGCGTCCAGAGTTGTTCATTCCTCCCGGTGGGTTCATGGTCTCACTTGACTTCAGGGGTGAAGCCACAGACCCTCACAGTGAGTGTTACAGCTCCTAAAGGTAGTGCGGACCCAAAGAGTGAGCAGCAGCAAGATTTATTGTGAAGAGCGAAAGAACAAAGCTTCCACAGCGTGGAAGGGGACCCAAGTGGGTTGCCAGCTGCTGGCTCAGGTTGCCAGCTTTTATTCCCTTATTTGGCCCCGCCCACATCCTGCTGATTGGTCCATTTTACAGAGTGCTGATTGGTCCGTTTTTACAGAGTGCTGATTGGTGCATTTACAATCCTTTGGCTAGACGGAAAAGTTCTCCAAGTCCCCACCCGACCCAGAAAGTCCAGCAGGCTTCACCTGTCAACCCCACATACAAACACACACATACACACACCTATATGGGCATTGGAGCTTATGAGTGTGCATTTTTCTTCTATTATTTCTTGACTTGTTTGGCCGATTCTCGATTGGAGTGTTAAGATTTGGAATTGGGTTTTGGGATAGAAAGAGAAGTAAGATGGCCTTTTGCCCTCCTTTTTATTGTATCGTTGCCTTTTTTTTTTTTTTCAGGAAAAGGTAAGCTTTATGTCACAGCAATCTCAAAAGGCAGCAGTCGTTAGCACCATATCTACAAACTGGTAGAAAATAATAAACACCTCTACATACATATTTGATAATATATCAGAGGAAGTCACATCAATTCCTGTTATTCCTGCCACTCCTTGCTCAACATCCTTTCCTGTTTGGAGCTGAAAAGATAGACTTGAAGTTGCTTATGCTTTTTACTCAAACATGCACCAATTTCAGGAAAGGGGGCATCTGGTGGCAATTATTTTAGGGGATCAGCTAAATTATTAAATGTCTTCATTAGTATGACAGCTAATTTTGTAGCTTTCCTGATTTTTTTCTCACATTTTTATTTATTTTTATTTTTTATTTTTTTGTTTTTTGAGAGAGAGCCTCACTCTGTCACCCAGGCTGGAGTGCAGTGGCACGGTCTCCACTCACTGCAACCTCTGCCTCCAGGGTTCAAATGGTTGTCCTGCCTCAGCCTCCTGAGTAGCTGGGATTACAGGTGCCTGCCACCATGCCCGGCTAATTTTTTGTATTTTTAGTAGAGACGGGGTTTCACCATGTTGGCTAGGCTGGTCTCGAACTCCTGACCTTGTGATCTGCCCGCCTCAGCCTCCCAAAGTGCTGGGATTACAGACGTGAGCCACCGCACTCAGCGTTTTCTCACATTTTTAAACAGGCTGCAGAAGTTTCTCATGTCGAAAGTAGTGTAGTTGATATATATAAAAAAATAAAGCACTGCCTCCATTACTTAAGAGGCAGATACTTTCAATCACCATTCACAATAGCCAGCTGGAAGGATCAATCCACTGTTTTTGGAAACACTGGCTGGGTGGCTATCTGTATGCCAAGAAACTGGGAAGTCTGGGCAGCACATGCCAGTACTAGGTGCATTGGGCAGCCGAGCACTTGTTTTATTACTTGTTGGTCTATCGTAGTTCACAATATAGAGCTGCTAGAGTCTTCGGGTTGTCTTCCCCCTTGCCCTGAAACCACTCTGGCAGGAATGCCATGTCATCTCCGGGGCAGTCTGGTGATTTAAGCATTACTGGGTCCTCTGGCAAAATATCATTCAATGCCATATTAATAAATGCCAAATCCTCAACAGACAATGAATCTTAAGGGATGTAAGGAAGAAATATCAGTGAGGATTGGAATGAGTCAGCAAAGGCTGCTTGGAAGAGAAGATGAGGCTTTAAAGTGTCAATAGGATTTGGCTGGACAGAAGAGTTGGGCAGGGCAGTCTGCAAATCTACAAGAATGGGTCAATGTGTTTGGTAATGTCAAAATCCATACTTATTGCTAGGATACTAGAGACTTGGGACTCCTATCTTTGTTGGTATTGAAGGCAAGCCAAAGAAACTGAAGACATGTGTTTTCCACAGCTGAATTTTAACTTATTACTAATGAAGTCTATGCAGACAGAAGTGACAGCATTTGTGATAAAGAGAATAATGCTCAGGGTCTCAGCTTAAGGTTATGCAGGCTGCATCCTGCACAGAGGCTCTGAGTGCATGGGTAGAGGTGGGGAAATACTACTGGCACAGGCATTTCCAGAAGCTGTGTCTCTCCGTAATTGATCCGATTAGAGGGGACGTTTTTTCCCCCCCCAATTCATCTGCCTACAGGAAAAGCCATTTTATAATTTGCCAGAAGGCACCGTATGTGCCAGTAGTGGCCCTGGCACTGATATATTCTTGTAGAATATGGCTTTGGAAGAGATTCATCTTGCCTGCTATCTTTAGGCAGGAAAAATCATCAGCAATTTTCTTCCCTATTAAAACTTTTTTGTAGACGATCATGTGGCTTTGTTGGACAATACATTTTAGCCTCTTATTTCTCTCCTCTTTTCATTCTGTTGGGGATAATAATGAAAACAATAATAACTAAACATATGTCTTACTGGTTGTGTTAGTCTATTCTCATGCTGCTAATAAAGACATACCCAAGACTGGGTAATTAATAAAGGAAAGAGGTTTAATTGACTCACAGTTCAGCATGGCTGGGGAGGCCTCAGGAAACTTACAATTATGGTGGAAGAGGAAGCAAACACATCCTTCTTACATAGCAGCAGCAAGGAGAAGTGCCGGCAAAAGGTGAAAAAGCCCCTTATACCATCATGAGATCTCGTGAGAACTCACTCACTATCACAAGAATAGCAACATGGGGGTAACCACCCCCATGATTCAATTACCTCCCACCAGGTCCCTCCCACGACATGTGGGGATTATGGGAACTACAATTCAAGATGAGATTTGGGTTGGGACACAGCCAAACCATATAACTGGTGGAGAAATGAAAGCCAAAATAAAAACGAAGGAATATGCAACTAAAGTCAATTATGGTCTCAGTAACTGGTTTCATATTTAATAGTTGGACATCTTATAGAAAGAAGGAAAATTCAAGTGTTACTATTTATAGGAACTTGTCAGGTCATATGATGTCAAATCTAAGTAATGGAATATTTATTATTATAATAAGATTCAGAAGATTCCATTTCTAGCCTTCATATTTACCAGTGTTGATCTGGGGCAACTCATATCTGTGCCTCAGCTGATTTGCCTGCAAAATGACTCTGTTATTTCTAATGCTCCTTCCAGCTCTACAATTCTCTGATTCTATTTTATTATTATACTAAATTCACTAAAGACCATAAAATGGAATAGAAATAATAATCATCTGGCCTAACTATCCTTCAATATATAAAATAACTGCATCCCTAGATTTTTTGTTTGTTTCTTTATTAGAGCATCCTTGAATAAAAGGAATTCTGCGTTACAACTCCCTTACATCCTATAACTAAAGAGGTATTCCTGAGACATGACGTTTTTTAAGCGTTACATTCCAGACTTGGAAATCACAGACATTCTAAAGATCATACCGTTTTCCATTTCTGAAGCTTTGATAACACTCAAGGGTACAGATGATGAATCATTTTCTTTCCTCTTACCTATAAAACCCTCAATTATTGTTCTCTTGCTTTGTTCAGGTAGAACTTTCCTCTGGTCAATAGTGTTATTACCATGAATGTCCGCAGTGCAAAAGACATTCAGCAATTCTCATAAAATCAGGAAAGGAAGAAATAGGAAAAAGGAATGGAAGTGGGAAGAGTAACTAAATCTTTGTCCTGGGTCTTGCTTTTCTTTTCTCCCCATAACTGTACCTCAGATCTCATCTGAGGACATAAAGAGCCATGTACTCCCACTGCTGTTCTGAAGTTTGTTTTTAGCTGTACTTTTGATAGTACCATTAGACAGTGGGGCTTGAGACATTTCCAATAAGCAATTCTTCAATTAATCCATTTTACATTTATTCCTTACCTTATAAATTACGCTATGGAAAAATGTGGTATTGGCGTTTTCTTATAATGAGGTCTAATTGTACCATCTGGGATAGAGTGATAGTAAATGACTTGCTCAAGGTCAAGGAAGGTACGATTTGTCCAAAGAGAAGCCAGAAATAGAACTGAGGTCTGCTGACTTTCACTTTAGTTTAGCATTCAATAAACCACATTCTCTTTCCTCTGTACATTTTAACTTCAGTGGTTTGCCCTGGGCACAGATATTAGACAGCTTCCAAACCTAAGCAACCATCAAATGGTCAGAGGTAGTAAAATGGGTTCCATGGAGACCAAAATGTATTATGTCATTGTCAGTAACCAAACAGGACTATCAAGTTCACATTAGCAGTCGAGGTAGTCTACCTTTACCCCTCCTTGGACACTTTTTTCTAAGGAAGAATATGATTTTTTGTTTGTTTCAGTCAAAAACATATTTTGAATGAAAAGGTCAGATTGTTCTTATATTTTTGCCTGCAATTGAGGTAATGAAGTATGGAGTTCATTTGTGCATGTTTTGAATGGCAACGTCTCCTTGAAATTATTTTTGCTGGGAACTCAAATGAACATTCTTTCAAAAGAGTCACTGTTGTAATTGGCAAACCTCTGAGACAGTATCTTGGGAGAGAAACAACATGCAGTTGGAAAGGAATATAAAATTCACAGGCTTGCAACATGAATTATCCATTTCATATACCATAGTTTCATGTTAAAACCATCTCCAGATAGAAAGAGAAAATCTTAGTATCTTTAATTGTGAAAAACCTCTATTAACATTAGAAACCAGAAGGACATAACAATTTTATTACATCTTTTGCGTGCCTGTATCTTATTACCTGTTGATTCAAAATGTGTCTTATTATTTTTATTGTAAGATGTATTTGACTATTTTTAGTTTCCTTAAAAGTCTTTTGGAGGAAACAATGGATTTGTCTTCCACAGGATCATGACATACCTCTTGGCTATGGCTCAGGCCTCAAGTCTATTTAAGGATGCTTGCATTACTAAACCCTAAAATTGCTGCATGACTCCTGATCAACTGTGAAGGTTTTAAATGATGGATTTAAATAGCTAGACTTATACTTCATCTTCTAATAACAAACGCACCCCTCTGAGGCTAATCCCTACTACTAATAGAGAGGTCTTTCAGTTTCAGGGTTGGAGGGGTGGTGAGGTGAAGTTCACTTCTTAGAAGCACTGGCTATGTACAGAAAGATGAACTCTGAGAATAACTCAATTCTAAAGTGTTCAGTCTTTGCAAATGCTTTATGAGTTTTCCTCTCCTCCTTTACAAAATGCCATCAATTCCTCAAGGGGGGAAAAAAAAAGCTTTCTTCTAAGCTCTGGAAATATGCTTTACTGGGATCCCAGGGGTGATTGCCTGGGTCAAGCTAAGACAACCTAGAAGCTGTGAGTTTTTCTAATCCTGTGGAGCCTTAGGAAGAGAGTTTGGTTACCTCCATTCAAAGTCAAGTAATGGGGACACACAAAGAGAGTGTAGTTTCATTGGAAAGTTAAATAGAGAGTGCTTTGGTTTTTTCCAAATTCATTTTCCTAGCCCAGAGTACATGAATCAAAGTGGGATGTGATGTTTCCACAACAACTCTAGTGTGTTAAAGACCACGAGAGTGTTGTTTACTCCTGCTTCAGAGAAAATAGCATGCCTATAGTTCATATCAACACAGAAGACAACTTATTCTCAATAAGATGTTTGGTTTTCTTCCTTGAAAACTGAATTCAGTGGATAAGCTTCTTTCTTTCCAGTTTTATTTTTGATGATTTGTATCTTCTGTGTCTAGTACATTTCACCCCAAAGCACCAAAATATTTTTGATCTGCCAGTCATCATCATAATAACTATGTAAAAAGAAAAAGGTATAAGGCTGGTTAAATACTCTATCCAGTTTCAACAACTTCAGAAAGGTTGATGTAAGAAAGAGGTATTATGCTACTTGTAAATATTTCTCAACCTTTTACTCATTCTGGGCTGCTAGAGGATCAAGAGCAAATTCGTTGAGTTCAGCAAATAATGAACTGTGCTTGTGTTTTACTCTTAAGATCCATGGAGCAAATTTTAATAGCCTTATGATATTTACAGACTGATGAATGAGTTTAATGGCTACGTTGAGAAGAGACATGCTAACCAGACGAGTACTAGATTGTTAATTATCACTAGCTATTAGCTGGTGGTTACTAATATTAGTTTATTGCCAGATACATTGTGGAAGTGCATGAGATAACGCTTATTCCTCTCTTAATTTTTTTCTTACAAGTCAAATTTATAAGTAGATTTCATTTATATATTTTTCTACTCTCTCCTCTCTGCCATCTGTAAATGCCCACCTTGGGTCTGAGCTTCTTCCTTAGGTTTTCCAACTCACTCTAATTATCAAAATCAACAAATGACCATTAAACACCTCTATGGGCCAGGCAATGCTTGTCACTTTACATGCACTTGCCCATTTAATCTTCATAACAATCCTACATAGCAAGTTATACAGTTATCCTCATTTTACAGTTGAGAAAATTGAATTACAGTGAATTTATGCAATAAACCCAAGGTCACATAGCCAGGAAGTGGCAGAGAAAGTTTTAAATCCAGATCTGACTGATTCTAAAGACATCGTTCCTCCATTGCAATGTTTCTCTTCTCTTACCTCTTATGATACCATAATTTGCACTATACAATTTTCTACCAAACTGTTTCAAAATCATCCTCTCTATATTTAGTCTGATCTTCCTACCTACATGCTAATCAGAATGAGGAGAGGCACCATATGTTAAGCTTTGTTTCCAACTCCTGCAGTCTCTTGAAGAGGGCTAGAAGTATAGAGACTCAGTAACGTGTGATTGGTTTTTGTCTTCAAAATTCTTTTACAAAACAGGTACTTTAAAAAAAGTAATTTAAAAAGTTCCTGTTGTTTTCTTTTGCTGACTTGTTAATGGGTATTACATCTTTCTGCAAAATGCCCTTTTTCCATCTCCTTGTGATTATGGTCCAAATCATTCCATTTGATCTCCTTAACTTTCCCATTGATGCGGGAAGTGATGCTAGTAAAGAAAGCACTTTAATAAATTATTACAGCTCTTCTATTTTGGGAAGCAAAGAGTTTTTTCATGAAAAATTAATGACTAACCATAGAATGTTTAAGCTGAAGGGGTCGGAGAGATCTTTACATACTTTTTCTGTACCTCTTTCATGGTTCTCATGTCTGTCTGCTTTGTATTTCAGTCCTTTGGGTATGTATCATCTACCTTCTAGACTTATAAGCTCCTCAAGGACAGAAGCTCATGCCTGGGTTCTACTCAGGTCAACTTTCTATTCCATAAAGTGTCCTGCACCATGCCTATCATGTATTCAGCAACCACTGAAGATTTGTGAAATGAATGAATCAAATACACCACCATTATCCTATGTTCGACAGATGTGGAAATAGATTGACAACAAGTATTTACATGACTCTAAGATCATACTGCTAATTCCTGGTAAAACCAAGTCTAGAACCCTGTTATTCTGATTGTTAAGTCAATGATTTTTCCAGAACATCTTGTTTCCCAGCCCATTAAAAATAAGTATGGAATTTCTCTTAGTGGATGTAATCCATCATTTGCCTTCAGCTAAAACTCCTGTTGACTGCCTATCGACCCATTGGGAATATACCCATTGTGGGAACCAGTACAAAGAACAAACACAAAGCACAAAGAGAAGGAAGAGTTATTTTTTCTCTATTAGTACACTTGGCTAGAATGGGTTGTATATTTAGTAGCGATAAGACAGATTTAAGCTTAAGCACTTAGAGGCAAGTCAAATCATAACAGTGTAGGTGTTTGGGGTACATATTAAGGAATTAGGTCAGTCTCTGCCAAAGCTTGACTTAACTCTATGTGAATGTGTGCATATGTGTAAAAATATAGATAATATGAAATATTTTTTCTGAAGATCAGTGGTTACAAAGATTAAATCAAATAACTAATAAGCCTTTAGCAAATACAGGAATGTCTTCTGTGAATTTGATAATGGAATATTAAATGAAAATATTTTGATATTATATTATAGGAAGCAATCATCAGTAAGAAACATTTACCAAGTGTCTAATTGGTGCTAGTGTATGGAAACTGAAAGACAAGAAGCTAGAGTTCCTGTCCCTACAAATGTACAATCCAGTGTCAGAAATAAGATATGTTCATAAACAGATGACTACGAAGGATGACAAAGGAGATGACCATGAAGTCAGCATAAGAATTTGGCCTTTATCCTTGGTCAATGGGGAACATTAAATGCATTAAATATTAAATAAACATTAAATTAACTTTGAACAGAGTTATGATGGAGGAATGCAAAGTGGTGCTTTAGGAATATTAATCTGACACAGGTGTGCATTGATTGAAGGATGATAAAAAATCAATATAGGAATACCACTTTAGAGATGGCTGCAACAATCCCTATGAGAGGTGGTAAGGATGCAGTCTAAGGTGAGAATGAAGGTGATATGAGTAAAGGGGCAGGCCTGGGAGAGATTATGAAGTTAGAATCTACATGACTTGATGCCTAAATGAATCAAGAAAGGGGATATTAAAGTTGATTCCAAAGAGAGAAATTAGTTCTTTATGATTGACCTTATTATGTTTGTTACCCCTATTGATTTGAATCTGCTATCAAGCAGAGACTTTCACTTGCTATCTTTAAATTCCAATATCCCAGCATAACTTAGGCAGTATTACTCATATATTTTGGCCCTCACAATAAGAAATCTTTATTACAAGGAAGGAAAATGGAGGACTTCATGATGGCAAAATATCATAAATGGAACTTTCACTCCCAGTAGTACGTAGCACAGTGCTGAACATGTAGCTGTTTAACAAGCACGGAAATGGAATTTAATTGTGTGGTAAAAGGATCAAAGTTCTGTTGGTTTTATTTCTAGCTCTATCAAGAAATACCACATGACCTTGGAAATGTCACTTAACCTTTCCATACCTCCATATTCTCTTGGTATTAAGGACCTGTAATAATCCTTCTAACTCTCCTAGTCCACGACTTGATCACTCTCAATTTGACTTTGACCTTCACCAAATCCTTTTCTGCACCCATGCTTCACTTCCACCCGCTACCCTACCCAGGACCTGAATCTGCAGTCAGCTACCCAGACTGAATTTCCCATGTATTTTCCCATGCTCCAAAATACTCCTCTTCTCTTACTTTGGCACCATCTTTCATCCTCCCACCTCTTTAGTCAAAACTTTTTTTTTTTTTTCGAGACAGAGTTTCACTCTTGTTGTCCATGCTGGAGTGTAATGGTGCAGTCTCAGCTCACTGCAACCTCTGTCTCCCGGGTTCAAGCAATTCTCCTGCCTCAGCCTCCCAAGTAGCTGGGATTACAGGCACCCACCACCACGCCTAGCTAATTTTTGTAATTTCAGTAGAGATGGAGTTTCACCATGTTGGTCAGGCTGGTCTCGAACTCCTGACCTCAGGTGATTCATCTGCTTTGGCCTCCCAAAGTGCCAGGATTACAGGTGTGAGCCACCGTGCCTGGCCAAAACTCTTTTTTGTTGTTGTTTTTGTTTGTTTTTGTTTTTGTTTTGTGCCAATATCAGCTAGGTGTTAAAAGTAGAACAACCTGATCCAACAATTGCATACTATGATATGAAAGACAAATCACATGAAAGATCCTCAAGGATTCTCAGACTTTACAAAAGGGATCTCATTATCGTGAGATTTCAGGCAAAACGACAGAATAAAGTCACTAAGTTCAGGAGAAAGATACTTAGTAAGACAGACTTTTTACTCATATTATATAATCCTGGTCCTGTCATAGAGATGGGCTCAGATTCAGGAATGCAGATTTTCATCCACATCATGGAAAACAGACTAAAAAGTGGACCATATTTTGAATGTTCACTTTAGATCACCCCTGCTCAATTTTCATTTGTCCCACTGCCTGTCTTCTACCAACAGTTAAACAAATATTTATTTAGTACCTAATCTGTATTATATAGCAAGTTAGTAGTGGTGTTTTAAATATAAGTAGAATATGGTATCTGCCTTCAAAGACCTTACAGTGTATTGTGAAGGACAGAAATCTAAACAGATAATTACTTAGAAATATATCACTGGACGTTTCACCCACATTCTTTCCTGAATGTGGGGAATTCAGGGAAGACTTTCCTGAGATCAAACCTCAACAACAAAAAAAAATTTTTTTTGAGACAGAGTCTCACTCTGTCTCCAAGGCTGGAGTGCAGTGGCAGGATCTCGGCTCACTGCAACCTCTGGCTCTGGGATTCAAACGATTCTCCTGCCTCACCCTCCTGAGTAGCTGGGGCTACAGGTGTATGCCACCACACCCTGGTAATTTTTGTATTTTTAATAGAGACAGGGTTTCACCACGTTGGCCAGGCTGGTCTCGAACTCCTGACCTCAGGTGATCCACCCGCCTCAGCCTCCCAAAGTGCTGGAGTTAGGAGTGTGAGCCACCGCGCCTGGCCAACAACTTTTTTTTAAAGTCTATAGACAAGGGCTGGTGCATATCATCATAACTGGCCTAATGTATGCAATCATTATATCTGAAATGTAAGTCCTGGACATTAGGCACAGATTATTCACTTTTTCAAACCATACTGGTACATGCAACTTGCTGAGGATTTTGCTAACAGTGGTGTATATCACCAAAGCCAGTTACCTCAATTGTTCTTACAAAGAAGTCTGAAAGGATATGCCTTTATCCTTTGGTTCTTTGGATATTCTGAATAACCTGGCTCTAGATAAATAGTTCTGTCCTATTCTATTTGCCTCCAAAAGGCAAAAGCATTTATTTCCACTAATTCTAGCCTTCTATTCTGACCTTCTATAAACTCTGACTTTAGTTCATTCAAACTCTACATTCGTCTAAGAATTAAAGAGTTTTCACAGTCTTGTAAAAAAAAAAAAAGTCCTGAAAGACTTTTTATTTGGTGGTTGTCTCCTAGTTAGGTGCAAAATTGTCGGAATGAAAACATATTTCATGATGTTCTTCTGTTTAAGTGATTAAACTGGACTATGTCTATATAAAAGCTAGTCAAAGTTCAACTGAACTGGGATTATAAGAAAAGCCTTGGATGTTTTGGAGGCTGCAAAGTACATGGAAAAATCTCTCCAAGTTCAACGTACTCTGCAAGAGACTATCCAATTCCAATGGTAAAATGTGGGAGCTGCATATGCATAAAAAGCACAGTAGCCAAAGCTTCTGCAGCCGCCATCACCTTCCAACCTAGCAGGCCTTGGGTCCTGGCCAAACAGACACTCGTCAGGGGATAAATGGTCTGATCTGTGAACAGTTTGCACTATGTAAGTGAACCTACTGGAAGAGAAAACCACGAATGGACTTATCCTTCTTACATCATCTTCATGAAGATTGCCAGTTACTGAAAGACTTCTATGTGCAAGTGTGTTCTTTAGATGCACATATGCACATAATCAAAGGCACAAGCTTTTGGATTCCAATAGTGATACCACTGCTTGCAGCCTCTTGAATTTTTTAAGGGCTAACTGGCTGTAATTGGCACCAGACACTTATAAGTATTTTATATTTGTCAGTGTTTCCTTTGTGCTTCAACCTAGGCTACTTGCTGGTGCTCTGACGCCTCGCTGGCTGGCTGGCGGTCACATGAGCTGCGAATGTTCGGATGAATATACCGTGAATTGGCCTGGGGCACTGAAGCAGATGTGCCTGTGAGCATGAGTGACAGTAAGACAGCAGGGAACAAGGCCGCTGGTAGGCAGGCTGACAGGCTGGAATGAAACTCCGCTTTCCTTGTGAGACATGATGTGCTCCAGAAGCTTCATGGAGATTCTAGACTCAAGTCTAGACCCCTCCCTGCTTCTCACCATCACCTCTCAAAACTTCTCTTCTCTTGCTTTCCATCCCCAATCCCCACTTCTGCCCAATATATGTTTACATCATGGCCGTCTGTCTCTGTTACTTTCTCTCTTTCTTTCTCTCACTCTGTCTTCCCTTCCTCCTTCCTCCGCTCTCTTTCGCATACATTCCCTGACCGTATACACTAGGGTCTCCAGACAGTTGATCTGAATCCCATAAATCTATCAACTTTGAAACCCTGTCAAAATCCCAAAATATTGCCTATCAGCAAATTCTAGGAAGACAGTTCCTGGGCATAACTTCTATACCCAGCTACCATGCCATACTGTGCAGTTGACTGAGGCCTGTGTCCCCATGGGCCTTTCTAATACACTTGGAGGAGACTCAGTGCCTTGGTGTCCCCATTATCATCGTCTTTTGTCATTTATGGAACAGTCTTGAGATGGAAAGGTTGAAAGAGGAACAACAGCTTTGCGCCACCATGCTTTGAATGTATACTTTGCTCTCTACCAACACTGACCAGATTTTTAGTAAATTCTACTGAATGATTTTTAAGAGGACAGGAAGAGTATTGTCCTTGGGGGTCAAATGTCTCTGTTCTGTGATGTTGCCACAGAAAACATTTGAAGTCCCGTAGCTCGTCAGGATTTATCTATTAGTCTGGGAAATGGACTTAGTGTACTGTCACAATAGTGCCACCTGTGGCTCTTCAGAGCACCTGTTTCATAGGTTACTGAGGCACAGACATGAAAACCATTGAAATGACCAATTCTAGGCCCAAGCCATCCTTTATTGATTGCAGCAAAGCAATGATTCAGGAAAACTGTAGTTAACACTAACACTAACACTACTCACTAGATGCCAGCCACTCTTCTAGGTGCTGTGCCTAGAACATGTAATGCTGTACATGCATTATTTTATTTAATGTTTACAACAAGCCTATGAAATATGTAGTAATATTATCCCCATTGTACAGTTAAAGAAACTAAGGCATGGAAAAGTTAAATGACTTGCCCAAGGTTACACAGCTAATAACTGGCAGTGAGAGGATTCAAACCCAGGCAGTTGGGCTCCACAGTAAAAAGACCCGACCAGCTGTGTTTTAAAAAAAGACCTGAAGTTCAAGTATATATATTCTATTGACCTAGAGCCACCCCCATGGCATCTTTGCAAACCCCCTTTCTTTGGCTATTGGCCAGCTGTCTTAGGGGCCAGTTTTCACCATATCATTATCTTTAAGATTTCCTTTTATGTTCATTTGAATCAAATTTCATGTGGAAAAGGGATTTTGGAGAGAGAGTTGAGGTAGCAAGTGTCCTTTCCCAAAGAACATCCACTCTCCTGTACCCCCTCATCTCACAGTCCTCTTAAGGATAACCCTGTTATTTTTCTTCTATTCCTATGTGAACATTAAAATAAACAGATTATCTATAGAGATTTAAAAGAGATTCCTGAACAGTTCAAGGCTATAGATTCACTTCCAATTGAGTATGGCCCAGAGACCACGTTTATTAGAAGCATTTGGGAACGTTGTTAAAAATGCAGACTCTAGATACCTATTCTAGACCCGTGGTATCTCTGAGGGTAGAGTCCATAAGTATGCATTTGTGAAATGCTTCCCAGGTGATTATGATGCAACTGAATATTTGAGAACCAGCACTCCGTAGTTTGGTGTGTAAAAGAAGTAACGACCCTAGAAACTGATGACCTAATAGATCTGGCTCCACAACTAATTTCCTGTGTGACTTTGGGCAAATCAATTAATTTCTCTGGACCTCAGTTTTCTCATCTGTAAAAAGGGACAAGTCTCTTCTTTTCATCCTCCCAAAGTTGTATAGATCAAATATAAATGTGTGCGACACTTCTTTAGAGATTATAAAAACACACATTATTATTATTAGTAGTAGTATGGGTGGGGTCAGGGAGAACAAACTGAAAAAGGAATGCTGTTGGCAAAGACTGACGGGAGGGGAATCCATTTTTTTTCTTTTTCCCATCAGAGTCCAGACAATGGATTATAGTACTGTGGAACTTCAAGGTTCTTTCCAAGACACAGCCTCCCTCCCTCCCCCTACCTCCATGCTTTTGCAGTTTACTATTAACAGTGAAGAAGGAGGCTTCTCTCTTCCACAATATTTATTTAGGTGAAAAACCTATCTGAGCAGGTTGAGGTCAGCTCCAAGTTGAGATCAATGGCCAACATGGCACTGTCAGTCAGGAAGACATTGGATCTTTCCCCTTCCTTATTAGGGGCAAATGTAATTAAACAATAGTCATCTACATATCAGCAGAGATGGAAAACAATAGATATTTTTGTGCTCACTTAAAGTTAGGCATGTGGATGGTACATGCCACAGGCAGTCATCATAAAAGGCACAGAAAATATTGTTTATTCTTCATGTTTAATAGACTGCTATGACAAAATACATTATCCTGGGTAATTTATAAACAAGAGAAGATTATTGCTTACAGTTCTGAAGGCTGGGAAGTCCCAGATCAAGGCATCAGCAGACTCAGTGTCTGATGGGGTCTTAATCTCTGCTTCATGGATGGTACTTTCTTGCTGCATCTTCACATGGCTGAAGAGCCAAACAAGCTCCCTCTGCCCTCTTTTATAAGGGCACTAATCCCATTCATGAGGGCTCTGCCCTCATGACCTAATTACCACCTAAAGGCTCTACCTTCAATTACCACCACGTTGGGGATTAGGTTTCAATATATGAATTTTGGGGGAGACACAAACATTCAGACCATGGCACTGAAAGAGTCCAAACATTTGTTTCTGATATAAATAGAGGGATCTGGTTATTTTCAAGATGTGTTACCCTACTTAGGCCCCATTAATTCCCCTCTACTCTAGAAAGTTTTAGTCATAGGATTTCATCAAGGTTGTCAACACTCCTATGATTCAAATTGAGTCTAGAGTTTTATCCCAACATCTGGCTTTCAATTTCTGAATGTCTAGGTCATTCCTGCCTCTCAGAAAAGAATGTCTGTCCACTTGTCCATTCCCTGAGTGCTCTAGCTTAGTGCCTTTCCCCTCTGCCATTCTGACTTTCCAACAGGTAAACACAGTTCATGAACTTTAGCTTGCAGAGCAGAGGCTGTACCTGAGGTGACCCCAAAATTCATCCAAATATTCTATCCAAGGACAGGCAAATGCTACATGGGAAATCATAAAGAGGAGGAAAAAAAGAGAGAGAAGAGACAAAATGAAGCTTTGACAAGCAGCTCAGCTGGGCCAGCCCCTTGGAAGGGAGCCAGCATTGGGAAAGCAGCAGCAGCTCTGGGTTTCACAGTCAGTCTGGAATGCACTTCAATACAGCCCAGCCTCCATCTCGTTAGAGGCCTAGTGTTTGATGATTCAGCTGCTTCCCGGCTGCCAGGAGAGATTTGGCCAACTGTTTGAAAAACACTGTCTGCCCTAGACCACACTTGTTTTTATTCTCTGCCTGTTGTCAGGGGCCTCTTCTGAAATGGAACACCTCAGGAAATCAGACCCAAACTCTGAAGAGTTGATGCTCCCTCTTGTGCCCCTTTTCAAAGGCAATTAAACCAACATAGGGATTGTTTGCAGCAAAGTGCTTTCCTAGTGATGTTGAAAGCAGACAATGTATTATCAGGAAATGATCTCTCATTAGATCTCCTTTAGATCAAATGAAAAACATGGTGTGCTAGCAGACATATCAAACATTAAAGGCACAGCTGAGATCTGCCATTGCTGAACTCCCCATACATCAATTTGTTCAAAGATGCAGGTTAAAGGGTAATGGAGACAAGCATTCTGGGAAAGGATTGAGCAAGAGCCTCTGCTGTCCGCTGGACTCTTGAACCCTTCTGTTTGCTTCTGAGAAGTCTATTAGAGCTGCAGGCACAACTTTCTAACAAAGAAAGCTGACTCTCAAAGTGGACTGGGCTTCCTCACACAGAAACGAACATTTTACCTTAACATAGCTTAGCAGCTAAGAGGATGATCTTTGGAGTCAGAGTGCCCGAATTTGTAGCCCTGCTCCACCATTTATTAGTTCCGTGAACTTAAGACCTCTCTGTGCCTCACTTTCCTTACTGTAAAATGGGCCCAATAATAGCACCTTCTTTATAGAGTGTGAGATGCAGAGCCTAAAGTTGACATAGGTGAGTGTTTAGAATAGGGTCTACCATATAATAAGCCTTCCACAACAGCATTAACTATAATTATTATTATGCCCCTGAAGGCATTCTAGCTAACACCTCTCTTGTACCGTGTGGCAGAGTGATTGAGAACACAGCTCTTTTAGTAACACAGTCTTAGATTTGAATCACTTCCACCACTTACTAGCTGTTTAGGCTTGGTTAAAGTTACCTAACCTCTGTAAGCCTCAGTTTCCTCATCTGTAAGATGGGGATAATAATTGTACCTATTTCATAGGGCTGTTGTCAAGACTAATAAACTATGTAATAAACTTTAACCAGGTGTGGTGGCACACACCTATATTCCCAGCTGCTTGGGAGACTGAAGCAGGGGGATTACCTGAGCCCAGGAGTTTGAGGTTGCAG
Source organism: Pongo pygmaeus (assembly GCF_028885625.2). NCBI lineage: Eukaryota > Metazoa > Chordata > Mammalia > Primates > Hominidae > Pongo > Pongo pygmaeus. Next base: position 119,523,245 of record NC_072396.2, on the reverse strand, counting down.
TGAGCTATTATCTCATGCCACCGCACTCCAGCCTGGGTGAGAGTGGGACTCTATCTCTAATAAGTAAATAAATAAAAATTTAAAATTAAACTATGTAATAGACTATGTAAAATGCTCAATGCAGTGGCTGGTCCATAGTAAGTACTCAATAAATGATAACTGATAATATAATATGCCTAAAATTCCGTAGTTCTAGAAACCTCATAACTGTTTTTTCTCCTAGTTTTGGCTCTATGTTCATACTGGATAATAAACATTCAGTGTCTGCTTTTCCTTATTTGCCAAAAAAAAAAAAAAAAAAAAGTAACAATGTCTTCATTAACTCTTTGCTCAGGAGGAAGCAGAGTTACCCAAGAGGGCAGGAAGTGGAAAATGTGACTCCTGTCTCCTCAACCCTGAGATGCTTCCATGCTCTTAATAGTCACTTGTGCTAATCAGCTGAAAAGGGAACCAACTGGAAGCAAAACCAGAGTAAATTGGCAATTACCAAATTCTTTCTTTTTATGAAAATGCTTGGTTATTTGTCAGACTTTTGGCCCATTCAGTATTTCTCGGTGTATTCTTTATTCCTCTTGTATGATGTGACAACCTGGGTGGGAAGGGTAACAAGGAAGAGAAACAAATTCCTGGCCCTCAAAACCTCTCCTGTTGCCTGGCATGGAAAGTGGACTTATCCTTCCAGAGAAGATAGTGTGACCCTGTTGAAAAGAGAAGCCAATCTAAACGGTTGTAATGGCTCTGTACTCCTCTCATGCTCCAGCCTGTTCCTCAGCTGGGAAACATGATTTAGAAAAAAATCCACATTGCCCCCTTTCTCTTGTACTTGCTGTGTCAACATGCAAAAGGTCTCATATTCTCCCTTGTTTTTCAAGCAATACATATATTGAGATTGAAGAGGACAGCATTGCTCTAGCTTTATTCTGGAACACGAAAAGAAACTACATCCGAATCAACAGATTCTCAGAGAATCATTTAATGTGTCACTGGAGCACTTATCTCCATAGCATCGTCACTTGACTTTTTGCCCAAATTTACAGAATTGCACATGTAAATCCCTGCATGGAATACCCTTCATGCGGCCTTGCTTCTGCAAAGTCCAAACTAACTCTTCTCTTTTCTCTTTGATGCAGTGGCTGGCCCATAGCAAATGTCATTGATTTCTAGCATGGTTTCAAAGCAGCTTCCAGAGATTTCCTGATATCTAATTAATTTCACCCTTCTCAGGCTCTTCTCAACTCTCTTGTCCTCATCCCATCATCTCAGAATACTTCACCACAACTGAGAAGGTAGACACACAGATGGTTAGCCCCTTTTGGAAGCCTTGTCTTGCTCTGTACAGACACAGTCATTAGCGAACCACTCTTTTATTAATTTTCAAGAAGGAAAAACATACGCAGATGCCATTTTATATTACTGTTTAAGAATGTTAAAATATTATAAAGTGGGTTCTAGGCATTTTAACAGCAAAAGGCAGTGAAGGATATTTTAATAGTCACTATAAATAGCAGCCCATTGTACTACAATTATTAAGAGTTAATTATTGGGCGCAACAGAATATGGAACAGACTATTGTGCCAGGAAGTGTTCTCCAAGAGTCTATTTTATTTTATTTTATTTTTTAAATTTATTTTTAAATTTCAGTAGAGATGGAGTTTCGCCATGTTGCCCAGGCTGGTCTTGAACTCCTGAGCTCAAGCGATCCTCCCACTTCGAACTCCCAAAGTGCTGGGATTACAGGCATGAGCCACTGTAAAAGGCCAAGAGTCAATTTTAAAAACCAATCTGGGATGCAAAGTAAAAAAGTAAAGCTTGCTGGGCTGTGGTGGAAACCTGTTGGCAATGGTGTAAAATAGAGCAAGGCATATCTGGACAGAGTCTTCATGGATGGTCACACTTTGTCCACGTAGGTTGAGAGAAGACAAAGAAATTGGTTCTCGAAGGTAAAGTATTCTCTCTCTCAGCTCTGTAGGCCCAAAACCTCGAGAGTCCACTTACCCATGGATGATTGTGCCTCAGAATGGCTTATACTATTCCTAATCCGAACTGCACCAAAATCTAAGCCTGAACACCCTGTTTTATGCACAGGCCCCATCTCCTTGGTCAGGAAGTCCATTTAGAGAAACAACATACTGTCTAGATTTTATATTGTGGTATAATTAAATGACATGAAGTCAGAATAGACCAGGTGCAGTGGCTCACACCTGTAATCCCAGCACTTTGGGAGACTGAAGCTGGTGGATCGCTTGAGCCCAGGAGTTCGAGACCAGCCTGGGCAACATAGTGAAACCTTGTCTCTACAAAAAAAATACAAAAATTAGCTGGTCGTGGTGGCACACACCTGCAGTCCTAGCTACTTGCGAGGCTGAGGTGGGAGGATCGATTGAGCTCGGGAGGTGGAGGTTGCAGTGAGCCGAGGTCGCCCTACTGCACCCTAGCCCAGGTGACAGAGTGAGAACCTGTCTCCAAAAAAAAAAAAAAAAAATCAGAATAATGGAACTAAGAGGTCTTTTCATCTTCCTAATGGAACAACCTCTACCACCTAAATATTTTTTGTCAGACTTCTGCCCAGTTATCAGAAGTCAGAACATCCTCTCTCTGGGAATGCAGGAGATAATGTAAACAGACATATAGTAACCATATTTGCTACTTTCTCTGATGACAGTGTTGATTTTAGGAAAAAAGTCAACAAAACACTGAACAAAGCCCTGAAATTTTCCACAACGATGCATCAAAAATCTTTTGACTCTGCAAATTCTCTTTTAAAAGTTAAAGTTTCCCTTGTTTTTTTCAGGTGCCCTAGTCAGGATGCGGCTGACCCTAGTCCCTTTGGGAAGAGCTCCCAAGTGCCACTAATGTCTCCATAATGCCTACAAAGTCCTATTCCCTCTAAGCAAAAAGGGATCCTTTTTTATTTTTTAACTCAATTCCTGCCTCAACTTGAGAAGTACACAAAGATCAAAGGACTAGTTGGGTCTTGTGAGAAAGCGACAGCTTTATAAGCGGGAGTTGGAAGTGTCTCGGTGCTGGATATGCAATAGTTCTTTGACTTTTGCTGGACTGGGCCACATTACTAATTCCTTTTCTAAACCATTTCTACCCCAATCACACATTATTCACCACTCCTTTCTTCTCACCCTCCCATCCTTCTTAAGGTATTTGTTGACAATAGTATTAGGCACTATTTTAGTTACTAATCTGTGACTCCAGAGATCCATAGCATCTGTTTTTCTTACTGTTCCCAGTCCTGTTTATAGCTTTTTAAACCAGTGCACACTCTAGATCTGAAGTGGGCTCTTTCATTTTTTTGTTTTGTTTTTCCAAGACACATCTACCTTTTCACATCACAAAGAGACCTTTTCCTCAAAAACGATTCCAGTGAGCTCACTCTATTGCAGCTTCCTAAGATGTGTAACTTACTCTCCCCAAGTTCCTTAGAATAGATATTATGGATACCTTGATATTATCATGAAAATGTGAAGTTTTTACATTGGAATGCCAAGACTTTAAAACAGGATAGAATAGGGAACCCAAATACAATTATGAAATCAGAAAGGCAAACATAATTCACCTTAATTCACATAGGGGAGGAGCTAGATTCCTCTAGTTAAGTAGTTTGATATGATAGAAAACTAAAAGAGCAGGAAGGGAAAGAGACATAAATATAATTCATTACATAACTATTATGTTTCATGTCATTTAATTTAATTTCCACATGAAGGCTGATATTTGGCTGTGCAGCAATTAGGCACTAGAATGGTCAAACCAATTGTTTTCAGCAGGTGCCACTCTGATTGGTCAGTGCCCAGGCTCTATCAGTAGTTAAATACTTGAAATATCATTTAAAACCACACCGAGCCTACATAATAGGTATTAATCCTACAAAGTAGTTATTTTTGTCTACATTTCAAAGAAAGGCTTAGTGAAGTTAAGTGAATCTACAGCTAGCAATGGAGTTTTATGAGAATTATCTCATTTACCCCTTTTTGAACACCCCTTAGGAGATATTATCCTAATTTTACAGATTAGGAAACTGAGGCTCAGAGAGATTAAATAAATTGCCCCATGATGCACAAGTAGAAAAGCAAGAGTTCAAATTCAAGCCCAGTTCTATCTGACTCAGAGATCCATTTATTTCATTATACCACTTTGCCTGCAAATGTCTTTGTGCTGTATTTGCCACTAAGCCAACTCTCTGTCGTAAGTAGAATTTTCTGGGATCCTAGCTTTGTATTGTTGGTTTCAGTGATCTCTAGGCCTTTTCCAGCCATAACCATCACGTCAAGGTGTAAGTTAAGGTCTTTGTTCAAGGAGTCAACAAGGCATTTGTGTATACTCTAGTCATTCCCATATGGGGAGTGCTTTCATTAGACAATCAGTTGCATCATTTTCCTTGATACATTCTTTCTGGGATAAAGAGAGGAAGAACAGCTTAACACTCTGGCTGGGTACTTTCCAAGTGTGGCCTGTGGGAACTGAACATTTTGAAGGTAGAGTTAGTTGATTCTGCTTCTGTAACTGAAATTCTCAGGATGCCAAAGAACTTTCCAACTTTCATGTCTATGTTGCCCAACATCACTTCTGAGGAAATTTTCTGCTTATTGTTTCCCACCACAATCAAATTTTGAGAAGTGTTGTAATATAGTGCAGTGGAGGCTAGATAAGCAATCAGCAAAAATAGACCTAGGTTCCAGTCATGTTCTTCCATACCTGGCTACAGAAGTTCAGGCAAGGAGTTCCCCATCTCTTAATGTCTCATTCTTTTTTAAAACAATTTTTTTTTTGAGACAAGATCTTGCTCTGTCACCCAGGCTGGAATGTAGTGGCATGATCACAACTTACTGCAGCCTTGACCTCCTGAGCTTGAGCAATCCTCCCATTTCAGCCTCGTGAGTAGTTGGGCCTACAGGTGCACACCACAACGCCTAGCTAATTTTTAAAAACTTTTTGTACAGGTGGAGTCTCACTATGTTGCCCAGGCTGATCTTGAACTCCTGAGCTCAAGCAATTCTCCCGCCTCAGCCTCCCAAAGTGTTAGGATTACAGGCCTGAGCCACCATGCCTGGCCTGATCTCTCATTCTTTAACCCTCATGGGGTTGTTTTGGGTATCAAATAAGATAATGGTGTCAATGTGCTTTTTAAGCTATACTTTCTTTTGGAAATACATTGCTGCATTCAACATTTAACTAGTTACAGAATTCCTTTACAGCCATGGAATTTTGGCAAGGAAAAGGTATTAGGATGTACTTCAGTGGTTAAACAAATTTATAAATAAAACCCTTATTTCAATAGAAATCTTATTAGAAAGAGCAATAAATAAAAAGGTAGAAGCAGAATTTAGCTGCTCTGGTTGAAGCAAAAGTGGGTGTACTGAGTTCCCTGCCAATTCTGCTTTTTACCATTATAGAGTTCCCTGAGTCTCCTGTTCGAAACCTTAAGTTCCCAAAGAAACACAGTTTGAAAATCACTTACATAATCCAAACCCTCATGTACAGATGGGCCTGATATCCAGAGAAGGAAATGGACTTGCCTGGTGCCATCCACCTCATAGAGGGAGAGCTGGAATTAGAAAGCACATAGCTCACCCATAATATGGCAATATACTTTTCTTGCATAAGGGTAATTTTGATCAAGAGATAGGCAAGGATACTTTTTTCCACATGAAGTATCTGAATTAGGGTAAATACACATTAAGTAGCAGGTATTTTGGTGTGAGGGGTACAGTTCTAGACAGTCTCACTCCAGAACCTGTGCTCTTTATGTTGGTTTTTGTATTTTGGTTTTTTTTGTTTGTTTGTTTATTTTTGTGTGTTTGTTTTTTTTGAGACAAGGTCTCACTCTGTCACCTGGGCTGGCAGGCAGTGGTGCAATTGTGGCTCACTGCAACCTCTGCTTCCTGGGCTCAAGTGATCCTAAAGCCTCAGCATCCCTCGTAGTTGGGACTACATGCATGAGCCACCACACCTTTATGTTTTAAAAGAACATGCCATAGTGCCTTTCACATAGTAGATGCTAAATATACGTTAATTCTCTTCTGGTCTTATTGAAAACAGGAGATATTTGGACAACCGTAAGTGGGGGAGGTAAAGAAAAGGGAGAGGAGGAACTTAAGCACTTGACAGAATCAGATAACATGGACGGGCAAACATGGAGTTAATATTACTATTCTTAATCACTTTCCCTACTTCCCACTTTCCTTAGCATCCTCCCCTCCACCCTTGAAAATCATCCAGTTTGATCTTCAAGTCATTGCACTAGAGCTGGCTGCTTCCCTGCTATAGGACTTCATCCAAACCTACACCCACACAAGCCATGTGTCTACTCCCTCCTGTATCTCATTAAAGGCCATGTTGATGATTCAAAAAAAAAAAATGAGAAAATTATGTTTGGAGAGAAGACTGTAAGCCTGGATACACTTGGCCAGGGCAGAACTTGCCTGTCTGCAGAAGTTCACTCTGATGAAAGAGGGAATTCTGCTTCCTCTCCTCTCAGGATATCGTCTGTAATAAAGTTGCATTTGTGTTGCACTTTATACTCTCCAAAGAACTTTTGCAGATGTTATCACATGTGATGCTCACAAGAAACTTCTGAGCGAGGCAAAGCAAGTTCATTCAATAAGTATTTAATGCATCCTACTACCTGCCAAGCCTTGAGCTAGGCCTTGGCTTAAACATATGAATAAGGCTAACTCCTACTCATCCTCTCAGCTCAACACAAATGTCATCCTTTTCTGAGAGGATTTCCCTTTCCGGCCCCCTGCTTTCTCCTAATTTCCTGCTTGTATCCTTCATAGGACTTATCAAAATTTAATTATGGATTTATTTGTTTATTGTCTGGCTTCTCTACTTGCACTGTGAGCTTCAAGAGGGTTAAGACGTGGTTCCCCACACATAGCACAGTGGGGAAGGTTTCATAGTCTGGTAGAGAAACAGACAAGCACACATAGAAGCATAAGAAACTACTCTTGATGCCTTGGAAGAAGTCTGTTTAGAGTAGGGTCCTAGTAACAAGAGGAACAAATTCTATTTCTATGTGTTAGAAAAAGCTTCCCTGATGGAGTTACATATGAGCTGAATCTTGAAACATTATATAGAAACAAAGGTGGGGAAATACTTCCCAAAAGAGAAAGCAACATAGGCAATAGCATGGAGGCATAAGCACAGAGCCATATTCTAGTAACTGTAAGTATTTTGGTAATTTCTGGAGCACGTAAGAGCGAAGTGAAGGGTGTGAGTTGGTGAAAGATGAACTTGAAGAAGCAAGAACCAAATTAGCAAGAGGACTGTGAGTGCTGTGCTGCTCAGATTGAACTTCATTCCAATGACAATAATAATGGCTACTATTTATTGACTACTTCCATTCACAATAACAATAGCTACTATTTATTGACTATTAACTTTAAGCTGAGTACTTTACATACATTTCTTTTTTAAAAAACTCTTTCTTATAGAAAATTCCACACATATGTATAAGTAGAAAGAATAATAGAATGAACCTCCGTGTACCCAATTACCCAGCTTCAACAATTATCAACTCATGCCAATTGTTCTGGTAATCTGTTGCTGCATTGAAAAACCACCCTCCAAATTTCATGGGATAAAACAAGAATTTTATCAGATTCTGCGACTTGGGGCACCAGGAATGTGGGCAGGGCTTACCTGGGCAATTCTGTTGGTTGTAGCACCAATTGAGGCCACTCAGGAGTGGCCTACTGATAGATGGTTGATAGTAGTGGCTAATAGATGAGCTAGTCTGGAGGGTCCAAACAAAGCTTCACGCCTATGTCTGGTGGCTTGATGGAAATGCCTGGAAGGCTGAGATGAGCTGGAACTGTTGACTGGAATATCGAAATGTAGCGTCTCTGGCATGACGGTCTCAGGGTAATCAAAGTTCTTACTGGCTTCTCCCTTAGCAAGTGTCCAGAGAGAACTAGGCGGAAGCTTCATGAAGTTCTCATCTGACTTTGTCTCAGATGTCACACAGCTATATTGGTTCTAAGTGAGTTACAAGGTTTGCTAGGATGCAAAGAGAGCAGAATTAGATTCAACCTCTTAAATGGGGTGAGTGTCAAGGTCACCTTGTAGAAGAGCACGTAGAATGGGAGATATTGTTGCTGCCATATTTGAAAACACAATCTTCCACACCATTCCTGTTTTATCTATACCCCTACACATCCTCCACGTCCATGGACCATGTGAAACCAAATCTCAGACATCACATTTTCACTTGCAAACATTTCTGCATATATAGACTCATTAGCGGGCTTTTTTTTTTTTTTTTTTTTTGCCATTTATAAATGAAGAAACTAGAACCAAGAGAAGCTTGTATCACTTCTCAAAAGTCACAAACTAGCCTTTACAAAATTTAAAAAATTAGCCAGATGTGGTGGCATACACCTATGGTCCCAGCTACTCTGGAGGCGGAGGCTGAGGCTTGAGCCCAGGAGGTAGAGGCTACAGTTAACCTTGATTGCACCACTGCACTCCAGGCTGGGCAACACAGTGAGAACCGGTAAAAAACAAAAAAAAAAAAAAGAAAAAAGAAAGCCACAAAACTTACTGGTTCAAACGTATGATTCCCTAATATGTTTGATTCTACTGGTATGCTCTTTCCATATTGCTATTTTATAATGGTGAGCCACTGAGGGATTTTATTTTGTGTATTTATCTTAAGAGCCAGGTTATCACCGTGTTGCCCAGACTCGAGTGCAGTGGCTATTCACAGGCAAGATCATAGTACACTGCAGCCTTGAACTCCTGGCCTCAAGCACTCCTCCTGCCTTGGCCTCCTGAGTAGCTGGGACTATAGACACATGCCACCGTGCCTGGCTTCCTGAGTGATTTTAAATAGAGAAGTGATATAATCTTGAGTTAGAAAAGTTCTTCTTAGTTACAACGTAGAAGGTAGATTGGAAGGGCCCAGAGTGGGGACAGAGAAACCAGCTAAAAGGCTGTAATTAGTCTAGACCAGTACTTCTCAGATTTTAATGTGCATGTGAATCACCTAAAGATCTCGTTAAAATGTGGATTCTGATTTGTTAGTGTCTGGAGTGAAGCCCAAGATTCTGTGTTCCCAACAAGCTGCTGCTTGGCTGAAGACCACATTTTGGGCAGCAAGAGCCTAGGCTAAGAATGATGAAAGTCCGAACCAGGGAAGTAATATTGGGAGTAATAAAGAGTTTACAAAGAAAAGAAGATAGAATCTATAGGAATTGTTTATCAATAGGTAGTACCATTCCCATTTTCCTATTGATTCATAGGAAGGGTTAAAGGAGCTGAAAGATTATATACCTAGTTAACAACTAACCTAGGACCAGAACCTAAACCTATCAATTCCTCATCCCACCTATTTACCACCCAAGAGAAGGTAAACAATACAGCTACAAAGTATTAGTATTCCAAGTAAAACCAAACAATGAAATTCTTTAACCAACGCATTCCACACAAAATTTAGTTCACATTTACTTCATTTTAAACTTATCTCCCTTAACCATTTCTTTCTTTTCTTTTCTTTCTTTCTTTCTTTTTTTTTTTTTTTTTTTTTTAAGACAGGGACTCACTTTGTCATCCAGGCTGGAGTGCAGTGGAGTGATCTCAGCTCGCTGCAGCCTCAACCTCCTGGGCTCAAGCGATCCTCCTGTCTCAGCCTCCCAAGAATTTGGGACTACAGGCGCATGACACCACGCATGGCTAATTTTTGTATTTTTTGTAGAGACGGATTTCACCTTGTTGCCCAGGCTGGTCTTGAACTCATGAGGTTAAGCCATCCACCTGCCTCGGCCCCACAAAGTGCTAGGATTACATGCGTGAGCCATCCCGCCCGGGCCCTTAACTATTTCTTAAACTCTTTGTGCCTGCCACCATGTCTTTAGCATAAGGTGGAACATAAATCCAAAAAAATCATGTGCTTCACTATATTTTTTTAAAAGCCGCATTTTATGATGTTTAGTTACAAATACTAGGATATCCAGGAGCTATGCTACCCAGTCACTGAGCACTTTTATCCTGGATTTAACTGAGGAAAAATTTTACAGAGGGCACGAGATTTGACCTGGATCTCACAGGATGGGAAGGAGCTAGACAGGATGAAAGGAATGAAGGGGGCATTTCCAGGAGTGGAATGGTGGCAATCAGATCCAGGGGCAGGACAATATGTAATGTGAACTGCAGATATAAGTTACATGGCAAGCCTCTGCTCGCACTTCCAAAAAACCCCCAGAAAGTCAGTTATAACAAAGAGGGGAAACCATGGATTACCTTTTCTGCATTAGTTGTTTTGGAGAGAATTTGCATTGCAGTAGGATATCTACCACTCAGGAAGGTGAGAATTGGAGATGGGGGTGGGGATAAGATGTGAGGTGACACCAAAGAGATGAATATCAGATCCACATATCCATCTGTCTATCTGAATGGGCATGTGTTTAATGATTATCTCATCCCAGGGGGAGGAGGGAAGAAGCTTCTCTAGCTATTCTGTTCAGGGCCTGACCACCCCCTCCCATGCCCAGGAGGCATTCACAAATGAAGGCTCGAAGTTTAACCATTTGAGGAACTACCAGACTGTTTTCCAAAGCAGCGGCACCATTTTACAATTTCACTAGAAATGTATGAGGGTTTCAGTTTCTCTGCATCCTCGCTGACACTTGTTATTATCTGCCTAGTGGATGTGACGTGGTATCTCATTGTGGTTTGGTTTGCATTTCCCCCTTCCCAGGGCTAATGATGTTGACTATCTTTCCAAGTACTGATTTCCAAATAGCTCTTGATTGCTGATTGTAGGCATTTATTCACAACTCTGGTAACACAGTTACCATATGACCCAAAAATTCGACTCCCATGTATATACCGAAGAATATTTAAAACATATGTTTACACAAAAATAATTATACAGGAATGTTCACAGTAGTATTATTCATAACAACTAAAAAGAGGAAACAGTCCAAATGTCCATCAATTAATGAATGGACAAACAAAAGTGGTATATTCATACAATGGAACATTATTCAGCCGTAAAAAGGAATGAAGTACTGATACATGCTACAAAGTGGATGAACTTTGGAAACGTCACACTAGGTGAAAGAAGTCAGGAACAAAAGGTCACACGATTCCACTCATATGAAATATCCAGAATAGGAAAATCCAGAGAAATGAAAAGTAGAATGGTTGTTACCAGAGCCTGAAAGGAGGATGAACGCGGAGTAACTTCTTAATTGGTGTGGGGTTTTATTTTGTAGTGATTGATGGAAATGTTTTGGAACAAGATGTGTGCCACTGAGTTGTTTACTTTAAAATGGTTAATTTTAGCTCAAGGAGCCAGTTGGAACCGGCTCCAGCACACCACTGCCTGAAGATTTTGCCCTCTTAAGTCAGAAAGATCTTACTGTGCATACCTTATGATAGTCACATGCCACCACTGAGAAAATGAGTACCGAAACGACTAGCACTTTGAATAGGAAGGGGGCGAACTCCTGGAGGGCAAAAATTCAATATCTCAAATATATTATCCTATCACCTGTCTACCTCTCTATCTACCTTCTTACTCACCTTTATTGAATACTTAATTTTCCCAACAGTTTTATTTATGGGGAGATTGAGAACTAGAAATAACTAAGATCATACACATCTAGGAAGTGGCAGAGGTGGGATTCAAACTTTGGTCCACCTCAGTCCGTGTTCTTATATTTAAATGGAAGCCTCGGGGAGCCATGGGAGTGCTACATAGCCATGTTCCTTGGGTACCCTCAAGCTATGGGGAAACTGCAACACTAAAGTATGGCTGCTTCCTAAAGACTTCAGTCCCAGTTCAGAACTGGTGGCTTTGGAGCATTCTGAGGAACTGTGGGGCCGTGGAACTGCCTAGCTGTCAGAAATGATTTAGTCAGAACTATGGGGCTCTACCTGATCTGAGGCTTCTTTTGTCATCCCTTTCAGAAAATCCAAAGAGGAATTTAAATATTTGGGGGTTTTCGTAGGGAGCTGAGATGCATATTGCTTCCAGGTACCTTTAGGACCATCGTTTCTAAAGACCTCACTTATCAGATGAAGAAACAAGCTTATAGACGGGAAATGACTTCCCTAAGATCACACAGCTGATTCAGTCAAGCATCACCGGTAGATGAAGAAGTAACTGGAAGAAATTTGTCCTCATCCTCAACCTCTCCATTTTCCATTCCATCTTTTTTAATGTTCCTTCCTTGGTATCTCAATAAGATATACTCTTAAAAAAACTCTTTATTATATTTATTATAGAATTTCATATACTGTATATTATTTATTTATAAATTTCTTGTTTTTTTCTTTCTCTTTTTCTTTTTTTTTTTTTTTTTTTTTTTTGAGGCAGGGTCTCACTCTGTAACTCAGGCTGTAGTGCAGTGGCATGATCTCGGCTCACTGCAGCCTCTGCCTCCCTGGCTCAAGCAGTCCTTCCACCTCAGCCTCCCGAGTACCTGGGACTGCGGGTGCGCCTCATCATGCCCAGCTAATATTTATTATAAATTATACATAATTTATATATTTTGCTGAATGGGTGATTGATTTCTAAAATATTTTAAAGCAAGCCCCAGACAGCGTACTATTGCAAGGTATATATTCATAAAGAAAAGCGGTGTGATATATATAATAGCAGAACCTAAATAAACATAAAGCCTGCAGTGGGCTGAAGGTAGGAGACCTAGGCCTTGTTTTACTTAGCTCTGCCACTAAGTAGCTATCTAATCATGGGAAAGTTTAAGCCCTTAGTCCCAGATTTATTTCCTTAAAAACAAAATAAAACTATATTTTATTATGATTTACAACATTAAAATTCTATGACAACTCATGGCCAGACACGGTGGCTCACGCCTGTAATCCCAGCACTTTGGGAGGCCAAGGTGGGCAGATCAACTGAGGTCAGGAGTTCAAGACCAGCCTGGCCAGCATGGTGAAACCTCGTCTCTACTAAAAATGCAAAAAGTAGCCTGGTATTGTGGCACGCACCTGTAGTCCCAGCTACTTGAGAGGCTGAGGCACAAGAATCGCTTGAACCCGGGAGGCGGAGGTTGCAGTGAGCCGAGATTATGCCACTGCACTACAGCCTGGGGGACAGAGCAAGACCGTGTCTCAAAAACAAAACAAAACACAAAAACCTATAACAATTCAAATTCCCCAAGGGATATTTGAAAAAAACCTATAACAATTCAAATTCCCCGAGGGATATTTGAATTTAAAAAGGGAACAGACGTTTAATGCTCCCTGGTTACTTACCTGGTAAAGGAAAGTGATTTTGGGGGAGCATTAGTTATAGCTGTGGGGATGGGAGAAGAATTGTTCAGAGGTCTTAAAGTTACGCTTTTCGCGCAGATGCCAAAACATTTCCAAAGAAGGCTGGTCTTGACTACCACAGCTGCCAGGTGTGGTTCTGAGAAATGCAAAATTATTCCATTAACTCCTCTTTACTAGTAGACTTTCAGGATTAGTTGTTTGAATACCCTGAAGATCAACTGTCCGAATTAAATTGGGAAACTGTGGTTTAAGGATAAAATATTTTCCAGCTTCAAACGAATATCTATTTTCTGAAGTATCCCAAAACTCCACAATTTGTTTAACCATAAGGGTTTTTCTTTTTTCCTTTGTTTTACTGCGGTTTGTGAGAAGTTAACGAAAGGCCAGTTTTTGGAAGTTGAATGCTGCCATCTGGTGGTTGACAGGCAGCACTGAGCTGGAGCAGGGAAATCTTTCCGCCAGACCCGTGGCAGAAAACAAACTAACAAAAAAACCCGCAGGACTAAAGGCATAAAATGCAGGGCCGGACACGGTGGCCACGCCTGTAATCCCAACACTTTGGGAGGCCTATGTGGGAGGATTACCTGAGGCAAGAGTTCCGGACCAGCTGGGCAACACAGTGAGACCCCCGCCCCCCTCCCCCCTCCCCCTCCATCTCTTAAAGGAAAAAAAAGCATGAGATGTACAAATCAAAAAGCAACTTAAATGCTTTTTATTTTACCCACAAATGTGTTTATTTTTTCTAATATAAGTAAAATATGATTATTTCTGGAATTTATAAAATATGTTAAAGTATATGTGGGAAAATACAAATTTCCTACAGGTCTTAAATTCTAACGCATTTTGGTGCATTTTTTTCCAATCTTTGTTTATTGCATTCTTTGCAATATCCCGAGTTTCATTCAAAATTCAATTTTTTTGCCCGGCGCGGTGGCTCATGCCTGTAATCCCAGCACTTTGGGAGGCCGAGGTGGGCGGATCACTAGGTCAGGAGTTCGAGAGCAGCCTGACCAACACGGTGAAACCCCCGTCTCTACTAAAAATACAAAAATTAGCCGGGCGTGGTGGTGGGCGCCTGCAATCTCAGCTACTCGGGAAGCTGGGGCAGGAGAATCGTCTGAACCAGGGAGGCAGAGGTTGCAGTGAACCGAGATTGCGCCATTGCACTCCAGCCTGGGTGACGGGCAAGACTCTGTCTCAAAGAAAAAAAAAATTCATTTTTTTTCATAACTCTGACTTTCATCCAAAAATATTTCTTGAGCACCTTCTATATACTAAGTACTTCGTTAGGCACTAGAGATAAAATAATAAAGAAAAAAATCTAGAAAGTCCCTGTCCTCACAGAGCTTGCATTCGGGGTCAAGAGCAACAATAAACAAATGAATACATAATTAAAGGTTAAATCATGAGAAATGCTATGAAGAAAAATAAGGCATGACAAAAGGAAATAGAATGATCACAGAGCTACTTCAGATAGGTGGTCATGAAAGGCCCCTCTGAGGTAGTATAATAAGTAACATTTGAGCAGCATTCTGAATGACCAGGAGAAAGCCATGTAAATGTGTAGGGGAAGCGTCCCATAGGCAGGGGTCCCCAACCAGGGGTCCCCAACCCCCAGGCCACAGACCGGTATCTGTCCAGGCCGCACAGCAGGAGGTGAGAGGAGGCTGAGCTTCATCGGTATTTACAGCTGCTCCCCATCACTGGCATTACCGCCTGAGCTCCGCCTCCTGTCAGATAGGTGGCAGCATTAGATTCTCATAGGAGCGTGAACCCTATTGTGAACTGTGCATGCGAGGAATCTAGGTTGCAAACTCCTTGTGAGAATCTAATGCTTGATGATCTGTCATTGTCTTCCATCACCTCCATCCAGATGGGACCGTCTAGTTGCAGGAAAACAAGTTCAGGGCTCCCACTGATTCTACATTAAATTGTTCATTTCATTATATATTACATTCATTATATTCATTCAGTATATTCATTATATATTACAATATAATAATAATACAAATAACATGCACAATAAATGTAATGCACTTGAATCATCCCGAAACCATCCCCCCGTCCACACCCAATCCATGATAAAATTGTCTTCCACAAAACCTATCTTTAGTGCCAAAAAGGTTGGGGACCTCTGCCCTAGGTGTGAAAAGTGTTCTAAGAGGAAAGAGAAGTGCAAATGCTCTGAGGCAGGAGCATGCTTACTGTATTAGCGGCATAGTAAGGAAGCTGGTGTGGCTGGAAAGGTGTGTGGGAGATAAAAACAGGAAGGAAATAAAATAGGAGCGCACAGCCAGAGATCAAACCACAACAGGGCCAAACCATGTACAAACTTTATTTTCCCCCATTTAAATCCATTTAACATAACAGAGCTGCATCTTGAAGGATGGGCAGGATCCACAGTCAGCAAAGGAGGGAAAGGACATCCCGGAAAGAGACCAATGATGAAGCAAAGGCGTGAGTGCTTTTAAGGTTAAGAGTATGAGCTCTGGGACTTGAGAGAGATCTCCCCACTCTGCCACTTCTGGTTGTACCATGATCCCCTTTTCCCGAACCAATAAATAGAGTGTAATCAGTTAGTACATCATAGGCCCTATCTCTAGGAACTCCAAGATCAGACAAAGATGGCTACACTGATAGAGTGGTAAAGATCCAGCCAAGCAGAGGGTCACACAACATCCACTATTATTATTGGATAGAGTATTAGAGTGGGGATGTAGTAGACGGGAGAGAGGGAGGGAGTTTGGCACATTAAAAAGTAAGAAGCAGAAAGACTGATGTATGGAGAGATGGAGACAAGGGGTAAGCACTATAATTTCACCTGATCTTGGGCAGGATTTTACCACTAAGAAGTAAGATCCTGCATAATCTCAAATTTTAGTATACATCAAAATTTTCTGGAGGGTTTGTTAAAACACAGATTTCTGGGACCCACACCCAGAGGTTTTGATTCAATAGGTCTGAGGTGAAGCCTGAGAATTTGCAAGTTCCCAGGTGAGGCTGAGAATGCTGGTTTGAAGACCACACACAGAAAATTCATGCTATGATTGGTGCCAAATGAGGCAAAAATGGAAAATTCAGTCAGCCTGTTTGTTTGTTCTGTTCACATACTGCCAAACAGCTAGACTGCACATCTCTGATTGTTGTGACAATGTTGTACTTCTGCTGTTATTCAAGGCAGAGAGGGAGAGGTTTGTGACTTATATAGCTGCTGTTTCATACAGGGGAAAAACCATTTGAAGCTTGGGAAATATTGCTGGGCTCATTGCCTTATGCTGTTGCTTTTGCTTCTTGCTTTTTTTTTTGGAGACAGTTTCTCGCTCTATCGCCCCGACTGGAGTGCAGTGGCGCCACTCACTGCAGCCTCCACCTTCCAGGCTCAGATGATTCTCTCACTTCAGCCTCCCGAGTAGCTGGGATTGCAGGTGCACACCGCCCCACTTGGCTATTTTTTCTGTAGAGACAGCGTTTCTCCATGTTGCCCGGGCTGGTCTGGAACTCCTGGGCTCCAGCAATCTACCTGCCTTGGCCTCCCAAAGTGCTGGGATTATAGGTATGAGTCACTGCTCCTGGCCATACTGTTGCTCTTTACCGTAATTACCCATTAGCAAGTAAGACATTGAAAGCAATGTATCCATCCCATATTCTTTGTAAATGAGATTATGAGAAAACAAGCCTTTTAGTATTCTGGTAGTGGGGATGTCAAATGGTACAACCTTTCTCTACAGCAACTTCTTTGTAGCATTCCAAATATGTACTATTTGATCCAGCAATTTTACTTCTGGAAAATTATCATACGTAATGAATTGAAGAGGTACTGCAAATATATAAGTACATGAAAACTCACCACAAGCATAATTTACAAAAACTTAAACTGAAAATGGCCTAACTATCCAGCAATGGGGAACTGGATAAATAGTGTAGAAAGATTTACTGTGGAAGAAGGCTTAGTGGCAGTAAAATAAATATGGAGGTAGATACTACAAGTTTGCGTGTGTGTGTGTGTGTGTGTGTGTGTGTGCGTGATAATTTTTGGTATTTTGTATTTTGAAAAATTTCTGCAATTAACATGTATTATTTTTGTGATATGAAGAAACATTCTCTCTCCAAATCATTTGCCACAAATTACATTAGGAAGCTTCATGCACATTGGGCAACAGAGTGAGACCACGTCTCAAAAAAAAAAAAGTATACAAGGAGATGTGTGTAGCTTATATGTAATTATTATGTTATTTCATATCAGGGACCCGAGGACCCATGATTTTGGTATCCACTGGGGTCCTGGAGTTAATCCCCCGCAGATACTGAGGGACAAATGTAGTAGATTGGACTAAATCCACATTCAACTTGAAGTTCGTTTTAAAAATAAGTAATTGAAGTTGGCTTATTTCTTTGA
The DNA here is from genome assembly GCF_028885625.2 of Pongo pygmaeus. Lineage (NCBI taxonomy): Eukaryota > Metazoa > Chordata > Mammalia > Primates > Hominidae > Pongo > Pongo pygmaeus. The sequence continues at coordinate 119,505,592 of NC_072396.2, read as the reverse complement.
CCTTTGTATCCTTCATGAGGGTGCAGTACAGGAAGAGACTCTTTTGTGAATTAAGGGCTCCAGGTAGAATCTAGTTAACTGCATTTTTTTCTGATACATAAAAGATACCTTTTTATACATCAAGTAGTCCTAAAACAGACATTAATTCTTTAATATCACGTGAACAAGCTTATTGTGCAATTCTATTACATTCACCTGATTATCCATTGCTTGAAAGTTGAATTTCAAGTATATTCCTCTGGGTTGGTGCAGAAAACTCTTGGTTGTAGTATATTTTGTCCTTAGGAGTAAACTTTTAACCCTATGTCTCACATTTGTGTCATTTAAGAATAATAATTAATAAAAATATATTTGACAGCCACTAATTAGACGAGCAACTTTGGGCCATTCAACTTCACGTGAATCTCATTAACACCAGCTATAAAATGAAGAAGGTATATTCAAGAATCTTCAAGCTCCCTTTTTAGTAGTTAGATTCCAAGTTCTGAATCAGGGAGTATTAGTGCAGCATTCAGAAGGATTGTAAACATGCATTAATCTAGTCTTTTTTAAATCATTACATCAAAATATCTGGGTGAGTTTTTCTACTGCTTATCTTTTTTAAAAATTGCATGCATGCATTAATCTAGTCTTTTTTATATTGTTACTTCAAAATCCCTAGATTAGTTTTTCTACCGTTTATTTTAAAAAATTTCTCCTTCTTCCTGGGCTCAGGTGATCCTCCCACCTCAGCCTCCCAAGTAGCTGGTACTACAGTACGTGCCACCACACCCAGCTAATTTTTTGTATCTTTTTTTGTAGAGACGGGGTCTCACTCTGTTGCCCAGGCTGGACTCGAACTCCTGGGCTCAAGTGATCAGCCTATCTTGGCCTCCCATAGTGCTAGGATAATAGGTGTGAGCCACCGTGCCCAGATTCTACTGTTTAAATGCCAAATCAGTCTTACTAGTTTTAAAGTATGGTTATCCCTATATGCATTTTGGAACAAAAGTAGCCAGAGCCTTCATATAGAGAAAAAAATGGATTCATGGTTGCCTTGGGCTGTGAGAAGGGGAGGAAAGGAGGGAAAGGGGGAGTGACTATTAATGGGTACAGAGTTTCTTTGGGGGACATTAAAAATGTTCTAAATTAGACTATAGTATGTATTGCTTGCACACTCTGTTAATATACTAACTGAACCGTATACTTTAACTTGGTGAACCTTATAGTATGAGAATTATATCTCAATAAACTTGTTACCAAAAAAGTAGCTGGAGCACATGGCTACATAGCAGTTAATACGAAAAGCAGCTCAGTTATCCAGAATTTCATTCTGCCACATTGTAGAGGTATGTTCTACACGAGGTCTCCTGAAAGGCTGCTAGTGGGGCCTGGTTCTTGCTTTGTCTTACTAAAACAGCTCTTCACATAAATATACAGTACAGAAGAGTTTTATTTTCTTTTCATTCTTTTTTCTTTCTTTTTGAGACATTAAGACAAGGTCTCATTCCAGTCCCCCAGTATCATAGCTCGTTGCATTCTCACCTTCCCCGGCTCAGTTGATTCTCCCACCTCAGCCTCCCAAGTAGCTGGGACTACAGGCGCACACCACCACAGCCCGCTAATGTTTTGTATTTTTAGTAGAGACGGGATTTGGCCATGTTACTCGGCTGGTCTCAAACTCCTGGGCACGAGCAATCAGCCCACCTTGGGCTCCCAAAGTGTTGGGATTACAGGCATGAGCCATAGGACCTGGCTGAAGACTTTTTTTTAATGGGTAGTTAGATATTTCAAGGGAATATGTTTATCACATGTAGTCACATTCTGTTAGAGGTAAAATACAACAAAAGCCCAAATGCTGTGTGGTGATTCTGACGTTGTCAGTTGAGTTGCTGTACTTAGTAGTTCCAAATAAATCAGGTATTTTTTTCTCAGTTTATTTTTTTTTTAGTCTGGTTATAAATGTTTTTCCTACCATGACCCAACTGGACCAAAAACTGTTTATTTTGGAAAAAAGGGAGAGAATGCTCTGAGTAATTAGTTTCCTAATTGCTTTTCAGTTGTAATTTCGCTTTCTTTTTCTTTATTTTCTTTAACAACATACATCTGGGTTGGCCTAATCTAATCATATGATAAAAGCAAAAGGGAGCCAAAGAGTAAGTCAGAATGATTCCAAGAGTGAGAAGGATATAACCTTCTTTTGCTGGTTTAAATATGGAGGGAATTCAAGCTGCCTCTAGAAGCAGAGTGCCCCTGGCTGACAGCCAGCAAGGAAACGGGAACCTCATTCTCACAATCCCAAGCAACTGAAATCTGCTAACAACTAGAGGGAGCTTGGAAGCAGATTTTTCCCCAGAACTTCCAAGTTAGATGGCAGCCTGGCCAGCACCTTGATTTTGTGAGAGGCGTTTGAATCATCTTGAATAGGGGCTGGGTAAAATAAGGCTGAGACCTACCTGGCTGCATTCCCAGATGGTCAGGCATTCTAAGTCACAGGGTGAGATAGGAGGTTGGCACAAGATACAGATCAAAAAGACCTAGCTGATAAAACAGTTTGCAGTAAAGCTGCTGGCCAAAACCCACCAAAACCAAGATGGTGACAGGAGTGACCTGTAGTCATCCTTACTGCTACACTCCCACCAGCTCCATGACAGTTTACAAATGCCATGGCAACATCAAGAAATACCCTATGCGGTCTTAAAAGGGGAGGGATGAATAATCCACCCATTCTTTAGCATATAATCAAAAAATAACCATAATAATGGGCAACCAGCAGCCCTCAGGTCTGCCCTGCCTCTGGAGTAGCCATTCTTTATTCCTTTACTTTCTTAATAAACTTGCTTTCACTTTATGAATTTGCCTTGAATTCTTTCTTGCATGAGATCCAAGAACCTTCTCTTGGGATCTGGATCGGGACCCCTTTCATGTGACAATTTCAGCTCTATGGAACCCTAGGGAGAGAACTAGCCAAGCATACCTGGACATCTGACCTATAGAACTGTGAGATAATGAATGGGTGCTATTTTAAGCTGCTTTTTGTGGTAATTTTTGTTTTGCTTTGCTTTGTTTTTGAGACAGGGTCTCTGTTGCCCAGGCTGGAGTGCAGTGGCATGATCTCAGCTCACTGCAACCTCCGCCTCCAAGGTTCAAGTGATTCTCCCACCTCAGACTCCTGAGTAGCTGGGTCTGTGGGCGCACACCACCACACATAGCTAATTTGTGTATTTTTTGGTAGACACGGGGTTTCGCCATGTTGGCCAGGCTGGTCTTGAATTCCTGACCTCAAGTGATCCACCCACCTCATCCTCCCAAAGTGCTGGGATTACAGGCGTGAGCCACCCCACCTGGCCTGTGGTAATCTGGCAGCAATAGAAAACTAATACACTAGGCTTTTAAATAATTTAACTTCTTTACTTGTACTTGTGGGGTTTGGTGTATAAATTATTTTATCATCCAGATAGTGAGCATATTACCTGATAGGTAATTATTCAACCCTCACCTTCCTCCCACCCTGCACACTAAAGTAGGCCCCAGTGTCTGTTGTTCCCTTCTTTGTGTCCATTTGTACTCAATATTTAGCTTCCACTTAAATAAATGAGATCATGCAGTAATTGATTTTCTGTTCCTGTGTTAATTTGCTTAGGATAATGACTTCCATCTGCATCCATATTGCTGCAAAGGACATGATTCCATTCTCTCACAATAAAGTATTTTTAAGATAAGATATATGCATATTGTCTTTGTACATATAATGCTATTGCACACTTAATAGACTATAGTATAGTATACATAAAACTTGTGTTACAGTCTTGCCAATGCGCCACAATGTAGCAGTCTCTTATTGTGAGGTATTACCTGAAGTTCTTTGTCTCACAACCAAGAGAATTAAGGAGCATGGATGCAAAGGGTGAGGTTGGAGTGAAAGTTTAATAAGCAAAAAAAGAAAGCTCTCTGCTGCAGAGAGGGGGCCCGGAAGTGGGTTGCCATTTTTACAGTTGAACACAAAGGTTTTTATAGGAAACTAATGAGGGCTGGGTATCTCATTTGCATAAACCATGAATTTCTTGTAGCTCCGCCCTGTCCTCTTAATACACATGCTGGCCCTTAGCTTGACTTACTTCATATTGTTTTGTTTCCCTTACTGCACGTGTGTCAGGGAACAGAATTTTCTATTGCAGGCATGTCTGGGCAAGTCACCTGCGTAGCCTTTCTTATCTGTGCAGCTGTGGGCATATCTTAGGAAAGCCCCCTTGTGCAAGTTCCCTTATCAGTGCCTGCCGGCTGTTCTTTTGGTCAAAAGGATTAAACTCAGGACCCACCTTAACTGCCTGCCTGACCGGGTTTTTTCTTTTCTCCTCTTTCACTTGTATATGCACTGGAAAACCAAAAAATTTGTGTGACAGCTTTATTGCTATATTCACTTTATTGGGATATTCACTTTATTGTGGTAGTCTGGAACTAAGCCTGCAATATCTCTGTGGTATGCCTGTACATGCAAATAAGCTTCTAATTATTTTTCTCTTGTTAATCTGTCTTTTGTTACAGGGGTCTGTCTCAACTAACTTTCTTCCCTTACATCACCACTAGGCAAAGTCCTCCACTATTGGAGCCAACAGCATTTGGAATACTGAAATTTATTTAGCGTGTCTAGTATGTTTGTATTTCTAAAGAGCAGAAGAGTTTTAAATTTTAAGATTGAAAATGAGGAAAAATCTTCACAGCATTGAATTCTTCAACATTGCCTGCATGCTTTAAGCAGAAAGGGTACAACATCAAGACATTTATAATCACCAGAGAAAATTGATGCATAGAAATCTCAAATGTAAAAATAAAACCAAGCCAGATGGCTGGGCACAGTGGCTCACTCCTGTAATCCCAGCACTTTGGGAGGCCAAGACGGGCAGATCACGAGGTCAGGACACCGAGACTATCCTGGATAACTGGGTGAAATTCCATCTCTACAAAAAATACAAAAAATTAGCCAGGCGTGGTGGCACACACCTGTAGTCCCAGCTACTTGGGAGGCTGAGGCAGGAGAATCGCTTGAACCCGGGAGGCAGAGGTTGCAGTGAGCCGAGATCATGCCACTGCACTGCAGCCTGGGTGACAGAGCAAGACTCTGTCTTAAAAACAAAAACAAAAACAAAAAACAAACCAAAAAAAACAAACCAAAAAAACAAACCAGGTAGTTTTACTTAAGAATTTTCTGGTTCTGCATTAGGATTGTTTACAGACGTTGTTATGGATTGTTCAGTCAGATTCTAGAAGCTCCCTGCTGAAAATTACATTTTTTGTTTCATATTGTCCATTTAGAATAATTAAATATAGTTGTACAGATGTCCGCCTGCAATTACCTTTCTGTCTTCTATGATTTTTATAGGAATTACACTCATTTCCTGGTGTTATCTAAATGGGAAAAGTTGAAACAAATCATCCAAAAGCCATCCTTACTCAGCACAGGGTGTTTATTGTCTATATTTAAAATTGACTCAACATTTTCAGTGACAATATTCTCTTTGCTTGATCCTCAGTCTGACGTTCAATTTCAGATTTGTTGCCACTATTACCAGATGCAAGAATGTCAAAGCCGGTGAACCCCTAGAGATCAAGCTGGCCAACTTCTTCACTTAAAAGAGATAAGGAAACTGGGATTCGGAAGAGTCAAAAGACTTCCTGAAGGCCTTATAGCTAGTAGTGACCCAGAGGCAAACTCTCTTAAGATCTCGATGGGGCCTAGATCCAAACACTGCTTGTCAGAATCTAGAAAAGATATCATAGTTGGAGATAAAATCTACGAATAGTGCCCTGAAAATCTTTATATATACTAGGCCTGTGACTTTGACTGTATTCATAATAGCTAAGTGAGATAGAAAACTGTATTATTCCAATAACTTAGTTTACTTTTTATTATTATTTTAAAAAATTTCTTTTCAAATTTGGGGGGTAAATAGTAGCTGTACATATTGATGGGGTACACGAGATGTTTTGATACAGACATTCAGTGTGAAATAAGCACATCATAGAGAATGGGGTATTGATTCCCTCAAGCATTCATCCTTTGAGTCGCAAACAATCCAATTACACTTTTTAAGTTATTTTAAAGTGTACAATTAAGTTATTCTTGACTATAGTCATCCTATTGTGCTATGAAATAGTAGGGCTTATTTATTCTATTTTTTTGTACCCATTAACCATCCCCACTTCTGCCCAAGCACCCCACTACCCTTCACAGCCTCTGGTAACCATCCTTCTACTCTCTCTGTCCATGAGTTCAATAGTTTTGATTTTTAGATCCCACAAATAAGTGAGAACATGCAATGCTTGTCTTTCTATGCCTGGCTTATTTCACCTAACATAATGTCCTCCAGTTCCATCCATATTGTTGCAAATGACTGGATCTTATTCTTTTTTATGGCTGAACAGTGGTCCATTGTGTACAAGTACCATATTTTAATCCATTTATCTGTTGATGGACACTTAGGTTGCTTCCAAATTGGCAATTGTAAACACAGCTGCAACAAACATGGGAAGGCAGATATCTCTCCCACATATTGATTTAATTTCCTTTGGATACATAACCAGTAGTAGGATTGCTGAATCATACGACAGTTCTATTTTGACTTTTTTGAGGAACCTCCAAGCTGTTCTCCACAGTGGTTGCACTTATTTACATTCCCACTGTTAAAGCAAAGTAAAGATGGCCTGAGACGGACTCCAGACTTCTATATTTAGGTTCTTGCGGATGAACCTAAATAAGTAGACAAGATTGAAACCCTAACTTAGGAATATGTGCCTGTAACAATAGCTGAGTCAATCCATGAACATGGAATATTTTTCCATTTTCTGGTGTCCTCTTCAATTTCCTTTATCAGTGTGTTATAGTTTGCATTGTAGATATCTTTTACTTCATTGGTTAAGTTAATTCCTAGGCATTTCATTTTATGTGTGTCTATTATAAATGGGATTACTTTTTTAAATCTTTCTCCACATTGTTCACTATTGACTTATAGAAATGCTACTAATTTTTGTATGTTGATTTTGTATCCTGTGACCACACTAAATTTTTAAAGTCAGTTCTAATAGTTTTCTTGTGGAGCCTTTGAGTTTTTTCCAAATATAAGATCATATAATCTGCAAGCAAGGATAATTTTACTTCTTCTTTTCCAATTTGGATGCCCTTTATATTTTTCTCTTGACTGATTGCTCTAGACAAGACATGAATGCCTGCTTTTACTACTTCTATTCAACATAGTGTTGGACATGCTAGCCAGAGCGATTAGGCAAGAGCAAGAAATAAAATGCATCCAAATTGGAAATGAAGAAGTAAAATTATCTGTTTGCAGATCACATGATCTTATATGTAGAGAACCTTAAAGATTCCACTAAAAAACTGTTAGAACTAATAAAGTCAGCAAAGTTGCAGTACACAAAATCAGCACACAAAAAGCAGTTTGATTTCTACAAACTAACAATTAACAATCCAAAAAGGAAATTAAGAAAAAAATTCCTTTTACAATAGTATCAAAAAGAACAAAATATTTAGGAATAAACCTAACCAAGGAGGCTAAAGACTTGTACACTGAAAACATCACTGAAAGAAATTAAAGAAGGCACAAATAAATGGATATGAGGCAGGAGAATAGGTCTGGAGGCAGGGAACATAAGGCTAATTCACCCTTACTTCTGAGAACTAAATCAAATTGAAATACTTCGGCTATGACAGGAAATATCCTCTCCATTTACATAGGGTGTACACTAAGTAAATTATTTTCTAACTTTACTTCATCCTCTTCATTCATATAGGGCTTATACCAAGCAATCAATGGAAACCTCTAGAGGGAAATTAAACCCCAGAAAATTCTGAAACAGGGTTCTTCAGTCCCTATGCTCGGGACCACTTCCATACTGTGGAGTGCATTTTCATTTTCAATAAATCTCTGCTTTTATTGTTTCATTCTTTCCTTGCTTTGTTTGTGCATTTTGTCCAGTTCTTTGTTCAAGACGCCAAGAACCTGGACACCCTCCACCAGTAACATACTTTGGTGAGCCAGCCAGGAGGTAAGCCTAAAGTTTGGAATTTAATTTTCTCCTTTTCCTTTCTGCTTCATACAGGGGAATCTCTCTCTTTCTCTTTTTCTTTCCAACGTGGGACCCTTGGTGAGCAGCAGCTAAACGTGGAGGCAACTGGAGGTTTCCGTCCATGGCCAGTGAAACTAAGGGGTGTCCATGTGGAGGCACCTAACCACCACCACCTAGTTCGGGTAAAGGATCTGGGTCTTTTTCCTTTTTTTTCCCCTCTCTTTCTTTACTCTTTTCTGTTTTCTGGTTGTGGTCCCTGATCTCTACATGTGGCGCAGCTTGGAGCAAACTCACATGCTTTTCAGGTGACTTAAACCTTCTTTTCTTATGCTAAATTCTTCCCTTCTACTTGACTGGCTAAGGACAAAAGAAACCCACCTAGCCTTTAGTCTCCTGTCATTAAAGTTCATAGCTATCACTCTAGTGAAGAACAGGAAGCATGGGAAAAGGTGGCCTTATGAATTAAAAGGCTGCTAGAAGTTGAGGCCTTCATCCAGGGACAAAAGAAAAGCCCATAGTAGGCCATCAGCTCTGGAAAGAAAACATGCAAGTGGCACTGGTGCCCACCTAAGGTCAGAGACGTCTGACAATCTAAGATTGGACCTCAAAGGGGGATACCCTGGGGGATCTTCCAGACCTCAACATCTCCAAATGGGATACCCTTAGCAGAGGTTCTGAGGTCTAGTACTAAACCATCCTCAGAATTTTCTCTTGCAGTTGCAATACTGTTTGACCCCAATATTGTTTGGAACCTGGATTTTACTGTTGAATGGGAAAGTGGGATGGTATTGCATGTATCCAGGCTTTTGTGCTGCTGTTCTAAGCAGGGGGCCTGGTTAATGTGTGATGCTCTCCTTTGGTGCTGTTTGGCCCCAGTGTTCTTCGGAGTCGGGAGGTTTGGCCTTTAAAAATCACACTGCCATGGAAACTGCTTTACCTGAAATTGGTTCACAGCCTTCATCAGATTATCTATTGGGGCAAACAAAGTAAAACTGTCAAGCTTGTATTGCTATCTCATGGCTAGGGTTCCAAACTATTGGATGTATCAAGTGTTTGGCATAGAAGGTTATAAAACTATAAACTTAGCCAAAACAAAATGATCTTGGTTTGCGTGCCTTTTTTTTTTTTTAAATGAGAATAATTTGTGAAAGGAAAATATCTTGGGCCACAAAAATCACTAAGCTAAAGGGAAAATTCAAGCTGAAACCTGCTTAGGGCAAACCTATCTTCCATTCTATTCAAAGTTATCCTTCTGCTCACTGAGATAAATGCATATCTGATTGCCTTCTCCCGAAAGGCTCATCAGAATCTCAAAAAGAATGCAACCGTTTGTTTCTCACCTACCTGTGACCTGGAAGACCCCTGCCCGCTTTGTCCCGCCTTTCCAGACTGAACCAATGTTCATTTTACATATGTTGATTGATGTCTCATGTCTGCTTTGTTAAAAGTGAAAGAACTGAGTACAGTTAATGGAGTAAATGTTTTAGGTAAACTTTTTGTGTAAATTATTTTTGATGCTCATTTACTATCTGGGTAATTTCCAATTAAGAAAGGGTTGTGATATGGGGAAATATGTTTCTAAAATTGTGGAATTGTTCTTATCTATAAATGCCCATATCTTATGGTTCAGGATTTCTTGCTTTTTAGGGTTTCACTAAAGTTTTAGGTTACTAAGGATAAGAATTCTAATTAACACATAATTCTGTACACAAAATGTGCCAGAAAGGTTTACGTTATTAGTGAGAAAAAGAATAATTTTGTCTAATTATCTGAAAGTTGGTTAAACCATGTATTAAGGAACCAGTAAGTAGGAGAGAAGATTGTGGACAAAGTTTAGATAATAAAATATTCTTTAAAACCTGACAGAGAATTGGAGACATTTGGCTAATTAACATTTTCATAGTTAAAGCTCTTAGGCCTGATTAAAGTAAAATAAGAAGTATTGTAAAGAAATGCATCAGCAGTGGAGAGAGAACACAGAAATCTGACATGCCAGCAAAAGGGTAAGAATTTCTTAGCAGTCAGACTCTGGCCTCTCTCTCTGCAAACTGGTTAAATGAAAGGTAAAAGTCACTGTTTATCTCCTCTGTAAAGTTTTAATTAATATAAAAAAGAATTCTGATGTTGGTCTTATGCTGTAGTGAATCTGGTGTGCTTTGTGTGTCTTTCCGTATTGTTCTGTCATAAAGAGGGGTACCTTAAGGTAAAATGTGTGCCTAGGACCCCCCATAGGGCTGTTGTTCAACATGGCCCAGCAAACTGGTCAGTCATGTTCTTGGGAGCTTGACTTTGTAACCATGTGGCCATGCTTTCTCTTTTCAAAATGGCTGCCTAGGTTTAGGGTCCGATTCCTGGATTAGGGAATGAGTCCTTTATCTTCTGTGTAGTTATATGCGTTGTGTGTATAATATAAAAGAGCTTTAACTGGTTTAATAATAATAAGAGCTTAAATCCAATATTTTGTCAGAAAAGTAAAAAGTGTAATGCCTTTTAGTTTATGTGACTTAAGTAATCTCTGGGAAATAAAGACAGTTTTAAAGATTATTGGTAAAATAAAAATATCTTCAAAAATGTAAACATTTGGTCTAAATTATGCAGGTCGAATATTAGGTATGCTAAATGCTTTAAGGTCATAAACTGCTTCTTTGACTTTTAAAAATTGTTCAATTTATTTTGGAGCATTAGATTCCAGATAAGGCCTAGGGACATGTGAAATTAGCGACGCCCCATAGCTATGCAAAGAAGGTTATAAAGAAAAGAGATTGTATATAAGAAAGGAACTTGTATGGTAAATTCTTGTCCTAAAGTAAAATAACTGGTTGTTTAAAAGAGGGATGTTTAGGACAAGCCAGAAGTCCAATCATGTCGTAGATGGACTGTGTAAGTTGTGAAAGAATTTATGAAGGAGAATTTATGCGAGAAATGTTATACAATTTAAAGGTGATTAGGCCTCCTAAATGCTTCATAAAATGCCACTGTGACTCTTAACTGTATAACTTGCCTGCTTTACAGCTAGGTAATGCCTGGGACACTTGGAGATAGATGCTGGAGAGTCAGACCTTATCTGCACTCTATCTGGGTCCTAGGCTCCACATCTAATACACAATTAAAATCCTGAACTTACCAAGGTTTTCACCAAAAGTAAAAGTCACTAAGAGTTAACATTGTAACATGTAATTGAAACTACTGAGGAAACAGTTTTACATGCAAGGTGTGTAGAAAAGTGAAGTGTGTTTTTGGTAGAAAATTATAAGAAGACATGGGAGTGTAAATTTTTTAAACCTTTACAATATTTAATAGGCTTCCCAAAATCAAATTTAAGCTTTACAATTGTCAATTGTCTTTTATTCTTTGACATGTTTAGTTACATGGGAAGCATTGTCAAAATTAAAAAAATAATGTTTAATCATCTTCAGGTTATATTTTAGTGAATAATATTAACATATGTTCCAAAATTATATGGGATTTATAAAATTCTAATATGTCTGAGTATCTGCTATCAATCATAATTATGTTTATTATGTTCCCAATGTAGGTAAGAAGTTTTTTTATTTTATTTTATTTTGTTTTTTTTTGAGACACAGTCTCGCTCTGTCCCCCAGGCTGGAGTGCAGTGGCGCGATCTCAGCTCACTGCAAGCTCTGCCTCCTGGGTTCATGTCATTCTTCTGCCTCAGCTTCCCGAGCAGCTGGGACTACAGACGCCTGCCACCATGCCCGGCTAATTTTTTGTATTTTTAGTAGAGACAGGGTTTCACCGTATTAGCCAGGATGATCTCGATCTCCTGACCTCAGGTGATCCACCTGCCTCGGCCTCCCAAAGTGCTGGGATTACAGGTGTGAGCCACCGTGCCATGCCAAGAAGTTTTAATGGTACATACGCTGCCTCATAATCAGTTGGAAACAGAACATTGGTTCACTCCTGTTAACCCACATCACAGGTTAAAAAGAACATTGCTAGGAGGCCTTCACCCTTCTAGAAGGGCATCATTTGTTAGGTACTTTTTCCACGGTTTGGAGTAAAAGAAGCAATGATTAAAAATGTATCCCTTATGATAGGCTTATAGCAAATTCTACTGTACAGGCTACAGTTACACAATAAACTTTAAATTCTCTTGTGAAGGTTATGATAGAATTGGTTGAACAAAGAAGCAGCTGTGCAGCTGCTGGTACTCATGGCCTATGGAGAAAACATTGGGTATTACAGAGATTCAGTTGCAGTGGATTAACAAAGAGACTGCTTAGGTAAGTGAGGAGACTCTTTAGCTCATTCTTTGATCTATTTGATTTTAGGAGGTTTGGTTTATGGGGACCCTGGGTAAGAAGCATACTCCAAACTCTTGGTATGATTCTCCCAATAGTCATAATAATAGTCTCCCTGATACACCGTATTCTCTCAAAGGTTTTAAATGCTTGCATGGAGACATCTCTGCAATGTAAAATGGTCTCTCTTCAACTGGAATGACAAGAGCTGAAAAAAATGTGCTACTATGAGGACACCATAACCTATGCGTAATGTGCTGAGAATGGAAACGCAAAATGATGGTAACTGAGGGTGGCACTAAGGCCCTAAGTTTTGGTCACACTCTCACCTAAGTGAGAACCTAAGCAAAAAGGGGAAATATTTTTAAACAAAATTAAGGAAGGCCATTGTTTTGGACTGAGCTCATGCACTAGGCCCCAACAGAACAAACCAAACCAAAATGGAGTTGCTTGTGTAAGACTTTAAGCAAACATATAGATCCTAGAACAGACCAGGTTTTGTTTTTTCTCCTGCAAACCTCTATAATAAACATTCCTGACAGCAGAGGTATCCACTTCCTGAAGTTCCCATTAAATCTTTTAACCAAATTCATTTCCTGTTGCCTAGAGACCATCAAGCTTCAGATGATCATGCAACAAGGGTTCCAGTCAGTTCCAGGTGAAGACACTACCCCTGGCCATCTACCCTGCCTCCACTAGACAGAGCAATGCAAGAGTTCTATTATCCCCAATAGGCAGGGACTATGCCCCAAGCCAGTATGAAGCAGTTACAGAACAAAGACCATTGGTCCCTCCGCCACCCATAAAGATTTATGGGGATCACATCTCTCAGGTGGGAAATGAAGCAGGAGAATAGGGTCTGGAGGCAGGGAACATAAGGCTAATTTACGCTGACTTCCTAGAGCTAAATCAAATGGAAACACTTCAGCTACGACAGGAAATATTCTCACCATTTATTCAAGGAGTATACCAAGTAAATTACTTTGTAACTTTACTTCATCCTCTTCATTTACACATAGGGCACATGCCAAGCAACCAATGGAAACCTCTGGAGGGTATTTCCCCCAAAATCTGTTATGGGGCTCTTGAGTCCCTATGCTTCAGCTGCTCCCACACTGTAGAGTGTACTTTCATTTTCAATAAATCTCTGCTTTTGTTATTTCATTCTTTCCTTGCTTTGTTTGTGCATTTTGTCCAATTCTTTGTTGAAGACACCAAGAACCTGGACACCCTCCACCGGTAACAAACAGATATCTCATGTTCATGGATTATACGACTTAATATGGTTAAGACATCCATAACACCCAAAGAAATATATAGATTCAATGAAATCCCTATCAAAATCCAATGACATTTTTTTGCAGAAATAAGAAAATTAATTCTAAATTTCATATGCAATCTCAACGGACCCCAAATAGACAAAATAATTTTGAGGAAAAAAAAGAACCAAGTTGGAGGACTCACACTTTTTGATTTCAAAACATAGTCCAAACTATAGTAATCAAAATAGTGAGTGCCATCAGTACAACAAACACACAACAAAAGAAGAAACTTGGGTGTCCAGGGGAGGCCCCCGGCGGCAGGCGGCAGCGGGCGCAGAGGCCAGAGAGGAGGCGAGGGGCTGCCGGAGCACAGGGAGGGAGCGAGGCCAGTTGTCATGCTCCCGTGCCCCCTGCACCGCGGCCACAGCTCCCTGGCCTTGTATGCCTGCCTTGCGGGTCGCCTGGGGCTGCGCTGGGCCGCAGCGCAGCTCACCACAGCCCCGAAAGGAGCTGCACCAGTGCATCACGTGGCAGCCCCACGCCCAGCGAGCACCGTACCTACTGGCCTTGGCTGTACGCGGCCCCACAGCTGGTGGCGCTGGTGGCGCTGGCGGCCTGGCTGCTTGGCAGGCAGAGCTTGCAGGAACACGTGACTTCTTGGTGGGGCCTGAGCAGACAGCTGGCCAGAGTGATAAACAGGTTGGTAAAAACCCTGTGTCCTTGGAGAAAGCTGGTTCCCCTTTTCCAGAGGGGAAACCCAGGGCTTGAAAGGCTGCGGTTGGCACTTTGAGAAGGAAGTAGAGAGTAAAGACAGGGCCTGGAGCACAGGACTGGGGAAACCCTTTGGAAATCAAGCTGCAGAAACAGACACCCCAATGCTGTTACATACAGCTCTATATATATGGAAAAAGAAAGTGTGACCTACTTATCAGGTGCATGCCTTGTCGAGGACGTGGTCACCTTCCTTTTCTGCACCTTCCAATGTGAAGTTTGATATTCTGTAATGTCTGGGGCACCAGAAGAGAGATGCCTGCTGTGTGCTTAGAAAGTCTGCATACCAATGGGAATTAGCTCCAGCATCGACCAACTGCCTGGGGACAGATGCTGGTGGAATAAGAGGTAACATTGCAAAAGGCATGATAGAAAGAAAAAAAAAAAGTGAGGACTTGGCGCCAATTGTGTAGGTGCAGTCTAGGATACCTCGATTTCTTGGCACATCCTAGCTTCTCTCTGTATACCTACCTAAGTAGATTGCTAGATCCCACTGTCATGTCAAGAGGACTGGGAATTTTGTTTTTCCTACCAAAAAAAAGTGGCATCATACTGGCATAAAGACAGACTACAGGAATAGAATAAAAAACCCAGAAATAAACCCTTGGTTATATGATTAAATGATCTTCAACCAGGGTGCCAAGACCACTCACTGGGGAAAAGACAATCTTTTCAACAAATAGTATTAGGAAAACTGAATATCCACATGCAAAAGAATGGAGTTTGACCCTTATCATATACCATATACAAAAATTAACTGAAAATGGATTAAAGATCTAAAACAATAAAACTCCTAAAGAAAATATAGGGGAAAGCTTCATGATACTGGAATTAGCAATAATTTCTTGGAAAGGACATCAAAAGTACAAACAATAAAAACAAAAAATATGCAAATGAGACTATATTAAAGTTAAGAACTTTTGTGTATCAAAAGACACAATCAACAGGGTGAAATGACAACCTATGCAATGGGAGAAAATATTTGCAAATCATATATCAATAAAAGGTTAATATCCAGAATATATAAGGAACTCCTGCAACATCAAAAACTCAAATAAGCCAGTTAAAAAGCAGGTAAAGGACTTGAACAGCCATTTCTCCAAAGATGATATACAAATGCACAACAAGCATGTGGAAAGATGCTCAACATCACTAATCATTAGAGAAATGAAAATGAAAGCCACAATGAGATATCATTTCATATCCATTAGGTTGTCTATTACCAGAAAAATGGAAAATAACAAGTATTGCTGCACATGTGGAGAAATTGGAACAGTTGTGCGCTGTTGAGACTGTAAAATGGTTCCACTGGTATAGAAACAGTATGAGGGTTCTTCAGAAAATTCAAAATAGAACTACCATATGATCCAGTATTCCCACTTCTGGGTATATTCCCAAAAGAAATGAAAGGGTAGTCTCAAAGAGATTTACACATCCATGTTCTTAGCAGTACTGTTTATAACAGTCAAGTTGTGGAAGCAAGCCAAATGTTTATCAATAGATGAGTAGATAAAGAAAATGTGGTATATACATTCCAACGAATATCATCCAGCCTAACAGATGAAGGAAATCTTGTCACATGCTACAATATAGATGAATGTTGATGACAAGATGCTAAGTGAAATAAAAGTCACAAGAAGACAAATCTTGTATGACTCTACTTATATGAGGTATATGAAGTAGTCAAAATTGTAGGAAAAAAATAAATGATAGGGAATGCTGAGGGAAGTGGGAAAAGGGGAGTTGTTGTTTAATGGGTATAGAATTAAGATCTACAAGATGAAAAAGTTCTAGAGATGTATTGCATAATAATGTGAATGTATTTACTACTGAACTGTACATTTAAAAATGGATAAGATGGTAAATTTTGTGTCTTTTTAACCACAATTTTTTTTAATGAAAAAATGAATAAATCATTCATTTTTCATGACTCATATGATGTTTTTAGTTGGTATAGGTCTTTAAAGTCATGTAGTCCAAACTCCTCCTTTCACATATTAGGAAATTGAGATGCATAGTTATTAATTAATTTGTCCAATGTCATATACTTTGACAGATTTGGGACATGGAGACATGTCTTCTTATTCTTATGTCACTTCCACTTATTCATGCTACTTACGCTGCATTAGAGGCCAATTCCTTAGAAAAATGCAAACCAGATTCTCACTGGCATCTTCTTTCAAGAAATAAGAAAAATACGAACAACTGGGCAAAAAATGGGGCTAGGGAAAAGTGAAGAATTTGGGAATGAAAATAGGAAAATCAAATAATAAAATCAAATATCAGAAAAAACTTCTGTCTTCAGAATGATATACAATATATTAGGGATTTGAGACCCAAAGATCTGATTGTCAATTATAATCAAGCCTGAATCTATTTTAAGAATTACTTGGAATGCTGTCTAGTATTAAAATCCAAAGAGATGCTAAATGATGAGATATTAGTTGTCACTCTATAATTGGAGTTCAAATAGCAAGCACTACTAAATTAAATACGTAATTTCCTCGGAAGCTATTATCTATGTTTAGAAAAGCTTTAATCAGGTGGACAGCCCAACTAATGTAAAGATATGCATATTTTGCCACACATTTCATTTTGCCACACCTAGTGGGGGTACAAAAGACAGTTTTTGTTCTGCTATCCCTCTCTATTTACCTATCAATCCAGCCAAGGAAGGCATTTGACTATGAATATTATTACCATATCAGGAAACAAGACAAAAAGCTGCAATTATCAGGTATTTTAAGGGAGTTAAAAATTCAAATTTACACCTTGTTTGCATACATCCTGTTTAGAGTTTTTATTGGGAGGCATATTAGTTTTTCAAAAATGAAAATAAGTTATTCCAAACTTCATAAACATTCTGAATATGCTATCATATTTTATTTGAAGTGTTTGCTCAGCTATTTATTTAAAGGCCACAATGGCCTTCTAGATTTAACTTGTTTGTTTAAAGCAGAAATGTAGCCTCTCTGGCATGTCTTTACCTTCTGGTGAACCTAGCCTGAGGGGAAGATTTTGAGTGGGATCATGAAATTACTGAAATCTTTATTTTATACTTGGTATAGAAGCAAATTTTAGTTCTGAAGGGTGCTATTAAACCCATCTGGTCAATTTATTGTTATTCTAATACATATTAGAGTAGAAAGTTATGAAGTAGAAAAATTAATCTCCAAAATCTCAATTAATACCTCTTAATTTTCTGTAATTTATGTATTCTTTAGTAATAGCTCTACATGTGATTAATTTAATCTTAACCATTCTGGTGGTACCTATTTGTGCTGAGAATATGAAAAAATCATAATGGAACATAAAGGAAAACTGAGTGGACTTGTTCATTATATTTTAAAATGTATTTGCAAAACGATAGGAATATGCCAATGGACAATAATTTAAACAGAATTTTTAGTGCCTTAATGGAAGTATTATACCACTTAACAAAAATTGATATGTAAAATTAAGTAAAATGTGTACAAATCCCTAATAAATGCAGAAATATGGATTGCTTGTCATCAGTATTAAACATTTTCATTTTTATAGCAAATTATGTGTATACTGCTAATATAAGTAGGGTGGGACCTTTTGCATTAAAATGATGCCTGCATCAGACATCATCTACATACACAATAACTCATACACACATCTTGGAAATACTTTTTTTTTTTTTTTTCTGAGACAGAGTCTTGCTCTGTCACCCAGGCTAGAGTGCAGTGGCAAGATCTCAGCTCACTGCAACCTCCGCCTCCCGGGTTCAAGCAATTCTCCTGCCTCAGCCTCCCGAGTAGCTGGGATTACAGGTGCTCGCCACCTTGCCCGGCTAATTTTTGTATTTTTAGTAGAGACGGAGTTTGACCATGTTGGCCAGACTGGTCTCAAACTCCTGACCTCAAGTGATCCACCCGCCTCGGCCTCCCAAAGTGCTGGGATTATAGGCATGAGCCACCACGCCCAGCCGGAAATAATTTTTTTTAGCTGAAGTAAGTAATTCTGTGCAGCAGTTAATATGAACCTAAAATATTTGACTAGACATTTACAGTCAATACAAACAAGGTAATCACTGAGAAATTAAAACTAAAACTTTTATTGAATAACCAAACAAATTGCAATTAACATATCTTGTGTTTTTAAAAACATAACTCCCAGTACATTTAAATTTCTGTTTCTTTTGCTAGGGTAGACAGACCTACCCTAACAGTTTTATAAGGCAACAGTGAATACATAAATGTATTCAAAATATATTCAGAAGGTTAGCATTACATCTATGCATAGAATATATCCTCTCCTATGGTCTGATTTGAGGAAAGCAGAAAAGTTCAGCTGCCCAAAGATACATCTACCATTTGTCTGCTAAGGACTCTCTGAGGACGGCTTAGGAAGGAGACACAAGTGGAAAACAGAGATATTCATTATCATAGATTATATATTATCAATTTGGCAGTTAGTTGTTAGATTAGCTTACCTACCAGGTTGGAATGTCCAAGGGGGATTGGACACTAAGTCAAGTTGGAATGTCCAAGGGGGACAGGACACTAAGTCAAAATATTCTAATTGTGGGGAAGGCCCAATAGGAAAGGCTGAATACATAGGGCTCTTCCAGGGAAAGCAGACCTACCGGGAACAACTTAATGGGACATCTTGGGTAACTGGATGATAGCTTAGAAGAAATCAAGTTGAAAGAATATTGATACCATGTATGTATTACCTCCATTCTAACATTTATGTCTTTGTCCCAATATACATCTGTTTCAACAAATACATATTTAGCCATTAGAATATAGATATATGCTTTTCTATTTCCATAGAATTCAACACATTGCTCTGATGATTAAGAAGTCATTGTATTTTTACCTGCTGAGTATCTCTGATGTCTTTCTGACTGGCCATGAGATCTCCCTGATTGATCATGAGATCTCTCTCAGTGGCCATGAGATCTCTCTGAGTGACTATGAGATCTCTCTGAGTGGCTATGAGATCTCTCTGAGTGGCTATGAGATTTTTCTGAGTGGCTATGAGATCTCTCTGAGTGGCTATGAGATCACTCTGAGTGACAAGATCTCCCTGGCTATGAGATCTCTTTGAGTGACCATGAGATCTCTCTGAGTGACCATGAGATCTCTTGGATTGGCCATGAGATCTCTCAGATTGACCATGAGATCTCTTGGATTGGCCATGAGATCTCTCAGATTGGGCATGATGTCTCTTTAGTTGCCCTTGAGATCTGTCTGACTGACAAAGAGATCTCACTAAGTGGTTTCGGGATCGCTCAGAATGATGATTTTCTTCTGGTTGGCCCTGAGATTCTTCTGATTTGTCCGGATTTCCTTCTGATTGATGCTGGTTCCCCTCTGATTGGCCTTGATTCTTCTCTGCTTGGGCCTCATAATTGTCACTGCACTTCTCCTGAAAAGGATCCCAATTATGCAAAACAAAGGAAACATATACTTCATGATTTAAGTCATAATGATATATTCTCAAGACCATTTTTATGGGCAACTATTTCTTTTAGAATTCCACTGTGCTTACTTTTATTTATCAACCAGTTTTAGAACTAACTTACAGAATAGCTCCATTGTATCATGTCATTGGCACAAAAATGCTATGCAACTAAAACTTTAATAAAATAAAAATATGGAAAATTAGTTGTTTTATGAGTTTGACTGTACTCTAAGGTCATGTTCTGTACTCTAAGGTCATGTTCTGTACTCTAAGGTCATGTTCTACCTACCAATTTCTTGATCTATGTTTTACTAAAGAAACAACAGATTCTGTGACTTTGATAGAATATTTTGTAGTGTAAGTCCTCAGGATCAAAAGGAAAGTGTTCAAAATCATATTGTTTACTCTCTGCCTACTCAATGATCATTAAAAAGAAACTATCTTTTCATTATAAATTAATACTTAATTCTAGAGAGAAAGATGAAGTAAGGAAGGGGAAAGGAAGCTGTAAAAAAAGCGGAAGGTTGGCTCAATACTATTCAAGTAAATTAGCCTGGCAACAACACAGCTTTTCTACCTTTTCAATTTTTAAGCCAAAAAGACAGAGGAGTGAATCAGCCAAATGGAAATAATGAAACCTTTGACAAATCTCTATGATGCTACATAAATGTAAGTGGATAAAGTCATATAGACCATGCTGAGAAATCAAGCTTTCTACTAGTATATACTGCCTGACAAACACAACATCCCCTAAATTTGGCATTATGAATTTCTAGTTTAACACTACCAGAAGCTGGAAGCAACTGCTAAACAGCAGGGGAGGTATCAGCACAAAAGATATTATGCACAGAAAACTTTTTTTAAAATAAAAATGTAAAAAATTAGTTGTTTTGCTAAAACATAAAGCTATAGCCACTCTCCAGCTTTTGTACTGAAAATCCTAAATAAGGAGATGGGGTGAAATGCACATGTACCTTTTCTCTCTTCTAAGTGATTGGTGTTGGGAGCACAGTGGGTCAGTAGGAAAGATAGGACTGAGTTCCATCTTCTAAAGACCCGTATGTATCCAAGTACCTTTCCAAAGGAGCTTGCAGTCCCTTTTATGAATGTTTATATAAGAAATAAGTACATAAGAAATGTACTATGTATTTCCTACCTTTGGAAAACAAAATGCACATTAGTTTTCTTTCCTTACAAACAAGTGAAGCCTTCAATCAAAAGGTTGTGTTGAATAAATACATGGGGTGAACAAATACAACTGTGTTCCACTGATAATAAGACTAAATCTTGTTAAGTACGAAACTAGCTTAATAGAATTGTAAAGTATTATTGAAAACTGTAATTATTCAATTTATTGGTGAAATAATTATGCTTAAATTTTAATACATTTCTTTATTGCAGGGTATTTTTTTTTCTAGTGAGTTCGGCTATGATAGTCTCAAAAGTTTCAAAAGTATGAATAATAGAAGGATACTTTCCCAGCCTGGGCAACATAGCGAGACCTCATCTCTACAGAAAAGAAAAAAAAAATTCACAGGGCATGGTGGCACGTGCCTATAGTCCCAGCTACTTGAGAGGCTGAAGTGGGAGGACTGCTTGAGCCCGGGAGGTAGAAGAGGCAGAGAGCCATAATCACACCACCACATTCCAGCCTGGGCAACGGGATGAGACCCTGTCTCAAAAAATAAATAAATAAAAGGACAAGGATGCTTTCAATTTGAAAATATTGTTTAACATTTATTCTCAGTTTATTTATGCATCTTGGACTGTATCAGAAGGAAGCTCATGTTCTTCTTCCCAAACTTTATAAAAAAATCTCCTCATCCTATAAGGCACAGATCATATGCCATCTCTTCCATCAAAGTTTCTCAAGAATCCCAATCAGAATGAATTTCTACATCCCCACAATATATAACTTATGTCCTATTATGCACATACTGCATACTGCCTGGCATTACATTTCTTTCTTAGCTTTCTCTTCCACCACCATACAGACTATTTGAAGCAGGCTGTTCTGGTATCATAGTGCCTGCATAGAGTAGGCATTGAATCATAATTTGAACAATTTAAAGTAATCCTTTAAATATTTGAAAATGCAACATGTTTTTCTCCAAAACAAATAAATGAACAAGCAAATAAATAAACATTTGCATTTACATGATTTGGCAAAAATGATTTAAGCTCCCAGAACTGCCATTTTTGATAAATGACCACTTAACACCTTAAGAAGAGTCAGTTTATAAGCTAGGATGAAACATTAACACCAATGTTAGCTAATGATTCTGGATCTGAGCACCTCTCAAATTCCTGTCTATTGACTGGCTCACCTATACGTGTTTAGAGGAAATGGATTTGTACAGGGATAGTCTGTGCCACATGTTGCTTCCAGATATTTCATATCTGATATCATCTGACTTCTGGCTTTTACAGTTCATTCACAAAGATACTAAAACTCTTATATTATAACTTAAGCTCAAAGCCTCTGTATGAGGACAAATAAAAATGATTATATAGGATTAATGACAATAACTAATAATCTATTTTGGCGTTTTATAAATTCAAAAGTTTTAGTAATGACTGAAAATAGCAAAAATCAAATGTTTATTAAAATAGTTACAGGGGAAAAATTAACTAATAAACATTGAATTTAAAATATGTTCAAGGCACCATGGAGGAATACCAAGAAACAATCCCTGCTTTCAATAGAATTTAAATTAATCATTAATATTAGGAAATATAGTAAATGTAGGATTTTTAATATTGGTTAATTCTTGGTACTTATCTACCTGCTCAATTAAAGGTTGCCCATTTAAAGGGTGTTGTCCAGACTTGAATCCAGAAGGTTTTTGGGATGGTTTTTTATCATGATTTCCTTCCTCAGAGTTGCTCCTGCATCTTGAGTAGCCTATGAAAAATAAATATTTTCTGTATTTTCGAGTAGTAAATTCAACGTATCTTTCAGAAGTATTATCTCTGATCTCATTTTTTTTAAGGCTATGCACTGGGTTTTGCAAAACTTTTGATATTTCATTACTCTGGTATCATCTGGGAGTCTCACTGAATTCTAGAACAGTCTTTGCCATACTATTTCAATTTGCATACCTTAATCGGGTAGTCTTCTCAGTATATAATACCTCAATTTTGGTTTCATATGCCACCAAAGTTGGGACATACTGTCTGAAATTAAATGAAAGAATACTCCAGTAGAAAAAGGAGAGATGGAGAGAAACTGTCTGCTTTGTATTAATCATGTGAATATTTGTCTCAATTGTCTGCTTTGTTTGGGTATAAAGACAGTTTAAAAACCCATCAAAGAATATCTCCAAAAGGCTCACAAAGATCAATTTTGTGATGACTGGTTAGGCACATAAGAATGGGCCACGTTACCCTTTTTGGCTGCTCTGCCCCTGTAATAACTACCATTACTTCTCTTCTCAGAACATGCTGAGCCACTGAAGATTCACACAAGAACTTAAATGAAGCTGTATAGGCAACTGTTGGGGCGTATAGTAATCACAATGTCAAAATGGTTCCAATCTGTTGACTAGATTATGAAGACCTTTAATTGTTGAAAAGACTTCTGTATCGTGGCAATCTGTAGCACATTCATATTAAAAAGTGCATACTGAACTTACCAATGAGGTTAAGTATATAGAGGACATTTGTCATGTTCTACCCTTCTCTTTTTGTCTTACAACATGTGTATTTTCAAAGTGTGGATGCCATAGTGTTCAGATTATTGACTATGCTCTTAACCCTCCTGTATTGCCTCCTAAAAGTGGAACTGGACCAACCAACGCATGCTTGTAAACAAGTACAAAATAACTCTCAGCTCATATGGTTACTTTTCTTATCCCACTCTCCATTAGGGAAGTAATTCTTATAAATTAAAATAAATTTTTATTCATATGACATGGCATAAATTCTTACCAACCCTGTATGAGCCCATGCCCAGAAAAAATAAAACAAGCAACATAATGCAACTTTGGAACAATATTGTGAATTCTTGATTTTACTTATCTAGTTATTCACAAATATTTCAGACTCTTTTTACCACATGTGACTATTTTCAGCATACTTTACCTCTCCGATGGTGATGTCTATGAGCATTTGATTGCTGTCTTGAAGACGATTCCTTTTTACTATGGTTCTGTCTTTTATTCTTTTCTTCTTCTTCAGCATTTGTCCCTTCTAACTCTTTATAGATTATAATGTCATCTGTATTAGAAAATACATAAAAAATGAATGAAATGGCAAAAGCCAAATAATAATGTCTCGAGTGAATAATCTATATACTATCTCATCATATTTCAGAATACCTAAAAACTGGTAGCCCTAAAAATGATAATAATAAATTTGTTAAACTCTAACAAAGGTCAAACAATACTGACATCTTAGGTTTGCTGGAACAAGAAAGAACAATTCCTGTTAGATATATGGTAACTTTATTTATGCAAAAGCAAAATACTTTCACACTGCAATAGCTCAGGGGGGATATCATCTAAATAAATGATTTTACTAAATGTTATTTCAGTGTCACAGAAATATAGAGCAATAGAGTCATTAAGTTGCTGACTAAATAAATGTAAATCAGCAATTAAATGTAAAGTGATAGACCATTAAATGTCTATTTGATTAAATGTAAGTGATAGACAATTAGTTACATGTATATTATCAAAAACTAACAAAGAAAAAGGAAGTGACAAAAGTAAGAAAGTGGTGATGGAAGTTCATAGAAGACACCACAGAAGTGAGGAACCTAGATTATTGTAGTAGCAGGAAGCAATCAGACTTGACTCTGCAGTCAGGCACATACTTACGTACTCAGGCAGAAAGCACTTATATGGCATAATTTAAAGAATGGCAGACAGGTACAACTTGCTCTAAAATATCTCTCCTAACATTTAGAATGGAAGAGTCTACAGGTGGGATGCTCTATCAGTGGATAAAACTTTACTCATGTTAAGGCATCTTTAGAAATAAGCAAAAGCCCCCCACACCTTCCGGAAACTACACTCAGGAAGAAGAGAAAAAGAAAAAAAGAAGGACAAGCTAGGTATTTGGAAAAAAACTGGAGATTCTAAAAGAAAGGAAGAGCTGAAAAGGGTACAAAAGAGGCAGTTGGGTGACACAGATTAACCACTCCTTTATTATTTTGCTTAGTACTAGTCCTGCCTCAGGTCTCTAAATATCTGATTCTGGGATAGGGAGCAAGATGGCAGAATAGGAGCCTCCACCAATCGTCCCCCAGCAAGGACACGAATTTAACAACTATCTACACAGAAAAAACACCTTCATAAAAACCAAAAGTCACGTGAGCACTCACTCATAGTAACTGGTTTTAACTTCTTATCACTGAAAGAGGCACTGAAGAGATAGAAAAAACAGTCCTGAATCGCCAATGCCACCCTTCTCCCACCCCCGGCAGCAATGACATGGTGGTGCCAAGAGCATCTCTGGGCACTGGGGAAGGAAGAACACAGCAATCATGAGGCATTAAATTTAGTGCTGTCCTGTTAGAGCAGAAAGGAAAACTGGACCAAACTCACCTGACACCTGCCCATGGAGGGAAGATTTAAACCAGCCCCAGTCAGAGAGGAATCACCCATCGCAGCAGCCCGAGCAAGAGTTCCCACAAACCTCTCCATCAAGAGCTACAGTGCTCTGGATCTCCAAGTAAACCTGAAAGGTAGTCTAGGCCAAGCTTTTCTAACCTGTGGCCTGCAGGCCATACACGGCCCAGGACGGTTTTGAACGTAGCCCAACACAAATTCGTAAACTTTCTTAAAACATTATGAGATTTTTTCTGCAATTTTTTTTTTAGCTCGTCAGCTATTGTTAATGTTAGTGTATTTTATGTGTGGCTCAAGACAATTATTCTTTCAGTGTGGTCCAGGGAAGCCAAAAGATTGGAAACTCCTGGTCTAGGCCATAAGGACTGCAACTCTTAGGCAAGACTTAGTGCTGAACTGGGCCAACAGAGTGTGGACTGGGGGGGCCACATGACATACTGAGACACCAGCTGGGGCAGCCAAGGGAGTGGTGGCATCGCCCCTCCCCTAACCCAAGGCTGGACAGCTCACAGCTCCAAAAGAGACCCCTTCCTTCCACTTCAGAAGAGAGGGAACAGTGGGGAGGACTTTGTCTTACATCTTGGATACCAGCTCAGCCACAGCAGGATAGGGCACCAGTTAGAGTTATGAGGTTCCTGTTTCAGGCTCTAGCTCCTGGTCCACATTTCTAGACACACCGTAGGCCAGAAGGGAACCGACTGCCTTGAAGGAAAGAACTCAGCCCTGGCAGAATTCATCAACTGTTAACTGAAAAGCTCTTGGGCCCTGAATAACTAGCAGCAATACCCAGGTACTATGTTGAGAGCCTTGGGTGAGACTCTGAGACTTGCTGGCTTCAGGTACCAGCACAGCCACAGAAGGGTAGAACACCAAGTGGGCTCTTGGAATCCGTGATTCCAGGACTTGACTCTTGGATAACACTTCCGGAACTGCCCTAGGCCAGAGGGGAGCTCACTGCTCTGAAGGGTGAGTCTCAGACCAGGCAGCATTCATCCCAAGCTGACTTAAGAGCCCCTGAGCCTTAAGGGAACATCTATGGTAGTCCAACAGTACTCTTCCTGGCCTAGGGTGACTGGCTATGGGGTGAGGGTCCTCTGCCTTTGGAAAGGGAAGGGAAGAGTGGGAAGGACTGCATCTTGTGGTATGAGTGCCAGCTCAGCCATAATACAATAGAACACCAGGTAGACTTCTAAGGTTTTTGACTATAGGTCCTGAGTCCCAGATGTCACTTCTGGACCCACCTCGGGCTTGGGGGACCTTGCCACCCTGAAGGAAAGGACACAGGCCTGGCTGGTTTTGCCACTGGCTGATTGTAGAGATTCAGGGCCTTAAGCAAGCTAGGCAGTAGCCAGGAGTATTTGCAGCAGACCTTGAGTGAAACCCAGAGCTGTGCTGGCTTCGGGTCTGACCCAGCGCAGTCATAGTCGTGGTGCCCACAGGGGTGCTTGTGTCACTCCACCCCAGCTCTGGGTGGCTCAGAACAGAGACACTCTGTTTGTTTAGGAGAAAATAAGGGAAAAGAACAAGAGTCTCTGCCTGGTGATCCAGAGAATTCTCCCAGATCATGTCCAAAACCATCAAGACGGTACCTCTATGAGTTTGCAAGAACCACAGCGTTACTGGGCTTGCGATGTACCCTAAAGTAGAAACTGCTTAGATCACAACACTGCAGTCCTTTCAAATATCTGGAAAGCCTTCCCAAAAAGGATGAGTCCAAAGAAGCCCAGACAGTGAAGACTACAATAAATACCTAACCCTTCAATGCCCAGACACTGAAGAACATCTACTAGTATCAACAGCATCCAGGAAAACATGACCTTACCAAATGAACTAAATAAGGCACTAAGGACGAGTCCTGGAAAAACAGAGATATGTGACCTTTCAGACAGAGAATTCCAAATAGCTGTGTTGAGGAAACTCAAATAAATTCAAGCAAACACAGAACGAATTCAGAATTCTATCAGATAAATGTAACAAAGAGAAATGATTTAAAAGTGTCAAGCAGAAATTCTGGAATTGGAAAAAGGCCATTGGCATACTGAAGAATGCATCAGAGTCCTTTAATAGCAGAATGAATCTAGCAAAAGAAAGAATCAGTGAGCTTGAAGAAAAGCTATTTGAAAATATACAATCAGAGGAGACAAAAGAAAAAAAAAAACAATGAAACACACCTACAGGATCTAGAAAATAGCCTCAAAACGGCAAATCTGAGAGTTATTGGCTTTAAAGAGGATGTAGAGAAAGAGACAGGGGTAGAAAGTTTATTCAAAGGGGCTGGGAGTGGTGGCTCACGCCTGTATTTCCAGCACTTTGGGAGGCCGAGGCGGGTGGATCTCTTGACGTCAGGAGTTTGAGACCAGCCTGGCCAACATGGTTAAACCCCACCTCTACTAAAAATACAAAAATTAGCTGGGTGTGGCGGTGCGCACCTGTAATCCCAGCTACTTGGGAGGCTGAGGCAGGAGAATCGTTTGAACCTGGGAGGCTGAGGTTGCAATGAGCCAAGAGCGCCACTGCACTCCAGCCTGGGTGACAGAGCAAGTTTATTCAAAGAGATAATAAAAGAGAAGTTCCTGAGGCGAGCAGATCACAAGGTCAGGAGTTCAAGACCAGCCTGGCCAACATGGTGAAACCCCATCTCTACAAAAAATACAAAAATTAGCTGAGCATGGTGGCATGTATCCGTAATCCCAGTTACTCGGGAGGCTGAGGCAGGAGAATCGCTTAACCGGGACCTGGGAGGCAGAGGTTGCAGTGAGCTGAGATTACGCCACTGCTCTCCAGCCTGGGCTACAGAGCGACACTCTGTCAAAAAAAAAAAAAAAAAGTTCTCAAACCTAGAGAAAGATATCAATATCCAAGTACAAGAAGGTTATAGAACACCAAGCAAATTTAACCCAAAGAAG
The DNA here is from genome assembly GCF_028885625.2 of Pongo pygmaeus. Taxonomy (NCBI): domain Eukaryota; kingdom Metazoa; phylum Chordata; class Mammalia; order Primates; family Hominidae; genus Pongo; species Pongo pygmaeus. The sequence goes on along the minus strand of NC_072396.2, from coordinate 119,477,324 downwards.
ACTACCTCAAGGCATTTAATAATCAAACTCTTAAAGGTCAAGGATAAAGAAAGGATCCTAAAAGCAGCAAGAGAAAAGAAACAAATAACAAACAAGAGCTCTAATATGTCTGGCAGCAGCCCCTTCAGTGGAAACCTTACAGGCCAGGAGAGAGTGGGCTGATATATTTAAAGTGCTGAAGGGAAAAACTTTACCCTAGAATAGCATATCCAGTGAGAATATCCTGCAAACATGAAGGAGAAATAAAAAGTTTCACAGACAAACAAAAGCTGAGGGATTTCATCAACACCAGACCTGTCCTACAAAAAATGCTAAAGGGAGTGCTTCAACCAGAAAGAAAAGACATTAATGAGTAATAAGTCATCATCTGAAGGTATAAAACTCACTGGTAATAGTAAGTACACAGAAAAACACAGAATATTATAATACTGTAACTGTGGTGTATAAACTACTCTCATTCTAAGTAGAAACACTAAACGATGAACCAATAAAAAATAACTACAACAACTTTTCAATACATAGGTAGTACAATAAAATATAAATAGAATGAATAAGACCTACTATTTGATAGCACAACAGGGTGACTATAGTCAATAATAACTATATGTTTTAAAATAAAGAGTGTAATTGGATTGTTTGTAACTCAAAGGATGAATGCTTAAGAGGATGGATAATCTTCATGATGTGCTTATTCCACATTGCAATTGCACACATGCCTGTATCAAAACATGTCATGTACCCCATAAATACATACACCTACTATATACCCACAAAAATTACAAATAAATAATAAACAATTAAAATAATAAGAAAAAAATCTGATTCTGATTTTCTTTGAAATGGCTGACATCTCCTGGGATTATAGGTGTGAACTACCACGCCCGGCATAAAATTTATTTTTAAAAATGTTTTTGAATTATCCACACCCTGCAATGTGTTGCAGGGTTTTTTTTAAAGTGAAATCATACGTAATTTTAATCCTTAGACTTTGTAATTCCAGAGACCACCATTTGATTTGTTGGATTGTAATGGAATTGGGTAGATCTCACCAGCTACGACTTAGAGATGAAATCAAATTGCTGCTCAGTCTCTTCATATTGAAGAGAAAGCAAATGCCTATGAACCTGGGTAAGCTGTCTAAACATCCTTCCAACATAGGCTATGAGGTTATGAAGAAAGCATCCTTAATGCTACAGTATTTTTCCAGATTCTCATGTCCTTTTCCTTAGTTCTCAGAATATATCATTACAGAGACATGGGGCTTTGTTCATTCTTCTCTCTGTAATGATATTCTCCACTGAATCCACCTAGAGAACACTTAGCCAGTCTCTCAAGGAGAGACATTTGATCCAGGCCTCACCAAAGAGCCTTAAATTTGAATTCTTGATATACTTACTCTCAGAAATAAACTGTCAAGACTGAAGAAAGACAGTATTCCTCACACAGTTTAAAACTGATCACACTGCTTGAGGTGCCATATGAATAATTACATTTTTATTTAAATTGCGTAATTAATTTTCTTGTGAAAAGTATACTTATATTGCATTTTATTTTACAGTGGGTTGAAAGCACTATTTTATATTTATAAACATGTAAAATACACCACAATTTTTGTTTTGCCATTTTTTAAATATTTAAAACACTGGAAACCTCAAAAAATGTAAGTGACTTAGGTTCCTGTCAATTTCTGAAAAATTCTGACTATACATACTTCCAGAATACTTAAAACAATATATAATTGCACATATTTACTTAGCTGTCTCTCCAGCTAGATTAGGAGGTACTTGAGAAGAGACCACTGTTTATTTATTAGTGTACTAAGCGCCTAGCACAGAATACAGAGTGGATAATACATATTTGTGGATTCGTGGTCCAACATATCTAGCAGGCAGAAAGAGTTCTTTTCTTTCTAACTACAACACTTTTGCATCAGTCTCTTTTAGGTAAAAGTAATTAACAGGGGAGTGGAGTTCCTATTAAGTTCTTGCTGTTACCAGTTCGAATTTCGGTCTTATTTTTGCCTTTTATTTGTTTTTTAAAAAAAAAGACTCTAATACTTTTTGGGTATGTTTACTGAGGACAAAAACAAAAATAAATCGTAGAGCCTTTTCCTACTTTAGCGTGTATTACAATGGAAGTAATAACCTTGCATCCAACATACTACTGCTTTTCTAAAGCATGTGTTTAGTTATCTAAAAACGAAGATACGCATTGTTAAAAAGTATTATTTTCACTGAGAAAAACATAGGGAAATTTATCAGGAAAAAGTATGGCTTTCTCATTACATCATAGAAAGCAACATGTATTTGCTATTTATTGTGTATTTTTCTTGCCTTCAAACTGCAAGGGCCTCAGCCTGGCGCAGTAGCTCACGGCTGTAATCCCAGCACTTTGGGAGGCCAAGGCGAGAAGATCGCTCGAGCCCATGAGTTAGAGACCAGCCTGGGCAACATGGCGAAACTCCGTCTCTACCAAAGAAAATACAAAAATGAGCCAGGTGTGGTGGTGCACACCTAGGGTCCCAGCTATTCTCGGGACAAAGGTGGGAGGATCGCTTGAGCCTGGGAGGTCCAGGCTGCAGTGAGCTGTGATTGTGCCACTGCACTCCAGCCTCAGCGATACAGACCCTGTCTCAAAAAATTAAATAAAAATAAAAATAAAATAAACCGCAAGGGCCTGTGATGACTAGTCAAAAGTTTTGCTGTTCCTCCTGACATGATCAAAACTGGGATTCTCATCTGTCTAAAAAGGTATAAATATGGATATAGAGAACCAACGTTTAAAATATGGATATAGAGAACCAACGTTTAAAAGGATAAAACAGTGACCTCAAGATTTTTTACAACTCGGTGACTATGAGATCTTACAGTCATACTTAATCTCCAACTAACCTACCAAATTCAACTCAACATCTTTCCTCAGCCTTTCAAACAACTGAACCAATCTTTCCCAAAGCAGACTCTCCAGTATCCTTCCAGCTGTAATCAATCATCTACTAAAATATAAGTGCCTCCTAAGTCCGTTTACTTCACTATTATTCAAGTTACATGACACCACCATCTCTCTCAGTCTCCCAGAGACTGACGTGAGCTGTTTAAACCCCATCTTTCACCTAGATGGTTTTTAATCTCTTTCATGTCCACTGCATCTATGAAGTTTGATAACAAAACCCTGAGAGGAGAGGTAACTTCTCCAGCTTGCCAAATTGCTGGCTACCCAAAAGTGAGGGTTTAGGCCCACTTTCCGGGGCACATATAGCAAATATTTACTCAGCTTTTTCCATGTCAGGCAGCATACTTTGTGAACATTACCTGTATTATCTCATTTAATCTTCAACAACTCTATGATGTAGATTTTATTCAGATCAGGAAACTCAGGCCCCAAGAGATGGAGCAACTTGCATAAGGTCACACAACTACTACATTTTTGGGACCAAGCCACTCTGCAACTATGGCCCTTATTTCTCTGAATTTTGAGATAAACCCATTGCTTTAGCTATTTATCAGTTTTGTTTTGTCTTTTCCGTTAGCAGTTGCAAAAACATCAGTGAAATCAACACAAAGAAAAGTGCAGGAAGCATGAAGTTTTACCTCAGTGCTATAAATTCCCTTCAGTTCTGGGTTTTTCTCCCTTCAAGGTCCCAGTGACAAGGCAGGGCCTAGAGTGAGGTAAGTGAGGAATTCACTTCAGGCACAAAATTCAAGGAGGTCCCCCAAAACTCAGTAATCAAGATTAAAATATCTTAACACAATATTTTCTTTTTTTCAATCTTTTTTTTTTTTTTTTTGAGACAGAGTCTAGTTCCATCACCCAGGCTGGAGTGCAGTGGCATGATCTCGGCTCACTGCAACCTCAGCCTCCCGGGTTCAAGCAAATCTCCTGTCCCAGCCTCCCAAGTAGCTGGGACTGCAGGTGCCCGCCTCCACACCTGGCTAATTTTTGTATTTTTAGTAGAGACAGGATTTCACCATATTGGCCAGGCTGGTCTCGAACTCCTGACCTCAGGTCATCTACCTGCTTCAGCCTCCCAAAGAGCTGGGATTTTAGGTGTGAGCCACCACGCCCGCCTCTCAGTATTTTCAAAAATAAAAATCAATGCAAAACCAATCCGTGATGAACAAAATATCAAGCTTTTATTTTTTTAAAAGATAGTATCAAAGGCCAGATGTGGTGGCTCACACCTGTAATCCTAGCACTTTGGGAGGTCAAGGTGGATGGATTGCTTGAGCCCAGAAGTCAAGACCAGTCTAGGCAATATAGTGAGAACCCGTCTCTACAAAAATACAAAAAAATTAGCTGGGCGTGGTGGCACACGCCTGTATCCCAGCTACTTGGGAGGCTGAGGTGGGAGGATTGCCTGAGCCCAGGAAGTCGAGGCTACAGTGAGCTGTGATAATGCCACTGCACTCCAGCCTGGGTGACAGAGTGAGATCCCATTTCAAAAAAGAAAAAAAAAATAGGATCAGATCAGACCCTGTACTTGCACAACCCTCCTTCACTTGCTTCACTCTAGTTCTTAGGTCAAGAAAACTTTATTTACAAAAACAGGTGGCCAGACAGATGGCTGTAGTTTGTCCATTTAATTTTTTAAATATTTCATTAAAATATTAATTATCCCTATTAACAAATTTTTTGTGTGACTCCTTGAACTTTATACTGGAAGCAAGTGCCTCATTTACCTCACCCTAGTCTCAGCCCTGGCCAGTGACCAAATATTATTTTTAAAGTCATTTTAATGCCACAAAATATTTCAGAACTTGTGATGAAGTTGGGGTAGGGGGAAGTAGCAGTATGGGATCAACAGGGACCATGTCTTAGAAGAGGAAATTGATACCGATCTTAAAATAGATTGCTAAAAACATCTTAAAGACAACAACAACAAAAAATACTTAGTTACTTTTCATGGCCATTCCCCCTCAGAAGTAAAGTGGGAGGCAGGTAAATTCCTCAACCTCATAAGGGCATCTACAAAAACCCAACCAAAGTTAAAATGATGATTAATGGTGAAAAACTGAAAGCTTTTCTCCCTAAGATCAGAAACAAGTCAAGGATGTCCAATCTCACTGCATCTAATTAACATTTTGCTAGAAATTCCATCCAGAGCAATCAGTCAAGAAAAAGAATAAAAGGCAAGCAGATTAGAAAAAAGTAAATCTCTGTTCTCAGATATCATGATCTTGTATGCAGAAATTCCTAAAGATACATACACACACACACACACACACACACACACACACGGAGATTAGCACTAATGAACACGCTCAGCAAGGCTGCAGGATACAAGATCTATATGCAAAAATTAATTCTATGTATATATACCAGCAATGAACTATCCAAAAACAAAATTAAGAAAGCAATTCCACCAAGAAGAGCTTTCAATGGAGGAAAATCAGTCTTTTTAACAAGTAGTGTTGGAACAATTAGACATCAAAATGCGATAGAATGAAGTTGGCTCTTAACTCACCCCATATACAAGAATTAACTCAAAATGGATCAAAGATGTAAATGTAAGAGTTAAAACTAGAAAACTCTCAGAAGGAAACAAGGGTATGATCTTCATGATTTTCTAGATATGACACCAAAGCATGAACGACAACAAAAAACAGATAAATTGTATTTTATCAAATTCTGAAACTTCGGGACTTCAAAGGACACTATAAAGAAGTTTAGGCCGGGTGAGGTGGCTCACGCCTGTAATCGCAGCACTGTGGGAGGCCGAGGTGGGCTTATCACTTGAGGTCAGGAGTTCCAAGACCAGCCTGACCTCTGCCTCCTGGGATTACAGGCATGAGCCATGACGCCCCTCTTCATTTCATTATTTTTTTTTTTTTTTTCTGAGATGAAGTCTCACTCTGGCACCCAGGCTGGAGTGCAGTGCGGCGATCTCAACTCACTGCAGCCTCCACCTCCCAGGTTCAAGCAATTCTCCTGCCTCAGCCTCCTGCATAGCTGGGACTACAGGCACGCAACACCGTGCCCAGCTAATCTTTGTATTTTTAGTAGAGATGGGGTTTCACCATGTTGGCCAGGCTGGTCTCGAACTCCTGGCCTCAAATGAGCCACCCACCTCAACCTCCCAAAGTGCTGGGATTACAGGAATGAGCCACCAAGCCCAGCTGACCCTCTTCATTTCTATGGTACACTCTCCCTCCACTTATATTGCCCCTTTTAAAGTTCAGCCCTCCCTGCTCTGCTCCCCTACCCTCATCTCTAAGGTGAACCCTCTTTCCACTGCTCCATCAATTTCTGAGGTCCGCCCTCCTTGTTCCTGCTTCTCCTTGCTCCACTCCTGCGCTTCCACATTGAAGCTCAGCTCCCACTGCTCTGCTTCTCCCCCTCTCATTTCTAAAGTGGCCCTTGGCCAGGCGCGGTGGCTCAGGCCCACAATCCCATCATTTTGGGAGGCCGAGCCGGGAGGATTGCTTGAGGCCAGGAGTTCAGGACCAGCCTGGGCAACATAAGGAGACCCAATCTCTACAAAAATTTAAAAATTAGGTGGGCGTGGTGGTGAGCACCTGTGGTTGCTGCTACTCGAGAGGCTGAGGTGGTAGGATCACTTGATTGAGCCTGAAAGCTTGAGGCCACAGTGAGCCGTGATCATGCCACTACACTCCAGCCCAGACAACAGTCCCTGACCTTATCTCAAAAATAACTAGGCCAGGGGCGGTGGTTCACGCCTGTAATCCCAGGACTTTGGGAGGCCGAGGCGGGCGGATCACTTGAGACCAGGAGACCAGTCTGGGCAACATGGTGAAACCTCGCTCTACTAAAACAAAACAACAACAACAAAAAAAAACCTAGACAGGTGTGGTGGTGCGTGCCTGTAGTCCCAGCTACTCCGTCGGCTGAGGTGGGAGGATCGCTTGACCCCAGGGGGCAGAGATTGCACTGAGCCAAGATGATGCCACTGCACACCTGCCTGAGAAGCAGAGCAAGCCCCTGTTTCACACACACACACACACACACACACACACACACACATCCCTAACTAAATAAAGTAGCCCTTTTCTGTTTTGTCCTCCTTCCCCCATTTCTGCAGTTTCCTTCTTCCTGCTCTGATGCCCCTTTCCATTTCTAAAGTCAGCTTCCATCCTCTCTACTCAGCTCTGCTCACTCCCCATCTGGCTTGGAAAGTCTATTCCCTCCCCTCCTCCCCCATTTCTAAGATGGATAATAGCAGAGGAACTGGTCCAAGTAAAATCTACTTTTTCTGGGTTTGGTGCGAATGGAGGAGGTTAGGGGCCTTGATAAAGGATTTCTTTTTTCTAAGGTTCCACTCTTCGTGTAGAGGTCTCAGGTTAGAGACTAGAGAGCGCCAGCAAAGAAAGGTGATCCAGAGCGAATAACCACCAGCCAATAAGCAAATAAATGGACCAACCGCCCCTTCGAATAACCACCAGCCCGCAAAGCAGATACACCAACCCACCAACAACTCCTAGCACTACCACGCCCCGGGATCCCTAGTAAAATAGCCTAAGGCTTGCTCCTCCGGGCCCTGGAATCTAGTGATTTTTGACCCCCGCTTGGACTGAGAAGAGCACTTGGCTCCATGTGTCTGAAGGAGGCCAGTAGTCAGGTATCAATTCTTAGGAGAGTAAAATACACGGAAATAGCGGTCTATTTTCTCCGCCTGCCCCTTTCAGCAATCCTTAATCCCCACGCGCTTCCGGTCAGCCACCCTCAATTCCCCACCTGAAAGGAGAGGGCTGGAGGTGAGGAGAAGAGGAGAGGACGGATAGGGGCCAAGTGGTGCCAGGGTTCGTCAGGGTGGGGCAGGTGTGGAGATGCCCTGAAGGGGAAGCCTCTCCTCGAAGGGGTGTGCTCCTCCCGACGCCACTTCTAGTCAGCGCTACGCCGAGGTCTTGCGCTCAAGACCAGCGAGCCCAAACTAGTGGAGACTGGGATCCGAGATCTACATACCTAGAGACATATCTAGGAAGTTAACCTTTTTCCGACTGGCATGATTTGGCAGCACTTTTTCAGAAAGTGTTAGCTTCTGAAACGAAGCCATCTCCTCTGCAACATGGCGCCACACACTCCGAGGTAGGGCGCGTGTACCGCCCCCTCACCGCGCAGGAGGAGCAGGGTGGTGGGCTAACCTGATCCTCCAATCATAGCCTCTCCCTTCGCTGTTGCTAAGCCCCAAGGGGTGGAGCTTGGCGTATACCCCTCACCAAGTCTCCTATCAGGAGCTTGGCTCGCTAGAAGAAAAAAAAAGGAAAGACCCGCCCATCTCCCACCGATACCACTTTCTAAAAATATACTCTCCACCTAGAGCACTATCTAGTTGGCTACAAGTTTCTAGTGTATGTGGTGTTCCGGCCTTTGCCTTTCACAGTTCCTAGGACCCATTTCTCCTCTTTGCTGTTGACATTCATGGCGAATAAAACCTTATATTCTTGACTTAATGGGCTGGTGCTCTGCTTCTCTCAAATTCCAAGAGCGAGCACAAATTTAACATCTAGGGAGGATTCACAGGTTTGCAATGCCACACGCTTTCTTTTCTTTCTTTTCGTTTTTGTTTTTTGTTGTTTGTTTTTTTGAGACACAGTCTCTCTCTGTCGCCCAGGCTGGAGTGAAGTGGCACCAACTCCGTTCACTGCAACCTCCGCCTCTCGGGTTCAAGCGATTCTCCCACCTCAGCCTCCCAAGTAGCTGAGATTACAGGAGCGCGCCACCATGCCTGGCTAATTTTTGTGTTTTTAGTAGAGATAGGGTTTCACCATGTTGGCCAGGCTGGTCTCCTGGGCTCAAGTGATCTACCCGTCTCTGCTACCCTCGTATCACCGCGCCCACACTTTCCCTCCCTCCCTCCCTCCCTTCCTTTTTTCCCTTCTTTCCTTCCTTCCTTCCTCCCTCCCTCTCTTCTTCCCTCCCTTCCTCCCTCCCTCCCTCTCTTTCTTCTTCCTGTTTCTTTCCATCCGCCTTGACATCCCTCCCTCACCGCACCTGGTTATTTCTTTTCCTTCCTTCCTTCCTTCCTTCCTTTCTTTCTCTCTTTCTTTCTTTTTCTTTCTTTCTCTCTCTCTTTCTTCCTTCCTTCCTCTTTCTTTTCCTTCCTTCCTTCCTCCCTCCCTCCTTTCCTTCCTTCTTCCTAACTTCTCTCTTTCCACCCGCCTCGGCCTCCCTCCCTCACCGCACCCGGCTATTCCCTTCCCTTCCCTTCCCTCCCCTCCCCTCCCCTCCCCTCCCCTTCCCTCCCTTGCTTCCTTGCTTCTTGCCTTCCTTTTTTCCTTCCTTCCTTCCTTTCTTTTTCTTTCTTTTCTTTTTTCTTTCTTTCCTCGATCTGTTGCCAAGGTTGGCATGCCTTAACCTCCCAGGCTCCTCTCGGGCTGTAGAGATGGGGATCTCACCATGTTGGCCAAGCTGGTCTCAAACTCCTGGCCTCAAGCAATCCTCCCACCTTGGCCTCCCAAAGTGCTGGGATTACAGGCATGAGCCACCATGCCCGGCCTGCCACATGCTGTTCAATGACCTTAAAGATGTGCCCATGACGTTTCTTAAGAAAAATATAATTGTTCCTGTTATCACCTAATACTGCTCAATCAAATGCTATTTTTAAATGTTAGAGAAATCTTGTCACTGGCTCTTCAGTAGAAATAAAAATCAAATTAATACATTTTCAAAGGTAAAAATATTTTCAAGCTATTACAGAATCCACAACATAAATAAATGTCTGAAGAGATTTTGAAAAATGTAAATTCTTTAACTATTTATTGTATTTAAGTAAATGCTTCGCATCTGGGACCTAAAGATTAATAAATAAATCTGTTTCTCCACGCATATACAATTGCCTGAAGACAATAAATGCATGCAAACTATTAATTTAGGTGCTGTAATTTAGTCTGTCAACAAATACTGAGCTCCTGCTATGTTAGGTTCTGAGGATACAGGTATGTACAAAACGTATTTGGGATTCAAAAGAGAAAATTCACCTAAGGAATCAAGAAAAAATTATTTAAATCCTGAAAAATTAGGGAATAATTATAGGGGTGGGAATGGTATTTCTTGGCAGAGGAAGCAGCACCACTAACACACTGTGGAAAGTTCTATTAATTCCATGTGGTGGGTACTGAGAGATGAGTCTAAAGAGATCAACAGATATTAGATCATGGAGTGACTTTTATAATATATTATGCTAATGGTTTGGGGCTTTTTTTCTGTCAGATTTATTTTTTTTTTTTTTTTTTTTTTTTTTTTATTTTATTTTTATTTTTTTTTTTATTATTATTATTATTATTATTATTATACTTTAGGTTTTATGGTACATGTGCGCAATGTGCAGGTAAGTTACATATGTATACATGTGCCATGCTGGTGCGCTGCACCCACCAACTCGTCATCTAGCATTAGGTATATCTCCCAATGCTATCCCTCCCCCCTCCCCCCACCCCACAACAGTCCCCAGAGTGTGATGTTCCCCTTCCTGTGTCCATGTGTTCTCATTGTTCAATTCCCACCTATGAGTGAGAATATGCGGTGTTTGGTTTTTTGTTCTTGCGATAGTTTACTGAGAATGATGATTTCCAATTTCATCCATGTCCCTACAAAGGACGTGAACTCATCATTTTTTATGGCTGCATAGTATTCCATGGTGTATATGTGCCACATTTTCTTAATCCAGTCTATCATTGTAGGACATTTGGGTTGGTTCCAAGTCTTTGCTATTGTGAATAATGCCGCAATAAACATACGTGTGCATGTGTCTTTATAGCAGCATGATTTATAGTCCTTTGGGTATATACCCAGTAATGGGATGGCTGGGTCGAATGGAATTTCTAGTTCTAGATCCCTGAGGAATCGCCACACTGACTTCCACAAGGGTTGAACTAGTTTACAGTCCCACCAACAGTGTAAAAGTGTTCCTATTTCTCCACATCCTCTCCAGCAGCTGTTGTTTCCTGACTTTTTAATGATTGCCATTCTAACTGGTGTGAGATGGTATCTCATTGTGGTTTTGATTTGCATTTCTCTGATGGCCAGTGATGGTGAGCATTTTTTCATGTGTTTTTTGGCTGCATAAATGTCTTCTTTTGAGAAGTGTCTGTTCATGTCCTTCGCCCACTTTTTGATGGGGTTGTTTGTTTTTTTCTTGTAAATTTGTTGGAGTTCATTGTAGATTCTGGATATTAGCCCTTTGTCAGATGAGTAGGTTGCGAAAATTTTCTCCCATTTTGTAGGTTGCCTGTTCACTCTGATGGTGGTTTCTTTTGCTGTGCAGAAGCTCTTGAGTTTAATTAGATCCCATTTGTCAATTTTGGCTTTTGTTGCCATTGCTTTTGGTGTTTTAGACATGAAGTCCTTGCCCATGCCTATGTCCTGAATGGTATTGCCTAGGTTTTCTTCTAGGGTTTTTATGGTTTTAGGTCTAACATTTAAGTCTTTAATCCATCTTGAATTGATTTTTGTATAAGGTGTAAGGAAGGGATCCAGTTTCAGCTTTCTACATATGGCTAGCCAGTTTTCCCAGCACCATTTATTAAATAGGGAATCCTTTCCCCATTTCTTGTTTTTGTCAGGTTTGTCAAAGATCAGATACTTGTAGATATGTGGCATTATTTCTGACGGCTCTGTTCTGTTCCATTGATCTATATCTCTGTTTTGGTACCAGTACCATGCTGTTTTGGTTACTGTAGCCTTGTAGTATAGTTTGAAGTCAGGTAGTGTGATGCCTCCAGCTTTGTTCTTTTGGCTTAGGATTGACTTGGCGATGCGGGCTCTTTTTTGGTTCCATATGAACTTTAAAGTAGTTTTTTCCAATTCTGAGAAGAAAGTCATGGGTAGCTTGATGGGGATGGCATTGAATCTGTAAATTACCTTGGGAAGGATGGCCATTTTCATGATATTGATTCTTCCTACCCATGAGCATGGAATGTTCTTCCATTTGTTTGTATCCTCTTTTATTTCCTTGAGCAGTGGTTTGTAGTTCTCCTTGAAGAGGTCTTTCACATCCCTTGTAAGTTGGATTCCTAGGTATTTTATTCTCTTTGAAGCAATTGTGAATGGGAGTTCACTCATGATTTGGCTCTCTGTTTGTCTGTTATTGATGTATAAGAATGCTTGTGATTTTTGCACGTTAATTTTGTATCCTGAGACTTTGCTGAAGTTGCTTATCAGCTTAAGGAGATTTTGGGCTGAGACAATGGGGTTTTCTAGATATACTATCATGTCATCTGCAAACAGGGACAATTTGATTTCCTCTTTTCCTAATTGAATACCCTTGATTTCCTTCTCCTGCCTAATTGCCCTGGCCAGAACTTCCAACACTATGTTGAATAGAAGTGGTGAGAGAGGGCATCCCTGTCTTGTGCCAGTTTTCAAAGGGAATGCTTCCAGTTTTTGCCCATTCAGTATGATATTGGCTGTGGGTTTGTCATAAATAGCTCTTATTATTTTGAGATACGTCCCATCAATTCCTAATTTATTGAGAGTTTTTAGCATGAAGGGTTGTTGAATTTTGTCAAAGGCCTTTTCTGCATCTATTGAGATAATCATGTGGTTTTTGTCTTTCGTTCTGTTTATATGCTGGATTACATTTATTGATTTGCGTATATTGAACCAGCCTTGCATCCCAGGGATGAAGCCCACTTGATCATGGTGGATAAGCTTTTTGATGTGCTGCTGGATTCTGTTTGCCAGTATTTTATTGAGGATTTTTGCATCAATGTTCATCAAGGATATTGGTCTAAAATTCTCTTTTTTTGTTGTGTCTCTGCCAGGCTTTGGTATCAGGATGATGCTGGCCTCATAAAATGAGTTAGGGAGGATTCCCTCTTTTTCTATTGATTGGAATAGTTTCAGAAGGAATGGTACCAGCTCCTCCTTGTACCTCTGGTAGAATTCGGCTGTGAATCCATCTGGACCTGGACTTTTTTTGGTTGGTAAGCTATTGATTATTGCCACAATTTCAGCTCCTGTTATTGGTCTATTCAGAGATTCAACTTCTTCCTGGTTTAGTCTTGGGAGGGTGTATGTGTCGAGGAATTTATCCATTTCTTCTAGATTTTCTAGTTTATTTGCATAGAGGTGTTTGTAATATTCTCTGATGGTAGTTTGTATTTCTGTGGGATCGGTGGTGATATCCCCTTTATCATTTTTTATTGCATCTATTTGATTCTTCTCTCTTTTTTTCTTTATTAATCTTGCTAGCGGTCTATCAATTTTGTTGATCCTTTCAAAAAACCAGCTCCTGGATTCATTTATTTTTTGAAGGGTTTTTTGTGTCTCTATTTCCTTCAGTTCTGCTCTGATTTTAGTTATTTCTTGCCTTCTGCTAGCTTTTGAATGTGTTTGCTCTTGCTTTTCTAGTTCTTTTAATTGTGATGTTAGGGTGTCAATTTTGGATCTTTCCTGCTTTCTCTTGTGGGCATTTAGTGCTATAAATTTCCCTCTACACACTGCTTTGAATGCATCCCAGAGATTCTGGTATGTTGTGTCTTGGTTCTCGTTGGTTTCAAAGAACATCTTTATTTCTGCCTTCATTTCGTTATGTACCCAGTAGTCATTCAGGAGCAGGTTGTTCAGTTTCCACGTAGTTGAGCGGTTTTGAGTGAGATTCTTAATCCTGAGTTCTAGCTTGATTGCACTGTGATCTGAGAGACAGTTTGTTACAATTTCTGTTCTTTTACATTTATTGAGGAGAGCTTTACTTCCAAGTATATGGTCAATTTTGGAATAGGTGTGGTGTGGTGCTGAAAAAAATGTATAGTCTGTTGATTTGGGGTGGAGAGTTCTGTAGATGTCTATTAGGTCCGCTTGGTGCAGAGCTGAGTTCAATTCCTGGGTATCCTTGTTGACTTTCTGTCTCGTTGATCTGTCTAATGTTGATAGTGGGGTGTTAAAGTCTCCCATTATTAATGTGTGGGAGTCTAAGTCTCTCTGTAGGTCACTCAGGACTTGCTTTATGAATCTGGGTGCTCCTGTATTGGGTGCATATATATTTAGGATAGTTAGCTCTTCTTGTTGAATTAATCCCTTTACCATTATGTAATGGCCTTCTTTGTCTCTTTTGATCTTCGTTGGTTTAAAGTCTGTTTTATCAGAGACTAGGATTGCAACCCCTGCCTTTTTTTGTTTTCCATTTGCTTGGTAGATCTTCCTCCATCCTTTTATTTTGAGCCTATGTGTGTCTCTGCACGTGAGATGGGTTTCCTGAATACAGCACACTGATGGGTCTTGAGTCTTTATCCAATTTGCCAGTCTGTGTCTTTTAATTGGAGCATTTAGTCCATTTACATTTAAAGTTAATATTGTTATGTGTGAATTTGATCCTGTCATTATGATGTTAGCTGGATATTTTGCTCGTTAGTTGATGCAGTCTCTTCCTAGTCTCGATGTTCTTTACATTTCGGTATGATTTTGCAGTGGCTGGTACCGGTTGTGCCTTTCCATGTTTAGCGCTTCCTTCAGGAGCTCTTTTAGGGCAGGCCTGGTGGTGACAAAATCTCTCAGCATTTGCTTGTCTGTAAAGTATTTTATTTCTCCTTCACTTATGAAGCTTAGTTTGGCAGGATATGAAATTCTGGGTTGAAAATTCTTTTCTTTAAGAATGTTGAATATTGGCCCCCACTCTCTTCTGGCTTGTAGGGTTTCTGCCGAGAGATCCGCTGTTAGTCTGATGGGCTTCCCTTTGATGGTAACCCGACCTTTCTCTCTGGCTGCCCTTAACATTTTTTCCTTCATTTCAACTTTGGTGAATCTGACAATTATGTGTCTTGGAGTTGCTCTTCTCGAGGAGTATCTTTGTGGCGTTCTCTGTATTTCCTGAATCTGAATGTTGGCCTGCCTTGCTAGATTGGGGAAGTTCTCCTGGATAATATCCTGCAGAGTGTTTTCCAACTTGTTTCCATTCTCCCCGTCACTTTCAGGTACACCAATCAGACGTAGATTTGGTCTTTTCACATAGTCCCACATTTCTTGGAGGCTTTGCTCGTTTCTTTTTATTCTTTTTTCTCTAAACTTCCCTTCTCGCTTCATTTCATTCATTTCATCTTCCAGGGCTGATACCCTTTCTTCCATTTGATCGCATCGGCTCCTGAGGCTTCTGCATTCTTCACGTAGTTCTCGAGCCTTGGTTTTCAGCTCCATCAGCTCCTTTAAGCACTTCTCTGTATTGGTTATTCTAGTTATACATTCTTCTAAATGTTTTTCAAAGTTTTCAACTTCTTTGCCTTTGGTTTGAATATCCTCCCGTAGCTCGGAGTAATTTGATCGTCTGAAGCCTTCTTCTCTCAGCTCGTCAAAGTCATTCTCTGTCCAGCTTTGTTCCGTTGCTGGTGAGGAACTGCGTTCCTTTGGAGGAGGAGAGGTACTCTGGTTTTTAGAGTTTCCAGTTTTTCTGCTCTGTTTTTTCCCCATCTTTGTGGTTTTATCCACTTTTGGTCTTTGATGATGGTGATGTACAGAGGGGTTTTTGGTGTGGATGTCCTTTCTGTTAGTTTTCCTTCTAACAGACAGAACCCTCAGCTGCAGGTCTGTTGGAGTACCTGGCCGGCCGTGTGAGGTGTCAGTCTGCCCCTGCTGGGGGGTGCCTCCCAGTTAGGCTGCTCGGGGGTCAGGGGTCAGGGACCCACTTGAGGAGGCAGTCAGCCCGTTCTCAGATCTCCAGCTGCGTGCTGGGAGAACCACTGCTCTCCTCACAGCTGTCAGACAGGGACATTTAAGTCTGCAGAGGTTACTGCTGTCTTTTTGTTTGTCTGTGTCCTGCCCCCAGAGGTGGAGCCTACAGAGGCAGGCAGGCCTCCTTGAGCTGTGGTGGGCTCCACCCAGTTCAAGCTTCCAGGCTGCTTTGTTTACCTAAGCGAGCCCGGGCAATGGCGGGCGCCCCTCCCCCCGCCTCGCTGCCGACTTGCTGTTTGATCTCAGACTGCTGTGCTAGCAATCAGCGAGACTCCGTGGGCGTAGGACCCTCTGAGCCAGGTGCGGGCTATACTCTCCTGGGGCACCGTTTCCTAAGCCCGTCGGAAAAGCACAGTATTCGGGTGGGAGTGGCCCGATTTTCCAGGTGCCGTCTGTCACCCCTGGAAGGGGAACTCCCTGACCCCTTGCGCTTCCCGAGTGAGGCAATGCCTCGCCCCTGCTTCGGCTGGCGCACGGTGCGCTCACCCACTGACCTGCGCCCACTGTCTGGCACTCCCTAGTGAGATGAACACGGTACCTCAGATGGAAATGCAGAAATCACCCGTCTTCTGCGTCGCTCGCGCTGGGAGCTGTAGACCGGAGCTGTTCCTATTCGGCCATCTTGGCTCCTCCCCCTGTCAGATTTATTTTTCTGTCAGGTATGAAGTGAGAATGAAAGAGGATCAAAGATAGAACCCCAAGAAAATTAAAAAGAACATTGAGTAGAAAATATCAGAGAGATATGGGTAGAACCAGGAAAGGTATTCATTTATTAAGGGAGAACTCCAGGGGGAACCGATGGGTCCATCTTGTCAAGGGTTGATAGAAAGTCAAATGAGCTAAGAACTGATTAATTCATTAAATTTAGTAATTATGAGATCCAGTTTTTACCTTCAGCAGAGTTCTAGCAGGCTATAAACTGATAAACAACTAATTTTTATTTAACAAACATATAAAGCATTTACTATCTGCCCGGCATTGTTCTGAGAGCTTTACAAATATTCAATAATTTAATCTTCACAATAACTCCATGAGAAATAATATTATCTCCTTTTACCAGCAAGGAAAAGAAGGCACAAAGACATTTAAAAAATTGCCCAAGGACACAGAGCTAGTAAATGTTGCAATTACTTCAAACCCATGCAGTTCAGCTCTAAAAATCATGCTTGTAACTACTACCTTTACACAAGGTAGTATAGGGTGTTTTTTTAAAATTATACTTTAAGTTTTAAGGTACATGTGCACAACGTGCAGGTTTGTTACATATGTATACATGTGCCCTGTTGGTGTGCTGCACCCATTAACTCGTCATTTACATTAGGTATACCTCCTAATGCTATCCCTCCCCCCTCCCCCCACCCCACAACAGGCCCTGGTGTGTGATGTTCCCCTTCCTGTGTCCATGTGTTTTCATTGTTCAATTCCCACCTATGAGTGAGAACATGCAGTGTTTGGTTTTCTGTCCTTGCAATAGTTTGCTGAGAATGATGGTTTCCAGCTTCATCCATGTCCCTACAAAGGACATGAGGGTAGTTTTTTTTTAATGGAAGAGATTAAATTAAACATGCTTATAGGTCATGAGAAAGGAGCTAGCAGAGAGACACATTAGAAATAAAGAAAAGGGAGGCCAGCCCAGTGGCTAACACCTGTAATCCCAGCACTTTGGGAGGCCAAGACAGGCAGATCACTTGAGGTCAGGAATTCCAGACCAGCCTGGCCAACATGGGGAAACCCCAACTGTACTAAAAATACAAAAATTAGCCATGCGTGGTGGTGTGCGCCTGTAATCCCAGCTGCTTGGGAAGCTGAGGCAGGAGAATTGCTTGAACACAGGAGGCAGAGATTGCAGTGAGCTGAGATTGCGCCACCACACTCCAGCCTGGGCGACAGAGCCAGACTCTGTTTCAAATAAATACATTAAATAAATAAATAAATAAATAAAAATAAACAAAAGGAAGTAAGGAAATAATCAATGAATTTCCTTTCTCCCTAGGTTTCAGAATTGAGCCATAGTAGAGATGGGACCAGGAGATAACTTTGAAAGACATCGTGCTTTGTTTGAAATTGCTTGTTATTTGATTAATTTGATCTTGCATAACTTTCACTTCTCTTAGTTGAACTTCTCTGCCTTCATTCAAATAGGTTCTCTCAAATTCGAAGAGTGAGAACAAATCTAGCATCTAGGGACAGACTTGCAAAACCATGCAGAAACCAAAGTGAGCCTTTTAAAACATCAGTCTTGGCGTGGTGCTTATGCCTGTAATCTCAGCACTTTGAGAGGCTGAGGCGGGAGGATCCCTTGATCCCTGGAGTTCAAGGTCAGCCAACAAAGTGACAACAATGTGAGACCCCGTCTCTACAAAAAATTAAAAAACTAGCCGGGCGTAGTGGTGCATACCTGTGGTCCCAGCTACTCGGGAGGCTGAGATGGGGGGATCGCTTGAGCCAGGGAGGCAGAGGCTGCAGTGAGCCATTATCTCACCACTGCAACTCCAATCTGAGAGACAGAGCAAGATCCTGTCTCAAACAAAACAAAACAGCAGGGACAGTGTGGAATTCTGGCAACAGCAGTGGCAACAGCAAAAGCCAGTTTCTTGAGGCAGCAATGGCAGTGTTGCAAATCACAGTATCTAGTGTCTGGCAGTGGTGGCCTCTTCAGATTCGTTTTGATGTGTGATTTTAGCTAATACTGTAAATTTATCGTCTCTCGTGGTTCCTGCACTTTTTCCTGAGCTTGGTTCTTTAGACATCATGGCTATTCCTTGAGCTATGTAACATAACAGGCTTTCAATAAATTTCTTCTATGCTTAAAGCAGCTAGGATTTGTCACATTCAACTAAGAACTGTTTCTACTGGCATCAAGAGAAATATAAAGGAGATAATTCGTTGCTTTTTGCTTCAGTTTTGGGCACCAGTTGTTACCGGACAAACTACAGTGAAACCAAAGAAAATCGACCAGGTTTGTGAGGAGATTTAAATCATGTCATCTGAAGCATGGTTGAAGAAATTTTGCTGGTAAAACAGAAATCTCAGGGGACCATAATAATTGTCTTCAAATAATTTTATGGAAGAGGGAGTGAATTTATTATTCGGTCTGGCAGGAGAGGGCAGCATTACCCCAAGTTGACCCAAATTACAGGAAAACAGATTTCTGCACTATATAGAGACAAACTTTCTAATAATGAAAACTAAAACAATGGGACAAAACTACAAGGGAGAAGCTGCATTGAATTGACATACTCGACACTGAATATTAAAGCAGAAGCTAGATTACTGCCTACTTCAATGAGTTAGGTTCAGTGGTTACTGAGCTTCCTTTTAATCTGATATTGCAGAAAAAACAGACACACAGAGACTTCTCTTGCTAGTTGTTTAAATCACATGACTTAAGACCATTCTCAGTTTCTCAGGTTTTTAAAATGCAAATGAACATAGTAATAAAGGAACACATAGTTAATCATTGCACTAGAGAGGCAATAGCAACATAAACGATTTTAAGTACCTAGAATGGAAATTAAGCACTATGATATCTCAGTAAAAAACTGAACCTGCTAATTTTTTGATTTTTTTGTAGAGATAGGGGTCTCCCTGTGTTGCCCAGGCTGGTCTCGAAATCCTGGGCTCAAGTGTCCTGCCTTCCTCGGCCTCCCAAAGTGCTGGGATTTACAAGCATGAGCTGCTTTGTCTGGCCTTAGCTATCAATTCTTAGGCAGATTTCCTTTGCAAAACCAGGCCCACAGGTGTGTGCCACCACATTTTGCTAATTTTTTTACTATTTGTAGAGACGGGTTTTCATCATGTTGTCCAGGCTGCTCTCAAACTCTTGACCTCAAGCAATCCAATCACGTAAGCGTCCCAAAGTGTTGGGATTACAGGCGTGGGCCACCACACCTGGCCAAGGTTAAGTTCTTTAGAGAAAGAGCTTGGTTATATTGTTCTCGGCCAACACATTTTAGGAATAAAATAATTTCTATTGCTAGGTTGTGTGCTTTTTAATATAAGCTTAATTTATTCTTTGGTGGGTAATCAGTTGATCCCTAAATAGATATATGTTCCAACGATATTTAGGGCAAACCTCTATTTCTTCTTTTTCCAACAACAACAACAAAAAAACCCAATATTTAAATTATACTTTTAAATGATCAGTTTCACTCATATTTTTGTAGGCAGTCTGGAAAACATAAAAAAGTAAATAAATAGGCTGGGCACGGTGGCTCATGCCTGTAATCCCAGCATTTTGGGAGGCCGAGGCGGGCAGATCATCTGAGGTCAGGAGTTCGAGGCCAGCCTGGCCAACATGGTGAAACACCGTCTCTACTAAAAATACAAAAATTAGCCGGGCGTGGTGGTGCACGCCTGTAATCCCAGCTACTTGGGGGGCTGAGGCAGGAGAATCGCTGGAACCCGGTGGGGCAGAGGTTGCAGTGAGCCGAGATTGCACCACTGCACTCCAGCCTAGGTGACAGAATGAGACTCCAGTTCAAAAAAAAAAAAAGAAAAAGGTAAATAAATAAGACCAAATATTCAAAGATCATTTTAAACATTTCATTTATTTCCTTCTAGCCACACTTTCTACGTTAAACAATTTGAATCTAGCATTTAATAGTGCAGTAGGAAATTATAGTTAACAATAATTTTTTGTATATGTCAAAATAACTGGAAGAGAAGATTTGTAATGTTCCCAGCACAAAGATAAGATAAATGTTTGAGGTGATGGATATCCCAGTTGCCTTGATTTTATCATTACACATTGTATACAGGTATCAAAATATCACATGTAACTCCAAAATAATTACAACTATTATATACCAATAAAAAATAAAGGTTAAAAAACCGTACATAGTAAAAAAAAGTATAGATATATGTATGTATATATATTAAATTTTGTTTCTTGCTTTTCTGCCTCAGATTTGTAAGCTTCTGGTTATGTAACTAAAAAAAAAGATGTTTAATGCATGGCTTTAAATAATACCTACCTAATGTTGTTGTTACTTAAATATAAGGAATACATTCCTAATTTCATGATTATAACTACAGCCCTAGCAGTTGACATTGATTTGGGGGTAATTTTATCCACATTTTAAAAAGCAATTTTATGAAAGGTTATTGTTTACAGATAATGAATACTATAGCCAACCTCAATGCCACAACAAAATGTGATAGGCTTAATTCACAGCCAAATAACCCCAGTTTTAACATGTACCCTTTATTGTTAGGTAAAATTTCAAAATACAATACTGTACAATGTGAATTTTTGGATCCTTTGCAAAATGGCTAATTTAAAGTGATGCTCATGAAGGGTGTGAAATAATGAAAATGCTTATATTCTAATTTTAAGTGAAGAGCTGAATACAAAATAGTCTAGTCTACTTACAATTATATTTGAACCTTTATAGAAAAAACAGATTTACAAATACATCAAATGGTAACTAATGTTTTGGGTTCATGGACTGAAGCGTTATTACTTTTGTTTCTAATTTCTGGTATTTTCAGATTTTTTGATTTTAATTGCTTATATAATAGAAACAAATAAAATAAAACCTTATTAAAGAAGTAAATAAATCTGTCATGATTATATCAGATATTTAAATTAGGGAGGTAGTATGATATGCTAGAATGAATAAGGGACTTAAGACAAATGAGTTTAATTCCAAGCTCTGCTCACTTATAATTTGCAGGGCCTAGGGCACCTCTGAGTCTTAATTTCTTCACCTGTAAAACAGGATTATTATCTATCCTGAAGGGTTATTAGGATTAAAGTTAATGCATATAAAGCACCTAGCACATAGTAGGTCCTCAGTAAATATTAATGGTCACTTTTATTATTATTATTACTAGCAGCATCTTCAAATCTCAAAATGTGATCTTATTTGAAAATAAGGCCTTCATAACTGTAATTAGTTAGGATGAGGTCATAGTAGATTAGGGTGGGTCCTAAATTCAATTACTACTGTCCTGATCAGAAAGCTATAACAGAGATACAGCCACACAGGAAAGAAGGCCATGTGATGACGGAGGAAGGGATTGAAGAGATGCAACTACAAGCCAAGGAACACCAATGATTGCTGACAACCACAAGAAGCTAGGAAGAGTCAAGGAAGGATTCTTTCCTAATGCCTTCGCAGGGGTGTGCAAGGGAGAGAATGTAGTCATGGGTTCTTAGTTTCTGTTTCTGGTTGAGCCAGTAAAACCCCTTCCTCATCCCTCTTTTCTGCTTATTACTGGCGACAGAAACTAAAAACTATGTCTTCAGGCTGCTAAAAGCCTAAAAGCCAGTAGGGGAGAGAGATTAAGCTCAACTCTGAATACTGCAAAGGTAAGTGGGAACTAATACCCAAGCAACAGGGTGGGGGGACAGTTAACTCTATTTTTAAAATGAAAAAACCAAGAATGAGAAAGTTTAAGTAACTCGTGCAAGGTTTTATCCCTCGTAAGTAGCAATACCAGCATAACAACCTAAGACTCTTTGACACCATGACCCATAATATTTTCGTTGTCTCTCAGAGCTTCTCCTGCTACTCCCTACCACCCCAACCATGTAAGATCATGATGTTATCATGATCATGCTTCATCCACATGAAAAGAAATACTGTTTTCTGAACACATTTGCAAACTATGTGCTTTTGTATATACTGTCCCCTTAGATTAGAATGATCTTAAAGATTCTCTCTCCAACTTAAGCCCCTACTTATTTATTCTTCTGAACCGATCTCAAATGTCACCGCCTCTGTAAAGCCTTACCAAATCTCTTCTGACAAAGACAATTTTTACCTCCTCTAGACTCCTGTTGCACTTTATGCATCCCTCTTATACCATAGCATATATCATGTTGCATATGAATTATTTGCATATCTACCTTAATTGTATGTGTCACAATTTGTATTTCATATTAATTTGTTTATTTGTCAGTTATGCATCTCCTCCACTAGACTGCAACTACAAAAAGTCAAGGATTATGTTTCTCTTCTTAATCTAGTAGTTTAATGATAATAATAACCAGCACCTAGTACTCTAATGACAATGATACTAAGTAGTATTTATTAAGAACATACTTTCTGTAAACAGTCTTATGAAATGGATTTATTTATTTATTTATTTATTTATTTATTTATTTATATATTTATTTATTTTTGAGGCAAGGTCTCACTCTGTCACCCAGGCTGGAGTGTGGTGGCACGAACACAGCTCACCGCAGCCTTGTCCTCCTGGGCTAAAGCAATCCTCAGCCCCGCGTGTAGCTGGGACCACAGGCATGCACCACCATGCCTGGCTAATATTTTTATTATTATATTTTTTGTAGAGATGAGGTTTCACCCTGTTGCCTAGGCTACTCTCAAACTCCTGGGCTCAAGCAATCCACCCACTTCAGCTTCCCAAAGTACTAGGATTACAGGCACGAGCCACTGCACTCAGTTGCACATGCTGTTAAGAAGCATCCGGCCTTGGATATTATTTTTACTCCCATTTTACATATGAGGAAATTGAAACATAGAAGAGTTAAGTATCTTCTTTGAGGTCACAAAGTTAGTAAGTGACAATGCCAGGATTTAAACTCAGAATGCACACATGAGTAAGTGAATGATAAATAAATGAATCTATCCCCTGAATCCCTACTAAGTTGTGAATTCTTCAATGGTGGTGAATTCATCTTTATGAGTCTTATTCATCTTTATGCCACCAATATTTCCAGCATAGTGTCTGGCACAGAGTCGGCATTCTGATGTTTGATGGACAAAAGAACAAAGAATGTTTGGAACATGTGATTATACATGTGGTCAGTTAGTTTTGTTATATAATCACATGCTTCACGTCTATCTTTGGATAATTGAAATGTGTTATAGGATCACAAAAGAAATGACGTTTTAATCCCAGCACTTTAGGAGGCTGAGTCATGAGGATGGCTTGAGCCCAGGAATTCAAGGCTCCAGGGGCTGTGATGACATCCCTGTACTCTAGCCTGGGCTACAGAGCAAGATCCCATCTCTGAAAAAAAAAAGGAAAGAAAGAAATAAAAAGAAAGAAAGAAAAGAAAGGATGTTATACAGGGGATTGAACCAAGCAAATTTGCCTTCTCCCTCTTTCCCCACCCACTTTAATTGTTGTAGGTTTTTTGTAGCTATTCTTCATCAAGTTGAGGCAGTTCCTCTCTATCACTAGTTTCTTAAGAGTTTTTGTTATGAATCAGTGTTGGATTTTGTTGTATGCTTTTTCTGCATCTACTCATATGATCATGTGATTTTTCTTTTTAAGCCCATTGATGTGGTGGATTGCCTTAACTCATTTTTGAACCTCCTGATTTAATAGAATGCAATCTAAACATTTTGCTTTCTTGGAAATATTTCATTAGAACTTAGTTACTGAATTTTCTGCAAGAAAAAATATGGATTATGATCTTGTAGAAATATTTCTATATGTTTCAAACATAAGGTTTCTAAAGAGACTTTCTTTTAAAGGCTAATATTTTAAACAAGACAGTTATACTATTAGATTTTTAAAAACTCTTTTCAAGATGCTGTATTTCCTTTTGTTTTTAAAAAGACACGCACACACACACATATATGTGTGTGTATATATATAGTTTTATCACCCTGTCTGGAGTGCCGTGGTGTGTTCATGATTCACCACAGCCTTGACTTCCTGGACTCAAGCAATCCTCTTGCCTCAGTCTCCCAGGTAACTGGGACTACAAGTGTACACTGCCATGACTGGTTAACTTTTTAGTTTTTGTAGAGACAGGTTCTCACTATGTTGCCCAGGCTGGTCTTGAGCTCCTGGGCTCAAACAGTCATCCCACCTTGGCCTCCCAAAGGACTAGGGTTACAGGCCTGAGCCACTGCACCCAGCCTGCATTATTTATTTAAGGTGACTTTTAAAAAACATATTCTAAGTATTAATTTCTGCTGCTTATTAGGTAGCCAAACAAGTTTCCAAATATTTAGCAGTATAAATATACAATCATATAAAGAGAGGATTACATAACTTTTAAAGAGAGTAAACTCTTTGAACTTTTATCAAAGCTCATGTTCATATTTCTTAAAATTGCATAAGTACTTTCCTAGAGAGTAAATAATCTATTATTTCTCTTATCCTGCAATTCTAGATTACAAGCTTGGCTAATGGTAGACAGCAAATAGAATAGATATAAGTGGAGCAAATATTTAATGCTACTAGTTTTTTTTTTCCTGTTCCACTTTCTTACTCGTGGCCTCTCACTGAACACATTAGTGGTGTCAAAATTTAAAATCAGGTTGATAATATATCAAAACATCATGTCGAATATAAGGTTCGATAGAAGACATAGACCTAGTGTTTTATACATCAGTGGGGTGACTATAGTTTACAATAATATCTTCTGCATTTCAAAATAGCTAGAGGAGAATCATTAAAATGTTTCTAGCATAAAGAAAAGACAAATATTTAAGTTGATGGATATCCCAAGTAACACTGATTTGATCTTTACAAATTATATGAATGTATTAAATTATCACATGCACCCTAAAACTATGTCCATCTATTATGCATAAATAAAAAATACTGTTTTAAAAAACAAAAAATACAAAGAAACCAAACATAACTGGAGGCAAATGATTCTGAGCCAAAAAAAAAACCAAAACATCATGTTGTACACCATGAATATGTACAATTTTTACTTATCAATGAATAAAATGAATGAAATGCTTTAAAAACACCAAGAGAAATAAAATCATTTATGTAAAAGTGTTGTAAATATATACAAGAAGAAGTTAGAAAGGAGCAGAACTCTCCCTTTGTAACTATGCTAATTTTCTCACACAAATGAATTACATATGGGATATGCTGAAATGTATGAAGGAAATTTTGGGGGAAGTTTTATCCAAATTTACTTGACATTTCCTTTTTTCATTGTTGTTGTTGCACAGGCTGGAGTGCAGTGGCATGATCTCGGCTCACTGCAACCTCCTCCTCCTGGGTTCAAGTGATTCTCCTGTCTCCTCTTCCCAAGTAGCTGAGATTACAGGTGCGTGCTACCATGCCTGGCTAATTTTTTTATTTTTTGTTTGTTTGTTTTTGAGACAGAGTCTTGCTCTGTCACCAGGCTGGAGGGCAGGGGCGTGATCTCGGCTAACTGCAACCTCCTCCTCCCGGGTTCAAGTGATTCTCCTGCCTCAGCCTCCCGAGTAGCTGGGACTATAGGTGTGTACCACCATGCCCAGCCAATTTTTGTATTTTTAGTAGAGACGGGGTTTCCCCATGTTGTCCAGGATCATCTCGATCCCTTGACTTCATGATCTGCCTGCCTTGGCCTCCCAATGTCCTGGGATTACAGGCATGAGCTACCACACTTGGCCAATTTTTGTATTTTTAGTAGAGACGGGGTTTTGTCATGTTGGCCAGGCTGGTCTCAAACTCCTGAGCTCAAGTGATCTGCCCTCCTTGGCCTCCCAAAGTGCTGAGATTACAGGTGTGAGCCACCTTGCCGGGTCTCTACTTGACATTTTCAAGTGTTGGTTGCATTTTTAAAGTTGCCTTTGAGAAAGTTGGTGCTGCAATTTGGCTATGGTTTGTTTGTCCTCACCAAAGCTTATGTCAAAATTTGATTACCAATGTGGCAGTGTTGGGAGGTAGGTCCTAGTGGGAGGTGTTAAGGCAATGGGGTGGATCCCTCATGAGTGGCTTGGATGCTATTCTTGAGTTCTCACTCTCTCCAGACTGAAATTGTTCTCATGGAATGGATTAGTTCCTGCAGAGTTGGTAGTTATAAAGCTAGGATGCCCCTCAGGTTTCCCTCTTTTCACATGTGCCTGACTCCCCTTTGACCTTCGCCACCACGTTTTCATGCAGCACAAAAGCCCTCACGAGAAGCTGAGCAGATGTCAGAGCCATGCTTCTTGTATACTCTGCAGAACGAGGAGCCAAATAAATTTATCTTCTTTGTAAATTACCCAGCCTCAGATATTCTATTACAGCAACAAAAAATAGACTAAGACAGTAGGATATCAGAATATTGAACTCAAATGCTAAGCATGGCAAGAATATCTTTGAGGCTAATGCAAAACAATGGCATTCATTCAGTCATTTCACAACATGGGTTGACTACCTATTTTCTCCTTCGTAATTTACTAGCGTCTTCCAAAAGATTGCCAGGATGGCTAAATAGTAGAAAGGAGAGCTTCATTGGCAATACTGGTTTGCAAGCCGGAAAAAGAACATCCCCAGCATGGACTGAAGGTGCTCACTCTGAAGAGGGGAAGGGCAGGTTGGATTTTATGCCTTGCAGAACCTCATACATATTCAGGATATCATACATTTTTAGCAAGTTTGGAGGAAAAGCTTTACATATTTATGAGGGGAGCTAAGTACATATGGATTGAGTAAACATACATCCCACGTTCACTTTGGGGCAGGGCTTTCTTTACATGAAAAGGTGAACTCCAGGACACAAAAGCAGTTTGTGTGTAGCCTCTATAAGATGGATGAAACTGGCCTAAGGTTTCTGTTAGCTTATCAGAAAAAAAAAATGTTTATATGGTTTGTTGGTCTTCTGTCCAATCAGAGTTATAGCTGATAGCTTCCATTGTTGGAGAGTTTAGCTGTAGGAATTTAGAAATTTGCCATTTCAACCAGACCCTGAATCTTCGACCCATAACTTTTTCCTTAACCTTTGGGTTCATCTTAGTTGACAAAGGGGCATCTATTTTGGTCTCTCAGATCACACTAGGTTCTGTAGTGCAGAGAAAACTGAGACGCAGTAGGGAGAGCAACAAATACAAAATCATAAAATAACAGAGAATTGTGAAAAAGTCATATAATAGACTAATGATCAATGTGCTGAAGAATCAGAGAGTAGAATAAAAATTCTCACTTATGGTATAAAGGTGTAGAGAAACAATCACAAGCATATATGCACATAACAACAGAGCCCCAAATACATGAAACAAAAACTGACTAAATTGAAGGGAGAAAGAAAATTCAACAACAATAGTTGGAGACTTTCAATAATGGGTATAGTGTATACTTCAAGTAGGTGATTTGTATGTTATGTAAATTATATATCAACATACCTGTTTAATTTCTATTTTTTATTTTTATTTTTTAGAGACGGGGTCTTGTTCTGTTGCCCAGGCTGGAGTGCAGTGGCAGGATCACAGCTTACTGCCGCTTTGAACTCCTGGGCTCAAGTTATCCTCCCACCTAAGCCTCTTGAATAGCTGGGACTACAGACACACGCCATGACACCTGACTACATTACTGTTTTTTCATTTTTTTAGAGCAGGGTGTCACATGGTGAGAGCAGGAGCAAGACGGTGGGTAGGTACCACATGCTTTCAAACAACCAGATCTCATGAGAACTTGTTTGCTTTTGCGAAGACAGCATCAAGCTATGAGGGATCCTCCCTCACGACCCAAACACCTCCCACCAGGCTCCACTTCCATCATTGGGCATTACATTTCCACATGGAATTTAAAGGCAACAATAATACCCAAACTGTATCAAACGCCATGCTTGGCTAATTTTAAAACTCTTTTCTAGCGATGAGGTCTCATTATGTTTCCCAGGCTGATCTCGAACTCCTGGACTCAAGTAATCCTCCTGCTTCAGCCTTTCAAAGTGCCAACACTACAGGCGTGAGCCACCCTGCCCAGTGGAGGCTGATTTTTTATTTCATGTCTACTGGCTATTTCCTGTTTCTCCTTTTGCAAAATATATTTTACATGCTACACCTATTTTTCAACTGGGATATTTATATTTCCTTGACTTTAGGAGGTCTCTGAATCTTATGGATATTAGCCTTTGGTCTGTCATATGATTGGAAGTCCTCTCATACACATTTGCCTATAACATGATGGAAACTACATTATATTTCCCATTCTTTATCTATGTCTTTCAGGATCCCCTTCTCACATAAATATGTATAAAGTGGCAAGAAGATTTTGATGGAAAGTCTGTGATTTTTCTGATGCACATCAGAAACTGTTTGAATTTAAACTAACCTTCACCTTTATTACATAGACTTTATACAATATCCCAATTCAAAATCAAAGCTGTCTCCCTACCAGATTACCAGATCTTTCTCAATTTTGGCTAGTTTACCTCCTAAAAGGGCAGCATTACCTTCTTTGTTTCCATGTTTTCAAGGGGTTATTCATACACAAAGTTAAATGTGCAATGCTTTTTTTTCCCCTAGCTAGGATAATTGTTTAAAGATTGACATAATGCCATATCCTTTGTACAGAAAAAAATAATATTTGAGAGATTATCCCATACTTCATTTAATACCGAGAGAATATTGCAAAAGCATTGATTGATTTAGAAATGTAAACCCCTTTATTTTTATTTATTTTAAAAATTGTGGTAAAACATATAACATAAAACTTACCATCTTAATGTACCACCTTAACTATTTTTAAGTGTACAGTTCAGCAGTGTTGTGCATATTCACATTGTTGTATAATAAATCTACACTCTTACAGTAATATATTTAAAAATACAACAAATATTACTTCCCTACAGATCACCACTTAATAATTTTATTTATTCTTAGGGGTTTTATAAAAATATGCCTAATTTCCACATGAATATTTTCCATTACTGAAAATTTGAAACAAAGTTAGAAAAACAAAGATTCTTTTTGCAAATAAATATACAAGGCATTAAGATGTTATTGAGGAAAATAAAGTTATAAATATTAATTTATAAATGCAAGTTTATAAAATTGCACCTTTACACAGAGGATAAATGCTTGAGGGAATGGATACCCCGTTCTCTATGATATGATTATTTAACATTGCATGCCTGTATCAAAACATCTCATGTACTCACAAAAATTAAAAATAAAAAATTAAAAACAAAAGAAAACAAAAACCCAAATGGCATCTTCGTATATTAGTTATAACATTGAGGTTTAACACATGTGAGACTGGTACTATTTCTGAAATGTAATTTTCTTGGTCAATATGCATAATGCCATTTTTTGGCTCACTAAGATAATTTTCATAAATCAACATAATGACATATCCTGTGTGCAGAATAGCAAACGTAAGGCTTGAGAGGTGATCCTATATTTTATCTTATGTAATACCATTTGTATTGGAAACAACAGATTTTAATATTTAATTGTTAGATAATAACACCCTCTAGTGAGATACTTATGTTACTTTTTTCTATTTTTAAAAAGACATAATGCATTAAGTCTTGAAAACAATTTATTATTATTTTCAATAAGATGTGTTACTTTTATTACCTTAAATTTGATGTCAGAAAAAACTATTTATTAAATTTATTCCTTTTGGCATTATCCATTTTCATGATGACAAAGGAACATTTAGTTTCAAACCTGGAATTCAAGTCACAAAAGATGTCATGATAACTGAGGCACTGAAAAAATACATCCTATTATAATAACTAAATATCACAACTGAAGAGTATGAAACATCCTAGGTTTGTGTGACTTTGAATATGCTCCCTTGCTAGGATCCTGGAAAAGCAATTTTGCCTTGAATGGTGCTACCAATTAACATTACATTTGCTTTCTGAGTATTTTTAAAGGTTTGTACTTTTATATCTGTAGGTAAAAGATTTTAAATTAATCTTCCTCTAAATGGTGACATTCTGAATATTATTAACTGTATTACAAAGTAGTACAATTGTACACTACAAAATGAAGGGAAATTTCAGAAATTATATCTCTTAGTTTGTGTACATTTGGATAATTCAAGCCTACATGTTTTTCCCCTGGCCTAAATTGGCTTTGGTTTTCTAACTCATATTCTTCCAGTGCCCTCTTTTGTTCTGTATCAAGCAGGCCCAACTTAAAAATAGGAATAATAATTCTAAAATGGTACAGAATTTTGCAATGGAAAAAGAGCCTTGAGGGTGGTCCAGTCCAACCCTGTCATTTTAGGGACAAAGAAAACTTAACTCCTGAGAAGTCTGTTATTTTCCCCATGACACCCAACTAGGAATTGGTGAAACAGGATGAAAAAACTGATTTTCTGAGTCACATTGCATTGTCCATCAAGGAAATTTTAGGAGAGAAAGGTGGTAATGGGATATTTTAATTTTTTAATTGTCAAAACATACCTAGAGCGTCTTAAAATTTAGAAAACTTAGCTAAGAAGTTTGACTTTGGGGTGAAAATTTTGCTACCATTTTGAACTACCTACCTTCAAATAAATGGGGGGTAAAAATAAATGCATCAAAAAACATGAAGTTGGGCAAGTAATGACCTAAGCTTGCACCTTTTTTATTCCTTGTATTTTTTCAATCACATTAAAATATGCATTTCTGTATTTGTTAAATCAATTCATGAATTATCATGGAGTCATGGTAAGGTTTTTCAGGAGAAACATGCTTCACATATTCTCCTCTGTCTACAGCTATTGTCTTTGCTTTTTTTCTCTTTCCACTACATTGGATAAGGTGCCTTCACTCCTTCCCTCTACCCCCCAGCCTTTTTTTTTCTCATTAAGAGTTGCTAGCTTCATGGGTTCCATTATTTAAGCTCAGATAGAGAGGAGAGATGTAATTGAGGTCCTTCCTAAAGAGTAGAGTCCAGAAAAAAAAATGAATTTCCTTCTTTCTCTCCTTTCTCTCTCTCTCTTTTTTTTTCTTTTTGGTTCCTTATCTTTCCCATGCGATGAATAGGAGCAGTTTTTGGCAGATCCTCCTGTGCTCATACACTCTGATATACAGCTGGTGAATTTTTTAGCCCTCAGCATGTAGCCTGACTTGGACCAACATCCAGAGCTGCAGAGCTGGGGCCGGGCACATAGCTTCTGTTTTAGCTGTATGGAGAAAATTCACAAACCTGAATTTGGAAATTGAGGAAAAAAAAGATTAAAATGCCTAACTGTGAGATATTTGAATTCCTTTAATTAAATTCATTTTCTTTATATATGGGAAATCTTACAGTCCAATTATCCACTTAAATATAACTTCCAATTACTTAATCAGGGTATTTTGCTATCTTCCACTTGGAAAAGAAAGTGAAACATCACAATAAACCTGTTGTCAGAGATTTTTTTTTCTATTTGTTGACACCGCAAGCAATCACGAATTCTTTCGCCTTCTATATTTAGGCTACTGGAAAGTGATTGCTGTCCAACATGATGATTCTAAAGTATATCACACGTTCAAACATAAAAAACGTTTAAGTTTTGGTGCACAAATTAATTCAACAAAGAACAATATCCTTTAGAATATTTTTATTTAACAAAAATTGGAAGAAAACTGAATTTAGCTCAGCCTACATTTAATCAGAAAATCTATTTGGTTAAGACATCCTGTTATCTGAACATTTTGTTCAAAATTCAAAATTTAGTATCGATCCCTAAAGTCATGTTACAGACATGGTATTCAAACAATCCTATTTCTATTAAATTCAAATAAATATACATTTAAAAAGAGGGGAAACATACTGTTCAGTTCCACCATATTTTTCCATATTTGTTATATCAAATATCCTATGTGTATTGGGTAAAAAGATACATTCGGTAGGAGAGCTACACCCTTTATTAATGTGACTGCTTCATTTTTGGGGCTGAAGCCTGTCCATTGTACTTCTACATTCAGATATTCAGATAAATTATCTACTTTCACAAGCGTGATGAAGCATTACCAGCTGTATATTTAGGCATACTCTGCAAATCTGAGATTTTCTTAGGAATATATGAGCTCTTTGTTAATAACCTTCTGCAAAGGATAGGAGGGAACATTTTGTGGTTTCTCCACTAGTATACAAAGTACCATATAATAATAATAACAATTTTTTTCTTTCCTTAAGTATCCCACTGAAAGTATTCATTCATCCTCAGGTGGTTTTGTTAAGTTTCATTCACCATTTGTTCTGATTTTTTAATACAAAAAGAGTTTGCCATAATTGCAGCTTTATATACTAAACTGATGCTTTAAAATAGATGTAGCATCTGCTGCTTTTCATATTTCAGAACACAGAAACAAGTAAAAGTACATGAACTGAAACACCTTTTAAAGATAACAAATAAATGCCTTCACCTTTAGCTTTTGGATTTAAACTCCGTTGGCTCTATTCTTTGGTTTTGATAGGAACCAATACTTGTTTTTTAGATGTTGTTACTGCTTTAGTTTTGTGATTAATAATTCTGCTATAGCATGTACAATGCCATCTATGCACATACTTTAAATTATACTATCTATACTAGCTAATAAACAAGTATATTGTTACTTGAACACAGCAAACTTGTTACTAACTCCACTCACCTGGAAAGGTTTCCTATAGGCTTCCCCTTTTCCTCTAAAAACTGGTGGATTGTTTATAGCTACTTTCGTTAACTTTGGGTAGGAGAATGAGGAGTTTATTTAACTCTATGTGAGTTTGACTCCTCTTTGTGAACCATATGGTCAATTTGAAATATACATTACTGAAATGTTCATTTAAACATTTTGTGTTCAAATGAAAAATATCTATCCTTTATACACAGACACAGTCATTATGTGTAGACCAAGTTTTTCAGTGAAAAATGAAAATAAAATTCAGTGGTAGAACTGCTCTCCATGAACATGAATTTGGCTCTCAGCCCCTACCACTGCTCTGCAATGCAAAAGCAATGGAGAGCAGGCTGTCTGAGTGTGTACACTTAGGAATGAGAAAGAAATCACTGGCAGAATATGCTTTAGAATAATGTCTAGTGGTAGAGGTTTGAAAGAAGAACCTAGAGAATGTTATCTCCATATTAACACATAGTGAATTATTTAGCATATTAACATATATAGCATATGTAGAAGGAATGCTCTCAGCTGGAAGCATTATCTCATGTGCTTCACTCATTCATTCAACAAATACTTATTGAGCCAGATAGTGTTCTAGGTTGTGTGGATACAACGGTGACCAAAGAACACAAAAATCCCTGCCCTTATGGAGCTTACATTCCAGTGATGGGAGGTGGACTATAAACTTGTAAGTAACATAAATAGGATATTAGATAATGATAAGTGCTGTGGAGGAAAAAAAAACAATAAAGGAGGATAAGAAGTTGTGTGTGTGGGGAAGTTGTAATATTAAATAGCAGGGTCAGGAAAGACCTTGATGCTAAGTGTCATTTGCACAAAGGCCTGAAGGAGATGAGGGCGTCAGCTATGGAGAAATCTGGTGGAAGAGTTTCACAGGGAAAAGGGATAGCTACATGCAAAGACCCTGAGGTTGGATGAGTGGCTGGTGTGTTAGGGGGACAGGTTAAAGTAGCGTGAGTAGAGTGAGAGAGACGAGAAAGTAGAGGGACATGAGGTCAGAGTAGTAAGAGGGAAAGGAGAACATTTCTTACAGCTATGAAGGAGCCATCATACAGTTTTTGGCTTTTTATGTGACCGTGATGAGAAACTATTGTAGGGTTTTGAACAGAGGAATGAAATAATTTGACTTCTGTTGTAAACAAGTCATTCTGCCTGCTGTATTGAGAACAGACTGTAGGGGGCAAGAGTGGAAGCAGGAAATAGATCAATCGTGTGCTATTACAAGAGTCCAAGTGAGAGATGATGGTAGTTTGGAACAGGGTAATGGGAAATGGTTAGATTTGGAATAAATTTTGAAGGAGTACAAATAGATGTAGAATGTGAGAAAAACAGAAATATTAAGATTGTCAAATGTTCTACATATTTTCAAGTTATTTCTCACTTTACATACAGTATGTATAAGGAACATGTCTAAAAAGTTGTAACTGATTCATATTTGAAACCTATCAGAGTAATTTCTTATTTGAGAGAAACACATAGTGAAACCATAAGAAAAGGAATTTTAAAATAAATAATTTACTCGTTCTCTAATTTCTGTTTTTGGTGTCATAGTTTATATATGTTATTGAGTTTTCTAAAAGCAGGATTCACCTGATTTTACATAAAACATAAGATCCTTTTGTAGATCAGGAACATTTTCGTTGAATGGAGCTATAGACATCTATTCTTTATGGCAGAGAAGCAGCTCAAGTATATCCATATTTTACATAGGATAGCACAGAAAGAGCCTCACTAACTGCTTAGGTTGTGTCTTACAGAGTGTTTATATGTATGGGGGAGGGAGTTACAATGCATACAGTCTACCCATCAGAGACTTGGGAGGCATGTTCACAATGAAAAGCATTACCGTCAGATATAAGTCTCCTTTAGAGATAGCACGAAGAACTGAATTATCTCAATGGGCTGCTGTAATCCCACTATGATAATCAATTGAATCCATTGCCTCTATAGGGATGATGTTGCCAAGAATGGAATCTCCTTTCTTGCATGGTACTGGAGAAATGGACAAATTGTTTTACTCTGAATCCCTTATTTTAATGTATTGCTCTGTCAATCATCAAAACTTTTTTCCCACTTCAATCCTTCCTCATGATAGACTGATTATAGGCCATTATTATGTTTAAAATCAACATTTCCTTTTAAAGAAGGTGGCTCTGACTCAAAGAACCCCTAGTCAAACTGGCAACATGCTCAGAGATCATCTCTTACATGGGCTATTTTTCTGAAAATATTTGCCCAGGTGGTTAATTTTATCCATTTGGTGTTGATTCTTTTAAATTTCCAGTTCAGACCGTAACGTTTCTTGACCTCATCTAACAATTCTGGGGGTGTATTGTATTTCGAGCCTACAGTTCTGTTGACTGATAAAATTCAAATGGAGACATCTATTCTTTTAAAATGTATATAATGCATTTAAACTACTAAAGGATTAAGACTTTCATATTCTTAATTTTAGCTAAATGGATCCTGAGTTTCTGCCAGCTCTTACCCACACTAAGGTATATTCAAAAGCTGTTCCTCTGGGATTAGTCACATCTCACTGAATTCACTCACTGATTAAAGGTCAAGTAAAGGTCAGTTGCTTTTAAGTGACCAATGAACCCATGAGGTATTTTCATGCATTTAACCAATTTCTCAAATTATCGTACACGACCTGCCAAGGAAGGATTATAAGCAGGAACCATGACACATTTCTTTAGTTTCAACCCACTAAATTAAATCTTGTCTTACTTCAATTTAGTTATCTTCTTACTGCTTAAAGGATAACCAAAAAACGTTAGCAGTTTTGAAGTTAAAAATACAACCATGTTACAGTCCTTTAAAATAAAGAACAAAAAACCAAAATGGCCATTTGAGGACATGAATAGAAATTCCCATTTTTAAAATTTACATTTTTATGATAACATTATATATACTGATATTTTGTGAGATCATTGTAGATTTTAAAATGCTTTCATGTTTTTACTTTTTCTACCCCTTAACCACTAGCTATACTTTGTAATAATAGAAAACTTATATTGCTGTGGATTAAAATAAAATTTGGGCACACACACATATATATATATATATATATAAAACATATCAACAAGGCGTCATGATAATAAAGACAGCCACTATTTGTGGACCCTCACTAGTTCCATATGTTCCTCTCACAGTATGTTTCTAAAGATGTAGAATGGTTTAAGCTTGCTTTGAAGTTCAGAAACTGAACATTACCTAAGTACTGTGGCTGACCCACCATTACATTTCAATGAGCAAGCCTTTTAATGGCGAATCTCTAAACCACTCTGTGGGCGTTACCATGGACACTAAGAGGCACTGCATTGCCAAATCTGATGGCTAGAAGAACGTGGTTCTTTTAATATATTTGAGGCATCTGCAGACTTCCGGAACTGGTTCTGTTACAGGTAAACAGGATTTAGCCTTAATTTTTAAGAGATTTTCTGGCAGCATTTAAGCTACACATTTTTGTTTCATTCTCTTCTACACTCTGCCTCAGTCGGCATGTCATCTTTGTTAAAGACCTTATAGTGCAGACACATAGTTTCCTAGATGTTAGTTAGTCTTGACAATAAGGCCTATATTCAAGATTGAACTGGCAGATCAGGAAAAGGGAGATTTGCTTAGTTTTTCTCCTTCTCAGGAAGGCATATTAAGTCTTGGGGAGAAAGACTTATTTCTGCCTACACCCTTTCATTTGGTAAGTGTGATCCTTCATGCATTCTTCTTGTACTTTGTGGCCGTTGCTATACATACTCTAAAACAATGAATTTAAAATCTATTTATGTTCTTGGGAGGATCTTCTTTGATAGGGATTCATTATGTAATCCAGTTAATAGACTGATGAAACCTATTCTTCTATGAAGAGGTTTGATTTATTAGGCTAATATAATTATGCTATTATTTTTACCATAACATGTATTTTATCTTTTAAAATCTGTTTTAATTAAAGGTTATGGAATGAATTCAGTTCTAAGCAGAGGACAAAAATAGGATTAGTTCTTTACTTGTTCTATAATAGTCATAATTATATAAATAGATATTCTTATGTTTTATCAAATATTTCTCAAATATTTACATAAATTTATATTCATGTATTATAATTTTGCATCTGCAATAGTATTCTAAAGCTGATCTATGACATCGAGCTAACCAATGTACTGTCAAACATTTATGTCTTTTTCTGATTCTAGTTATTTAAAGTATTTTTACCTTTGGCTAAATTAACAATCGTATTAGTATTAGGCCTGCACAAATTTAAGTCCTCTTTCCATGGACTGCTCTGTGTCTCTTTTTAGAGACTAAATCATTAAATATACATAATTCAGCAGTGTTATATAACATTATTCATTGTCTTCCCATATTAATTACTTTTATTTAGGCCACTTATTTAGAATTTTACCTGTATTGGCAAGACTATTATTTGTTTTCATCTCTACAGCAAATACCCAACAGATGCATTAGGAAAATAGGCAAACAGCTGGTAAACAGACTTATTCACTGCCTCAGGGATAACAAAGCAATTCACCAAATCCATCTTTCCCTCATTCATTTCACATTGTCATAATTTCCAAATCTTCAGCTTTTGCTCTCTAAGGATTTGAGCATATCTAATGTATAACAGAAACTGAACCCAAACTTTTACCCCATCAGTTTTAATATTAGTTAACAGGATTTCTTTCCTTTTACTAAATTTTGTAGTGTGCATTCTTGTTTTTTCTAGTTGTTGAATTTTGTAAGAAGTTTGTATAATTGATAAATAAAAATGTATATATTTATGGTATATAACATGATGTTTTGATATATGTATACACTGTAGAATGGCTAAATCAAGCTCATTAACGTATCTATCACCTCATGTACTTAATATTTTCTGTTGATGAGAGCACTTAAAATGCATCAAAATGTGTTCTGGTTTTTGATTGTTTCAACTTCCTTTTCTTTTTAATTACAACTTAAATTTCAAAGACTTTTATTATGAAGGTTGTAAACAATGTATTTCTTTCTTAATATCCTCAATTACACATTTTCAGCATTTAATATCAATGTAATTTTAGAATTTTTATTTTTAAAGACAGGATCTCACTCTGTCACCCAGGCCAAAGTGCAGTGGCATGATCATAGTTAGCTGCAGGCTTGAACTCCTGGGCTCAAGTGATCCTCCCACCTCAGCCTCCTGAGTAGCTAGGACTCAGATGTGCAACACTATGCCCAGCTAATTTTTTTTAATTTTTATTTTTGTAGAGCTAGGGTCTCATGTTTCCCAGGCTGGTCTAGATCTCCTGGGTTGAAGCAATCTTCCCACCTCAGCCTCCCAAAGTGCTGGGATAATAGGCATGAGCCACCATGCGTGGCCTAACTTTAGAATTTTTAAAATAACGTTGTATTAATCTTCTGGGTCTGGATGAAACCAGAATCACGGAGTTAGAAATACAAGGAATGTTGAAACCATTACCAAGCGTTGAGGCAAATGGCAATTTCATTATGCAAAGGAGGAGAAAACCCAGAGTCAGTGGTGTCCATCCAGGACTGAAAACTACATTACAGTTGAGAGATAAAGTGGTACATCAGAACCAAGAGTAACAAGGCATCATGATAAGAAAAACAGCCACCATTTGTGGACCATCACTAGTTCCAGGCATTACACTCAGGCACTAGATAAGCAGGTAGGATTCCAGAACACTGCTGTTGAAAGTCAGAGCAAGAGATTGTTATGTGCATGAAGGAAATTATCAGAAAAGCAACTAGTCAAATGGGACAAAGAGTTCATTCTAGTATATACCATATCATTAGAGTTCAGTGACTCACAGAAAGAGATATAACAATACAAATGAATTAGTAAAAAAAAAAAATCTGAACATTCTCAGCATTCTCTTCTTCCTTATCTGGTAGCTTAATTAATCGTTTTCAAAGAGATTTGTCCTAGACTCCCCTTTCAGTTAATACATTTTCCCTGGGTGAGCCTATCCACTCACATAGTTCCAAAAGCTGATGACTCTAAAACCTACATCTCTGGCTCAGATCCCTCTCTTGCTTTACATACCCAGCTTTCTATTGCCTAGGAAGAATCTGGAAGTCTTATAGGCTGCTCAATTTCTCCGTGTTCAAAATCTAACTCATCACAACCATTTTCCCTACACAAAGCCTCCTACTCCTGGCTCACTCTCTCGGTGGTGCCACTATCCGGCCAGCTGCTCAAGCCATAAACCTGAGAGTCATTGTTGACTCCTGTCTCCCTTAAGCCCTTATATTCAATCTATTACCAAGTCCCATCAATAATAGCTTCTAAATATTTCTCAAATAATTTACTTCTCACCATCTCCAATACCCTTTCACTCATCTTAGCAATACTGTCTTTCTTCTGGACTACTGAAAAAAGCCTTTTGTATCTGTCTTTGGCCCTCTAGTCTTGCCTCCTCTCCAATACTTTCTCCTCACTGAAGAATGGGTTTTGGTCAATTTATTTCTTTTCTTTCTCTTTTTCTTTTGGAGACGGAGTCTTGCTCTCTCGCCCAGGCTGGAGTGCAATGGTGCGATCTCCACTCACTGCAACCTCCACCTCCTGGGTTCAAGCGATTCTACTGCCTCAGCCTCCCAAGTAGCTGGGATTACAGGTGCCCGCCACCACGCCTGGCTAATTTTTGTATTTTTAGCAGAGACGGGGTTTCGCCACATTGGCCAGGCTGGTCTCGAATCCCTGACCTCAGGTGATCCGCCTGCCTTGGCCTCCCAAAGTGCTGGGATTACAGGCATGAGCCACTGTGCCTGGCCTATTTCCTTTCTTAAAACCCTTCAATAACTCCACATTGCCCTTGGGATAAAGTCCAAGGCTCAGAGAGATTTTGACCATATATACCATTCTGGTCTCATTTTATGTCTCCTGGCACTTCTGTTCTAAGCCATTCAAACCACTTTCATTTGTTTGAATGGGCGTCCTATACCTTTCCTCCTAGCCTTTGCACGGGCTCCTCCCTCTCTTTACCTCAACAGCTACTGGTAATCCCTTAGTTCTCAGTTTAGAGATTACCTCCTCCAGAAAGCTTTTCCTGACTCCCAAGTTTGATAAGGTATCTCTTCTCTATTTTCCCTTCACATCTTTTATTTCCTTCACCACAGCAAAGTAGCACTCTAACCTTGTACTTTACCTATTTCCCTCATTATGCTATAAATTTCATGAAGGCAGCAACACTGTTGCCTGCTGACCATTGTATTCCTGCAACTTAGCACAGTGTCCAGTACAAAGTAGTTGCTTACAGATGTATGCTAATTAAGGGAAAGAGCAAAGAGACAAGGATTATCAACTTCAGAAGCCATGGCATAATCTGACTAATGTGAAACTTTTGGTATAAATCAATCGATCAAATCCATTAGCTTGAAGGGACTAGAGAAGTCCCTTTGTTCAATCTCCCACTCAATGTTAAAATCCCTACTACCTCATCTCTTAAACAGAGCTCTCTATCTTTTCTATGTGAATACTTTAAAGGATGTATTATTTTGCAAGACAGTTAATCCCATTGATGGCTATATCTATTTTTTGTCTTTCTCATACTTGAACACTTTCCTGTTATAACTTTAATCCATTCCTCTGCCTTCTTTCTTTTATCTATGTTCTGTTTTTTGAGCGACACAAAATGAGTCTTTTCCTTTTTACATATAAGAACACTTCCAAGTATTTGAAGGGTGTTGTCGTGTGCTTCCTAAACCATTAATTCTCAAGCTTTCATTTGCAATGGAATTGCCTAGGGAGCAGGTTAAATATGGAGATTTCCTGGTCCCACCTTCCAAGACTCACATTCAATAGGTCTGGTATGAATCCTAGGAAAATACTTTTTTTTTTTTTTTTTTGAGGTAGGGTTTTGCTTTGTTACCCAGGCTGGAGTGCAGTGGTGTGAACACAGTTTACTGCAGCCTCAAACTCCCGGGCTCCAGCAATCCTTCTGATAGGGACAGGAGGCAGTGAAATTCTGGGCAGAAGAGGGCAGGTCCCCAGCGAGGGCCCCACACTCAAGCTGAAAAGCCTGATACCGCAGCCCAGAGTGAGAATATACATCCCTGTTTTCCCTCTCGAATGTTGTCTTTTCCAAAACCATCCATGGCCCATCCTGCCCCCAATCCTGTGCCCCTAAAAACCTCAGGTTCAGCTGGCAGAGAGAGGATAAGCAGCTGGACGTCAGAGACTATGGTTTGATGTCGGAGAGAAGCAGCTTGACTTCAGAGGGACAGCTTGACAGCATAGCTTTGAAGAGGAGTATGACAGGGGATGGCTGGACTTCAGGGGAGGATTGCTTTCCTGCCCCATCCCCTTTTCAACTCCCCATCCCACTGAGAGCCACTTGTATTGGCAATAAAATCTCCCCATTTGCCATATTCAGTTTGTTCGTGTGACCTCATTTTTCCTGGTTGCTGGACAAGAGCTCAGAGCCATGAGTGTGGATACAAGAGGGCCCACTGAGCTATTAACACTTAAGCTGTCCACGGATGGCAGAGCTAAAAGAACACTGACTGTAACATTCCCTGTGGGGCCTCAGGGGTCATGGTCACCCTACTAGATGCTGCCATGGGGCCCCGCAAGGAGTTTGCTCTTGTCGGTGCCCAAAAGCACTCACCCTGGCTCCTGCACCCACTCACCTGCATTCTCCCTCCTGCAAGTGGTGGAGGGCTGCGGGCTGAGTAAGCAAGGCACCTCGTCACGAGACCCATGAAGGGGTCAGGGAAATATCCTGCTTCACTCCCACCTCAGCCTCCTGAGGAGCTGGGACTACAGGCGTGCACCACCATGCATGGCTAATTTTTATATTATTTTCGTAGAGACGGGGATTCGCCATGTTGCCCAGGCTGGTCTTAGATGGCTGAGCTTAAGCAATCTGCCCACCTCAGCCTCCCAAAGTGCTAGGATTACAGGCGTGAGCCACTGTGCCCAGCAAATATAAAATTTTAACAAGCACACTAGATCGTTTTGATGCAGATAGTCCACAGACTACTTGTCACAAAACACTGCCTAGGCAAAAATATTTTTTAAATGTTTCAATAAATAGTACTTATAAAATTTAATCCTCAAAGTCACTGGATATTTGTATCTATTCTCTTTAGGTGTAGTCCCCACAATGAAACCAAATATTCAGGTGTATTTTGACTAATTAGAAGTGGACTTAGGATATTATCACATTTAATCTGATTTATGTTCTACTGAAACTGTCCACAATTATCTTAACAATTTTTAGTAGACTTGGTCACATTATTTACTCTGTGATTGTGTTGTTAACTGAAACCTTTTAGGGCAGGAATGAGTTTCAGGAATGGATGACTCAAAGCTCACAAATATGTAAGCAAAACAGAAGCAAGACACTCTTCTGTGATAATTTGCATCCACTCCTCTACCTTCTTTCTTTCATCCAAGTTCTGTCTTCTTGAGCAACACAAAACTAATCTTTTTATTTTTCCATATAAGAACACTTCCAGGCCGGGCGCGGTGGTTCACGCCTGTAATCCCAGCACTTTGGGAGGCCGAGGCGAGTGGATCACGAGGTTAGGAGATCAAGACCATCCTGGCTAACACGGTGAAACCCCGTCTTTACTAAAAATACAAAAAAATTAGCTGGGCGTGGTGGCGGGCGCCTGTAGTCCCAGCTGAGGCTGAGGCTGGAGAATGGCGTGAACCTGGGAGGCGGAGCTTGTGGTGAGTCGAGATCGCGCCACTGCACTCCAGCCTGGGCGACAGAGCAAGACTCCGTTTCAAACAAAACACAACAAAAACACTTCCAAATATTTGAAGGATGTTGTCATGTACTTCCTAAATCATTATTTCTCAAGCCTTAATGTGCAACAGAATTGAATGGGATGTGTGAATGGGATGAGATGACAGTAGATGAAAGTTTATCCTGAGAGCGGTAGCAATATGTAGTATTCCCACCAAAGGTGGCACACAGGCTTCTCAGTAACTCCAGTTCCCCTTTCCCACAGCCCATCAGGTTTTTCACAGCCAGCCATTTGCAAGAACTACTGCTCACTGTCACCTACTTATCTTCTGTCTGCAATCAGCAGATTAAAATCTGCTTTGCCTCTTATTAGAAATCTAGTAGACCTGCTGTCCATCCTTTTAACCCACAAAAAAAATCAGAATTCTGTAATCAGTCTTCCTTATTCCAAACCCTGCCACATGAGGAGGAGTTGGAACCTTGGCATGCTTCTTTAAAAATGTGTTTGATGTCTAACAGATTACTGAGGGAGGGTACCTTGACATATTTGTTGAGGATTATCTAAAACTCTAAAAATAGCTATAAGCACAATTCTTTCACATGCATACAATTTGAATAGGCCTGGAAAGATGCTTTTAAGCTCATAAAAGTGTCATAGACTGTTATGAATTGGCTTTACATGCCTCAATACACCCAGTGTACAGATTAGCACTTTCTGTTACGACACCCAGGCTCTGTGCCTTCTACTCTAAACAGCAGGAAAAATTTATGAGCTAGAAAACCTCTCTTGGATTTGGCCTTAGGGAAGTAAGGAGTGGAATTTTGTTGCTCACAAGGCTAGAGTGTGAGGCTCCCAGGAATCAGGGAGTGGGGGGCATAGTTACATTAAGTGAAAACACAGGATTGCAAATAACAAAACTTTGAAACACAGCAACCTTATGTTGAATGCAAGGATAGAGAGATGATCGCAACTGTGATGTGGGGAGAGGAGAACTTAGAATGTGGTTTTGAGGAAAAAAAGGATCACACTATTGCAGACATTAGGATTAAATGATTTCAATGATCACACACATACATGTGTGCCTCAAAAAGAGTTGGCATTAGACTCTTTCAAGTGGTACCTAGAAGCCAGATATGAGGTGGAGGTAGTCACCTTTGCATTTCTCTATTCATGGAACAAACATTTTTGAGTATCAAATGTGTGCCAGAACACAAATATGAATTTGATACAGCCTTTTAGAAGTTTTTGTCCAGGTAAGAAGAAACAAGACAATTAAAAGGATGGTCATATACTGTAATAATTTATCTGACAGAGCTAAGCACAGGATGTTTTGAGAACACAGTGAACTGGAGGGAAGCCAACTGATGAGAAGTTGAAGAAAGGCTTTTTGGAGAAGCAATGCCTGAACTGAATCCTAAAAGATGAGTAGGACTTACCTAGAAGGAAGAGTTTGAGGAGGTCATTTTAGTCAGGAGGAACTGCATGGTATGTAAGTATTTCAGCATGGTTAGACTATATAATAAAGTGAAAAGCAAGTGAATGATGAGAGATGAGACCAGAGAAATAGGCAAGAGCCAAATTTGGAAGACCCCATATGCCTTACCAAAGCAGCTGAACTTTCTCCTACAGGCAACAGAGAAGCTG
Source organism: Pongo pygmaeus (assembly GCF_028885625.2). Lineage (NCBI taxonomy): Eukaryota > Metazoa > Chordata > Mammalia > Primates > Hominidae > Pongo > Pongo pygmaeus. The sequence continues at coordinate 119,433,118 of NC_072396.2, read as the reverse complement.
GTAAGTGACCATTTTTGATATTCATTCTGGTAGCAGCATGGAGAATGGAAAGAACCAGAGGCAAGTCCAGTGCAGAGGGACCAGTCAAGAGTGGTAACAGTCGAGGAGAGAGATAACTGGGGTCACAACAAAGGTAGTAGCATAGGGGATGGCAGCAAGGAGATGGGTTTGAGACTATTGAGAAAAACTTTTGTTGTTGCCCTTGTTTTGTATTGTTTTGATTCAAGGCTTACTTTGACTTGGAAGTCAAAGTAGTCAATGTGGTAGCGGCAGAAAGAGGGCAATGGGATAGTGTGATGCAATATCACAAAAGCTTATTCGAGATAAGATATTTGTGAAAAAGAATTAATTCTGAAAGTGCTCTTTTTAAAAATTCCTTGTTTTTTTACTCAGCTTGCAAGAGTAATTATTTGCTGAAGATTGTTTGCTTAGCCTATTGAGGGTTAATAACTCATGTGGTTTAGCATGTTCTAGCAATTTGTGCAGTGGGAATACGGCAAGTTAGGGTCACAGTGAGGGAGAAAGGCTCAGCCAGCTGTCTCTTTTTCTTCTTTACAGAAGCACAAATACCCTCTAAGCAATCCCACAAAAAAGAAGCTTTCCATGCCAGAAATCTGTTTATTTTGCAAAGGAAGAGTCCAGAAGACCATATGGAATGCAATTGATGATGATATTTAGTTCACAATGTGCAAGAACAGTAAGAAGAAATAACCAGAATAAATAATAAATTATTAAGACATGATACAGAATCTCTGAGAATTAAGTTTAAAATACTTTAAAAAGTTTTTAAATTACAGATTGATATAATCATTTAAAAATGAATCTTGTATAAAACAAAAATCAGAATAAATAGTGTACCAGATTATGAAATGAAATTATAATGGGACACAATTATACACAGGACATTGATGAAATTAAATTCTTTATACTAAATAAATTAATCAGGAAGAATTCCATGAAATATTATGTCTGAATGAGAATAGAAAATATCCCAGGCTTAGATTATGTAAATGAAATTATGTGATTATTTTTTAATATGGATGTGAAAGGTGACATAAACATTAAATTAACACTAGATTGCAATGTTAAGGAAATAAGGGATAGAACTAACAATGTGAGAGAAATAAGTGTCTAATCTGTCTCCACGTCCTGTTGAATCCTCCCATAAAATACCTCTTAAATTTGTCTCTTAAACATTTCTAAAACCACTACCTTAGTCTACCAGAAGTTAATCTCTCCCACTCCACTTCTCTATTGAGCGTAATGATGCCAGATCCTCTTTGAGAATCTAATGACTGATGAATCTAATCTAATTTCCTCTTTCTGACTTGAAGGTCTTCCATAACTCAGTTCTATTCCACCTGTGTAAGATATTTCCCATTCTCCCCAACATTCTCCCTTTGCTCTGATCAGGCCATGCTGCATATTGTCCCTAAAATACTGCATGCTCATTTCCGTCTTTGTCCCTTCCTGAGGTGTCATATCCTTTCTGCTTTGCCTGCCCCATCTTCCTTCAAGGCTCAGGTCAAGTTCCAATCCCTTCATAAAGATTTCCTTCACTCTCTTACTTCTCTGATTTCCCAATACAATTTTAGATGGAATCACATACTCTCTAGACAATTTAACTATTTAATATAGGCAAGTTTTACTTCTTCAACTACATTGTAAATTCACTAAGGGGATAATAATGCAATATTACCTCAATCATCCCAACTGAGTTTAGGCCATTTTTATTCTAACATTTTGATACAGTAGATAATGTAGACTATGACATTTGGACCCTAAAGACATTTTGACTTCTCACTTATACATACAAACATTTGGTTCTGAATTACATATCACTGACCCTTTTTGTTGAAGAAGTATATTAAGAATAAACACAGTTCACTCATTTTTTTTTTTTTGAGACAAGAGTCTTGCTCTGTCACCCAGGCTGGAGTGCAGTGGCATGATCTCGGCTCACTGCAACCTCTACCTCCTGGGTTCAAGCGATTCTCATGCCTCAGCCTCCCAAGTAGCTGGGATTACAGGTGCACAACACGACACCTGGCTAATTTTTTTATTTTTAGTAGAGATGGGGTTTCACCACGTTGGCCAGGCTGGTCTTGAACTCCTGGCCTCAAGTGATCCACCTGCCTTGGCCTCCCAAAGTGCTGGGATTACAGGTGTGAGTCATTGTGCCCGGCCAGTTCACTCAGTTTAACTCTTCAACCAATTTTCTATTAAGTTGTATAAGAACATTTTAATATTTCTATATTAAATTTATTTTATGGGAATTTTAATCTTAAACAATCTCTTACATATTAATTTTACAATGAATATTTATCAACCTCAACATTTTTTCTGGAGGTGTAATTGACAAAATAAACTGCACATAATGAAAGTTTACAATTTCGTAAGTTTTGGCATATGTTTACACTCATGCAGCCATCGCTAGGATTAAGATGGTGAATATGCACATCACCCCCAAAAGTTTCCCCATAACTCTTTGCAATTTCTTTTCCCATATTTCCACACCCACATTCCTTCCAGGAAACACATTCATTCTCCGAACAGTGTTTTTCAAAGAGCAGAGGTTTATTTTTAAAAAGAGCAGGACAACCTGGGGGAGCATAGCAAAACCTCATCTCTACAAAAAAAAAAAAAAAAAAAAAATTAGACGGGCCTGGTGGTACGGGGGCCTGTAGTTCCAGCTACTCAGGAGGCTCAGGTGAGAGGACTGCTTGAGCCCAGGAAGTTTGGTTTCTGTCAGTACAGATTAGTTTGCATTTTTTAGAGTTTTATGTAAATGGAATCATACATTTGGGTAGATCATATGGTAAGTGTATGTTTCACATTTTAGTAAACTGCCACACTATTTTCCAAAGTGGTCTTACTATTTCACCTTCCCAACAGCAGTGTATGAGGATTCCAGTTTCTCCACATCCTTGTCAATATTTGGTAAGGCTAAGGCTAATCCTTTGAATTTTAGCCATTCTAGTAGGTGTGTAGTATTATCTCATGTAGTTTTATTTTTGATTTATTTTTTATTTTATTTTATTTTTTGAGACAAGGTCTTGCTCTGTCATCCAGGCTGGCCAGTCTGAAGCACAGTGATGTGATCATAGCTCATTGTTATAGTCTTGACCTCCTGAACTCAAGATATCCTTCTGCCTCAGCCTCCTGAGTAGTGTGAACTACAGGTGTGTGCCACCATGCCAGGCTAATTTTTAAATTTTTTGTAGAGATAAGGTCTTGCTATGTTGCCCAGACTGGTCTTGAACTCCTGAACTCAAGCAATCCTCCTGCCTTAGCCTCCTAAAGCACTGGGGTTACAGGCATTAACCACTGCTCCCAACCTATTTTTCATTTCTTAATGACTAATGATGTTGACGTCTTTTTATGTGCTTATTTATCATTCATGTATTTTCTTTGTTAAAGTGTTAAAATCATTTGCTCCTTTTTTATTGGGTTGTTTGTTTTCTTATTATTGTTTGTGACTCATTACTCTGGAGAGTTGTATGCACAGCGTAGATATAATTCTTTAACCTACACATGATTTTCAAATATTTTTGCTCATTCTGTCATTTGTCTTTTAATTCTCCGAACAGTGTTTTTCAAAGAAGAGAGGTTTATTTTTAAAAAGAGCAGGACAACCTGGGGGAACATAGCAAAACCTCATCTCTACAAAAAAAAAAAAAAAAAAAAAAAATTAGACGGGCCTGGTGGTATGGGGGCCTGTAGTTCCAGCTACTCAGGAGGCTCAGGTGAGAGGACTGCTTGAGCCCAGGAAGTTGAGGCTGCAGTGAGCTGTGATCATGCCTCTGCACTCTAGCCTGGGTGACAGAGGGAGACCTTGCCTCAAAAAAAAAAAAAAAAAAAAAAAAAAGGCAGAGGTTTATAATTCTGATGAAGTCCAATTTCATTTTTTTAAATGACTTACTTAAGAGATCTTTGCTTAAATCAAGGCCACAAATAGTTCTTCCTATATTTTAGGTTTCAGATTTAAGTCTATGATGCATTAGAGATTAGTTTCTACATATGATGTGAGATATGGATTCAAGTTAATCTTTTTTTGCATATGGATATCCAATTCTGCTTAGCGGCATTTGTTGAAACTAGCCTTTTTCCCACTGACTCGTCTTTATACCTCTGTCAAAAGCCATTTGTCCATATGTGTGAGATTATCTTTGGATTTTCTATTCTGTGCCATTGATGGATTTCTCTGTCTTTACAACCAGTACTACACTGTCTAGATTAGTGTAACTTTTCAGTAAGTCTTAAAATCTGGTAGCCTTAGTCTTCCAACTGTGTTCTTTGTTTTCAAATTGTTTTCACTATTCTATATCTTTTGCATTTTCATATGAGTTTGAAAATTAGTTTGTCAGTTTCTACAAAAAGTCCTGCCAAATTTTGGGGACGAATTGACATCACAAAAATATTGATTCTTCTAATCCATGAAACTGATATAGCTCTTCATTTACTTATGTCTTATTTAATTTCTTTTAGCAATGATTTGTAGTCTTCAGCATGCAAGTTTTTACATTTTTGTGAGATTTATACCCAAGTATTTTATATTTTTTGATACTATGGTGAAATATATTTATTTTCATTTAAATTTTTAATTGTCTACTGTTAGGGTATAATATACCATTGATTTTTGTATATTGACTTTCTATGCCAAAACTTTGCTAAACTCGTTTATTTTTTTGTGTAGCTTTTTTGTAGATTCCATTGGATTTTCTGCACAAATGATCATAGAATCTGCAAATAAAAATAGTATTATGGTTTTACTTCTTTCCAATCTGGATGTCATTTTTTCCTTCCTTCTTTCTTTCCTTCCCCTCTTTCTTTCTTTCCTTTCACCCTCCCTGCCTTCCTTCTATCTCTTCTTCCTTCCCTCCCCGTTTCTTTTCCCCCTTCCTCCCCTCCCTCTCTCTTCAACGCCTTTTTTTTTCTCCTCTTTGCCTTCTTTCCTGGAAACTTTAGTACAATGTTCAATGAGTAGTCAGAGTAGACATCCTTGTCTTAATCTTGATCTTAGAGATAAAATATTCAATCTTTCATCACTAAGTTTATTGTTATCTGTAGGTGTTTCACAGATCTTCCTCTTTTTTTCTGGTTGAAGAAGGACGTTTCTTTCTATTCCTAGTTTACACAGAGTTTTTATTAAAAATAATATCGGACTTTTTTTAAAAAAGCTTTTTCTGCATTAATTGAGCTGCTCATATGGCTTTTCTTTTTAGTTTGTTTATATGGTGAATTATACTGTATGATTTTTTAAATGTTAAACCCTACTGGGTCTTGATGTATTCTTCTTTTAATATATTGATACAGTTTGATAAATTTTGGGTTAGATTTTATTTTTAGATATTTTGCATCTATATTCACAAAAGTTATCAGTATGTTGTTTTCTTGTAATGTCTTTGTTTTTTTTTATGACAAGATTGGCCTGGTATAATAAGGTGGTATAATCTTCCTTCTCTTAAATATCCTGGAAGGACTTATATAGAATTGGTATTATTTTGTCCTTAAATGTAGATTTCTTCAGTGAAGCCATCTGGGTCTGGAGTTTTCTTTATGAGAAGTTTTAAAACTATGAATTCAATTTTTAAAATAGATATAGGGCTTCTCAGTCAACCTCTATTTTCTTGAGTGACCCGTCTGTCTTCCAAGGAATTTGTTCATTTAACCTGTTATCAAGTTTATTGCCAAAAAGCCATTCATAATATTCTTTTATTATCACTTTAATGCCTGTAGATTCTGTGGTGATATTCCCTCGTCATTCTTGATATTGGTAATTTGTGTCTTCTCATTTTTTGTCTTAATTAGTCTGTTTAGAGGTTTTTCAGTTTTACTGATCTTCTAAAAAACCAGTATTTCCTTTCATTGATTTTTCTGTATCAATTCACTGTTTGTTCTCTCTCTCTCTTTCTTTCTTTTCCTTTTTTTTTTTTTTTTTTAGACAGGGTTTCACTCTGCCACCCAGGCTGAGGGCAGTGGCATGATTATAACTCATTGCAGTCTTGAATTCCCAGGCTCAAATGATCCTTCCACCTCAGTCTCCTGAGTAACTTAGACTACAGGCCCCTGCTATTATACTCGGCTAATTTTTTATTTTTTGTAGAGATCGGGGGGGTCTCACTATGTTTCCCAGGATGATCTCGAACTCCTCAACACAAGTCATCCTCTAGCCTGGGCCTCAGGATATATTCCTGACAACTTGGATGAACCTAAAGGACATTATGTGAAATAAGTAAACAAGTTGTCAATGGAAACAATTCAGCTATTAAAAAGAATGAAATCCTGTCACTTGTTCTTTTTTTAATCACTTGGATGACAGAATTTGATTATTTTTTAATAGCTGAATTGTATTCCATTGTGTATACATATCACATTTTCTTCATTCATTTGTTGTTGGACACTTAGGTTGATTCCACATCTTGGTTGTTGTGAATAGTTCTGTAATAAACATAAGAGTGCAAATATCTCTTTGACATACTGATTTCATTTCCTTTAGGTACAACATACCCAGTAGTGGGATTACTGGATCATATGGTAGTTATATTTTTAACTTTTTGAGCAACCTCTATACTGTTTCCCAAATTAGCTGTGCTAATTTACACTCCCACCTACAGTGGTTAAGAGATCTCTTTTTTACACACCCTTGCCAGCATTTGTTATCTTTTTTCTTTTTGATAATAGCCTTTCTAACTGCAGTGAGGTGGTATCTCATTCTGGTTTCAATTTGCATTTCTCTGATGGTTAGTGATGTTGAACATTTTTTTCATATACCTGTTGGCCATTTGTATGTCTTCTTTTGAGAAATATCTGTTAAGATCTTTTACCTATTTTCTCTTTGGATTATTTGTTTTCATATTTTCTTGCTATTGAGTTGTTTGTTCCTTACACATTCTGGATATTAACTCCTCGTTAGATGTATTGTATGCAAATATTTTCTATTCTGTGGGTTGCCTGTTTGCTCTGTTGAGTCTTTCCTTTGCTGCACAGAAGCTTTTTAGTATGATGTAATCTCATTTGTCTATTTTTGCTTTTGTTTCTTGTACTTTTGAGGTCTTATCCAAAAATATCCTTGCCCCATCCAATGTCTTGAAGTGTTTCTGCTATGTTTTCTTCTAGTAGCTTCAAAATTTCACATCTTAATATTTAAGTTTTTAATCCATTTTTAGTTGTTTTTTTGTATATGATGATAGATACAGGTTTGGTTTCATTCTTCTGCATATGGATATGCAATTTTCCCAGCACCACTTATTGAAGAGACAGTCTTTTCCCCAGTGTGTGTTTTTGGCAACTTTGTTGAAAATCAGTTGGCTGTAAATGCATGGATTTATTTCTGGGTTGTCTATTCTGTTCCATTGTTCTATGCGTCTTTTCTTAAGCCAATATCATGCTATTTTGGTTACTATAGCTTGGTAATATATTTTGAAGCCAGGCACAATTTATTCTTTGACCTATGACTATGTAAAGTATACTATTTAGTTTCCACATATTTGTGAATCCAAAATTTGTTTCTGTTATTGTGGTCAGAGGGTATACTTTGTATATTTTCAGTTCTTTTGAATTTATTGAGACATGTTTTATGTCCCAGCATATGACCTACCTTGTTAAATGTTCTGTGTGCCTTTGAAAAGACTGTGCACTCTGCTGTTGTATAGAATATTCTATAAATGTCAATTCGGTCAAGTTGGTTTAGTATTGTTCAGGTATTTTATATGCTTACTGATTTTCTGTCTTCCTGTTCCATCAATTATTGTGAGAGAGTTATTGAAATCACTGACTGTAATTGTGGATTTATCTATTGTTCCTTATAGTCCATTGTTGCTTTCTGGATTTTGAAGTTCTGTTATTCATAAAAGTTTTGTTATGTCCTCCTAATGGATTGATCATTTTACCATTGTGAAATGACTTTCTTTATTGCTCTGAAATATTCTTTGCTCTGAAATATACTTTGTCTGATACTAACGTAGCTTTCTTTTGATTAGTGTTAACATGGCATATCTTTTTCCATTTTTCACTTTTTATCTATTTATGTCTTTATATTAAAATGCACTCTTTGTAAGTAGAAAGTAATTAGGTCTTGCTTTCTTATTCAATTTGACCATTTCTGCCTTTTAAATGAGGTTTTATTTACATTTATTAACATTCACATTTAATAATTATTAGTGTGGTTTTGCTTATTTCTATCATCTTGCTATTTATTTTCTGTTTCTCCCACCAGTCTTTTACTTGCTTTTTCCTCTTTTAATGCCTTTTTTTGAATTAAATGTGTATATTTTTACGATTCTATTTTATCTTCTTTGTTGGCTTATTAGCTATAACTCATTGTTTCATTTTTTAGTACTTGCTGTAGGGTTTATAGTATAATTTATCACAGTCTACTTTCAAGTAATATTTTTCCTGTTCACATATATTATAAAAACTTTACATTACTGCATTTCCAGTTTTCCTCTCACAACCTTTTTGTTGGGGTCAATAAACTTTATCTGTAAGGGGCCAAATAAGTTTTCTCAGCTTTGTGAGCCATAGAGTTTCTGTCACTACTCAACTCTGCAATTGCAAAACAGGAGCAATCATAGACAATACGAAGATGAATTAACATGACTGTGTGCCAATAGACCTTTATTTACAAAAATGGATGGTGAGCTGGATTTAGCCCACAGACCCCATAGTTTGCTAACCTTTTCTTTTTGCTTTTGTTTCCATACATTTTACTATCACATCTGTCAGAAACCCATGTTACATTATCATTATTGTTTTTGAAACAGCCATTTATCTTTTAAAGAAATTTAAATAATAAACATTAAAAATATATATTTACCCATGAAGTTACCATTTCCAGTGTTCTTCATTCTTTTGTGTAGATCCATGTTTATGTTTGGTATTGTTCTCCCGCTGTCTGAAGCACTTCCTTTAACATTTCTTTTTTTCTTTTTTTTTTTTTTTTTGAGACAGAGTCTTGCTCTGTTGCCCAGGCTGCAGTGCAGTGGCACGGTCTTGGCTCACTGTAAGCTCTGCCTCCAGGGTTCACGCCATTCTCCTGCCTCAGCCTCCCGAGTAGCTGGGACTACAGGCGCCCGCCACCATGCCCGGCTAATTTTTTGTATTTTTAGTAGAGAGAGGGTTTCACTGTGTTAGCCAGGATGGTCTCGATCTCCTGACCTTGTGATCCACCTGCCTCGGCCTCCCAAAGTGCTGGGATTACAGGCGTGAGCCAAACATTTCTTATAGTATAAGTCTGTTGGTGATGAATACTTTCAGCTTTTCTATGTTTGAAAAACATCTCTTTTTTTATCCTTCATTTTTGAAGGGCTTTTTTAGTGGATACGGAACCCTAGGTTGACAGTTTATTCCCCCATATTTTAAAGATGTTGCTCCTATATCTTCTTACTTGCATTGCTTCTATCTACTGTAATCTTTAGCTTTTTTCTCTGTACACAATGTATCTTTTACTCTGGCTGCTTTTAAGCTTTCTTCTTTGTCATTGGCTTAGGGCAATTCAGTTATGATATGCCTTGGTGTAGTTGTCTTTGTATTTCTTTTGCTTGGGGTTAATTGAGCTTCTTGGATGAGTTAGTTTATCATTTCCATCAAATGGGAAAAAAAGTTTTTCATTATTTCTTCAAAAACTTTTTTGTCACTTACCTCTCTTGCCTTTTTTTGGCAAGAGGCTCCAATTACACACATATTAGGCCAGTTGAATGTGTCTGTTTGCCCTATTTATTTATTTATTTTTGGTCTTTTTTAAATCTCTGTGTTTCATTTTAAATAGCTTCTATAACTATGTCTTTATTATCACTAATCTTTTGTTCCACAATGTCTAATCTGCAGTTAATCTCACCTTGTTATTTTTCATCTTGGTCATTGTAATTTTTATGTCTAGACTAATCTTTTCTTCCAAAATGCCTAATCTGTAGTTAATCACATCTTGTTATTTTTCACATCTTGATTATTGCAGTTTCCATGTCTAGATGTTCAGTTGGGTCTTTTTAAAAATTGTGCATGTCTCTACTATAGGTTTTAACATATAGAACACAGTTATAATGACTGTTGATATATCTATGTGTGGTAATTTTAACATCTGTATCCATTTTAGGCTGTTTTCAATTGATGGATTTTCTCCTTGCCATGGGTCATATTTTTCTGTTCCTTTGCATGTATGGTGATTTTTTCACTGGATGCCAGAAATTGTTAATTTTATCTTTCTGCTTGCTGGATATTTTTGTATTGCTGTAAAATTCTTGAACTGTTTTCACAGTTAAGTTACTTGGAAACTGATCCTTTTAACTCTTACTTTTAAGATTTGTTAGGCCAAACCACAGCAGTGTTTAGTTTAGGGTTAATTATTCCCCACTACAAAGGCAAGATCCTTCTCGGTTCTGTACTCAATACCCACAAATTATAAGGTTTTCCAGTCTGTTTATAGGAATGTGTGCTAATCCCTGCCGTGTGTGAGTTCCAAACACTGTTACCTTTACTCATTTTGGAGGGCTGTTTCCTGAGCCTTGGGTAGTTTTCTCATATTCTGATGAATATTTAAGGTAGACTCTGCATATCTCCTGAGTTCTCTGTGTAGCTCTCTCCTATCCAGTGAACTATTCTGCAAATTGTAGCTGTCTTGGTGTCCATGAAATCTCAGTTTTCTGTCCTAAAATTAGGTTGCCCTCCAGGTTCTGCCTGGATTTCCCCTCCTTGCTTCATGGCCTGGAAACTCTCTTAAAGCAGTAAGATTGGGCATTTGCAGGTCTCACCTCCTTTGTGTCCCATAACTCAGGTGTTACTGTTTTTGTTGCTTGATGTTCGGTGTCTTGAAAACCACTGTCTCATATACTTTGTCTAAGTTTTTGGTTATTTCAGGTGGGAGGGTAAATCCAGTCCCTGTTTTTCCATGTTGGCTTATAGCAGAAGAACCAACACTGTTTTTTGGGTCATATATAATATAGTAAAAGTATTAGAAAACTTAACATACCCAGCCCTGACAATGTTCTTGCATATATTATTGTTGACAATATAAATTGGTACAAACCTTTTGGAAAGAAACTTGGCAATACTTACTAAACTTTTTTTTTTTTTTTTGACAGAGTGTCACTCTCTTGCCCAGGCTGGAGAGCAGTGGCGCGATCTTGGCTCACTTTCTGCCTCCCAGGTTCACACCATTCTCCTGCCTCAGCCTCCCTAGTAGCTGGGACTACAGGCATCCGCCACCACGCCCGGCTAATTTTTTTGTGTATTTTTAGTAGAGACAGGGTTTCACAGCATTAGCCAGGATGATCTTGATCTCCTGACCTTGTGACCCACCTGCCTCGGCCTCCCAAAGTGCTGGGATTACAAGCGTGAGCCACCGCGCCTGGCCAATACTCACTAAAATATTTTAAAATATTTCATCCCAGCATTTTGGGAGGCCAAGGTGGGAGAAACATTTGAGCCCACGTGTTTGAGACCAGCCTGGGCAACATGATGAGACCTGTCTCTACAAAAAATAAAAATTAGCCTGGCGTGGTAGCATGTGCCTATGGTCCCCGCTACTTGGGAAGTTGAGGAAGGAGGATAAGTTTGAGCCCGGGAGGTCAAGGCAACAGTGAGCTGTGTTCACGTCACTGCACTCTAGCCTGAGCAACAGACCAAGACCCTGTCTAAATAAATAAATAAATAAATAAATGTGTGTGTGTGTGTGCATATATATATATATTTCTACTGTATGATTAACTGGTCTTGAAATCTAGCATACAGAAATATAAATAAAATTTTTTTTCATAATATCTTAATAACAAGGTTATACATAATAAAGGAATATTGGTAAGAACTCAAATAGCAAATAATAACTGCACAGGTCAAGTAGTGTATGATTATGTAATATAGGGTAATACATATCATATAGCAGGGGTCCCAAAGCCCTGGGTGACAAACTGGTACTGGGCCACATAACAGGAAGTGAGTGGCTAGTGAGCGAGCAAAGCTTCATCTGTATTTACAGCCGCACCCCATCACTTGCATTACCACCGGACCTCCGCCTCCTGTCAGATCAGCAGTGGCATTAGATTCTCATAGGAGTATGAACCCTACTGAGAACTTCGTATGCAAGGGATCTAGGTCATACACTCCTTATGAGAATCTAACATCCGATGATCTGTCCCTGCCTCCCATCATCCCAGATGGGACCATCTAGTTTCAGGAAAACAAGCTCAGGACTCCCACTGATTCTACATTATGGTAAATTGTGTATTTCATTATATATTACAATGTAATAATAATAGAAATAAAGTTTACAATAAATATAATACGCTTGAATCATCCTGAAACCACCCCCCCACCCAACACCAACTGGTCTGTGGAAAAATTGTCTTCCATGAAACCTGTCCCTGGTGCCAAAAAGGTTGAGGACTGCTGTTATATGGCATATAGTATATGATTATAATATCTCTAAAGAGTATATCGCAATAAAAATAAATGCTTATAATATTTATAAATAAAATAGATAATGAAATAAGAATTTGTGCTAATAGGAAAACGTAGAACCAAATATATAAACATATCATCACCAGATACAACGAAATGGTTGTATTTGGGAACTGGGTTTATGAGTAAGTTTTCATAACGAAGAAAAAACCTTGAAAAAGTTTGTGATAATCTTAGGTTTATGATACTTTAAAAAAGAAGCCAGTCTATTTAAGTCCATGTAAGAAAGTAGGTTGATTTGAAGTTCAATGGAAGTTGTTAACGAGCAAACTTAGTAATTTTACTTAAGTTAACCAGGCAGCACTTAGCAATCGGCAATCACTACTACTTGGGGATAGCTTGGAAGGAGTAAAGTAACTAAGAATTTTGGGGCCGAGAAAAGACACTAATGCAGATGGATAACTGCCAGGAGTTATAGTGGTTTAGAAATTGGGTTTAGGAGTCAGGCATGCTTCTATTAAAATTTTTACTTTGCCACTTCTCAGCTGAAACCTTAGACAAATAACTTAATTTCGCTGAACAATCGTTTCCTCACTTACAAAATGGAGATAATAATGATGCCTGTGGCAGGGTGTGGTGTTTCACGTCTGTAATCCTAACACTTTGGGAGACCGAGGTGGGAGGATTGCTTTGAGTTCGAGATCAGCATGGGTAACGTGGTGAATCCCCATCTGTACAAAAAATACAAAAATTAGCCATGTGGTGGTGCAAACCTGTAGTCTCAGCTACTTAGGAGGCTGAGGTGGGAGGATCATTTGAGCCTGGGAGGTCGAAGCTGCAGTGAGCTATGATTGTGCCACTGGACTCCAGCCTGAGCAACAGAGCGAGACCTTGTCAAAAAAAAAAAAAAAAAAAAAAAAAAAAAAAAAAAAAAAAAAAAAAAGCCTGCTTCACAAGACTCTTGTGAAATTAAGAGAGTTAATTTAGCTTTAATACTGGCTGTCATTCTTTGAGTACTTACTATGTGCTACAAGCTCTTTCAGGTGTTGTATTTATATTAACTAATTTTAATCCTCTCAATATTCCTATCAGGTAGGTAGCATTATCATCCCTATTTTTCAAATGAGGAAACAGAGGCAAAGAGAAGATAAGTACTTGCCCAAAACCACATAGTTATTAAGTGGCAGAAGAGTAGAAGCAGAAAGGCCTAAATCAGGAAGTTACTGTAGTAGTCCAGAGAAAATAGTGACTTGAATTAAGGTTACAGCAGTGGAGATGCTAGTAATGTGAACAGAAGTTCTCTGGAAAGGAATTTAGTGCAAAGGGACTTTATTCCAGTGAACAGTTTGTAAACAGGGGAGATACAGATTTTGGTGTAAAATGAAGGTGTGTTCCAGAGAACAAAGAGAGAGTGTGTGTGTGTGTTTTTGAGTCAGGGCCTCACTCTGTTGCCCAGGCTGGAGTGCAATGGCATGATCACAGCTCACTGGAGCCTCAAACGCCTGAGCTCAAGGAATCATCCCACCTCAGCCTTCCCAGTAGCTGGGAATACAGGCACATGCCACCATGGCTGGTTAAATTTTTAATTTTTTTTTAGAGATGAAGAGGACTTTGCCCAGGCTGGTTTTGAACTCTCGGGCTCAAGCAATCCTCCTGTCTTGGCCTCCCAAAGTGTTGGGATTGTAGGCATGAGCCACTGCACCTGGCAAGTTTGTGTTTCTTTCTTTATTTTATTATTGTTATTATTTTTAAGTTCTGGGGTACATGTGCAGGATGTGCAGGTTCCATACATAGGTAAACATGTGCCATGGCGGTTTGCTGCACCTATCAACCCATCACCTAGGTATTAAGCCCATATGCATTAGCTCTTTTCCCTAATGCTCTCTCCACCCACCCTCTCTCGACAGGCCCCAGTGAGTGTTGTTCCCCTCCCTGTGTCCATGTGTTCTCATTGTTCAACTCCCACTTATAAGTGAGAACACACAGTGTTTGGTTTTCTGTTCCTGCATTAGTTTGCTGAGAATAATGACTTCCAGCTTCATCCTTGTCCCTGAAAGTTTGTGTTATTTTTTAAAAATTATTTATTATTATTATTATTATTATTATTATTATTATTTTTGAGACAAAGTCTTACTCTGTGACCCAGGCTCGATCATGGCTCACTGCCACCTGAAACTCCTGGGCTCAAGCTATACTTCTGCCTCAGCCTCCCAAGTAGCTGGGACTACAGGTGCACACCACCATGTCTGGCTATTTTTTTTTCTTTTGTAAATGGGGGGGTCTCACCATGTTGATCAGGCTGGATTCCAACTCCTGTGCTCAAGTGATCCTCCCACCTTGGTCTCCCAAAGTGCTAGGATAACAGGAAGGAGCCACCATGCCTGTTGAGTTTGTCTTTTATAGCAAAAATTCCAACCAAGGTTCCCAGTGAGGTCCATTTATGCAAATGAAGGATTCAAACTTGCTTAGTTCTGATTGGTTGACACAGCCAAGTCCTGATTGGTTGATACAACTGACCCCTGATTGTCCAGGGCAGGTGAATTCTGATTGGTTGGTTTCCAAGTTCCAAACTAGAAGTCTGTGAGACTTTTCTTTCAAACAGCTTGGGGAGGGGTGATCTGTCTGAAGTTTATCTTGGCACCAACAATAGGAACTGGTTTGGCTTGAATGTAGAAAGTGAGGTCCTGTGATATCTTTACAACATCTTTCTGAGAACAGAATAAATGACGGCTCTCTCATGAGCCATGGCCACCTGGTTCTGTTTTAAGTCACCTCAGTTAAGCACAAAGAGTCCATTTTGTCTGTCGACTAAGCATACAGGGGCATACTGTAACAGAGGTCAAACAGTAATGTGCATTTATGTCTGTAGTTTTGCTACCGTCTCAAAAAGCTATTGCTTACCACCAGTAGAAGAAGCCATTGGAAGCTAAGAAAATTTTAAGCTCCTCTGAAACTTTATGTATGTGTCCTGGAATAAAAGGCTTTAATCTAAGTAGAGGTGTTTAAATAGAAGGTTTTTATTAAGGAGTGCTTAAGATATACAATATGGAAGAAGTAGATGAGTTCATCAAGAAGAACCTAGTTGTTTACTAATTAGTACCTTAGAAATATCTACTCCATTATTTAATGACTAGTGTTAGCTGTTTTAATAAAGATACTGTTAAAACCACAAGAGAGGGGGAAAGTATGTTAGTCTTCTACCTTAATTACACCTGGTAGTGTGAAACATGAGACCATAACAACCAATATATTTTTTCCTGCTTTGTGGAATCATACCATAAATGTAGACAATGTACTTAAGCAGAAATAAATATCCTCTTGAAGGTTATCATTGCCAACCTAAACCTGTAATGTAAGTGACAGCTGGAATTTCTGACTGCCTCACCAAAACAACACACATTTAAGATATTCTGCAATATTTGCTCTCATACTCTCTACTAATAGGCTAAATAGGGTCATGATGTAGTCCATTGTCAAGAAGAAGCAAATCTTGTCACCAAATAGAAAAATTGGATTTTAGGGTAATGTGTGACCCTGTTATGTTTAGTGTTAAGTTTACAGATTTAGACTTTAAAATAAATTTCATCATTCATCAAAACAAAACAAAAGAACCCTTGTGGCTGGGCACGGTGGCTCACTCCTGTAATCCCAGCACTTTGGGAGTCCAATGTAGTCAGATCGCTTGAGCTCAGGAGTTTGAGACCAGGCTGGGAAACATGATGAAACCCATCTCTACAAAAATTACAAAAATTACAAAAATTAGCCAGGTTTGGTGGCGAGTGCTTGTAGCCCCAGCTGCTTGGGAGGCTAAAGTGGGAGAATGGCTTGAGCCCTGGAGGCAGAGGTTGCAGTGAGCTGCTGAGATTGCACTACTGCACTCTAGCCTGGGTGACAGAGCCAGACCCTCTCTCAAAAAACAAAACAAAACAAAATAAAACAAAACCCCTTGTAATTTGGGTGCATTGCCATTAGGAGATGCCTCATAACAGTCCAACAGAAACTCATAAGTTTAATCAATTGAGGAAGATAAACTAAGAAACCTAAGCTTGTAAACCAGTCGACTTTACTTGAAGTAAATGCTATATAGAATGGTTAAGATTGAAGCAACTTTTAAAGTAAAAAAATATGATTAGACTTTCATAGATGCCCAACTGGATTCTTCAACATTTCATTCCAATCTTCTTTTTTTTTTCCCCTTCTGTTGCCCAGGCTAGAGTGCAGTGAAGCAGCTAGGGCTTACTCAGCCTGGAAGTTCCAGGCTTAGGAGATCCTCCCATCTCAGCCTCCTGAGTAGCTGGGACTAGAGGTGCACATCACTGCTCCTGGCTAAATTTTTATTTTTTTATTTTATGTAGAGACAGGGTTTCACTATGTTGCCAGGGCTGGTCTTGAACTCCTGGGCTCACGGATCTTCTCTCCTTCACATCCCAACCTGTTAGGATTATGGGCATTTTATTATGGGCACTTTATTATGCCTGCTTAGAGGTAGTATGATAATTACTTAGGTTTTACTTTTAGGCATTTGGATTTCGCTTGAAAAGACCCTATTTCATTGTTCCCTCTCCCATACTGCAAGAAGAGGAAAACATAAAAGACACACTTGCCAAAAAGGGCATATGTCATGGTCTTAGACTGTTTTGTGTTGTTATAACAGAATATCTGAGACTGAGTAATTTTTTTTTGTAGAGATAGGGTCTCGCTATGTTGCCCAGGCTGGTCTCGAACTCCTGGCCTCAAACAACCCTCCCACCTTGGCCTCCCAAAGCACTAGCATTTTAGGCGTGAACCATCAAGTCCAGTTGACACTGGGTAATTTATAAAGAAAAAAGGTTTATTTAGCTCATGGTTTTACAAGTTGGGAAATATGAGAAGCATGGTGCTGGCATCTGCTTGGCTTCTGGTGAGGGCCAAGTGCTAGGCCAAAACATAGCAGAGAAGGTCAAGGGGAAGTGGTCAGTGGGAAGAAGAGAACCAAACAGGAGGAGGAAAATGGCTTTATAGCAATCTGCTTTCTCTGGAACTAATCCAGTCTCAAGAGATTGAAAATGCACTACCACGAAAACAGCACCAAGACATTCATGAGAGTTCTGCCCTATGACCCAAACACCTCCCAGTAGGCCCCCTACCTTCCAACACCACCACATTAAGTATCAAATTTCAACATGAGTTTTGGAGGGGGCAAATCATCTCCCAAACAGATGTTTTTCCATGTTTATACATCATAGCATGTGTGTTTCCATGTTTATATATGAAGAGGAGATTTTCCAATGTAATCTTAAGGAAGACTAAAAATCTTCCTCAACATCATGTTTTCTAACTGGACATAACAGGTTTACAGTAATTTTGTGTGACGTTTTACTTACTTTCCTTTGACCAAGCTACACTAGCAAAATTTAACAATCTCTGTATCTTTACATACTACTCTAACAAGAAAACTTCAAAATTTGTAACAGACCGATGTTGTGTACACATAAACATTTAGGACATATTTTAAAGAAGGATTTGGAACATATATTTTAAATAAATTTCATGATATCAAGTTAAAATACTAGAAACACAGAGGTCAAAATCTGGGATTGCATTAGAGGCAGTAAGCAGAAATTGGAGTCAGGTTAACTGTTTATAGTGAAAACACAATGATTAGGGGAGGCAGGAACTTGGGGTGAATTGACAAGGCTATAACCTCAACAGTGACACTAAAGGAAGTGCCTATTAGTGCTGGTAGCACAATAATATGGAAGAATTTAGGAACTGCTCTGCTGTTAACTCATGGTCCACTCAGATAGGTGTCCTATTGGCAGAATGAACCTAGAACCATTGAAAATAATCATTAATATGCTAGTTACTTAATACAATTATCTCATATAATTCTCACTACAATCCTAAAGATAGCTAATAATATAATGATCTCTGGTTTATAGATGAGGTATCTGAGACTTTGAGAGGTTAAGTGACTTGTCTAACATCTCACATTTTTCAAAGGTCAGGGCAGAGATTCTAACCGAGATGGAACATAATAGTGCTTGTTGACATCAACCTTGAAGACTAGGTATGTAATAGCTTCTTTTAAGTAATAGTGATCATTCATACATTTGTCCAAATGCTTTATGAGTTAATAAATATTAACTTTGGGATTAATGAATTTGTTAGGATTTGTTAAAGCAGGACAAAGGATTATCTGAAAAGGCAGAATCAAGAACAGATAGGTGAAGGAGGATCAGAGATGTTGTATATAGTATGTGGTAAATTATGCTAAAATACATTAATGTATAGTTCTTTACAAGGCCCCAGGAAAGAACAGGGATTTTGGAAGAGACTGAAGATCAAGTTACTAGACAGAGGAGGGCCAAGTGAGTTTCCTCCTCCTTACCTCTAATCATTTTGTATGCATTATCAAGCCTTTCTCTAATTCAAGACTGTGCTGAGATTGGAGTGAGCAGAACTGCATATCTCATTCCAGCTGCAGCTCACTCCAATAGTTTAGTATGGGGTAAACCAACATGTTTTCTCAGGTTTTTCATACATGTTTTGATGACACCCAATATTTCGTTTTCCCCCCTAAAGTTAGCATTTAGTTGAGCTGATGTTTTCAAAAAACAGACTACAGAGATTTTCATGTTTTTTTCCTAGGTCTTGATCAAGATTTTTAAAAATTCGTAATATACTTTGAGCTATTTAATCTCCAAGTTGGTTGCCTTTTTCTGGATCCTGAGCTAAAACATATCTCACATTTGATTTATTTACAGATTAGTAAGAACATCCTGTACTTTAGCCCAATAATCTTGACCTTTAATAGAATTTGTAGCTTTGGACATTTGGTTGTGCCTTTCTTTCTCCATATATTTATAAGTGTTTGTTTGGAATAGCAGTGACTGTAAACTGGCCTGGAATTTCAGAAATCCTCTCTAGAGTTCTTTTGAACAGAAACTACATTTGGAGTCTGCCAGTGATTTAGTAGAGGCTGCATGTTTTGTTCAAAACTCCCCTACTTTCCCCCTGTTCTCCTTGTATAATCTTTGGTATATGTCATATAGTTGGTGACTTACCAACATACATTTTGTAAGTTTGGCTTGGATAATTCTGACTGCTGGCTGTAATTCAACCAGTTACCAATGTGTCGTTTCAGGGACTGCATTGCAGTGGTAATCAGTGTAAAATATCCTCTAGTATAGACTGAACCAAAAAATTCATGCAATATGTCAGATAATGTCTTTACTCACAATTATCAGGACATTTACTAATTTTTTCCTTGGCGTCCTACATTTTGAATGTTCTTTATTATTTTAGTTTTTGAAGGAGTAGAGGTGTAGTAAAGAGATTAACACTTATTGAGTGCCCAATGCTATAGTATTACTGGCATGGAGAGTTTCTGGCACAGAGTAATTGCTCCTTAAATGCTTATTAAATGAATGAATGGATGTCAGGTATGTGCCTGTCACTTTACATGTATGACTTTATTTATTCCTACAACAATCATATGTGAGGTATGTACTATTTTCCCTCATCAATAAAATGGAAGAATAATAGTACCTACTTTACAAGGTTGTTATGAGGATTGATAGACAAGTAAGTATATACAAAGCAGTCCCTGGCAAGTAGCAAGCACTTTAAAAATATTATTATTATTATTATTATTATTTTCCATTGTTACATATGAAGACACTGAAGTACTGAGCTTTTAAGCCATTTTCGCAAGTATTACACAGGCAGTTAAAAGTTCAGAATAAATTTCTAAACCTTATGCCCTCTCTTCTAAATCTTTTCGTCTTAGTATTCTTGTCAAAGAGCTCTACAACGTGTTATTTTGTCTGATTTTAAGGTATACATAGCTTACTTAATAAGCGTCCCATTTTCTTACTTAGATTATCTTTCAACTTTTTGAAAAATTATTTTCCTTTTTAAATTTGGCTGTACATGCCTTTTTTCACTGGACAGATATCCTGATAGGACATATTTTTCCTGGAGTCCAATACGTTGTTTTAAATAATTGCAAAAATTCTCATTGGCTAATTATTGAAATATTTTCTTTCCTAATCTTTTCTCTAACTAATGAACTTAGTGTCCTTTCTCATTCATCTTAATTCTGAAATTCTCAATTAATTATGAATTATGAATTAATAATTTGATTTAAGATATAAGGAAGATGAGATATAAGGTGCAACATGCCTTTTTGACACCGGTGTGTTGTAATAATTTATCTCACTTGCTAATTCACTATACAGAGTCTGATTCTCTCTTTTCTTCCTTCTGGGTCATGCATATGGTGAATGTAATTTCTCATGACATAATCATTTTAGTTAACCAGTATAGCCACAAAGCAATTTAGACAAGTTGTAATTCTTTCCTGTAATCTTTTATAAAGTAGAGCCTATGGCAGATACACTTTTTTGAAGTGGAGATTTCTCTTAAAAAATGAGAGTGTTGACACATTGCTCAAATTGAAATGGGTGTAAAAGAGATACATAGGATACTCAATGATAAGTGAATATGTCCAAGCATTCTGATAGTTTTCTTCATCAACTTTACTGAATACTAGAGAAAAAAATTTGAATGACTGTGATTGAGAGTGGAGAGGGTAGTGGGTAAAGGGATGGCAGTGGCCTAAATGGTTGGGTGATAAACTCGGCTAGATAGTCTGGGGTTAAATTATGGAGGCCTGGAATGCCTGATAAAGGGCTTTGAACTTTCTTCTCTATGTCTTCTACATTAAAAATATCTTCAGGTTCTGAGAATGAACTCCTAAAATTCAAGATCGATTGGCTTCATAATACCCAGGGTTAAATCTTCAGAATTCCATCTAAAAACAAAACCTGTATTTCAGAAATAACCTTTAAGATTGTTTGATGATCAAAGAGATTTTCATCAGGCAATACTGACACGATGAGAAGAAACTAGAGATATTTTGGAGATCTTGGCACAACTTCAAAGAGTGATAGAACAGAATGTGGATAATTCTTCCAAGTTTTGGAAGGCAACAGTCTGGCTGAGACTTACATACATTGAAACGAGAGGCTTCCTTGAAAACATTTTACAAATCTTTTCCTATTATAGAATTCTAAACTATGGAGAAATTCATATATGCCCCAAACTCAACACTGCACTCATTTCCCTCCCCAAGTGACTCCCCAGCGTTTCTCTAACACTGATAAAGGGTTCCTGAGGCATTTGCAGTAAGCTTCTCAATAAGCTGCCCCATAGCCCTTCTAAGTACTGTTTCTGTATATTCTGAAACGAATCCCTTTCATCCCTAGCTCATATATTTGTTTCTGTTTTGCAGAACGGAAACAGTGAAGCAACTTAGAGATTTGGGGACATACAGCCCAGATGACCTATAGTTCGCCTGGTGTCGTTTCGCAAGACTTTGGTACCCAAAGCAGCAGAACCGGGATTTAGCATCCTTCTTCTCATCATACATTTCTTAAAGCAAGCGTTCTGCACTTTCAAACATCATCTTTTCTCTATCCAACACCTCCTCCCAGCCCGCCCCCTGGTTCCTTCCCACTCTCTACCTCGCCCCCCACCCCCCGCCCCCAGTCTGCGCATGCGTCCTAAGAACCCCTTACACTCGCGGCACAGGCTGACAGTATTGTCGGGGGCTATTCTCTCTCCCAGGAACATGGCGGCGAGTCAGGGAGGAGGTGGTAACAGCGGGGGCGGCGGTTGTGGTGGAGGTGGAAGTAGCGGTGGCTGTGGCACGGCTGGAGGGGGAGGTGGCGGGACTGGAGGGGGAGGCGGCGGCGGCGGCGGGACCCTGGTGGTCCCCATCCCGGTACCGACTCTTTTCGGTCAGCCGTTCCCCAACGGGCCGCCGTGGAACCCGGGGAGCCTGCAGCCTCAGCACACCGTGAGGAGCCTGGACCGGGCCCTGGAAGAGGCGGGCAGCTCCGGTATTCTGAGCCTCAGTGGTCGGAAACTCCGAGACTTCCCGGGCAGCGGCTACGACCTGACGGACACCACCCAAGCAGGTGACAGGACGGGGGGAGGGGAAGCTGGCTGTGAAGGAGGAGGTGCGGGGAGTGGGTGGCTGCGTGGCTGCGTTGTTGGACTCTGCAGGTCTGGGCGGGTGCGCGGGGGCTGCCAGACTAACAAAGTCGGGGCAGCCCGTTCTCCTGAACGTGAGGGGCAAAGCAAGCAATAGGGGAGGGGAGGAATGCTGCCTGAAGGATGTATGGAAACTGGTAGGATTTAGGGGTGAAAGAGCATCATTGTTAAAGCGAGTTTCCCCAGTTTGGGTGGGAGGGAGGCATTGACACCTTCCTTAATGCACTTCTTTCAACTCTCCTGGATCTTCCCGTCTTTCTCGGAAAACCAAACCCAACCGAACTAAACCAAACACAAAAATCATAATCTCTACATATTCCTTAAAGGCATACGTGCCTGAAAGAATGGCATATCCTTTTTGAGAGTACAGCAGCAGGATTGCCATGGTTTTTCTGTGTGGTTTAATCATCCTAGGATATTCTTGGCTTCTTTCTTGTCACGTATGCCTTTAAAGACTGAGATTTTTCATTTTCCTGGTGTTGAGAAGGTAGTGGTGGTTAAATTAGTATTTGCTGCAGTGGTAAATTAAATCATCAATCACTTACATGTCTGCTTACCAGAAGAAAGCTAATCCTTGTTTTGAGTTATCTTAGAGTCTTAATTTTTATAGTAGAAAGCCAGCAATTTTAAGGGTATTTTTGAGAAAAAATTATCTCCATTCTTTATGGAGTTGTGGATTAAAGGTTTATCACTTTGGATGAGAAATTGGCTATTGTAATGTTCTTCATATACTCTCTGGTAGTCTTTGTTGTGGCTGGCATTTTTTGTTAGGGACACACTCTCTTATAAACCAATGCTGGATTATTTTAGATATGTCTTGATTTGATGAAAGGTTTTTTTTTTTTTTTTTGCTTTTTATAATCTTTATATTTGTTATTTATTTCTGTTTTCATCTTCTTTGCTGAAATAAATCCTGGACAAAATTATTTTAATAGATGTCGTGATTTTGAAACAATATAGTAAGTAAATTCACCCATAATGAGGAGTAGTAAAATACCTCTTATTTTCAAAACAAGACAATTTCAGTTGTATTCAGTTTTTAGATCTTAAATCAAGGTATTTGTGTTGGAACAAGGTGGGGAGAGGAGGAAAACCTAAAATTGAAGCTTTCTACCCAGTGATTCTTTTAGGAATTATCCTAAGAACTATGAATGTGTAATCGACCACTGATTTTATATTTTGTAAAGCATGTTGGAGTATTTACTCCTTCTCTCAGAACAGATTTCCTAAATAATATGTTCACATATTCATGACTGTTAGCAAGATATTATGCAACTTGGTGTGTTCTTCAAAGGCTTCAAGTAAAACAGTTTCAGACTGCATCATTATAGTGATTTTTTTCTTTTCTTCTTCTTCTTTTTTTTTTTTTTGCTTATTGTTCTTTATAACCTATAAAGGATCCTTCTACCTGCAGGACAAAGTTTAAGCATCCTAGCTTTCCATTCTGGGCTTTCATTGTTGGGCTCCACTTTATTGTTGCAACCTTATCCCCCAAAATGCTCCCACATAGAATCCTCTCTTCCAACTAGGTCAACTCTCTGTCTCTCAAATACATTTTGTGCATTTCTGCCTCATCTTTGTACAAGATCATCTGTATGCTTGGGATTTCCCTCTTTTCTCCGTCTATTTAATTTTATTGAAGCCCTAGCTCTTCCAAGAAGTTGTCTCCAATTCCCTTAGTCCCCAAGAATCTCCTGTTTCTTTGAATTCCCGTGGTACTTACTGTCTTTACCACTTACTTGGCAGTGCTGGCTTTATTTTCTTTTTATGTTTCTGTCTTGCTATCCCTGAGAAGAAATAGAGCCCCTTAAAAGGCAGGGTGTAAGCCATATACTTGTTCAGTCTTCTTATTATATATTCCCTTTATTGTATTTGATAATATTTCTTATAAATATGAATATCATCTGATGCAGTTACAGCCTTTGGCTTTTAAGCCTTCAGTTGGTTTTCTGAGGCAAGCGTCAACACAAAGCAGAACCATATCTGTTCATGGTAAACATTCATTCATCATAAGTTTCATTTTACTTTTTCTCTTCAGTTGAATGAGCGTTTCTTGTGGGAACATTTCAAAAATCAGAGTAAACAAGATCTTGTGCTGCTCTTTTTTTTTAATTTAAATTAGATATCTTTGGGTGACTCATTTGCCATTTGTTTTTGATAAAATTTAGCCATGAAATTTTTAGGGGCAGTATTTTTTAATGTAGAGAGACCACCATTCATTATGTGTAAATGACGGCAGGTACATTGGAACTGAAGAAAAATAGAGTGTGTTTGAGATTATACATACATATGTACATACATACACACACATACATACAGGAACACACATACAGTATATTCTCTATTTGATGAAAATGATCTGTTTGGTGATCTTGTTATACTTAAAATGACTCAGTGGAATACTGTTTCAGAACCAAACTGATTAGTTAGACAAGCATTCCTTATTGCATTAGGAAGAGACAAGAGGAAGGGAAAATAGCTAAGAAGCAGTTAATGTTAATCTAGGTGAGAGGTGGTGAGAATCTGAGTGAAACAATGTTGAATAAGGAGAAATTAATACATTTCAAAATAAGTGGGGGAAGGTTTTTTTACATTAAGATGAAATAGACCCCTGGTTCTCCACCCTGGCTGCACATTACAATTGCAAGGGAGATTTTTTGTTTGTTTTTTCAACCCTGCCTGGATCCCACCCCAGACCAATTAAATCAGAATCTCAAGGGCCAAGGAACTTAAGGAAAAAAAATCTTCCCAGGTAATTGTAATATGCACTCAGGGCTGAGAAACCCTAAAATTGTTTATTTTTTAAGCACTCAAGAAATATTTGTTCTTTGAGTGAATAAGAACATTGATAAAAGTTTAGTTATTAACCTTAAAGCCATTTGTCAAGAAAGTCAAAACCAAAACTAGAAACTAAGTACTCAAAAATTGTTTCAAATTGTTTGATAAATTTACGTGAAGGAAATGATGCCCCCTAAACATGTAGCAGCAAAATCTTTTCTCTGCTAACAGGCTTCCTATGAGGGAAAATGTATTTTAGGCAGCTGTTTGCAGAGTTTATCTTTGGTGTCTTTTTACCTCTCTCTGCATTTCTAGTGTCTGTTCTTCACTTGCCTCCTCCCTTTGTCCCCATCACACTTTTCTCCTTTCTCTTTCTCTCTTCAACCTCGCTCCCCTTACTTTATTGGGATAGAGCTCAGGTAAATGATTATGGCAGCCTCTCTAGGAGATTAACATTTAAAAGGGGGAGTTTGCTAATTTACTTGAATCTCCAATTGGTGATTGGAGATTCATGACCTTTTTGAGTAGATCTCCCTTCCAGATACTACTTGATTAAAATTTTCACCCACATAAGGACATAAAACAGCGATCAGAAAGTTGGTAACCCATTTCAGTAACGTAGCTGACTCTTGCTGTAATGTCTTCTCCGAGATGGTCTGTAGATAGATTTGACAAGATGAAGGGAAATTGCATAGAACTTTTTGGTCCATCTGGATACTATGATAATTTGTTGACTTGAAAGTGAATTTAATTGTTACCCAAACAAATCCTGAAACCTTGCATAGTTGACTCTGTCACCAGTGCTACAAATAAGTGGATATGTTTCAGCGTACTTGCTGCTGCTCCCTCTGCTTCTTTATACCTGTTTATGTACATGAGCAGTAGGTCTGTGAAACAGATTTAGGAATTCTTACATCAGATTGTGCCTTGTCCTGGATAATCACGTGTTTTCCTGTAAACCAGGAGTCAACTCTAGTATTTCCTACATGTGCTGGTTCACATTTTCAACTGTAGGGCATGGTGCATTGTATCAGGTTGTAAAATGGAGCCAGATAAACACAGCATTTGATTTTGTGAGGTGAAGTTCCTCTCAGTGCATTTAGTGGAATGAGCTCATGATTGTGATTTTGTGGCCTTATTCAAATATCTGCCTTGCTTTATTTAATAAATATCTTCCTGAAAAATCGAATGTGAAGCACATTTTTGACAGTTGACTCATATTTTAATTGCTAAAGATTGAATCTGAATTACTGAACCTTGTACTGATTTATTCAGTGATAAGTTCTACAGCATAGTTATCCCTTAATTTCTTTCATTTAAAATAAAATGTTATCTTTAATTGAAGGGTACATTCATCATTAAGATAATACCATTTATACAGCTCTTTATACATTTTTAAGTACTTTCATATATATTATCCTATTGTATCCTAATAATAACCCTGTGAGCTTGGCAGAGTACATAGTAATTGCTCGTTGTGGTTGAGAGAGAGGTTAAGTGATTTGTCCAAAGTTAAATGGTGAGCCTGGCAGAGTGTGTGGGTCAGAGCCTAGGTTTTTCAACTCCAGTGCTATCCTAATGTTATTTCCACTGTAACACATTCTCTCTTTATAAAAAAGCAGTTATTAAACACCATGCCAATAAATAGGTTATTTATTCTGAAAATTCAATGCTTATTTAACTTCGTAGGTTATATACTTTTTGTTTGTGGTATGCTGTGTTTTGTTTTGTGTGTATTTGCATAGCTATGATGCCTCTCATGGTTTTAGAATAGATTCATTAAGCAAGCATTTATTGAACTCTAACTTTGGAAACATGATTATGGCTAATAAAAAGAGACATGGTTTTTGTACTTAAAGGATTTATACAATAGTCAAATGTGTACAGTAATATAACCATTAGAAAAGAATTTCACTATAATATATAATAGTATTCAAAATAATATATTTCAATATACTGTACACATAAGAGATATGGAACTGTGGCATAAGGCTTAATTTTAGAGGGGATTAATTTAGTTTGAGAAAGCTTCCTGAAAAGTTAGGTTAGGTATTTGTTGCATGACAGGTATAAGAACAGAAGTGGTTGATTAGGATGTTTTAAAATTGGGGTTAGTGGAATACTTTTGCTTAAGGTTTAAATTTAATATTTCAATTTAGATTATTTGTGATATAAATTCTGAAGCATTTATTTGGCATGAAGGTAGACAAGATCCAGAACCTCATTGAGAACATAAGAAGTAATGCTAGGGACACTTACTACAAATAAAGATAATTGAAGACTTACAAAATTGATTTGCTGGGAGGTGCCATTTAAGTTCCTAGGCACACAGTGAAACTTTGCAAAAGAGGCATATTGTTCTCCCAGCCCAGCCTAGCAGCCCACTCTGTGAGATGCCTTAACTGCATGATACACACCTCCCCATTCTGCAGAGGCTAGTTATCATCATGACCTAGAAAGGGAAATCTTTTTTTTTCTCTACACTTTGAGTGTATTTGGGTGCTTCTTAAAACATTGTAATACTCTTATAATCAGTTATCTGGAAAGTTTCAGAAAGGGTTGTCTGCTTCTCATTTATAGAAAAAAAATACCTTACACGCCAGGGAACCATTTAATGTAATTAAAGAAAACTGTATAAGCCAATTTAATAACAATGTAAGTTTATGTTTACTCTCACTTTCAACTAGTGCACTCAATCTGCTAAAGGTCAAACTGTAATGTTTAATCTTTACATTTCTCTTGTTTCATGTAAATAGACAGCATTCCATTAACAGAATACCTGTCAATGGACTGTAATGGATAATTCAACAGTAGATATTTTCTAATGTATTGTTTATATCAAATTCTTTGAGGAAAAGTTTTTTCCAAATAGGAAAAGTAAGTTCTTTCCTTTTCAGGAACACTTGATTCTGTGTAGTCTTTTTTAATTTGTGACAGAGAATGTTGTCATTTTATTTTTAGATTAATTACTTGTCTCAGTAGAATATTAGAGATTCAAGGTGACAAGAGACAGGTATAAGATAACTGTGACATAAACTTTTCTTTGAACCATATGGAGATGAACTGATTCTAGAACATTTGTGAATTTGGATTTCACTCAGAAATGGCTTTTTGTTAATGATTATGTTCCTAAGAGAATCTAGTATGTATAGTCTAGAGTTTTTTACTTCTTAAAAAAATAATTGCAATATGTAAATCCTTAGTATTTTGAGCTACTTGGTTGGGGATGTCTATGTCAATGGGAAATAATTACATTTAAAGGTTTTTGTGAATTAGAAATAGTAAATTAAACATAGATGACTGTGTCCTGAAACTACCTTAATGAGTATATAAGAATGGATTTGTCATATAGATATTTTGTAAAGGTTGTAAAGTTGCTGCTTTCAGTGAGTTAATGATTTCATAATGGTTTAAAATAAGAACTCATATACCTATTATATCCTAGATCAGTAGTTCTCATTTTGGGGAAGGGTAGGGTTGGAGAGGTTGCCTCCAGAGGATATTTGACAGTATCTGGAGACTCTTTTTTTTTTTTTTTTTTTTTTTTTAGGAGACAAGGCCTTGCTATGTTGCCCTGGCTATGTTGCCTGGGCTGGAATATAGTAGCTGTTCACAGGCTCTAACTCAGGGGCTCAAGTGATCCTCCTGTCTCAGCCTGCTGAGTAGCTTGGACTATAGTCCCGCAGCACCACACCTGGCTGAAGACATTTTTGATTATCACAATTTGGGGGTTGCTACTGACATCTAGTGGGTAGAGGCAAGGGATGCTGCCAAGCATCCTACATTGAAAAGGACAGCCCTATACAACAAAGACTTAACTTGTCTAAAATGTCCATGGTGCCAAGGTTGAGAAACCCTGGGTTAGAGTAAGATAAATGGAAAGTGCAGCATAGGTTCAAAGAGGGAGGGATAACATTTGATTTGGTTGTTGGAACAGCAGAGGGGGGCTTTATAAAGAAGTTGGAGGATTGGCCTTTAAAGAGGAGGCATCAGATTTTATAGTTATTCTTAGATGGAGGAAACTACATGAATGCTGATATCTCAGAGTCTCCTCAAACTCAATATGTCAAATAATGAACTCTCGTTATTCACCCTAGGCCCGCTTGTCACCCAGATCTAAAACTTGGGGGTTATTCTCCACTCTTCCCTTTCCCTCACCCTCTATATCTAGTGAGGGACTAAGGCCTGTTGGTCATAACTCTTTGAATAGCTTTCAGATCAGTTTCATTCCTTTCTATTCTCAATGTCATTGTTCAGATTCTCCTCTATTCCTTACCTTTAACTGGACCTGTCAGTAGTTTTCTAAATGATCTCTCTGTCTCAAGTTTTCTTCAACTTAAATTAGTTAGTCCTCCACACTGTAGCTAAACCATTCTTTCTAATATGCAAATCTGATTGTCACGTTACTAAAACAATGTTACTAAAACACCTTCAAGCCAGTAGCCAGTTTTCAAGCCATACGTTTCAAAATCTTATTTCCTTATTCCTTGTTTTGAACATTAAAAAAAGTAATACATACACTATGTTTTATTTAACTGTGGTAATTTTTATATTTTATTAGTTAAAATTAAATTGCTAAGATTCATCCAAATTGTTATGTAAAACTGTGGTTCATTCTTTTGGATGGCTGTGTTATCTTGCATCATGTGAATATACACCATCTTTATTCACTTTCTCACTGATAGCCATTTTCATTCCTGCCTCCTCCTTTTTCTTTGGGAATAGCACTACTATCAACATTATTATACATGTCTCTTGTACTTGTGCAAGGATTTCTGTTGTGTATATACTTGAAAATGGAGTTGCTGGGTTGTATGGTATGTCAGTGTTCAAACCGGTTTATCATTTCTGTTTCCATTGACATGTATAGGAGATCCTATGAATCTATGTGCCCTCCAAAACAGTATTGTCAAATTTAAAAATTTTGACCAAGTGTGTTTAAAATGGTATTTCGATGAAGTCTTTCTTGATTTACATTCCCCTGATCACCAATGATGTTAACCTTTCTTCAGATGTCTGTTGGTCATATGTCTTTCCTGTACTGTGAAATAGCTTTTCATTTATTTTGCCCATTTTCTGTTGGTTGGTTGTCCTTTTATAAAAATAGAATTCTATGGGTTTAAAAAAATACTCTTTATATTAATCATTTGTTTTGTATATTTTGAATATCTTGTTTATAACTTGTCTTTTTGCTTTTTGAGGGGTGTTTTGATGGACAAATTTGTAAATTTTAATATAGCCAAATGTATCAGTCTTGAATTTTGTAGTCAATGATTTTTGTGTCCTGTTTAAGAATATGTAAAATATATTCATCTACATTTTTTACTAAGAGTTTTAGTTTTGTTTTTGGTATTAAAGTTCTTAATTCATATGGAATCAATTTTTATGTATAGCGCGAGGTGGAGTTCCATGTTCCTGTTTTTACATATGGATTATCTTTTTTCAGATCCATCCTTACCTATGTTGGGGCTCAGAAAACAATACCCCCAAATGAAGGCCTCAGCAGCAGCCTCAGAAGCAGAAGTTTTGCACTGGCTTTGTCCTGCCCTCCTGTCTCTCGGTCCCATTCTTCTCCAAGGCTAGCCATAGAAACTAGAATCCCTCTTCCCCGGGGAGGATCACAGAAGCCAGAACCCCTTTTCCTGAAAGTCAGCCATAAGACCTAAAAATATTACTCTAATTTCCCCTCTGCCTTTCTGTGTAAAAACTGGACACAAAGAAATGATCTAACCTACCTTGTTTGACTGTAGGTCTTAAGGCCCCCATTCCAGAGAGGGCCCTGCCCCACAGTCAGAAGGAAGGAATACAGGCTCAGAGAGGCCTAGAAAAATCTATTTAATAGGCAGACAGGCCTTGCTAGGTTTCCCCACTCAGTCTGTCAGCTTTAGATTATATTCTTTTTGGCCAATCATATTTCTGCACAGCTGGGCTGTCCATACTTTGTTGAACCTAAGCATAAAATAGGCAATTCCTCCTTTGGGTCTTAATTCTGAAGGCTCCTATATATATACTTTAAATAAACGTGTATGCCTTTTCTGCTTTTAATCAATCTGCCTAATTTCAGTGATTTTTCAGTGAAATTGTGAAACTTTAGGGCACCAAGGGCCTTGGCTTCTATATCTACTTCTTTTCTTCCTTTCTTTTTTCTTTTCTTTTTTTTTTTTTGACAGGGTCTTGCTCTATTGCCAAGGCTGGAGTACAGTGGCACAATCACGGCTCACTGCATCCTCAACCTCCCAGGCTCAAGTGATCCTCCCACCTCAGCCTCCCGAGTAGCTGGGACCACAGGGGTGTGCTACCATGCACAGCTAATTTTTGTATTTTTTTGTAGAGACAGGGTTTCATCATGTTGCCCAGGCTGGTCTTGAACTTCTGGGCTCAAGTGACCCACCTACCTTGGCCTCCCAAAGTGCTGGGATTACAGGGGTGAGCCACTGCACCTGGCCTACTTCTTTTCTTTTTAACGCTTTATTGAGAGTTCACAGACCAAAAGTGGACCCATTTAAAGTATATTGTTTATTGGTTGTTAGCTGTGCACCCATCACTATAATTTAGTTTTGGAATATTTTCATCTCCCCCCGAAAGAAATCCTGTACAAATAAATCCCTTTCCATTCTCCCTGCCTCCTCCCCAACCAATCAAACCCTACGCAACCATTCATCTATTTTCCGTCTCTATAGATTTACCCTATCTGTACATTTTATGTAAATGACTTCATGCAGGATGTGACCTTTTGTGACTGGCTTCTTTAATTTACTGTGTTTTCAAAGTTCATTTATGTTGTAGCATATACCAGTATTATGAGAATTCCAATTTTTTTGCATTCTCAGCAGCACTTTTTATCTTTTTGTTTATAGCCATCCTAGTGGGTATGAGGCAGTATTTCTTTCCTTCTTCTTCTTCTTTTTTTTTTTTTTTTTTGAGACCGAGTTTCGTTCTTGTCACCTAGGCTGGAGTGCAGTGATGCAATCTCGGCTCACTGCAACCTCTGCCTCCTGGGCTCAAGTGATTCTCCTGCCTCAGCCTCCTGAGTAGCTATGATTACAGGCGTGTGCCACCATGCCTGGCTAATTTTTGTATTTTTTTTTTTTCCAGTAGAGACGGGGTTTCACCATGTTGGCCAGGCTGGTCTTGAACTCCTGATCTCAGGTGATCCACCTGCCTCAGCTTCCCAGAGTGTTGGGATTACAGGCGTGAGCCACCATGCCCAGCCTGAGTCAGGATTTCATTGTGGATTTGATTTGACTTTTCCTCATGACTAATGATGTTGAACATCTTTTCATGTGCTTATTGACTATTTGTATATTTTCATAAGCAAAATGTCTATTAGGACCCTTTGTCCATTTACTAATTGGGTTGTCTTTTCATTACTGAGTTGTAAGAGGTTTTTTTTTTTTTTTTTTTTTTTTTTTTTTTTAAATTCTGTATTCAAGTCTCTTTTCAGATATATCATTTGCAAATATTTCTTTCCTATTCTGTTGGTTCATCTACTCTGAAACACAAAATTAAAACATACTGATACCATTTATTTTATCTATTTTCTTATGTTGCTTGTGCTTTTTGTGTCATGTCTAAGGAAGCGTTGCCTAACCCAGGGTCAGAACGATTTATCCTTATGTATTCTGAGTTTATAGTTTTAGCTCTTTCATTTTTTTACATTTAGCTTTGCTGCTTATTTAAGTTGATTTTTGTGTGTCATGTAAGATCAGGGTCCAACTTCATTCTTTTACGTGTGGATATCTAGTTGTCCTAGCACCGTTTTTTGAAAAGGTCATTTTTTTCTTCATCTAATTGTCTTATGACCCTTGTTTAAAATCAGTTGACCATAAATGTCAAGATTTATTTCTGAACTCTCAATTGTATTTCGTTGATCTATATTTCTGTTCTTAACCCAATACCACACTGTATTGATTATTGTAGCTGTGCAGTAAGTTTGGTAATTGGGAAGTGTGAATTTTCCAACATTTTTTTCAAGATTTTTGGGGCTATTCTGGGACCCTTGCATGAATTTCAGGATAAGCTACACAATTTCTTTGGAAAATGCAGAATGCAAGTTGGGATTTTGAAAAGGATTGTGTTGAATCATCAATTTGGGGGAATTTTGCCATCTTATCAATATTAAGTTGTCCAATCCATGAATAGGGGATGTCTTTTCATTTATTTATATCTTTAATGTCTTTTAACAATTATTTTGTAGTTTCCTATTTTGTAGTTTTTGATGTTGTTGTAATTGGAATTTTAAAAATTTAGTTTTTGGATTGTTCATTGCTAGTGTGTAGAAATACAATTGATTTTTATAAGTGATCATTTATCCTTCAACCTTGCTGAACTTGTTTCTTCTAGTAGTCTTTTAAATGGATTCATTTGGGTTTTCTATGTCATATCATCTGCAAATAGAGATAGTTTTACTTCTTTTCAAATCTGGAGCCTTTTATTTCTGTTTCTTGCCTAATTGTCCCTGTTAGAACTTCTAGTTTCAGTAATGTTAAGCAGATGCTGTGAAAGTGGACATTCTTGTTTTGTTCTTGAATTTAGGGGGAATATATTCAGTCTTTCACCATTAAATATAATCTTAGCTCTGTTTTTTTCAGTAAATGGTCTTTATCAGGTGGAAGAAATTCCCTTTTATACCTGGCTTTTCAAATGTTTTTATCATGAAAGGGTGTTGAATTTTGTCAAAGGCTTTTTCTGTTCTATCGAGTTAATCATATGGTTTTTGTCCTTTGTTGTATTAACATGGTATATAATATTGTTTGGTTTTTGAATATAAGATGAACCCACTTTGCATTCCTGACCTACCTGCACTTCAGTTTAGTCTCATACTGCCTCGGACCTCTATATTCCAGCCTGTCAAACTATAATATGTGCTGCTCGTTGAAAGTATCATGCTGTTCGATGCCTCAGGGTTTTTCTTTTTTTTTTTTTTTTTTCCTGTTAATATCCTTCTTCGGCTTTCCACCTTGTGAACTCCTATTGATTCTTTGTATCCCAGATCAGGCCTTTATCTTTTCCCTTTCCCCTCATCTTCTACATACAGTGATTACTCTATACCTCTATTATAACCGCTGTGATTTTGTATTGCAGTGAATATGTTTCCTTCACCCTAGTATGCACCATCAATTTAATAACTTTTCTGACAAATAAACACCACTTCAGTAAATGCATACATAGATTTCAAAAACGTTAGCATTAGAAGAAAATGTGCATTGTTGAATTAAAGAAATATGGGTTATTTGTTTGCACTTCCCTTTTTATTGGTTTTAGAGTTATTTGAGTATAGTGACTTTGTTGCCACTCCAGTAGCTAGTAGTACAGTGTGTGGTACATAGTAGTTGTTTAGCATATTTTGTTCAATTAAGCCTGCTTCTTGCCATGGGTGCCTTTTTGAGTCCCTACACAATTTGTCCCTTTGGTTTTCCTCTGTGTTTTCCACTACTTCATAAATATATACCCTGTTCTTCAGGGTGTATATCTGAACCCCTAGTTTTCCTGATTTTTGTTTTTATTGTTTTGTTATTTTTAAAAATGAAAAAAATTAGAAAGAAAAAAGACATATCTTGTTATTGCTTCATAAACAGAGGTATGAGTATTAAACTTTAACAGTGGAAATTTGCTGTAGTTTTTATATATTCTTTTTTTTTTGTTAAGACGGAGTCTTGCTCTGTTGCCCAGACTGGAGTGCAGTGGCGTGATCTTGGCTCACTGCAAGCTCCGCCTCCCGGGTTCACGCCATTCTCCTGCCTCAGCCTCCCAAGTAGCTGGGACTACAGGTGCCCGCCACCACGCCCGGCTAATTTTTTTTGTATTTTTAGTAGAGACGGAGTTTCACCGTGGTCTTGATCTCCTGACCTCGTCATCCACCCGCCTTGGCCTCCCAAAGTGCTGGGATTATAGGCGTGAGCCACTGCGCCTGGCCAGTTTTTATATTTTCTTATACTATGCCACTAGATATGTTTTTATTTTAGAGTAGCTGGCCGTTTAAAAATGTTTAGGTTAGTTCTTCATTAAAATTGATTTGAAAGTACTGTTTATGATGTTAAATAAGATTGACATTGAAAATACTACAAAATGTTTTAAGGATTAATATGTTCTTTTAACAAATTCTATTTTGAAAATCATGTTTGTAGATGAAGTCCAGGAAAAATTGAGAGATAAATGGACATTTTATGATTAGGTTTAGGAGTTTTCTCAGTAGTATAGCACTGAATTATTTAAAATTGTGTTTTAGCATGTCTTGTTCTTACTTTGTCCTCTTACTGTCTGCTCTCCTCCATTTGCCATGTGCAAAGTTAAGATCCCGGGATCTGCTACCTTTCAGTTATGAAGTTTATCATCCTTAATAGGATCAGAGCTTAAAGGCACTCACAACAGCTCTCCGTATTCACTGCTTCTTGTCTTGCAAAAAGCCTTATCACTTAATGAATGACTAAACTTTCTCACATTTATCAATATAATATTATTGCCTTAAACATCTTTCCATTGTAGTCTATTGTACACTCTTCTTCTACATTGTTCTTTCAGAAAGTTTTCCTTATGCCACCATTCCACTGAAGAAAAATGTATGGATGCACCATAACTTATTTAACCATTCCTCTATCATTAGATGTTTAAGTTACTGTTTAATATTAATAAACAACCAGGTGTAATTGTGCTCCTGGCTTTACATTGCTTTCTCCCCAGAGAAATTTAAACTTCTTTAGGACAGATAATGCATTCTCTATATAAATTCTCGACAGTGCTATGACTCTCTGCAATAGTTTATAATAGATGCTTCTCAAATTTTTAAACTTTATGGGAAAGAGTGTGACAATTTTATATACTGACTTCCTATACTATTTGTGTGTAGGAGAATGCCTCTGCCATGGTGCCTTGGTGATCTTGCCTGTACCCATATAGGCCACATAGGCAAGGCTCAACCACAATCTGTCTCAAGTCTTGGGGGAATACTCTGTGATCCTCCTTGATACATGGTAAGATAGACTTGTGAGGAGCTGTCACAAGGCCATTTCTTATCCACCTCCGTATCTTACAGGAGGCTGCCTCAAGGCAGCTTATTATCTCCTATTTTCATTTTGGTGAGGCATGGGAGTTTCCTTCAGGCACAGTTGTGACTATAAAATGACATAGCTGCAGTCTAGAATTGACTCCTCAACAACAGAGCAACCCACTGTGTGTGTTGTCTTTCATTTAGTCCCTCCAGTTCGGGTTTCTCTTGTAGGACTAGGGACATGGGGAGCTGATACCATGCTGATCATGCCTTCTCTGCCTGTGTTAGTAATAAACCATCTGAATCCATTTGGTCTTACTGGCAGCTGCTGCCGTGCTGATATGTAGGGGCTGCTTGACCACTTAATGTAAACAAATGGGATTTTTTTTGACCAGTTTGTGGAATTTGTCATTACTTTTTAATTGGTCAATTTATTGTAAATTGCTTTTAATTTCAGGATTCAGTGGTTAGTGCTTTGCTATCAAATAGCTCAGGTAAGGATGGTCCTTGCTCTGTAAATACAGTATTATTTTAGGGGGTACAGCATGCAGCTATAAAATTAGTCTTAATCTGAATAAATCAAAGATAAAGCAATTAGTTTTGTTTAGTACAGTGGCTTGCACTTGGTTTTCTTTTTCTCCCTCTCTTCTCAAGGACTACT
Source organism: Pongo pygmaeus (assembly GCF_028885625.2). Classification (NCBI taxonomy): domain Eukaryota; kingdom Metazoa; phylum Chordata; class Mammalia; order Primates; family Hominidae; genus Pongo; species Pongo pygmaeus. Next base: position 119,396,258 of record NC_072396.2, on the reverse strand, counting down.
TTTGTTTTGCAATCCGAAGCCTGCTTAAGTTGTCCCAGAGAGTCAGTTGGATGCAGACCTGTCTCGTATTATATTAGACTTTCCTTTCTCATGCAGTAGAAAGGTACTAAGGTATCTTAACATGCAAATAAAATGTATATTGTATACACAGATCTACCTGATTTTCAGTGGCTGGTTGACCTTGACCTAGGCAGAAAGATCAAAGTCAAACTGTTGCCGGTGGAGGGTGTCCAGGTTCTTGGTGTTTTGAACAAAGAATTGGACAAAATGCACAAAGCAAGGAAAGAATGAAGCAGCAAAAGCTGAGATTTATCGAAAGGGAAAGTACACTCCACAGGGTGGCAGCAGGCCGAGCAGCCTCTCACAGCCCCGATACAGAATCTTCTTGGCTCCAAATACCCTGCTAGAGGATTCCCATTGGCCACTTTGTGTTTACCTCATATAAATGAAGTGATGGCCTGCAATCAATCTGATTGGTTGCAGAAGGCGACGAAACAGAGCCTAAAGTGAAGTTACAAAGCTGCACTTGGCCTGCAATCAGTCTGATTGGTTGCAAAAAACAAACAATCAGAGGCTGAAGTGAAGTTACAAAGTTATACTCCTATACAAAAGTCTGATTGATTACAAAAAGCAACCAATCAGAGGTACTTTCTATTTCCCATCTGCCATGCAGAAATAGTGGGGGTTTGCAAAGGTACTAGTCTCTGGTCCTTTTGTTACTTAGGCATGGATAAGTTAGGGTTTTCCTTTCAGTTTAGTTCTAGGAAGTCAGCGTGAAACGGCCCTGCCTCCAGATCCTATTCTCCTGCCTCAAAACTAATTGAACGTCATCAATTCTGATGTACTAGAGATGGTCAAGATACATGTTTTGCCATTGGTTACTTCATTAATCAGAATAATCATAACAATTCAGATATTAGGGTTTTTTTTGCTTTCAAAAATGTTACATGAAAGCATGATTTTGTTGAATTAATTAATTAATTAACTTTTTTATTCTTTGAGACGGGGGCTCCCTCTGTTGCCCAGGCTGGAGTGCAGTGGTCCAGTCTTGGCTCACTGCAACCCCATCAAAAACTGAGCGAAGGCTATGAACAGACACTTCTCAAAAGAAGACATTTATGCAGCCAACAAACATAAGAAAAAAAGTTCATCATCACAGGTCATTAGAGAAATGCAAATCAAAACCACAATGAGATACCATTTCATGCCAGTTAGAATGGTGATCATTAAAAAGTCAGGAAACAACAGATGCTGGAGAGGATGTGGAGAAATAGGAACACTTTTACACTGTTGGTGGGAGTGTAAATTAGTTCAACCATTGTGGAAGACAGTGTGGCAATTCCTCAAGGATCTAGAACCAGAAATACTATTTGACCCAGCAATCCCATTACTGGGTATATAACCGAAGCATTATAAATCATTCTACTATAAAGAGACATGCACACGTATGTTTATTGCAGCACTGTTCACAATAGCAAAGACTTGGAACCAATCCAAATGTCCATCAGTGATAGACTGGATAAAGAAAATGTGGCACATATATACCATGGAATACTATATAGCCATAAAAAAGGATGAGTTCATGTCCTTTGCAGGAACATGGATGAAGCTGGAAACCATCATTCTCAGCAAACCAACACAGGAACAGAAAACCAAACACTGCGTGTTCCCACTCATAAGTGGGAGTTGAACAATGAGAACACATGGACACAGGGAGGGGAACATCACACACTGGGGCCTGTTGTGGGGTGGGAGGCCAGGGGAGGGAAAGCATTAGGAGAAATACCTAATGTAGATGATGGGTTGATGGGTGCTGCAAACCACCATGGCACGTGTATACCTATGTAACAAACCTGCACGTTCTGCACATGTATCCCAGAACTTAAAGTATAATAAAAAAAATTGTTATGAGTTTGGGGGTACAAGTGTAGTTTTGTTACATGGATATATTACATAGTGATGAAGTCTAGACTATTAGTGTAACCATCACTCGAATAGTGTACATTGTACCCATTAGGTAGTTTCTCACCCCTCAACCCCCTCCTACCTTCCTACGTTTCTGAGTCTCAGGGTTCTGCAGGTACATAGAAGTTGCCAGCTTTTCTTGCCATCCTCGCCATTCGAAATTCAGTTCTGTACATCTGCCTATATTTGTTGTGATAGTGCTTCACTTTTTCATAGATAACCTTCCTCCTTGCCTTTCGAAGCATGTTTTGGGCAAACTTCTTTCTCAGGCACTTGATCTTCAGCTCTGCAAAATTCCTTTACTTTTTCTTAAGGGTTTCTGGCACAGCAGGAACCTTCTTTATCTTCTCTTCTACACCCTCCATGATTCCAGCTGGAAAAAGAGGATGATTTCTTTTCTTTTGGGTAGATACCTAGTAGTGGGATTGCCAGATGGAATGGTAGTTCTATTTTTAGTTCTTTGAGAAATCGTCATACTGTTTTCCCCAGGGGTTGTACTAATTTACATTTCCACTAACAATATATAAGCATTCTCTTTTCTCCATATCCTCACCAACTGTTATTTTTTGACTTTTTAGTAATAGCCATTCTGACTGGTGTAGGGTGGTACATTGGCTGTCTCAAAATTTTGTCTGTTTTAATTTGCATTTCTCTGATGCTTAGTGATGTTGAGTATTTCTTCATTTCATATTTTTCATTTTTTCATATGCTTCTTGGCCATTTGTATGTATACAACAAAAGCGGTGCTTGCTTATTGTAGAACATTTGGAAAATAGAAGCATAGGGAAAAAAATACAAATTGCTTCTCATTCCAGCAACCTTGAATAAACATTAATATTTTGGTATATTTCCTTTGTATTCCCAACACTCATCATCTTGCACATACCTGTAGGTCTTTATAAATTTATGTATCGTCTTTAAAGAAAACTATTGCTGCATTTGGTGTATATAGTTTTACATTTTAAATGCTCTAGTTATTATACTGTGAGCATATTTCCATACTAAGGAATTGAGTCTATAATATGATTTTTAAAGGCTACAGGCTATTCCATGTTAAGGATATAAAAATTTGTTTAGCCTTTATCTTATTGTTGGACATTTAAGTTGTTTCTAATTTTTTACTATTTTAAATAATCCTGAAATATGCATATTTTTAACGTATCTCTATTAGGTTTCAATCAAAAATTGCTATTAATTGAGTTATTGGATCAATTATTATGAACAGTTTTAAGGACCTTGATTCACTTTGCCAAATTGCACTCCAGAAAAGTTACCTCATTTTGTATTCCCACCAATGATGTATGGAAGTGCCTAATTCAAAATAGCCTTGCCAACACCAAGTAATAGCTTTAAAACCTTTAAATTTGATTAATGAATTATGTTTTTTTTTTTTTGAGATGGAGTCTTGCTCTGTCACCCATGTCACCCAGGCTAGAGTTCAGTGGCGCGATCTTGGCTCACTGCAACCTCTGCCTTCTGGGTTCAAGTGATTCTCCTGCCTTAGCCTCCTGGGTAGCTGGGACTACAGGCGCACGGCACCTCACTTGGCTAATTTTTTATTTTTATTTTTTGTATTTTTAGTAGAGACGGGGTTTCATCACATTGGCTAGGCTGATCTTGAACTCCTGACCTCAAGTGATCCTCTGGCATTGACCTTCCAAAGTGCTGAGAATACAGACGTGAGCCACTGCACCTGGCCAAATTATGTTATCATAATTTTTACATTTATTTTGATTACGGTGAGGTTGAAGATATTTTCATATGTGTCTTGTTCGTTGATAGTTTTCATTTTGAAACTGTTTATGTCCTTGGCCCAGGTTTTATCTATGAGTTGTTGGTATCTTTTTGCTTTTTGATAGACTGAAGTTTTTCCTTCTTTTTATGTAACTTAACCTAGAAATCTTTCATATGTGAATTCTTTCTTTATATTAACACTTTGAAACTCCTTCCCCATTCTAATATTAGGTGACTAGTCACTATAATGTTTTTCTTAAAGCTTCATTTTCATGTTTATCTTTTTCTTCCATCTGGATTTTATTTTAGTAAAAGTTATGTGATAAAGCAATAATATTTGTCTTGAAAATATAGTTATTCAATAGCCATTTAATAAGTAACTACATTGATTTGAAATGACAAACTTATAATAAATTTTATAATGGTTGAAGTATAGTGCCATTCTTAAATATCACTTTGATGTTTGAATGCTGTTACAGTGATTCATTAGTCATTATTTCTTGGTGAAACTGAAAAACTTACTAGAATTTCCTACAGATAACTCTGCATAGAGCTGCCCCTCCCTCTTCTTTTAAATAAGGTCTTGTCTTTCCACGTGGCTTAATTGTTGCAAGACTCACAGTCCTTTCCTTACTGAGCATGCACGTATCTGCCCTCTGGTTAGCAGCTGTGGTTTCCCCTTGCAATATCTGTTTTTGTTTGCACCTTTGCTTCTCAAGGTGCCTGTGCTGAAAATGAGCCTTTCATTACTGGTTGCTTCAGGTCCGTGAGATCTCCTTGTTATTATTTATCATAGTTGTTAACTTTGAAGCATTTTTTTTCTTCATTTTTTCCAATGTCTACAAGTTGTTTTTTTCTCTCTGCTGCACTTATGGTTAAAATTTTAATTCATCATGGAGTAGCTTAGAAATTCTGTAATCCATACATCTTACTCGTTCAACAAGGTCTCAGTGTTATAGACTGTTCATTATTTTGTCCTGCACAACACCCTTCTAGGGAATACTGAATCAAGAAATCACCTGTCATTGCAGAGGGCATCTGTTGAAGCAGATGCCAGAGCCATGGGGTTGTCATTTCCCATCAGGCTCCATCCAATATCAGTCTCTAATACTTCAAAGACACTTTCCATACTTGCATCGACAGACAGCTGTGGTGCCTTCTGTTTTCTTGCTGCTTTTGTTTCTAGTCTTAACAGTTCTTTTAGATAGAAAAATAGATGAGGAATTGCTAACATTTGAGAACATATTAATCAGATTTTACATACTGTAATTGTGATCAAATTTGAGTAATAATATTAATGGTTACCAAAGATCAGAGAATACTTAATTTTTTCATTTTCATGTTAGGAAATAAGTATCTGAGTTGGCTGATTTTATGCACTCTCCTGAAGACATATTTCTGCTATATATTTTTTATGTTACAAGAAATGAATATAATGGTCTAATTTCCATCATTTTATTTTCTATCTTTATGAACATTACCTATCATTATGTACAAGTTGACAATTTTCCTTTCATTTCTATTGATTATTTCTTCTAGGGATTTTAGGTTGTTGCAGAATATTTAGTCATTACCAGTAGCTCTGAAATAGGAATTAAGTGATTTTGGCACTATTTAATAGGTAGTAGTGGATTCAGAAATGCAGTTCAGATCAAGTCTAGTGTTCATCTCCCCTCTTTTTTAGTCAGCAAGACTTCTGTGAACTTTGAGACATACCCCAAGGATGATGCTGTATTGGTCTAGCCACAAGAGCTTTATATTATAGAAACTACAATTTTAGTAGAACTAAATGGAGGTGATTCTTTTTGCATTCTTTCACTGAAGTGTTACTATATAAGCAGATATTATTTGGTGTTAGAGTGGAATAAGAATTTATATTACCTAGAGTTGGTGTCTGTGAGCTTTTGATTTACCCTAACATCTCATGCTTAGTTTATAGTTAATGTTTAATGGAATTTTGTCAAATGGATGATAAAGGCTGTGAGTCAAGTCAGGATGCTACCTGGCAAATATGGAGAATAAGGCTTGGAAGGTGAGGATCAGAATTTGCTTGCCTCTATCACAGACTCTGGAAATGCAGGATGACAGATAATTTGATATTAAGATATTTGAATATTTTACCTTGTATGTTTTCTGTGGTTAGGCTGCAACTTCTAAGCCCTGCTGGAAAAGGAATGGTACTGTTCAAAGACAGTTCACCATGGCTTCATGTTTCTGCACATCTTACAAGTGAGACACTAACTGCCCTGTGTTCTGAACTTTATTTTCAATGATGTTGATACAGTGAACAGCTTTGCAAGATAAAACTACTGTTTGCCTTCAAAACAAAGTGCAGACTGGACGCAGTGGCTCACAGCTGTAATCCCAACACTTTAGGAGGCCAAGGCAGGAGGATTGCTTGAGCCCAGGAGTTTGAGACCAGCCTGGGCAACATAGCAAGACCCTGTCCCTTTTTTTTGAGACAGGGTCTTGCTCTGTCTCCCAGGCTGGAGTGCAGTGGCACAATCGGCTCACCACAGCCTCAACCTCCCCAGGCTCAGGTGATCCTCCTGCCTCAGCCTCCGAAGTAGCTGGGACTACAGGTCCATGCCACTACACTTGGCTATTTTTTTGTATTTTTTGTAGAAATGGGGTTTTGCCATGTTACCCAGGTTGGTCTCAAGCTCCTAGACTCAAGCAATCCACCCTCCTCGGCCTCCCAGAGTGTTGGGATTATAGATGTGAGCCACTGCTCCCACCCAAGACCCTGTCTCTTAAAAAAAAATAGCCAAGCTTGGTGGTGCATGCTTGTAGTCCCAGCTGCTTAGGAGGCTGAGGCAATAGCACTGCTTTAGCCTGGGAGGTCAAGGCTGCAGTGAGCTGTGATCACACCACTGCACTCCAGCCTGGGCAACAAAGCAAGATACTGTCTTAAAAAGCAAACAAAGAAAACAGAAACAAATCAAAGCAAAGGGCAGATTTGCTTGCATCCTTGGACAAATTAGATAGTATTTCTCTCCAAAGCAAAAGATAATCATGCTTAATGTTGAATAAGATAAAGATAATGTCTCCCTTAGAATAAAAGGCAGGCATGCTTACTATGATAAAAGATTTGGGTTCCCTCAGCTCAGGTTCCTTTCCTATAATGTGATAATACTGCATGTGCATGCATCCATCTGGGCCCGTCAATGTTGCCCCCATGAGATTTTGGGGAGTAAGGGGAACTGACCCAAATATGCTGTTCATGCCACTTGCTGTGCTGTGAGCAATAAAGGCCTCTGTCTCTCACACAGGAGTCTCATGTCTTCTGCTAGCATCTATACAACAGTGTTAGGCTAACATACTGGCTTACAAGTAGGGCAAAATCTGACCCTTCAGAGTTCTTGACAGGTACTCAGCACAATGATTTTGGCTATAAGATGTTATCCTCCTTTAGACAAAATTTGTTTGACTAATTTTATTTAATCCTTGTTTATTGAATTGGTTAAAAATATTGAAAAGTAATAAGAGCCCATCTCTTTAAGGAGCCAAGAAAGCTGTGTGTCATCTCAGATGAAACAATTTTGAATTGGTAAATTGGGAACAGCTGAGGGCTTTATAATGGTGTTCATTATTCTCTGAAACAAAAATTGAACCTAGAAGTAAGATTTACATTCTGCCTCCTATTGCAAGAAGCAATCTTGGGGTGTGTGTGTGGATGTTGTTAGATTTAGAATTCTTCTGACCCTGGTTTGTGGTTGCAGTGGGACAGAATATTTGAGATGTGGGACAGAAGGCCACAGTAGTGTGTTAAAGGAGTGGAAAATCACACATAGAACATAGGCTTTGAAGACACATGAGTTTGGAACCCCAGTGCTGTCAGTTATTACTAGCTTTTAATTTTTTTTAACTTTGGGAAGGCATGTCATTCAGTCTATCTTTGCTTCATATGTGTATTAGTCTGTTTTCACGCTGCTGATAAAGACATACCCGAGACTGGGCAATTTACAAAAGAAAGAAATTTGTTGGACTTACAGTTCCACGTGGCTGGGGAGGCTTCACAATCATGGCAGAAGGTGAAAGGCACTTGTCACATGGTGGCAGACAAGAGAAGAGAGCTTGTGCAGGGAACCTCCCCTTTTTAAAACCATCAGATCTCATGAGACTTACTCACTATCGTGAGAACAGCATGGGAAATACCTGTCCCTATGATTCAATTATTTCCCACCAGTTCCCTCCCACAACACACGGGAATTCAAGATGAGATTTGAGTGAGAACACAGCCAAACCATATAATTCTGCCCTTGACTCCTCTCAAATCTCATGTCCTCACATTTCAAAACCAATCATACCTTCCCAACAGTCACACAAAGTCTTAACTCATTTCAGCATTAACTCAAAAGTCCACAGTCCAAAGTCTCATCTGAGACAAGGCAAGACCCTTTTGGCTATGAGCCTGTAAAATCAAAAGCAAGTTAGTTACTTCCTAGATATAATGGGGATACAGGCATCGGGTAAATACAGCCATTTCAAATGGGAGAATTTGGCCAAAACAAAGGGGTTATAGGGCCTGTGCAAGTTTGAAATCCAGTGGGGGAGTCAAATCTTAAAGCTCCAGAATGATCTCCTTTGACTCCATGTCTCACATCCAGGTCACGCTGATGCAGGAGGTGGGTTCCTGTGGTCTTGAGCAGCTCCGCCTCTGTGGCTTAGCAGGGTACAGCCTCCCTCCTGGCTGCTTTCATAAGCTGGCACTGAGTGTCTGTGGCCTTTCCAGGTGCACGGTGCAAGCTGTCAGTGGATCTACCATTGTGGGGTCTGGAGGACGGTGGCCTTCTTCTCACAGCTCCACTAGGCAGTGCCCCAGTGGGGACTTTGTGTGGGGGCTCTGACCCCACATTTCCTTTCTGCACTGCCCTAGCACAGGTTGTCCATGAGGTCCCCGCCCCTGCAGCAAAGTTCTGCCTGGACATACAGGCATTTCCATACATTCTGTAAAATCTAGCCAGAGGTTCCCAAACCTCAATTCTTGACTTCTGTGCACCTGCAGGCTCAGCACCACATGGAAGCTGCCAAGGCTTGGGGCTTGCACCCTCTGAAGCCACGGCCCAAGCTGTACCTTGGCCCCTTATAGTCATACCTGGAGTGGCTGGGACACAGGACAACAAGTCCCTAGCCTGTACACCACACAGGGGCCCTGGGACTGGCCCACGAAACCATTTTTTCATCCTAGGCCTTCAGTCCTGTGATGGGAGGGGCTGCTGTGAAGACCTCTGACATGCCCTGGAGACATTTTCCCCATTTTCTTGGGGATTAACATTCGGGTCCTGGATACTTATGCAAATTTCTGTAGGCAGCTTGAATTTCTCCTCAGAAAATGGGATTTTCTTTTCTATCACATTGTCAGGGTGCAAATTTTTCAAACTTTTATGCTGTTTCCCTTTTAAAACTGAGTGCTTTTAATGGCACCCAAATCACCTCTTGAATGCTTTGCTGCCTAGAAATTTCTTCCACCAGATACTCTAAATCATCTCTCTCAAGTTCAAAGTTCCACAGATCTCTAGGGCAGGGGCAAAATGCCACCAGTCTCTTTGCTAAAACAAAACAAGGATGTCACCTTTGCTTCAGTTCCCAACAAGTTCCTCATCTCCATCTGAGATCACCTCAGCCTGGGTCTCATTGTCCATATCATTATTAGCATTTTGGTCAAAACCATTCAACAAGTGTCTAGGGAGTTCCAAACTTTCCCACATTTTCCTGTCTTCTTCTGAGCCCTCCGAACTGTTCCAACTTCTGCCTATTACCCAGTTCCAAAGTCACTTCCACATTTTTGGGTATCTTTTCAGCAGTGCCCCACTCTACTGGTACCAATTTACTGTATTAGTTCATTTTCATGCTGCAGATAAAGACATACCCAAGACTGGGCAATTTACAAAAGAAAGAGGTTTATTGGACTTACAGTTCCATGTGGCTGGGGAGACCTCACAGTCATGGTGGAAGGTAAAAGGCACATCTCACATGGTGGCAGACAAGAGAATAGAGCTTGTGCAGGGAACCTCCCCTTTTTAAAACCGTCAGATCTTGTGAGACTTATTCACTATCATGAGAACAGCATGGGAAAGACTTGCCCCTGTGATTCAATTAACTCCCACCGGGTCCCTCCCACAACACGTGGGAATTCAAGATGAGATTTTGGTGAGGACGCAGCCAGACCATATCAATATGTTAAATGAGAAACAGTAACTAGCTTACAAAATTGTTAAAAGGATTAGAAATAATCTATGCAAAGTGCACAGTACTGTGATCTAGCATATAGGGTGTATGTGTATAATATTTGCCTCAATTCCACTTAGGTTATTCTTGATGTGAATTTAGAGTTCTGATTTCAAGTTATTTCTCCATTAACTCCCATGTTCCTTCAAGCAGACAATTCTATGGTGATTACTGTAATGATGAAGATGTGTTCAAACAGCACACTTCATTATTAGGAATTTTATCAGAGGTAAAAATCACATGGCCCTCTCCTTAATGTGTCTGTTTAATTTCCCTCTGCTTTCCTCTTATAAGGATACATGTGATGGCATTTTTAGGGCCAGAGGTAAAAGTGTGTCAGGCTTTCAAATATTACCTAGGATTTTTTTTAAAAGGAGAGACTATGGTAATCTATATTATTAAACAGCACTTAAGTTTAACAATTTGTGCAAAAAACTCTCTCTACCCATTTATACACTGAATAAGATAAGACTGTAATTAGTATAGTATAATAGTATAATTTCTGAAAGTCATTTTGTATATTTGGCAGAAATGGTAGCCAGTGGGCCAGGAATTTCAATGGGCAGCAAATAGACCAATCTGTGACTCTGTGGGTGCAGCTTGGGAGACAGCAGATTTCCATTCCATCTGACTCCTCTCCTTCTTCTCTAGCTTCCTTGACCTCTGAAGCTCAAGAGTGTTACAGAACATAATTTAGATTGGGTTACTTAAGATTATTGACCAAGGTCTCTAATAGACTCCCAGCAGTTTTACAAGGAATGTCTTGAAGGAAGGCAGGAAACAGGACACAGCAATCTGTCTACTGTTGATTTACTGCCAATACTGGATTTTATGATTAAAAATGAGACAAGAAAAACAGCTTAGTGGTTATAAAGGTGCTTATCCCTTTGGATACTAATTAACTGAGATATTGATACTGCACAAGAAAAAAATTTACAGCTATGTGATTAAAAAATATTTACAATCACTCTCATTAATTCCAATAAACTATCATTATGGTGTATATTAGTTTCTTGTGCCTGCCATAACAAATTATCACAAACTTAATAGTTTAAAAAACAGAAATTTAGTCTTTCACAGGTTTGGAGACTGAAAGTTAGAAACGAATTTAATTGAGCTAAAATCAAGGTTTTGGCAGGGCCGCACTCCCTGTGGGGAGGCTCTAGGGGAGAATCCATTCCTTGCTTCTTCCAGCTTCTGATGGCTACTGGCATTGTGTGGCACAATTATTCCAGTGGCTGCCTCCTTCTCCACATGGCCCCCTCTTCAGTCTGTCTGGTTTACCCTCTGCTTTCCTCTTATAAGGATACCTGTGATGGCATTTAGGGTCCACATGGATGATGCAGGCTAATCTCATCACAAGACTCTTAATTACATCTGTAAAACCTTTAGCATATAAGATAACACTCACAGGTTCCAGAATTAGGATCTGATATCTTTGAGGGCCACCATTCAGCCTATGACAGGAAGATAAATACACATTTTAATGTCCTTTTTTATGTGGAAAAGGTGAACCATTGTTATAATTGTCTTTTCCCAAATGCTGTTTGTTGCCTAAGAAGGTAGGCTTTGAAATTGTTGTGAAGTGAATCTCCTACAGAGGAATAAATGAGCAGTTTTCCGATTTTTATTTATTTTTATGTTTTGAAAAAGACAGGGTCTCACTGTCACCCAGGCATGAGTGCAGTGGCGTGATCATGGATCACTGCAGCCTCAACCTCCTGGGCTCAAACCATCCTCCCACCTCTTAGCCTCCCGAGTAGCTGGGACTACAGGCATGCAGCATGCCCAGCTACTTTTTGTATTTTTTTGTAGAGATAGGGTTTTGCCATATTGCCCAGGCTGGTCTGGAACACCTGGGCTCAAATGATCCTCCCACCTGGGCCTCCCAAAGTGTTGGGATTACAGGCATGAGCCACCGACTGCACCCACTTGTTTTTTTTTCCCCCAGTTTTTAGGTAGAATTTTTATTTATTTATTTTTTTGCTGGAACTCAATTAAAATACCAGTTTTGCATGTATTTCTCAATTATTTGTTCATTATTAGTCATATTTTATTTTTCTAGTTGCTCTAGTGTACATGTTAATTAAGTGATTTTTAATGTTTAAAAAGCTTCTTTATTGTATATCACAAGATAAACATTTTAAATCAGTTTAAATTTTATTAATTATAGCTATATAAAAGTTAATCTTCACTTTTTTGATGGAAAATATTAGATGCTGTTAGTGTGAGATAGTTCAAGAAATTAAGATGCAAATAGTTTTATGTTATTTCCCATCTTTCTTTCCATGGTTGAGTTTTTTTTTTTTGGCACTGTTATTGTATTTACCCAATGCTTTGGATGTTTATACTGATTTTAAATCTGAAACACCTAAGAATTAGATTTTGCTGAGACCAGCTCAGTTGTGGAGACCCTAACCCAGTGGCGCTAGAGGAATTAAAGACACACACACAGAAATATAGTGTGGAGTGGGAAATCAGGGGTCTCACAGCCTTCAGAGCTGAGAGCCTTGAACAGAGATTTACCTGCATATTTACTGACAGCAAGCCAGTGATAAGCGTTGTTTCTATAGATTATAGATTAACTAAAAGTATTCCTTACGGGAAACAAAGGGATGGGCTGAAATAAAGGGATGGGTCTGGCTAGTTACCTGCGATAGGAGCATCTCCTTCAGGCACAGATGGCTCATGCTATTGTTTGTGGTTCAGGAACACCTTTAAGCGGTTTTCTGCCCTGGGTGGGCCAGGTGTTCCTTGCCCTCATTCCGGTAAACCCACCACCTTCCAGCGTGGGCGTCAAGGCCATCACAAACATGTCACAGTGCTGCAGAGATTTTGTTTATGGCCAGTTTTGGGGCCACTTCATGGCCAGATTTGGGGGCCTGTTCCCAGCAAGATTTATTATTCTTTATTTAATTTAACTCCATTAAATTAGAATAATAATTATAATTTTAAGTGGTGTTTACTAAATAAATACATGAAATCATCCAGAAAATAGTTTATGAATGCACATTTAATTAAATTCTCTGAGGGAGCTTCTAATATTACTTTGTAATTTAACTAAATAATCTTTTATTTGGATGGGAACGAACATAAATGAGCATGAAAAATGTGTAGATTAGTAATGTCTTGATATTATTTAAATCATTAAATTATTCTTGTTATTAATACTGATGTTTTAGTATATTTTTCTGTCCCTTTTTGGTAGTTTATTTGCCTTTTTATTTCATTTTTTTGCTTTTTTTTTTTTTTTTTTTTTTGTGAGACAGAGTTTTGCTCTTTTTGCCCAGGCTGGAGTGCAATGGCGTGATCTCGGCTCACTGCAACCTCCGCCTCCCAGGTTCAAGTGATTTTCCTGCCTCAGCCTCCCAAGTAGCTGGGATTATAGGTGCTTGCCACTATGCCTGGCTAATTTTTTGTATTTTTAATAGAGACAGGGTTTCACCATGTTGGCCAGGATGGTCTCGATTTCTTGACCTTGTGATCCACCTGCCTCGGCCTCCCAAAGTGCTGGGATTACAGGCGTGAGCCACCATGCCCGGCTGCCTTTTTATTTCGTATGTTATTTTTCAGAAGTTTTAGGTTTACAAAAAAATTGAGCAGATAGTACAGGTACCCCATACTCCTTTTCTCCAGCTCATAGTTTTCCTATTTTTAGCATCTTACATTTTTGTAATGTATTTTTTACAATTAATGAACCAATATATGGTACACTTGATGATGATGAAAATTGATGAAGCTATACTTTATTATTAAAGTCTGTACATTAGGGCTCAGTCTTTGTGTTGTGTAGTTGTATGTGTTTTGACAAATGCATGTGTCATGTATGCATCATCACAGTATCACACAGAAGAGTGTAACTGCCCTGAAAATTCTGTGATCCATGTATTAATCACTCTTTGATATGGTTTAGCTCTGGGTCCCCACTCAAATCTCATATTGAATAGTAACCACTATATGTCAGGGGAGGGACCTGGTAGGAGGTGATTGGATCATGAGGGTGATGTCCCCGATGCTGTTCCCATGATAGTGAGTTCTTATGAGATCTAATGGTTTATAAGTGTGTAGCATTCTCCTCCTGCCCTCTGCCTTGTGAAGAAGGTGCTTGCTTCTTCTTCACCTTCCGCCATGATTGGTTTCCTAAGGCCTCCCCAGCCATGTGGAACTGTGTGTCAGTTAAACCTCTTTTCTTTATAAATTACCCAGTCTCAGGTGGTTTTATATAGCAGTCTGAGAATGGACTAATACAGAAAATTGGTACTAAAGAAGTGGAGCATTACTATAAGGAAACTTGAAAATATGGAAGCAACTTTGGAACTGGGTAATGGGCAGAGGTTGGAATGGTTTGGAGGGCTCAGAAAAAGACAGGAATATATGGGAAAGTTTGGAACTCCCTAGAGACTTGTTGAATGATTATGACCAAAATGCGATAGTGATATGGACAACAAAATCCAGGCTGAGGTGGTCTCAGATGGAGATGAGGAACTTATTGGGAACGAAGTAAAGGTCACTCTTGCTATGCTTTAGCAAGGAGACTGATGGCATTTTGCTCCTGCCCTAGAGATCTGTGCAACTTTGAACTTAAGAGACATGATTTAGGGTATCTGGCAGAAGAAATTTCTAAGTAGCAAAGCATTCAAGATGTGACCTGGCTGTTTCTGAAAGTGTTCAGTCATATGCATTCACAAAGAGATGGTCTGACATTGGAACTTATGTTTAAAAGGGAAGAAAAGCATAAAAGTTTGGAAAATTTGCAGCCTATATGGTAGAAAAGAAAAACCCATTTACTGGGAAGTAATTCAAGCCTGCTGCAGAAATTTGCATAAGTAAAAAGGAGCCAAATGTTAATTGCCAAAAGAATGGGGAAAATGTCTCCAGAGCATTTCAGAGATCTTCATGACAGCCCTTCCCATCACAGGCCTGGAGGCCTAGGAGGGAAAAATGGTTTCATGGGCTGGGCCCAAGGCCATACTGCTCTGTGCAGCCTCATGACATGGTTCCCTGTGTCCCAGCCACTCCAGCTTCAGCTGTGGCTAAAAGGGGCCAAGGCACAGCTCATAATGTTGCCTCAGAGGGTGCAAACCTCAAGCTTTGGTGGCCTCCACATGGTGTTGGGCCTGTGGGTGCTTAGAAGACAAGAGTTGTGGTTTGGGAACCTCTGCCTAGATTTCAGAAGCTGTATGGTAATGCCTGAATGTCCAGGCAGAAGTCTGCTGCAGGGCCAGAGCCCTCATGGGTAACCTCTACTAGGGCAGTGTAGAGGGGAAATGTGGGGTTGGAGACTCACACAGAGTCCCCATTGGGGCAGTGCCTAGTGAAGCTGTGAGAAGATGGCCACTATCCTCCATACCTCTAGACTGACAGTTTGTACCGAGCACCTGGAAAAGCTGCAGGCTCTCAATGCCATCCCCTGAAACCAGCCATGGGGGCTATACCCTGAAGAGCCACAAGGGTAGAGCTACACAAGGCCTTGGGAGCCCACCCCTTCCATCAGTGTGCTCTGGATGTGAGGCATGGATTGAAAGGAGATTATTTTGGAACTTTAAGCTTTAATGACTTCCCCATTGTATTTTGGACTTGCATGGGGCCTGAGGCCCTTTCATTTTGGCCAGTTTCTCTCATTGATAGTAGGAAGATCAATGGTTGCCATGATTTGGTAGGAAAAGAGGGAATAAAGGAAGAGGAAGAGAGTATTGGTCCATTTTCACACTGCTGTAAGAACTACCAGAAACTGAGTAATTTATAAAGAAAAGAGGTTTAATTGACTCACAGTCCACATAGCTGGGAGGCCTCAGGAAACTTACAATCATGGCAGAAGGCAAAGGAAGAGCAAGCACCTTCTTCACAAGATGGCGGGCAGGGCAGAGGAACCGCCACACACTTATAAACCATCAGGTCTTGTAAGAACTCACTCACTATCATGAGAGCAGCATGAGGGAAACCACTCCCATGATCCAATCACTTCTCACCAGGTCCCTCCCCTGACACATGGCAATTATAATTCAATATGAGACTTGAGTGGGGACACAGAGCTAAACCATATCATTCCGCCACAGCCCTTCCCAAATCTCATTTCCTTATCGCACTGCAATACATTTGCAAAATTCCATCTCAACAGTCCCCAAATGTCTTAACTAATTCCAGCATTAAGTCAAAAGTCCAACTCCAAAGTCTCATCTGAGACAAGGCAAGTCCCATTCTGCCTATGAGCCTATAAAATCAAGTTAGTTACTTCCTATATACAATGGGGGTACAGGCATTGAATCATGGGGGTGGGTCTTTCCTGTGCTGTTCTTGTGACGGTGAATGAATCTCATGACATCTGATGGTTTCAAAAACGGGAATTTCCCTACACAAGCTCTTTGCCTGCCGCCATTCATGTAAGATGTGACTTGCTCCTCCTTGCCTTCCATAATGATTGTGAGCCCTCCCCAGCCATTTGGAACTGTAAGTCCAATAAACTTCTTTGTTTTGTAAATTGCCTAGTCTCAGGTATGTCTTTATCAGCAGCATGAAAATGAACTGATACAGTGCATTATCTTTTTGATGTCCTGTATTCAATTTACTAGTATTTTGTTGCGGATTCTTGCATGTAAGTTCATCAGGGATATTGGTCTGCTGTTTTCCTTTTTTGGTTGTTGTGTCCTTGTCCAGTTTTGGTATTAGGGCGATAGTGGCCTCATGGAATGAATTAGGGAGAATACTCTCCTCTTCAATTTTTTGGAACAGTTTCAGGAGGAGTGGTACTACTTCTTTTTATATTTGATAGAATTTGGCTGTGAATCCCTCAGCCAAGCTCCCTCAACAATCCCTGAGCTTGTCTTTATTGGGATTTTTTTTTTTTTTTACTACTGATTCAATTTTGCTCTTCATTATTGGCCTGTTTAGATTTTCTATTTCTTCCTTGTTCAATCTTGGTAGGTTGTAGGTTTCCAGGAATTTATCTCTTTCCTCTAGGTTTTCTTGTTTGTGAGTATATAGTTGTTCATAATAGTTTCTGATGATCTATTGTGTTTCTGTGGTATCAGTTGAAATATTTCCTTTTTTATTTCTCATTGTGTTTATTTGGTTCATCTTTCTTCTAGGCTAGTCTAGCTACTGATTTATCAGTTTTATTTATCTTTTTGAAGAATCAACTCTTTGTTTTTTTAATACTTTGTATTTTTTTGGTCCCTATTTCATTTAGTTCTACTGTGATCTTTGTTATTTCTTCTGCTAGTTTTGAGTGTGGTTTGTTTTTGATTTTCTAGTTTTTTGAGATGCATTGTTAGGTTGATAATTTGTAATCTTTCTTTTTTTGATAATAGGCATTTAATGCTACAAATTTCCCTCTTACCACTGCTTTTGCTATATCCCACAGGTTTTGGTTTGTTGTGTTTCCATTTTCATTTGTTTCAAAAAATTTTTAATCTTTTGTATTAATTTCTTCTTTGATCCAATGATTGTTCAGGAGCTTGTGTAATATCCATGTGTTTGTATCATTTCTGAAGTTCCTTTTTGTATGGATTTCAGTTTATTCCACTGTGTTATGAGAAAATAATTGATAGGATTTCATTTTTAAACATTTGTCGATACTTGTTTTATGGCCTAACATGTGGTTTATCTTGGAGAATGTTCCATGTACGCATCGAAAGAGTGTATATTCTGCAGTTGTTGGGCAGAATGTTCTGTAAATTTGTTAGGTCCATTTGGTGTAAAGTCCAATTTACATCTAATGTTTCTTTGTTGGTTTCCTGTCTAGATGATCTGTCTAATGCCGTGAGTGGTGCGTTGAAGTCTCCCACCATTATTGTATCTGTCTATCTCTCTTGAGGCCTAGTGATATTTGTTTTACGGATCTGGGTGCTCCAGTGTTGGGTGCATATACATTTAAAATTGTTATAGCCTCTTGCCAGATTGATCCCTTTATTATAGAATGAAGTTCTTTGTCTTTTTTTAACTGTCTTTTATTTAATATCTGATTTAATTGATGCAAGTACAGCTAGTGCTGCTCACTTTTGGATTTTGTTTGTGTGGACTGTCTTTCTATTCCTTTACTTTTGTTCTATATGTCTCTTTACAAGTAATGTGAGTTTCTTGTAAGCATCATATAATTGGATTATGTTTTTAAAATCTATTTTGCCAATCTGTATCTTTTAAATGGGGCATTTAATTCATTTATTTTCAAGGTTTATATTGATATGTGAGGGTTTGTTCTTGTCGTATTGTTAATTGTTTTCTAGTTTTATAAATTCTCTGTTTCTTTTTCTTGGAATGTTTGCCGTTGTGGTTTGGTGGAATTCTGTGGTGGTGCCATTTGATTCCTTTTTCTTCCTCCTTTGTGTGATTACTTTACCAGTGAGTTTTATACTTTTGTGTGTTTTTATGATGATGAATATCACTTTTACTTCCAAGTTTATGACTTCTTTGAGCATTTCTTATAGGGCCAGTTTAGTGGCGATGAATTCCTCAGCATTTGCTTGTCTGTGAAAGACTTCATTTCTTCTTATTTATGAAGCTTATTGCTGGATATTGAGTTCTTGGCTGGCAGTCTTGGTTTTTTTTTATTTCAGCATTTTTAATATGTCGTTCCCTTGTCTTCTGGCTTTTAAGGTTTCTGGTGAGAAGTCTCATGTTAGTCTAATGGAGTTTCCTTATGTAGGTGACAGGGTGCTTTTCTCTTGCTGATTTTATTTTATTTTATTTTTCTGTCAAGCTGTTCTTTATTTCAGGGAGAGGGTAGGACACGGAGCTCAGTCTTTCATAGCAGCAACTTTCCTCAGGACATTGCTCAGCTCCTCCCACTTCCTCTTGGTGTGGATGTGTGTCCCCACCCTTTTCTTGATGAACTTGAGGGCTTGTTTGTCCTAGGAGACCTTCAGTAACTCCATGGTGCACCGCTAGTATGGGGTGAAGCCACATACCTCTTGGATCATGCCCCGCACACACTTGGTGTGTTTGGTCGGGCGCCCGAGGCTACGACTGTGTCTGGGCTTGCTCACATTCTTGGTCAACTTGTGGCCCTTGTTGAGGCCCACGACCATAGTGTAGCACAGAGCCATTGCTGCTGCTCTGCAATGGTGGCTGTGGTGGAATGGTGTCTTGCTGATTTTAGAATTCTTTTTACTTTAGACAGTCTGATTATAATATGCTGTGGCAAACTCCTTTTTGCATTGTGTTTTCCTGGGAATCACTGAGTCTCCTGTGTCTGGATGTCTAAATCTTGCTATACTTGGAAAAGTTTCATTTCTTATTTCGTTAAGTAGGCTTTCTAAGCCTTTTAATCTCTCATCTCCCTCAGGAATACCAATAATTTGTAAGTTTGGTCATTTTATGTAGTCTCAAATGGCACATGTATACCTATGTAACAAACTTGCATGTTCTGCATGTGGATCCCAGAACTTAAAGTATAATAAAAAAATAAAATAAATAAAAGCAATAAGCAAGTTCAAAAAAAAAAGAAAAAGCTTTGTTCATTCTTTTTCTTTATTTCTGTCTGACTGGATTATTTCAAAAGACCTGTCTTCAAGTTCTGAAATTCTTTCTTCTGCTTGATCTAGTATTTCAAATGTATTTTGTATTTTCTTCAAGGAATCCTTTAGTTTCGGAATTTCTGTGTGTGTGTGTGTCTGAGAGAGAGAGAGAGAGAAAGAGAGAGAGAGACTTTTTCTGTTGCCCAGGCTGGAGTGTAGTGGTGTGATCATAGCTCAGTATGACCTCAAACTTTTGGACTCAAGTGATCCTCCTGCCTCAGCTTCCTGAGTAGTTGGGATTACAAGCATGTGCCACCATGCCTAGCTAATGTTTGTATTTTTAGTAGAGACAGGTTCTCTCTATGTTGCCCAAGCTGGTCCTAAACACCTGGGCTCAAGCAGCCCTCTTACCTCGGCCTCCCAAAGTGCTGAGATTGTAGGCGTTAGCCACCACACTCGGGCTTTTTATCTTTTAAAGATATTTATCTCCATGTTATAAGTTTTTATTTGTATTCTGAATTGATTTTCTGAGTTCTTTGTATTGGTTTTTAGATTTCTCTGGCATCTCATTGAGCTTCTTTAAAATCAATATTTTGAATTCTTTATCTGGGATTTTGAGGCTTTTTTTTTTCTTTTTTGGTTAGGATCTACTGCTGGAGAATTATTGCATTCATTTGAGGCCATCATATTACTTAGCTTTTTCATGTTTTCTGTATCTTTATGTTGGTTTCTGCTCATCTGGCTTCATAGTTACATCTTTTTAAAAAAATTACTTTCACGTGGATGGGGGACTTTTTTCTTGAAGATATGACAATGATGTTCGTTGGGTAAGGGCTTCTGGCCTTGCTTCCAGGTGCACGCAGTAGTGAAGACTCTGTACAATTTGTATGGCTATCCTTATTGTGTTAATGTGTGGTTCTTGGTGGGGCCTGTGGTGAAGTTGTGCTTGTGACTGGAATGCCTGATGGGCCCATCATCAGGTTGTTATGGTAGCAGAGGTGTGCTAAGTATGTCTATCCTTGTGACCTGGGACAGCATATGCTGGCTCCTGTGTTGGCAGTTTCCAGGCAGGCTCATGTTTGGGCATCTGGGTGGCTTTCTCAGATGCCAGTTTTAGTAGCAGTATACCAGGCAGATAAGCAGGCTCTCGAGCTCCTGAGCAGCCGGGGTAGTGTGGGTGATAGAGGTAGCAGTGGTGGTGAGATGGTCTCCTCGTTCCCATGCACTGTGCTCTTGTGTTGGAAGTGGTTGCAACAGGCTGTGCAAACTGGCTTCTAGGCCAGAAGGTGGTGCTTGCAGGTAAGAGCCAGCTGAGACTGTAGAAGTAGGGTGTTTATGCTCAGTCTCTGTCCCCTTGGTGCTCATGTGCCCCTGGTGGTAGATTGGGTTGTGCAACACCCAGAACCTGGCCCCCCACAGTTCGTTTTGGCATAGGGTTAGGAGGGTGAAGCTGGGTGGATCCAGACTGGGCAAGCTTGTACTCAACACCTCCCAATGGCAAGTGCGTGCATGAGCCATGATGTGGGGGTGGGGCAGGCAGTGTAGTCCTCATGCCCCTGGTGAAATGCTTGGGTGAGAGGTGACTGCTGCTGTGCTGAGGTCCTGCCATGGGTGCCAGGGAGGATGAGACCACTGCTGTCCCTCCTTCATCCCAGCTGTGGCAGCCAACCTGGCTGTTCTGTTGGTATGGCAGTTTGCACCCAGCCCGTAATTCAGCCATGAGCCATAGAAGCCAGCACCCAGCTCAAGACCAAGCCTCTGCAGTAACTCATCCTGCTCAGGATTGGAGCATTGGGAGCCTGGTTCCAGTGCCAGAGGCTGGAGCCCATGCCATGTTCACTTCTTAGTTTTGATTGTAAGATCCCCATTGATCCCCATTCCCGCTCAAGCCCCTGCTCCACAAGATGCAACCTGATCTTCCCCAATGGCCAAGACTGGTGCTGCAGATTCCCAGGACCACTCATAGTTTGCTAAAAGCTAGGATTAAGAACGGCATCTTACTGTGGCTACTTAGTTCTCAGGAATTGTGTGGGACCCAGGGCATGTTGCCTCCTTGAAGCAGTTCCTTCTCACAGTCTCTTGGATGCTCCCTAAATCAGATTCAGGATTTGGGTGGGTCAGGGTGCTCTCCTGTGGCCTGGATTGTATGATTCCCCAGTGGGAAAGTGGACTGCAGAAAGATACTCATTCACTCTCTCTTAGGGATTCATTGCCAGTTCCCAGCCGGTCTTGACGACACAGGCTGTCTGCTTTTCTTCTCATTCCCAGATTTTGGAGTTTCCTTTCACTTTTTCTGTTGAACCCTGTGTTCCCTGTTGGGTAATGTATTCAAAGTGTGATTGTCTACATACCATTTTGGTTTTTCTAAGTGGATGAGGTGTGCTGGAAATGTTTTTAGTCAGCTATCTTGGAAAACAAAGGTCAGCCTCCTGTCACTTTTTGAACTTCTTTGGTTACTGTGTTTTCTCATGACTATTATTTTCAGCCTTCTCTGCTTGCTGTTTTTTCTCTACTCACTTTCTAAGTGTTGGCCTTCCTGATAGCCCATTCTTGATCTCTCTAATTCAATACTCTGATATTAGGTGATGCCTTCCATTTCTGTGATTTAATAGAACTAACCATATTCCTACAACTTTCATTTTTTTTTTTTTTTTTGAGATGGAGTCTCACTCTGTCACTCAGGCTGGAGTGCAGTGGCACGATCTCAGCTCACTGCAATCTCTGCCTCCTGGGTTCAAGCAATTCTCCTGCCTCATCCTCCTGAGTAGCTGGAATTACAGGCGTGCGCCACCACGCCTGGCTAATTTTTGTATTTTTAGTAAGAGACGGGGTTTCACGATATTGTTCAGGCTGGTCTCGAACTCCTGACCTCATGATCCGCCCACCTCGGCCTCCCAAAGTGCCGGGATTATAGGCGTGAGCCACTGTGCCCGGCCACAACTTTCAATTTTATATATCCATCCCAGACTTCACTTAGGAGATCAAGATTCATCTGTCTAATGCCCATTTAACAGCCCCTCTTTGAGTCTCTCTCAGATGTCTCGGTTTATACAGATATAAACTTGAACCCTTCATTGCACCTCTGTTTCAAAAAAGCAAAAACCTCACCAGTAGAAGAAGCTACAAAAATCCTGTTGAACTCCCACTGTTTATTAGATAATATTATTTTAGCTGTCCAGGCCAGAATCCTGGGTGCCATTCTTGATTCTTTCCTCTCATTTCTTCCACATACCTAGCTCCTTGCCATCCCCTGTGAGTACTAATTTCAAAATATATTTCAAATTTTATCCACTTTCTCTTAACCCTATTCTTGCAATCTTAATAGAAGTTACTATCATCTATCTCTGAGACCACTGTATTATTTATGAGTACTTAATACTAGGTATTTTACAGAATAACAAACTGGGCATAATTTTGTTTTTAGGATTTCAAATTACTTGTAAACAGTAATTTTGAACTTCCAGAATTCTGAAGTTACAAGAATAAGAGGTAAAACCCTAAATATAAAGAAACATATCCTAAACTAAAAACAGTGACTTCACTTTCTTCCCCAATAGAACTGTGTGATGCTTGGGTATCCAGAGGAGGTAAGCCAGAATATTGGGAAACATTTATTTCTAGTTTAGATTTTGGTTTCTAGTAATTCTATTGTTTTTTTAGTTATTCAGAATTTTATGGTGGGAGGAGGAAGAATAGAAATTTTCATATTATATAAACATAGCTATTTTTTGCCAGTTATACAATTTTACATAAGGTTAAGAGTAAGAATATATATCTCTCTCCTTCTCTATATGTATCTATATATTACATATATAGTAATACATAGGTTAATGTTCTCAATAAGGAATTTACTATATTGCTAAGTGAATAGGCCTCATCCCTTGGAATGAGGAAGTTGAGCATTACTGATAGGAGGTTGTTTTTATGAGGGCAGACCAGATGCTAAATGAGGTACACTGAACTAAGCTGGATGCTCTTCCTGACAGAGGCACAAAATTTTCTTACATTTTTAACCAAATAAGTATAATGAGCTAGTGTTAGCAAAATAAATTTCTATGATAAAGTAACTAACTTGATAGTTACTCAGGTAGTTTTTGAGGGTTTGCACCTTTGGGGACATTATTTGTCTGCCATGAATAGAGGTTGTTGCTGGCATCTAGTGGGTAGATGCCAGAGATGCTGCTAAATATCCTACAGTGCCCAGGATAGCCCCCTACAATGGTTATCCA
This sequence comes from Pongo pygmaeus, assembly GCF_028885625.2. Lineage (NCBI taxonomy): Eukaryota > Metazoa > Chordata > Mammalia > Primates > Hominidae > Pongo > Pongo pygmaeus. The sequence goes on along the minus strand of NC_072396.2, from coordinate 119,372,647 downwards.
GACCAAAAGGTCCACAGTGGGGGGGTTGAGCAACTCTCTTCTAGAGTATTTATTTTTCAACCCACTGCTGTAATATCCTAAGTATTTTTCAAAATTTCCTTTAACAAACCCTTAATAGGAGTAATGGTTATAACGATTCCATGATTTTATTTTTGTGAAAATTTAAATGAATGGAAGTATATTTGTGTGTACTTGGAATAATTTAGGAGAGGAATGAATCAAGGATGAATACCAGGTTTCTGGCTTGAGCAACTCACCAGGAGGGTGTTGACATTGAGACGAGAAAAAAAAAAAAAAATGTGGGAAAAGATCTTCATTTCAGATTTTATATTTGTAGAATTTGAGGTGCCTGAGGTATCAAGGTGAAGTCCTGAAGATCAGAACATAGGCTTTTAGACATATCCTTAATTTGCAATTCATCAGTATGTAAATATAATTTGGATCTGGGTTGGATGAAATCACCCAGTAGAGTGTATATCTTTTTTTTTCCATTTACTTTTCAGATTTACTGAGTGAACATAGTTTTTCATAAACATTTGATCTAAATAATTTTTTTTGTTGTTGTTGCTGGTTGTTTGGTTTTTAATACTGAGAACACGGAGATTCAGTTTGAAAGATACCCTAAAATCTTAAGAGTGGTATACACCAATCCCTCCCACTCTCCACCCACAATCTAGTTGGTTTAAATGAGCAGAATGATCCATTTTTCCATTTTAGGTGAGCAGATGTTTATGAAAGATCTTAGAACTGTCTGCCTCATTTATCAGGAACATTTACAAGGGAAGAAGCCATTAATCGTATTTCAACTTGTAAATAGAAGAAGACTAAGACTCAGGTTCATATCTTATACTTTTAACATGAACTTGTTGAAAGAAACATTAACAATTTCAAACTAAAGAAATTTTAAGTTTTTCCTCACAAAAGCATAAAAATGGAGATCTTAACAGGAAATTCTTAAAAGGTAAAAACAACTTATACTAGTCCTTGGGTAGTTAACATAGAACAGGTTCTTCTTTTTGTTACTTTCTTTGAAAAGGGAATTTTGGTTCCAAGTCTGTTCCTGCTTAGTATCTGCTCCGGCCTTCCCCCCTCTCCAAGCGGCCTCCTTGATGGCCTCCGCCCCTGGGCACCCTGCAGCCTGACCGGCTGTAAGAATCATGCAGGGGAGGGCTGCCCCTTTCCATGGGCAGAAGGAGCCCACGATCCGGTCTGCCTACCCGGTCTCGGCCCCTCGAGTAGCGGTCGCTCCGGACGTAACTGTTGCTGGATCTGTCGTGGCCGCTGCTGTAGGCGTCGGGCAAGCTGCCCCAGTACTCATCGTAGTGGCCTCCTCCTCTGTAGCGGTTGCTCAGGCCGTAACTCTTGATGGAACTGTCGCGGCCCCCACTGTAGGCGTCAGGCGAGGGGCCTCGGTACTCCTCGTAGCGGCCTCCTCCTCCATAGCGGGCGCTCCGACCATGACTGTTGCTGGAACTGTTGCGGCCACGGCCCCCGCTGTAGGCGTCGGGCGAGCGGCCTCGGTATTCCTTGTAGCGGCCTCCTCTTCTGTAGTGGTCACTCTGGCCATAGCTGTTGCTGAAACTGTCTCGGCCCCTGCTGTAGGCTTCGGTGGAGTGGTCCCCGCTGTGGGCATCAGGCGAGTGGCCCCCGCTGTGGGCATCGGGCGAGCGGCCCCCGCTGTGGGTGTCGTGCGAGCGGCCTCGGTACTCTTCGTAGTAGCCGCCTCCTCCATAGCGGTGGCTCCAGTCGTAACTGTTGCTGGAACTGTCGCGGCTCCTGCTGTAGGCGTCGGGTGAGTGGCCTCCGCTGTTGGCATAGAGAGAGTGGCCTCGGTTCTCCTCGTAGTGGCCGCCTCCTCCATAGGTGTCGCTCCGGCTGGAACTGTCGTGGCCCCTGCTGTAGGCATCTGGCGAGCGGCTTCCGCTGTTGGCATCGAGCGAGCGGCCTCGGTACTCCTTGTAGCAGCCTCCTCCTCTGTAGCGGTCGCTCCCGCTGGAACTGTTGTGGCCCCCGCTGTAGGCGTCAGGCGAGCAGCCTCCGCTGTTGGCATCGAGCGAATGGCCTCGGTACTCCTCGTAGCAGCCTCCTCCTCCGTAGCGGTCACTCCGGTTGGAACTGTCGTGGCCCCCGCTGTAGGCATCAGGCGAGCGGCCTCCGCTGTTGGCATCGAGCGAGTGGCCTCCTCCTCCGTAGCGGTCGCTCCAGCTGGAACTGTCGTGGCCCCCGCTGTAGGCATCAGGCGAGCGGCCTCCGGTGTTGGTATCGAGCGAGCGGCCTCGGTACTCCTCATAGCGGCCTCCTCCTTCGTAGCTGTGGCTCCGGCTGGAACTGTCGTGGCCCCCGCTGTAGGCATTGGGCGAGCGGCCTCCACTGTTGGCATCGAGCGAGCGGCCTCCTCCTCTGTAGCGGTCACTCTGGCTGGAACTGTCGTGGCCCCCACTGTAGGCGTCGGCAGAGCGGCCCCCGCTGTGGGCGTCGTGGGAGCGGCCTCGGTACTCATAGCGGCCTCCTCCTCTGTAGCGGTGGCTCTGGCCGTAACTGTTGCGGCCCCCGCTGTGGGTGTCGGGTGAGCAGCCTCCACTGTTGGCATCCAGAGAGTGGCCTCGGTTCTCCTTGTAGTGGCCTCCTCCTCCATAGTGGTCGCTCCAGCTGGAATTGTCGTGGCCGTCACTGTAGGCGTCGGGTGAGCGGCCTCCGCTGTTGGCATCCAGCGAGCGGCCTTGGTACTCCTCATAACGGCCTCCTCCTCTGCAGCAGTCACTCTGGCTGGAACTGTCGTGGCCCCCACTGTAGGCGTCCTCAGAGCGGCCCCCACTGTGGGCATCAGTGGAGTGGCCCCCGCTGCGGGCCTCGTGCGAGCGGCCTCGGTACTCCTCGTAGCGGCCTTCTCCTCTGTAGCGTTGGCTCCGGCTGTAGCTGTTGCTGGAACTGTTGCGGCCTCCGCTGTGGGCGTCCGGCGAGCGGCCTCCGCTGTGGGCATCCGGCGAGCGGCCTCCGCTGTGGGCGTCCGGCGAGCGGCCTCCGCTGTGGGTGTCAGGCGAGTGGTCTCTGTACTCCTCGTAGCGGCCTTCTCCGTAGTCGTCGCTCTGGCGGTAACTGTTACTGGAACTGCTACGGCCCCCGCTATAGGCTTTGGGCGAGCGGTCCCCGCTGTAGGCGTCTGGCAAGACGTCTGGCAAGGCGACCGGCAAGGCCTCAGATGAGTGGCCTCCGTTGCAGGCATCGGGCGAGTGGCCCTGGTACTCCTCGTAGCGGCATCCTCCTCCGTAAGATGGCGGTGTCCCCCGCCCAGGGGCAGCACCGCATGGGCCTCCGTAGCTCTTGAGGGGCTCTCGGTAGGAGCCTTTGCTGGGATGATCCACGTAGTCACGGTTGCGACCCCTGTAGCCATTTCGGTTGCCGTCACCTCTCAAGGGACGGTAGTCTGGGACACTGGAGTGGCCATAATAGCGACGGCTGTACTCTCTGAGAGTGGGAACAAAATCCCCAGGGTCACAGCACGGGGGCAGTGGCTCCCGGACCTGCGGGCCTGAGTAGCCATCTTGCCCCCACACGGCCGGGGCCTTCCCAGGCATTCCACTGCTGCCAGTGCGAGCCAGGCTCCACGGGGTCACAGCCCTCTTGCGGGGTGGGCCGGCCCAGCACAGTGGCTGCAAGCCTGAGTAGCCATCTTGCCCCAACACGGTCGGTGCCTTCCTGTGCATTCCACGGCCAATGCTGCGAGCCAGGCTCGAAGGCGCGGCCCTCTTGTGGGGTGGGCTGGCCCAGTGCCACGGCAGCGGCCCGCGCTTCCTAGGCATCAGGGCCCTGTAGGGCCGCAGGTCGAAATACCCTGCGTAGCCGCAGCCGTCATTGGGCCCACCCCGAGAAGGGGATCGCTGTGGGCTGCTGCCACCCCTACGGGTTCTGTGTGAGAACCTCGAGCGACCGCTGCTGCCGGGGGTTGGCGGGACCCACCGGCTGTTCTTGAATGCCTGTTTGATGGCCTGGGCCACCTTGATGGACTTACCATCCAGGCACTTGCCGTTCATATCTCTGGCGGCGGCCTTGGCGTCTGCAGGGCTTTCGAATGTGACGAACGCGAAGCCCCTCGACTTGTTGGTTTCTCGGTCTTTCATGAGGAACACCTTGATGATGCGGCCATACTTGCCAAACTCGGCTTTGAGGGCTTTCTCGTCGGTTTTGAGGTTGAGGCCCCCAACGAAAAGCTTCTCTGGGCGATCTGCTTCCATCATGTCTCCCTGCCAAATGGTGGGTCAGAGGAAGTGGGAAGTGATGACGCAACAACTCAGTCGCGGCCTTCGAGCGCTCTCGTGGAGGGCGGCTCCTACCGGTTGGCGGGTGTATGTCTCAAGAAGGAAAAGAGTACCTTACGTCATAGTTTTTGGGAACACCAACTTCTATGATACAGGTAGAGGAAAACCTAGGAATAGAAAATAAGAAGTAGCCAGAGAGGTAGGAAGAGATCCCAGAAGTGTAGTCTTCTAAGCCAAAGGAAAATAATCTTTCCAGACATATGGAATGGTTATTGATATGGTGATTGTTGGTAACATTGGTGGATGTGAGAGTGGATAGAAACCAAATTGCAGTGGGTTAAGAAGTCCATGGTAAGTAAGAAATTTAGTTGTGTTGTGGATTTATGTGAGTTTGGCTGTAAAAGAAGAGGCAGATGGAGGGGAATGTGGGATCGTGGGAGGTATTTTTGTGTTTGCTTTTAAAGATCAAAGATAATTCTTAATTGGTATTTTAAAAGACAAATAGCGTATTTGGAGTTTAGGTATACTGAAGCATATCAAATACATCTGGTTAATAAACATACATTCTATGAGGTTTTTTTTTTTGTTTTGTTTTGAGACAGAGTCTCGCTCTGTCACCCAGGCTGGAGTGCAGTGGCGTGATCTCAGCTCCCTGCAACCTCCGCCTCCTGGGTTTAAGTGATTCTCCTGCCTCAGCCTCCTGAGAAGCTGGGATTACAGGGGCCCACCATCACATCCGGCTAATTTTTGTGTTTTTAGTAGACACAGGATTTCGCCATGTTGGCCAGGCTGGTCTCCAACTCCTGAGCTCAAAAGATCTGCCTGATTTGGCCTTCCAAAGTGCTGGTATTACAGATGTGAGCCACCGCGCCCAGCCGTATGAGTGTATTTCTAAATGATGTTTTTTGCCTTCACGGTATTGATGGATAATATTGTATATTTTAAAGTATTTTAAATAGTTGCTTAGATTCTAAGTGATTCAGCAAGTGTTAAAATAGTTCTTTTAATTACCATAGATATAGGTATATGTTTAATACTCACAATTTTTTTTTTCAGATCTTTCCAGAAATCGTTTTACAGAAATCCCTTCTGATGTCTGGTTATTTGCACCCCTTGAAACATTAAATTTATATCATAATTGCATCAAAACCATTCCTGAAGCCATTAAAAATCTGCAGATGTTAACATACCTTAACATTAGGTAAGGAAACAATTTAAAAATAAATTTTGGTTTTTATTGTTGTTCTAATCCTTTTTTAGTCGCAAAAGAATATGTTTGATTTGGCTGTGTAGCTTAAATTTATCTCAACAGTATCTTATTTGTGTTTTTTATATGTTCACATTATTTTGTAGGCTTTTATTTTGTTCTTGAGAGCAGAGCTTAGCAAACTTTAACACACAGGAATTACCCGGGGATCTGTTAGAATGCAGATTCTAATTTCTTAGGTCTGTTATGGGGCCTGCATTTCTAACAGGCCCCTTGGCAATGCTCATGCCTACCTGCTGGTCCTTAGACCTCAGTTTGATTAGCAAGGCTTTAGACCATAAATATTTTCCTGAAATTATAGCACCACGATACAGATTTTATATGCATCCTTAGATATGTGAAACAAACACTGCTTGAGTTATTTTTTCTCACTTTTGTGACTTCTCGCTTCTACTTCAAGGATGGTTAGAGTGGGGTGAGAATGTTGAAAGGTTTGGAAGTGGATCACAGTTCATGTTTATACTTAGTAAGTGCTTACCATGTCCCAGGCAGTCAGTGTTCCAAACGCTTTACCTATATTACCTTATCTAGTTTTCATGACAGCATTTTGAGATAGGTACTATTGTTATCCCTGCATTACAGATGAGGAAACTGGGTTAAGCTATTTGTCCAAATTCATAGATATATTCAGCAAGTGGTAGAGCCAAGATTAAAATCAAAGCAGTCTGGCTATAGAGCTCTCATTCATACATAGCTTTTACCCTATATATGTAAAAGAATGAACACTCAATAAATATAAGAAAAAACTTTCCCTGCCAAATCAGTAACATTGAATGAAAATTGATATATTGTGACTTAATTTTAGAATTTTTTTCTTTTTTTATTCAGTTGGGAGGGATAATCTCCTCATTAACCAAGTTACTTGTCTAAATTCCCATATAGAGAAGTAGTAAATATAATTAATATACATAAATGATAATGTTCCTTTCTCACTGTGATATATCAGTTCTTTTGTATGACTCCTCCAGTGGTGTTACCTGACAGTACAAGCTATTTTAACTGAAACCACTTTACACCTTAAAATGTGTGAGAGAAGTTTCCTGGCTGGGCATGGTGGCTCACGCCTGTAATCCCAGCACTTTGGGAGGCCAAGGTGGGCGGATCACGAGGTCAGGAGATCGAGAGCATCCTGGCTAACACGGTGAAACCCTGTCTCTACTAAAATTACAAAAAATTAGCCAGGTGTGGTGGTGGGCCCTGTAGTCCCAGCTACTCGAGAGGCTGAGGCAGGAGAATGGTGTGAACCCAGGAGGCGGAGCTTGCAGTGAGCCGAGATCACGACACTGCACTCCAGCCTGGGTGACAAAGCGAGACTCTGTCTCAAAAAAAAAAAAAAAAAAAAAGTGTGAGGGAAGTTTCCTTCCAAAGATATCAATCATTTGGGTTGCTCCTTTCTCTGAGTAGGTATAAATGTCCTTGGCCTGGCTTAGGAGAGGTTTGAGGAAAGTGAGGTATTTTTAAGTTTTGTCTTTGTTTCTGTTTCATTTTGTTCTTTTGCGGAAAAAGTGATTCGCCAAAAAATGAATTACACTTCTCTATTAACACATATGGTAATCTTAGTTTTACTAAAACTTTCTCTGATTCTATCCTGTCACGATCTGTAAAAGTCAACTTTGATTTTTTTTTACAGTCACAAAAATTTTTGAGCAAACTATATTGAAATAACATTTGTTCTAGTTACTGAATTCCTCTCTAAGGCATGTAGTAAAAAAGTGACAATTAATAATTTATTTACCAGTATGAAGAAACCAGATTCTGGTGAAAGATGATTGTGTTAACTCAATGAATATGCATTTTTTTTTTTTTTTTTTTTTTTAGACGGAGTCTTGCTCTGTCTCCCAGGGTAGAGTGGCACCATCTTGGCTCACTGCAACCTCTGCCTCCCAAGTTCAAATGTTTCACCTGCCTCAGCCTCCCAAGTAGCTGGAACTATAGGCGCCTGCCACTAGGCCTGGCTAATTTTTAGTAGAGACAGTGTTTCACCACGTTGGCCAGGCTAGCCTCAAACTCCTGACCTCAAATGATTTGCCCGCCTCGGCCTCTCAAAAGTGCTGGGATTACAGGCGTGAGCCATTGTGACTGGCCTGAATATGCTTTTTAAGGGAAGAAAATAAATTGATCTTTAAGCTATTTTTGGCCTGAAGATGTATTAGAATGAGTTTGCCATTATTTCTTCCATGTATTTATTTATTTTGGTGAAAATCTCTTAATAAACTTGTAAAATTATTTTTCAACTCTTCTCTCTTCCTATATACTACCCCCCTTTTTCAGTAGAATCCTATAGAAAGATCCTTGTGTGCCCTGGTGTGAAGGAACCCAGACTGACCATTTTTCCAAGGAGCTTGCTTCATCCTGAAAGTATGAAGGATTATGACAGGACCCTAGCACATTTGACATTCCAGCAGTCTGGCCATTATTGCTGGTTGAGGGGCATTGCCATTTTTTTGTTTGTTTGTTTGTGCCGTGTTATTAAAGCCAGTCTAGTATTTCTGGATGTCCTTTGCCAGAGAAAAGATGGGGAGGAGGGTCTTCAAGTCCCCCCTTGAGTAACACTGGACTTTTGTTGCTGTGTATGTTACACGAAATGGTAGGTATAGGTCTATAAATGACACTTTGAAAAACAGGAAAAATAATAGCTTATCGCTTACCAATGCTTGTTAGTATGTAAATGGAATGGAAAAATACACATTTTGTTAGTGGTTCATTTGGGTCAGTCAGTCTGTTTTGGCATATAAATTTGACCATAGTACTTTGAGGGCAAAGACCCCAGAGCCAAGTTGCCTGAGTTTGAATCCTGCCTCTCCCACTTAACAGCTGTGTGACTTTCAGCAGTTTACTTAAACTCTTTGTGACTATTTCTTCATCTGCAAAATGGGGATCACTGTGAGAGTTAATTCACATGACCTGCTGCAAAATGAGGATCACTGTGAAAGTTAATTCACATGAGCTGCCCTGAACATGGCCTGGCAATAGTAGGCACTCAGTAAAAATAGAGGCACTCAGTTATTACATTTAAATGTATCTACAGAGATAAGAATGTTTTATCAACTTTGAGCTGAGATAAAGGTGCTAATAGGCTGTTAAACCTTAAAAGGGAATGGGTTAGGGTTACTACATGTTTTTGAAGATATAGTCCTATTCACTGTTTTATAAACTTAAACATAGTGCATGCACATCTATCCCTGGAGACTTTCCTTAGCATGGAAGTATTGAATATACCAGAATTATATCAAGGAGCAAAGTTCTGACATTGTTGAGCTCAGAGGAATCATTCTGGGTTTTTGAGAACTGATGGTGTGTGGAGTAGTATCATAGGTCTGCCTGCATAGGGTTTGCTATGCTATGGATCTCTGCTGTAGTTGGGCAAATCACTTAACCAGTTTTAACTTTCATTTTCTTATTTGTATAATGGAGATAATAACTACTTAATCTTGTGTCATTAACATGAGGATTAAATGAGACAGTGCATATAAGAAATTTAACACTGTGCCTGATACACAGTGAGCACTCAGCAAGTACTTATTAAGTTATTACTTAGTGATAGAATATTATTTACTTACAAAGTGATTTCTTCGTTTTTAATATGTCACATTACATACATATTCTCATAATGAAACTTTCTCATTCTTTTCAGCCGAAATCTTTTATCAACATTGCCAAAATACCTATTTGATCTTCCCCTTAAAGTTTTGGTCATCAGTAATAATAAACTGGTATCCATTCCAGAAGAAATTGGGAAGTTAAAAGATTTAATGGAATTGGTGAGTAACACAGTTGTATTAATTAATGCAATATGCGTAATATATGTACATTTTGGAAGATTAGCTATTTTTATGGAATTTAATTGTAATTTTTTAAAAAAGTACTAACTTGGTATATGTCTAAATTCAGTAAGACTTAGTAAAATCTTGAGATACTGTATGTCTGAGTTTTTCCAGTCACAAAATAGCATGGTTCTTCCTTAGTCCTAGTGACGTCAGAAGGCTTGCTTACAAACTTTAAGAAATACTTTTCAAATGAATAAGCATTTATTTACTCATTTTGTGGACAGTAAAGGTCTTAGAGAAAAGCTAAGGGAATTTTTAAAATAAAACTTTTATAGGACTATGATATATCCTTAGTGAAAGGAGATAAAAGAAGAAAGTGTCTGCAAACAGAATTAGCAAGATAACTCTTCCTCACTGTTTGCTTATGTGATGTTATAACACTTTTTAGACTGAAATAAATGGTAAAAGGCCATTATATGCAATTGATTGTAGAAATATAGAATAATTTAAATTAATTACCTTGGACATAACATTTTAGGTATTAAAGGACATTGAATTCTGAGAGAAACATATTCAGAGCCTCAAAGCTTTCAGCTATTTTTCATATCTTTTGGTTACCTCCACTTTACGCAGTATACCATGCTGCATGTTTTTCTTTTATTTTGAATGATGCTTTCCTGATAAATAGGTATTTTTAAAGTTTTTTTTTGTGTGTGTTAGAGTCTCACTCTGTTGCCCAGGCTGGTGTACAGTGACACGATCTTGGTTCACTGCAACCTCCGCCTCCCAGGTTCAGGCGATTCTCGTGCTCAGCCTCCCAAGTCGTTGGGATTACAGCCATGCACCACCACACCCAACTTATTTTTGCATTTTTCATAGAGATGGGATTTCACTGCATTGCCCAGGCTGGTCTTGAACTCCTGGCCTCAAGTGATCCACTTGCCTCGGCCTCCCAAAGTGCTGGCATTACAAGTGTGAGCCACTGTGCATGAACTAAAGTCCTAAAGTATTCTTGTGTATGACTTTATTATGTCCGGGGAGGTCAAAAGTTTTCTTGAGGAACTTACCTACAATTTCATAATGAGAAATTAATATTAACAGAATGTAATGAGCAGAAATTTCAGGAATACCTTTTATTTATTAAGGAATACCTACATGTCCAATTATAATACAAGGAAACTTCCTTGAATTTCACCTTATGTTTTAAAACCATATAATTTTGAAGTTATAAAAAATCTTAGAAGTGATCAGATACAACCACTTTCTAATGTAGGAATCCCTGATACATCTACTATATATTTTCAATGGTGGACAACTCTGTGTGTGTGTGTGTGTGTGTGTGTGTGTGTGTGTGTGTGTGTGTGTGTGTGTGTGTGTGTGTGTGTGTGTGTGTGTGTGTGCGCGCGCGCACGCGCGCGCGCGTGTGCATGCGTGACTGTCCTAATTCTTCTTTGCAAAGCTCTATTTGTTATTAATCTTTCTTATTTTGAACCAAAATACATGCTTCTATCATTTTTTTCCATTGGGCCTGGGACTACCATGTGAAGAAATATAGATAGTGACAACTTCTCTCCCCTTCAGATATTTTAATCTGTTGTGTGTTTACTCTCCATTTTACCAAACTCTTTTTTTTTTTTTTTTTGAGACAAAGTCTCACTCTGTCGCCCAGGGTGGAGTGCAGTGGCGCGATCTCGGCTCACTGCAACCTCCGCCCCCCGAGTTCAAGCAATTCTCCTGCCTCAGCCTCCCGAGTAGCTGGGATTACAGGCACCTGCCACCGTGCCCGGCTAATTTTTTGTATTTTTAGTAGAGATGGGACTTCACCATCTTGGCCAGGCTGATCTTGAACTCCTGACCTCGTGATCCACCTGCTTCGGCCTCCCAAAGTGCTGGGATTACAGGCATCAGCCACCACGCCCAGCCTACCAAACTCTTAAGATGTGTTTTTCTATAGCTTAAACATCCTTATTACCTTTATTCCTTTGTATGACTTTTTACTTTCAGCTAATTCGATTTGGAAAATGTTCCTTTTAGTTAAAGTCTCACTTAATGTTATACTAAAAAAGGAACAGAGATTCCAGATATGATTTAACAAGTTCATAATAAAAGGTACCATTATTTTGTTTGACTTGAACACTATTAATGTTTATCCAGATTTTATAAGGGTTATAATTTAAGATTTTATGTCTCTGTAATTTATTTTTTTTAATTTAGTTTTTGGCCCTACGTTTTTAATTACATTACATGATGTAATTTTTAGATAAATGAAATGTAAAAAATAATTAGGAGTTTTATATTAATTCTAGTACAGTTGTCCCTCTATGGGGGATTGGTTCCAGGATTCACCCCATACCAAAATCCACGAATGCTCAAGTCTCTTATATACAATGGTAGTATTTACATATAACCTAAATACATTCTCCCATATACTTTAAATCATCTCTAGATTACTTATAATGCCTAATACAGTGTAAATGCTGTGTGAGTAGTTGTTAGGTTGTATTATTTAAGAAGTAATGACAAGAAAAAAAGTTGATATAGTTCAGTACAGGCACAACCATGCTTTTTTTTTTCCTGAATATTTTTGATTTGTATTTGGTTGAATTCATGGATGCAGAACCCATGGATACAGAGGACCAACTGTTTTTTAATTTATGTAGAAAATTCTAAAATGTTAAACACTATTATTTTACTAGGTACTGTAAAATTATTATGCTTTACACTCTTGAAATCAGTAACAGTAGATGGGTAGATAGCATTAGGAGGGCTAATTGACAGTTGTAAATCACATATTGAATTGGTGGGTATTCCCTGTCACTGGAATATTTTCCCTTGATACTCTTCCACATGATGTGATAATCAACTGCAATGAAATTCTATCATTAGAAACCTAGGAAATACTCTCTGGCTTCCAATCCTTTGCAGAATATTTTGTAGAGCTCCCACTGGAGTGGGTTCATTTCCTATGCCTGGGTTTATTTCTCCTGGGAAATGACAGCTATTTCTCAAATTTCTATGGATTTTCCATATGGAAATCATAAATATCAAATACCTTTAGAAAGAAGCAATAATGTTTAAATAACATTTTCACAAACTTCTGTTATCCATCATTTGAATAGTAGTCTATTCTGAACATAGCAGCTAAGGTGATCCTGTCAAAATATAAGTCAGATCATGTCAATCCCATGTTCAAAAGTTTCTGGATCCTGCCCACGTATCTCAGAATAAAAGCTAAAGTCATATCCCTCCCTCTATTCTACTCTCTCCCTTGCCCATTTCCCTCTAGTTACACTGGATTCCTTGCTGTTCTTTGTACCTGTCAGGTGTGCTCTGCCTGAGCGCCTTTACTTTTATTGTTCCTTCTGTCTAGAATATTCCTTTCTTATATATTAGTATGGTTCACTCTTTTAGCTCTGACAGTACTGCTCAATATCACCTTCTCTATGAGATAAAGTAGTATCCCTCCCCACTATTGCGAGCATAGCCATTTTCCTACCCTGTTATCTTTTTTAAATAGCACTTATCACCTTCTGGCATATTATATAATTTACTCCCCTTGCCAGCATGTAAACTCCATAAGGAGCTATGACAGCAGGAAATTATGCTTTGCCCCTTGATAAATCCCCAGTCCCTGGAACAGTACCTAGCAAATGTTAATAGTGTTCAAGAAATATTTATTGTTGAATGAAGATGCCTTAGATATTGTTTAAAAGAGGTATGTAGGATATATTTTCCTAATCATCTATAGCATTATTATATTCTTCCCTACTTGGTTTTAATATTATTTTGAAAACTGAATGTATGTACTATTCTCCTCCCTCCAAGCTATTATCATTTTCACTAAAAGTTGGAAATTGGGGGCAGTTGCATTAGAATATGAATTTCATTTGAAGTGTGTCTGGAATGATTACTGTCTGAGACCATGCTGTAGGTTTCTCTTTTTGTTGATGTTATTGTAAGAAAGAGGGGAGAGAGTACAGTTAACTTGAACTGTTCTTTTTTCTGTTTTTTATTATGATAATAAATAAAAATCTCAATTTGTTATTATGGAAACTTGATATTGTTTGCCTTTAAATTGGGGCTTGGATTTTAACCACAGAGATTTCCTTAGAGACACCTTAGATAACCTGAGAGATTTCCAACTCAGATCTCTTAGAATGTCTTTGAGCTATGATATGAGTCACAAGTGTTGGGGCTTGTAACTTCTCATTTTGTATCCCTTTGGAGAAAGAGATTTAGTTAAATCAATCTTGATCATAGTCTGTTTCTCCAGTGCACATTTATAAATCCTTGACTTTCGTAGCTTCTGCCCAGCCTAGTGTCTCGAGACAACTACTGTAATTGACAGATTACACAATGTTTGAGAGTCGTTAGTCTTTTACTTTACCTCCATGTGCAGAGTGCTGGATCATTCTTACTTCTGGTTTTGGCTGGTATGAGTTGGCCTTTAGTTGAGATTTTCGAGAGGTTGTAGTTACTAAGATATAACCTCAAATTTTTGTATGGGAAGTTTCTATTTACTGTGCTAGGTCGGCTTCATGATGTCGTATAAATAGAAGTCTGCCAGATAATCCATCTTTAGAGCAATGACATTAGAGGGTAACTTTTGCTAGCTATTAACCATGTGCTTTAATTTAAAAATTAGAATATATATATATATATAGTATGTATATCTCAGTTAGCTTGTTATAATTCTGTTTTATTGTTCTCCTTAGGATATTAGCTGCAATGAGATTCAAGTCCTTCCCCAACAAATGGGAAAATTACATTCACTTAGAGAGCTAAATATAAGAAGAAATAATCTTCGTGTTTTGCCAGATGGTAAGATGTTCACTATTTTTACTCACATGAATAAGAGAGTAACTATGTAAAATTTAATTAATTATTTTTCATTTCTGACCAGAATTAGGAGACCTTCCCTTAGTCAAGCTGGATTTCTCTTGTAATAAAGTGACCGAAATTCCAGTTTGTTACAGAAAGCTGCATCATTTACAAGTAATAATTTTGGATAACAATCCATTGCAAGTACCACCAGCACAGGTTTGTAATAAAAATATTATACATGTTTCTTCTCATTTTTATTCAAATTTTATCTGTTTATGACTGGTAAATAAAAAAGCACCTAAATCAGAGCCAATTTGTTGTTCAAGCACTGTTGTCTAAAGTTTTTCTGAGCATTGCCTTTTGCACTTTGGTAGGAGTTTAGCTTAGGCTCTAGGATAGCATTTGGAAAACCCAGATAATAACTTTCTGCTTGTTAACTGATAATTCTGGTTGTTAGTTATTTACAAAAGTGACTCTGAAGTCTCTCTACCTATTTCCCACTCAGGTATATATCTACTTGGGATTTGTTGTGGGATTGATTGGAGTACATTCTTGGCACTGAGAGATGGAATTATAACAGAAAGAACAAAATACAAGTGGAAAATATTAATTATGACTTTTAGTTTAGTGAGGATTAAATCCATGTGGAATCCTCTTAAATGATAGTTAAGGAATAAACTAAGATATAATCCCTTATGGACAAAGTATGAAAGAGAAGAAAGAGGACAGTGGGGAAGAGAGGTCAATAGAATTTCTGAAAATGGAAAATAGAATAGTAGAAACAAGCACCTTTACTTAGATTGCCCAAGATTATTTGGCGGAGGAGCAAGTAGCAGTGAAATGGTACTTTATGCTGTGTGCCCTGGCAGGGGTTTTGCAGACATCCAGAAGAAAGGTCGTCTTTTTCTTCCTACAAAAGTACATTCCACTCATTCTAAAGGGGTTACCTTTTCTAATTCAGATAAAGACTGGCTAGAGTCCTGGTGGTAGCTACCTTAGCAGAATGAAGAAAGCTGAAACGTGTGCCTGCTATGGGAAAAGGCAATCAGATTCAAGTTGATTTACAGCGTCAAACCTGGGAATGGCTTGAGTATTGGAGGAAACATGTAACTCTGAATATAGGGATTAAGTAATGAAAACATGATGGTTTGTGGAATGTCTAAGGCAGTGCTGTCCAGTAGAACTTTCTGAATGACGGAAATGTTTTATAATCGACACTGGTCCAATACTGTAACCACTTGTTTATGTGGCTGTTGAATGCTTGGAATATAGCTAGTGCAACTGAGGAACCAAATTTTAAATTTTATTTTAATTTGATTTATTTAAATTTAAATTGCTGCATGTGACTGGTAGCTCCCATATTAAACACCACTGCTCTAGAATTTACACCCTCAGATTCTTGCCCTCAGCCCCACAGCCACAGACTATTCCTTACTTGCATCAGCAGAAGTCCGGAATTTATTCTAAGGAGTAGGTAGATCCTTAGGTTTTCTCCGTTAGCTCAGTGGCCAGCTGATGACTCACTTCTTGCCTCAGCAGAAGACTGGTATTTACTCCTTAGAGAAGCACCATCCCATTTGTACTTGCTGTGGTGATGACCATGTTCTGTATCTGCATTGTCCAATACGGTAGCCATAGTGGCTACTGAGTACTTGAAAGTGTATGGTGTGACAAAAGAACTGAATTTTTATTTTATTTAGATTTGATTAATTTACATTTAAATACACATGTAGAACAGAAAACCAAACACCACATGTTCTCACTCATAAGTGGGAGTTGAACAATGAGAACACATGGACACAGGGAGGGGAATGTCACAAACTGGGGCCTGTCGGGTGTGGGGGGCAAGGGGAAGGAGAGCATTAGGACACATACCTAATACATGATGGGTTTAAAACCTAGATGATGGGTTGATAGGTGCAGCAAACCACCATGGCACATGTATACCTGTTTTACAAACCTGCACATTTTGCACATGTATCCCAGAACTTAAAGTAAAATAAATAAATAGACACATGTGGCTAGTGGTACCCTATTGGACGGTGAAGCTGTAAAGGGATTGAACCAGAGTCAGGGGATCCAGGTACAGCTTATATAGCAAGAGTGAGACCCCATACTGAAAACAGTGAATGGTTGCATACTGAATGTTGAGATGCTCCAGTTTGGCTCCCAGAATGCTTGCAATCTGTCTTACATATTTCAGGCAGAATTGGTAGATCTTCCTTAGTAAACTGCAGCAGGAGAAGAGACCTATCTATATACTGAACTTTTGGAGTCACCTGATGAAATGTCTAGTCTGTGTCTGATCACCAAATAGATGGAAGCTCACCATCAGGAAACTTCCCCATGCACACAGAGCTTCCAGTTTGTTTTTTATGATCCCTTTTGGAAATTAACAGACAGGTCGGATGGTAGCTCATGCCTATAATCCCAGTACTTTGGAACTTTGGTAGGCTGAAGTGGGAGGATTGTTAGAACCCAGTAGGTTGAGGCTGCTGTGAGCCCTGATCACACCACTGTACTACAGCCTAGACAGCAGAGTGAGACCCTGTCTTTAAATTAAAAAAAAAAAAAAAAAAAAAAAAGGCCGGGTGCGGTGGCTCACACTTGTAATTGCAGCACTTTGGGAGGCTGAGGCAGATGGATTGCCTGAGCTCAGGAGTTTGAGACCACCCTGGGCAATATGGTGAAACCCCGTCTCTACTAAAGTACAAAAAATTAGCTGGGTGTGGTGGCACGCGCCTGTAGTCCCAGCTACTGGGGAGGCTGAGGCACGAGAATCGCTTGATCCTTGGAGGAGGAGGTTGCAGTGAGCCGAAATCGTGCCACTGCACTCCAGCTTGGGCTACAGAGTGAGACTCTGTCTCAAAAAAAAAAAAAAAAAGAAAGAAAGAAAAAAGAAAATGAACAGACAGCCAAGAATCATTAGACATTGCAAGAGTAATCTCTAACGTGAAAGACAGAGACCAAAACACCAAAGGCTTTCATTGAAACAAAAGGGAGCACATTTATTTTTTTGTGTGTGTGTGGATATCCAGAAATATTTGTAAACCATGTATCTGATAAGGGGTTAATAGCCAAAATACATAAAGGATTCATATAACTCAATAGCAAAAAAAAAAAAAAAATTGAAAAATAGGCAAAGGACTTGAATAGACATTTTTTCAAACAAGACATACAAATGGCCAACAGCTATATGAAAAGATATTCAGCATTCCTAATAATCAGGGAAATGTAAATCACAACCACAATGAGATATCACTTCACACTTGTTAGGATGCCTGTTATCAAAAAGAGAGGATAACCAGTGCTGGCAAGGATATGGAGAAAATGGAACTGTTGTACACTATTGATGGGCATGTAAAATGGTACAGCCATTATGGAAAACAGTATTGTGCTTCCTCAAAAAATTAAAAGTAGAGCTACCATATAATATTGCAGTCCTACCTCTGGGTATACATCTGTAAGAGATAGAAAAATAAACCAAACTATTTTTTCTATTCTAACTCTCAATACAGAATACTTCACTTCTGGTCACCAAAATGCATCAGATCTCTTCCCACCACCAAGCAGTTCTCCAGCAGACACTGACTGGGTATCCTATAATTCAATTCAATTCTGACACTACCTGGAGTTAACATCAGATCCTACAGGTTAAGAGCTCAGTCCCACAGACTGCTCACCTGTACTTCTGACTGACCAGCTATAAGTTAAGGTTCCCATGACCCCCTCCTCAGATTCAGTTAATTTACTAGAGTGGTTCACAGAACTTACTGAAACACTTTACTTACTATTGCTAATTTATTACAAAGGATACAAATAAATAGCCAGATGGAAGAGAAGGATAGGACAAGGCATATGAGAAGGGGTGCTAACTGAAGGGGTGGAGAGGGGATGATCCCTTTCCTCCCCATCATAAGGGTCACGGCTGATACCCCTATAACAAAAAACAAGTAAACAAGATAAAAGGATAACAAATTTATTTGATCATAGTTTTACGTGACACTGGAGCCTTCAGAATAAGGACCCAAGGATATAGAGAAAGTTAGCTGACTTTATGCTTCGATTCAATTGAGACTGGGACAGCAGCGTAGAAATGTGATTGGACAAAAAAAGAGCATGAGCTAATGGTAATAGATGGAGTGGGAAAACCTAGCAAGGCCTTTTCTTGGTGTCTGTATTGTAGCGTTTGTTCCTCCTGGGTGTAGGGTAATACTTCTCTGGAATGAGGGTTTTAATTTGTTTATGGCCAGTGGTTACAAAGAAAGGTAGAGGAAGGTTAGATTAGGCTTTACGGCTGGCTTTGGAAAAAAGGGGTTCTAGTGCCTATGACTGGCCTTGGGGAAGATAAATTCTTGTTTCCATGACTTGCCTCTAGTGAGAATGAGGAGGTGAGAGACAGGGGAAGGGCGCCTGGAGAAGGTCAGAGAAAAACTTTGCTTCTGAGGCTTTCATTTTGGGGTATCATTTTCTGAGCCTCAGTGAAGCTTTTGTTCCCTCTGTGGGCACGCCATCTTCCAGGCACCTCCACATGTTTAGTAATTTGTAAGCTTTCCGAACCCTGTCCTTTTGGTTTTTATGGAGGCTTCGTTGCGGAGGCACAATTGGTTACATCATTGGCCATTGGTGATCACCTCAACTTTCAGCCCTTCTCTGGTTCCTGGAGGTGAGGGAGGTAGGATTGAAAGTTTTAACCGTCTAATCCCATGGTTGGTTTTCCTGGCAATCAGGCCCTTATCCTGTGGCTATCCAGGAGCTCCCAGCCACCAGTCATTCATTAGCATGCAAAGGGATACTTACCACTTAAGAGATCGTGTAAGAGTTTTAGGAGCTGTGTATAGGAAATGGGAGCAAAACCAAGTATACATTCCTTATAAATTACAATATCCGAAGGAAATGAAATCACGACCTTAAAGAAATAATCTGCACTCCCATGTTCATTGCAACATTATTCACTACAGTCAAGATATGGAAACAACCTGTATGTCCATCAACAGATCAATGGATAAAGAAAATATAGTGTGGGGGGGGGGGTTGTGTTTGTGTGTAATGAAATATTATTCAGCCTTAGAAAAAGAAGGAAATCCTGTCATTTGCAACAACATGGATGAAACTTAAGGATATTATACTAATTGAAATAAGCCTGACACAGAAAGATAAATGCTGTGTGATCTCACGTATATGTGGAATCTTAAAAAAAAAAGTTGAACTCATGGTGACAGAGAGTAGAATGGTGGTTACCAGGGGCTGGGGGTTGTGGATAAAGGGGAGATTTTAAACGGTACCATCCTTCAGTTATAAGATGAATAAGTACTGAGGACCTAATGTATACCATGCTGACAATAGTTAATAATATTGTATTTACTTGAAATTTGTTAAGAGAGTTGAACTGAAGTGTTCTCACTACACACACAAGCAAGGTAACTACATGAGGTGATGGGCATGTTAATTAGCTTGATTGTGGTAATCATTTCACAATGTATAATACAGTTGATCCTTGAACAACATGAGGGTTAGGGGCATCGAACCCTGCATACTGTAAAAAAATCCATGTATAACTTTGGAATCACAAAAAACTTAGTTGCTAATAGCCTACTGACTGGAAGCCTTATCAATAACAAACAGTTGACTAACACATATTTTATATGTTATATGTTATTTACTGTATTCTTACAATCAAGTAAGCTACAGAAAAGAATGTTATTAAGAAAATCATAAGGAAGAGAAAATATATTTACCATTCACTAAGTGGAAGTTGATCATCATAACGATCTTCATCCCCATGGTCTTCACATTGAACAGGGCTGAAGAGGAGGAAGAGGAGGGGTTGGTCTAGCTGTCTCAGGAGTGGCAGAGGTGGAAGAAAATCCATGTATAATGGACCTGCACAGTTCAAACTTGTGTTGTTCAAGGGTCAACTGTATATCAAAGCATCACGTTGTACACCTTAAATGTGGGAGTTCAGTCAGGGTGGTGGGAAAAATTATAGAAGAAAAGTTATGAAGATAGTTATAGGAAATAGACACAAACCTTCTTGGAAGGCCGGGGGGATTGCATAGCTTCAGTAAAAGATTTAGCTGAAGTCAGCCTAATCCTCTTACCTTGAGTTAATAGCTTAAAGTAGGTACAAAGGAATGTAAGGGAGTTTATCTAAATAGCTTGTTTACTCATGTGGCCCTAAGCCCAACCTTTTATCATCTGTGGGTGCATGATTGCTCTCTACTCGAGGAGTTGGCAATGTTAATTACCCTCTAGCGGTGTTTACTCGAGACCTTTGTCATTTAATCAGTACTAAATAAATGCGAACTTCCCCGGCTTATCGAGGCAGGTGCTGCAGACTCAGGCAGCAGAGCCCCTTAGCCAGACTGACAGGCAAAATATCTGTGTCAGTGTACATCTTTCATCCGTCATTGGGTCAGGGTCAGCGGGATGGACATGGCGCTTAAATATAAAAAAATTTTATTTGTAACTCATACTTTAATAAAGCTCGAAAAAAATAAAGAGGAAAAATGGAGCATATTCATAGGAGTGCTAATTAGCATGGCTTTCTAGCAGCAGTTGTGGAAACTGGCAGATGTTGGAATGATACCTTCGAGGACTAAGGGAGTATTTCTAACATTCTACATTCAAACTGTCATCAAATGTGAGGTAGAAAAAGGTTTCAAACATGCAAGGTCTTAGAAATTTTTACTCCCATGTACCCTTTCTTAGGATGCTAGCAGAAGGTGTACTATACCAAAGTGAGGGAGTAAACTAAAAAAAGGGGAATTCTTCATGTCAGAGATTGACAGATATGCATAGACCTAGTAAGCAGCCAGTCAATAGTTTGGAGTACAGGAGTTGTCTCCAAAAAAAAAAAAAAACAAAAGAAAGTAAGAGATGACTTGATATGTTTGTCCACATGGAGAGATGTTTTATAGTTCTGTCAGAGTCAATAATGAATTTATAATAGGCATATAGAAAATTTTTCAAAAGAAAAAATGGGGCCATTAATTACTTTAGGAAAAACAAAAACTTATAAGAGAAAGGAAATGTAATCATATTACTCTCTGGAGTTTATCTGTGAATATTTTCTTGGTCATAATAATACAAATACTAGATTTTGATTTAGTGAAAAATTGTGACATAGTTATAATAGCAGGGATTTATATAGTATTTACTGTGTTCTAGACACTGTAGAAAATGCTTTACATATATTAACTCATTTAATTCTTATGTTAACCCTGTAAAACAAGTACTGTCATTATCCTCATTTTACATATAAGAAAACAGAGGCATAGAAGTTAAATGACTTGTTCAAGGTCACATTGCTAGCATGGGTTAGAGCCAGGATTCAACCTAAGGCAGTGTGACTGCAGAGTCCATGCTCTTTAACCACTATGTTATACTTCTGAAGAGAGAAGTATGTTTATGTGAATTGATAGGAAGCGGGGAGGCTGGGATGGTGGTGGTGGTGTGGGTAATGTAAGAAATCCAAGTCCTCATCTTCCTTAGTGATACTCCAATAAATCTACCATTGGAAAATTTTAAAAAAATAGCAGTAGAAGCATGTTATTAATAAATATGAGGGCAAATAGAAATTAAACTAAAAGAGTTTAAAGTGGGAATTTGATCTTAGAGATTGAAAGAAGTAGAATGGGCTGGGCACAGTGGTTCATGCCTGTAATCCCAGCACTTTGTGAAGCCGAGGTGGGAGGATCACCTGAACCCGGCAGTTCAAGAACAGCCTGGGCAACATGGTGGGACCCTGCCTCTGCAAAATATAAAAAAGATTAGCCGGGCATGGCGGTATGTGCCTGTAATTTCATCCCAGCTAATCTGGGAGGATCACTTGAGCCCAGGATGTCGAGGGTGCAGGTGCAGTGAGCCATGTTTGCGCCACTGCACTCCAGCCTGGGTGACAGAATGAGACACTGTTTTCCAAAAACAAGCAAAAAAAAAAAAAAAAAAAAAGAAGGAGAAGTAGAATTGAGGATTATGTCTTGTCAGCTTTGTAATTATTTTTAAATTTAAAAACTGTGTACAAGAAGTACTATGATAAAAAGTTAAAATTTACAAGAGAGTGATTTACCAGCACTTAATTTGGTAATTAAGATAAATTTTTGTTTAGTTTGGACATATAATAGAATACTACCTCACATTTTAATTTTAGCACATTTTAGTTGATAATATTTAATATTAATAATTTATAATTAATAGAAAATCAATGATATTTAGAACATTTAATTGGCAATATATTTATATTCTAATAGCTCAAAAGTTTTAATTTTTCTTTTAAATGAAATTTTTCAGTGGTCAAGTCAGACCTAGTATCTGTTAGAATTATCTAAGAAACATTCTTCCTTTGGACCTGGAATGATAATTGCTTTTTAATGTTGTTGTCTTACTGTTTTCTTTGCTGATTTTTTTGCATGTGAGGTAAGCTTATGTGAGCCCATAAAATGTTACATTTTTTATTAGCATTTTGAGAAATATTTATTTGATGTCACTTAGTGACTGTAATTAACCTTGATAAAGCTGACTTACAGTTTTCTTACCTCTCATTTTCTATTGTTTTTATACAGAGTATCTTTGCTCACATAGTATTTTATTCCTCATTATTCATTTTCTCTATGGTCAATGAAAGTAATTTCTTAGGATATTATTCTAGTTGAATTGACCAATGTTTTCTTTTATTATTTCAGTCTCACCAGCCTAATATCGTACCTTTCAACAAATTCATTTTTCCTATATTTATATTTTTTATATTAGCCTTCTCCAGCGTTTATGCCAAACATCTTAGTGGTTCTGATGAGATTACTTTAAAGAATTACATAGATTATTTGTTCTTTTCTTACCATTCCAATGAATATATATTTTTCATTTTTTCAAATAAAGGCCACTTTTATGAGTTGTAAACTTCATATTGTTTAAAGTTTGTACATTCTGCTTTTAACAAGAAAACTCTAGTGAAATATAGAAAAATTAACTTTTTTCAGTAAGAACAGAGATGGCAATAGAATTTTAGTTGGTATCAGTGTTGTCAGATTTTTCCACCTGGTGTCAGAAGTACAAATTATTTAAATATGCAGAGTGACAATCAAGATTGTGATGTCTCAATGTAATTTGAGACTATTGAATGGTTTAAAATGATAGATGTCATTTATATTTGGAACTATATAATTAAATCTCCTTTATTTTTTATTGACAGATATGTTTAAAGGGTAAGGTGCACATATTTAAGTACTTAAATATTCAAGCATGTTGCAGAATGGATAAGAAACCAGATTCTCTGGATCTTCCATCATTGAGTAAACGAATGCCCTCTCAGCCTCTCACAGACAGGTAATGTAACATTCTTACAGTTTCATTTGATGATTGCTGTCTTCTCTTTTTATGAAATATACTTTTTAATCTTGAGTGTTCTGAATATATTTAGGCTGATTGGCCCAGCACTAAAATAAATAATTGGCTGAAGCTACGTATCACCATCATAGAATGAAGTTCTAGGATACTAGAATATTTTTGACATTTTCTCAATCATTAAAGTTTTAGTAGTAAAAATGTAAATGTTTGACATTATATTACGGAAACACTAATTTCTCAGCATGTGACAACTATTAATTTATTTTGTGATCACTGTATTGTACATTTGTAACAACAAGTAGAATTTGACTTTGAACTGAAGTTGGTGGAAGAGCAAGACATTTGGGGAGTACCTTTTCCCTTTCATCATAGTCTTTATGTCTGGGTCAAAGATGATATATCATAATGACATATAATGATATATCATCTTTGATGAACATCTTTGATGTTCTTTATGATTTCAGTGTTTTGATCCTCATGAGATTTTGAGATAGTAGATTGAACATTCTGTTTTTAATTCATCCTTTCAAGATGTAGATTGGTCTGAAAGGTTTTATGAAAGTATAAATCCATGTAATAGTTTAGAAAATAACCTAGAATGGGGTAAGACTACAGAAGGCTAGACCATGCCCTTGCCTAAAATATGTAAAGATTTGTCATTGCATATATGATAAATTTTATATTGCTTTGAATGGCAATATAGTAAGTACTATTGTTAACAGCACAAGTTTGTGAATTCCCAAATAGGACTTTTTCTTGAATATTTTTATTTTGTAAGTAGAATTAAGTATCTAAACATTAGATTCAGTTCTTAAAGATTATTTTGTTTAATATTATGAACAGTATTAGACCAAACAAGGCTCCAAAAATTGGAATTAAGACATTCTAATCTCTATTAATCTGCTTTATATTTATTTTAACATGAATTTACTTTTAGTAATGGCATTTACTGTTTTAGTCATTTATTTTACAAATATCAGTTGAATACCTACTGGTAGATTCAGTTATGTTTTGTTGAATGTCATATATGTTGGTCTTGGCTTCTCATGGTGCTCACAATGTAGTGGAGCAGGAGTCAGTGAATAAACAAAGCAAGAAAATACACACACAGATAAAATTTCAAATTGTATTCAGTGCTATGAAGGAACGTATTTCAAGAGTGTCATCAGGGAATGAATAAAAGCCAGCTCTGCGAAGAGCAAAGTAAGAGCATCTTAGGCAGAAAGAATGACATTGCCATGGCCTTAAGTTAGGAAGGAACTTTGTGTGTTCAAACAACTGAAAGGAGACCAGCGTGGTTGGAGCAGAGTAGCTGAAGGGAAACGTGGTACATGTTGATTTTAGAGAGGTAGTCAGAGCTCAAGTCATGTGGGTGCTTTGTAGGATGTGGTAAGAAGTTTGAATTTTACTTAAAGTACAGTGGGAAGTCATTGGACAGTTTTAAGTGGGGGAATAACATGATTTGACTCATTTTTAAAAAAAAATCTATTTTGGCTTATAGGAGAATAGATTGGAAGTAAGCAAAAATAGAAGCACAGGGACCAGTTGGATTGTTGTAGTACTGCCAAGAGATCAGGGGGTCTAGAATAAAGTAATTGCAATAGAGATGAAAAGAAATGGGCAGAATTAAGATATATTTTGGAGATATTCTCTAGCAGGACCATCCAATAAAAATATAATGTGAGCCACATATATAATTTTTAACTTTTTTTACCCATTTTGAAAAAAGTAAAAAGAAACACATGTTATTTGAGTATATCCAAAATATTATCATTTCAACATGTAATTAATGTGAAAACTTGCTGAGATATTTTACATGCTTATTTAATATTAAATCTTTGAAATCTGGTATGTACTTTATGTGTATAGTGTGTCTCGATTTGGAATGGCTGTATATGGCTACTGGCTACTTACCGTATTGGACAGTGCATGTCTATAGAGTGAGTTGTCAGTTGTATTAATTTCTCACTCACAGCCTGTATTGAACTACTTAGAAAATTCTTCTATGTGCTTTCCACTTTCATACTCAGGCTCTTGGCTGTATGGTTCTTACTACCTAGAATGCCCTTCCATGCCTTGTCTGTTTTGTAAACTCTTTATTATACATAGATAGGCACTACAGTAGTTACATATAATAGCTTTTGGAGTCAGACATAATATGGCTTTGAAGCCCTTTTATGACTCTTAATAACTGTATGTCCTTGTGTATTAATGTCTCTGGTCCTCAGTTTTCTCATATGTAAAAAAGAAAATGATTACACAGGTGCTGTCAGGATTAAATGAAGCAATGTATGTAGAATACTTAGTGCAATGCCTTACCCATAACATTTCCTCAACAAATAGCTTATTGTCATCATTGTCATTTACTACAAATACATGGAGGTATTTTGTGCAGTGCAGTCAGATGAATTTTTGCTCTGATCATGGTTTAACCACTTAATTTCTCTGTGGCCTTGTGTAAGTTATTTAACTTCTCTGAGCCTGTTTCCATACCTAAAATGTTAACCATACCCACTTCTACAGTTGTGAGAATTAAATGTATGCCTAGCAATTAGTTCAATAAATGATAAACAGCAAATGTTATAATTTTTCCCCTTGGGATGTTAACTTTTGTAAGCTTTATTTTTTTTTGTAAAAAGAAATAATAATTATAACTTCAAGACTGTAAGAATTATGTCTAAAATATGAGGTGCATCTAACACAGTACATAACACAGTATAGACACTCAATGAATGCTAACAGTTATTGCCTCTTCATCCACAAGACTAAGCTCAAATGCCACATTCTTGAGTGATGCCTTTCCTAACTTTACCGAGGAGAATTAGTTGACCTTTTTTTTTTTTCTCATAGCACTTTGTATTTACCTTTGTCGTAGTCTTCAAAACATTTAAACACATTCATTTTTCCTCTAGGCTGAGAGCTAGCTCTTTGGAGGCAAGTTTTAAAAATGTATTTTCTCTTAAACATTCAGCATAGTACCTGATACTTGGTAGGTGCTTCCCTAAATGTATTCATATACTTCTGAAAAGTACAAAAATCAGTTTTTTTTTCTTTCTTTCTTTTTTTTTTTAACATGAAACTGGTTTTAGGAGAGGAATTATAACATAGTGATTATGACCAGGGACTTTGGTGCTAGATAATTGAGGGATCAAATTTGGACTGCTGGCTGCAAGTTGTGTATCCTTGGATAAATTGCTTAATCGATTCCAGTCTAAGTTTTATCATATATAAAATGAGAAAACACCATCAATTTGCTACAGTTTTTCACAATAAATATGTAACGTTTTGTCTTTTAAACATTTAGCACAGTTCCTCATACATAATAAGTGGTCATTGTAGACTGTGTGGTAAAATTGCAAATTAAGTGAAAAATACCTTGCTTCCTGGGTGGCATATTTTGTAAATCAGAAATTTGCAAGGACAAATTGAATTTGAAAGTATTAAAGTGCATATTCAATACTTTGTAGCTTTCATTTTTACATCCTCACTTAAGTATTAGATGGGCATTATTTATATAAATAAAACATTTTTAGAGCCAATGAAGAGTAAACCATATAAATTGAAATTAAAAGATGTTTTGAAGCTCTGTGATGAAATTTGACAAACCAATGGGAAAAACAGGTCTTCCATCAAGATAATGTTCTAACAAGGCAGCCTGATTTTCTGAATCTCTGAGGAGAAATAATAGGTTATTGTTGACAGTTGACACTGTAGAGTACACGAAGGGAACAATATTGCATGAGTGGCATGAATAAAATGTTTTGTAGGAAGAGTTCTGATATTTTTCTCCTCATGTCCTTAATTAAGGATCTTAGACATCAAAAGTATATATTCTGTATTATCTAGGGAAATTTTAGGTCAAGTGTGCATTATCTATTTAAGAAGAAAATCCTAACTGCTCTTAGGATTTCTATTTCCATAGTATGGAAGATTTTTATCCAAATAAAAATCATGGCCCTGACTCTGGAATTGGAAGTGATAATGGAGAGAAACGATTATCCACAACAGAAGTGAGTATTTTCTATTGCTGATCCATTCTGTTTTACAATTTTATTAGATCATTGAAATAGAGACATTTGTGCATACTTGAGTTTATTTTGCTTGAAAATATGATCATTATATTTTATGACTAAAACTGAAAAAAAGGGCATGCTGATTTTTAAAGCTGAGCAGTAAACCTTATGTTAATTTTGGGTTTGAAAACTGGAGATGTAAAGCAGACATTCTGTAATTCATATGTAAAATTGAAGCAACATAATCCATATCGTAAGTTTAAAATGCCTCATTTGTACTTTTTGCTTATTCCTTTTAGCCATCAGATGATGACACAGTCAGCCTTCATTCTCAAGTCTCAGAATCAAATAGAGAGCAGACATCAAGAAATGACAGTCACATAATAGGAAGTAAGACTGATTCTCAGAAAGGTAATTCATATGGTACCTGCTATTTTCGTTCCATGTACATAGCCCACATTAAAAATGGGCTTTGGAAAATTATATTGTCTTTAGCCAACTCTTATATTGAGAAAATACACATTTTTCTAAGGACGGCAGTGTCAAGCATACAGTTTACTATGTACATTTTCTAATAAATATTAATCTGTACCTAGACCAGGAGGTATATGATTTTGTTGACCCCAACACAGAAGATGTAGCAGTTCCTGAACAGGGAGATGCACATATTGGATCATTTGCATCATTCTTTAAGGTAAATAAAACTTTGAACAAATATTAATAACATGTTCTCTTGATCTTATAAAAGTGGACTATACAATTTAAAATGTAACTTTCTTTTATATAAGGGAAAAGAAAAATGTTCTGAAAAATCTCAGAAAAATGAAGAATTAGGTGATGAAAAAAGGTAAGCACATATGAAAATGAAATGTTACTTATAAGCCCTTGAGCCATTCATTAGATATTCCTACTTGAAAGAGTACTTGAAAAAAATATAATTTTTTGTTCACTTACCTCTTATGTTTAGATAGTTAATTTATAAATACTTCACATCTGTCTGTATTTCTCAGTTAAACACAAAATTATAGTAAGTGTTTGAGTGTAGGATATGCACTGTTTTTCCCCCTGAAGTGTAATGATGACTTCTATTATTATTATTGAGGAGGACTGTACCGTCATATACATTGCTTCATTTGAGCTATTTAACAACCATCTGAAATAGATGGTATTAACATCACTTTACCAATTAAGACACTGAAACCAGGAGTTTTAAATGTCTGGAACTCCGATGTATTGTCTCTTGTTCTACTATACTTTCCATTTGGTCAGGCTGGTTATGACTTTTAAGGGTACTTATGTCCATATTTTATTGAAATAATTGTGCTTTGGATCTTTTCTGAACCATTCATCTTATAAAATGATGAAATATGACCTACCACATTTTTTTCAGTTACTCCTTCAGGTTGCTTTATAGATGCAGAAAGGAAACAAGAAACATTTGATGAATACCTACCATGTACCAGGATTGGTGCTATGTGCTTTCCCATGTTTCTCATTTTATCTTCATTAAAATCCTGTAGGGTAGATACTGACCTCATTTTTTCAGGTGAGGAAGGTGAAGTTCAAAGACTCTTAAGTTTTATGCCTAAAACCACTTAGCTAGTGTCCACTACTACCTAGAGTGTGAAAGTTGCTGTCTTTGATTTTTAAACTTTTCTCTTTGCTCTACATTATGCTTCCTCCAAATGACTTCACAGTCATTAGTTAATCATTTCTGATGTCCTGTAAGGAGGTACATTGCTTTGTCTTGAACTGTTTAGATTTCATTCTTTTACTTTCTCACCTCATCTAATGAGGTCAGTTGCTTAAACTTGAGAGTCACCTGTAGCATGTACGATGTGGTAAAGTCACAAAGATTCATGATTTGATACTGTTTTTGAAGTGAAATCTAAAGATAAAATGACTAGAGTTTGGATAACTATCTTAAAATTTTTTTGTTCTCTTTTATAAAGATGACATATTAATATTTTCACGCAAATTTGCCAATCTTATTTGAACCTATTTTGGATTTTCTTTAGACATTTTATATACAGATTTTTAAAATCAAAATCAATAAACTGATAAAAACAGGATGGTGCAATTAAATGACAAAATTTTATAACATTTTAAATTTATGTATTAAGACAGGCCATATAGAACTCTGCAGTCCTTTTTATACTGAAGGCTGGAGAATATCCATTTTTAGATTACTATTACCATTACACATTTCAGAAATTTAAAAAATGGTTATATACTTTGCTATTATTTGTTAGTCATTAATTATATTAGTACAGCCAGTATGCTACATTTCATAATGAGTAGAGAACACAGATGTTTTCCTTATTTCTTATTTTAGTATTTTAAAAGAAGGACCTAGGATTTTAACTTTCATATGGTGTTAAAAACAAAAATGGTTTCTATTTCTGGAAGCTGGCATAAAATATAGTCTGCCTTACTTTTTGGATAACCATGTTTGTGTCACCTTTCAGACTTGAGAAAGAACAGTTACTGGCAGAGGAAGAGGATGATGATTTGAAGGAAGTAACTGATTTGAGGAAAATAGCTGCTCAGTTATTGCAGCAAGAACAGAAGAACAGGTATTCCTTTCAGTAATGAGATTTGAATTGGCAAATTTTATAATCATTAAATTGATTATTTAAAGATTATCAAAGTATATGCAGTTTTGAGTAAACAATACTGCCCTCTTAAGATCTATCTCAAGGGACTAACTACAGATTGAGTATTCCTCATTCAAAAATCTGAAATTGGATCCCAAGCATTTCAAATAAGGGATACTCAACCTGTACTAAAAGGCAATAGGAAATACTTAGGACAGGAATATAAAATTACATTTACAACTAACAGAATGTACTCATGTATATAGTCACTATATTTAATATTGCTTAGGTATTTCTTTTTTATTCCTGTGTGTGTGCTGAATCATAATAACTGATTTATTTGTTGATATTAATTTTAGCTCACAGTAGCATTATTTACATTGTAAGCATTTTTTTTCTAGGTACATGTCATGAATATAATGTGCTTTTTAAAACTCAGATTCCAAACTTGGGATATGTCTAAACTCCTTAGAATGGAGTTGAATTTTACAAGAGTTGATTAAATCAGTATGATGATTTGAGGGTCACTGGCTCACTTTGGTCTGTTTCTTGGTCAAGGACCATTTTCCTCATCTTTTGGTTAGGCTTTCTTCAAGTACATGTTGTTGGCAATGAGAAGGGCACTGTGTGAATGAGAATAAAATGAAGACATGTCCACTTCTAAAGCAGGAAAAGTTCCATATGCTGCTGAGGGTCAGCTGTTATTGCCATCTTCATGTACTGAGAGGACTACATTTATAGTTTTGAAATGATAAAGATCTGAGTGGCTTTTTTTTTTTGCTTTCAGAAAAGAGAATAATTTTGGTGCATTTAACATGGATAAGTAAAAAGTATTTTATTTCATTTATTCAAAATAATAAATGTTTATGGTTAATATGACCATGTTTTGGGAAGTTTCAAATTTAAATATACTGGCATTTGTTTAAATGTACATTGAAAAATACAACTAAAACTTATCAAATGACAAATATGTGGTTTCTGGGGCCACTTTTTAGGGGCAATCTATATAATAGCTAATAAGCTAAATTGCCTAAGTATCTTTTTTGCACAGTTGCTACATTTATAGATATACAAAATCAAACTAGAAAATCACTAACCTTTATTCCTTTCATATCGAATGTATCTTCATCAGCAGTTCACATTTTTTTTCTGCTGTAACTTTCTGTCTGCTTTTTCTGTGATGTTTATCTTTTCAACTTTTCCTGTGATTCGTTTCTAATGGGCCTTTTAAAAATTGGCTGCTTATGAGGCTGTGTTTGTTTTTCCCCCTCCAATATAATTTAAGTGTTGATTGCCCTGTGATTTAAAAGGTTTGATGAAGCAAGCCACCACCTGTTCTGTGGAGGTTAAAAAGTTTCTATCTCTTCTACCTAGCAGGTGAAAGAATTGCATTTATCATTATGGGAAGATAATATCATTTTTTTAAGAACCCACAGCTAGCTGGATGCCATGGTTTATGCCTGTAATCCCAGCACTTTGGGAGGCCGAGGTGGGTGGATCGCTTGAGCTCAGGAGTGCAAGACCAGCCTGAGCAACATGGCGAAACCCCGTCTCTACCAAAAATACAAAAAATTAGCCGGGCATGGTGGTGTGCACCTGTGGTCCTAGCCACTTGGGAGGCTGAGGTGGGAAGATCGCTTGAGCCTGAGAGGCAGAGGTTGCAGTGAGCCAAGATCATGCCACTGCACTCCAGCCTGGGTGACAGATCTCAAAAAAAAAAAAAAAAAAACCGACAGGCATATCCACTTTTCTCATGGTATTAGGAATAGCATTTGAGTGCATAATTATAGATTTTTACATTGCCATATACAATATTTCTGTATTTCCATTTTCCTATTAGCATATTAGTTTTTCATCTATCCATGTGACTTAAATTATTCTTTCTAGCCTAGGTACAACATTGACTGAATAGTTATCTTTCATTGGTTTTATTTTTGTGATAGTTTTGTAATCAGTACAAAATAGCATCTAGCACTGTGCCTTATACATAGTAAATACATAATATTTTTGATTGACTGCTTGAAAATTAAATCAATACATTTAAAACTAGTAGAAGCCATTAGTTAAAAAATTATATGTTCTCCCTAAAAAAAACTTCTGCTGTTCTTCAAGATGTATCCAAAAGTAATTTCTTTTTCTAATTCTCTTCATCATCCTTTTTAGATGTTAGTACATACTAGTATAAGAACTTTTTAGATTAAATATTAATATACAGTGACATTGTTGTGATAAGTATGTCTAATTTTTGCAGACATTAAAATATTTATAATATGATCATAAAGTAAAGAGCACTTTTTTTTTTTGAGACAGAGTCTTGCTCTGTTGCCCAGGCTGGAGTGCAGTGGTACAGTCTTGGCTCACTGCAGCCTCTGCCTCCTGGGTTCAAGTCATTCTCATGCCTCGGCCTCCCAAGTAGCTGGGATTACCAGTGTGTGCCACCACACCCGGCTATTTTTTTTGTATTTTAGTAAAGACAGGGTTTCGCCATGTTGGCTAGGCTGGTCTGAAACTCCTGGCCTCAAGGGTTCCACCCGCCTCGGCCTTCCGAAGTGCTGGGATTATAGGCATGAGCCACCACGCCCGGCCAAAGAGCACATTTTACTTTTAAAATTTATAATGTATAGAGAATTTTAGATCCCTAGCCAATTCTGTTAATGCCTGAACTTAAACTGGATCTCAGAATTTTTAAATGCTAAATCTAATATTTTTTCTATTAAATCTTTTTTCCTTCTACATTATGTTGCTATTGCTTAGATCTTTTAGATTTAGGGACTTAAAATTTTTAGTTTACTGTCACAATACTTGAATTTGAATGAGACCAAAAATCTAAGCGTAATCCTACGTGAGGATATATCCTACAGTGGATTTGATATAATTTATACCTTCTCTGGTTGTGGATTTTCCTTTTCATGCTGTATTATTGTGTCTTATATTACAAATATATTAGTGAAGGATCTGAAATGCTATTTAAAATTGTAGGCCAGGAGTTGTAACATCTCTTTTTAGGTTTTAAAATAATTATTGTAAATTTTGTTTGTTTTTAGTCTTGATTAAAAATAATTTAACTGGATTCAGATTACCCTCACCTACCAGGAAATATCATCCAGGATTGCTACTTTGACTGTATATTACTTAACTGTTCTTTAACTTGCTACTAGTAGAAGACAAATGCAATGTTAGCCCTCAGCTAAATGAAGCTGTGTATCTTCTCCCAAACTAGAGGTAATTAAAAAACAGCTTACATTGAATTCAGTGATGATTTCCTTATGGCAGTTCTGCCACTTGCTTAGTTCATATATATTTTTAATTTTTTAATTTATTTTTTTTTAATTTTTTTTGAGACGGAGTCTCACTCTGTTGCCCAGGCTGGAGTGCAGTGGTGCAATCTCAGCTCACCACAACCTCCACCTCCCGGGTTCAAGCAATTCTCCTGCCTCAGCCTCCCAAGTAGCTGGGACTACAGGCATGTGACAGCATGCCTGGCTAATTTTTGTATTTTTAGTAGAGACAGGATTTCACTATGTTGGCCAGGCTGGTCTTGAACTGCTGACCTCGTGATCCACCCGCCTCAGCCTCCCAAAGTGCTGGGATTACAGGTGTGAGCCACCACGCCTGGCAGTTCATATTATTTTTTAAAATGTCTTTGATTCTTTAAGAAACTTTATGCCAGTACTTGGTACATGAAACTATCCTAGGGGAGCAGCAAGGGGATATTGTACAGAATTAATACTCAAAAAGGGTGAGAAAAGAGATCAGCAAATAAACCATCAAATTGGTAACTCATAAGGTTTTAAAGTCTGAAGCCTAGTTGTTTAGAAGACTGCCTCCACTTTGTCTGATTAAGATGTGTAGATTAAGCTACTTTATGTTTACAGTTTATTGTTGAATTTTTTTTTTTTTTTTTTTTTTTTTTTTGAGACAGTCTCACTCTGTCGCCCAGGCTGGAGTGCAGTGGCACCATCTCGGCTCACTGCAAGCTCCGCCTCCTGGGTTCACGCCATTCTCCTGCCCCAGCCTCCCTAGTAGCTGGGACTACAGGCACCCACCACCACGCCCGGCTAATTGTTTGTATTTTTAGTAGAGACGGGGTTTCACCATGTTAGCCAGGATGGTCTCAATCTCCTGACCTCGTGATCCTCCCACCTTGGCCTCCCAAAGTGCTGGGATTACAGGCATGAGCCACCGCGCCCGGCCTGAATTTTTTTTTTAATTGATAAACAGTCTTTATCATCCCATCAAAATATTGGATTATTATTTCTACTTGCGTCTGAGTGTATTGAAGTCACTCTGAATCAATGACTTTGACTATATTTAAATAGCTATTCATCAAGTTCTAATTTTACCTTCACTATTATTTTGGGAAATAAAAACAAGTCTTGAAAAAAAATCATTATCTTAAAAATAATGTTGCATGATGAGTAAGTTCTAGGGATCTGCTGTACAACATTGTGCCTATAATTAACAATACAGTATTGTATACTTAAAAATTTGTTAAGAGAGTAGATCTCTTGTTAAATGTTCTTACCAAAATAAAATAAAATTGAAAAAAGGGAGCATATTTTTTAGAACAAAAAAATCAAGGAAGGAACTGAGAATAAAATGATACTATTAGAATATTCTTAATATTAACTTGATAATAAAAAAGGAAATTCTGTTGAAAAACAAAAAAGTTGGTATGTATTATTAATTATTGAGCCAGTTTTACAAATTTCCATGAGTCTTACTCATTTATGTTAGTGTTAGAAAGGTGGCTACTGCTCTTTTTCTTATACTGATTTTCTTTGGGGGCTTAATAAGTAGATGTTTAGCTGGCTTCTTAAATTTTGTTTAGTTATTATTCTAAAGAAAGGATTAAAATATATGTGTGATTTTGCAATAAATAGCTTCATTTAACTGGTTCCCATTGCATGTTTGTTCCTGCTAACTTACGCTGTAGTATTTTCTGTTGTGTCTTTCCTTTTAGTAATTATTTTATTTGCTTTTAGGTGTGTCTTGAGAGTTTTTCTTTATTGTGGAAAGATGTGCTTCTAATTACTATGTGATACAGCTAAATAACAAAAAGCAATTATGAAAAGTTATAATTAAAGTATAATTAAGGATCATGGAAAGCAAAACAAGGTTTAGGAAGTTTATAATTTTGTTTTAGAATTATAGAAATTATGGACATTACCTGTTTTATTATGATTTTTTTCCTGATCATATGAACATTTCAATTTGAGGAGCATCATGTTAACCTCTAGCTTGTTATAACTAATTAGGTAGATCTCTCAGTCCTTGAAATCTATGTATTCTTTTGTTTCTGCTTTCTTTACAAATGACTACCCTGTCTCTCCAAAAACATCTTCTTCTCCCATCTTTTGGTTTGGTTGATTTATGTGAAATATGAATACAGACAGAGGCCTTTAAGTTGTAGGAGCATCATTCAGTGATAAACTCTTCCAGAGGACCAGAGCAACAGGACATGAATCAAGGTATCTAGAGTTTGTGGAAGCCTTCAAGTATTATGGGGCCAGGTTGACATAGGTGAATTGTATAGTCTTTTACTTAAAATAAGTACTAGTAACTGGATTAGGGAAGTATGTTAATAATCTAGATGTTTAATTAGAATAAATGTTTGTTTTGACTTTTGGTATCAGAGTAAATCATAAAATAATGAACATAGCAAAATTTTACATAGGTGAATTCTCAATTACATAAAATATATTGTATAGGTAAGTGGATCTCAACTTTTTTTTCTGTTTCAGTATAACTCATACACAACTGTAATCACAACGCTAATGAATGTGTGGTGAGAAGGAATTAGAATTTACCATAGTGAAGGCCATTGTAGTTTGATTCCCCTCCCCCTGCAATAATTCTGAAATTTCCCCCAGGATAGTACTTACTGCTCTCTCTTCTTTAAAAAAAATCACTCTTTTAAAATATATTTTTCCTAATAGTTTTAGATATTTCATTACCTTAATTTTTCTGTATTTAAGAATTTAAGGCAATTTTAATGCATGCCTATACAAAGAAGAGTAATTTCCTTAATTCTGAAATTGTTTGGCCCAAAGCTACACTGATTGGTGTATGATACTTGTCCTTTGCATCTCATTATTGCTTTTTCCTAGTGAGGCCCTACTAGATCCACGCTAGTGAGGAATCCAGCGTAATGGACTTTGGTTTCTTTATGCTAACCATATTTCTGTAATTACCAACTTATATTTAATTCATTATGTATTTTATTACTCAATATATAGCTTTTATTTAAAATCCATTTCTATATTCTTTTGGCAGTTGACATCTGGAGATTTTATTTTGAATAAAAGGCAGAGATTTTACTTCTATGATATTAAATTTTAAAAGTGAAAATTATATTTATATATAGTAACATTAAGAACTCTTAAGTATAGTTACTTATGTTAAGGATAGTAATTCATTACTTTTGACTTTGAGATTAATACTTAGAATTATGTAACATTATGTAGAAATAGTTCTCTCTTATAATGGTTCATCATTTTCTTTGGTTTTCTTTGAATGGTTTTATTTAGTTATTAAAAGTTTAAGAAACTTGTGTTTTTTTTAAAGAATTGAACTTGAGCACTGATTTTGCATTTAGAATTAAAGTTTTTCATTTGGCAAAATAGTTATGTATTACATAAACACACCTCATATCATTTGCTGTGCTGGGAAAAATAAATCAGTCATGATGGTACCTCTGTATCTCTTTATCTTCTATCTCAGCCAAAAGTTAGATACGCAAAGGTCAATAATAGCATGGGTGGAAGATATCCAAATTTGAGAAAGGGTTTATAAAAGAAGATGCATGGAAAAGTTGCCGAGCTTCATTTTGTTATACAATAGTACACTTATGGGCATCTGATCTAAATAATATTTAAATATTATTTTCTAGCAAAGATCTTCAAGGACCAGATGCAGTTTATTTTAGAGATTTTTTTATATCATGTGATGTAATATTCTTAATAGATTTGGGAATTAATGTGTTGATTTACTTCTAGGATTCTTAATCATACAACTTCTGTGATGAGAAACAAGCCAAAACAAACTGTGGAATGTGAAAAGAGGTATAAAAATATCTTAGTTTTTACATTTAATATTTTATAATGAGTATTGATCTTTTGACAGTGATGTTTTTGTATATAGGCTTTAATTAAATAAGTGATACAGATTTAATATAACTAGATAATTTAAATAGGAAATGTTTTAGAACATGAGTTAAATTTACTTTTCGTATAAGCAAAATAAAAAATGCTGATCTTTTTTGCTCATAGATGCATTTTTGTCTTGATGATAGAATCATTTATCTGTTCATTCAGCGAACATTTATTATATTGCTATTCCTGCCAGGAATAATGTGTTTCTTTATCATTGATTGTGTTTATTCTCTATGACACTGTTTATGTTTTCATTTCTTTTCAATTGGGTGTTACTGAATTCTTCTATGTGAATACATGATATAAATCCACATATATGAATTCCTGAGAACTAGAAGACCTTGAAAGTTTCTATTTATTCTTTTTGATGGTTTGAATTTAGATTAGACTCAACTCCTGAGTCAATCCTCTGAGAATGTTCAGGCCCAGTCTTTTTCTGCTTGGCTTATTCCAACAGTCCCCAGACATAGCTCCTTTCTTCAGGTTTGCCTAGCTTTAAGTCTGTCTTCTGCACAATGGAAGAGTGATAATTCTGAAACATAACTCTTACTTGTGACTCCCATTTATTATCTTCTAATGACTCTTTACAACTTTTAGAATAAACCTTAAAATATTTAACTTAACCCATAAGATTGAAGTGGGTTTCTGCTTACCCTGAGAGCTTCATCTTATACATTCCCCCACTGGCACCATTTGCATTTAGGAACAGAACTTCTTTCTTCATTCTCTTGGGGAAGTTATTTAGCTTACTCTGAGCCACATTTACCCCTTCTATAAAATACGAATAATAACAGTGTCTACCTCATGGTTACTGTAAGGATGAAATGGGTTAATGTAGTAAATTGCTTATGACAGTGATTAGCACACAGAAAGTGTCACATATGTTATTAGTTGTTAAACTATAGTTATTACTATTGTGGACTTTCTTATTTTTCCTTTCTTTTGTATCTCAGCCCTTCCTTTTTCAATTCTTACCTCCTTTTTTGTTCAAAAGAGAAATAGCTTTGTGGGTATTCTTTTTCTGGTATTAAGAAGTATTATATGACCTTAACTTTTTTTCTTTTTTTAAATTATACTTTAAGTTCTGAGATACATGTGTAGAATCTGCAGGTTTGTTACTAGGTATACATGTGCTATGATGGTTTGCTGCACATATCAAAACACATTAAATTATGGGAAAATATTTTAAATTCTGTGACTTTTTTCAGCAGTACATGGGTGAGTACACCCCACCCCTTCCCCACCTTTAGAAAAATCTCACATACTTTCTGTTAACAAAAATGAGATCATACTGAGTATACTATTTAGTAATATGCAGTTTTCACTTAATATTATAGTGATGGTTTTATATACCTACTAAATCTAAATATACGTTTTGATGAACTTTATATATTCTGTACACTTGCATTCTCCTTCCTTCCTTCCTTCCTTCCTTCCTTCCTTCCTTCATTCCTTCCTTCCTCTCTTTCTCTTTCTCTCTCTCTCTCTTTTTTTTTCTGACAGAGTCTTGCTCTGTCGCCCAGGCTGGAGTGCAGTGGTGCGGAGATGAGATTTCACCATGTTGGCCAGGCTGGTCTCGAACTCCTGACTTCAAGTGATTCACCTGCCTCAGCCTCCCAAAATGCTGGGATTACAGGTGTGAGCCACCACACCTGGCCCACTTGTATTATTTTCTTAACTTAAATGCTTAAAGATATGTTATTGATGGATTAAAACATGAAAGTACATTTAAAGCTTTTGATATGTTGTCTCCAGAAGTTTTTATGTTTGCATTCCCACAAGTAACATATGGATAGCTTTACTTCCATACTTGTTAACACTATACATTATCAATCTATTTAATCTTTGCCATTCTAAAAAGAACAAATTATATCAGAATGTTTTATTTTTCATTTCAGTGATTAAATTAGTGATGATGAGTATTATTTCAAGTTTTTATTGCCTATGTATATTGCTACTTTTGTAATTTGTTTGTTTGCATCTCTTGTAGTCAGAAGCACTTTCTATTGTTGAAATATATTGAGTTTTTTTATGGCCCAGAATATGGTCTATCATGGTAAAAGTTCTGTAGGAACTTAGAAAAAAATGTATTCTGTGGTTATTGGTTAGAGTCTTATATAATGTCAACTATGTTAAGTTGGTTGGTAGTATTGTTTAAATCTTCAATACCTTACCTATTTTCTGTTTTCTTGTTCTATCAGTTAGTAAGAGAAGGTTATTGAAATCTCCAACACTAATTGTAGATTTATCTTTCTCCTTGTAGTTCTATAATTTTTCCTTCATACATTCTGAAGCTCTATTATTAGATATATAAATGTTTAGGATTGTATTGTCCTCTTGGTGAATTTGTACTATCATTCTGAAATGACTTTTCTTTATATTCTTGATAATATTCTCTGCTCTGAAGTCTACTTTTCTGATATTAATATTGTCAGTCCAGCTCTCTTTTGTTTAGTATTAGCATGATACATGTTTCTCCATCCTTTTATTTTTAACTGATTTGTGTCTTTGTAGAGAAAGTGCATTTCTTGTAGTTAGCATTTGGTAGTATCTTCCTGCTTTTTATTGAATCTGACAATCTACCTTCTAATTGCAGTGTTAAAAATCATTTATGTTTTTGTAATTAATGATATTTTGAGGTTTGTGTTATGTTTCCTTTCTGTTCTGTCCTTTTTATTCATTTTTCCTCCTTTTCTGTTGTCTTTTGAATTATATTTTAAAATTTTTGTTTATTTCCTTTGTGGGCTTATTTGCTGTAAATTTTTGTTATGTTGATGGTTTTTTTAGGGGTTAGAGTATAATATTTAGCTTATCACAGTCCATCTTCAAGTGCTATTATGCCATTTCATGTATCATGTGAGAACCTTAGAACAGTATACTTATATTTTTTCCTTTTTAGCCTTGGTGTGTTGTCATACATTTTACTTTTTATATATCTGTTATGTGTACCATAACAAGTTGTTATTTATCCTTTAAACAGTTATTTGTTCTTAAGAACATTTAGATAATCAGAATAATGTCTTTTATGTGTTCAATCCCTTAGTTACTATCTCCAGTGCCCTTTATTTTTTGTGTAGATTCATATTTACATGTGCATCATTTTCTTTCTGCCTAAAAGAGAGATTTTAACATAATTTTACTACTGGTCTGCTGATTGAATGCTTTTAGCTTTTCTATGTCTGAAAAAGTCTTAAAAAAATTTTTTTTTTAAAAACAGGATCTTGCTGTCACCCAGGCTGGAGTGCAGTGGCGCTGTCACAGCTCACTGCAGCTTTGACCTCCTGTGCTCCAGTGATCCTCCCACCTCTCAGCCTCCCAAGTAGCTGGGACCACAGGCATGTGTCATCCCACCCAGCCGACTTAAACATTTTTTTTTTTTTTGTAGAGACAGGGTCTCATTGTGTTGCCCAGGCTGGTTTTGAACTCTCAGTCTCAAGGAATCCTCCTTCCTTGGCTTCCCAACATGTTGGGATTACAGGCATGAGCTACCATGCCTAGCTCACCTTCATTTTTGAAAGATATTTTGGCTCATACACAATTCTAGTTTGACATTTTAGTTTTCTTCCAGTACCTTGAAGAGGTTTCTCCGCCATCCTCTGGATTGTATTGTTTTCTATGAGAATATTCTTATCTTTGTTTTACTTTGCCTAATGTGTCCTTTTTTCCTCTGGGTGTCTGTAACATTTTTTTATCACTCGTTTTAAGTAATTTGGTGGTGATATATCTTGGTGTAGTTTTCTTCATGTTACTTTTGTTTGGAGTTCATTGAGCTTCTTGAATTTGTGGGTTTATTTTCATGAAATTTGAAATTTTGGGGCCCTTATTTCTTCAAATATGTTTTCTATCATTTGACCTCTTCTATTATGGAACTCCAATTAGGCCACTTGAAGTTTGCCATGGAACATTGATGTTCTATTCATTCTTTAATATTTTTCTGCCTGTGTTGGGTTTTGGCAAGTCCTTCTGCTTTGTCTTTGTGTTTGCTAGTCATTACTTGTGAAATGTCTAATCTGCAGTTAATTCTATCCAGTTTGTTTTAATTTCAGATGTTGCACTTTTTATTTCTAGAAGTTTGATTATGTCTGTACTTACCATGTTCAGTCTTTTCCTTTAGCTTCTTGAACATTGCTTGGTTGAATTTTTGATTAAATGACAGACATTGTGTACTTTACATTCTTGAGTGTGGATATTGTAGTATTATTATACATATTTTTGACTTTTGTTCTGGGATATGGTTAAATTACTTGGAA
Source organism: Pongo pygmaeus (assembly GCF_028885625.2). Lineage (NCBI taxonomy): Eukaryota > Metazoa > Chordata > Mammalia > Primates > Hominidae > Pongo > Pongo pygmaeus. The sequence continues at coordinate 119,331,174 of NC_072396.2, read as the reverse complement.
ATAACTTGATATCTTGGGACTTGGTTTTATAATTTATTTATGTGAGACCAGTGCAGCATTTAGTCTAGGAATAAATTTGTCCCCTTAATGAGGCAAGACATTTCTCTACTGGATGTCCTGTGAATCACAAGGTTTTCCAGTTTAGCTGGTGGGAACTGGTACTACTCCTGTTCCTCTGAGAATCTGGGAATTATTCCCTCTAATCTTTGGGGGTAATTTTATCCTTTTGCCTAGGGTAGTTTCCTCACATACATGTTCAATGATCAGTACGCTCAGATGAAAATTTGAGGGATGCCTCTGTAGATCTCTTTCCTTTCTCTGTGCATTGCCCTTTTCTTTGTTACTGTGTGCTGTGAACTCACTCTGCCCTTTTCTCCCTGGCTCCAGCTCTGTCTCCTAAATTCTGGGCCTGCTAGACTCTGCCTTAGTTTTTTTCTCCTGGGATGTGGACTGGAAACTCTTTCCATGCAGCAGCTTGGCTCAGTTATGGGATTTGCCTTCTTACACATCTCTAAAGGATAATGTCATTTTTTGTCTAATATTCAATGTCATGGAAGGCACAATTTTAAATATTTTGCCCATTCTTTTAGTTTTTTCAGTCAGGATATAAATCTGGTCACTGTTAGTCTATCTTGGCCGCTGGCAAAGTCTAGTTTTTACATTTTATGTGTTCAAATTTGTTAGTATTTAATTTTGATTGTTCCTCCCATAGGCTCTCTCTATTCCAATATTTAAAAAATTACTGCCTGTGTTTTTCTGATACTTTGTGATTTCTTCGTTATATTTAAATCTTGTAATTTTTCATTTTGATATTTGGTATGAGGTAAGGAATCTAGTTTTCTTCCTCCCCCACCTTTTTCTCACTGTGTCTCCTCCCAGTTTTTTATTCTTTCTTTCAGTGTGTATTTTACAAGTGATCAATCAGGTGTCTCTCTACTACTTGTTATATAAGCCATTACTTTCACAGTGATCTTAAATGTCATTTTTTTCAGAAGTTATTATACTTGTGGTCCTGTACTCCTCTTCCATTGAAAAATCCGTAGATTCTGGAGCTAGTAGAAAGGAGGGTTGAGAAGTCCTCTTTATTATATAACTTTTCTCTTCGTGATCATCCATTCTTCCAAATTGACTTTGGAACTCCTTTGTCAAATGTTTAAAAGAAACCAAAAAATACTTCTTGAGTTAAAAAATTATTATTACAGTTCATTTCAGTTATTAATTAAGTTGAAAGAGAAGTTATACCTGTAATACTTATCTATCCAAGAACCTTTTGGTTATTCAAGTCTCTTACTAGACATTTGTAGTTTTTTCATGTAGGTCTTGTACAAGTATAAAGTTTCTTCCTAGGTATTTTATACTTTCCTTTTATGAATAGCATTTTTTCTAATATATCTTTTAACTCATTATAGTTGATATGTAGGAAAGCTATTAACTTCTGTATGTTTTTCTTTAACTGGTAACCTTACCTCTTATAATAATAGATTTTTTCATCTTTTTCTCTTGGATAATCATGTGTTCTATAAATTTTAAAAATTGGATTCTTTATATCCAATTTTTATTTTCTTTTCGTTATTGCACTATACAGAAGTTCCACAATAGTGTTAAGTTATAGCAGCTTCAGTGGACATTTTGTTTATATATTTTTTCCGCAGGAACTCCTTGTTCAAAATTGCCATCTAACAACAGCATGCATAGTCTGCCTTATCTCAACAACAAAAAATTAGATGAAAATAATTTCCTTCATAGCCCCTGTTTTGTTAGAATGAACAGGTTGCATCTCATAATCAGTAATTCAGTAGGCAAAAATAACTACTCACTTGAGCTCTTTGGCATGTAGACAAAGGAAATTATTAGTTTTTTTTTTAGTTTTAGTTATTTTAATATAATAAATATTCTGTCTGTCCTTTGACAATATATCTTTAGATATTTCACTTATTTTAGCTTCTGGGAATTCCTTAGAGTAGACCTATGCATAGGGCCTACATAGAATAAACCCATTTTGATATTTCCTGTAGAGCAACAGGTTTTAGAAACTTAAATTTATTTCTGTCAACTTTAAGTTTTATGTTGTTAGGCCAAAGTGTAGACATGGGTAAATTCTTTACAATGTTTTTAAAAAGATAACATAATAAGGTTCATAATATATATTTAAGGATTTATTCTAAATATTTTAACGTATTAAGGCATCTTTAATTTTTTAGTGTCTCAGCAGATGAAGTTAATTCACCATTATTACCCCTCACCTGGCAGGTAAGAAGAAATTAAATTACTATTATATCTATCATTTTGTTCTCTTTTATTTAGTTAAAATAAATTGTCTCATTATAGCCCTTAGAAAATCAGAAGGATCAAATAGATGAAAAACCGTGGCCAGAATCTCACCCTATAATCTGGCAGAGTGAAGAAAGGAGGCGGAGCAAACAGATTAGAAAAGAATATTTCAAGGTACTCTATATTAAGTTTTTAAATTTACTTTGTAATTATTAGTTTTTATTTTGTCAGTTTTGTTTTGAGTTAATAAGGTAGACTGTAACTCTCTAGTTAAATGTAGTAAATGTGTTATTTTGATTTCTCACATATATGGGGTAATACGATCTAATTATATCCATAAGGTTTCAGTAATTGAGAATAATTGAGTAGATAAATATAAATTATGATTTACCAAATACTTTGCAAGATAGACGAATGTTTGCTACACTGCTAGTTGTAGCAATATGTAGTATGTTTTAAAAGAATTGTCCAGGAAAAGTCTTTCATTGGATTTGTTTCAATAACTATTTGACACATATTTACAATTAGCATTTAACTGTTCCTATGTAAATAAGTGCTGTTTATGTAGTTCTGAAAATGCTTGAGGGCAGATTTTTCCATTTTTTTCTTCTTGTTACCTTAGTAGATTGATTGAGGGTCTTTTATCTTAGCTAAAAGAAAAGCTCAGATCATCCAAATTATCCCACATTTCTAGTTAGCAGGGTTTTAATGAAATTTTACTGTGTACACATTTGTAAATATTGTATTATTGTCTATTTGTGATTGGGGTCTGCTGTATTTGTAGAAGCCAATCATTAGAATTCAGAATAATATTCAATACTAGCCAGAATTCATTACTGGAATTTGACTCAAATGAATAGTACAAACAAGCTTCTGCTCCATGAATAGCAAATTTTGTTGTCTTTGTACACGTTTTATGTTTCCCAAAGCCTATTATTAGATGATAATAGTAATTTTATCTAAAAACATAGTACTAGTCTACATTGTAGGTAAGTTCAAGTTTATATCACTAATAAATAGGATTATATTCTCTGTTTTTCTCTGGTAGAAATAGGTCTGTATGCACATTTGTTTGTTTCTATGTATGGGTGTGTAACATACATTTGTAAATAGTATCATATGACTAAAACAAAACTGTTATATGTCTTAGTGGATCTGTGGTAAATTTAAGCCTTCAACAAATAAATACTGAATCCTTTTAATGAGTCTTACATTTCCTGGTCAATATAAGAGATAACGAAGAAACAAAAGACATGAGGAAAAAGGGAAGGACATTCTAAGTAGAACCCTGGTCAATAATAGTGAAAGTTTATTTATCCTAACCCTTTATACATCTGTAATTGTGTTTACATTCCAGCATTATTTTAAAGTTTCCCTTTTTAGTTCATTGGACCTTGAACAAAGCACTGAATAAAATTTGCTTGTAGATAAAACTTAGTGAATGACTGATGATATGGGGGAAATTTTAGTAGTATTTCATATAATAAAAGAAATTTAATATTTATTTGCTCTCCTTTATTGTAGTATATCAATACAAATTCTTAGTATACTACCAATATCGTAGTATAACAAAACCAGTTCTCCTTTATCATAGTAACAATACCAATTCTGACTATTTGTCAAAAAACTTACATAGCACTTATTAAGTGCCAGGCACTGTCCTAAGACTTCACAAAGATCAACTCATTTAATCCTCGTAACAACCTTATGAGGTAAGTACAATTATGATTATTTCTGTTTTACAGATGATGAAATTAAGGCACAGAGATGCAAAGCAGTATTCTTCAGTTCACTGCTTTGAGAACTGAACTGAGATTTGAACCCAAAGCCTATGCTAGGCTGCCTCTTTATCTACTGTGTATAGCTTAATATCAAATCAGCAAACACTTTCAAACAAACACAGTTTTACTGGTTTTTAATTTTTTTTTTTTTTAAGAGACAGAGTCTCTCTCTATTGCCCAGACTGCAGTGCAATAGCATGATCATAGTACACAGCAGCCTCAAATGCCTGGGCTCAGGCCATCCTCTGGGCTCACGTGATCCTCTTGCTTCAGCCTCCCCAGTAGCTAGAACTACAGGTATGTCCCCCAGTGCCCTACAGATTTTAAAATTTTTTGTAGAGGTGAGATCTTACTATGTTGCCCAGGCTGGTCTCAAATTCCTGGCTTCAAGAGATCCTCCCACCTAGGCCCCCCCAAAGTGCTGAGATTACGGACATTTTTGGCCCACTTTTAGTGTTTAAAAAACGTTTTACAGTAACTTAAGTGGACTTCTCAAGATGTCTTAATAGAGGCCACATTTTAAAAATGTGCATTTTAAAAACTGAGCATTTTAAAAACATAATTATTTGGTTTCATAGCATCATTTATTGGTATTTTATTTTTTATAAAATAAACATCTTCTATAATATTAGTTATGTTATAAAGTTATTAAAAGAGATCAAATGATATAATATTTGAAGTGCTCATTACATAATCATCATTCAACAAATGTTAATTTTTTTCCTTAGTAAATTAGGTGCAAAGATAAGCTTCAGTCACTGGGAAATGTTTTAAGGACATGTGTAGTTCTCCTAAATTGTCAGAAGGTGCCAGTATTAGGACATAGTAAAATGAGTATGTCACTAGTTTTTTTTCCTAAGATGTCAAGAAAATATAAAACTGACATACAGTTTCCTAAATTAAATCAACACTATTATTCAGAATTGTCAATATTTTCATGACTAAAACATCAGCAGCTTCTATGAAGTTACTTTCTTCCAAAAAGGAAATTTCTCTTAATCACCTATCTCCCGATAATTGAAAGGGCTATTGGTAGGTTGTATTATTAAAGCTAATCTGGATTTATAGTTCATTAAACAGTAAAATACACTACACTCGAGATTTATATCAGATTATCACTGAGCTTGTTCAATGGTGGCTCTTGTAGGTTTTGCAATGTGACGAAATGTACAGAACTTTTGTGCAACTTTATCTTAATACATATAAATGACTGAGGCACAGGATTTCTTTGTTTCTGTCCCATGGTAAATTATTTGTCATGGTTATTCAGTGTATTTATTGAATGTGTGTGTGTGTGTGTGTGTGTGTGTATGTAAGAAATCCAACTCTATTTCTTCTTAGTTTTGAAGGCTAATTTTGGATAGTATTTTTTTCAGGTAAGTCCCTGAAACTAGGTAAAACTGTTTCAACATATTGGCTAGATTATGTGAGCAAGAATACAAATTGGGTCAGGTTAAGTTAGTAAGTAAATCATGGTAGGAAAGTTACATCGACTCTTTTAGATTCCCAGGCCACTATTGTATAGATTATTATTCTAGTATATAAAATTTAGTGTTCTTATAGCCAAAATAAAATCACTGTATTTCAGTGAAATTCATGATGCCAGGAAGTATTTTATTAAACATCTTTTTTTATTTTAAATTTTTAATTTTTTGGGTTCATATTAGGTATATATAGTTATGGGATACATGAGATATTTTGAAAGGCATGCAATGTTCAATAATCACATCATGGGGAATGGGGTATCTATTCCTTCAAACATTTATCATTTGTGTTATGATCAAATTACACTCTTTTAGTTATTTTGAGATGTACAATTAAATTATTATTGACTATAGTCACCCCATTGCGCTATCAAAACTAGGTCTTATTTATTCTGTTTTTTATGCCCATTATCCATCTTCACCTACCCTCTACTCCCCCACTACCCTTCCCTAGCCTCTGGTAACCATTCTTCTACTCTCTATCTTTATGAGTTCAATTGTTTTGATTTTTACATCCTACAAATAAGTGAGAAAATGTGGTGCTTGTCTTTCTGTGCCTGGCTTATTTCACTTACCATAATGACCTGCATTTCAATCCATGTTGCAAATGACAGACTCTCCTTCTTTATGACTGAATAGTACTCCATTGTGTATGTGTACCACATTTTCTTTATCTGTTCTTCTATTGATGGACACTTAGGTTGCTTCCAAATCTTGGCTATTGTGAATAGTTTTGCAATAAATATGGAAGTTCAGATATCTCTTTGATATACTGATTTCCTTTCTTTGGGGTATATACCCAGCAGTAGGATTGCTGGATTGTGTGGTAGCTGTATTTTTAGTTTTTTGAGGAGCCTCCAAACTGTTCTCCATAATGATCGTACTAATTTACATTCCCACCAACAGTGTACGAGGGTTCCCTTTTCTCCACATCCTCACCAGTATGTTATTGCCTGTCTTTTGGATATAAGCCACTTTAACTGGGGTAAGATGATATATCATTGTAGTTTTGATTTGCATTTCTCTGATGATCAATGATGTTGAGCACCTTTTCGTATGCCAGTTTGCCATCTGTATGTCTTCTTTTCAGAAATGTCTATTCACATCTTTTACCCATGTTTTAATCTAATTATTAGATACTTTCCTAAAGAGTTGCTTGAGCTCCTTAAATTCTGGTTATTAATTCCTTGTCATATGGGTAGTTTGCAGATACTTCTATTCTGTGGGTTGTCTCTTCACTTTCTTGTTTCCTTTGCTGTGCAGAAGCTTTTTAACTTGATGTGATCCCATTTCTCCATGTTTGCTTTGGTTGCCTGCGCTTATGGGGTAGCTCAGGAAATTTTTGCCCAGACCTGTGTCCTGGAGACTTTCCCCCATGTTTTCTTGTAGCAGTTTTATAGATTGAAGTCTTAGATTTAAGTCCTTAATCCATTTTGATTTGATTTTTGTGTACAGCAAGAGATAGGGGCCTAGTTTCATTCTTCTGCATATGGATATCCAGTTTTCCCAGCATCATTTACTGAAGAGACTGTCTTTTCCCCAGTGTATGTTCTTGGCAGCTTTGTTGAAATTGAGTTCACTGTAGGTGTGTGGAGTTGTTTCTGGGTTCTCTGTTCTGTTCCATTGGTCTGTGTGTCTATTTTTATGCAAGTACCATGATGTTTTGATTACCATAGGTCTGTAGTATAATTCGAAGTCATGTAATGTGATTCCTCCAGTTTTATTCCTTATTCCCAGAAGAGCTTTGGCCATTCTTGGTCTTTTGTGGTTTCATCTAAATCTTAGGCTTGATTTTTCTGTTTCTGTGATGAATGCCATTGGTATTTTGATAGGGATTGCATTGAATCTATAGATTGCTCTGAGTAGTATGGACATTTTAACAATATTGTTTCTTCCAATCCATGAATGTGGAATATCTTTCCATATTTGTGTGTCCTCTTCAATGTCTTCCAGCAGTATTTTATAGTTTTCATTGTAGAGATCTTTTACTTCTTTGGTTAACTCCTAGGTATTTAATTTTGTGAGTATCGTAAATGGAATTATTTTTTAAATTTCTTTTTTAGATTGTTCACTGTTGGCATATAGAAATGCTACTGACTTTTGTATGTTGATTTTGTATCCTGCAACTTTACAGAATTTATCAGTTCTATTTTTTTTTTTGGTGGAGTCTAGGTTTTTCCAAATACAAGATTATATCATGTGCAGACAAGGATAATTTGACTTCTTCTTTTCCAATTTGGATGCCCTTTATTTCTTTCTCTTGTCTGATTGCTCTAGGTGGGACTTCTAGTATTGTGTTGAATAACAGTGGTGACAATGTGCATCCCTGTCATCTTTTAGATCTTAGGGGAAAGGCTATGAGTTTTGGCTTTTATTATGTTGGGATATATTTCTTTTATACCCCATTTTTTGAGAGTGTATTAGTCTATTTTTATGCTGCTGATAAAGACATACCCGAGACTGGTCAATTTACAAAAGAAAGAGGTTTATTGGACTGACAGTTCCACATGGCTGAGGAGGCCTCACAATCATGGTGGAAGGTGAAAGGCACGTCTTACGTGGTGGCAGACAAGAGAAGAGAGCTTGTGCAGGGAAACTCCCATTTTTAAAATCATCAGGTCTCATGAGACTTATTCACTATCATGAGAACAACATGGGAAAAACCCGCCCCCATGATTTAGTTACCTCCCACTGGTATCTCCCATGACACTTGTGAATCATGTGAGTTACAGTTCAAGATGAGGTTTTGGTGGGGACACAAGCAAACCATATCAGAGGGTTTTTATTGTGAAGGAATGTTGGATTTTAGCAAATGCTTGTCTGGCATCAATTGGAATAGTCATATGATTTTTGTCCTTTATTCTGTTGATATGATGTATCACAACAATTGATTTGCATATGTTGAACCATGCTTGCATCCCTGGAATAAATCCCACTTGGTCATGATGAATGACCTTTTAAATATATTGTTGAATTCGATTTGCTAGTATTCTGTTGAAGATTTTTGCATCCATATTTATCAGAGATTTTGGCCTGTAGTTTTCTATTTTGGATGTGTCTTTGTCTGGTTTTAGTATTAGGCTAATACTGGCCTTGTAGAATCAGTTTGCCAGTATTCCCTCCTCTTCAATTTTTTGAATACTTTGAGTAGGATTGGTATTAGGTTTTCTTTAAGTTTTTGGTAGAATTTAGCAGTGAAGCCATCAGGTCCCAGGCATTTCTTTACTGGGAGACTATTTATACAGATTTGATCTCATTACTTCTTATTGGCCTGTTCACATTTTGGATTTCTTCATGATCCAATTTTGGTAGGTTTTATGTGTCTAGGAATTTGTCCATCTCCTCTAGATTTTCCAGTTTATTGGCACATAGTTGTTCATAGTAGCCAGTAGTGGCCCTTCGAATTTCTGTGGTATCAGTTGTAATGTCTCCTTTTTCATCTCTGATTTTATTTGGGTCTTCTCCCCTTTTTATCTTAATCTGACTAAAGGTTTGTCAATTTTGTTTATCTTCTCAATAAACCATATTTTTGTTTCATTGATCTTTTGTATTTTGTTTTCTTCACTTCAAATTTATTTATTTCTGCTCTGATCTTTATTATTTCTTTTGTTTTGTTTGTTTGTTTGTTTAAACCAGAGTCTCACTCTTTCTCCCAGGCTGAGGTGCAGTGGTGTCATGGCTCACTGCAGCCTTGACCTCCCAGGGTCAAGCCATCCTTTCACCTTTCAGCCTTCCAAGTAGCTGGGACTACAGGCACTACCACACCCAGCTAATTTTTGTATTTTTTGTAGAGATGGGGTTTTGCCATGTTTCCCAGGCTGGTCTTGAGCTCCTTGGCTCAAGTGATCTGCCCACCTCACGCTCCCAAAGTGTTGGGATTACAGGTGTGAGCCATGACACCTGGGCTGTTTCTTTTCTTATACTAACTTTGGATTTGGTTTGCTCTTCCTTTTCTGGTTCTTTAAGATGAATCATTATGTTATTTGTTTGAGGTTTTTCTTCTCTTTTGATGTAAGCACTTATAGCTGGATTTTCCTGTTAATACTGTTTTTGCTGTGTCCCATAGGTTTTGCTATGTTGTATTTGTATTATCATTTGTTTCAAGAAATTTTTCAATTTCCTTCTTAATTTCTTCATTGACCCACTGGTCATTCAGAAGCATATTGTTTAATTTCCATGTGTTTGTATAGTTTTCAAAATTCTTCTTCATATTGATTTCTACTTTTATTTCATTGTGGTCAGAGAAGTTGCTTGATGTTATCTCAGTAACTTCTTTGTTGTTTGAATGTTTTAAGACTTATTTTGTGACCTAACATATGGTCTATCCTTGAGAATGATCCATGTGCTGAGGAGAAGAACATATATTCTGTAGCCACTGGATGAAATGTTCAGTAAATATCTGTTGGGTCCATTTGGTCTATAGTGCAGATTAAGTCCAATGGTTCTTTGATGATTTTCTGTCTGGGAGATCTGTCCAGTGCTGAAAGTGGGGTGTTGAAGTCTCCAGCTAGTACTGTATTGAGATCTATCTCTCTCTTGAGCTCCAATAATATTTGCTTTATATATCTGAGTGCTCCAGTATTGGGTGCATATATACTTACAAATCACTATATCCTCTGACTAAGTTTACCCCTTTTTTATTATATAATGACCTTCTTTGTCTCTTGTTCATTTTTATCTTGAAATCCATTTTGTCTGATATAAGTATAGCTACACCTGCTCTTTTTTGGTTTCCATTGGCATGGAATATCTTTCTTCATCCCTTTATTCTCAGTCTATGTGTATCTTTGTAAGTGAAGTGTGTTTCTTTTTTTTTCTTTTTTCTTTTTTCTTTTTCTTTTTCTTTTTTTTTTTTTGGTGGAGTCTTCCTCTGTCACCCAGGCTGGAGTGAAATGGCATGATCTTGGCTCACTGCAGCCTCTGCCTCTTGGGTTCAAGCAGTTTTCCTGCCTCAGCCTCCTGAGTAGCTGGGACTACAGGCATGTGCCACCATGCCCGGCTAATTTTTTATTTTTTGTATTTTTAGTAGAGATGGGGTTTCACCATGTTGGCCAGGCTGGTCTTGAACTCCTGACCTCAAGTGATCCACCCCCCTTGGCCTCACCCCAACATTGCTAAGCTAAAGGGAAAGGTCAAGCTGGGAACTGCTTAGGGGAAACCTGCCTCCAATTCTATTCAAAGTCACCACTCTGCTCACTGAGATAAATGCATATCTGATTGCCTCCTTTGGAGAGGCTAATCAGAAACTTAAGAGAATGCAGCCATTTGTCTCTTATCTACCTATGACCTGGAAGTCCCCTAGCCGCTTCCAGTTTTCCTGCTTTTCTGGACTGAAATAATGTTTGTCTTACATATGTTGATTGATATCTTGTGTCTCCCTAAAATGTATAAAACCAAAGCTGTGCTCTGACCACCTTGGGCACAGGTCATCAGGATTGCCTGAGGCTGTGTCACAGGCACTATCCTCAACCTTGGCAAAATAAGCTTTCTTTTTTTTGAGACGGAGTATTGCTGTGTCGCCCAGTGGCGCGATCTCGGCTCACTGCAAGCTCCACCCCCCAGGTTCACGCCATTCTCGTGCCTCAGCCTCCAGAGTAGCTGGGACTACAGGTGCCCACCACTATGCCTCGCTAATTTTTTTTTTTTTGTACTTTTAGTAGAGATGGGGTTTCACCGTGTTATCCAGGATGGTCTCGATCTCCTGACCTCGTGATCCACCCCTCTCGGCCTCCCAAAGTGCTGGAATTACAGGCATGAGCTACCACACCTGGCCTCAAGTGTGTTTCTTGTAGGTAGCAGGTCATTGCATCTTATTTTTTCATCTATTCAGCCATTCTATGTCTTTTTATTTTAATAGTTTAGTTCATTTACATTTAATGTTATTAGTGATGTTTTATTCTACTGCAGCCAAGATGGCACTCAAACCACAATACAAAGTCCTTGCCACTCTTCTTTCCCCTTTCCACAGATAGAGGAACCTATCTCAGTGGCCACCACCACCACTGGCCCGTGGGGGGTTCTGCTAGGCCGCTGCTCATGTTCTGTTAAAGCCCAAGTGCTCTTCAATCAGCTTGTGGTGAATGCTGCCAGGCCTGGGACTCACCCTGAATTCTGACTTAGGGCAGGTCCAGAAATGCTGCCCAAGAGCCGAGGCCTAGATTCCTGAACTCCAAGAGACTGCTTGTTGCTTACCTCACTGTGTCTGAGTGGATTCCTAAGGTGCCAAATTCCCCTTTATTTTTCCCTCTGCTTTTCTCAAACAGGAGTCTCTCCATGTAGCCACCACAGCTGGTTTTGTGCTAAGTCTTACCTGACGCCAGCACATCTCAGTCTCTCCCAAGGCCCACAGCATACTACCTGGGTATTGCTGCTGGTTATTCAGGGCCCAAAGGGCTCTTTCGTCAGCTGGTGATGACTCCTGGCAGGACTGGGTCCTTCCCTTCAAGGCAGTGGGTTCCCTTTTTGCCCAGGGTGTATGTCTAGTAATGTCATCCAGGAGCTAGGGCCTGGAATGGGGGTCTCACAGCTCTGGCCAGTGCCCCATCCTACTGTGGCTGAGCTGGTATCCAAGAGGTAAGACAAAGTCCTCCTCAGTCTTCCCTGTCCTGTCCTCAAGTTAAAGGAAGGGGTCTCTTTCTCACTGCTGCGAGCTGCACTGTCTGGGGTTGGGGGAGGAGTGGTGCAAGCACTCCCTTACCACCCCTGCTGGTGTCTCCCTAAGTCACATGCCACCCTAGTACACTGGCTCTAAGCTTAGCGCAGCACTAGGAGTTGCCTGGAAATTGCAATCCTTGTGCCCTAGACTGCCTTTCAAGTTTACCTAGAACCCCAGAGTACTTTGGCCTGCAATTGGTGAGGTTACTGAGAAACTTAAGTTCAAGCTGCTGGCATGAGCGATTCCCATCTGGTTAGGGCTGATCCACATGCTCCCTCCATGCCTGGGTGCTTGTTGAGTGCAGCACAACTTTGTTCCCCTCTGTGGCAGGGCGGCACTAAGTTCAATGTAATGTTCCCCAGTCCCTCTGCTCTCCCTCCCCAAAGTGTACAGGCTTTCTCTCCCTGCACTGTTGGCTACTGTGGGTAGCTGGCTAATTTTTGTATTTTTAGTAGAGACGGTGTTTCACCATATTGTCTAGGCTGGTCTCAAACTCCTGACCTCGTGATCTGCCTGCCCGGGCCTCCCAAAGTGTTGAGATTACAGGCGTTAGCCACCGTGCCCGGCCACAAGTGAATTTCTAAATGCATTTAATAATTGATTTCTAGACAAAACAGTTAAAAAGTATTAGAGTATCTCTAGCCAGTTAGTTTTAAATATTATTGATTTATTTAAGTGGCATATATGTCTTCAAATGTATCTCATTACTATTGTGATAAAACATAATAACTCATAAAATACATATTGATTTCATAAGTATAGTACACTATTTTTATTTAAAGGTTAACCCCCTGGAAAATATTTTGACACATATTCTATGATCATTGTTGGTTTTATACGGGAATAAAGAAGCCACTGGGATTGTAAAATAACCTGATTTATTCTGAGTCAGAGTTTATGCACAAGTTGTTGTCTGTCTTTTGAAATTAATATAAGCTTCTGAGGCTAGTCCGAATTCAATGGTGTTTACAATGAATTACTCACAATTACACATTTCTTTATTTTCCACTCCCGCTGCTTCACTTGACTAGCTTCAAAAAATATGTATATGTATATGTATATGTATAGGTATATGTATATGTATATAAAAGCTTCTGAGATGGACTGACCTTTCTGTTTTTCTGGTTTTTAAACTAGGCCTTTATTGTAACATTTGAATTTAGATGTAATAAAACTTCAGTAATTCAGAATTCAGACTAATACTAGTTGGGGATAGCTGAGTTGAATTAGTAAAAACTTGGAATTAGAGAGTATTTTCAAATCTATGTATATATTAGGTTTGGAGTTTCAAGACATTTAAATATGTGCAGTAATGCAAACTTAGCATCTTTCTAAGTTTTCATGTATAATGAGTATTTTAAATTAGAATTGTAGTTTAGTAACAGTAATACATTTCCCATTTTCTAAGTTCTTAAGTATATCATCTTGTATTTCTTTGCATTTCAATTATCCTCTTATTCTTCTATGTCTTTCCTGCCTCTTTACCTTTCACCTTATAGATGTGCTCAAACCTCTGTTACAGGGAAGAAAAAGTAATATCTTTTCCCTACCCATTGCAAGAATCATAGCTGACACCCCATAACACAAGATGGATTAACAAGAGAAAAGCATAAAAATTTAATCAGGTTTTTATGTGACACAGGATCCTTCAGAAATGAAGACCCAAAGACCCAGGGAAAACCATATGTTCATGCTAAGTCTGATGAAAGAAATGAATAGTTGTGGAGACACGTGATTGAACAAAAAAGGGTATGATCTAATGGTAACAAACTGGGCCTGTTTGTTGAGAATCTTTTCTGTGTCTATGACATTCCTTCTCCTTTGGTATGCTGCAGGAAACCTGTCACATGCATCTTAAAGGGAGAAGGGAGGAGGTCAGAGAGTGACCTTTCTAGATTGTATGGCTTGCTTTGTGAGACGGGGAATTCTAGTTTCTATTACCTGCCTTAGGGAGAGGAAGAGGGGCTGAAGAAAGGGGGGCCTGGAGAAGGTCAGAGAGTGACCTTGAAGGTGCCATATCTTGGGGTAGTATTTTCTGAGCCCTGACACTACCATTATCCCTGACTGCCCTTTTAGCTGTTGCCTTATCTCTTTGCTCTCTTTTAGGGCTAAACTTTCTTTGTTTTTCTTTTGAGACGGAGCCTCGCTGTGTCACCCAGGCTGGAGTGCAATAGCGCGATCTCAGCTCACTGCAACCTCTGCCTGCCAGGTTCAAGCGATTCTCCTGCCTCAGCCTCCCGAGTAGCTGGGATTATAGGCGCCCTCCACCACACCCGGCTGATTTTTGTATTTTTCGTAGAGACGGGGTTTCACTTTGTTGGCTAGGCTGGTCTTGAACTCCTGACCATGGCCAGGGCCAGACTTTCTAGTTCTCCAGTTTCTGATCATTCCTTAACCCACTGCAATCTGGCATTCGCTTTCATTTCTCCATTGAAATAGCCCCTCGCTAGATTTTAACACGCACCTACTAATGGCAAAACCCAGTGTAGCATTTGACAATGATGACCACATCTTCCTTCTTGATACTCCTATCTTGGTTTCTATCTCATTTTTCTTCCTTGTTATCATTTTGATGTCCTTGTCTAACTTTTCTTCTGCTTGCTCTTAGGGTCTGATCCTCATTTTATTACTCTAAAAAGCTCTCTCTGGAGTGTTAATGACTCTAGATGTTTCTTATATTCTGCTGTGTCTAAATTTACATCCTATAACTTTTTTTCTGTTCCCTAAATCTGTGTTTCTAACTGTTTGGATGCCCTACATATATTTCAGGCTAAGTATCTACCCCATCCCCTACCATGGAACTTGCTGTTCCTTTCTGTTCTTTATTTTAGTTAATTGTAATGGTATCTACCCGGTTGTCTAAGCTCTATTCCTCAGTCTTTCTTGATTCTTTTTCTTTCTCATTCCCATCACCTAATGGGTTATCAGCCCTAATATATGCATCCTTTCTGCAATTCATGTCTATCTCTATTGCCCTTGCCCTTTTTGGAACCCTCATACTTTCTTGCCCAGGCAATTGTGATAACCGATTAATGGTCCTCCTTTCTCAGCCCTTGGATAATTCTCTGGCTTTAAATTTCTTTATTCTAGTGTTCAGTAGCACCATAGATTGACTATAGTTAATAATAATTTATTATATATTTTAAAATAGCTAGAAGAAAATATTGATAATGTTCCCAGCACAGAGAAATGATAAATGTCTTTGAGGTGATTACCGTGATTTGATGATTACACATTGTATGCATGTATCACAATATCACAAGTACCTGATAAATATGTACAATTATGTATCAATAAAAAATAATTATCAGACAATGTGAGAAAATGCCCTTAAATAAAACTGTAAATCTGTAAATTTTCTCTTAAATAAAACTGTAAAACTGTAAATCATCCAAAAAATTTCTTATTAGCTTCCCATTACCAATAAGATAAAGTTTGGATTTGTTAAAATCTTCGTGGACCATTCCTTCTTTCCTTTTCTATATTTCATTACCTGCCAAAATTCACTTTCCTCACTAGCCTCATTAAACTGCTCTTTGTTTTCTACATAGGCTGTGCTTTCTTAGTTCTTTTTGCTTTTCTTCTTCTGAGAATGCCCATTAGCCCTTTGATCTCTGGCAAATTCCTATTAATTAGTGTTTAGAAATGGGAGTATAGTTGTCCCTCTGTATCTGCAGGTTCCATATGCATTCAGCCAGCCATGATTGAAAATATGTGGGAAAAAAGGCAAAAAAAGGTAAAAATAATACAAATAAAAAAGATAGTGTAACAACTGTTTAGATATCATTTACATTGTATTCACTATTATAAGTAATCTGGAGATGATTTAAACTATACAGGAAGATGTGAGGTTATATGCAAATACTGTGCCATTTTATATAAGGGAAGGGACTTGAATATCTGTGAATTTTGGCATGGGTGAGGCGGGGGTAGGGGTCTTGGAACCAATCCCTTGCAGATATCAAGAGATGATTTTATGGCACAGTGCCTGGGCTTATAGAATCAAACCACTTGGGTTCCAGTCCTTACTTGGATACCTATTAACTATGTGACTTTGTCAAGTCATGTAACCTTAATTAAGTTTGTTTTTTAAAACTTTATAAATGAGTGTAACAGTACAGGCATACTTAAGAGATATTGTGGGTTTGATTCCAGACAACGTCATTAAAGCAAATATCTATTCAATAAAGCAAGTCACATGAATATATATCAATAAAGCAAGTCACATGAATATTTTTTGGTTTCCCAGTGCATAAAAGTTATGTTTACATTGCTCTGTAATCTACTAAGTGTGTAATAGTATTATGTATGAAAAAATGATATACCTTAATTAAAAACACTTTATTGCTAAAAATTACTCACAATTATCTGAGCCTTCAGCGAGTCATAATCTTTTTACTGGTGGGGGGTCTTGCGTAGATGTTGATGGTGGTTGCTGAAAGTTGGGTGAATATGGCAATTTCTAGTTTGCCACATCAATGGACTTTCCTTTCACAACAGATTTCTCTGTAGCATGCGATGCTGTTAGCATTTTACGTACAGTAGAACTTCTTTCAGAATTGGAGTCAATCCTCTAAAACCCTGCCACTGCTTTATCAAATAAGGGTATGTCACATTGTAAATCATTGGTTGTCATTTCAACAGTGTTCACAGCTTCTTCACCAGGAGTAAATTCTACCTTAAAAATCCCCGCCTTTTTTTGCACATCCATTAAAAGCAACTCCTTATTTGTTAAAGTTTTATCATGAGATTACAGTAATTCAGTCACATCTTTAAGCTCTACTTCTAGGCCGGGTGTGGCAGCTCATGCCTGTAATCCTAGCACTTTGGGAGGCTGGGGTAGGTGGATCCCTTGAGCTCAGGAGTTTGAGACCAGCTTGGGCCAATGGCAAAACCCCGTCTCTACAAAAAATACAAAAAAATTAGCTGGTCATGGTGGCACATGCCTGTAGTCCCCTCTACTTGGTCGGGGGTGGCTGAGGCCGGAGGATTGTTAGAGCCCAGGAGGTCAAGGCTGCAGTGAGCCAAGATCACGACACTGCACTCCAGCCAGGTGACAAAGTGAGACCCTGTCTCAAAAAAAAAAAAAAAGAAAAGAAAAGAAAAGAAAAAAAAGTTCTACTTTTAGTTCTCCTGCTGTTTCCACCACATCTACAGTTATTTCCTCCACTGATGTCTTGAGCCCTTCAAAATTGTCCATGACGATCAGAATGAATTTCTTCCAAACTCTCATTAATGTTGACATTTTTACCTCCTCCCATAAATTATAAATGTTCCTAATGGCATCTAGAATGATGAATCATTTGCAGAGGTTTTCAATTTGCTTTGCCCAGGCCCATCAGAAGAATCACTATCTATGGCCCCAATAGCTTTATGATATGTTATTACTTAAATAGTAAGACTTGAAAGTTGATATTACTCCTTGATCCATGCACTGCAGAATGGATGTTGTGCATGAAAACATTGATCTCTTTGAACATCTTCATCAGAACTCTTGGTTGACTAGACTCATTGTAAATGAGCAGCAATATTATGAAAGGAATCTTTTTTTCTGAGCTCGATAGTGGGCTTAACATATTCAGTAAAGCATGCTGTAAACAGATGTGCTGTCATCCAGGCTTTGCAGGTCTATTTATAAAGCACAGGCAGAATAGATTTAGCATAATTCTTAAGGGACCTAGGAGTTTTGGAATGGTTAAATGAACATTGGCTTCAATTTAGAGTCAGCAGCTGCATTAGCCCCTAACAAGAGTCAGCCTGTTCTTTGAAGCTTTGAAGCACGCATTGACTTCTCTCTATCTACAGCAGTCTTAGGTGTCATATTCTTCCGATAGAAGGCTATTTTGTCTACATAGAAAATTTGTTGTTTAGTGTAGTCACCTTCATCAATTGTCTTAGCTAGCTAGATCTTCTCTATAACTTGCTTCAGCTTCTACATCAGCACTTGCTACTTCGCCTTGCACTTTTATGTTACGCAGTCAGCTTCTTTCCTTCAATCTTATGAACCAACCAACCTCTACAGCTTCCAGCTTTTCTTCTGCAGCTTCCTCACCTTGACTTCATAGGATTGAAGAAAGGGCCTTGCTCTGGACTAGGCTTTGTCTTAAGGGAATGTTGTGGCTGGTTTGCTATTCTATCCAGACCACTCAAACTTTGTCCATATCAGCAATAAGGCTGTTTCACTTTCTTATTTTTGGTATGTTCACTGGAATGAGTAGCACTTTTAATTTTCTTCAACACTTATTTGCATTCACAGCTTGGTTAATTGGAGCAAGAGGCCTAGCTTCACCCTATCTCTGCTTTCTACATGTCTTCCTCACTAAGCTTAATCATTTCAAGCTTTTTATTTAAAGGGAAAGACATACTATTTCTTTTCACTTGAACACTTAAAGAGGCCATTGTGGGATTATTAGTTGGCCTAATTACAATATTATTGTGTGTCAGGGAATAGGAGATAGGGAACAACTGGTTAGTGGAGCAGTCAGAACACATGCAACATTTATCGATTAAGTTTGCTTTCTTATATGGGCATCGTTTGAGTCACCCCTCAAAAATTACAATAGTAACATCAAAGATCACTATCACAGATCACCATAACAGATATGATAATAATGAAAAAGTTTGAAATATTGTGAGAATTCTCAAAATTTGATGGACACGAAGTGAGTACGTGCTATTGGAAAAATGGCACCAATAGACTTGCTTGATACAGGGTTGCCACAAACTTTTTCTGCACATTTTGAAACTTTGTATTTGCACATTTAAAAAATTGTGTATCCCGATAAATAAAATCACTGGAACAAAAAACCTGATACTCTGATTAAACTGAATTTTATAGCTTGCAGGACACTTGGGCCAGCTTGGTTTACTCTAGCTTTCACTGTCATTCCACCCTGCTTCTTCCTTCACCAACATTCAAATTCTTTTCCTTATCTGCCAGCCAGGCAGATGGGAGAGGCAAGAGCGGTCTTCATTTTCAGTAGCTCTTGATTCTTTGATGTGAGAGGAGCAGCACAGTCATTTAAACTTGATCCAACCTCTTTGCATCTTGCAAAGTTAATCAGCCAAAAGAAGTAAAATATGAGGGCAATGCTTGTGCAATGTACAGTTCATTTTCATGATGTATACCTCATTATGATTTGTCTGGCTTGCTTCTCCTGTTTGGTCATTTCTTTGGAAGGCAGTGGATTTTTTTCTTGTGTTTTTTGTCTTCTTCAATTTTGACTTACCAAATTTCTCAATCTCAGCCATATTGGGTTTGTTGGATGTGGTTGCCAAGGAAGTGGAGTAAGGCGTTTGAGCGAGCAGAATCTGGTCTGCTCATAACTATTAAATTATTTATTAATAAAAATACTTAGAATTACACTTGCCACAGAGTAACCACTTAATAAATGTTAGCATATTCACTCAAGTATCACTGTTTCATTGACATAGATTAAAACCAAAAATAAGTGACTTCAGTGATTGTCTTGCCTGATAAATAGGATTTTTTCACATATGCCAATTTCATTCAGTGGCTCTCTGGCACACTGGGTTGAAGGCATATTGAGATTCTGTGTGAGATCACCTGGAAAGAACATCCTGCTAGATTAGTGATAGTTGCCGTAGGAGAGACAGTGGAGGAAGAATACGTTTTGTATTTATTACCCCTAATACAGCTCACCCCCCAGTTTTTGGCTGAGATATCAGGTTGGTTATCTATTTTTCCAAGGGTTGTGGTTGAGATATCAGATTGGTTATCTATTTTTCCAAGGGTTATGGAAGATAATGCTGCATATGTAAAGGGGACCATTAAATAGAACCAATGGAACAGAACAGAGCCCTCAGAAGTAATACCACACATCTACAACCATCTGATCTTTGACAAACCTGAGAAAAACAAGAAATGGGGAAAGGATTCCCTATTTAATAAATGGTGCTGGGAAAACTGGCTAGCCATATGTAGAAAGCTGAAACTGGATCCCTTCCTTACACCTTATACAAAAATTAATTCAAGATGGATTAAAGACTTAAATGTTAGACCTAAAACCGTAAAAACCCTAGAAGAAAACCTAGGCAATACCGTTCAGGACATAGGCATGGGCAAGGACTTCATGACTAAAACACCAAAAGCAATGGCAACAAAAGCCAAAATTGACAAATGGGATCTAATTAAAGAGCTTCTGCACAGCCAAAAAAACTACCATCATAGTGAACAGGCAACCTACAGAATGGAAGAAAATTTTTACAATCTACCCATCTGACAGAGGGCTAATATCCAGAATCTACAAAGAACTTAGACAAATTTACAAGCAAAAATCAAACAACCCCATCAAATAGTGGGCAAAGCAGATGAACAGACACTTCTCAAAACAGACACATGAAAAAATGCGCATCATCACTGGCCATCAGAGAAATGCAAATCAAAGCCACAATGAGATACCATCTCACACCAGTTAGAATGGCGATCATTAAAAAGTCAGGAAACAACAGGTGCTGGAGAGGATGTGGAGAAATAGGAACACTTTTACACTGTTGGTGGGACTGTAAACTAGTTCAACCATTGTGGAAGACAGTGTGGTGATTCCTCGAGGTTCTAGAACTAGAAATTCCATTTGACCCAGCCATCCCATTACTGGGTATATATCCAAAGGATTATAAATCATGCTGCTATAAAGACACATGTACATGTATGTTTATTGCGGCACTATTCACAATAGCAAAGACTTGGAACCAACCCAAATGCCCAACAATGATAGACTGGATTAAGAAAATGTGGCACATATATACCATGGAATACTATGCAGCCATAAAAAAGGATGAGTTCATGTCCTTTGTAGGGACATGGATGAAGCTGGAAACCATCATTCTGAGCAAACTATTGCAAGGACAGAAAACCAAACACCGCATGTTCTCACTCATAGGTGGGAATTGAACAATGAGAACACTTGGACACAGGGTGGGGAACATCACACACTAGGGCCTGTCATGGGGTGGAGGGAGTGGGGAGGGATAGCATTAGGAAATATACCTAATGTAAATGACGAGTTAATGGGTGCAGCATACCAACATGGCACATGTATACATATGTAACAAACCTGCACATTGTACACATGTACCCTAGAACTTAAAGTATAATAAAAAAATTGACCACAAATATAAGTATATACAAATGTAAAAATAATAATAATTTAAAAAATTTACAAAAAGGAACTTTGAATGCCAGGCATAGAAGTTTGGACATAATCTGAAAGTTAGTAGGTGTTACAACAGGGCAGTCATGAGTTGTAAATGGAAGGTTAATCTGCCGCTGATTTTCTTAATCCAGTCTATCATTGTTGGACATTTGGGTTGGTTCCAAGTCTTTGCTATTGTGAATAATGCTGCAATAAACATACGTGTGCATGTGTCTTTATAGCAGCATGATTTATAGTCCTTCGGGTATATACCCAGTAATGGGATGGCTGGGTCAAATGGAATTTCTAGTTCTAGATCCCTGAGGAATCGCCACACTGACTTCCACAAGGGTTGAACTAGTTTACAGTCCCACCAACAGTGTAAAAGTGTTCCTATTTGTCCACATCCTCTCCAGCACCTGTTGTTTCTTGACTTTTTAATGATTGCCATTCTAACTGGTGTGAGATGGTATCTCATTGTGGTTTTGATTTGCATTTCTCTGATGGCCAGTGATGGTGAGCATTTTTTCATGTGTTTTTTGGCTGCATAAATGTCTTCTTTTGAGAAGTGTCTGTTCATGTCCTTTGCCCACTTTTTGATGGGGTTGTTTGTTTTTTTCTTGTAAATTTGTTGGAGTTCGGGAACATCACACTTCGGGGACTGTTGTGGGGTGGGGGGAGGGGGGAGGGATAGTATTGGGAGATATACCTAATGCTAGATGACGAGTTAATGGGTGCAGCGCACCAGCATGGCACATGTATACATATGTAACTTACCTGCACGTTGTGCACATGTACCATAGAGCCTAAAGTATAATAATAATAATAATAATGATAATAATAAAAAAGAAAAAAAAAAAAAGAAGTTCATTCTGCTGAAAGCGAAAAAAAAAAAAAAAATCTGCCACTGATTTGCAGGATCATTTGCAGTGAAGAGGAGTCAGAAGTAAGAATTCCAGTGGTGGTCATACTGTATTTTCTTGACTCTAAGAAGCATTTTTTCACATATAAGCATGGTTCTTATGTAGTAGGGTTGTTAAGATTAAATGAGTTAATACATGTAAGACATTTAAATCAGTGCTTGGCATATAGCAAGCACTAGTACAAGTGTTAGCTGTCATCATTATTACAGTTATTAAGCAATCAATATATATATTTAATGTAGTGTTTTTTAACATGAAAGCAGTAGGTTTCTTAATAATGAATGACATCTTAGAATGGTGAGATTATAGACCAGGTATAAGATAATGAGGGCCTGGAAAAGGGTGGTAGTTGTGAGAATTCCAAAGAAGTAAGTCTGAGAGAGATTAAAAAAAGAATTGACTTGATGACATATTGGATATAGTGAATTAAGAAAAAGGAAAATTCTAAGACAACCCTCAGATTGCACACCTGAATGAATGGGAAATAGCTTGGCTTAAGAAAGAAATGTTACTTGATCTGTGTAAAGTACTTATAACAATGCCTTGCACATGGAAAGCATTATTTTTGTTAGTTATTAGTAGTAGGACTGTTTACACCTGTTATATACTTAAATTTGTTATCAGGTAATGTAATAAAGCTACCAAAATATGAAAGAACCTTGTACATAATTTACTAGTAGAGAATTTATATGTTCAAGGGAAAATAAATTATGTGTTTTAAATATTTTTCAGTATAAATCAATGAGGAAGAGTTCAAGTGGCAATGAAAATGATGAGGTGAGAAAAGATAATATTAATAATTATTTGAAATGTTTACTTATCATATGAAATTGGCTCAGTGAGAGTAAAATGCAATCCATTTTTCAGTTTCTTTGTTATTGATTTAATGCATGGTTTTTTTCCAACAATAAAAACATATGAGCATCATCATACAATTATTAATTTAATCATTTAATTTCCATATGTCCTTTAGAATGGAATTACTAATAATTCAGTTTTAGAATTTTATCATCATTCGTCTTAGACCTGTCATCCATGAGTGTAAGTGTGTTGTCTTTCACATCTTTTATCTTTCTAAATCAGCCTGGTTGTCAATTGAGATTTTTTTTAGGAGCTTTGTTTAGGAACTCCTTCCATAAATTCTGCATACTATTTTAAAATTTAAAATTCGATTTCTACAGTTTGTGCATTACCATAAACCTTTCTACTGCACAGTGTAAACTATGCAGCAGCCTATCATTGTTGAAAAGATATATTCTCATTACCATAAATACTTAAGTTTTGTGTATTTTTGTTGGAGAGATTGGTATTTAATTTGATGTTGGGTACTTGGCAGGGCTTCTGAAAATGTCTTCAGTTTTAGGAAATAGAATCACACAGGGAAAAATAATGAATAGAGCCAGATGATTGGTCGTCTGCCAGCTCAGATGCCGATTTCTCTCCATGGCCTCTCCAGTAGTATTTACTGGCATGAATAAAAGTCAGTTATGGTTATAGCTGGTCATATTTTCACTGTTAGTATTTATGTTTAAGCCTAAATTACATGTTTTGTATGCGTATGCTTGGCAATATTTACCTGTGCATGAGCACAATCAGTTCCTGTACACCTGCCCAAGCTTTCCATTGCACCAACTCCACAAGATCCCAGCTTACCCTTTAAATATTATTCCCAGGGAATGGCCTACTGTGTGGTCTCTAGCACGTCTTCACCAGCTGTCAAGCCTTCAGTGAATAACACCTGTGTACCTGCTGAAGCCTCTCAGATTTGTCTGTAGTCCAGACCTCTCCCCTGAGGTTCAAGCCCTTGCAATATTTTATCCATCTTCCTACCTGCTTAGAATTTCTGCTGGATATATCTCATAAACCCAATAGGACTAAATATGTTCAAAACTGAGTTTTTAAAAAATTTTTGCTTCTAAACCCACTTTTTCGCTAATATCCAACAGTTTGTGCAGTGGCTCTCAACTTTGGCTGTACGCTAACATTACCAGGTGAGCTTTAGACAATACTGTCGCCTGGGTCACACCCCCTAGATATTATAATTTAATTGACATGTGGTATATTGTGGTATGGACTGAGCAATGAAGTTTTTAACGTTTCCCATGTGAGTTTAATGTCCAGCGAAGGTTGAGAACTACTGAGTTAATGGGATCACCTTCCATCATCTAGCTGGAGCAGGGGCTGGCAAATTATGATCCAGGAGCCAAATTTGACATACTGTATGGGATTGTAAGTAAAGCTGTATCAGAAAACAGCCATACTCATTTGCCTATGGCTACTTTTTCATTACTGTGGCAGTGTTTGAGTATAGTAGCTCTCCTTTTTTCTCCATTTCACTTTCCAAGGTTTCAGTTACCTGTGGTCAACCACAGTCTAAAAATAGGTGAGTACAGTACAATAAGACACTTAGAGAGAGATCACATTTACATAACTTTTATTACAATACGTTGTTATAATTGTTCTGTTTTAATATTAGTTATTGATGTTAATCTCATACCTGATTTATAAATTAAACTTTATCATAGGTATGTATGTATAGGAAAAAACATAGCACATATATTATAAAGGGTCTGGTACTATCTGCGGTTTCAGGCATTCACTGGGGTTCTTGGAACATATTCCTCATGAATTAGGGGGACAGTTAGTTGTCACAAAGCCTAAAATATTTGTCATCTGCCTTTGACAGAAAACATTTTGTTTTCCCTGCCTCCTCATACCCGCTTTTCTCTTGCCTGCCTCAATATCTAATCAGTAGCCAAGACTTACTGTTTGTTTATTTGCACTAAAATATTTTGCATACATTCCGCTTTTATTTCTACTGTTTCTGCTCTGGCAGAGGCCCTCGTCCATTTCTTGCCTGTTCTACTGCAATAGCTTCCTTGCTCTCCCTTTCTCTAGTCCATTCTCACTGCAGCCAGAGTGGCCATTTCAAAGAACACAGATGTAATCAGGCCATTCCCTTGCTTAGAAACCTTCAGTTTCCCCCCATAACTTAGAAGATAAATTCTAGATCCTCCTTTATCAAGTCCCTGCTTGCCACATCAGCCTTAATTCACAACTTGCTCCTCTTTCACCTTACCCTCCATTCACCTTACCCTCCAGCAAGACAAAACTGCTCAGAGGTTTTCTGCACTCATCTTTACATTTGTTGCTTCCATGCTTTGGTTCTTCTCCTTTCATCTTAGCATGTTGTTCCCTTCTTTCTTTTTCTGGTAGACACTCAGTTTTTTACTGAATTTATACTTTCTCAGGAAACTTGCCTTTCTCTACCATCTTCATCATCCCCCCCCAAGTGCCCCTTATCTGTGCCTCATAATATGCCATGCATTGTTCTGTATTATACTGAGAATGTTGTATTACCTGTATACGTGAATCTATTTCTGTCCTCGACTGAAAGGTCCTTGAATGGGTGATATTTTACTAAATTTCAGTACTCTCAGTGTCTAGCATAGTGTCTGACATATAGTAGGTAGCCAATAATCATTTGTTGAATGAATACATTTTCTATGTAGTGTGCATATTCAAAGTTAAATGTCAAAATTCTCATATTTGGTTGGCAATAGAATAGTCATTTAAAAATCATGGACCATTTAATGTTTTATTAAATTAAATTCTTTGTAATTATCAATAAGCCTATATTAGATACATATAAATTTTCAGATGAAAGTTATTTGGGGTGATGGAAATTTTGCATGCCTTCATTTACATGTCTCAGATTGGTAACACATCCCTGCTATTATATGTAGATAGTATTTTTCAAACTTTAAAGTACTATATTTCGAACCACTTGAGGGTCTTATTGAAATGTAGATTCTGATTAGTTAGGTCGCGGGTGAGACCTGAGATTCTGCATTTCTAAACTCCCAAAGGATCCCTATGCTGCTGGTTCACAGACCACATGTAGAGTGGCAATGTGCTGGATGGCATATCTTTAGTAGTTCTTCCTTTAGTAGTTGGTCAAAACAATTTTTATTTTCCTTTTATATGTTTAAATCATCATTTGTATTGTAATTTCATCTTCCATCTTTTTATTTTTATGTTTTAGCAAGACAGTGATAATGCTAATATGTCACCACAATCTCCAGTATCATCTGAGGTACAAGTTCTGTTTTTATATGTCTTAAAAATACGTTTTGTATGTTTTCTGTGTTTTACATAAGATTCTTCCTTGCCAGTTCTCTGTAACCTGATTTTTTTTTGCAATGTAATTTATTCACTCATATTTTAAAATCCATGGCAGATTAGTTTGTACAAACCTTCTAGCCTATAAAAAATTCTAAGAATGCCATTTTTTGGTAAAAATATTGATACTAGCACTTGTTTATTTATGATTTTCTTATTGGGAAATGTCTGTAGATTGCAGAAAAGAATTCATTTTATCAAATCTATGCTTTCTCATTCATCCGTATTTTAAAATAAATGATAGATTTTAAGAACAACTTTCAAATTTTAAATTTGAAAAAAGTACTTCAGCATTGTGCAATGGCCTTTGGTTTTTCTTGTAACCAGTTAGGTCTGAAACCAATGCAAAAGAAATTTCCTTTTTCCACGAGAAACATCCCTGCAGTGGGTTGTTCCTATCGACAGGAGGTTACACGTTTTTGGGAGAATGGGTATCAGAAAGTTAGAGTTTGTGAAATCTCGATCAGATACTCTGGTGGCTTGAATGACTGATTTTTCTAATTTATTTATTCAAGTCTATTGCTTTACAACAAGAGATAAATTTTAAAAATTCTAAACTCTATCTCTTCTACTTCAGATTACCTTAAAGTGTATTGGCATTAGTAAGTAAATGATTACACATTCAGTTGATGAATTCAACACTTTGCCCAAAGTGTTGGATGGCCCAAATTCACTGTGTAACTTTGGTTACATAGATGCTGTTAATATTTCATTATATGTAGGTGGTGGTGCTTTTTTAATAGGCTAGGATTCTTTGTTGTTGTGGGTGATCTGCATTACAAAACTTTTAAATGGATTTGGACATTAATTTTATAAACATGTTTCTAAATTATTCATATGATAGGTAAAATGGTATACATACTTTTAGAAAACAATTTAAA
Organism: Pongo pygmaeus; assembly: GCF_028885625.2. NCBI lineage: Eukaryota > Metazoa > Chordata > Mammalia > Primates > Hominidae > Pongo > Pongo pygmaeus. The sequence continues at coordinate 119,303,842 of NC_072396.2, read as the reverse complement.
TTAGGATATCTTAAAATTAGTCTTTGTCATATGCTTTTGTAATTCTTTTACTTTAAGTTACAAGTATAAGCATATAAGTGACTACTACTTATTTGTCTGCTTGATATGATTTTATGATCTGTGCTCACAGGGAAGACTATTCATACCAAATTTCCCAAATAATTTACATATATGACACATGATCTCACTCTGTTGCCCAGGCTGGAGTGCAGTAGCACGATCTCAGGTCACCGCAACCTCCACCTCCCACATTCAAGCAATTCTTGTGCCTCAGCCTCCCAAGTAGGTAGGACTACAGGCACATGCCACCACACCTGGCTAATTTTTGTATTTTTAGTAGAGACATGGTTTCACCATGTTAATCAGGCTGGTCTTGAACTCCTGGCCTCAAGTGATCTACCTGCCTTGGCCTCCCAAATTGTTGAGATTACAGGTGTGAGTTTTATAATATATTTTTTATTTCATTTGGATCAGTGAAACTTTCATCTAGGAATTTATATTAATTTAACCAAAATAGTGAAGACAAACTGGGAGGCTTGTAGATTTGGATAGGGTGGTGAGTATGTATGTGCTTTGGTAACTCAACTGACATTTAACTTGAACTGCATATCACATGTTAACAGAAGATTTAGGTAATCTACAGAATTCTGATTGCATTAATTTCATGTGTGAATGGAAAAGAGTAAAACCAATTAGTGTAATGCTTTACTATTAACAAAGTGCTTGCCTGTATATTTGTACCTAAAAGCAGCCCCATAAAATAGATATGATCCTCATCATTTTACAGCTGAAGAGATGGGTGACTTTCCAAACTATCTTAGTTAATAAATGGCAGAGAAGTGACTGAAGCTGAGCCCTACTCACTTCACAGAGTTGTTGCACAGATTAAATAAGGTGCTGCTAAGATTACATTATTTTATCACTTTACACAGTAGTTTCATTTAGTTATCTCATTTAATCTTCACAGTAACCTCATTTGAAAGATGAAGAAACAATCACAGAGAAATTATATGTTGTGCTCAAAACATAGCCTAAGCTTTCTAACTCCATCTTCAGATTTGTTTAATGTACTACACATCTTTCCACAGCAAACCACTGTGTGTGAAACATTTGAAAAATTCATTCAAATAGAAGAGATGATATTTATCATCTATCATTCTGCAGTCCCTATAAAAATATGTTTGCCTTCAGATTATCTACTGTTAGGTGTTAAGTCCATAGTAGATGCTGAGTAAATACTAAATTCACTTACCTTTTCATTGAAGCTTACTTCTTTTTTTGGGAAACTTCAGTCTGATTCTTTCAAAAAGTATGATCTATTTTATACAGTTCACTAATGATTTTCATTTTCTTTCTACTATGAAAGTATTTAAAGCCTATATAGTTAGCTCAACTAGCAAATATTAGTTGACCTCTTAAAAGTGACATGTATCAACTTGAATTGAAATGCAAGTTAGTTTTCTCTTTACTAATCATAGGAAAATAAGTATTTCCCCAAATTGGCATGGACATGAATAAGCACCTTGATTATTTGGAAAGAAAAGAAGTTTTATTATTTATTTATTTTTAACTTTTTAATTTTTTTTAGGAATATGACAGAACTGATGGTTTCTCACACAGTCCCTTTGGCTTGAAGCCTAGATCAGGTAAATAGATATTCTGTAAATAAAATTTATTAGTTATATTTGAAACTAGTTTCCCAGCTTAAATGGGATTGATTCCATAGTTTTAAGTACACATAGATTCTTTCCCCTCTCCTGAAAGCAATTTTCTCTTAACGATATTTGTCTTTCCAATTCCCATTCCCATTTGTTTCTTCCTCTTTACCTTCAAGCTCCTGAAACCTCAGCTTTTTGCCTTAGATATACTGCAGTCTTATTTCTACTCTACTGTGACTGCTGTTAGAATGACCACTCTGCCAGCAGACCAAACACTGTTTGAAATTATAGCACTCCATTATATTGTGGTTTTATAAAGGGATCTTTTCGCATTTGGCAAGCCCAAAAGAAAATGGATCCATGTTACTTGGCAAGGTATTGAATTATAGTTTTTATTCCTGAATAACTGTATTGACCTTCAAGAATAATTTCCTTTTTTAAAAGATAAAAGGCTGACATATGTTCAGTAATCATTTTTAACCTGGGCCATAAGTTTCTAATAACGTATGTTTGAATAAGAACATGTATAGGTGGTAGAAATCATTACACTTGTCTTCCCTGTTGCTTTCAATTATGCACATAAATAGAGTTCAAATATATTCTCTAAAAATATTTGGAATGTATTAGTGAGTAATAATGTTTTATGTAATTTTGTATTGATTCTTTTTATCATGCCTCTTTCCCCATCAATAGTTGCTCCTTCCTATTAACTTTGTAACAAGTTAGGAAATTTTTTTTTTTTATAGCTTTTAGCCGCTCATCTCGCCAAGAATATGGGGCAGCAGATCCAGGATTTACAATGAGAAGAAAGATGGAACATTTACGGGAAGAGCGAGAGCAAATACGACAACTTCGCAATGTAAGATTGCTCTTTCAGATCTGCTTTGTGGAAATGGGTTTAACTTGGAAAATTAATAAGGCGTACAGATTTTATTTTCAATGCTCCTTAAAATGTTTGGATATACAACAATTAGTAATATAAACATTTAACATGTATGTTTAGATAGAGTATCTGATTTACACCTGTTTTTCTATAGAATCTTGAATCCAGGTTAAAAGTAATTTTGCCTGATGACATTGGAGCTGCACTGATGGATGGGGTTGTTCTTTGCCATTTAGCCAATCATATAAGGCCACGTTCTGTTGCTAGTATTCATGTACCATCACCAGCAGTGGTAAGTTTTGTTTACAATTTGTTAGTTCTCTAAAGGAAGATATAGCTTCTTAAAATTGTCTTTAAATAATATACCTCAGTGAACTTAGTTTTCAGTTTTGATTAAGTTCCATAGAAAAATGCCTAAAAGTACATTTTTTCCCTCTTACTTTACAGCCCAAACTGAGCATGGCAAAATGTCGAAGAAATGTAGAAAATTTTCTTGATGCTTGTAAAAAGTTGGGTGTCTCACAGGTAATTGTTATTTATCTAACAACGTGATCACCTAAATTTGAATTTATTACATGCAAACTGGGGTTCTTCTTAGAGCAATGAATAGTGCTTTCTGAATATGAAAATGAATGCCTTCTCTTGGTACCTTCTCCTAAGCTCCAGCTTTCACTGTAGCAGTTATCTAATGAATGTTTTTAAGCTACCTTTAAAGTCATTTATAAAATAGCTACAAATATGGAAAATCATGCACATCACTGACCAAACATAACTCGGTGGCCATATTTACAACTTGGTTGTGATGTCATTGTTACCATCTTTTTTTCCTTCTTTTTTTTTTGCTAGAAAACATTTGGACTCCTTTGTAATTCATTGGATAGATTCTGATTGGAAGATTTGCATTCAGTGTGAACAGCTTTGTAAACTTTATTTAAAATGCAAAATTGGAAATTATACCAGCATATTATGATAATACCTGTGTTGGACAAACTTTGAAATTTTTAGGAATTGTCTTATGTTTCATGTAATAATTGCACTACTATACAATTAATCATTAAAGCAGTATTGTAAATATATAAGGAACATGTATAATCACAATATTGCTTCTTTGTAAAGTGTTATAAACCTAACCTCAACATGAATGACTATGGAGAGAAATGACATTGTTATCAGAGCACAATTAAGTTGTGCTTGTTAAGCTGTCTTTTGAACAGTGTCTTAATAATCTGGTCTACAGATCCCCCTTTAATCTCTTCCCTCAAGTAAGTAAACATAATTTAATGTGTAGAGAATCAGTGAATTGTTGGGTAATTTGGAAATTACATAATGTCCTCCAATTACCTCTTGTATATAGTTGATGTGATGGTTTTGTTTTTGTTTTGTTTTTTTTTGAGACGGAGTCTCACTCTGTCGCCCAGGCTGGAGTAGTGCAGTGGCACGATCTCGTCTCACTGCAACCGCTGCCTCCCAGTTCAAGCAATTTTCCTGCCTCAGCCTCCCAAGTAGCTGGGACTACAGGCGCGTGCCACCACACCCAGATAATTTTTTATTTTTAATAGAGACGGGGTTTCACCACATTGGCCAGGCTGGTCTTGAACTCCTGACCTCGAGTGATCCACCTGCCTCAGCCTCCCAAAGTGCTGGGATTGCAGGCGCAAGCCACTGTGCTTGGCTGATGTGATGTTTTAAATTTTTAATTCTTAAAAATGTTTGTTGTTTCTTTTTTCTACTCTCAATCTTTCAGTGGGGAAATAGCAAACTTAGCAACGTTTTCTGCAGCATTACATTATACAGATTTTCCCGTTTTGCCATTTTTTCTTTTTTAAAATTAAAAAAACCCCTTTTTTAGAGATGGAGTCTCACTGTGTTGCCCAGGCTGGACTGGAACTCCTGAGCTCTAGACTTCCATTTCACAAATAACTGGGATTACAAGCATTCACTACCTCACTAATATTATGTCATTTTTGTTTTAAGGGTTTTATTTTTAGCTTCATTGCTTTTCTCTGAACTCAGAATTTGTAATATATAACATTTTTAAATTAATTTTCTTTGTTTTAGGATGTTTTCCAATTTTAACAGCCTTATTGAGTTATTAACATACAATATAGGGCATATAAATAAAGTGTACAATTTGATCAATTTTGACATATGCATACACCATGAAATCATCACCACAGTCAAAATAATGAACATATCTACTGCCCCCCAGAATTTCCTCGTGTGTCTTTGCAATCCTTCCTTCTCCAGCAACCACTAATCTGCTTTCTGTCATTGCAGGTTAGTTTGCACTTTCTAGAGTTTTACATAAATGGAATGATACAATATGTATTATATTTTTCTATCTTCTTTCACTCAGCATAATTATTTTATGACTCGTCAGTGTTGTTGCATGTATGAATAGACCATTGCTCTTCATTTCTAGATAGTATTTTATTGTATGGATATACCACAGTTTGTTGATCCCTTGACCTGCTGATGGACATTTGGGTTGTTTCCAGTTTTAGCGGCTGCTACAAATAAAGCATATGAACATTTCTATACAAGTCTTTATATGGATTTATGCATTCTTTAATTTTTAGTAAATACCTAGCAGTGGAATAACTGGAACATATGGTAGGTGCATACTTACTACTTTAAGAAACTACATAACTCTTCCAAAGTGGTTGTACCATTTTACATTCCTGTCAGCAGCATGTGAGAGTTCCAGTTCCTCCACATCCTCACGAACATTCACTATGATCAGTCTTTTAAAAATTTCAGTCATTGTGATATGTATGTACTGACTTGCCAGTGCAGTTTTAATTTGCATTTTCCTAAAGACTAATGATGCCAATCATCTTTTCAAGGCTTATTTGCCACCTGTATATCTTCTTTTTGAAGTACTTTGAAGTATACTTTCTTTTTTGAAGTACATATTCTAATCTGAGGTATATTTTGTATTGGGTTGTTTATTTTCCTATGATTGAATTTCAGATTTCTTTACAAATTATGGATAAAGTCATTTACCAGATTTATAAATATTGCATCCAAATCTTTGGCTTGTCCTTTCATTGTCCTTAGAGTGTCTTTCAAAGAGCAGGATCTTCACTTATTGAAGTACAATTTATTTTTTAAAATGGGCTGTGCTTTTTGTGTCAAACCTAGGAAATCTTCGTGTAATCCAAGGCCACAAAGATTTCTTTCCTATGTTTACTTCTAGAAATTTTATAATCTTAGGTTTTATGTTCATGTCTATGATCAATTTTGAGTTAGTTTTTGTATGTGGTTAAAAAGTATGGATTGAAGTTCTCTTTTTTTAAGCCTGAGATTGGGCATATACATTGATTTTTTTAAGAAAATATTTTTATTGAGATATAATTACAATGTCATAGCATTCACTGATTTAAAGTGTACAATTAAATGGTTTTTAGTATAATCACAGAGTTCAGCAGCAGTTACAACAATCTGTTTAAAATATTTTTGTCACCCCAGAAACACAGCCCTTGCCCATTTGCAGTCCTTCCTCTGTTCTTTCTATGGATTTGCCTACTCTAGACATTACATATAATGAAATCATACAATATGGGGTCTTTAGTGTCTGGCTTCTTTGACTTAGTATAATTTTTCCAAGGTTCATCCATTTGTAGCCTAAATCAGTACTTCATTTCTTTTTATGGCTGAATAGTGTTCTGTTCTAAATACATACCACATGTTGTTTATCCATTCATCAGTTGATAGACATTTGGATTGTTATCACTCATTGTTTATTATGAATAATGTTGCTTTGAACATCTGTGAGTAAGTTTTTCTTTGAACACTTGTTTTCAGTTCTCTTGGTTATATATCTAGCAGTGAAATTGTTAGGTTATATGGTAACTCTGTGTTTATATTTTTTAAGAAACTGCCAAAATATGTTGCAAAGTGGCTGCACTATTTTTATGTTTCCACCAGCAATATATGAGGTTTCTAATTTCTTCACATCATCACCAACATTGGCTACTGTCTACCTTTTTGGTTCTAGCTATTTTAGTGTGTGTGTGATGTGATATCTTATTGTGGTTTTGATTTGCGTTTCCCTAGTAGTTAATGATGTTGAGCATCTTTCCTTGTGCTTATTGATTTGTATATATTCTTTGGAGTAATGTCTATTGAAACCCTGTGTTCATTTCTGAATTGGATCATTTATCTTTTTTTTTTTTGAGTTGTTGTTCCTTATGTATTCTGGATACAAATTGCCTAAGAGATACATGATTTGCAAATATTTTCTCCCATTCTGCAGGTTGTCTTTTCGCTTTCTTGATGGTATCATTTACGGCACAAAAGTTACTAATTTGATGAAGTGTAGTTTATCCCATTTTTTCTTCTGCTGCTTATGATTTTGATAACATATCTAAGAAAACATTGTGTAATTCAAGGTCACAGAGATTTACACCTGTGTTTTCTTCTAAAAGTTTTATAGTTTTAGGGCTTACGTTTTTGTCTGTGATCCATTTTGAGATCAATTTTGTGCGTGATATGAGGTACGGATCCAAATTTATTCTTTCACATGTGGATATCCAATTTTCCCAGCACCATTGATAAGACTCTTCTTTTCCCCATTGAATTGTCTGTCTTAGCACCTTTGTCAAAAATCAGTTGACCATAAGTATAAGGCTTTATTTCTGGACTCTCAGTTTTTTTACCACTAAATTCCTTATTCCAGTATCACACTGTCTTGCTTACTGTAATTTTGTGATGCGTTTTGAAATCAAGAAGTGTGAGTCTCCCAGATTTGTTCTGTATCAAGGTTGTTTTGGCTATACTGAGTCCCTTGCATTTCCATATCAATTTTAGGATTGATTAGCTTGTCAATTTCTGCAAAAAAGCCAGTTGGGATTTTGCTGGGGATACTGAATCTGTAAAATGATTTGGGGAATATTGTCATCTTCACAATATTTATTCCTGTGATCCATTAACATGAGACATCTTTCCATTTATTTATATCTTTTAATTTTTATTCCAACAGTGTTTTGTAGTTTTCAGTGTATGAGTCTTTCATTAGATTTGTTAAATTAAATGCTTAGTATTTTATTCTCTTTGGTACTATTATAAATATAATTATTTCCTTAATTCCACTGTCAATTTTTTATTGCTACTTTATAGAAATAGAAGTGATTTTCTTTTATTGATCTTGTATTCTGCAACCTTGCAGACTCATTTATTAGTTCTAATAGTTTTTTTGTGTGTGTGTTTTTGTGCCTTAGGAGTTTCTCTATACAGAATCATTTAATTATTCTTTCAAAGAATTCATCCATTTCATCTAACTTGTCAAACTATTATTATGAAGTTATTTATAATGTCTCCTTATTATCATTTTGGTATTTGTAGAATATCTTGTGGTGTCACTTCCCTTATTTATGATATTGGTAATTTGTGTATTCTCTCTTTCCTTCCTGATTAGCTTAGCTTGAGGTTTATGAATTTTTTAAAATCTTCTAAATGAACTAACTTCGGGTTGCATTGATTTTTTTTATCCATTGTTTTTTGTTTTTTTACTTTATTGTTTTCCTCTCTCATTCTCATTATTTGCACCTTTCTTTTGCCATTGGTTTAATTTGCTCTTCTTTTTTTAGTTTCTAGGGTGGAAGCTGAAGTCATTGATTTGAAGCCTTTCTTCTTTTCTAGTATACACTTCAGTGGTTATTTGAATAAATAAGCAAAATATTAAGAGGGCAAGAAATATAGCAGTGAAGATGGAGATGAGGCAATAATTTTAAGAACTCTTTATGGGATACCATCAGTAGTATTTGGAGAATGGGTTATGGGAGTAAGGAAGAAAGAGGAAGACTATTATATTTCACAGGTTTGTCAATGGAGATTGAATAGTGTATTACTAAGACATGGATCACAGAAGGACAAGTTAATTTGGTAAAGTAGTTCTGTTGTGGACACATTGATTTTGATATGTCTGTTAGATGTCCATTTGGCTGTGTCCAGTTGATATTTGTATTTGGAGATCAATAGAGAGATCTTGGGAGGAAATAAAAACTTGGAAGTCATCAGTATGGAAGGGGTAGTTAAAACTAGAAATAGATGAGAATACCAAAAGAGAGGGTATAGTGTAAAAGAGAAGAGAGTGAAGACAGAACCCTTGGAAACATTTGGGATGTCAGAAGAGGATCGGTGAGGGCTAATTAATGAAAGCTACTGCACAATTGCTGTCAGAAAAGTTGAAGTAGAAAGAATAGTGTCACACAAGACAGGGGAGGGGTAAGGTTCCCAGAAAGGCATTAATCAAAGGCATAATATGACTGAGCAGTCAACTAGACATGTGCAACATTTGACATTTAAGATGGCATTGGTGATTTTTACTAAAATAGTTTTAGTGGGCATATGCTTTAGGGTTAGATGTAAGATAGCAGTGGTTGAGTAGTGAGTGGGAAATGCAAAAGTGGTGACCAACTCTTTCATAAACATTTTCTTTGTAGAGAAAGAGGGGCAAGTGTGGAATGACAGCATTTCAAACAAGGCCAACTTCTATAATCTTTTTTCTTAGTATAAATTAAGAATCTAAAAACATTTTAGATTACAATATTTATAAGAGAATACTTAGAATTACGTATTTTTCTTGACGTTTTATAGAAATCATGTTTTTAAAATCAAATTCTGACTTAATTTTATTACACTTCTAAAAAATGAATGTTCAAATATCTCTTTTTTTTCTCCAGGAAAGACTTTGTTTGCCTCATCATATTTTGGAAGAACGAGGACTTGTGAAAGTTGGTGTCACAGTTCAGGCACTCCTTGAATTACCAACAACCAAGGCATCTCAGCTTTCTATGGCTTGATATAACATTTTAAAATTTTAAGTGTATAGTTTCATTTATTTGAAGTGATTTCAAATATTTCAAATTCATGAATAAGAATATTCCGTCAAAAATAGTTTGCCTTAGGTCACGCCTTAGGATTTTTAAAAAATTACATTGAAACATCAAACTTAAACATTGAATTGCCCAAACTTCTTTAGGGGAAAACTGGATTAATTTAATAAGAGTATTTGATAAACTCAAATTCTCTTTTTACTAAGTCAGTTTATAATCTTGATTATTTTTCAGAAAGCAGACTGATACTAAATTTAAAATGTAGTTTCAATTTAATAATCACATTAGGTTTAATTTTTTTACATCATAGCATACTAGTAAACATCTGGATAAAGGTAATTTTTTTTAGCAATTTAGAGCAATTCTATATTTGAGTTATTTAATACACTTCTAATTCTAGTTTATACACAATTTCTTCAATCTCTGGTCTTAGTTTTCTAGAAAAAAGGAGTAGAAAAAACAATTCTGGCTTTATATTAAATTCTTTTAGTATTATAGGTTGGTGCCAAAATATTTTCAGTTGTACTGTAGATTGTTTACATGTGAAGTGCCTGTGTAATTGATGACTCTTATATAGTCTTAAGCATTTTTGCAATTTTTTAAATGTATTAATAGAGTCAATGGAACTTTAAAATATTTTAGTAGATTTTGTAAAGTCAGTAATATGTGAGGATTTAAATGAGCCTCACATTGTGACATTTGTGGTTTTTTAGTTAGTCCATTGCAGTTTCCCTTAAATTGGTTATTTCATGTTGTCAAAAATACCAATGTTAATATGATTAATTTATGCTATTTAATTTTGTGAAACTTAATCATCTTTTAAAATGTATTATTTGAAGAGTATTTTATTTCTGTATTGAAAATGTTACACAAAGCAGTAAAGTTTTTGAGAACTAGTGAAGTACTAATTATCAAGGACATTTTGATAAAACTGCCAAAGTTTGGGTTTATATCTTCCCCTTGAGCAGCATTCTATCAGTGCTGCCTTTAGCTATATTCAGAGAGCAGCAGTTGAGGAATAGGTTTTTACTCAAAATCTGGCCATTTGTGAATCCTGTAAACCTTGTGATCTTCAGTTACTTTGATGTTAAATTAAACACAGACTCTTCTATAAATATTTTCATGAGATACTGTGTTATACAAAGTCCTTGTTTTAACTTAGATATGGATAAATTTACATTGGTGGTATTGCAGGAATTTTTCAAAAACATTACTGTAATGAATAACTGAGTTTCCTGTAGAAGAACCTGAATAATTACTTTTGTAGTAACCAAGCAAGCATCATATCTTAAGTATGTGATCATTTGCACTTGTTACCTCTTAATATGGATGCAACTTACTAAAAATGTTGGCCTGGGTATTTCAAAGGGTATATATAAAAGGTAAAAACTAGTGTGCCAAATGGTATAGGAACAACTGTACTTTTTTTGATCAGTTGGCATGAAGCCATAGAATTAAATTTTGGCTTTAGAATACAGATGTGTTCATTACATTCCCCGGGGGTCAAATTGGAGCTTTTAAAGAATTAAAGCTTCTATGACTATATGGTTTAAGAATTAAATTATTAGTAATTTATTATTTTAAATATTTGACCTCATTAGTTGTTAATTTTTTAGTTGGATTAAAAAAAACTCGCTGACATAATCTCCCTAGTGAAAACTTGGGTAATATATGTAAGAAATGGCAAAGAAATACCTTAGTTAATGACTTTTTATGTAGAAATTTGACAGCATTACAAATTAAGTGACCATTAAAAACACAGCAATCATTCATACTGCTTTCATAGGTGTTATGATAGTCTCTGATTAATCAATCTAGTATTAATTTTTTTACAAGTGTTGTCCTGCTTCATATCTTTGAAGTAGTAGTGAAATTGTAGGCCATTTTCTTATTGCATTTCAGTTACTTTTCAGTTAATTATTCCTTTAAAAAGAAAATACAGCAGAACCTCACTGTAGCATTCTTTACTGCAGAGCAAAATTCAATTTAAGATGGGCTTCTCTGAGGTCCACATCATGGCAGTTCATTTACTCTTGTGCCAAATGGCAACACCACCTCTAAAGCAGTTTCACAGCATGGTCCCCTACAATGTTATACCAAGGCTCTGATGTATTTCTTTTAGTAGTTTCTAAGTGTAAAATTTATTCTAAATGTTTTTATGGCTATTATCTATTTCATCAGTTATTGAATTAAGAATGATTTTCATTACTTGAGTGGGATTTGTGATTTAATGACAGTTGAATAATCAAAAATATTTTATTAGGCCCCCAAAATTTAATAGATAGCTATTTCTGTTACATTTTATTACTGTATGGCACAAGAAAGAAGTGACATTGGGTAAGTTAGAAATGAAATAAGGAGTAAAAATGCATTACCATTTGTTTAATAATTATCTTTACAGAATGCTAGTTTAATGACTTTTTTAACTGAATTTTTTGAATAAATCAGAAATGTTTGTATTGGTCACAGATCTATCATAATTGCTTTTCTGATGCATTTAAAAATAAATGGAACACTTAAATGTATATTACCGATGCAAACTGTGGATAAAGTTGAAAGAAAAAATTTAAGTCTGGTATTTCTTTTCTCCCTCTCTACCTCCTTTCTTACCATCACATCATCCTTTTTTTGTCAGCATTTGATAGATGGTGTATGTGTTCCCTAGTGTAGAAAAGTAACCAGATTTTGAGAGAATATTCAAAGTAAGTGGTTTAGAGGTCCAGATTCACTTTATATTGTGAAAGGAAAATAAATCTTGGGGCCCCAACATCACTAAGCTAAAGGGGAAGGTCAAGCTGGGAACTGCTTAGGAGAAACCTACCTCCAATTCTATTCAAAGTCACCACTCTGCTCACTGAGATAAATGCCTATCGGATTGCCTCCTTTGGAGAGGCTAATCAGAAACTTAAGAGAATGCAACCATTTGTCTCTTATCTACCTATGACCTGGAAGCCCCCTCCTCACTTCCAGTTTTCCCGCCTTTCCGGACTGAAATAATGTTTGTCTTACATATGTTGATTGATGTCTTGTGTATCCCTAAAATATATAAAACCAAGCTGTGCTCTGACCACCTTGGGCACATGTCGTTAGGACTGCCTGAGGCTGTGTCACAGGTACCATCCTCAACCTTGGCAAAATAAACTTTCTATATTAACTGAGACCTGTCTCAGGTATTTGGGGTTCACATTTGGTAACCATGAAGGGATTCTGAGTGGAGGTACCCCTGACCTTTGACAAATCTCTTATTGGTGCTTGGTACCAACATGAGCTAACTATGGCTCAAACCAATACGGCAATTTGCTGAGGTCTGGGAGCACCCCCTCCAGAGAATCCCTGATCTCCCAAAATCTGGTCGAAATCTAAAGTTTATTTTGCTGTATGATTGCCTTTTTTGGAGTTTTACTTGCTCCCAACAAGGAAGGGAAGATTTCCTGCTTCCATGACAATGGAAGGCAGGTAATCCTTTATGGAGTCTGAGCTCGCTCCCAACAGAGAAGATGGATTTGAGTTTTTTTGTGCTTTTAGGATGGTAGAGAACATTGTTCAGCCTGAGACCCATCCCTAGGTAAGTAACTGAATTGGGGTTTTGATTTGACTAAAATTAACAACCAGCTGGTTTTAATTTCTCCTTACCATTAGAGCGCTCAGTGATCATATTGTTGGGTTTTTTTGTTGTTGTTTGTTCCGGTCTTTCTCCCATCAGATTTGACCATCTCTACCTGATTTCGTCAAATCTGAGTGGGAATTCCAAATTATGGGTAAGAAAGCCTCTCTAATTTGTCTAAAATTCCTTGCAGCTGCAAAAGAGGAAAAAAAACAAAACAAAAAACCGTGCACTTGGTTTCTGTGTTTGCTTCCTGTCTTGAAAAACAAACATTCTTTCATTTACTTTTCTTCCACCCTATTTTTTGCCATTTGCAGTACCAAAAAAAAAAAAAAAAAAATCTAGAGGAGGCTTCTAATGACTTGAACCACTTTAAAAAATTCAGAACAAAGGCATCACTCACCCCTTTTGGGGTTTCTGTGTTGTCAACCTTGGCAAAATAAACTGTCTAAATTAACTGAGAGCTGTCTCAGATATTTGGGGTTCACAATATGTCATTTTCAGTAGGTAGTATTTTCTTTAAATAACAATAATTTTTTATAATATCCTCACCAAATAATATTGCCTTTATGTAAGATAAACTATATAACATAAATATAAGAGAACTTTTTTGTTTTTTGTTTTTTTAGACAGTCTTGCCCTGTCGCGCAGGCTGGGGTGTGGTGGTGCAATCTCAGCTCACTGCAACCTCCACCTCCCCAGCTCAAGCGATTCTCATGCCTCAGCCTCTTGAGTAGCTGGGACTATAGGCACGCACCACCACACCCAGCTAATTTTTGTATTTTTAGTTGAGATGGGGTTTTGCCATGTTGGCCAGGCTGATCTCGAACATCTGGCCTCAAGTTATGAGCCTGCCTTGGCTTCTGAAAGTGCTGGGATTACAGGTGTGAGCCAACGCACCCAGCCAATATAGGAGAACTTTATGTTAAATAAATGTAGAAGAGGTAAAATTGTGATTTTTTTTTTTTTTTGAGACAGCATCTTGCTCTGTTGCCCAGGCTGGAATGCAGTGGAGTGATCTTGGCTCACTGCAACCTCCACCTCCTGAGTTCAAGCCATTCTTTTGCCTCAGCCTCCCTAGTAGCTCGGACCACAGACGTGCACCACCACACCAGCTGATTTTTGTATTTTTAGTAGAGATGGGGTTTCACCATGTTACCCAGGCTGGTCTCAAACTCCTGACCTCAGGTGATCTGCCCGCCTTGGCCTCCCAAAGTACTGGGATTTAACAGGCGTGAACCACCACGCCCAGCCAATTGTGATTAATTTTATTGTAGTTTTAGTGAAAGATATATTATTGAATTGCTCTTAAGCTATATGATAAAAAATTAATCTTTCTTTTTTCAGGTAAATTTAATATTTTAAAAATCCACATATTTTATTAAAATAACTTTTATTAATTTGTAATTGTGATTTACCCTACAAGTAGAAAGTCATCCAGGTAAATGTTATTGAAGATAATATTATTCCCTGTTTTATAGTTACTCATCCTAAACTTTCAGATTTAAACAAGTACTTAAGTAAGTAAATATTTGGTGTAAGTTGTTTGAAAATGATTCTAAGTTTATCACAGAATTTTGAATTATCTTTAGATAATGGTACTAAGCTTGTTTTCTCCTTCAGTAAATCTACAGTTTTGGTACACTACATGGAATGGTCCTAGAATTCTCAGGAAGCTATCTCACTATCCAGAGCACTCCAGGGTACTCATATATTTACTGTATATTAGATTCATGTGGAAATGCCCAGATATATTCTGGAATTGGTAAATTGGAAAATATCGAATGTCATCTACTTCTTAAGGCATAAACTTTTCTAATCCTGTATTTTAAAACATGAAAAATATCCTTATGCTTACAGTGTTTAAATAGCTTAGAATTTCCACAGTAGTAGTGTGTGTGTGTGTGTGTGTGTGTGTGTGTGTGTGTGCGTGTTTCATGTAAGGCTCCAGTTGTTTTAGCAAAATAGAATCTTATTGCATTTGCATTGGAAAACCAGAGTTCAGAAGTTATGAGAATTCTTATATAAAGAGTTTAGGATGGAAGGTTGGTGACTGAATAATTTGAAAGTTACCAAAATGAAAACAGAAGTTTCTTTAAAATGTGATCATTTTAAAATTTAAATTATTGCATATTTTCCTCATTTCTTGGATACTTTAAGTACCCTGCCATTTATGGTTAGAGAAAAATAAATTTATTTTTACTCTAGTCCATTGATATGCATCAATTAATTATCTACCTAAATAGGTGAGAAATATATTGGGTATGTACATGTGTAAATGATAAATAGAAATAGATTTTTCAATAGCAAATTGAATGTTATAAAACTTAACACAAAGTGATTCTGTATAATTTATGAAGTAGTAATTACAATAATACCTTAGGGCAGTGATTCTTAAACTTTGGATTCTGAGAAATCCATATGGATCAATATGGATCACCTAGGGATTTTGTTAACAAAGTACAGATTGATTCAATAGGTCATGTGTGGGGTCTGAGATTCTGCATTTCTAACAAGCTTCCAAGTGATGCTGGTCCAATAGCCAACTTGAATAATAAAGCCCTATAGTCTTTCAAGTGCTGTAGTAATATCAATTTACTATACGATAGTATAGTAGTTTGATATTTTAAGTGATGTTTCAAGATCTTTACTTAACATTTTAAATTCTATTCTAAAATGTGTTCTACTTTATTAAGGGCTTTGGGATTTTCTTTATGGTGTAAAAAGGTATACTTTTTGTTGTGATTAGTACTAGCTCACATTTTCATTTCTGAAAAATCATTTTAAACACACACAGCTGTATAATTTTCAAGATAAATGAAACTAGTCACAGGTATGTGTGATTATAAATTGGTCATATATATCTAAAGTTAAATTAACAAATGTAATGTTAAATTAACAAATATTAAAGCACAAAGGTGTTAGCTTTATTTTTTGGAGCACTTAGAAAACTACATGAATTTTTTTATAGTCTTGAGGTCCGTCCATTTTCTTGCTATCCTTGCTTTTAAGTTGAATACATAATCATTTTTTTAGGATAACATGTTAAATGTAGACCATATACAAATAAACTAATATATATTTAACGTAATAGTTATGTTCCGTGATCAGAGCTTAATTTTGAGGTAAAGATAAATTTCTCCCCCTCACAAAACAAATGAGAAACGCTATTTCCTTCATTTAAAACATTTGGAATCATTTTACTCATTTTAGTAGCCTTACAAAAGTTCTGGATACATTGCTAATTAGAAAACAAATTAAGATCCAAGTTAGCCTGAAATGCCAAAGGCAGTCAAATGCCTTTCATGGCAAGATATGACTCATTTACTTTGACAATGATGGAAATATTAATAATTAAATATGAAAAGGAAGAGCACAGACGTGCAACGTTGAACTAGAACCTTTTTCTATAATTGAATTATAAATAGTAAAATATATCTTTATGTATGCCCGTCATTCATTATCTTTAACATCTAAGATTAACAACTGAGTAGAAATGAATATCATGCTGTAACTCAAATTTTAAAATCCCACATACTTGGATATAATCATGGTTAGTAGTGAATAAAATATATTTACAAGTGTACATTTTAAAATATGGGTGTAATTTTTAGGTATTTTGTACCATCAAAGTTTTCAGTTTTTCATTGTCAAAGAAGACTTTATGATACTCCTAGGTATAATCATAAAAAAATTTTAAACCATTAAAGATTTTTAGAATTTGGGTATTGCCATGTTTTCATTCTTCAGGCTAGGAAACTAAGGCCCAGAAATATGATTTGAACAATTATTTAAGGACTGAACTTTTTCGTAACCATCCGTGGATCATTTACCTACTGTACTAAAACATACTTTGTATGTATGATTTTTTTTCCAAGTCTTTAAAGCTTTTATGTATGTCCGTTTGTTTTCAATATGGTAACATCATACTCTGAAAAAATAATTCTGAATTAGTTAATTTGAAACGCTTTTTTGAGCTCTTACTACATACCAGGTATTGGTATTGCAGGCCTTGTGGGTATGGCAATGAATAGGACATGGTCTTTTTGTAGAGAGCTTTACAAAGGAATTCAGTTGCTGGCTTCTGGCTGTTGCATTAAAATAGATCAACATTTATAATATTAAATTTTGTTATTGAAATTTATCATTGGCCAGGCATGGTGGCTCATGCCTGTAATCCCAGCACTTTGGGAGGCTGAGACAAGCAGATCACTTGAGCCCAGGACTTCAAGGCCAGCCTGGGCAACATGGTGAAACTCCTTCTCTACAAAAAAGACAAAAATTAGCCTGATGTGGTGGTGCACATCTGTGGTCTCAGCTACTCGGGAGGCTGAGGTGGGAAGATACCTTATCCCAGGGAGATTGAGGCTACAGTGAGCTGTGATTACAGAGTGAGACCTGTCTCAAAAAAGGAAAGAAGAAATTTATTATTCTTAATTCTTACATTTTGCAAGCAATTTTTAAAGTTTACTTCTTAGTACTAAACATCGCAATTGAATATTTATTGCTGCTAGTTGGTTCTAACAGTTATTTTTTTTGAAAAATAATTTTACATGTTTATTTTTTCTCATTTCATTTTTTCTCTAGCTTTATTGAAGTATAATTGACAAATAAAAATTATATATATTTAAGCTATACAACCTGATGTTTGATATATGTATACATTGTGAAATGATAACTCTTATCAAGCTAATTAACATATCCATCACCTCAAAGTATTACCTTTCTTTTTTGGTGGTGAAAACATTTACGATCTACCCTCTTGGCAAATTTAAAGTATACAAGATAATATTACTAACTATAGTCACCATGCTGTTCATTAGATATCTAGAACTTATTCATGCTGCATAACTAAAACTTTATACCCTTTGACCCATTTCCCCCAGCCCTAAACCCTGGAAACAACTGTGTCTGTTCAGCCTGCTATAGCAGAATACCATATAACTTTTGTAGCTTATAAATAACAGAATTTTATTTTTCACAGTTTTGGAAGCAGAGAAGTCCAAGATCAAGGCACAGGCAGACTTGGTGTCTGGTAAGGGCCCACTTTCTGGTTAATAGATGATGCTTTCTCATTGTGTGCTCACATGGCAGAAGGGGCAGTCAAGCTCCCTTGGGCCTCCTAAGGGCACAAATGCCATTCACGAGGGTTCCTTCATTCTTTAAAATTTAATTTAATTTAATTTTAAGTTCTGGGGTACATGTACAGGACGTGCAGGTTTGTTACATAGATAAACGTGTGCCATGGTGGTTTGCTGCACCTATCAACCCATCACCTAGATATTAGGCCCCGCATGCAGTAGCCATCTATCCTGATGTTCTCCCTCCCCACTCCCTACCTCCTGAGAGGCCCCAGTGTATGTTATTCCTCCCTGTGTCCATTTGTTCTCATTGTTCAGCTTCCACTTATAAACAAGAACATGTGGTGTTTGGTTTTCTGTTCCTGCGTATGTTTGCTGAGGATAATGGCTTCCATTTCCATCCATGTCCCTGCAAAGGACATGATATCGTCCTGTTTTATGGCTGCATAGTATTCCATGGTGTACATGTACCACATTTTCTTTATCCAGTCTATCATTGATAGGCATTTGGGTTGATTCCATGTCTTTGCTATTGTGAATAGTGCTACAGTGAACATATGCATGCATGTGTCTTTATAATAGAATGATTTATATTCCTTTGGGTATATACCCAATAATGGGATTGCTAGGTCAAATTATATTTCTGGTTCTAGGTCTTTGAGGAATCGTCACACTGTTTTCCCCAATGGTTGAACTAATTTGCCGTCCCACCAACAGTGTAAAAGTGTTCCTATTTCTCCACAATCTTGCCAACATCTGTTGTTTCTTGACTTTTTAATAATTGCCATTCTGGCTGGCACAAGAGTGTATCTCATTGTGGTTTTGATTTGTGTTTCTCTTATTCGCCCCATAAATGTCTTCTTTTGAGAAGTGTCTGTTCATGTCCATTGCCCACTTTTTAATGGGGTTGTTTCTTTTTTTCTTGTAAATTTGTTTAAGTTCCTTGTAGATTCTGGCTATTAGACTTTTGTCAGATGGATTGATTGCAGAAATTTTTTCCCATTCTGTAGGTTGTCTGTTCACTCTGATGATAATTTATTTTGCGGTGCAGAAGCTCTTTCATTTATTTAGATCCCATTTGTAAATTTTTGCTTCTGTTGCAATTGCCTTTGATGTTTTCATCATGAAATCTTTGCCTGTGCCTATGTCCTGAATACTATTTCCTAGATTTTCTTCTCAGGTTTTCCTAGTTTTGGGATGTACATTTAAGTCTTTAATCCATCTTGAGTTAACTTTTGTATAAGGTGTAAGGAAGGAGTCCAGTTGCAGTTTTTGGCATATGGCTAGCCAGTTTTCCCAGCACCATTTATTAAATAGGGAATCCTTTCCCCATTGGCTTGTTTATGTCAGCTTTGTTGAAGTTCAGATAGTTGTAGGTGTGCAGTCTTATTTCTGAAATCTCTATTCTGTTCCATTGGTCTATGGGTCTGTTTTGGTACCAGTACCATGCTGTTTTGGTTACTGTAGCCTTGTAGTATAGTTTGAAGTCAGGTAGCATGATGCCTCCAGCTTTGTTCTTTTGCCTTAGAATTGTCTTGGCTATGTGGGCTCTCTTTTGGTTCCATATTAATTTTAAAGTAGTTTTTCTTTCTAATTCTTTGAAGAGTGTCAATGGTAGTTTAATGGGGATACCAATTAATCTATAAATTACTTTGGGCAGTATGGCCATTTTCACAGTATTTCTTCTTATCCGTGAGTATGGAATGTTTTCCCATTTGTTTGTGTTCTCTCTGATTTCCTTGAGCAGTGGTTTGTAGTTCTCCTTGAAGATGTCCTTCACTTCCCTTGTTAGCTGTACTCCTAGGTATTTTATTCTCTTTGTAGCAATTGTGAATGGGAGTTCATTCATGATTTGGCTCTCTGCTTGTCTGTTATTGGTATATAGGAATGCTTGTGAATTTTGCACATTGATTTTGTTTCTGGAGATTTCGCTGAAGTTGCTTATCATCTTAAGAAGCTTTTGGGCTAAGACAATAGGGTTTTCTAAATATAGGATCATGTCATCTGCAAAAAAAGACAGTTTGACTTCCTCTCCTTCTATTTGAATACCTTTTATTTCTTTTTCTTGCCTGATTTCCGTGACAGAACTTCTAATACTGTGTTGAACAGGAGTGGTGAGAGAGAGCATCCTTGTTTTGTGTGGATTTTCAAGGGGAATGCTTCCAGCTTTTGCCCATTCAGTATGATATTAACTGTGGCTTTGTCATAAATGGCTCTTATTATTTTGAGGTATGTTCCATCAATACTTAGTTTATTGAGATTTTTTTACGTGAAGGGATGGTGAATTTTATCAAAGGACTTTTCTGCGTGTATTGAGATAATCATGTAGCTTTTGTCTTTAGTTCCGTTTATGTGATGAATTACTTTTATTGATTTGCGTATGTTGAACCAGCCTTGCATCCTGGGGATGAAGCTGACTTGATTGTATTGATAAGCTTTTTGATGTGCTGCTGGATTTGGTTTGCCAGTATTTTACTGAGGATTTTTGCATCAATGTTCATCAGGGTTATTGGCTTGAAGTGTTGTTGTTGCTGCTGTTGTTGTTGTTGTTGTATCTCTGCCAGGTTTTGGTATCAGGATGATGTTGGCCTCATAAAATGAGTTAAGGAGGAATTCCTCCTTTTGAATTTTTTGGAATAGTTTCAGAAGAAATTGTAACAGCTCCTCTTTGTATCTCTCTGGTATAATTTAGCTGTAAATCCATCTGGTCTTGGGCTTTTTTTTTGGTTGCTAGGCTATTTATTACTGCATCAATTTCAGAACTTATTATTGGTCTATTCATGGATTCCATCTTCCTGGTTCAGTCTTGGGAGGGTGTATATGTCCAGGAATTTATCCATTTCTTCTAGATTTTCTAGTTTATTTGCATAGAGGTGTTTATAGTAATCTCTGATAGTTGTTTCTATTTCTGAGTGATCAGTGGTCATATCCCTTTTATCATTTTTATTGTCTCTCTTAGATTCTTTTCTTTTCATTATTAGTCTGCCTAGCAGTCTATCTATTTTATTAACTTTTTCAGAAAACCAGCTCCTGAATTTGTTGATTTTTCGAATGGTTTTTCATGCCTCTATCTTCTTCAGTTCTGCTCTGATCTTGGTTATTTCTTGTCTTCTGCTAGCTTTGGGGTTTGTTTGCTGTTTGTCCTCTAGTTGTTTTAGTTCTGATGTTAGTGTGTCAATTTGAGATCTTTCTAGCTTTTTGATGTGGGCATTTAGTGTTATAAATTTCCCTCTTAACACTGCTTTAGCTGTATCCCAGAGATTATGGTATGTTGTCTCTTTGTTCTCATTGGTTTCAATTAACTTCTTGATTTCTGCCTTAATTTCATTATTTACCCAGGAGCCATTCAGGAGCAGGTTGTTCAATGTCCATGTAGTTTTGTGGTTTTGAGTGAGTTACTTAATCTTGAGTTCTAATTTGTTTGCTCTGTGATCTGAGAGACTGTTATTATTTCAGTTTATTTTGCATTTGCTGAGGAGTGTTTCACTTCCAATTTTGTGATTGATTTTAGAGTAAGTGCCATGTGGCACCAAGAAGAATGTATATTCTTTTGTTTTGGGGTGGAGAATTCTGTAGATATTTATCAGGTCCACTTGATCCAAAGCTGAGTTCAAGTCCTGAATACCCTTGTTAATTTTCTGTCTTGATGATCTAATATTGACAGTGGGGTGTTAAAGTCTCCCACTGTTATTGTGTGGGAATTTATGTCTCTTTGTAGATCTCTAAGAACTTGTTTTATGAATCTGGTTGCTCCTGTATTGGGTGGATATATATTTAGGATAGTTAGTTCTTCTTGTTGAATTGAACCCTTTACCATTATGTAATGCCCTTCTTTGTTGCTTTTGATGTTTGTTGTTTTAAAGTCTGTTTTGTCAGAAACTAGGATTGCAACCCCTGCTTTTTTCTGTTTTCCATTTGCTTGTTAAATTTTCCTCCATCCCTTTATTTTGAGCCTATGTGTATCTTTGTGCATGAGATGGGTCTCTTGAATACAGCACACCGATGCATCCTGACTCTTTATCCAGCTTGCTATTCTGTGTCTTTTAATTAGGGCATTTAGCCCATTTACATTTAAGGTTAATATTGTTACATGTGAATTTGATCCTGTCATTATGGTCCTAGCTGGTCGTTTTGCAGACTTGTTGATGTAGTTGCTTCACAGTGTCATTGGTCTTTGTACTTTAGTGTGTTTTTATAGCAGCTGGTAGCAGTTTTTCCTTTCCATATTTAGTGCTTCCTTCAGGGGTTCTTGCAAGGCAGGCCTAGTGGTAACTGATTCCCTCAGCATTTGCTTGTCTGAAAAGGATTTTATTGCTCCTTCGCATATGAAGCTTAGTTTGGCCAGATGTGAAATTCTGAGTTTGAAATTATTTTCTTTAAGAATGCTGAATATTGGCCCACAGTCTCTTCTGACTTTAGGGTTTCTGCTGAGAGGTCTCCTGTTAGTCTGATGGCCTTCCCTTTGTAGGTGACCTGGCCTTTCTCTTTGGCTGTCCTTAACATTTTTTCCTTTATTTCAACCTTGGAGGATCTGATGATTTTGTGTCTTGGGGTTGATTTTCTCATGAAGTATCTTACTGCGGTTTTCTGGATTTCCTTAATTTGAATATTGGCCTGTCTTGCTAGGTTGGGGAAGTTCTCCTGGGTGATATCCTAAAGTATGTTTTCCAACTTAGTTCTGTTCTCCCCATCTCTTTCAGGTACCCCAATCAGTCATAGGTTCAGTCTTTTTATATAATCCCATAGTTCTCGGAGATTTTGTTCATTCCTTTTCATTCTTTTTTCTCTAATCTTGTCTTACTCTCTCATTACAAAGTTTGTTATTATCCACCTTCTGAAGCCTGTTTTCATCAATTCATCCATCTCAGCCTCCACCCAGTTCTGTGCCCTTGCTGGAGAAGCGTTATGATCATTTGGAGGAGAAGTACTCTGGCTTTTTGAATTTTCATCGTTTTTTCACTGATTCTTTCTCATCTTCGTGAATTTATCTAGCTTCGATCTTTGAGGCTGCTGACCTTTGGATGGGGTTTTTGTGGGGACTTTTTTGTTGATTTTGTTGTTGTTGCTTTCTGTTTGTTTTTCTTTTAACAGTCAGGCCCCTCTTCCATAGCTGCTGCGATTTGCTGGGGGTCCACTTCAGACCATATTCTCCTGAGTCCCTCTCACTCCTGGAGATGTTACCAGTGGAGGCTGCAGAACAGCAAAGATGGCTGCCTGCTTCTTCCTCTGGGGTCTCCATCCGAGATAGGCACTGGTGCAGCAGGAACACTCCTGTATAAGGTGTCTGGTGATCTGGTGGCCCCTTTTTAGGGGTCTCACCCAGTTAGGAGGCACAAGATCTGGGACCCGCTTAACAAAGCACTCTGGCTGCCCCTTGGCAGATGGAGTGTGCTGCACTGGGGGCAGTCCCACTTATCCAGACTGTCCAGATTCTTCACAGCCAGCAGGAGGAAAGACTAAGCCTGCTGATCCGCATAGATTTTGGCCCCCCTTCCCCACAGGGGCTCAGTCCCAGGGAGATCAGAGTTCTGTCCCTAAACACCTGGCTGGAGTTGCTGAAATTCCTGCATGGAGGCCCTGTCGGTGAGGAGGAATGGGTCAGGGTCCGGCCTAAAGAAGCAGTCTGGCCATGATCTGCTTTAACCACTGTGCTGCACTGTGGGGAATTCCTCCTGATTTCAAACTGTGTAGTCTCCCCGGTACCAGCAGGAGAAAAATGGCAGCCTGGAGCTACAATGATGGTGGCCACCCATCCCTGCAGGAGCTCAGTCATCTTAGGCAGCAGGCAGCCAGAGTGATGATGGCTGTCCCTCCTCCTGTGAACTTGGTAGACTTAGGCAGTCTCCAGCCAAGTGGCCACTGAGAATCTGCACAGCTGTCCTTGGGGCCCAAGGCCCTATTTGCGTGGGCTCACAATGAGGATCTCCTGATCCTTGGGTTGCGCAAATCTGTGGAAAAAGTCTGGTTTCCTCGGTGGGATAGCAGGATCACTCACTGCCTCCCTTGTCTCTCTTGCCCTGTGTGGCTCCCAGGTGGTCATTGCACCATCTGCTTTTTCTTGCTCTCCGTGGGTTGCACCAGTTGCCTACTCAGTCCCAATGAGAGAACCTGTGTACCTCAGTTGCCTGTGCAGGATTCACTCACCATTTCTGTTCTCGTGAGAGCCTCTGACTACGGCTGTTTTTAGTCGGCTATCTTGGCCTCTCCCTGAGGGCTCCATCCTTATAAACCAATTACCTTCCAAAAGTCCAGGTTAGTACCATCACGCTGGGAATTAGGTTTCAACATATGAATTTTGGAGGTGGACACATTCAGAACATGGCAACCACCATTCTACTGTTTAGTTATATGCCTAGTTTGACTGTTTTAGATTCTACATCTAAGCAAAATCATGCAGTATTTGTCTTTCTTCGCCTGGTTTATTTCGTTTAGCATAATGTCCCTCAGGTTCATCTGTATCACTGCAAATGACAGAATTTCCTTCTTTTTTAAGGTTGAATAGTATTTCATTTTGTGTTTGTGTATACCACTATATGTGTGTATATAGAAAACTTTTATTTATCCATTCTTCCATCAAAGGACACTTTGGTTGATTTCATATCTTGGCTATTGTGAATAACATTGCAATGTACAGGAAAGTGCAGATATCTCTTCAAGATACTGATTTCATTTCCCTTGGATGTATATCCAGAAGTGGAATTGCTGGATTATATTTTTATTTTTAATTTTTTGAGGAACCTCTATAGTTTTTCCATAATGACTGTACCATTTTACATTCCCACCAATACTGTACAAAGGTTCCCTTTTCTCCACATCCTCACCAACACTTGTTATCTTTTGACTTTTTGATTATAACCATCCTAACAGGTATGAGGTGATATCTCATTGTGGTTTTGATTTACATTTTTCTGATCATTAGTGGTGTTGAGTATTTTTTCATATGCCTATTGATCATTTGTATATCTTTTGAGAAATGTCTATTCAGGTCCTTTGACGATTTTTTAATCAGGTTATTTGTTTTCCTGCTAGTGAGTTTCTTACATATTTTGCATATTAGCCCCTTATCAGATGTATAGTTTGCAAATATTTTCTTCCATACCATAGGTTGTCCCTTCACTTTGTTCATTGTTTCCTTTGCTGTGCAGAAGCTTTTTAGTTTGATGCAATCCTGTTTGTTTGTTTATTTATTTTTTCTTTTTTTGAGGGAGTCTTGCTCTGTGGCCAGGCTGGAGTGCAGTGGTGTGATCTCGGCTCACCGCAACCTCCGACTCCCTGGTTCAAGCTATTCTCCTGCCTCAGCCTCCTGAGTACCTGGGATTACAGGCATGCGCCACCATGCCCAGCTAATTTTTGTATTTTTAGTAGAGACGGGGTTTTACCATGTTGGCCAGGATGGTCTCGATCTCCTGACCTCGTGATCCACCTGCCTTGGCCTCCCAAAGTGCTGGGATTACAGGCGTGAGCCACCACGCCTGGCCTCCTGTTTGTTTCTTATTTATTTTGGATATTAGCCGCTTATCAGATATATAGTTTGCAAATATTTTCTCCATACCAAAGGTTGTCTCTTCCCTTCATTGATTCTTTTCTGCACAGAAGCTTTTTAGTTTGACACAAACCCATTTGTCTGTTTTTGCTTTTGGGGTCATATTCAAAAATTCTTTGTCCAGACCAATGTTTAGATGTTTTGCCCCTATGTTTTCTTCTAGTGTTTTACAGTTTCAGGTCTTACATTTAAGTCTTTAATCCATATTGAGTTGTTTTTTTTGTATATGGTGTGAGATTAGGGTCCAGTTTCATTCTTCTACATGTTGATATCCAGTTGTCCCAACACTGTTATTGAGAAGACTGTTTTTTTCCCATTATGTGTTCTTAGGGCCTTTGTCAAAAATGAGTTGACCATAGATATGTAGGCTTATTTATTGGCTTTCTATCCTATTCAATTGGTTGATGTGTCTGTTTTTATTTCGGTACTATGCTGTTTTGATTGCTGTAGCTTTTGTAGTATATTTTGAAATCAGGTAATATGATGCCTCTTGCTTTGTTCTTGGTAACAATTGTATTGGCTATTCTGGGTGTATTGTGGCTCCATATGAATTTTGTGATTATTTTGTTTGATCTCTATGGAAAATGTCATTGAAATTTTGATAGGGATTGTGTTCAATCTGCAGATCACTTTGTGTAGTATGGACATTTTAACAATATTAATTTTTCCAACTTATGAGTACAGAATATTTTTCCATTTATTTGTGTCTTATTCAATCAATTTTTTATAGTTTTATTGTACAGATATTTCACCTCCTTTTAAAACATTTATTCCTAAGTATTTTGTTTATTTATTTTTGATGCTATTGTAAATGGGATTGTTTTATTTTTTTCAATAATTTATTGTTAGCATATAGAAATGCAACTGATTTTTGTATGTTGATTTTGTATCCTACAGCTTTACTGAATTTATTATTTCTAACAGTTTTCTGGTGGAGATTTTAGGGTTTTCTATATATAAGATTATGTCATCTGCAAAGAGACTATTTTTCTTTATCCTTTTTAGTTTGGATATCTTTTTTTTTTTTCTTGCCTCATTACTATGGCTAGGATTTCCAGGATCATCCTGAATAGAAGTGGTGAGAGTAGATATCTTTATTTGGTTCCTGAACTTAAACGAAAAGCTTTTGGCTTTTCACCATTGAGTATTATATTAACTGTGGGGTTGTCATATGTGGCTTTTATCATGTTGAGTTTCATTTTTTCTACACCTTATTTGTTGATAGTTTTTTTAATAACAAAAGGATGTTAAATTTTGTTGAATGCTTTTTTCTGCATCTATTCGGATGACATATGATTTTTGTCCTTCATTCTGTTAATGTGGTGCATCACATTTATTGATTTGTGAAAGTTGAACCACCCTCATATCCCAGGGATAAATCCCACTCGATCATGGTGTGTGATCTGTTAATGTGCTGTTGAATTCAATTTACTACTGTTTTACTGAGGATATTTGCATCTATATTCAACTGGGATATTGGCCTCTAATTTTCTTTTCTTGTACTCTCTTCGTATGGCTTTGGTATCAGAATAATGTTGGCCTTGTAAGGTGAATTTAGAAGTATTCTCGTCTCTTAATTTTTTTGAAGAGTTGGAGAAGTATTGGTGTTAATTCTTTAAATGTTTGGTAAAATTCACCTGTGAAGCCTTTGTTCTTGGGCTTTTCTTTATGGAGAGATTTTTGATTACTGATTCAATCTTCTTATTCTTGACTGATCTGTTTCAATTTTCTATGTCTTCATGATTCTTGGTAAGTTGTATATTTTTATGAGTTGATCCATTTCTTCAAGGTTATCCAATTTGTTGCAGTATAATTGTTCACAGTCTTTTATGATTCTTTGCATTTTTGTGGTATCTGTTGTAAGGTCTCCTCTTTTATTTATAATTTTATTTATTTGAGTCTTTTGCCATTCTTTAATCTTTCTTAAGGTTTGTAAATTGTTTATATTTTCAGTATACTAACTTGTTAGTTTCACTGATCTTTTCTCTTGTTTTCCTGGTCTCTATTTGCCTTGTTTCTGCTCTGATTTTTATTATTTCTTTCATTTTGCCAATTTTTAGCTTAATTTATTCTTCTTTTTCTACTTTCTTGAAGCGTAAATTTAGATGTTTTATGTGAGATCTTTCTTTTTCTCAATGTAGGCATTTATCACTATAAAATTCTCTCTTAGAACTGCTTTTGCTGCATCCAGTACATTTTAGTATGTTGTGTTCCCATATTTGTTTGTCTTCATTTATTTCCCTTCATGATTTCCCTTTTGTTTTTTGACCCATTGGTTGTTCAGAAGTGTGATGTTTAATTTCCATACATTTGTGAATTTTCCAGTTTCCCTCTTGTTAACTGATTTTTAGTTTCATACTATTGTGGTCAGAATTGATGCTTGATAATATTTCATACTTAAATTTTTTAAGACTCATTTTGTGGCTTAACATACGACCTATCCTGGAGAATGTTCTGTGTGCACTTGAGAAGAATGTGTATTCTGCTGCTATTGGATGGAATGTTCTGTATATGTCTGTTAGGTTTATTTGCTCTAGAGTTTTGTCCTGGTATACTGTTTCCTTATTGATTTTTCTGTCTGGATGGTCTATCCATGGTTGAAAATGGGGTATCGAAGTCCCCTACTATTATTGTATTGCTATCCATTTCTCCCTTCAGTTCTGTTACTATTTGCATTATGTATTTGGGTGTTCTGATGTTGTGTGCGTATATATTGTTTTCTCTTTCTTCCTATGGCAAACCTGCAGCTGATGAATACAAATGGAAATGTTTTTCTTTCCACTGGATATTTTTATAAACCAACATGTCTCTTTAATGTTGCTTCTGTACTTTTCAGTCTGGTTGATCCACAGGAATGAAAGAGAAAAATGCCACAAATTATCTTGTTTAGTCCTATGACTTACACCTAAGTGTCTTTTAGGCAGACTTGGTAGAAGTATGCTTTATTGCTAAAGGGATGAAGTGGGACTGCTGAATAATAAAACCCAAGATTTATTGAGTTCTTATTAACACATATGTACATAGCATTGTACTGTATGGTTTAAGTATTATCTTGTGTGATCCTCAGAATAACACTATGAGGAGAGTACTCTCATGCTACTTTTACAGATGAGGAAATATAGGCCAGAGGTTAAGTAATCTGCTCAAGTTTACCCATGTTGTAGGTGTAAAATCTGGGATTCCGAGTCTTTGCCACATCAAAGAATGTTTGTTCTACCACATCGCCTGTGGGAAATAAAGTTCTGTGTCCCTTCTAAGGAATTAATTATACCTGCTTAGTTTGTGGATTAAGTTATATTTGTTTTTGAAAAGTATTATATCTGTTTTCTGTTTTTATATCTTTCAGGAATTGCCACACTGTCTTCCACAATGGTTGAACTAATTTACATTCCCACCAACAGTGTATAAGTGTTCCTTGTTTGCTGAAACCACACCAGCATCTATTATTTTTTTACTTTTTATTAATAGCCATTCTGACTGGCATAAGATGGCATCTCATTGTGGTTTTGTTTTGCGTTTTTCTAGTGATCTGTGATGTTGAGCTTTTTTTCATATGATTGTTGACCACATGTATGTCTTATCTTGAAAAATGTCCATTCATGTCCTTTGCCTACGTTTTAATGTTTTATTTTCTTGTAAATTTGTTCAAGTTCCTTATAGATGCTGGATATTAGACCTTTGTGACATGCATAGTTTGCAAATATTTTCTCCATTCTGTAGGTTGTCTGTTTACTCTGCTGACAGTTTCCTTTGCTGTGAAGAAGCTCCTTAGTTTAATTAGATCCCATTTGTCAAGTTTTGCTTTTATTGCAGTTGCTTTTGGCATCTTCGTCATAAAATCTTTGTCCATTCCTATGTCCAGAATGATATTCCCTACATTGTCTTCTAGGGTTTTTATAGTTTTGGGTTTTATATTTAAATCTTCAATCCATCTTGAGTTAATTTTTATATATGGTGGAAGGAAGGAGTCCAGTTTCAATTTTCTGCATATGGCTAGCCAGTTATCCTAGCAATAGCAAAGACATGGAATAAACTTAAATGCCCATCAGTGATAGACTAGATAAAATGTGGTACATATACACCATGGAATACTATGTAGCCATAAAAAAGAACGAGATCATGTCCTTTGCAGGGACATGGATAGAGGCCATTATCCTTAGTAAACTAATGAGAAACAGAAAATCAAATACTGTGTATTCTCATTTAAAAGTGGGAAATAAATGATGAGAAAATATGGACACATAAAGGGAAACAACACACACTGGGGCCTATTGGAGGGTGGAGAATGGGAGGCGGGAGAGGATCAGGAAAAATAACTAATGGGTACTAGGCTTAATACCTGGATGATGAAATAATCTGTATAAATCTCCATGACACAATTTTACCTGTATAACAAACCTGCCCATGTACCCCTGAACTTAAAAGTTAAAAAAAAAGTATATATCTGTTTTCTGTGTATACCTCCACAGGGTATTAGACCATATACATATTTGCATTATAATATTTAATATAAATTTTAATATATTGAGAAATTTGATGAAATTGCATCTTTGAAATAATAAACAGTACATTCCATGGCATGTTTCAACACTTCAGTTGCAAATCATTCAGGAAATACTGAGTACCTTTTTTGTGTCAAGCATTCTGTAGAAGTGCCAGGTATTTACCAGTGATTAAGACAGGTATCATTACCCTCAGGAGGCTCACAGTCATTGGATTATTCTGTATGGAGTGCTTTGTTTAAGAGTTATTTCTAAGCCTTCTATGACTCTTAAAAATGTAAATTACAGAGATTATTACTTACTGTGGTGGTTGATTTTGTGTATCACCTTGACTGAATGAGGGGATGCCCAAGTAGCTGGTAATACATTATTTCTGTGTGTGTCTGGGAGGGTGGTTCTAGAAGAGATTAGCATTTGAATCAGTGGACTGAGTAAAGAAGATCACCTTCATCAATGTGGGTGGGCATCATTCACTCCATTGAAGGCCCTAAGAGAACAAAAATGTGGAAGAAAGTTGAATTTGCTATCGCTACTTAAGCTTGGACATCCATCTTCCCCTGCCCTCAGACATCAGTGCTCCTTGTTCTTAGCCTTTGGATTTGTACTGTAACTTATACCATTGACTCCCCTGGTTCTCAGGCTTTGGAGTTTACAATGGAGTCCACCGTTAGCTTTCCTGAGCAGGTAGATGTTAGATCATGGAATTTCTCAGCCTCCATAATCATGTGGGCTCCTGGGCAGATGGCAGATCATGGGACTTCTCAGCCTTCATAATTGTGTGAGCCAATTCCTCATAACAAATCTCTTTTTTATATATGTCTATATATCCTATTGGTTTTGTTTCTCTGTAGAACCCAGACTCATATGCCATTGTGCTTTGGAAGTACATAACATGTTTGATTTCACATATTCACAACTGGAAGGGAATTTTCCTTAGAATCATATCTTGAGTCTCACCTATATCTAATTTAGATATTTAGATGAGATGTTAGACTTTAGACTTTTGTGTTGATGCTGGAATGAGTAAAGACTTTTGGGGTCATTGGGATGGAATGAATGTATTTTGCATGTGAGAAGGACAGGAATTTGGCGGGCATCAGTGGCAGAATACTCTTGACTGACTGTCTTTATCTCCCCCAGTTTCATATGTTGACATGCTAACAACCCCTCCCCCCATTGCAATGGTATTGGGGGTGGGGCCTTTGGGAGTTGATTAGGTCATGAGGGCAGAACCTTCATGAACATGATTAGTGCCCTCATCTTTAAGAGACCTCAGAAAGCTCCCTTACGCCTTCTGACAAGGACACAACAAGAAGACAAGTCTATGAACCAGGAAGCAGACCCTCACCAGATACCAAATCTTCCAGCACCTTGATCTTGGACTTTCTAGCCTCCAGAACTGCGAGAAATAAATTCCTGTTGTTCATAAGCCATCCTGTCTATGATACTCTGTTATAGTATCCCCAACAGACTAAGACTCTATTTGGTCTATACCTCACTTACTTTTAAAAATAATAAGATTGTTTGAAATAAAAGCAATCAATAACCTCTATGTCCATCCCATATAACTAGTTGATAAAGAAGAGCCAAGTAATGAATGGGATGGGAGAACAAATATAGCAGAAAACCCAAGCTAAATTAAATTATTATGATTTTGTTTAAAATTTAGTTATGAGCCTCCTGGCAGAGAAGGAATACATTAATGCACCTAGATTGTTATTTTCTCTAGGCTTTGGACATCATTCAGCACTGCATTTGCTGAACCTTAAATGAAGTAAACGCTGTTATATATTGTGCAGAGTACAAGCTTTGCAGTAGGACAAATGCTTTAATGCCCAGTTCTTTTACTAGCTATGAAATTTTTATGTTAATTTCACCCCTCTACATGGCTACAGTACTACACAGAATTGAGTAGATGAAATGAGAATTGCACAGATTGCCTAGCATAGCATCTCATGCAAAGTAAGTTTCCTTCAGTTGGGTATTTTAAACATATACCTGACCAGAGATATTTTGTTGTGAAAATTATATCCTAATTCAGATGGAGGCTTTACATTGTTCATCTGCAGGATTACCTGTAGGCAGCTACCAAACTTGTTTTGTAAACAAGTATCATCTATTTAAAAGTCTAGCAGTTGCTCAGTTGAAATTGCAGATTTTCCCCATAATGTAAAAGAGATGACTTTAAGCCAAAAAGTACTAAGATAACTTCCTTAGCAACAAAATAACTTTAATATGGTTCTTAAAGGACACTTGATTTTTGAGCTGGAACTATCTCAGTGGGCTAACCAGAAGTAATTATACCCTTAAAAAAATTTATCCTGCATTCTCAGTTGATGAATTTGCCTTACACCTCATTGAAAAACCGTCAGTTGGGAATCCCCTAATATTCCCACTTACAAACTTAACTACCCTTACACCTATTGGATTATTCAGTATGGTTACAATGGAAGATGTGTCTTTCTACTTATCAAAGGCACATATTCTCTAAATAAACAACTAAGTACTTCATTTTTGGGGGTGATTATTCTTCCTGAATCTTTCATTCCCCCTCTCTACCTGGATTGTTACATTCAGCATGAAAGCACATGCTAGTATCTCCCGTTTGAAAATGACCATAAAATTCCCACAATACTTCAAGCAATTGGCTTGTTTTTTTGCTGGTCTTCAAACCCAAGTCTCTTAAAAGAGTACTATATATATGCTGTTTCCACTTCATCACCTTCCACTCATTCTTAAAAGCACTCTATTTTAGCTTCCTACATCATCTCACTGAAATTGATTGCTGAATCATCATGAACTCCATGTCGCCAGATATGGTCGCTTCATACTCACCTTTTTTGACCTCTCAGCAGCTTTCATCTCAGTTGAGTCCACCCTCTTTGAAAGATTCGTTTTTCTCAGCTTTTGGTGACCCTATTGTATCCCAGTTTGTTTCCTTCTCCCCCTGGGTACTCCTATTCTACTTCTTAATAAATAGTTCTCAAATTTTAATGTACATTAAAATCACTTGGGAAGCTTGTTAAGATGGCAGATTTTGAGGGCTTATTCTCAAGAGTTTCTGATATAATAGTTCTGGATGAAGCCTAGGAATTTTTATCTTTAAGCAACACTCCAAAAGATTATGATGTAGATGGCTTATGAATCACACTTTTGAGAAACTTTGCTCCTTAGGTCTCATTTCTGTTCCCCACCTCTCTATATACTTTTTCCTTTGGAGAGCTCATCCATTTCTACTTTTGTCAATGCCTCTCAATCCTGGCTGCATATAGAATCGCCTATGGATCTTTTGAAAAATGCCAATGTCCATTCCAGACCAATTAAGTCACAAGCTCTACAGATATATTAGACTGGGGCTTTAGTAGTTTTAAAGCCTTCCTGGGTTATTCTCATTTGCAGCCAGGATTGAGAACCGCTAATCTGTAGCCGTATAACCCTTATCTTTAGCTCAACACTTTCCTCAGTGGTTCAAATCTATGTAGTCAGTTGCCTGCTTGACATCACATTGCTATATCTCAGACACCTCAAACCTAAAATGGCCAATAAAGAACTGTTGATTCTGCACCCTGTCCAGAAGATAGTGGCTCATGACAGGAAACAGGGAGTCATCTTTTTTTTTAACCTTATTTTCTATATTCAAGTCATTAGTAAGACTTGTTTTGTTTTCAGAATTTACCTCAACACGGTCTCATTTTTCCATCTCCACTGTCACCATTCAAGTCCAAGCCACCATCCTCTGTTGTTTGGACTGCTGCAATAGCCTCCTAACTGGCCTTGCTTCTACATTTGTTTCTCCAATCCATACTCCACATGGCAAAGTCAAGTGACCTAAAGAGATATATTATCATGTCATCTCTTCCTTAAAACATCTCACTTAGAATAAACCCTGACTTACCTCTTCATCTTCAACTCCACTATATTTCTTTTCCCAACCCATCATGCTCCAGCCATGTGGGCCTCATTACTGTGCACTGACCTCACGAAATGTATCCGGACCTTTGTATGCTGCCTGAAATGCAGTTTCACAGAGGCTGACTTCTTAATATTTATCTTAAAAGTCTTCTCTTCAAGAGTTCTCCCCTGTTATTCTGTGACACAGCAGCCTGTTTATTTCTTTCATAGTACTTCTCACTGTGACAATTTATGTGTTCATAACACTTCCACACTAGATGATAAGATTCACTAGGCTGGGATCTTAATGTGCTTTGTTCATTGCTATATCTTTAACAGCTAACAAAGCGCCTGGTACCTAGTAGGAGCTCAATACAAATTTGAGGTATGACTAAACAGATTTAATTAATATCCCCAGATAACTAAATGAAATGACTCTCTGAACCTCCCTTCCCTGCTCACTGACCTTGGCAAATTCCAATTTACCATTTAGGGACAAGGTTTCTTAGGGAACCCTTTGCCAACACCACCCTCTTCCCTGCCACATACAGGTTTGAGGTCTCTTTTAGACATTCTCATACACTTTTAAGAATTATTTTCCTAGTCAGTGTTTGTTTAATCAATGAATGGTATATCAAAAAATCGGAAACTATAACAAGTTTCTTAAAAATGTTAGAGATGGGATCATTCCCACCTAGTTCACTTTATAAGACAGTGAAGAAATATTAAACCCTGGAAACTATAGCATGATTCATAGGTGGCTCCAATCTATAAATTCACAGGTCAGATGTCTTTCATTATATTCTGTAAAATTCTTATGTCGTTATTAACTTCTCAATTGCATTAAAATAGAGAGTTACATAATAGTCAAAAGAAGACCATTTGTGTTTTTAAAACAGGATTTTCAGAAGGAAAGAAGAGGCGAAAAATGGGGGAAATGGACACAATTTTGAGGAGATATTTAGGAAATTGTTGAATTCTAATCTTGGAGAGAGCATTTTGGAAATGGGGTGAATATTACTTTGATTGCTTGCTGCCTAAATTATACCTGAACATTTAGAGTAAAAGGTTTTCCAATCATTGGAGTTTCCAGTGATTTCAATAATTTTGATGACAAAAAAGATTCTTTTCAGGACATTTAAATTTTACACAAAATTTAAAAGGTTCCAGCTTTAAACTTCAAGCAGTTAATAAAATGAACAGTAACTGGTGGGATGATTAGAATTCTGCAATATGTAAAACATGGGGCTACAAAGCCAGGAGAAATATCTCTCAGCCTCCAGTGGGCTTCCCTGTCTGTCACTGAATGAGATAAAGGGAAATGTGATCACAGTAGGGATAAGTAGAGAAGGGCCAATTACTAATATTTCTTGTCATTTGATTAAAAATATGAGTGAGTTCCTTTCTTATTCCACAGGTTTTCAGTTAACAGGATTAAGTGGTAATTAGATATGATCAAGCACACATCTCCACTTTTTTTTTTTTTAACTTGGAAGCTTGGTGAGCCATCAGAGAAGTTGTGTTTTGTTCACACCTTCTTCATTAAAATGGTATTGGTACATTCTACAAGCAGATGAAAAAATATATTGTATTAAAAAATATTAACCAGCGGTGGTAGGGCTTGCAGGCACTGAAATAAAAGTTGTAAGATTGCAAAGGGGCTGATTTACTTACTGCAAAGTGATGCCAGAGCAAAAAAGTTCTTTTACCTGGTATGTAGTTTAAAATGCCATATATTTAACATTTTTTAAAATGTTGCAATTAGGGAAACATTATTATTGTGTTTTTTTAAAGACAGATTATTTACAAAGGAAGGAATCCTGCTCAAGATGGAGTTCTCAGTCCTGCTTTTGGCAACAGGGACAGATGTGGGGGCAGAGACTTTATAAAGTCATTTATTGGGGGTGGAGCCAAGATGGCCGAATAGGAACAGCTCCGGTCTACAGCTCCCAGCGTGAGCAATGCGGAAGACGGGTGATTTTTGCATTTCTATCTGAGGTACCGGGTTCATCTCCCTAGGGAGTGCCAGACAGTGGGTGCAGGACAGTGGGTGCAGCACATCGTGCATGAGCTGAAGCAGGGTGAGGCATTGCCTCACTCGGGAAGTGCAAGGGGTCAGGGAGTTCCCTTTCCTAGTCAAAGAAAGGGGTGACAGGTGGCACCGGGAAAATCGGGTCACTCCCACCCTAATACTGCGCTTTTCCAACGGGCTTAAAAAACGGCACACCAGGAGATTATATCCTGCACCTGGCTCAGAGGGTCCTATGCCCACAGAGTCTCACTGATTGCTAGCACAGCAGTCTGAGATCAAACTGCAAGGCGGCACCGAGGCTGGGGGAGGGGCGCCTGCCATTGTCCAGGCTTGATTAGGTAAACAAAGCAGCCAGGAAGCTCGAACTGGGTGAAGCCCACCATAGATCAAAGGGGCCTGCCTGCCTCTGTAGGCTCCACCTCTGGGGGCAGGGTACAGACAAACAAAAAGACAGCAGTAACCTCTGCAGACTTAAATGTCCCTGTCTGACAGCTTTGAAGAGAGTAGTGGTTCTCCCAGCATGCAGCTGGAGATCTGAGAACGGGTAGACTGCCTGCTCAAGTGGGTTCCTGACCCCCAAGCAGCCTAACTGGGAGGCACCCCCCAGTAGGGGCAGACTGACACCGCACACGGCTGGGTACTCCTCTGAGACAAAACTTCCAGAGGAATGATCAGGCAGCAGCATTTGCAGTTCACCAAGATTCGCTGTTCTACAGCCACCACTGTTCTGCAGCCACCGCTGCTGATACCCAGGCAAACAGGGTCTGGAGTGGACCTCTAGCAAACTCCAACAGATCTGCAGTTGAGGGTCCTGTCTGTTAGAAGGAAAACTAACAAACAGAAAGGACATCCACACCAAAAACCCATCTGTACGTCACCATCATCAAAGACCAAAAGTAGATAAAACCACAAAGATGGGGAAAAAACAGCAAAAAACTGGAAACTCTAAAAAGCAGAGCACCTCTCTTCCTCCAAAGGAACGCAGCTCCTAACCAGCAATGGAGCAAACCTGGATGGAGAATGACTTTGACGAGTTGAGAGAAGAAGTCTCCAGCTGATCAAACTACCCTGAGCTACAGGAGGAAATTCAAACCAATGGCAAAGAAGTTAAAAACTGTGAAAAAAAATTAGACAAATGGCTAACTAGAATAACCAATGCAGAGAAGTCCTTAAAGGAGCTGATGGAGCTGAAAGCCAACGCTCGAGAACTACGTGAAGAATGCAGAAGCCTCAGGAGCTGAAGCGATCAACTGGAAGAAAGGGTATCAGTGATGGACGATGAAATGAATGAAATGAAGCGAGAAGGGAAGTTTAGAGAAAAAAGAATAAAAAGAAATGAGCAAAGCCTCCAAGAAATATGGGACTATGTGAAAAGACCAAATCTACATCTGATTGGTGTACCTGAAAGTGACGGGGAGAATGGAACCAAGTTGGAAAACACTCTGCAGGATATTATCCAGGAGAGCTTCCCCAGTCTAGCAAGGCAGGCCAACATTCAGATTGAGGAAATACAGAGAACGCCACAAAGATACTCCTCGAGAAGAGCAACTCCAAGACACATAATTGTCAGATTCACCAAAGTTGAAATGAAGGAAAAAATGTTAAGGGCAGCCAGAGAGAAAGGTCGGGTTACCCACAAAGGGAAGCCCATCAGACTAACAGCTGATCTCTTGGCAGAAAGTCTACAAGCCAGAAGAGAGTGGGGGCCAATATTCAACATTCTTAAAGAAAAGAATTTTCAACCCAGAATTTCATATCCAGCCAAACTAAGCTTCATAAGCGAAGGAGAAATAAAATACCTTACAGACAAGCAAATGCTGAGAGAT
Source organism: Pongo pygmaeus (assembly GCF_028885625.2). Classification (NCBI taxonomy): domain Eukaryota; kingdom Metazoa; phylum Chordata; class Mammalia; order Primates; family Hominidae; genus Pongo; species Pongo pygmaeus. Next base: position 119,265,983 of record NC_072396.2, on the reverse strand, counting down.
ATTGTCACCACCAGGCCTGCCCTAAAAGAGCCCCTGAAGGAAGCACTAAACATGGAAAGGCACAACCAGTACCACCCACTGCAAAAACATGCCAAAATGTAAAGACCATCAAGGCTAGGAAGAAACTGCATCAACTAACGAGCAAAATAACCAGCTAACATCATAATGACAGGACCAAATTCACACATAACAATATTAACTTTAAATGTAAATGGGCTAAATGCTCCAATTAAAAGACACAGACTGTCGAATTGGATAAAGAGTCAAGACCCATCAGTGTGCTCTATTCAGGAAACCCATCTCATGTGCAGAGACACATATAGGCTCAAAATAAAGGGATGGAGGAAGATCTACCAAGCAAATGGAAAACAAAAAAAGGCAGGGGTTGCAATTGTAGTCTCTGATAAAACAGACTTTAAACCAACAAAGATCAAAAGAGACAAAGAAGGCCATTACATAATGGTAAAGGGATCAATTCAACAAGAAGAGGTAACTATCCTAAATATATATGCACCCAATACAGGAGCACCCAGATTCATAAAGCAAGTCCTTAGTGACCTACAAAGAGACTTAGATTCCCACACAATAAAAATGGGAGACTTTAACACCCCACTGTCGACATTAGACAGATCAACAAGACAGAAAGTTAACAAGGATACCCAGGAATTGAACTCAGCTCTGCACCAAGCGGACCTAATAGACATCTACAGAACTCCCCACCCCAAATCAACAGAATACACATTTTTTTCAGCACCACACCACACCTATTCCAAAATTGACCACATAGTTGAAAGTAAAGCACTCCTCAGCAAATGTAAAAAACAGAAATTATAACAAACTGTCTCTCAGACCACAGTGCAATCAAACTAGAACTCAGGATTAAGAAACTCACTCAAAACTGCTCAACTACATGGATACTGAACAACCTGCTCCTGAATGACTACTGGGTACATAACGAAATGAAGGCAGACATAAAGATGTTCTTTGAAAGCAACGAGAACAAAGACACAACATACCAGAATCTCTGGGACACATTCAAAGCAGTGTGTAAAGGGAAATTTATAGCACTAAATGCCCATAAGAGAAAGCAGGAAAGATCCAAAATTGACACCCTAACATCACAATTAAAAGAACTAGAGAGGCAAGAGCAAACACATTCAAAAGCTAGCAGAAGGCAAGAAATAACTAAAATCAGAGCAGAACTGAAGGAAATAGAGACACAAAAAACCCTTCAAAAAATTAATGAATCCAGGAGCTGGTTTTTTGAAAAGGTCAACAAAATCGATAGACCGCTAGCAAGACTAATAAAGAAAAAAAGAGAGAGGAATCAAATAGACGCAATAAAAAATGATAAAGGGGATATCACCACCGATCCCAAAGAAATACCAACTACCACCAGAGAATAGTACAAACACCTCTACGCAAATAAACTAGAAAATCTAGAAGAAGTGGATAAATTCCTCGACACATACACCCTCCCAAGACTAAACCAGGGAGAAGTTGAATCTCTGAATAGACAAATAACAGGCTCTGAAATTGTGGCAATAATCAATAGCTTACCAACCAAAAAAAGTCCAGGACCAGATGGATTCACAGCCGAATTCTACCAGAGGTACAAGGAGGAGCTGGTACCATTCCTTCTGAAACTATTCCAATCAATAGAAAAAGAGGGAATCCTCCCTAACTCATTTTATGAGGCCAGCATCATCCTGATACCAAAGCCTGGCAGAGACACAACCAAAAAAGAGAATTTTAGACCAATATCCTTGATGAACATTAATCCAAAAATCCTCAATAAAATACTGGCAAACCGAATCCAGCAGCACACCAAAAAGCTTATCCACCATGATCAAGTGGGCTTCATCCCTGGGATGCAAGGCTGGTTCAACATACGCAAATCAATAAATGTAATCCAGCATATAAACAGAACCAAAGACAAAAACCACATGGTTATCTCAATAGATGCAGAAAAGGCCTTTGACAAAATTCAACAACGCTTCGTGCTAAAAACTCTCAATAAGTTAGGTATTGATGGGACATATCTCAAAATAATAAGAGCTATCTATGACAAACCCACAGCCAATATCATACTGAATGGGCAAAAACTGGAAGCATTCCCTTTGAAAACTGGCACAAGACAGGGATGCCCTCTCTCACCACTCCTATTCAATATAGTGTTGGATGTTCTGGCCAGAGCAATTAGGCAGGAGAAGGAAATAAAGGGTATTCAATTAGGAAAAGAGGAAGTCCCTGTTTGCAGACGACATGATTGTATATCTAGAAAACCCCATTGTCTCAGCCCAAAATCTCCTCAAGCTGATAAGCAACTTCAGCAAAGTCTCAGGATACAAAATCAATGTGCAAAAATCACAAGCATTCTTGTACACCAATAACAGACAGAGAGCCAAATCATGAGTGAACTCCCATTCACAATTGCTTCAAAGAGAATGAAATACCTAGGAATCCAACTTACAAGGGATGTGAAGGACCTCTTCAAGGAGAACTACAAACCACTACTCAATGAAATAAAAGAGGATACAAACAAATGGAAGAACATTCCATGCTCATGGGTAGGAAGAATCAATATCATGAAAATGGCCATACTGCCCAAGATAATTTATAGATTCAATGCCATCCCCATCAAGCTACCAATGACTTTGTTCACAGAATTGGAGAAAACTACTTTAAAGTTCATATGGAACCAAAAAAGAGCCCACATTGCCAAGTCAATCCTAAGCCAAAAGAACAAAGCTGGAGGCATCACACTACCTGACTTCAAACTATACTACAAGGCTACAGTAACCAAAACAGCATGGTACTGGTACCAAAACAGAGATATAGACCAATGGAACAGAACAGAGCCCTCAGAAATAATGCCGCATATCTACAACTATCTGATCTTTGACAAACCCGAGAAAAACAAGCAATGGGGAAAGGATTCCCTATTTAATAAATGGTGCTGGGAAAACTGGCTAGCCGTATGTAGAAAGCTGAAACTGGATCCCTTCCTTACACCTTATACAAAAATTAATTCAAGATGGATTAAAGACTTAAACATTAGACCTAAAACCATAAAAACCCTAGAAGAAAACCTAGGCATTACCATTCAGGACATAGGCATGGGCAAGGACTTCATGTCTAAAACACCAAAAGCAATGGCAACAAAAGCCAAAATTGACAAATGGGATCTCATTAAACTAAAGAGCTTCTGCACAGCAAAAGAAACTACCATCAGAGTGAACAGGCAACCTACAAAATGGGAGAAAATTTTCGCAACCTACTCATCTGACAAAGGGCTAATATCCAGAATCTACAGTGACCTCAAACAAATTTACAAGAAAAAAACAAACAACCCCATCAAAAAGTGGGCAAAGGATATGAACAGACACTTCTCAAAAGAAGACATTTATGCAGCCAAAAGACACATGAAAAAATGCTCATCATCACTGGCCATCAGAGAAATGCAAACCAAAACCACAATGAGATACCACCTCACACCAGTTAGAATGGCAATCATTAAAAAGTCAGGAAACAACAGGTGCTGGAGAGGATGTGGAGAAATAGGAACACTTTTACACTGTTGGTGGGACTGTAAACTAGTTCAACCCTTGTGGAAGTCAGTGTGGTGATTCCTCAGGGATCTAGAACTAGAAATACCATTTGACCCAGCCATCCCACTACTGGGTATATACCCAAAGGACTATAAATCATGCTGCTATAAAGACACATGCACACGTATGTTTATTGCGGCACTATTCACAATAGCAAAGACTTGGAACCAACCCAAATGTCCAACAATGATAGACTGGATTAAGAAAATGTGGCACATATACACCATGGAATACTATGCAGCCATAAAAAATGATGAGTTCATGTCCTTTGTAGGGACATGGATGAAATTGGAAATCATCGTTCTCAGTAAACTATCGCAAGGACAAAAAACCAAACACCGCATGTTCTCACTCATAGATGGGAATTGAACAATGAGAACACTTGGACACAGGAAGGGGAACATCACACTCTGGGGACTGTTGTGATGTGGGGGGAGGGGGGGAGGGGGGAGGGATAGCATTAGGAGATATACCTAATGCTAAATGACGAGTTAATGGGTGCAGCACACCAGCATGGCACATGTATACATGTGTAACTAACCTGCACATTGTGCACATGTACCCTAAAACTTAAAGTATAATAATAAAAAAAAAAAAATAAATAAAAAACAAAATAAAAAAATAAAAAATAAAATTAAGCCCAAAAAAACAAACAAAAACAAACAAACAAAGAAAAAAAAGACCAAACACCACATGTTCTCAGTTGTAGGTGGGAATTCAACAATGAGAACACATGGACACAGGAAGGGGAGCATCACACTTCGGGGACTGTTTTGGGGTGGGGAGAGCGGGGAGGGATAGCATTAGGAGATATACCTAATGCTAAATAACGAGTTAAGGGGTGCAGCACACCAACAAGGCACATGTATACGTATGTAACAAACCTGCACATTGTGGACATGTACCCTAAAACTTAAAGTATAATAATAAAAAAAAAAGAAAAAAAAAGGTCATTTATTTTCTTCCTATGGAGAGTACGTTTTCTCAATAGTACCTACTAAATGATCCTTTGTTTTTTTATTTGTGGTGCTACCTTTATCATTTATTAAATTCCATATATACATGTGTCTATCTCTGAGACTTCTATTTTGTTCTATAGGTCTATTAGATTAGTTACACCAATATCACAGGTTTTTTAAGATGTAAAAGTTGTTATGGCCCTTTCCTTATTCTTATTATGGTTGGCATAACAATTTATGGACCTTTATTCTACTGCATACATTTTAGTACATTTATTGACTTAAAGATTTCAACTGGAATTTTGGCTGAGATTACATTAAGTTTAAATATTAATTTGGGGATAATTGATATATTTATAATGTCAACCCATTCAAGAACATTGAATGTATTTCTATTCAGATCATCTGTGTCCTCTATTAGAATTTTGTCATTTTCTCCATAGAGTTCTTCTGCCTCCCTGATTAACTTAATCCCTAGATATTATTCTGAGGCAATTGTAAGTGGTATCTTATTAAAAGTATATTTTTAATTGGTTATTTCTGGCATGGGAAAATGTTGATTTTGCATTTAATAATTTTGCTTAACTATTCTTAGTTTTAATGATTTGCTGATTCTACTGATTCTTCTATGTGAATGACTATATAATTTTCAAATAATAATGATTTTAAGGTCTTCTAATACACAAACCTCTTATTTGTTTATAACATTGGCCAGAACCTGCAGTACTATGTTAAACTATGGTGTTGGCTAGCTTCTGTGCTCTCTTCTTGGTCTTAACAGTAATGTCATTAATGTTATTCTATTAAGTATAATATTTTCTGTAGGTTTTTGAATATTTATCAAGTATCCTTGTGTTCTAGATTTTCTACATAATCAAAAGGAGATGTTGAACCTATCAAATACTTTTCTGTATCAATTATAATTTAATCCAATAATCTGTTATGTGATGATTTACATGAGTAGATTTTCTGATGTATTGATGAGATAAATCCCACTTGCTCATAATTTTATAGTACTTTATATTTCAGTTGGCTACTCTGATATTAGCCCTATTGTCATATACATCTACTCTCATTGTAGTGTAATCATTGTCTCAAAGCAATGCAGTGTAGAGGCAAAACCAAAACATAAACTTCTTTTTCCTAACCATTCTTCTCTCTGCTGCCTCCAACTAATGTTTGCACCAGGTACAGCCCCCTGTTCCACTTCACATACATATATTCATGTCTTCACAGTGGGGTTTCAAGGATATTTTATTAGTTCTTGAGGCTTACGTTTCCCTTTATAGTTTCTCTAGAGTTAAGTTTGGGGAGGGAGGCAGTATAGGTTAGTACATGGGAAAATAAAAACAAATATTGTCTGTAGTAAGTGATAACAATGGCTAATTTGAGGAATTAAAGAAAATATAAGATGAAAATAAAATACCAGACCATAGTTACATACTGTATTAGTATGTTCTCATACTGCTAATAAAGACATACCCGAGACTGGGTAATTTATAAAAGAAAAAGGTTTAACTGACTCACAGTTCCACATGGATAGGGAGACCTCACCATCATGGCTGGGGTGAATGAGGAGCAAAGTCAAGTCTTAGATGGCAGCAGGCAAGAGAGAGCATGTGCAGGGGAACTCCCTTTTATAAAACCATCAGATCTTGTGAGAGTTATTCACTATCACGAGAACAGCATGGGAAAGAACCACCCCCATAATTCAATTATCTCCCACTGGGTCCCTCTCATAATACTTGGGAATTATGGGAGCTTGAATTCAAGATGAGATTTGGGTGGGAACACAGACAAACCATATCATTCCACTCCTAGCCCCTGCCAAATCTCATGTCCTCACATTTCAAAACCAATCATGTCTTCCCAACAGTTCCCCAAAGTCTTAACTCATTTCAACGTTAACTCAGAAGTCAACAGTCCAAAGTCTCATCTGAGACAAGGCAAGTCCCTTCCACCTAGGAGCCTGTAAAATCAAAGGCAAGTTAGCTACTTCCTAGATAGAATGCAGGTACAGGCATTGGGTAAATACACCCTTTCCAAGTGGGACAAATTGTCCAAACCAAAAGGGCTACAGGCCCCATGCAAGTTTGAAATCCAGGGGGCAGTCAAATCTTAAAGCTCCAAAATGATCTCCTTTGACTCCATGTCTCACAGCCAGGTCACACTGATGCAAGAGGTGGGTTCTCATGGTCTGGGGCAGCTCTTCCCCTGTGGCTTTGCAGGGTAAAACCCCTCTCCTGGCTGCTTTCACCAGCTGCGTTGAGTGTCTGCAGGTTTTCCAGGTGCATGGTGCAAGCTGTCAGTAGATCAGCTTTCTTGGGTCTGGAGAATGGTAGTCCTTCTCTCACAGTTCCACTAGGCAGTGCCTCAGTGGAGAATCTGTGTGGGGGTTCCAACCCCACATTTCCCTTCCACACACTGCCCTAACAGGGTCTTCGTGAGGGCTCTGCCTCTGCAGCACACATCTGCCTGGACATCCAGGCATTTCCATACATTTTCTGAGATCTAGGCAGAGGTTTCCAAACCTCAATTCTTGACTTATGTGCACCCACAGGCCCAACACCATGTGTAAGCTGATAAGGCTTGGGGCTTGCACCCTCTGAAGCAACAGCCTAAGCTCTATGTTGGCTCCTTTTAGCCATGACTGGGACACAGGGCATCAAGTCCCAAGACTGTACAAAACATCAAGGCCCTGGGTCCAGCCCACAAAACCATTTTGTTGCCTCCTAGGCCTCTGGGCCTGTGATGGGAGGAGCTGCCGTGAAGACCTCCGACATGCCCTGGAGACATTTTCTCCATTGTTTTGGCAATTAACATTTGGCTCCTCTTTACTTATGCAGACTTCTGCAGCCAGCTTGAATTTCTCCTCAGAAAATGGGGTTTTCTTTTCTATCGCATCATCAGGCTGCAAATTTTCTGAACTTTTATGCTCTGCTTCCCTTCTAAACATAAGTTTCAATTCCAAACCATATTTTTGTGAATACGTAAAACTGAATGCTTTCGACAGCACACAAATCATCTCTTGAGTGCTTAGAAATTTCTTCCACCAGATACTCTAAATCATTTCTCTCAAGTTCAAAGTTTAACAGATCTCTAGGCCAGACGTAAAATGCCACCAGTCTTTTTGCTAAAGCATAGCAAGAGTCACCTTTGCTCCATTTTCTAACAAGTTCCTCATCTCCATCTGAGACCACCTCAGTCTGGGCTTTGTTGTCCATATTACTATCAGCATTTTGATCAAAGCCACTCAACAAGTCTCTAGGAATTTCCAAACTTTCTCACATCTTCCTGTTTTCTGAGCCCCCCAAACTGTTCCAACCTCTGCCTGTTACCCAATTCCAAAATTGCTTCCACATTTTCGGTTATCTTTACAGCAGCGCCCCACTACCTGGTACCAATTTACTGTATTAATCTGTTCTCACACTGCTAATAAGACATACCCAAGACTGGGTAACTTATAAAGGAAAGAGGTTTTATTGACTCATAGTTCCACATGGCTGGGGAGGCCTCACAATCATGGCTGAAGGTGAATGAGGAGCAAAGTCAAGTCTTAACAGGGCAGCAGACAAGAGAGAGCATGTGCAGGGGAACTCCCCTTTATAAAACTATCAGATCTTGTGAGAGTTATTCACTATTGTGAGAACAGCGTGGGAAAGACCTGCCCCCATGATTCAATTACCTCTCATTGGGTCCCTCTCATGACATGTGGGAATTATGGGAGCTAGAATTCAAGACGAGATTTGGATGGGGACACAGCCAAACCATATCACATACCTCGTGAGGGAGGTATCATCTGAGTTAATGTTCTGTGGCCCTTGTCTTCTCAAAAGAAGGTAAAATGTTTAACTTTAGACATTAAGTATGCATGAGAAAATACCAAGGGTAACCATTAAATGGTTAAAGACAGAGTATTCTAAAATAAGGGTAAAATGACCTAAGAGGAGAACATGAAGGATGATGAGGGAAACACGTCTGCATTGATGGGGTAACGACCTCTGAAAATTCATTCCTTCATAAAGGCAATGACAATGAGGCAGGAGAATAGAGTCAAGAGACAGGGAACCTTCACATCAGCCTCTGATTGGTCACAGACCAAACCTTCAGCCTTTGATTGGTCACAAGCTAAACCTTCACTTCAGCCTCTGTTCACTGGCCAAACCTTCAGCCTACAATGGGTTATGGGCCAAAACTTCATTTACATATGGTGTAACCAATGGGAAACCTCTAAAGGGTACTTAAAACCGAGAAAATATTGCAACTGGAGATCTTGAGCCACTTGATTGAGCCTGCTCCCACCCTGTGGAGTGTACTTTCACTTCAATAAACCTGTGCTTTCACTGCTTCATTCTTTCATTGCTTTGTGCATTTTGTTCAACTCTTTGATCAACATGCCAAGAATCTGGACAACTTGTAGTCAAGACCCTCCATCAGTAACAAGAACACTAGCAAAAATTGCCAAAATTAACTTTCTCATGATTCTGGAAATCAACCAAAGGTCTCCAACAATCCAAGGAACATTTATTTAAGAAAAATGGCTGAATTTCAGTAAGAATGCTGAGAATTATGACATTTTAGCGTGCCCTATTCCCATCCTCTCCCCTACTCTGTGATAGCCTTGAAAACCAACAGCCACAGAACCATATGTATCTGTGCATATCTGCAACCTAGCAAATACAGAAGGGGGCAGAATGGGCTTGCAGCTCCCAAAAGAGTCCTAGCTCAATAATTGTCACTATTTGATCATTCTGGCAGTTCCTTGGAAAAGTCTTATTCTCAGGACTGGTCTTTATTTGGTTTGATTCATGACTTGCTCAGTGAAGAAAGGCCTATCTCCAGGATATTTTCCATTAAAAAATTAGAAGCAATCGTTTGACATCACAGTTTCTTGAGGCATCAGCAACAGTTGGGTTAAACAAACAGTAGGCTCCAAAACATAAAAATTTGGAGAATGAGATGTCCAAAGGTGTCTTTGAAAAGTTCTGACGTATTTCTGGAGATTTAGATGGCCATACACAAGTGTAAGACTGGGTGCATACACAAGAAAGACCTAAGAAGACCCTAGTTTCTTGCCTCTGGCTAACTTTGAAGCTCTGCATAGGCAAGCAATGAAGGATAAGGTGGAGTTCCAAACTATCAGAGCACTGAAGGCATTCTCCAACAAATAAAAGAGCCCTGAGGGCAGACTTTTTGATTGAAGGCATTTAAGATAATCTCTGTTTAATCATTTGCTGACCACTAAACTATCTGAACAGAGACATCAGTGGCTGCTCACAATGAAGAATACAGACTCTAAAGAATTAGAGAATTCTAATTCTAGAATTAGAGTCTCTAAAGAATACAGACTCTAAAGAATTAGTTCAGAGAAATCCTAAGCAAACAGTGGTAACAACAAACCGTGGGTGGGTAGTGGGGGGGAGTCTGATTTCCAGAGTTGCCACATTATATAACATGTCCAATTCTCAGAAAGAAATTTAAAGACACACAAAGAAATGGAAAATATGGTGCATACACAGGAAAAGTAGTCATTAGAACTGAGGAAGCCCACATGTTTGATATACTATGCAAAATTTATAAACAATTATAAATGTTCACAAAACTAAAGGAAACCATGCTCCAAGAATTAAAGGAATTATGAAAATGATGTTTACAAAATAAAGAAGATCAATAAAGAGACAAAATCTATATGACAGAATCAAATAAAAATTTTGCATTTGAAATGTAGTTCATTAGGGTGCAGGGGCATAGCAGTGGGTAGAGCTCAAAAGCAGATTTGAGCTCACAGAAGAATCAGAAATCTTAAAAGTAGGACACTTGAGAGGATCTACTCAGAGGAACAGAAAGAAATGAAGAAAAAGCAGAAACCTGTGGGACACCAAGTGTACCAACTTACACATAATGGGACTTCCAATGAAAAAAAAAAAAAAGCAGGCCAGTAAGCACATTTTGAAGAAATAATGGCTGAAAACTTTTCAAATTTTATGAAAACTTACATACTAAGAAGTTCAATAAATGAAGTAAAATAAACTCAAATACATCTACACCAAGATAAATGATATTCAAACTTATCAAAAGACAAGAGAAATTTGAAAAATGCAAGAGAAAAATGACTGATCAAGTGCAAGAGATCCTCAATAAGAATACTAATTTCTCATCAGTAAAAAATAGAGGCCATAAGGCAGTGGGATGGCACTCAATGTGCTGAAAGGAAAAGATTCAAATAAGAATTCTGTAACAAGATTATTAAAAAATGAAGGAGAAAAAAATGACAGAATTCATCCTAGCAGACCCACCATATAAGAAACACTAACAGGTAATCAATCTTTTAACCTGAAATGAAGGAATGATGGACAGTAACTCGAATCTACACGAAGAGATAAAGAACATCATTATAGGTAAATATAATACTCAACGTAAATGCATCTTGTTTGTAACTCTTCTTCTCCTATCTGACTTGAAATACATCAGCATAAAGCAATATTGAGAAAACTGTTGATGGGTTTATAATGTATAAAGATGTAATGTGTATTGTGGGCGGAAAGCAACCCAGGTGCTGAAGCAAGAGACTGAAGGCACAACCCATTCCAATATAATAAAGAAAATAGTTAGAATAAGAAAAGTTATAATAGAAATAGGATATAGAGATGATCATATATGACTATTATTAATCATTAGCTGTAGTATCAATCTCTATTTTACTATTATAATAATCTCTGTTTTATTATTATAACCGAGGAAAAACCAGGCCATACGGACTCAGGAGCTGAAGGGACATTGTGAGAAGCGACCAGAAGACAGTGGGCAAATGACATGAATAGACTAGGACTTCTGATCCAGGAATTTTACTTTTAGGTGTCACCCAAGAGAAATAAAAATATATGTCCACACAATTTTGTTCATGGATGTTTATACCGGTATTATTTATAATAGCCCAAAGTGGAAACAACCTAGATGTCCATTAACTGATGAATAAATAAGCAAAACATGGTATATCCACACAATGTAATATTATTAGGCAATGAAAAGGAATGATGAATTGACACGTGCTACATCATGGATCAACCTTGAAAACATGCTAAGAAGCCAGTCACAAAAGACCAACATTATATGATTTCATTTATAAGAAATGTCCAGAATAGGTAAATCTATAGAGACAGAACATAGATTAATGGTTGCTTAGGGCTGACAGGGTTGGGGCAGGGCATGGGCTGTGCCTGCGAATGCATATGGGGTTTCTTTTTGTGATGATAAAAACATTCTAAAATTGAGAGTGTTGACAGTTACACAACTCTGTATACTAAAAACCGTTGAGTTTTATACTTTAAAAGAGTAAATTCTATGATATGTGACTTATATCTCAATAAAACTATTTTTAAAAGATTACAAAATATGGAGAAAAGCAAAAGAACTATGAAAATTTCAGGCAATAAATATAAATGGAGCTAAATTTCCAGTTGAAGACAAAGATTGACAGACTGAATTTAAAAATATAAGAGATTAAAACATCCAAGTATATGCTATTTAAAAGATACACTGAAGGGTTGAATGTAAAATCCCAGTAAAGTTAGCAGATATAGTTCAACAGTAGAGAACTTATGTATTATACTATTATGGGACAAAATAGACAATAAATATGACACATTCCTAGAAAAAGTTACCATATAATAAAAATTTCAACTCATCACATAGTTATTAAAAAGGCCAAATTTGTATGCATCTAATATCTTTGCCTTAAAATAAATAAAGCAAAATTTATAGAAACAAAAGGAAAAATTAACAAATCTATCACAAATATTTTAGCATACCTTTCTCAGTGTTCGAGTCATTAAGCAGACCAAAAAATCAGTAAGGATAAAGAAGATTTTAATAGCACAATTAATGTATATTTAAATATACTTTTAGATAGAACACTTTATCAAGCAAGTGGTAGGCCACATAACATGGCAGTTAAGGATACTGCCAAGAGAGGGTTGAAGTGATAGACCATGCAGCCTAAGTTTGATAGGGAGGTAAAGCAAAGACAAAGGATGGTTCATATGGATGAAGTAAATGGGTCTGTGAGCTATGGTTGAAGAACTGACGTCTTGAGATTGATAGAGTGAGATTCCTAAAAATGTTGTCAAATTGTATAGTGGCCAAATTTATTTCAGAGATAATTAGTCATGAGTGATTACAAGGTCCAGAGTGTCGCCATGGAAGTGGATTGCTGAAATGGGGTAGAAACCACGGAAGATAAAGAGATTAAGGTACTGGAAGTTCAGAATGCTGAGTGAGTCATTAACTTAGATTTGAAAGACCCTAGGACTTCGGCACTGGGAATGGAAAGGAAGACAAATGAAATGTGTTTAATCTTCATTGAATGGAGGAACATTAGCAGTAATTGGTAGAATCTGCAACCAAAGACGATGGGGTTAGAGCTGATTGCATGAACTGAGGTTTTCACAAAGTAGATGTGTGTTGTGAAAGCAGTAGTGTAAAATTAAAAGGATACTGATCCCATCACTTGACCTGGAGCTGAATTGAATGTGGAAGAAATAGCAGCCTCCACTTGACGGTATGGCAAGAGATGTGTTATCCAGAGATAACTCTATTTAAATTAAGGTCAGAGAAGAAAGTTAACCATCAGTGAAGGAGCACACTTTGTTAAAATGTAATGGATATTTTAAAAGGCATGATGGGGAGTTAAGAGATTAAGCCATCAGTGGTAAATTTAGTCAGGGGAAAAGAAATAGTAGTTAAAGGAAGAATAGGCAGCTGAATGCATTTGTATCTTGGAAGGTAATCAAGGATAACAGGATATGTGTATTTAGCTGCTTGACAGTTACATGAGAATCCTGGCCTTTCCCTAGTGAATGGCAGCGAACAATTGTAGGTGGGTTACACTTCTGAGAGTATTTGAGACATGCTGCATTCACGGGAAGGGGTTATTATGTGGCTTGAATTCAAAGGCTCTGGCTGATAGCGCTAAAGATTTAAAGAGTAGACGTGAGGTTCCCATCACCTCATTTTCATTTCATTGAGTCTTTTGAAGAGCCCAGGCCAGATATTCTGCAGAATGTCTCACATTCTGGATTTATTTGAATGCTTACTTGTGATTAGCCCCAGGTGAGACTTGTCTAGCAAGATCACAAGGGCAGTGTGTATACTTCCCAAAGTATCACATATAATTTTAAGTAGGCATGTAATTTTAAGCTGTTCCACTGCTAGTGATGTCAACCTTGACCATTTGTTTAATGTGATGACCACGAGATCTGTCCATTGTGAAGCACTGTTTCTCCTTTGGACCAATCAGCTATAGAATGAGGGTTAACAGGGACACTTGATATAGACCATGGTGATACATACTTGGCAGGAATGCGAGAAAACAGGCAATAATAAGGCATGACAAGTTTATACATATAAACCACATACGATATAAATTTGTAAGAGCGATAAGAAAAGTTCTCATAAGAACATACATGAGGGAACAGTTATATCTATGTGCCTAGGATGTGTGTATTGGGGGGGGGTTGTGGAAATGAAGGGAAAGCTGAAGAACAAAGGTGATATTTCAGAGTTGGATCTTTAAGCATGAGTTAATAGTGGCTGAAGGTGATGAGGGCACCCAGATAGACAGAAAAAGCATTAGGAAAAAAAACAGGTCTGAAACTACATAGTTCAGCTAGGAGAAATAAATCCTGGGTACTAGTGGGTACTAGTGTATAAGATGCATGGAAATGAATGACTGCAGATGAGATTGGAAAGGTAGACTAGGGTTAGGCTATGAAAAACCTTGAACTCCATGCTAAGGAATTTAGCTATAATTCTATAAGTAGTGAACATGAATGAGGGACTGTAAGCAAAGGAATACTCAGATTGGATTTTTAGAGAGATGTGTGGATGGCAGTGTGGCAGACAGATTAAGGGGGGAATATTGGCAAAGAGGAAATCTGAGGGACCAAGAGGTTTTTGTGAGAAATGATGAGAGCAGTCTAGGTCAGTGGCAGTGGGGTAAGAGAGGAAGGGACTGATGAGAGATTTTTTTTGAGGTGAAATAAAGAGAACTTGATAAGTGGCTACATGTGGGCATTGGAGATGTCAAGACTATTCTAGGCTTTAGGACTTGAACCATATTGATGGTGATGCCATTAGCAATGTAAGTTAGTAGGAGAAGCAGATTTGGAGTAGAGAAGATAAGTTCTACATATATTGAATTTGAGTTGCCTAAAGGGTATCATTTCCTACTGTTGTTCCATTTGATTTTTTTAAATGAAGCTCCTCCCTCTCATTTTCTTTTATATTTCTACTTGGATCACAGAGAGGAAACTGGAGTAATATGAACAACACTCACGTTTCTGGTGGACATGACAGAGAGCAAAATAGTTTAACCTAGAGATAACCAGGAATCAATCAATCATTCCTTGGGCTGCACATTGGCAGTCTTACTTTGGAATATTTGGGCAAACTTGGATTAAAACTCTAGGGAAGATCTGTTGTCAAAGGATTTCTGTACCTACTTTTAAAAAATACTATAAAGCAATGCAATTTTATTTAAATGTGCTTTCCCAAATTCATATACAAAAGATGGTAATCAAAAACATCTAAAAAGGTTTGGAGATGACCCTTTACCAAAACAAGGGTCAAGCCTTGGGTCTTGCCAAGAGATGGTCTTGTTTTCATGGTTTAGATAGTAATTTCTTCATCTTGAGTCATGGCTTGTTCCCCTACAGCAGGAAGAGGACCTGAGGCCAAGTTCATACTCTGCTGCACTGGTGGACTGGTGGGGGCTGTAATGTTCATCTGAGAGGGCATGGCCTTCCTGGGGTCCTGCCATGTTGTCTGATTGATGTGTTTTAAGAAGTTTCGCTTGCCAGAAGATGTCTTCCCCATCTCTCAGCTTGCTGGCAGAGGTACATCATCAGGTATCTCCAAAGAGGACTGTTGAAGATGTTGAGCTGTGGGTGTAGCAGCTGGGCCAGACTGCTCTAGTGGCAGTCCCAGGAGAAACAGCTCCCAACTGCAGAGAAGCTGGAGAGAAGCTGCAGAGAGCTGGAACATGCTGTGAAGTCAGGGCTCCTGAAGTGCCTTTGTCAGTACTGGCCTGTCCAGAGTGGGATTTGGGCTCCTGTGGCTTGAAGGAGTCAGGCAGCTTCCAGAGCCTCATGGGCATGGTCTGGGGTATGTTGGCCGTCTTAGGGTTCATGACGGCGCTCAAGGGCGCCTCCGAGTAGGTCTCCAAGTCCTCCTGGACGTGCACGATCTGGTGCCCGGTGAAGAATGCCTATGGCGCCGCCTGGGTCGCCGGGGAGGTTGGGGTGCTGGTTGCCTGGGCCTGGACGGCGGACCCTGCCCCTGGGGGGTTGCGCAGGCGGCTGCCCTTGGCCCTCGAGGGACGGCTGAGATGGTGGCTGCTACCCAGGATCCATAGCTTCTGCCTTCCGCGACGTGGAACCCTGACCAGGAGAGCGAGGGCTCCGCCAGGGCTCCCCGGCTCGACGGGCTAAGATGACAAAGGCGGCAAGGGCTTCGGGCCAGGTGGCGCTGGGTGGCTGGAGCGGCCCTCTTCTCTTTCTCAGGGCCGCTGGGTGGGTAGGGATCTGCGCCATGGCCCCTCATCCCCCATCCTGCACCTCCGCCCCACGCTGCTCCCTGGCTCTACTGGTCTGTGTACCTACTTTTGATAAGCTTTATGAAGTCACTAGAGCCATTTAATTTCTCAAACAAGAATAATCACCCCGGAGGCTAACTCTTAAGGAATTGCGAAAGTTAATTAGATAAAACGGTTCTTTTTCCTTAGAAGCCAAGTTTGTCCCACAAAGATAAATCAAGTATTTTTGTTCTTGAATTTCTTTGTTTTTCTGTCAAGCCATTTTTATTTATTATGTCCAATTCCACTGAACTCTTTAATTTCAATAGATTCTAAAAATAAATCCCCTAGAGGAGAAAAAATAATGAACAAAGAGAGAAAATAAGCCAACACCATGACATGGAGGAGCATGCACAACTGGCTATGCACTAATAAACAACATCCAAGAAGACACTGGGTTCTTAAGAACATTTCCTTAATTACGGTCATGATCTGTGCCTTCCAAGAATAACAGTATGTGCAGTATTTTAACATTGGTAATAAGATCTCTATTTTCATTAGAGTTTTTCAAGTCATGATATGTAAACAAAGATGTCTGTCATATATTCCTAGGAAAGTGAAACCTTTCAGCTACAAAGTGTTTATCATGTTGAAAATATTTTAACATAAATGATAGACTTATGAAACTTTAAATGAAACCTCAAGAATTCTAGCATACTTTATTTTGTGGAATGAGCAAAAAGCTTGTAACTCAATCTTCCCGGATCTTTTTTTTTTTTTTTTTTTTTTTAATGTTCTCTCCTTGGACTATCTCCCAGTTTCTTCTGTTCTAACACTGGCGTAATGTAATTTTGATTCTGAATGTTATTTGGTGTGAGAAAACAAACTGAGATTGAAACTCTGATGGGAAAAAGAGAAAATGCCATAATACCTATTTGCCTGTACTTCATATTTCTCTTTCTCAAGAGACATTTGCTCGACTTATAACTTGGCTTTCTACTGTTGCATTCTTCCTCTATTTGTGCCCAGAAACTTCACACCGATTCCACATCTTTCAGTCTTCTAGATCAACCCTGGATCTGATTTAGTAGTTAAAAAAATAGAGATTTGGAAAAGAAATATAAAATAGCATTAAGAAACTGCAGAAAAAGAAAAAGAGGGAACCAGAAGATCTGAACATGGACCCAATCGAATTTATGAAGCAGATAAACTCTTATCTTGGTGCCTTCTATTCCTATTCATCCTCCTTTCCCATCCCCACCCTCCTACATTTTCACTTTTCCCCTGTTCATGCCTAGCCTGATTTCCTTCTTATAGGGCCTTGCCATTTGCTGTCTCATCAGCTGTTTCCTCTAGTAGACATATTAGTGGGCACATCTAAAAGTATTATCCCTCCCCCAGGCTTTTGCATTTTACTAAATGTCTATTGCAGACTAGAATGCTTTTGAGGCCCAAAGAATGAATTACTGATGATTTAATGGAATTTCATTCACCATTTCTATAACGGTGTTCTTTGTGTCCCTACTTCCATACCTCTCACTTTCATATCTTCTTCCCCCCAAAAAACTCATTCTGCTAGCTATCTCAGTATGACTAGGTTTTGTACTTGGTCAATTCCCAGAAGATGTTAGTACTCTCACCAGGAAAGTGTGTGGTGGGTAAGTGTGTGGGGGGTTGCAGGAGGGAGTACAATACCTAAATGTACACACACACACACACACTCAAGAAGGGACAGATTTGCAAACTTTACTGAGAGCTATAATTCCATTCTCAGAGTGATAAAGACTCTTCCAATCCATCCAAACAACAAACAATAACATAAGAACCTCTCCCACAAGAGACATTTGCTCGACCATTGCATTCAGGGAAAGAGAATTTTTATCTATTTTAGGAAACTCATCTTGTATGTATAATCACCTGATTGCTAGCTTATTCTTGAATTATTTTACAGTGAAATATGATTATCATATCTGTGATGCAGGCTTAAGAACAAGTTTTTAAAAAGTTATACAGAATCTGTTTGGCAAGTCTCTCTCTCTCTCTCTCGCTCATGTGCACGCGTGCACGCTTGCGTGTGTGTGTATTCTATTTGGCTTTTCTCCATTTTTGCAGGGGAGCAGTATGTACTATAGGGGCAGATACTTCTGCCTTGTTGCTCTAGGGAACTCTAGGAGACAGCCAAGATGGCCTTCAGAAATATGAGAGGCCAGAAGGACTACATAGAGGCTTAACTCTATTTAAGGCCACCTCAGTCTTAAAGATGGACTGGGGAAAGAGAAGGAGAAAGAGGGAGAGAAAATACTAACCTTGCCAGGCCATAAGGAAATCATATGCTTTAGTATGAAGTTCTTCCATGATCCATTTGAAAAATAACAGTTTGAATAAATAAAACACAGATAGAGGTATAATAAATTGGATTTATTATTATTGTCTACCAATATCTATTCTCCCCTTTTTCCTGGGCACACAGCTTAGACTACATTTCCCCGCCTCTCTTGCAGTTAGGTTAGACCATCTGACTAAATTCGCTCCAGTCGAATGGGAGCAGAAGTTACATGTGTTAATTCCAAGACTTGCCCATAGAACCTCCACAGATGCACTTCAGAACTTTATTTGACTCTCCACAGGAAGGAATGGTGAAAACCAAACCAACATTGGAAACCACATGTTGAAAGTAGAAAGGCCACCTAGTGACCTCCATGTTCACCCTGGTTGCTGTACAAACAAGAATTGACCCTCTGTTGCATTTGAACCATTACATATTTGGGTTAATTTATTATAGCAGTTTAGTCTACCCTACTGTATTCCTTGAGAGCATGATATCCACTACCACATGCAGCACAATGCTCAGCATAGAATGGGTGCTCAATAAATAATTGAATTAATGAGCTACTACACTAGCCCCTTCATGAAAGATCTCCTAAAATGTGTAATTACTATGGAATGCTAAGCTGCAAAATTCCTTCATTCACACATAATTTTATTCATTTTAAATGGTAATTGATATTTAAGTATTGAACACTTATTTATTACAATCTTTTACAAGAAATCCTGATAAGATATATGATATTATCTCCATTTAACACATGAGGAAACTGAAACTCAGAGAGTTAAGGCACTTTTCCAAGGCCACACAGGTCCTACATAGCTAAGCCAGTATTCAAACCTGTCTGACTACAAAACTCTTTCCAATACATCATGCTTCCTTAAAGATATGTTTGGTTTAATGCATTACATTTTTTGTTTAGATCTGCAATCTTGAGGATATGATTCAGAGCAAAGTGTAATCACTTGAAACCCAGTAAGTCCCTCAACAAAGTTGTCAAACATGAGCTATGTAATCTTACTCAATTAATAGAACTATTTTTTTAAATCTGGTAATCAACTTATGACCTCTTACACTCTTTCTAAGTGATATTTAAATATAGAGTAAATATAGGCTGGATATGGTGGCTCATGCCTGTAATCCCAGTACTTTGGGAGGCTGAGGTGGGAGGGTCACTTGAGCCCAGGAGTTCAAAACCAGCCTGGGCAACATAATAAGGCTCCATCTCTATAAAAATAGAAAAAACCTAGCCAGGTGTAGTGGCACATGCTTGTAGTCTCAGCTACCTGGGAGGCTGAGGTGGGAGGATTGCTTGAGCCTGGGAAGTCAAGGCTGCAGTGAGCCATGATTGTGCCACTGCATTCCAGCCTAAGTGACAGAGAGAGACTGTGTCTCAAAATAGATAGATAGATAGATAGATAGATATAGATAGATAGATATAGGTATAGATATATATAGAGAGTAAATATAGTAAAAGCTCAGCTAGAAGGCTTGGTGATTGAATTTGAGACAGCATGGTGAGATGATTTCCTGCTGAAGGATCAGAAAGCAATGGAAAATGATTTGTATTTTAGTTCTCACTTTTTTGTGATATCTTTCAAAATTCAGGAATTCATTTTCTGATCATAGAACAAACCGATGCAATGGTGTCCAAAACTAGAGAAATATACTCTGGGTTTTTTAAATTAGACATTGGAGTTGCAAATAGAAATATAAGAGTGTCTGGGGATTTCATCTCCACTGCTTTATCTTCCCTGCTGCCAGAGGTCCCAAGTGGCTCTGTCATAGCCTCTGTTGCCCTGTGAACTGAAGGTACTGAGAGATCCATAGATAGGACATTGAGAGATACCAGAAGCTGGGAAATGGACTCAGTGGCCTTTTGAAGATGTGGCAGGAAATGCACTCAGGAGAAGTGGGCTTTGCTGAATCCTTCTCAGAAGAATGTCTACAGAGATGTGATGGAGAAAACCTCCAGGAACTTGGCTTCTGTAGGAAACAAATAGGAAGATCAGAACATTGGAGATCAGTTCAAAAATCCTGGGAGAAATCTAAGAAGTTATATCATGGAGAGACTGTGTGAAAGTAAAGAAGGTAGTCATCATGGGGAAACCTTCAGCCAGATTCCAAATCTTAATATGAACAAGAAAAGTCCTACCGGAGTAAAACCATGTGAATGTAGTATGTGTGGAAAAATTTTCATGTCATTCGTCCCCTGACAGGCACATCATATGTCACACTGGACACAAACCATGAGTGTAGGGAATGTGGAGATAAGTCACATAAATGTAAACAATGTGGGAAAGCCTTAATGTCTCTCAAGACTGTTCAAAGAAATAGAGTAACACACACTTTGATTTTCTCAGTTCATTTTGTAAAACATCAGAGAATGCACACAGGAGAGAAAGCTTATAAATGTACACAATGTAGTAAAGCCTTCAGTTTCTTCAGTACTCGTAGAATACATGAAAGAACTCACACTAGAGAAAAACCCTATGAATGTAAGCAATGTAGGAAAGCATCCCATTGTCCCAGTTTCATTTAATGACATAAAAGGGTTCACAGTGGTTTAAAAACCCCTATGCACGTAAGAAATGTGGCAAAGAATTCAGTCTTTCCAGTTCCCTTCAAAAACATAAAAGAACTCATATCGGAGAGAAACTCCATGAATGTAAGAAATGTGGTAAAGGCTTCAGTTGTTCCAGTTCCATGCAAAGACATGAAAAATATTATTCTGAAGAAAAACCTTATGAATGTGCAAAATGTGGTAAACCTTTCAGATGTTCCAGTTTCCTTAGAAAACATGAAAGGACTCCCAGTGGAGAAAAACTCTATGAATGTTAGAAATATGGTAAAGTCTTCAGATGCTCTGGTTCCCTTTGATCATATGAAAGAACTCACACTGGAGAGAAACTCTGTGAATGCAAGAAACATGGGAAAGCATGCAATTTTCCCAGTTCTCTTTAAAAACGTGGAAGAACTCGTACTGGAGAAAATCCCTATCAATGTAAGAAATGTGGTAAAGTCTTCCATTTTTCCAGTAATGTTCAAAAACGTAAAAGGACTCACACTGGAGAGAAGCTCTTCTAATGTAAAAAAAATGTGGTAAAAGATTCAAATTTCCCAATTGCTTTCAAAGACATGAGAGGGTTCACACTGAAGAAAACACTTATGACTGTAAGAAAGGTGATAAAGCCTTCAGTTTTTCCAGTTCTTTTTGAAAACATAGAAAGACTCACAGGGAAGAAAACCCTTATGAATGTAAACATGGTTAGGCCTTCAGTTCCAGTTCCATTGGCAGATATGAAAAAACTCGTTCCTTAGAAAAACTTTATGAGTGGAAACTACTCCTATGAATCTAAGTAATTTGGAATGCCTGATGCTTGTAAAACATGCACATAAATGAAATGTTATACAAGTTATAAATATATTTATCTGTAGCTCATTCTTTTTTTAAAATAAAGATGGGATCACACCCTGTCACCCAAGGCTGGAGTGCAGTGACATGATAATGGCTCACTGCAGCCTCAAACTCCTGGGCTCAAGGGATTCTCCCACCTTTACCTCCCAAAGCTCTGGGAATGGAGTAGTGAACAAAGACACATTCATTTACTAGTTTTTGTTCACCATATGGCAAGATATTGCAGTTTACAGTTCCCAGTTAGATTTCCCAATCACATTATCTAGTTTGAAATAAACTAACCCTCACAAAATGAATGTAAAAGATTACTGCAAAAAATATTGAAGGTATTACTAATAACAAAAGTACAAGTGAACAACAAATTGACAGCATTCTTTGTCAGCCACATTATTAGGATAAATACAAAATAGAACAATCTGAAAACCGTGGTGATTTATTTAGTCATACCTGCTAAATGTTGGCCTAAAAAACTCAAAATTAGCAAGAAGACCAACTCAAATGCCCATCGATGATAGACTGCATAAAGAAAATGTGGTACATACACACCATGGAATACTATGCAGCCATAAAAAGGAATGAGATCATGTCCTTTGCAGGGACATGGATGAAGGTGGAAGTCATCATCTTCAGCAAACTAACGCAGGAACAGAAAATCAAACACCGCATATTCTCACTCACAAGTGGGAGTTGAACAATGAGAACACATGGAAACAGTGAGGGGAACAACACACATCAGGGCCTGTTTGGGGGTGGGGGGTGAGGGGAGGGAACTTAGAGGACGGGTCAATAGGTGCAGCAAATCACCATGGCACTCGTGTACCTATGTAACAAACCTGCACCTTCTGCACATGTATTCTGGAACTTAAAGTAAAATTTAAAAAAAAATAGCAAGAAGACTTTGATATATAAATTTACATTTGTATAGTAACAGTAAACTTTGCCCTAAATATGTTTTGTTTTAAGATATAAGCTGATTATGACACTGCATGTATGACACTGCATGTATATAATTTATAAATACAAATACTTCTACTGAGGGGACGTGTTCAAAATAAGTAAGCACAGTGGGGTATATTATCTACAAAGTTTGGAGGCCTATCTTTTCTTTTCTCTTTTATTTTCTTTTTCTTTTCTTTCTTTTTTCTTGCGACAGGATCTTACTCTGTCACCAAGGCTGGAGTACAGTGACATGAACTAAGCTCACTGCGGCTTTGATTTCCTGGGCTCAAGAGATCCTCCCACCTCAGCTTTTAGAGTAGGTAGGACTACAGGGGTGAGCCACCTCATGTGGCTAAATTTTTTTTCTTTTTGTGGAGATGAGCTCTCGTTATGTTGCTCAGGCTAGTCTTGAACTCCTGGCCTTAACTGGTCCTCCCACCTTGACCTACCAAAGTTGTGGGATTACAGTCATGAGCCACTGTGCCTGCCCTGGAGACCTGTCTAAATACAACCCTTTATTTTATTGTATTGGCAATACATATCTATATGTCTCTTTTTTATATTAGATACTAATTTCCTTGAGGGGAGTGTAACCGTGTCTTATGTTTGTACCTAAATTATGTAGCTCTTGGTTTTGCAGTGGTAGGTGCTCAATTAATATCTGCTAAAGGGAAATACAAGTTCACTCCAGCATTAAGGTGTTTTTACAGAGTGCTGATGGGTGCGTTTACAATCCTTTAGCTAGATACAGAGTGCAGATTGGTGCATTTTTACAGAGTGCTGATTGGTGCATTTACAATCCTTTAGCTAGACACAGAGTGCTGACTGGTGTGTTTACAATCCTTTAGCTAGACACAGATCGCTGATTGGTGCATTTTTACAGAGTGCTGATAGGTGCATTTACAATACTTCAGCTACATACAGAGTGCTGATTAGTGCGTTTACAATCCTTTAGCTAGACACAGAGTGCTGATTGGTGCATTATTACAGAGCGCTGATTGGTGCATTTACACTCTTTTAGCTAGACACAGAGCACTGATTGGTGTGTTTTTACAGAGTGCTGATTGGTGCATTTATAATCCTTTAGCTAGACACAGAGTGCTGATTGGTGTGTTCACAATCCATTAGCTAGACACAGAGCACTGAGTGATGCGTTTTTACAGACTGTTGATTGGTGCATTTACAATCCTTTAGCTAGACACAAAGCACTGATTGGTGCATTTTTACAGAGTGCTGGTGCATTTACAATCCTTTAGCTAGACACAGAGTGCTGAGTGGTGCATATACAATTCGTTAGCTAGACACAGACTGCTGATTGATGCGTTTTTACAGAGTGCTGATTGGTGCATTTACAATCCTTTAGCTAGACACAGCGCTGATTGGTGTGTTTACAATCCGTTAACTAGACACAGAGCACTGATTGTGCACTTTTACAGAGCACTGATTGGTGCATTTACAATCCTTTAGCTAGACACAGAGTGCTGATTGGTGCATTTTTACAGAGTGCTGATTGGTGCGTTTACAATCCTTTAGCTAGACACAGAGTGCTGATTGGCACATTTACAATCCTTTAGCTAGACACAGAGTGCTGATTGGTGCATTTTTACAGAGTGTTGACTGGTGCATTTACAATACTTTAGCTAGACACAGAATGCTGATTGGTGCATTTACAATCCTTTAGCTAGACACAGAGCACTGATTGGTGCGTTTTTACAGAGTGCTGATTGGTGCCTTTATAATCCTTTAGCTGGACACAGAACACTGATTGGTGTGCTTTTACAGAGTGCTGATTGGTGCATTTACAATCCTTTAGCTAGACAAAGAGCATTGATTGGTGCATTTTTACAGAGTGCTGATTGGTGCATTTACAATCCTCTAGCTAGACAGAAAAGTTCTCCAAGTCCCTACTCGACCCAGGAAGTCCAGCTGGCTTCACCTCTCAGATGGCCTTATGTAGATGTTGATGGTTGCTTAACTCATCAGGGTGGTGGTTACTGAAGGTTGGAGTGGCTGTGGCAACTTCTTAAAATAAGACAATAATGAAGTTTGTCACGTCAATTGGCACTTCCTTCACTACATTTCTCTGTAGCATGTGATGCTGTTTGATAGCATTTTACCTACAGTAGAACTGTTTTCAAAATTGGAGTCAATCTTCTCAAACCCTATCACTGCTTTAGCAAATAAATTTATGTAATTTTTAAAGTGTTTGTTGTCATTTCAACAATGTTTACAGCATCGTCACCAGCAGTAGATTCCATCTCAAGAAACCACTTTCTTTGCTCATTCATAAAAAGCAACTCCTCATCTGTTCAAGTTTTATCATGAGATTTCAGCAATGCAATCATGTCTTTAGATTCCACTTCTTATTCTAGTTCACTTGGCGTTTCCACCACATCCACAGTTACTTCCTCCACTGATGTTTTGAATCCCTCAAAGTCATCCATGACAATTGGAATCAATTTCTTCCAAACTTGTATTAATGTTGTTATTTTGACTTCTTCCCATGAATCGCAAATGTTCTTAACAGCATCTAGAATGCTGACTTCTTTCTAAAGGTTTTCAATTTACTTTACCCAGATCCATCAGAGAAATTGCTATCTGTGGCAACTATAGCCTTAGGAAATGTATTCCTTGAAAGTTAATATTACTCCTTGATCCGTGGACTGCAGAATGGATGTTGTGTTATTAGACATGAAAACAACATTAATCCTGCACAGCTCCAACACAGCTCTTGGGTGACTGGGTACATTTTAAAAGAGCAGTAATATTTTGAGAGGAATCTTTTTTTGATGAGCAGTAGGTCTCAGTAGTGGACCTAAAATATTCAGTACGCCATGATGTAAACAGATGTGTTGTCATCCAGGCTTTGTTGTTACATTTATAGGGCACAGGAAGGGTAGATTTCACATGATTCTTGAGGGCTCTAGGATTTTCTGCATGGTTACATGAACATTGGCTTCAACTGAGATTCAGCAGCTGCATTAATCCCTAACAAGAGATTCAGCCTGTTCTTTGAAGCTTTGAAGCCAGGCACTGAATTCTATCTATGAGAGTCCTAGATGTAATTTTCTTCCAATAGAAGGCTGTTTTGTCTACATAAAATCTGTTGTTTAGTGTATCCACCTTCATCAATTAACTTAGCTTGATCTGCGTAACTTGCTGCAGCTTCTAAATCAGCACTTGGTGCTTCAACTTAGACTTATGTTATAGCGATGATTTCTTTCCTCCAACCTCATGAACTAACCTCTGCCAGCTTCCAACTTTTCCTTTGCAGTTTTCTCACCTCTCGGACCTTATAGAATTGTAGAGAGTTAAGAGCCTTGCTCTGCATTAAGCTTTAGCTTAAAAGAATGTTGTGGCTGGATTTACTATTCTATCCAGACCACTAAAACTTTCTTCATATCAGCAATAAGGCTGTTTCTCTTTCTTATCACGTTGTGTTCACTGGAGTAGCACTTTAATTTCCTTCAGTAACTTTTCTTTGGCACTCACAACCTGGCTGTTTGTCTCAAGAGGCCTAGCTTTCACCCTATCTTGATGTTCCACAAGCCTTTCTCACCGAACTTAATCATTTTAAGCTTTTGATTTAAAGTGAAAGACATACAACTCTTCCTTTCACTTGAACAGTTAGAGGCCTCTGTGGGATTATTAATAATAACTAATTTCAATATTACTGTGTCTTAGGGAATAAAGAGACCCAGGGTGAGGGAGATAAACAGGAGAATGGTCAGTTGGTGGAGCAGTCAGAGCACACACATTTATCCATGAAGTTTGCCGTCTTATATGACTATGGCTCATGTCACTCCAATGTAGTGATGATCATAGATTAACATGACAGATACAATAATGATGAAAAAGTTTGAAATATGGCAAGAATTACCAAAGTGTGACACAGAGACAAGAAGTGAGCACATCCATTTGGAAAACTGGGGCCAATGGATTACTTGATGCAGGGTTGCTATAAACCATTAATTTGTAAAAAATGCAATATCCACAAAGTGCAATAAAGGAAAGTGCACTAAAACGAGGTATGTCTGTATTGTGTTCTTAAAAATTGCAGAGGGTACATTTTATGTGTCCGCACCACAAAAATTGCTATGTATGGGAGGTAATGCATATGTTAATTAGGTCTATCTAGCCATTCCACAATGTAGAGATATTTCAAAACAACATGATGTACATGATAAGTATATATATATTTTTAATTTTTCAATTAAAAAGTTAAATTATAGACTGGAAGTGATGGCTCATCCCTGTAATCCCAGCATTTTGGGAGGGTGAGGCAAGAGGATCACTTGAAGTCAAGAGTTTGAGACCAGCCTGCGCAACATAGTGAGACCCTGTCTCCACAAAAATAAAATATTAGCCTGGTGTTGTGGCACGCACTTTTAGTACCAGGTATTCAGGAGGCTGAGGTGGGAGAATCACTTGTGCCCAGCAGTTTGAGTTTGCAGTGAGCTATGATTGTGCAACTGCACTCTAGCGTGGGTGACAGACCAAGACCCTGTCTCAAAAAACCAAACAACAACAAAATAATACACAAAAGAAAGAAATAGTAGGTATGCTGTTGTAGGTGGAGGAGTTGGTGCATGTTGCAATTCTGAATACGATGGCCACGATGTAGGTTTTTATCGATGAGACATTTGAGAACCAAAAGGAGTAAGTCAGGTCCTGAACCCAAATGATCTTTTAGGGCACCTCAAATCTCACTACAAAGCGTCCACCTATTCTGCCTACATTTAGAGCTTGTCCCAATTGTAACCCATGTCAGCATTAAATCCAGAAGGCAACATTCCCTTCTCTTGTTGAGAATCTGATTCAGCAACTGCCAACAGAAGCCTTAGAGAGGCATTAGTTCTCATGTTATTGAGTAATGCATGAGAAGACAGCTTTTGTATTGGCAATACCTTCATAAATTCCAAAAGTTCAGATTTCAAATATATAACATTTGACAATTAAACCATAAAAGGGCACTTTGAGATGTGCTGTGTAATTATCCAAAGAATATAACTTTACAAGCTAAAGTGGTCTGGAAATGAGGATGAGTATCCAGTGTTCAGCCAAAATATTTCCCTGGTGACATAAGAATTGAGGAGCCAAGAACTGTAGCACCACCAAAGCTTTCTGGCTTCCTCCCAGGAGTCTAAACATTTATTTCCTGAGAAATATCACTTGAATCATTGGCCTCTGGACAGGATATCACAAAGCTAAAACTACATTGTCCTTATTTTCTTCTGTGAGCTGGAGCCAGGACTTTTTAACTTTTTTACTTGTATTTTTTGCACTGTGTTAATACAGCTATATTTTGGCAAATCTCAGCAGTATTGCTTAATATTATTCTGGGAGATAAAATCTTAGAGAAAGACCAGATTCTCTAGACCCCATCAAAATTCCAAACACCAAGTTTAGAGTGCAAAACATCTGAAGAGAAACTCAAATCCAGGCAGATCTTACCAGAGCCCTGAAGTATGGCATTTACCTAAAGAAACAGAAGACCAATCACTGGATATAAGAGATGCCCTCTGAGGAGAGTGTTGAAGGAACTGTATTTATTGACCCAGAAGAAAAGATGCATGAGGGATAATTTAATAATTTTCTTAAAAATGTAGCCATGACTCAGATGCAGAACTAGTCAATAAATATTCTCTTTATTCTTAGATGATTAAATAGACTTAAGAAAGGCCATGGGAAATTTTGGTTAGACTTAAGGAGGAATCCTGACCATGAAACATTGAAAATGGTTTCTGAGGAAAGTTGTGGAATCTTTCCTCCAGAGAGGTTTGTAAATAGGAGAGAGTCTATCTGTCTATGATGGTTTGAGTGAAGCAGCAAGAACTAGGGATCCCAAGGTTTCTTCTGTAGGGCTAGATTTTATACACCAGCCCTTTTGGAATCATGTTGCCCTTATATAGCGCTGGGGTGCACTAGCATTATTTGCATTTAAACAAGTGGTCAAGTGATATATTTGAAAAATATATCCTCTGTAATAAAATTGTAATGTTTAGTTGTCTCCTCTCATTTCCAAACATGATTTTAATGACAGTTTGAATAATATGCTCAGTATAATTGTTTGCTGTCTCAGTAATTATTATTTCATCAGTGATGATAAGTATTAATATTACTCATTCTTTTTTGAAAGGAGGGAAAATAGTGTGAGCTATGCCGTTCCACCCAAGTCCTGTTAGGTTAAGTGTTTTGTAAAATAAAACAGTTTATTTGAATAACTTTCTTTCCACAGACTTCATCAGGAAGTTACCAGATTAAAAGTTCTTTTTCTCTAAGTTAACCTCTTTTTAATCTATTTTACTTTCTTTACAAAAGATTTGTAGGGACAATTCCCAAGAAGTGGCTGAATCTCACATACATTTGAAAAGGTAAGTTTTAATTTTCTTAAAACTTATAACAAAATTGTATAAGATAAATATATTTGTAATAAAGCCACATATATTTTAAAGTATTTTTGAAGAGTACAGATCCTCCTCAACTTACAATGTGGTTATTTCCCAATAAATTTATTGTAAGTTGAAAATGCATTTAAAATACCTAACCTACCAAACACCATAGCTCAGCCTAGCCTATCTTAAACATGCCTAGGACATTTATATTGCCTACAGATGGACAAAATATTCACAAAGCCTATTGTATTAGGAAGTGTTGAATATGCCATGTAATTTATTGTATACTTACTGAAAATGAAAAACAGAATGATTGTACGGGTACTTGAAGTTTCTACTGAATGGGTACAGTTTCTACTGAATGCATCTCACACACCTTCAAAAAGTTCTCTCACACACCTTCAAAAATCGTAAGTCGAATCATGGTAAGTCAGAAACCATCTGTAATTAGAACTGGATATGAGTTTATGGTTTATCTGTTGAGAAAACGGAAATCCTGAGAAAAGGAAGAGTGTATCCAAGCAAACAGTGGTAGTATTAGGGTACTCTAGCTCACAGTCTAGAGCTCTTTCAACACACATCATTACATCTTGCTCTGTTTTGGTGGTTATTTGTCTGGTGAGGTAGCATGAGTTTGTGTATGTCTATTAGGGCTAAGAATCTGTTGGTCCATAGAAGTGTAAGTGAGGGATGATTCAGAAGAGCAAGTCCCTTAGAGAAGAGGGACACAGGAAGGGTACCATGGCAAAGGGAGACTAATAAAGAAGATATTTTTCATGACCTTAGAGACAACATTTTCATGTTGAAACTCTTCTAGAATAAAAGGAGAGGAGGATTAGAAAATGATATTGGTTTATCATTCATGAAAATACAAATAGTTGGTATCATGGGAATTTGCCTCATATTAAATATCATAGATGATAGTTAAGAAATTAAACGTGGCATATATTAGCCACAACAAAATCCCATCAAACCTTATTAAAAATAATGTTTACAACTATTAAGTTCTTTTCTAAAATGTCCATAGTAAGTAACATTTATGTAGCTTGGAATTAGAGAGCCTTTCTGTGTCATCAAGTATTTGGGCAACATAGCAAACAAAAATTGTCAAGCAGTGTGGCAGACTAAAAGCCTCATGGTAATGTGAAAGGCCAATATCACTGATACAGTAAATGAAGGAAAAAGCAGATAACCCATATCTACACACCATTAACTACTTTGTCTTGGCATCTCAAGTTCTGTCTTTGCAAATAACTATAGGCTGCTCTCCTTCCCTTCTAACTCCTCCTCTCTCCCTTCTCTCTGTCATGTTTTTCTTCCCTCTAACCCATCTTCTCTAGCCCTACCACATATGCACTGCAAGAACTTATAGATGAATAAAAATACATTTTCTGTCCTCAAGAATCTCATAGTCCAGTACAAGAGATAAAGATGTAGACAGGTAAACAATTATGAGGCAGTATACTGAATAGGAGAAAGCATTTTTCCATATGGGTCAATGGAAACCCAGGCTATGGGTTTCAGAGAGATGATGACGTCTGAGTGGAGTTTTGAATGCTAAATAGGAAGATCTCATTATCTTCTCCTTGGATTATTGAAAGTACACCCTAACTAGACTTCTTGCCAACATGCTTGCCCTCCCAAATTTTCAGGGAGCTTCCAGTCCAAAGGCAATGAAGCATAAGAAATTCAGGGAATATTTGGAAAAAGGCAAAATGTTTGGTATGATGTTATGAAGGCGTGAAGGGATCTAAGTAAAAAAGATGAGCAGAGGCTAAATCATAAGGTGGCTTGTATACCTTGAACCCTGTCTTGTAGAACCAGAAAAGCGGTTGAATGTGTTGGTAAGTGGAAGATTTACCCAGTACAATTTGCATTTTGATCTCGTGACATCTAAGTGAAGATTAGATTGAATTAGAGGAAGGTAAGCATGATGGCAGGAAGCGTAGTTAAGAGTCATCATGGAAAAGGTAATGACATCTTCAGCTAGTGCAGTGGTGGGAATAGAGAGCAGTAGACAGACTCCAGAGACATTTAGGAGTTAATATAGACAGGACTTGGTATTGGATTGATTGTGGTAGGTGAGGGAAGAGAGAGAACAAGGATTATCTTATCTGGCTTGAACAACTAGATAGTGGTGCCATTCACTGAAAATATGGGACACACAAGGAGGAACACTTCTGAGTGGGGGAGGAAGATGATGAGTTCAAGTTTGGACATGTTGAATTTGACTTGCCTATGAGATATCAAGGTGAAATTTTCTACTAAGCAATTTGATATAACGGTCTGGAGCTCAGGAGAGCAGCATATACTCTACCTTCTTTGCTTTTTCTGAATGCTTTTAGAATCCATCTTTGACAACTTAGCCCTTTATTCCATACTGGCCTGTCCCAGTCCTTTATTTTTCTTATTTTCGTGTACTTTTCAGAGGCAGACATTATACATCCATCTATACCTTTTGCGATGCCTAATTCACTTGTGGGCTGAGCGAGGACTTTGCAAAGGCTTCTGAATACTTGCATTTGGCCACCTCACAACTGAGGTCATTCAGGAAAAAGAATGACATTTTAATACTTATTAAAGGGTGCAAAGGACATTTAAATCTTTATAAACACCTTAACAAATATCGCAAATCAGATTCACATATGTGACCAATTTTACTTGAAAGATTTGTAGGATATTTTCCATTACCCCATTCCCCTAATTTAGATTTTCAAACTTGTAGGAAAAAGTAGAAATGACACTGCTTTCCTACACAAGCTTTCTTTAAATTCTTTATTCTATCTTGTGGGTTCCTGGGATTCTGCAACTCACTTAGGCATATGAAATTGATAAACTAGGGAAGCAATCTTGTCATTGCTATCTGATATTTTGAGACTTACAATTAACTGTAGATGTTGTATCCCAATATAATCCCTGCTTTATTTTCTCCACAGGAAGGACCTCATATATCAACAGTGGACCTTGAAAAAATTTTTTTATTATAGGTTAAGTTTTAGGGTACATGTGCACAACGTGCAGGTTAGTTACACATGTATACATGTGCCATGTTGGTGTGCTGCACCCAATAACTCATCATTTAACATTAGGTATATCTCCAAATGCTATCCCTACCCTCTCCCCTACCCCACAACAGGCCCTGGTGTGTGATGTTCCCCTTCCTGTGTCCATGTGTTCTCATTGTTCAATTCCTACCTATGAATGAGAACATGCGGTGTTTGGTTTTTTGTCCTTGCGATAGTTTGCTGAGAATGATGGTTTCCAGCTTCATCCATGTCCCTACAAAGGACATGAACTCATCATTCTGTTAAGCGCTTACTGAAAATAGTTATTTTACTTGAAAAAAGATTCAAGAGGTTTAAGCACAGTTGCCAAGTATGACAATGAGGTCTTCTTGCTTTCCCGTCTTCCTCTGTTTTGATGTTTTGTCATTATGTTTACCTTCCCTTTTCTTAGAATTATTATTTCATTTATGCATGCATCCATGTATCTATACATTCATTCTTTACATGTTACTAAAATTTTCCAGTCCTAGTCTCTGTGCCTCGCAAAATACTCAAGGAAAGAATTAGTCATGTTGTGCAAAAGTGCAAAGGTGAAAGACTAATACATACATGCTTCTTCCCCACATAGCCCTCTTGAGTACTTTATGTGAATATCAATGTATTTTTTAGAGAAAGTAATTCCTGCCTTAGGACCCAGGCACAATGGAGTGATACCAATATTGGGACTTGTAACCCCAGTACATGGCAAGGGGTAAATCCTGGCAAGTTACAGACAGGTGGAGCTTTATTTTGTTCACCTCCTGCCCACTCTTCTAATCAAAACTTTCCATCACCTAATTTACATGTAGGCTTACTATGTGCCACGCACATAGTAGGTGCTTTACACATAATAATTCCTTTAATTCTTACTACAATCCTGTGGATTAAGCCCTATTACTATCCCCATTTAAAGGATGAGGAAACTGAGGCATAGAGAACTTTAGTACATTTTCCAAGGTCACACAGTCAGTAAATGATGGAACTGAGATTCAAACCCAGGCAGACTGGCTCCAGATTTACGTTTTTGGCCAATATACTATGGTATGAAACTAGTTTGATTAATGTAGTGGGTAAATCTGTATTTCTTTCGGCTACTCCGTGTCTCCTTCTAAATGTGGGCTACATCTGTTTGCTAGAGAGCAGCTCAGAACCAGGGAAAATGGTATACATCTTTGCTCTCAACATTTAAATGTAGCACCCAAAGATTAATGGAGAATCCCCCAAAAAGATCTACTGAAACTAGCACCAATAGAAAATTGGTGTAAAAATTTGGTGACACAGGAAAGAAGAAGTATTTCTTTTTTATAAAGGGGTCTTTTGAGTCCTGAGGTTATAAAACTTTGAACAGCTCTCTCTTCAGGAAAATCTCTCTATTTCATTTTATTTTGCATTTTTCTATTATTATTTTTTAGAGGTGTAGTCTTGCTATGTTGCCCAGCCTGGCCTGAAACACGTGGGCTCAACCGATACTCCTGCCTCAGCCTCCTGAGTAGCTGGGACTGCATGTGTGCTCCACCATGCCTGGCCTCTTCAGGAAAATCTTCAGTTATTGTTCCATAGTTGTCACATTAGTGCAAAATTTTAAAGTCAGTCTTCAAATTTGAATTGAAAAGGAAGAAAATGAGATATTTATAGGTAAGAAAATCTCATATTTTGATGTGGTAATGTAATGAGCCAGGCAAGGAAATGTTCTAGAAAAGTATAAGAACTTTCGAATAATGAGTCTTATAAAGTGGATAAGACTGTGTAGCTTTTAAAAGCTTAGTGATTACTAATGTAGTGTTAACATTGCTGAAACTTTGATTATTTAAAACAGAGTAGGTTAAAAGAAAGAGTGGAGAATTCGTATGACAGGTTACCATGTCAGATAATATACTTTTGTAATTGAGAATAAAGGACAAAAAAGACTATAATCAATGAACATCATTTACTTTACCTAGTGATATTTAATAATTATTCCTATCAATAAATATTCATCTTTAGTAGTGCATTAATTCTCTAGAAGTCATAATTTTCTAGTTTTAGAAATACCTATGCCTGAGCCTGCTACATAAATGACCACTAGGCAATCTCATTCAGGCTCAGGGCTTTAAAGTAACATTTATATATTACTAACTCCACAATTTTTATCTCTAGTACTGAATTCCACCCTAAGCTCCAGACTCATGTAACCACTCTCTACTCTGTATCTCTACTTAAAAGTCTAATGAGCAGCTCAAACTTATCATGTCCCACACTGAATTCTTTATTTTCACAATAAGCCTGCTTCTTCCCCACTGTGCCTCATTTCAATAAATGTCATCACCCTTTACTTAGTTGCTTAGGCTGGAATCCTTGGCATCATTTTTGATTAACCTCTCTCTCTCATAACCCACATCCAATCCTTTAGAAAATTATACCAGCCCTACGTTCAAAACATTCAGAATATGGCACTTTTTGCCATCATAGTGCAAGTCACCATCATCTCTTGACTAGACAATTTCAGGAGCTTCTTAAATCATCTCCCTGATTCCATTTTGTATCCATCCAACTTATTGTCTCCTCAGCAGCTGAGTGATCTTTAAAAAATTAGTAATACCATTCACCTCTCTGATCAAAACCTTCCAAGGCTCACCATCTCACTTAGATTAAAAGCTGAAATCTTTTAAATGGCCTATGAGGCACCATACAAACTGACCCCTCTACCTCTCTGACCTTTCTTTCTTCTACTTTCCTCCTTGCTTACTCTGCCCCAGCAACACAGGCTTCTTTGCCACAACCCACCAGTTACAGTTCCACTTCAGGACCATTGCATTTGCTATTTCTTCTGTCTGAAGCACTCACTGCTCAGTTATCTTCATGGGTCCTTCCTCAGAGAGGATGTTCCTGATCATCCTTTCTAAAATAGTCTTGTTCTCTCAGGCCACCAGTCTCTATCTAGCCTCTTACCTGATTTTTTTTTTGATGGTTTATAATTAAAAACATATTTTTGCTTGTTTATTTGTTTATGGTCTCTCTCCATTGCTAGAATGTAAACTCAACAAGTGTAGGAATTTGTCTATTTGTTCATTGCTATATCTCAATTACCTAGTACAGAACTCAATAATTATTAATTGAATAAACGACTGACTAAATGAATGAATCATTAAATTGCAGTAACCTAGGGAGATAGTAGGTCTTAATCTTAGGAAAGAACTAAAACATGTCTTCAAAGATATACTGCCAATCTAAAAAGGTTTACAAGATCGCCCCAATATTAATGTAAAAATCCAGCTCTTTTCTTTTCTGGGAATACAGCCACTTTAAAGTCAATGCTAATGTGTAGTGAATATGATCCATAAAATCTGTGATTTTCTTGTGAATTAAATAAAAGGATTCATAGATGAGGTGCTTTTGAAACTCTGTTTAGTAACCTATTCAAGCATTTCAAAACCTACAAGCCACTAACAAAATGACAACTTGAAAAAATTAATATTTATTTTTGGCTGGGCGTGATGGCTCACGCCTGTAATCCCAGCACTTTGGGAGGCCGAGGCAGAGGGATCGCTTGAGGTCAGGAGTTAGAGACCAGCCTGGCCAACATGGTGAAACCCCGTCTCTACTAAAAATACAAAGATTAGCTGGGCATGGTAGTGGGCGCGTGTAATCCCAGCTACTCAGGAGGCTGAGGCAGGAGAATCGCTTGAACCTGAGAGGTGAAGGTTGCAGTGAGCTGAGATGGCACCACTGCACTCCAGCCTGGGCGATAGAGTGAGTGAGACTCTGTCTCCAAAAAAAAAAAAATAGTTTACAAGATCACCCCAGTATTAATGTAAAAGTCTAGCTGTTCTCTTTTCTGGCAATACAGCCACTTTAAAGTCAGTGCTAATAGATAGTGAATATGATCCATAAAATCTGTGATTTTCTTCTAAATTAAAAAAAATTCATAGATGAGGTACTATTGAAACTCTGTTTAGTAACTTGTTTAAGCATTTTAAAACCCACATGCCACTAATAAAATGACAACTTGAGAAAATTAATATTTATTTTTGATGCTTGTTTTTCTGAAATTATGGTGTATCCTGGCTATTAGGGATTTTCTGTTGCTTGTCTACTCTCCAGCTGGGACTTAACTTCTTAATTTTATTAAGACTCAATCCAAGGACACACATGTGTGCCTTCTGGTTTCCTGTTGATAGGTCATTAACAAGTTCATTATGTGTTTGTTCCTGTCTCAGCATTATCAAGAACAAACCAAGAAAGATCATGATTTTATGGCAAAATTTTATATGATTGCTTTTCTGAACTCTTTTGAAGAACTGTTTATTTTATAGCACATTTTAGACACTAAAGGGGACAAATAAAAAGGAATTGTTTTGTAATTGCTATTCTTGGAAAAAATAGGTAGAAAAAGATATATATCTGGTAATGCTGAAGAATATCCTAGTTTGTTTTCATTCATTTATGGAGAAAGGAGTTTTTACCATATTACATTAACTATTTTCAAATGATTCAAATAAATTAATGATTATTTATTATTAAATGGCAGTGTGATCTAGTGGAAACTGATTCTATTATTGGCTTTGTCACTAACTAACTAAATAACCCTGATTAGGTCTTCTTTCCTTTCAAGGCCTCGATTTCCTTGTCTGTAAAAGAGGGAGTTAGACTAGAGTTCTTAGATTTGTTTCAGTCATACCAGTTTAAGGTTCTGTGAATTCGATACTTCCTGCCTTTTGAGCGTTGGAGTATCAGTTTTCACGAGAGGATAAATTAATAAATATTTTGTTACTTTGATAATTGTTGAAGCTAGATAAATTTTACACGTGATTTCATTATATTAATTTTATTTTTGTGTATGTTTGAATATTCTTACAATAGCAAATTTAAAAATATAATTGATTATTACATTTTATGATAGATAATTTACTACATTCAAACTGATGTTGCAAAGTCTGTTTTATGTCTGTAATGTTTTCTTCCATTGTCCTCTGAAATATTGATACAAAATAGCAGCCCCTTTATGTTCATTCCAAGGCGGTTTTCTTCAGTTTTTGGGTAACTGTGCCAAGGTGCAGACCAGATTGCAAATTTTCCCTGTGTACAGATTTTCAAGGTGAAGGTATTCATTAAGCAGGAAACTAGCAAAAGTTTTTCATAAGCATACTATAATTTGTACTGACTTGGTAACCCACAATGTATAATTTAAGTTGGCTTAATTATCTGTAACTAATTCTTAAATCCAGGATGATTTTTCTCCTTGACATCCTACACATTGCCAGACCATTTCTGGAATAAAGTGGGGCAGACTGTTGTAGCTAAGAAAACGTCTTGATATCAAGCAATCTTGGATTTAAATGCCCATTTCAGCAACTTCTTAAAAGTGAAATCTTGGGGAAATGATTTAACTTTTCTGAGCCTTAGTTTCCTCTTCCGTAAAATGGAAATGCCAATAGTAGTTTCTACATCATGGGGTTATTGTGAGGACTAAAGAACACGAGTAGTCATTGAACATACTGCCTGACATGCAGTTTAAATCAGCAATATCAGCCCATAACAGTTATTATTATCTTTGTCATTTGGTTATTTGCATTATTCAAATAAAATTATATGTGGAGGAAGTTTTAAAAAATAAGGGAGGAAATATGGTTACATTTAATAAATATTTATTGAATACATGCTATATTCTAGAAAATGGATTTACAGAGGCAAGTAAGGCACACTTCTTGCCCCTAAGGAAGTCACACGCTAAGGTCAGAAACAGACATGTGAAACATTAGTCAGGACTCAACCTGATGGAGTGGCAGAGTAGGGAATTGCTGTTATGCTAGTATTTAAAGGAAAGTAAAAACAAACCAAGACACAAAAATTTCCAGCCCGTCACTGGATTTGAAACACCATTAGCATATTTTCCCTTTGGATTTTCTACATTCTTTGATTTTTGGAATCCATGAGCAAATATCTTTGGGAAGACTAAATAATGTCAATTAGCACTTTAATGGATATTTGTTTCTGTATTAATTAGGCTACAGGGCAAACTGCTATAATCAAGAAACCTCAAAATATGACAGCTCAAGCAAAAGACAAAAAGATGGGAAGATAGCGCTGCTGCAGGAGGTCTCACTCAAGGCCTAGAGTCCTTCTACCTGGTTGCTTTGCCACTTCCTAGTGTATGTTGACATTGTCAATGTGGTTAAATATGGCTTCCACTATTACATCTGGGCTACAGCCTGCTGGGGGGAGGGAAAGAAGAGGAGAA
The DNA here is from genome assembly GCF_028885625.2 of Pongo pygmaeus. Lineage (NCBI taxonomy): Eukaryota > Metazoa > Chordata > Mammalia > Primates > Hominidae > Pongo > Pongo pygmaeus. The sequence continues at coordinate 119,227,505 of NC_072396.2, read as the reverse complement.
ATGATTTTCTTGTCAAAACATGACTCAAAGGTTGCACACATCACTTCTTGCATCTCATTGTCTAAATTTCAGTCATATTTTCATACCAAGCTGCAAAGGAGTCTGGAAAATGTAGTCTCTAGACTGGAGGCCATGTACACAGCTAAAACTCATGAGTTTCTATCACTATAATAAAAGGAAAATTAGTAGAATTGACACTGGGACATAATTAGTCTCTGCCAAAGTTCATCAACAATTTTATCTTGATTAGCTTCCTAAAAGACCTAGGCTTTTACAAAAAGGTAGGCTCTGTGAGTTTGATACAGAAAGTGTTATAAAGAAGTGTCAACCTCAAATAACCAAAAAGGTAAAAATCTAATTTAAAGAGAGTTTATTCAAGTGCAGTGTGTGAGGATGGACCTCAGAAACACCAACTCCAAGGGAATGGAGGCAACATTCTGAAGTAGGGAAGGTAAGGTTTCATTTATACAGGCAGACACAGAGGAGTTTTTAGCAGGATTACAGCATTATTCATACAAGGCTGGTGCTTAGTTATAGCAATTTGATTGGTTATGATCAGTGTTTCTTTTTGGAAAGGTTATATTTAGCATTTTTTACAGAGAGTGTAATCATCATGGGTTTTCTGTCATCTAGTTTGAGCAAAGCAGGACACCAGAGGGGAAGTTAATCTATAACAGAGTCATTGGTCAAGAAGGCAGGAGGTTTTTGTCCCTGACATTGTTTAATTCTCTCTGGTAATTGTACAGAACAAGAACAATAAGAAAGTGAGTCAATGTATAAACTGAGAACAGAAGTTGTATCCATCTGTGACTTGAATCACAGTTACATTTCTTTCAAAGCTTAAAGTATTTTTTGGGATTCCACAGTTTTCAAATTTTATTTATTTTCACAGATGGTTGACTTTTCTGGGGTATTTTCTGATACCAACCAATTCTCTAAATCTCCGATTCTCTGACAGCAACTGGGCATCCAACAATTCAATTCAATTATGACACTATCTGTAGTTAGCACAGACATGGCAGGTTAAGGGCTCAGTCCCACAAGACTGCCCCACTTCGGATGCCAGTAGCAAGTCCCAATGCTTCAGACTAACTGCCTCTTCAGTTTCAATAATTTGATAGAATGACTCACAGAACTCAGGAAAACACTACTTACTATTATCAATTTATTATTAAAAAAATACAATTCAAAAGGTATGGGGTAGGGAGTTGTGGACCTTCCATGCACTCTTCAGGCATGCCCCCCTTCCAGCACCTCAATGTGGAAGCTCTTGGAACCCTTTGGTTTAGGTTTGTTTTTTTTAAGTGGAGGTTCCATTGTGTAGACATGATCGATCAAATCATTGGCCATTGGTGATTGACTCAGTCTCTGAAACCTCTACCATCCCTGGAGGTCAGGGGTGGGGCTGAAAGTTCCAACCCTCTAATTGAGTGGTTGGTTCCTCTGGCCACTAGCCCCATCCTCCAAGAGTCACCTCATTAGCATAAATTCAGGTTTGGTTGAAAGGGGCTCATTATGAATAACAGAAGACATTCCTATTACTCGGGAAATTCCAAGGGTTTTAGGCACTCTGTTCAGATAACCCGGGACAAATGTCAAATATACATTTTATTATTCTACAACTTGGTATTATCAGGAGCCAGGGTGGTTCTCCAAACCATCTCTGCTTGAAGATACTCACCATTTTGACAGCACAGGTAGAGTTTGTTGTTCTCTCCTCTGAGCTCCCTTTGCTGCCAATGACCTCTATCATAGTATACTGTTCTTCTCACACTGTACTGTAAATATTTCATAGTTTCTGGTTTCTATCCCTCTAACTAGAATGTGAGCTACAATGCTTGGCACATTATTGCTCTGTAACTCTTGAATGAGTGAATGCCAAACAGTCTGGCACAGCTAACCTCTGTGGTCTCTGTTCATGACTGGTGTTAATTGTTAATTCCAGTAAGTTTCTAGGGACTAGACCCTGATGTTGCCAATTGTATTTTCCAAATCTTGTGGGTTTCCTGAGAATCTCAGCTCTGGTTTCCTGCTGTTGAATCTTGGTAGTCTAGAGGGTGAATTCAGAGTTTATAAATTAGTTTTATCAAACTAACTGGGTTTGGGGGAAAGCAGGCAATGTTGATGCCCTCTATCTCACAGAGTGTGTTCTTTATAGGACACCGATGTTCTATGCAATATGCCAACTTTACCAAATCACTTTTCAGTCAGTCTTGTGGGGATGGTTTGATTTTTAAAAAATGCCTTTAGAACCTTAGAAGTGACATTTGCATGAATGTTCAAAAACTGTTACCAAATTCAGGGAATTTTGTTCTAAACCATGTGTGTACATGTACATATACATATAAACTAAATGTCAAAGGGTTGTTTATTTTTCTTGTTTTTGCCTATTTAATGCCCTTTAACCTTACCAAGGCCATTAAATACTTGAGACATTAGATACTGCCTTTGCCCATTACCTCATTTGTACAGCAGTTTAGGAATACTCATTTCCTGTTTTGATAATTAACAGAATACCTGGGATTATAAAGCTTTACAGAATGACTTCTGCCAGTTGACCATTTTAGCTACTGAGGTATCAAACAAAACAAAACACAACATCCCAGCAGTGGAATGACTCTATAGGAAGAGCATAAGCCTAGGTGTCAAATCTGGGTGACCTAGGTTTGATTTCTCCTGAATTTCTGACTTCTGGAAAGTAACTTAATAGCCATTTGTAAAACTAAAATAATACCTACTTGCTTATCTGAGGGGGATAATAGATAAAATAAAGTAGTATATACGTTCCTGCTGAAGAGGCTATGGAACGTCCTTGTCTAGCCTAGCCCCATTCTAGCTGCACCTAATTGTGTCAGCCTAGGAAGTCTGAGCCCTGACATGGCCCTGGCCCCATGAGAACCATTCTCTGTTAACAGGTAGAAGTCTGGAAATAGCCTAGTGTGTGCTATGCCTCTGGAATTGATTTCGGCCCCTGGGAATCTTTGTAAGCATCAGGCTTTAGTTCTCACCTCTTTCTCTACCATCTGATGTTGGCTATTTAATTGACCTCAATCTGGAAGCTCAATTTTTCCTCTGTCTCTGTTGAAATTGAGGCCCAGGCCTAAATCGTTTTTCCTGGTTCTGCTGGCCCTTTTCCAGGCACTGCTGACTGCCTGCATCATTTGTATCATCTCGCTCAGTTCTTTGAAAATAATGACTTAATCTCAACTGTCCTGAAAAACTTCCCCATTCTTAGGCTTTGATGTACCTCTTCACTCCACACCCGTTGGGTAACACTTACCCAGGTCTGCATCAAATTTGGTTTTACACCTTCTCTTCAATTTGGTGTAGACCATCTTGCAGCTAGAGAGGGGTTGCCCCAAGTAGTCTTACCCATCCTCCTTTCTCTGCACCATTCAAGTTTACCCCCAAATCTTCTTTTCTTAGGACTTGAAACATGCCTTGTATCTGGAGCAGAGATTAATGATTGTTAAGGTACAAGCATACAAGTATCAATGACAAAGAATATATTTATTCAAAGCTAAGAATATATTTATTTGTATTGATGCCAATAGAAAGCATTCAAATAGGACTTTTAGTAGATTAAAATGAATTATCTTTTTAGTGTATTTTTTTTCACACCAAGAAGCAAAGCTTACCTTATGCTTTCACTGATTAAGCTATCAAATCAAGGTGGAAGGGAATATCTAATGGACTTTAACAACCAAGGCATGGTGCATTATTGTTTCCAACTGTATTTGATTAACTAAATTTAACCTGTGGTTTGCATTTCTACAAGTAAATGTACTTTATTATTCCAAGATATTATTATGCTTTTATTTCTTTGAATTGTACTTCTCTAATATCATGGTATATAATAAGAATATCACAAAGCTGGGTTAGTGGCATTGAAAGATAAGTTATAGCATAGTGAAATATTTGCAAGAGCTAGAGGATTCAGGGGAAACAGGAAGCTTGAAGAAAACTTCCTGGAGGTGTTTTTTTTTCTTTTCTTTAAATAGAAGAAGGCAAATTAGTTAATTGAAAATGCAATCTCAGGAAAAAGAAAGAAGATTTTGAATCTAGATCTTCTTTTTCTTACCATCGTGTCAGCAAATTCTGGTTAGAAAATTCCTCCTGTAGGCCTGATAAATAATTTCTGCTAAAAATTATTGTGAGAGAGCCAAATCAGCTGACATCTGAAAAGTAAATACAAAACTCCCTAAACAATTCCCAGTTTCTTCCCACTCTCCTAACTTTAATTTAGCGAGAAACATCAGCTATGGAAATGAATAAAAAAGAAAGACATCTAGGGGTAAAAAACATCTTGGGGTAAAACATAATGCTAATAGTGGAGAGAGGATTGCACACATGGCCCGCTCTTCATTCACACTCTTGCCTTTTATTTGTTTATTCACATATTTAGTGTAAAACCTATCTTTAGAATCTGAGAGAAATGATCAAGTCTGAACCTGTGTTCCAAAGCAAGGAAGATAATTTGTATCTATTGGATGGTGTAGAGATTGGATACAGCCTTAATCCATTCCCTTTTAGGAATAAATGACTGGCATCTCATCTGCTCCAGAAAAGCATCAAAAGTATTCTGGCTTCTTATGGCTTTGCGTGGTTCCTGGGAATGGAGATTAAACCAGGGGCAGACAAAAACTCTTTGGAGACTTGAAGGTAAGGGACAATTTGGTGGTGGCCTGAACTTACTTAATTTTATCTGGGCTGAAATAAACTCTTGTTTGATTGTGTAAAGAATGTTTTGATAAATGTTCAATGGGAAACAAAATGTATACATAACACTTACTGAATTTTAATTGCAACACCAAGAATTTTAGAAATCAAGGGAGCTTTAGACATGACGTAGTTCTATTGGCTCACTTTACACATGAAAAACTGACAATTGCTTAGGGAAAGTACAGGGGCAATTTTCGTTTGGGAATAGGAGGTTAGACTAGATTACTTCTGAGATCCTATTCAATAAATTTTTGAAACTTAGGCCCAAAGAGGTTAAGGAAATTGCCCAAGGTCACAGAGCTGACCGGGAGGGAAAGCCTAGAGTAGAATCCAGGTTTCTGGATTCCTTATCTATTTATGACTCCTTTCGTACTTAAAGGTATTTGAAACTCAAAATAATAATGCCTTTGGGTAGCACACTTTGAGGAAGCAATCAAATGCTTACCTTTGGATTATCTTTTAATTCCCAATGTGATGAGTCACATAGCTAAAACAAAAACAAACAAAAAAAAGAAAACACTGGCATACTAAGCTGTTTTATCAGGAACTAATTAAAAGGGGAAAAAACCACTCAGATGAACTTTGTAATTTCCTCTGAATCTTTTGACAAATGTAACCTTAAATGCTGACCTATTTTGAATGCAAATTTTCTGATGACAGTTGGTGTTTATCATGGATAAAGCAAGAGCTCCTCCTACTTTTTAAAAGAAAGGCTTTAGTTCTAAGATCCTTTAAAATCCATTTAAACTAAGGAGCTGTTCATTGAGACAGACTTCAGTGGTATTACAGAATTTGGTTACAACTGGACACATTATTCATATAGAGTAAGTATGGGACTTTAGGGGAGGAAGTTTGCAGGTAACAGGTAAATTATTTTGAATATTTGTTTCACTTTCTTCACCTTTTCCTAATGGGATCATGAATCTTTTTTGGGCAAAAATTGATTTGATACAACAATAATTTGGGGAGTACTGCATTTTTTTCCCACATGAAGCTAATGGGTGCTGGATCATCAGTATGGATAGCACTATTGCTTTAATTTTTATTGTTGTTTCCTTATTAGCCTTTATTTTCTATAAGATTCATAACTCTTTAGAGCAAACCAGGTTTTTTTGGTGATGGTAAGGTAGTTGCATTTTAGAGTTAGGATGTTCTCTGAGATTAATTTCTATGTGATTTTTTTCTTTAAGTCAAAATCCTTGACTTTGCAGCAACTTTTATCTCAAGCTCACAGATAATCAGAACTTCTCTAAAATGAATGATTTCATTATCTTTGTATGATGTTTTGAATTAAGTTATAGAATATGCATGTCCTTTTATGCATGATATAATTTGTTCATATATTATGGTTTCATATACAGTAGAGTTATTCATATAAAATTTCCAATTTTCACAGCTTTTGCTCTGAAATGAACTATCATCTTATACTTCTGATGTTTGTTTTCCTCTATAGTTAACACTTAAATAATGAGCATCACTTTTACAAACTGCACCCATTTTGGATGCTTCCAGATTAGTTTTCTTCTTTTTTTTTTTTTTTTTTTTTTTTTTTTTTTTTATTTTATTTATTATTATTATTATTATACTTTAGGTTTTATGTTACATGTGAGCAATGTGCAGGTAAGTTACATATGTATACATGTGCCATGCTGGTGCGCTGCACCCATTAACTCGTTATCTAGCATTAGGTATATCTCCCAATGCTATCCCTCCCCCGTCCCCCCACCCCACAACAGTCCCCGAAGTGTGATGTTCCCCTTCTTGTGTCCATGTGTTCTCATTGTTCAATTCCCACCTATGAGTGAGAATATACGGTGTTTGGTTTTTTGTTCTTGCGATAGTTTACTGAGAATGATGATTTCCAATTTCATCCATGTCCCTACAAAGGACATGAACTCATCATTTTTTATGGCTGCATAGTATTCCATGGTGTATATGTGCCACATTTTCTTAATCCAGTCTATCATTGTTGGACATTTGGGTTGGTTCCAAGTCTTTGCTATTGTGAATAATGCCGCAATAAACATACGTGTGCATGTGTCTTTATAGCAGCATGATTTATAGTCCTTTGGGTATATACCCAGTAATGGGATGGCTGGGTCGAATGGAATTTCTAGTTCTAGATCCCTGAGGAATCGCCACACTGACTTCCACAAGGGTTGAACTAGTTTACAGTCCCACCAACAGTGTAAAAGTGTTCCTATTTCTCCACATCCTCTCCAGCACCTGTTGTTTCCTGACTTTTTAATGATTGCCCTTCTAACTGGTGTGAGATGGTATCTCATTGTGGTTTTGATTTGCATTTCTCTGATGGCCAGTGATGGAGAGCATTTTTTCATGTGTTTTTTGGCTGCATAAATGTCTTCTTTTGAGAAGTGTCTGTTCATGTCCTTCGCCCACTTTTTGATGGGGTTGTTTGTTTTTTTCTTGTAAATTTGTTGGAGTTCATTGTAGATTCTGGATATTAGCCCTTTGTCAGATGAGTAGGTTGCGAAAATTTTCTCCAATTTTGTAGGTTGCCTGTTCACTCTGATGGTAGTTTCCTTTGCTGTGCAGAAGCTCTTTAGTTTAATTAGATCCCATTTGTCAATTTTGGCTTTTGTTGCCATTGCTTTTGGTGTTTTAGACATGAAGTCCTTGCCCATGCCTATGTCCTGAATGGTAATGCCTAGGTTTTCTTCTAGGGTTTTTATGGTTTTAGGTCTAACGTTTAAGTCTTTAATCCATCTTGAATTGATTTTTGTATAAGGTGTAAGGAAGGGATCCAGTTTCAGCTTTCTACATATGGCTAGCCAGTTTTCCCAGCACCATTTATTAAATAGGGAATCCTTTCCCCATTTCTTGTTTTTGTCAGGTTTGTCAAAGATCAGATACTTGTAGATATGTGGCATTATTTCTGACGGCTCTGTTCTGTTCCATTGATCTATATCTCTGTTTTGGTACCAGTACCATGCTGTTTTGGTTACTGTAGCCTTGTAGTATAGTTTGAAGTCAGGTAGCGTGATGCCTCCAGCTTTGTTCTTTTGGCTTAGGATTGACTTGGCGATGCGGGCTCTTTTTTGGTTCCATATGAACTTTAAAGTAGTTTGTTCCAATTCTGTGAAGAAAGTCATTGGTAGCTTGATGGGGATGGCATTGAATCTGTAAATTACCTTGGGAAGGATGGCCATTTTCATGATATTGATTCTTCCTACCCATGAGCATGGAATGTTCTTCCATTTGTTTGTATCCTCTTTTATTTCCTTGAGCAGTGGTTTGTAGTTCTCCTTGAAGAGGTCCTTCACATCCCTTGTAAGTTGGATTCCTAGGTATTTTATTCTCTTTGAAGCAATTGTGAATGGGAGTTCACTCATGATTTGGCTCTCTGTTTGTCTGTTATTGATGTATAAGAATGCCTGTGATTTTTGTACATTGATTTTGTATCCTGAGACTTTGCTGAAGTTGCTTATCAGCTTAAGGAGATTTTGGGCTGAGACAATGGGGTTTTCTAGATATACTATCATGTCATCTGCAAACAGGGACAATTTGACTTCCTCTTTTCCTAATTGAATACCCTTGATTTCCTTCTCCTGCCTAATTGCCCTGGCCAGAACTTCCAACACTATGTTGAATAGAAGTGGTGAGAGAGGGCATCCCTGTCTTGTGCCAGTTTTCAAAGGGAATGCTTCCAGTTTTTGCCCATTCAGTATGATATTGGCTGTGGGTTTGTCATAAATAGCTCTTATTATTTTGAGATATGTCCCATCGATACCTAATTTATTGAGAGTTTTTAGCATGAAGGGTTGTTGAATTTTGTCAAAGGCCTTTTCTGCATCTATTGAGATAATCATGTGGTTTTTGTCTTTGGTTCTGTTTATATGCTGGATTACATTTATTGATTTGCGTATATTGAACCAGCCTTGCATCCCAGGGATGAAGCCCACTTGATCATGGTGGATAAGCTTTTTGATGTGCTGCTGGATTCTGTTTGCCAGTATTTTATTGAGGATTTTTGCATCAATGTTCATCAACGATATTGGTCTAAAATTCTCTTTTTTTGTTGTGTCTCTGCCAGGCTTTGGTATCAGGATGATGCTGGCCTCATAAAATGAGTTAGGGAGGATTCCCTCTTTTTCTATTGATTGGAATAGTTTCAGAAGGAATGGTACCAGCTCCTCCTTGTACCTCTGGTAGAATTCGGCTGTGAACCCATCTGGTCCTGGACTTTTTTTGGTTGGTAAGCTATCGATTATTGCCACAATTTCAGCTCCTGTTATTGGTCTATTCAGAGATTCAACTTCTTCCTGGTTTAGTCTTGGGAGGGTGTATGTGTTGAGGAATTTATCCATTTCTTCTAGATTTTCTAGTTTATTTGCATAGAGGTGTTTGTAATATTCTCTGATGGTAGTTTGTATTTCTGTGGGATCGGTGGTGATATCCCCTTTATCATTTTTTATTGCATCTATTTGATTCTTCTCTCTTTTTTTCTTTATTAATCTTACTAGCGGTCTATCAATTTTGTTGATCCTTTCAAAAAACCAGCTCCTGGATTCATTTATTTTTTGAAGGGTTTTTTGTGTCTCTATTTCCTTCAGTTCTGCTCTGATTTTAGTTATTTCTTGCCTTCTGCTAGGTTTTGCATGTGTTTGCTCTTGCTTTTCTAGTTCTTTTAATTGTGATGTTAGGGTGTCAATTTTGGATCTTTCCTGCTTTCTCTTGTGGGCATTTAGTGCTATAAATTTCCCTCTACACACTGCTTTGAATGCATCCCAGAGATTCTGGTATGTTGTGTCTTGGTTCTCATTGGTTTCAAAGAACATCTTTATTTCTGCCTTCATTTCGTTATGTACCCAGTAGTCATTCAGGAGCAGGTTGTTCAGTTTCCATGTAGTTGAGCGGTTTTGAGTGAGATTCTTAATCCTGAGTTCTAGCTTGATTGCACTGTGATCTGAGAGATAGTTTGTTATAATTTCTGTTCTTTTACATTTATTGAGGAGAGCTTTACTTCCAAGTATGTGGTCAATTTTGGAATAGGTGTGGTGTGGTGCTGAAAAATATGTATATTCTGTTGATTTGGGGTGGAGAGTTCTGTAGATGTCTATTAGGTCCGCTTGGTGCAGAGCTGAGTTCAATTCCTGGGTATCCTTGTTGACTTTCTGTTTCGTTGATCTGTCTAATGTTGACAGTGGGGTGTTAAAGTCTCCCATTATTAATGTGTGGGAGTCTAAGTCTCTTTGTAGGTCACTCAGGACTTGCTTTATGAATCTGGGTGCTCCTGTATTGGGTGCATATATATTTAGGATAGTTAGCTCTTCTTGTTGAGTTAATCCCTTTACCATTATGTAATGGCCTTCTTTGTCTCTTTTGATCTTTGTTGGTTTAAAGTCTGTTTTATCAGAGACTAGGATTGCAACCCCTGCCTTTTTTTGTTTTCCATTTGCTTGGTAGATCTTCCTCCATCCTTTTATTTTGAGCCTATGTGTGTCTCTGCACGTGAGATGGGTTTCCTGAATACAGCACACTGATGGGTCTTGAGTCTTTATCCAATTTGCCAGTCTGTGTCTTTTAATTGGAGCATTTAGTCCATTTACATTTAAAGTTAATATTGTTATGTGTGAATTTGATCCTGTCATTATGATGTTAGCTGGTTATTTTGCTCGTTAGTTGATGCAGTCTCTTCCTAGTCTCGATGGTCTTTACATTTCGGTATGATTTTGCAGTGGCTGGTACCGGTTGTGCCTTTCCATGTTTAGCGCTTCCTTCAGGAGCTCTTTTAGGGCAGGCCTGGTGGTGGCAAAATCTCTCAGCATTTGCTTGTCTGTAAAGTATTTTATTTCTCCTTCACTTATGAAGCTTAGTTTGGCAGGATATGAAATTCTGGGTTGAAAATTCTTTTCTTTAAGAATGTTGAATATTGGCCCCCACTCTCTTCTGGCTTGTAGGGTTTCTGCCGAGAGATCCGCTGTTAGTCTGATGAGCTTCCCTTTGATGGTAACCCGACCTTTCTCTCTGGCTGCCCTTAACATTTTTTCCTTCATTTCAACTTTGGTGAATCTGACAATTATGTGTCTTGGAGTTGCTCTTCTCGAGGAGTATCTTTGTGGCGTTCTCTGTATTTCCTGAATCTGAATGTTGGCCTGCCTTGCTAGATTGGGGAAGTTCTCCTGGATAATATCCTGCAGAGTGTTTTCCAACTTGTTTCCATTTTCCCCGTCACTTTCAGGTACACCAATCAGACGTAGATTTGGTCTTTTCACATAGTCCCACATTTCTTGGAGGCTTTGCTCGTTTCTTTTTATTCTTTTTTCTCTAAACTTCCCTTCTCGCTTCATTTCATTCATTTCATCTTCCAGGGCCGATACCCTTTCTTCCATTTGATCGCATCGGCTCCTGAGGCTTCTGCATTCTTCACGTAGTTCTCGAGCCTTGGTTTTCAGCTCCATCAGCTCCTTTAAGCACTTCTCTGTATTTGTTATTCTAGTTATACATTCTTCTAAATTTTTTTCAAAGTTTTCAACTTCTTTGCCTTTGGTTTGAATATCCTCTCGTAGCTCGGAGTAATTTGATCGTCTGAAGCCTTCTTCTCTCAGCTCGTCAAAGTCATTCTCCGTCCAGCTTTGTTCCGTTGCTGGAGAGGAACTGCGTTCCTTTGGAGGAGGAGAGGTACTCTGCTTTTTAGAGTTTCCAGTTTTTCTGCTCTGTTTTTTCCCCATCTTTGTGGTTTTATCTACTTTTGGTCTTTGATGATGGTGATGTACAGATGGGTTTTTGGTGTGGATGTCCTTTCTTTTTGTTAGTTTTCCTTCTAACAGACAGGACCCTCAGCTGCAGGTCTGTTGGAGTACCTGGCCGGCCGTGTGAGGTGTCAGTCTGCCCCTGCTGGGGGGTGCCTCCCAGTTAGGCTGCTCGGGGGTCAGGGGTCAGGGACCCACTTGAGGAGGCAGTCTGCCCGTTCTCAGATCTCCAGCTGCGTGCTGGGAGAACCACTGCTCTCCTCAAAGCTGTCAGACAGGGACATTTAAGTCTGCAGAGGTTACTGCTGTCTTTTTGTTTGTCTGTGCCCTGCCCCCAGAGGTGGAGCCTACAGAGGCAGGCAGGCCTCCTGGAGCTGTGGTGGGCTCCACCCAGTTCAAGCTTCCAGGCTGCTTTGTTTACCTAAGGGAGCCTGGGCAATGGTGGGCGCCCCTCCCCCAGCCTCGCTGCCGACTTGCTGTTTGATCTCAGACTGCTGTGCTAGCAATCAGCGATACTCCGTGGGCGTAGGACCCTCTGAGCCAGGTGCGGGCTATACTCTCCTGGGGCACCGTTTCCTAAGCCCGTCGGAAAAGCACAGTATTCGGGTGGGAGTGGCCCGATTTTCCAGGTGCCGTCTGTCACCCCTGGAAAGGGAACTCCCTGACCCCTTGAGCTTCCCGAGTGAGGCAATGCCTCGCCCCTGCTTAGGCTGGTGCACGGTGCACTCACCCACTGGCCTGCGCCCACTGTCTGGCACTCCCTAGTGAGATGAACACGGTACCTCAGATGGAAATGCAGAAATCACCCGTCTTCTGCGTCGCTCGCGCTGGGAGCTGTAGACCGGAGCTGTTCCTATTCGGCCATCTTGGCTCCTCCTAGTTTTCTTCTTTAAATATGTAAGAAGATACATAAAGTGAGGACATGAACACCAAGGATTAACCAGCTCTTTAAAAAACAACTTTTTAAAGAGATTGGTTTTCACTCTGTTGCCCAGGCTGGACTTGAATTCCTGGGCTCAAGCAATCCTCCCTCTTTAGCCTCTCAAGTAGCTGGTATTACAAGCACACACCAGCTATTTTTGATTGAAATTTTTAAAACTCTGGAATGCTTTAGAGTGGAATTATAATTCAATCCCAGGTCTTCCTTACTTCAAAATCTGAGCTCTTTCTCCTATTCCACACTGCTTACTAAGGTATTAGACAATAAAAGATTTCAGCTATTTTTGACTGAAATTTTAATAAATTCTATAGTGTTTTAGAGAGTTTGTGACTCAAGTAAATTGCACAGAATTATTATTATCATTATTATTACTAAGTGGGGAGAGTACTAAACTAAGGACTAAGAAATCTGGTTTCCAGTTCTAGATCTCCCTTGTATAGCTGTGTGACCTTGGAATGGACACCCCACCCTCCCTATCTTAGTTTCCTCGTCTGTAAAATGAACCAGATGTCCTGACTCTACCTAATGTTATGAAAGGCAATAAAATGTTAGAAATAACTATTTAAACAGTAGGATAAGACAAAGGAGAGGCAGAATGCCTATTGGATTGTTTTTATTTTTTTGGTGCTGAGATCTTACCTGTAAATGATTAGTTGCTGCTTCCAGAGCTTTTTTTTTGAAAATCAAAGTAATGTATCATGTGTATTTTGCTACAACTTGGAGAAGTCAGGGTGGGGTGGGTTGCTTGTTCCTTTTGATATATTTTTAGTGTCTTCAAGGAATCAATAGGAGGTGGCTTCTGGATATGAGGGAAGCACTAGACAGCTAACAATTGAATTACTATGCCCACTGTGCTACAGATATTTTACATACACTATTCCATTTAATCATTTCCTAAGCTTTACGTAGGCTAGTAATATTGCCTTCGTTTTATAAATGAGAAAATTGGGATAGAGAGAGCTCAAGTATTGAAACAGGAGAGTTCCCTTATGCCCCTCACAGGTCATGCCACAGGGGTCAGTTCATTGGTGTCAGGCTGCTCAAACCTCTAGGGAGAGCATGCAGACAGGCAGGTGCAGAAGTCGTGGGAGCACTTTTGGCTTCAACCCCATGGCAGCATCTAGGGGTGAGTGTTTATGATTCCTGAAGCCCAAGTGGGTGTGTGTTACAGTGTGCTCTTTCAGCTTTGCTGTCTGCCCATGGCTTGTATTAATCAGCTCAATTAGACCCTCTGCCTTACCGCAAGGACAGAGGGCTTTCTTTTTTATTATTATTATTATACTTTAAGTTTTAGGGTACATGTGCACAACGTGCAGGTTAGTTACATATGTATACATGTGCCATGTTGGTGTGCTGCACCCATTAACTCGTCATTTAACATTAGGTATATCTCCTAATGCTATCCCTCCGCCCTTTCTGTATCCGGAGTTCTTGCCCAGCGTACCGGAAAAATCAGATCACACATTGGCTTGGAGGATGAATGCAAGGTTTTATTGAGTGGTGGAGGTGGCTGTCAGTGAGATGGATGAGGAGTCAGAAGGAGGATGGAGTGGGAAGGTGGTCTTCCCCTGGATACTCCTCCAACCGTTCCTGGCCAAACTCCCCTCGGTGTCCATGTTGTTCTGCCATCATTGGTCTGCTGATGTCTGCTGGTGTCTGCTGGTGTCTGCTGGTGTGTTCCTCTGCTCTTCTCGATGTCCAACTGCTTGTGTCCATGCCCGCTATGGTCTCAAGTTTTTATGGGCACAGGATGGGGGACATGGTGGGCCAGAGTGGTGTTGGAAAATGCAACATTTGGGCATGAAAACAGGAGTGCCTGTTCTCACTTAGGTCCATGGGCACAGGCTCTAGGGTGGAGCCCTTGCCAGGGACTCCATCCTTGTCTACCCAGCACTTTCCTGCCCCCCTCCCGTATCACTGTCATGCTAAGATCTATGTGGCTTTTTCCATTACTCCATGCTGCTTCTGTGGTCACTCTGAGACAATTCTGAGAAGATAAGCTCTTTAGAATTGAGTCTTCCATTGTGCCTGTGGGGTAAAAATTTATTCTGGGGAGATGGATAATGTATAGGGTCACACAGAGTAGATTGGTAGGTGCTTCCATGGTGTGATGTGGGAGGGAGTGATAGGTGAATGCCCATAAATGTTATCTTCATTGGCCTGTCATAGTTACTTTTCCTGAGATTTTTACCACTAAAGTAATGCTTTTTTGTTCATTTATTTTTCTTTGCCAGTGGGGAGGTTGATGGGAAAGTTTCAATTTCAACTATGCATACCCCTAGAAAGGTTCATGTATGAAACCTTTTATTGTCTGATATCTGAGTAGGCAGTGTGGAATACTAGAAAGGGATCAGATTTTGGAGTGACGCAGACCTAGGATTGAATTTTGATCCACCACTTACTAGCTGTTTAATTTGCACATGATACTTCATCTCTCAGAGCTTCACTTTCTTCTTGAGTAAAACAAAGACAATAATGCATATGCATTGACCCTTAGCATAATAAACATGATGTGTCAATCATCTGCTTTGGATAGCTGTGGGAGAATGGGAAGAGCACTAGAATGGAAGTCAAGAGACTTGGTGTCCTATGACACCAAATATGAAGCCGTATTTGTTTCATTCATTCAGGTAAATACTTATTGAGCTTCTACAATGTGTCATGCACTGTGCTAGGCACCAGGGATACATCAATGAACAATCAGAAGTCCCTGTCTTAAATTCCAGTTTCACGCTAACCTAACTATATCCATATCCTGGTCATGTAGAGAGGAATTATTGTTCTCCACATTTTAGAGATGGGAAACTAAGGGTTAAATGATACAATGGTGAGCAAAATAAATATGATCCCTGACCTCACAAATATGATTGCAGTCCAATGAAATATAAATTAATCAGATAATCTCACAAATTAATATAAGATTAAAACCATGATAAGTCTCTAAAAGAAAGGTAGTCAGTTCTCTGAAAACATGTAACAGGGACTTCATCTTCTTTGAGCAGGTGACGTCTGAGCTGAGAACTGCAGAATGAATCAGTGCTAACCAGATGATCCTTCTCCATGTCCTTACTCAGATTCTTCTGGAATTCCCTCGGCTCTTTTACATCCTCTTTAGTGGCTATTACAAACTTTTTCTTCTCTTTTTAAGCCTCCAACTCAGCTATTATGCATTTATCTCAGGAGATGGGCTTGCCTGCTATTTCACACACATACAAAAAGACATCAGGTCTGCTTGAACCACTTATCCACCCACCTTCCTGTTTTTTACACACACATTGAATTGTATATTCACTCATGCTTTTGTCCTGTCCAAGAGGAAAAACTAGCCCTCTATCAGTCCCAGTTCAATTTGTCTGTGATTTAGAGCCCATGCTGTCCTCTTGCTTTCTCAGGGTCTCTTTTCATAATTATCCTCTTTCTTCTCTGTAGTTTTAACATTTTCCTCCCATTGAGTTTTCACGACAAAAATAAAAATAAAAAGTAAATCAAAGAGACACCTTTTCTTGACCATTCCCTGTATAACCAAGTTCTGTACAACCTATATAACAAGGCTTCAATAAAAAGTGGTCCACACATATAACTGCCTTTACTAAGGTGGCTAATTACTTCTTATTTCCAAATACAACAGACACATTTCAATTCTTGTCCTACTTTCCCAAGCCCCCAAATTTTTTGACATGTGAGGCACTTTGCTTTTGAATACTCTCTCTTTGAAATCTTCTGCTTCATTAGTTTCTGTGATACCACTTTCTCCTTTCCTTCCTCCTACTTTTCTGGTCACTCTGTAGTCTCATTTGTGAACTACTCTTATCGCAAATGCTACGTGCAAATTCAGTGGTCCAAATATCTCTACAATCTCTCCAGTTCTATTCTCTTTCAACTGATCACTAAAGCCTGTCCATTTTACCTTCTTAATATGTTATGTGTTCCATATTTTTTAGAGCATTACTATTTTCGTAGTATGGGCCTTCATTATCTCTATACTGAACTATTTAAAAGTCTCCTAACTTGTTGCTTCTGTCTCCTTTCTTGTCCCCCTCAGATCTGTTCTTTCAAGGGTGGCAAAAGCCCTGTTCCTGCAGTTTATATGTGTTAAACTGAGCTGTCTATTGGATATATCCCTCAGGTTTAGAAATCCTTCAGTACTAACTGATAGCTTTCAGGATTAAGTCCAAAGTCTTTTAATGTGGCTCAAAAGGCATATCTATGTACATTTTATACTGCAGCCGAAACAAACTATTTGTAGATCCCCAAATTCATTAAACTTTATCAACTCTCTGCATTTATTTAATTACCTGACCACCATTCCCAAGACCAGATTGAGTAACTGTCCTCTGTGCTTCTAAGTGCTTGCCTCTTTCCTGGAACTTACTACATTGTATTATAAGTGACATTAGTATGAATCTAGTCCACAAATGGATATGCAAGAAATTTCACATTTTAAAATGTTCTTACGAGCTATCCTGTAGTCAACATTCTGCCAGGAAAGTAAGATACACAATTTTAGTCAATACTCAAGCCTCCTGTTGAGTTATGCAAATATTTTGAGGCCTTAGGCTACACCAAAACACAGATGCTCCTCAAATTATGATGAGGTTATAATAAATCCATTGTATGTTGAAAATATAAGCTGAAAATGTGTTTAATACACCTAACCTACCAACATCATAGCTTAGCCTAGCCTCCCATAAACGTTCTCAGAACCCTTACATTAGCCTACAGTTCAGCAAATCATTTAACGGAAAGCCTATTTTATAATACAGTGTTGACTATCTCATGTAACTGCATATCATTAGCCTGGGAAACGATCAAAATTCAACGTACATCAAAATTGTGGTGGTTTTGCACCATCATAAAGTCAAAAAATTGTAAATTGAACCATTGTAAGTTGGAGACCATCCGTATTGGGGAGGCCCTTTTGGCTATTGATCATTAATCTTCTGTCAACTCCCTGATGTACTCTCTGATACCCCATTTTGTCTACACCTGGAATGGTCCTTTCATGTTTGCTGCTGCTGCTCCTATGCTGTGCTTGGGGGCTTGGGGGACTGGATCACTGCTGAGTTTGGGTCCCCTGTATTTCAGGCTCAGCACACTCATTGAAACTTTTCTGAGCTTTTGCCCCTGTTTTAGACTGCTGCCATCAAATGTTGAGCTGTTCCCTATTTTCCCTGCCACCACCAACTCCTATCAGACTCCTGTCTTCTTTTTGTCTAAAGTCTGTGTCCCTTTTCCATCTCTCAGTGCTCTAAAAGGAATTTCATCTGTTCTCTTGATATCCTCACTGATATGAGAGAGCATAATCTCTCCATGAGTCTGGGTTTTGGAAAAATTAAAGCCAGGAAGGCAAGTGTGGACAAGTGGCAATAGGGGAGGAGGAGTTCCCTTGGGTAAGAAACAATAAATAGGCCCATTTATCTTCTAGAAACGGGATGAAAAAGAGAAAAAACAGAGCAAACCACAAATGATTGTCTCAAAATAATGTAGCCACATACTTGTCTGGTTAGAAGACTGTCCTCTTCACTAAATGGTGGGTGCCTTTTAAAATATTGCAGAATTTTATTCACTTATATTTTAGTAGAGAATACAGAGGAGACTCACAGTGCAATCTGGGGGAGAGAATAGAGAAAGCTTATAGAATGAAGTAGTACCTGAGCTAAATCTAAATGACTAGACTAGGTAAAGCAGTATTGATATCAGTGGGAAAAGGCTTAGAGATAAAATAAGACCCAACTTTTCAAGACCTAGAAGTAGAAGATGAGTCTAAAAGTGGAAAAGTATTGCTTGCCATGCTAAACATTTTGTATGTTGTTTTATACGACAACACAATATAGAGGCTAAAGGCACAAACTCTGAAATGGCATTGCCAGGCTTTGAATTTTGGCTCCGTCACTTGATAGCTATGAGACCCCAAGGAAATCACGTAGCTTCTCTGTGTCACAGTTTCCATATTAGTAAAATGTGATAACATCAGTACCTACTTCATAATACCATAGTAAGGACTAAGTGAATTAATACAGTGAAGTGCTTAGAAAAACACTGTCACACCAGAAGCACATTGAATTGTGAGTTATTACAAATTATTCTGCAGAGCAATGGGAAACCAATGAAAAAGTTTGAACTTATTTGACTTTTTAGAAGGCCATACTAGCTACAGTGTGAAAATGACCAGAACCTGACTTATTGTAAGACGGAAAATGCATTAGGAGGTTATTGCTGTTGATTAGGCAAGAGATGGTGATGGCTAGAATCTGTCGTGGCAATGAAAAAGGAGTGATACAGATGGACTGCAAAGATGCTTAGAATCTTTAGGATATTGTGTATGTGCATGAAATGGTGGTTGAGGATAAATGAGAGAGAGGAATCTAAGATGACTTCTAGGTTTCTGACTTGGGAAGTCATCCTAGAATTTGATAAAGGAAATAAAGAAAAGGAAGATCATAAGTTGTGTTGGCCGAGCGTGGTGGCTCACACCTGTAATCCCAGCACTTTGGGAGGTGCTGGCGGATCACCTGAGGTCAGGAGTTTGAGACTAGCCTGGCCAACATGGTGAAACCGTGTGTCTACTAAAAATACAAAAACTAGCCAGGCATGGTGGCAGGTGTCTGCAATCCCAGCTACTTGGGAGGCTGAGGCAGGAGAATCGGTTGAACCTGGGAGATGGATGTTGCAGTGAGCCAAGATTATGCCACTGCACTCCAACCTCGGTGACAGAGTGAGACCCTGTCTCAAAAAAAAGTTGTGTTAATGTTTTGGGTATTTGTAATCTTCATGGATTTCATGTTCTCTGAAACAGAGAAAACTGAATTATATCATCCATCAGTAATTTGAAATCATGTATTGAAGGATTTTCTACATACTTTAAGACAATCTGACTAAGCAGAAATTTAGTACTGTTCCAAGGAAGATATACTTTCTTCTCCATGCTTTTCTTTGATAAGTTTGTTAATTATATAGCTTAAAAATATTGTTGAGAAAAATCCTTTGGTGACTGATGAGTGATATTTGAGAAATGGACAGGACTTGACTATGGATTGGCTATGGTGCTGTGTAGATGTCTAGGGTAATTGGCTTCTACTGTTGAATGGACACTGCAAGAACACCTGTTTTCAAGTGGGAGATCATGATTTTGGCATTTGACATTTTGCATTTGACGTGTGTTTGAGACTTCCAAGTGAAGATATTTTAAAAGCAATTAGATATACATCCCTGGAGCTAGAAGAATAGTTCACATGGGAGATTGTCTCAGTCTGTTTTGTGTTGCTATAAAGGAATACCCGAGGCTGGGTAGTTTATAGATAAAAGAGTTTATTTGGTTCATGTTTCTGCAGGCTGTACAAGAAGCACGGTGCTGTCATCAGATTCTGGTAAGGACCTCAAGAAGCTTTCAATCATGGTGGAAGGCAAAGTGGGAGCAGGTGTGTCACATGCAAGAGAGGGAATAAGAGAGAGTGAGGAGGAACGTGCCAGGCTCTTTTTAACAATCAGATCTACATGAACTAATAATAGAGCAAGAACTGACTCATTGCCAAAGGGACAGCACCAAGCCATTCATGAGGGATCTGCCTTTATGACCCAAAGACCTCTCATAGGCCCCACTTTCAACACTGGGGATCAGATTTCAACATGAGATTAGGAGGGGACAAATATCCAAAGTATATCAGAGATATATGTTTGGAAGTCATTGGTATATAGAGGATAATGGAAGCTGTGGGGGCAGATAAAATTACCTAGGGAGAATATAGAATCAGAAGAGGTGAAGGCCTTGGGCCAAACCTCAAAGAACTCTGACATTTACTATTAGGATAAGTAATGGATAAGCCTGAAAATGAAATGAAAAAGTGACCAGAGAGGTAGAAAGAAAACTGGGAAACAGGTGTCAGAAAAGCCAAGGGAAAAGTGTTTTAAGAAGGATGATGATAAACGGGTGAATGCTGCTGAAATATAAATAAGATTGGGATTAAAATATTAATTAGATTCAGTAACATGGAGGTCGTTATTTATTCTAGTGGGATCTGTTTCAGTAGAGCCATGGATTGGTGGTGAGGTGAAGGAAGAACCCAGAAGGAAATGGAGTGATGAAGAGTGAGAGGAGAAGTTTCTGGAAATTTGGCTGTGAAGAAGATGGTAGTATTGGGGCAGTAGCTGCAGACAAATATGTAGGCAAGGTAATTTGTTTCTATATTTACTGTCAGGGAGAAATGAACAGGTTTAAAAGTGAATGAGATGCATTTAGCTGAGATGTGTGTATCCATACATACATCTTATGTATGTGGAAGATATATAAGAGAGATGAAAAAAATGAGTGTAACATTTTTGAAAGTGTGAGCAGGGTTAGAATTCAAAACAGACACGAGGAGCAGGAGGGAAAGGAGAGAATGTGGAAAGATTCTTGTTTCAAATCAGAAAGATGAGGGAATTTCCATCTGATGGTT
Source organism: Pongo pygmaeus (assembly GCF_028885625.2). Taxonomy (NCBI): domain Eukaryota; kingdom Metazoa; phylum Chordata; class Mammalia; order Primates; family Hominidae; genus Pongo; species Pongo pygmaeus. Next base: position 119,206,695 of record NC_072396.2, on the reverse strand, counting down.
TCGATTTTGTTTTTCAAAGTAAGAGGCAAGCTCATGTGCTGAGATCAGGGGAGATGGGATGAGACGATTTAAGAGAATGGAAAAGGTTTGTAATGGTCAGTAATGGAATGAAGTTGAACAGAGACAAGTAATAGGGCTTCTGAGTAGTACTGTGGGCTTATTTAAAATGAAATGTTATGCACTTATCATGGAACTAATCTATAGTGGGACTTCTTTCATGGGCACTCACCTGCTCAGGTACAAGCACAGAAAAAATCTGAGAGTTTGATTCATCCAGAATTGGGATTTTGTCAGGAAGTTATAATAAAAAGGCAGAGGCACAAGTTTAGTTTGGGGAATGCAAGCTGATCTCGATTTAATAAAGAAGGGGAAAAAGCAAAATCCGGCTGATGGATTTGGTAAAAACAGACAAATCTGTGAACTGAAATTTTTGCAGAGCTGAAAAGTGATCACAGTGGCAATACTTAAATACACAAACTAGAATGAAAGAAGATTGATAGAACATCATTTAACTTCTCTGGCCTCTATTTCTACATCTGTATTTAAGCCATGGTCATAGATAGTGGAAGCCAAGAAAGTGCATATGAAAATTTGTACATATACTTCATTGTCTTCTGGTTGTAAGTATCAAGAAAATAAGGAGGGCTTAGGACCTCCCTAAGAGTGCCCCAACTTTTTTAAAAAATCTTTTTTTTTTTAATGGAATGCTTCAAGAATTTATGTGTCATCCTTGTCCAAGGGCTATGCTAATCTTATCTGTATCATCCCATTTTTAGTATATGTGCTGCTAAAGTGAGAACCCCACCGTTTTCTAAGGAGTAAAGTGGGGCTAGAGGGTAAGAGGTGCTAGTCATTCTAACCCTCCATTGATGTTTTAAAATGGAAGACAAGGCCATGTTCTTTGAAATGATTCTACTCCACATAGTTCTCTTTCCCTGGCATGCTTGACTTTGCTCATCCAGCAGTGATTAATCTCTGGTTATGGAATCAGCTATCTTCTTTATCTAGCACTTTTGCGGGAAGAACAGTGTACACTGTTGATAGAAATAACATGATTCATTGAGAGAAAACTTGAATTTCAGGATATTCTGATAATAACCAAAGCATGTGGAGTGAGCTCATTTTCCAATGAGGAGTCATTGGAAAATGTGGAGACAGCAAAAGATTAAAGCCGTGTGAGTGCACTGCCAGAACAGCATTCGGAAAACTATGGCAACAACTCATGATGGTGGAAGAAGTGCTATGGCACCTGTGAGCAGCTCATAGCAGCAGAATCACTAGAAAGCCATAGAGGGTCCTCCAGCACTTATATCCTTTTTTTTTTTTTCTCTTGAGACAGAGTCTTGCTCTGTCTCCCAGGCTGGAGTGCAGTGGTGCAACCTTGGCTCACTGCAACTTTGCCTCCTGATTGAAGTAATTCTCCTGCCTCAGCCTCCTGAGTAGTTGGGATTACAGGCACCCGCCTGCAGAGACAGGGTTTCACCGTGTTGGCCAGGCTGGTCTCGAACTCCTGACCTCAAGTGATCTGCCCGCCTAGGCCCCCTAAAGTGCTGGGATCACAGGCATGAGCCTCAGTGCCTGGCCCACTTATAGCCTCTTGTTTACAACATTCAGGACTTTGAAAACCTCAAAGGGGGACATTGAAGTATTGCCATATTGTATTTTTGTCCCTGTGAAAAATGTCTACTTCAACATTTTGTGGTTGTAATATTTGCAAGTGGGGTGGCTGAGTATGGTTTATTTCCCAGGTACTTGGTCAGAGGCTTCAGCCAAAGGAAATGCTATATAAGCTAAATGTGGCCCTTCATAAGAACGCTGCAGGAGCTTCAGACTCAAAGGTTATGTGGAAAAGAGACTGTAGAAGCACATACTTCTTTGATTACGTGGAAATTTGGGGTTAAAAGGATATGAACTTTTTTTTTTTTTTTGAGACAAGATCTGGCTCTATTACCCACGCTGGAGTGCAGTGACGTGATCTCAGCTCACTGCAACCTCTGCCTCCCGGGTTCAAGCAATTCTCTCACCTCCCAAGTAGCTGGGACTACAAGCGTGCACCACCATGCCTGGCTAATTTTTGTATTTTTGTAGAGACAGGGTTTCACCGTGTTGGCCAGGCTGGTTTCAAACTCCTGACCTCAAGTGATCTGCCCGCCTCGGCCTCCCAAAGTGCTGGGTTTACAGGTGTGAGCCACTGTGGCTGGCCTAAAAGGATATGAACTTTTAAAGTGTTTTGATATGCATTTTTCAATACTCCTCTAATTAGTTTTAGATGACAGGTTCTGCTTTAAAAAGACAGTGGTTTATGTTGTGCTCACATGACTGTCTGGGGATAGCTAATCCAGCCAGGTCTGCATGAAAAGTACGCAGCTTTATTGCATGAGGCCAACAAGGGCCTTGGGCTACTCTCAACTTGTTCTGCCATGCCTAGGGTGTTTCCCTCATTTGTTTGATCAAAGGTGGCTCAATGCCAGGACCACATTCTAACAAGCAGGCTGGAGGAAAGGAAAAACAGGTAAGGGGAGAAAAGGTCTATTCTCTTTAAAGGCCTGACTCGAGGGATTGGAGATAACACTTCTATTTACATCTCTTAGACCAGAACTTAATCACCTGCCACATATAGCTGAAAGGACACTCAGAACTGTAGTATTTGTTTTGTGTGGCCACGCGCCCAGCTACAACTTGGGGCTTCCATTACCACTGAAGGAAGGGACAGTGAATATTAGGAGACAGCTAGTAATCTCAGCCACATCACCTCCAAAAAGGATTGCATCAATTCACATTTCTACCAGTAGTCTGAGAGAAAGCCCACACTTTATGACTATTTTTAATTTTTTTGGTCTGCTCTGTCAATAGACTTGAGGGCAGGAAACACTGTGTCTTGCTTGTTTTCATATCTGCAGCATTGAGTACAAACTGGATCTCAGGAAATGCCTGTGAAATAAAGATCTGGATGGATGCCTGTGGCCATGTCAGCACCAATATAGCAAGCAAAGGTATAAATTAAGCACAGGTTATAAAAATAGAGACTTTAAGGAACCTTAAAAAACATTGTCTAGCCTAGGCTCAAAAGCAGTTATCAAAACAACGAGAAAGTGGGAGAAGTAAGTAGACCTACCATTTAGGATTATGAGGTGGATTTAGTCTTTAAGCCGACGAGTATAAGGAACCAGTTGTCTTAAAGCTGGAAATTCATTTCTATGAAGGGCGATCAGTCTGCTGCAAAACAATAAAGCTCTGCCTACAGGCAACTGAACAGTGACTTTTTTTTTTAAGTCATAAGCACTTTAAAAAAGTAAGCTTACAAAGTTGCAAGTTTAATCTACAAGTGACATAATGGAAAATATTATTCTGAAGCCAAAAAACTAATGAAAAATGTACTGTGAAGAGAGGATGCCCCAGTATTTTAAAAATAAGGATAGCCAGTGATGCAAAAATATATTAATTTCCACTAATGGAAAAGAGGAACATCAGTAGGAGAGAGGAAAAGAGGGAAAAAAGAAAAAAAGAAAAGTAGAAAGAAGAAAAAAAGACGAGAGGGCCAGGAGAGAGGAGGGCATGAGGAAGAAGCAGACGGCAAGAGCCTGAAATGATGAACTAGCTGCCCTCCATGTTCTGCATTCCAAATAGCCTGCTTAGCTAAGCCAGAATAAACAGAATTTTGCCTAGAGATATGCACTTACTAAAACTCTTTGGGAATATGCACAGCTATATTGTTTGATCTCTTAGTTTCAAAATTTTCAAAATACAATAAAGTCTATGTGTTCCTATTCTGCATTTTGAAATTAGGACTAGAACCAGAATTTCTGCCATTCCTTTGATTCAGATCTTTGGTCTGAATCATATAAGCCAAGGACTAACAACCACAATTTTAAACTGCCTTACAAAAATATATAATAGTAAGTTTTTTTTTTCTAATGAGTTTTGCTGCAGAAAACAAATTTAGAAGAAAAATAAAACCTCAGATTGCACACAGAAAGTAGAAATGTTCTATAGTCTGGAGAAAGGGCAGGTTTTTAAAAAATAATATTGTATTAGAAATGCTAGAAGTCGGAGATAGCTTTGCAAAACTTTATTTTTTGAGATGCAGTCTCACCCTGTCACCCGGGTTGGAGTGCAATGGCGGGATCTTGGCTCACTGCAACTTCTGCCTCCCGGGTTCAAGTGATTCTCCTGCCTCAGCCTCCTGAGCACTTGGGATTACAGGCGCGTGCCACCACGCCCGGATAATTTTTTTGTATCTTTAGTAGAGACAGGGTTTCACCATGTTGGCCAGGTTGGTCTCAAACTCCTGACCTCGTGATCTGCCCGCCTCGGCCTCCCAAAGTGCTGGGATTACAGGCATGAGCCACCTTGCCAGGCCGCGAAACTATTTTAGCAGATGGAAAGTATTTGTTAATGTAATCATTGGTGAAACTAAACTTTGGTAGTTTCTAAATGCCTCAGAAAAAATGCTCTGCCTTAGTATGGTACCTTTTGATAAGTACTCTGACCTGTATCCATAAAATAAGAACAGCATCATTGCTAAATAGGTGTGACAAGAATCTAAGGAAGGGCAGGATTAAGCCTTCATGTGTGATGTTCTCCATCCATGTTTTAAAGAGGGAAGAAAAGAGATTTCCTCCCAGCTAGAGCTCCTTATGTTCCTTCATTGCAAACCTCTCAAAGTAGTTATTGTGAGGTTTGGAAGCCTGCAAACCTGAGTGGCCCCAACCTGGGAGACATTTTCATAGACATGATAATGGACTGGACTAATTAGAGTCATGTGTCATTTAACAACGGGGATAATTTCTGACAAATGTGTCATTAGGCCATTTCATCATTGTGCGAAAACCCTAGAGTGTACTTACACAAACCTACATGGTGCAGCCTACTGCACACCTAGGCTATATGGTATAGCCTATCGCTCCTAGGCTATAAACCTGTACAGCATATGACTGTACTGAATACTTTAGGTAATTATAACACAATGCTAAGTATTTGTGTATCCAAATATATCTAAAAATAGAAAAAATACAGTAAAAATTATGGTATAAAAGATTAAAAAAATGGTATCCCTGTACTGGGCACTTGACATGAATGGAGGTTGCAGGACTGGAAGTTGCTCTGGGTGAGTCAGTGAGTGAGAGGTGAGTGAATGTGAAGGCCTAGGACATTACTGTACACTCCTGTAGACTTTAGAAACACCGTCCAGTTAGGCTACATTACATTTATAAAAAATAAAGTAATTGCACTAGGACATTATGATGGCTGCAATGTCACTAGATGATAAGAATTTTTCAGCTCACCTATAATCTTGGGGGACCATTGTTGTATATGTTGTTCCTTGTTGACCAAAACATCATTATGCAGTGCATGACTGTATTAATGACTGAATGGGACTGAATGTGCCAGTATCTTTTGACTTATATGATCATTTTGATGTAAAGAATCTGTGTTTGAAAAAGGGGAGGTGGACTGTGTTATTGTGACTTATAAGATATATGTAGATTTGGTTTTTGGCTAGTTTCCAGGCACATAGCTCCTAAAACTCTTGGAATTTTTTAAGTGGTAAATGTCTTTTTGTATGTTAGTGAGATTACTGTTGGCTGGGGGCTCCTGGATAGTTTCAGGATGGGGGCTGGTTGCCAGGGGAACCAACCACATGATCTCCTCACCTTCAATCTCCTCACCACCCTCATCCAGGGAAGGGAGAGGGGCTGAATGTTGAGTTGATCACCAGTGACCAATGATGTAATCAATTATACCTAAATAATGAAGTCTCCATAAAAACCCAGAAGGACTGGGTTTGGGGAGCTTCTGGAGAGCTAAACATGTGGAGATACCTGGAGAAGGCATGGAAGCTCTGTGCCCTCTCTCTCATGTTTTGCTAATGCATCTCTTCCATCTGGCTGTTCATTTGTATCCTTTGTAATACCATTTATAATAAATGGGTAAAAGTAAGTAAAGTGTTTGCCTGAGTTGTGAGCTGTCCTAGCAAATTAATCATACCCAGAAGTCAGAAACACAAGTCAAAACCCAGGGCTTGCTATTAGCATCTGAAATGGGGGCAGTCTTGAGGGACTAAACTCTTAACCTGAGGGATCCGATGCTATCTCCTGGTAGATAGTCTAAGAATTGTCTTGAATTAGTGGAGAAGTGATTGGTTGTTGGTGAAGGAGAAATCTCCATACGTTTTGGTGACCAGAGATGAAGAATTTGTTGTATTGCCTGCGTGAGAATAGAACAAACATTGTTTTTTTCCTATCCCTAATAGTTATCTATACTCACTGTGTCCAAATTTACCGTTCCATTCTTTCTTGAACTCATTTTAATCTGGGGTTTTCCCCCAACGTGCCACTGACTGAATTCCCTTAGCAATATTACCAATGATTTCCACCTTGCTTAAACCATTAGCCCATTCTCAGGCCTCATTTTACTCCACCTATCAGCGGCTTTAGACATTGTCTATCACTTTATCCTTGAAACATTTTCCCCACTTGATTTTCCTTTCACTTCTGTGGCCTCTCTTTTGTCTCCTTTGTTGGTAGCCCCTCAAAATCTATTTAGCCTTTTATATATCGAAGGTCCCAGTCATTGGCCCTCTTTTCTTTATCTCATCTACACTCTACCTTAGGTGACGTCAATCAATCACATGGCTCTAAATGCTGTCTATATCCTGATGATTCCCAAATTTATATTTACAGCTCTGGTCTTTCCCGCTATCTCCAGAGTTGAATATCCAACTGCCTACTTATCTCCCCTTGGATATTAGTTAGTCAGCTCAAACTTAACCATCCAAAATTGAACTCTTGACCATCATCCCTAGGCCCCATAAACAATTATCCAGATGGCCATGCCAGAATAAAGCCATCATCTTCTGTTACTCCACACTCTATCCACCAGTAAATTCTATCAGCACTGCTATCAACCTGGTCCAAGTCACCATCTCTAGCCCAGGTCATTGCTTCTACCTTTCCATTGCATACAATAGCCCTTTAAAATGTAATCTACATCATGTTGAGGTGGGAGAGTTCCCTGGCCCCTTCGCAGAACCTGTGACAGGAGGATATGGCTCTCTGGCAACAGGGGGATGTGGGAGGGGGAGCATGCAGAGGGGCAGGTGCAGGAGCCAGGGTGAGTGCTTTGGGCTCTGGACCCATGGCAGTATCTTGGGGTGGATGTCTGTGACTCTTGAAGCCCAAGTGGGCATGTGTTACAGTGCACTCTTTTAGCTTTGTCATCTGTGGATGGCTTAAGTGTTGAACAGTTCAGTGGACTTGCCTTTTTGCAAGGGCAGAGGGCCAATGTGACAGCTTTCTGTATCTTGAGCTCTTGTCTAGCATCCAGGAAAAATCAGGTCACACACGACCTTGAAGGATGAATGAGGGGGTTTTACTGAGTGGTGGAGGTGTCTGTCTGTCAGATGGATGTGGAACTGGAAGGGGGGTGGAGTGAGAGGATCATCTTCCCCTGGCATTTGGCCATTCAGCAGCTGAACTCCTCTTTGATTGTCTCCAGCCAAACTCCTCTCGACATTCAGATGCTCCTTCTCTTCTCTCTGCTGTGCCTTTCTGCTATTCTTCCATGCTTCTGTTTGTCCCCTCATGGAGGCTAGGGTTTGGGGTTTATACGTGTACAGGATAAGGGGGCATAGTGGGCAAAAAGGCAACATTTTGGACGTGAAAACAGGAATGCCTATTCCCATTTAGGGCCATGGGTTTCCAGGCTTGAGGGTGGGGCCTTTGTCTGGGAAATGCCCTCTTCTATCTAGTATTTCCCTGTCTCCTGTCCATATCAAAGTCACTGCTCACAACTGTCCCGTTGCTTCCCATTTTACTAAAAATAAACGGCAAATTCATCACCATGGCCTACCCTCTCCTATGTTTGTGAGATCATCTAACTTTTTCTGTTCCCTATCCTGCTGGTCTTCCTATTCCTGAAACTACTATTTCAGTGAATGTGCTACTCCTTCTACCTGAAACATTCTTTCCCTGTATCTTTACCTGGTTTATTCCCTACATCACTGAAGTCCTTGATGCTACTTTCTCAGAGAGGCATTCCCTGACTACGCTTACCTAAAATGAATCTCCCATTATTCTTTCATGTTATCCTGCTTTATTTTTCTTTATACATCTTGTGGTTATCTGATGTTTATTGTCTGTCTCCCACACCAGAAATGAGGGTACCTACTTTGTCTTGTTCACTGCTGTATCCCTAGTACCTATAACAGTGCCTAGCATGCAGTAGACTTCCTGAAATAATTGAATAGTTAATATGTAATAGAAATATTAATATTTAATTGTTTATAACATTCTTTTCTATAACTAATAGTACTATATATAATATAATACCACATTTCCATGTGTTTACAGTCTATAAATAACATACTGATAGATTACCTGGAAGGAATATAAAAATTGCTATTGTACATTTTGTATTCTATTTTTACTGAGTATTGAGTGGGTAGAGTATATCCTATTATTTACTTTTAAAGGGGTCACATGACATGAATGTTTTGGGTATTCCCTGCCTGTTTGCAAACAAGTTTTTGGGAGCATCTGGGAGTACAGAGAACAGTGCTGAACAAAAGAGATTGTTTCGCTAGTTCCAGAGCAGTAGTGTCTTTCAAGGCAGTGCATTGCTCTTCAGTTATGACTTCATTGGAGTAGAATATAAGGTATATTTAGTAAGAACTATTTGACCTGTTCAAGAAATATTTACTAATTGATGACCTGGGGGATTTTATTTAAAGGGTTGCAAAAAAAAATTTTAGTGGGTTGTTTTCAAAAAGCGTGTTGGTGGTTTGTTGGATAGAATTATAAACTAATAAAGCTGTGATCTCAGTTTGGGGACAAATTCTGAAATTTGTAAACTGCTTCATGAATTAACACTGTAAACCTAGATGTTGCTATGGTAGCTCAAAACTGAATTGTCTAGCTTTGACAGTGTTGCAGGAAACTTGTTAACCACATGAACTCAAGTCATACAGGACTCATACAGACTCATGTCATACAGGAAAAGCACCTAAAAAAACATTATGGGGCCTGGCGCTATGGCTCAGGCCTGTAATCCCAGCACTTTGGTAGGCCGAGACAGGAGGATGACTTGAGCCCAGGAGTTTGAGACCAGCCTAGGCAATATAATGAGACCCCTGTCTCTACAAAATAAACAAATAAATAAATATGAAAGTAATTATGGCCTAGAATAACTACCCATGGTTTTACAAGAACTGTAGATTTATTGAACATATTTTATAAATATCAAATAATGTTAGTATGTAATCTTATCAGGGATGCAAATATAATCATGATATATAGAGCTAGATGTTAAAGTGATATTTGTTAAAAATAAGTCCTACATGTATTTCAATTCCATACAATGATTTTCATAATTAGCATCTTCCTAAGTTCCTTGTGTATATGTATAGGACATGACTGACACTGCTTTACTACTGGCAGACATGATGCATCTGTGTGATTCAAAGCCCTTTTGTGTTTCATAGTACAAAGTCATCTTCAGCATTCTTTATAAGTTACTCCACTGCAGGACATGTTATTTACTAGTTATTACCTAAATTAGTTTTGATTCACCACCAGGTCATAGGCTGATTGTACTATCATTGAGCCATGTATTAATCTCAGTGTGTTATCAAGCCTCAAAACCTGGCAGGTTCCAGAGATTCTGTTTATGGTGCTGAGTCATGACTATACTCCAGAAGCTATGAATAGGCATTTATACATGTTGGATGGCCTTCTTGAAATAAGATTAGCTATCCAGGAAGCCAGTGCTCTTGAGTCACATCCTGAAACCACGGATGGATACATGGCAGATTAACCATTGAAATAGAGAATTATAGCCTAGGGATAACTTGTGTGAGAGAAAATTGCCTTTCACAGAGTGAGATTACTTGAAAGTGAGTATTATATTTTAAAAGGAGTGTGACCTTTAGAATCAGATATTGGCATCTTTTATTGCTTAAATTGTATAACCTTGAGAAACCTGAGCCCCAAATGTCTCATTTGTAATATTGGGATGTTAATAATAGTAGTCAGCAAAGTTTGTAAGGCTTAAGTGAGCTAATCCATATAAGCATCTGGCACGGAGCTTGACACCTAGTAAAGGTAAAATAAACCATAATCTCTATTATTATTATTATCATTGTTTTCCGAGGTCACCTGGCAAAGCTGGTGAGAGAGCCCAAATCTCATAGTCAATGCCTTCTCATGTAAGACTATATCAATTTATCATTTCATTTGCAAATGACATTTAAGTCTGCAATCACACTACATTTCCATTTTTCTCTCCTCAGGTTCTGTTTCTCGATTTTTCAATTTTCTTTCTCCTCAAGCCCCATTCTAAAAGCTTTGGCCAGTATTTTTAGATAGCTTAAACAATGTGAATAGAAAGTATCAAATTTTATAATTGATTATTTTTTACACAAAGGCAACAGAAATAACATGCCTATAGTTTTTATGTGTTTTTTAAAGAAATCATTTTAGTGACATTGCAAAATTCCATTTATCATTTTCTAATAAATAATTGTCTTTGCAAATTGGTCACTGCCTTTACAATAAAATAAAACAAAAAACACATGGTCATTTTGGATACTTTAGAAGAACCTTTTTTTTCCTTTGTCAACATAGAGAAAGAACATTTCTAAAAAACCATGTTATGTATTATTAGCCTAGCAATGTTTTTCTGTCTCTTCCTTCTTTTTCCTATCCTTTCTGTATAGATTGTATCAGCTGTGGGGCACTGTGCTAGTCATATCACTTCTCTAAGCCCCAGTTTTACTGTTTATAAATATGCAGTACAAACCTTATACACTTACAGACCTGTTAAAAAATCAACAAATTCTTTACAAACTGCAAAAAGCTAAACGAATTAAAGAAATTACTGTTATGGCAAAGATCAGTAAAGGCAGCATATTGGCTCAACAAGGGTGGTAGAAATTGGAAATTAATAATAAGTGTCTAATTATCTACTATGAACAAGTTTATTTTGCTGAATTAATAAAGGCAAATGTGTAGGATGTGGCAAGTTATTTTCAAGTGTTGCTTAGTGGCAGTGTCCTCAGAAGCAAACCCTTCTCAAGTATATAGAGCAATTTACTATTCTCCTAGCACTTTCACATACATTATCTTACTTAATCTTCAAGACACCCCTGCCAGGCTTGTATCATTACCTCCATTTTATAGATACAAATTGAGATATAATTTACCTCTTATCACAGTGGTTGAGGCAGGAGCAAAATCCAGATTGATACTTACACTGTTATGCCTTTTATTATAAAAAGCTCCTTGACTATGTATCTGTTACTTTATCCAAAGAATAGTTGGTCCTGCCAGCTTTTACAGCACCTTGATATAATTCCAAATTTGCTTTAGATGGCTTTTGGCCCCACCCATAACTTCCCCATCTTGTGGCTTGTAGAATCTGTGTCCTGGCCCTGTGACTGTTTCAGGAATACCTAACTAATATTTTCTACGTGCTTGATTATTAGGCAGGAAAGTATTAGAGATTCTAATTAATGTCTCTAAAGTAGAGAGGAGAACAAAAGAGGACCTGTGATAACTGCTTATGTTAATCTATTTCTTGAGAAACCATATGATTGGTAAGTACCTGGAATTTCTCCAATAATGCAAAGATTGCAGCCAGCTCTTAAAGTGAGAGTATTATGTTGCATGACTTTGAAGCGGTGGAGAAGCGAGGCTGAGACGAGGCAATCAATCACTTTAGGTTTGCCATTCCAAAGGAGATTCTCAGTGAGAAACTATCCCAACAATAGTATTGTGTAAAACTGAGTGGGTAGAAATAGAAAACTTCCCTCCACATTGATCTTAGGCATGGAAAATACCTAGTGTAGTGATTACCATCAAGGGCTCTGGTACTAGATTGTCTAGATTTAAATCCAAGTTTCACCATTTATGGTGTGTGACTTGAGGGAAGCCATTTGACTTCTGTATGTCATAGTTTCTGGTCTTTAAAAAGTTAATCTCATAGAGTAGAGAGTAGAATAGAAGTTACCAGAGGCTGGGGAGGGAATAAGGGAGCTGGGATGGGGAGAGGTTGGCGAATGAGTACAATGTTACAGTTAGATAAGAGGAATACATTCTGATTTCTATTCACAGTAAGGTGAGTATAGCTAACAATAATGAATTGTATTTTTCAAAAGCTAGAAGAAAGGAATTTGAATGTTTTTACCACAAAGAACTGATAAATGTTTGAGGTGATGTATATGCTAATTACCATGATTTGATCATTACACAATGTTATCCATGTATCAAAACATTACACTGTACCCCATAAATATGTACAATCATTATGTATCAATTAAAAATTAAATTAAACTTAAAAAAGAAAATGTAAACAAATAACATAGAACTAAAAATAGTATGTATGTCCAAGTCTGACTGTGAGGATTATATGAGATAATGCATATAAATTGCATAGCACAGGGCAGTGCCTGAGATGTTGAATAAATACTAGAAGGTACTATTATTATGACAGATACTATGACTGTTGCCACTTTCACTTTGTATCTTCTGCAAGATTTAGCTGGGATAGTATCTGGCAAAAAAACTTCCAAAGATGCTCAATAAATATTTATTGAATTATTACTCTGTCAGAAGTGTTATAATGATGAAACTGTGGTGGGCTGGATGGTTTGGGTGGTGACAGTAGGTAGAGGAAGGTTGGGAGTTAGGAAGAGGCTTCTAGTAAAATAGGTGCAGGATAGATTCATTATGATAAGAACGTTTATTTGCTAGTTAGTGGAAAGGGTTCAGGAGATGTGGTTTTCAATCCCAGCTCTGCCACCAATAAGTTGTGTACACTTGGCTTACTTACCTTCCTCTCTGGCTGTTATTTCCTTATTTTTAAAAATGAAGAGCTAAGACCAGATGAGTGGTTATGAACTGTGGTCTGGGGGTCTGAAATATATAAAAACAACTTTTTCAAATCTAATATGTCTGCATTTGCTTTTCTAATCTTCCCTTTGTCTTCAGGTCCCCCTGGTCCTTGTGAAAAACTCTGGTGTTCCTGGTAACCACATAGTGTATAAAGCCCCTCATTGCGCTAGTGACAATCCTGTAACCCAGAAGCAAAGGAGAGAATTGTCTTTGTGTTCATTTGGGTAAGAAAGTCTTGGTTGGGCCCTAGGTGTGATTCAGCAACTCCTTTTGTGGGTTTATCCATAAGTGATGCTAGAAGCTAGCTATCCCATTTTCCACCTTCGCTTGGGTATATTGATCAGTCTGATCCGTGAAATGCTATTTGATAGCCTGAATCAGATTTCATAGCCTATAAATGGAATAGAAGCAAATAATGTTAAACTCTTTACTTAGCATTTATGCTGTACATGACACAATGCTACGAAATTTTAAAGGACAGATCGATAGGGGGGAGAGAATTTTGTTAGAATCTCTCTGAGAGCATTTTAAGGGCAGCCTGATTGCCCTTAGTCCTTAAAGGTAATATGGAAGGTTTTCTCTTTGTCAGACCTATTGCCCTGATCCCAGTAGTAACCAGTGTGTTCATCTTAATCTATGAGGGTAGCTCTGTGGAAGATCCGTAACCTTCTGTTAGCCAAATCTACCTAGTACTTACAGATGCATTAGTGGGCAGCCATTGGCTGGCAAGTAGAAAGAGAGGAATTGGGGAGAAAGAGAGATTTGTTGGGCCTCAGTGAGAGAAATGACATTCTCTCCTGATTTTATGAGTCGCAGAATTTTTAAAATAACATGGTGTTGATTCAGCTTGGTTAGCTAATTAAAGGAAGATTTAAACACTGGGGTTCCAGAGGAAAAGCTTCATAATCCTGAGTCAAGCCTGTGGGACTCAGCAGAATAGGGTGGAAGTGCACAGGACTGGGAATCATGAGATCTCTGTTCTACTTCCAGCTTTGTTACTAATTTGCTGTGTAATCTTGGGCGGGGCAAGTCTGAGTTTTACTTCCCAATTTATAAAAGAGAATTTGACTAGCATTGTCTGTAACATACATACTGGTTCTAAAAATTTGATCCTAAGATTCTATAAAGTAGCCATTGAAGCTTACCAAAGTTACAATATTACAGATGGATCAGGTAGGGGGAAGAGGGTGGGGTGGAAGAGAGGGTCTGTCCTATTGAATTAATCTATGCACAAGAAAAGAAGGGCAGTCCCTTCTTTTCTTTTAAGTGACTTTTAATCCTTTACTTTATGTGAAATTATTGGTTCCAGAATATAGATTCGAAAAGAAGTGTATGGAATTGGGAGTAGTAGTTTTTCCTGAAAAGCAAAGTATTTTTAATTGAGTAGTTATTTGAAGGCACGAGTCCTTTAAATTTTGATCATAAAACCAATATCCGTCAAGAACGGAAAGATGACTAAATTGTATTCTATGGCAATGAAATGCTGTTTTAGTTTAAGAAAGAGATGAAAAGTTCAGATTTGCCCTTTAGAAAGGTCACTCTTGCTGTATATGGTGTGGAAAATGGATCAGAGGCAGGAAAGACTGAATAAGGAGATCCCTGCTAAGAGCCTCCATTTAGGAAGTGGTAGTGGTAATGGAGAGATTAGATGGGAGAGGAGTTGAAGAAGACTCCCAGGTTTCTGGTTTGGGTAACTGGAAGGATGACGATGCCATTTACTAATAAAGGAAACACAGGAAAAAGTGGAACAATAATGAGAGTAGATGGAAATAAAAAATTTTGATTAAAAAAAGTAATTAAAAGAAAAAAGGAGCAAAGAAGAAAGTCAATCGTCCAGCAGGGGTCGAAAGAGCTAAATAAACACTTTTTTTAAACTAAAAAAATAAATATTTATGAGGAAACAGAGCAAAGTTTTGAACTCTCTGAGGCTTCGGTTTAGGTTCTGAGCTTTCTCAGTGGTCAAATAACTTTCTATTTTATTTTATTTATTTATTTAGAGACAGTCTCGCTCTATTGCCCAGGCTGGAGTGCAATGGTGGGATCTCGGCTCACTGCAATCTCCGCCTCCCGGGTCCAAGCCATTCTCCTGCCTCAGCCTTCCGAATAGCTGGGATTACCGGCGCCCGCCACCATGCCTGGCTAATTGTGTATTTTTAGTAGAGAAAGGATTTCACCATGTTGACCAGGCTGTCTCAAACTCCTGACTTCAGGTGATCCACCCGCCTCGGCCTCCGAAAGTGCTGGGATTACAGGCATGAGCCACCATGCCGGGCCGAAATAACTTTCAAATAAATTTTTCTTTTTCTTTTTTTTTCCCCCTCAGAAAAGAGTATTTGACAGTGTTTTATGTGTTGCTAGGGGAGACGGTTGCTATGGAGATGGATGATATCATAACTCCATTGTGAACCAGTAAGAACACTCTCGTGGGTCTAACGGTCTTCCCGATGAAGGCTGTTTGAAGTCGCCATAACCTGGTCAGGAGAAGTGTGCCTGTCGGCCGGGGAGGTGAGGAGCTACAAGGGTTTTTGTTTTGCTTTGTTTTTATTCTTTTAAGTAGGATGAGACTAGAATCCTTTCTTTCCAATTATATTGGTTCCTAACTTGATTATTTCTGTTTCCATGGTCTGAGGTGGACACAGTTTTCCCAATTCTTGGTAGAAAGCACACAGAGAGCTTTCCAAAGTATTTTTAATCACGTTTAGTTTGATTTTTGATGTAAGATAAAGTTAAAATGTTATATTTTTCCTTCGTAGAGAGGCAATATCAAGGTTTTAAATCTTGGAGAAATGGCTTTCGTTTGCTTGGCTATCGGATGCTTATATACCTTTCTGATAAGCACAACATTTGGCTGTACTTCATCTTCAGACACCGAGATAAAAGGTAAATGGATTTTAATGGAATAGTTTTTAAATTAGGAAAAGTAACATTAAATGGATTTTAATGGAAAATTAACTGTCTTTTTGACCTACCTTAGGGAAGTGCATAACTAACTAGTAGATGAATTGTTATTGAAACTATTTCAGGAAGTTCATGAACAAAAGCTATGTTCTTACTAGTCACTTTCTTGTATAAGATAACTGATGTTGACACACATTTTGTGCGATAAATGCCAAATTAAAAACACTGTCCATACCTTTTTGTATAGTCTTTTTTAACAGATTAAGTATCTGAAACCTCATTGCCTGGTACTAAACTAACTGGAACAGTTCCTTAATTACTATCCTTAGCTACTATCCTATCTTTTATGACAATTAGATACATTAAAAAAGGTACAGAAATTTAACGTAAAATTTAAAAATATAGAATTATTTAATTTTTCAATTATATTATTTTATTATATTTAATATAATGTTAATGTTTTATTATTAGTTAAAATTATTTATAGTATATTATTATATTATATATTATATTATAATTAATATAATTAAAATACATATATTTCTATTATGTTGATTTGTTATTGCTGTTAGACAGATTTTTGTAATAAAATGTTCCCGTCTTAGACCAAATTCTGGCGTACATGACCACAGAGATAAAGCCACATTGAATTTTTTGCTTCTCTAAAAATTAATACCTAGTGAGGCAAAGTCACATTTTGCATATGTGATTTCTCAAAGAAGGAACAACTATATAGCAGTAATCTAGATTTTTTAACAGCCTTACTGAGATATAATTTACACAAAACTAACTCTTTATACAAAACTATACTCTTTAAAACTATACATGTATAGTAAAACTCTTTACTGTACATTGGTTTTTAGTATATTCACAAAGTTGTGCAACAATCACCACTATCAAAGTCCAGAATAGTTGCATCACCCGTAAAACAGCCCCTAAACCCATTAAGCAGTCACTCTGCATTGCTTCTCCCTCCAGCCCCTACCAACCACGAATCTACTTTCTCTCTCTATGGATTTGTCTATCTTGAAATTTCATAGAAATGGAACTATGTCAATATGTGGTCTTTTGTGTCTGGCTTCTTTCAGTTAGTATAATGTTCTCAAGGTTCGTCCATTTTGTAGCATGAATCAGTACTTCATGTCTTTTTATGGCTGAATAATATTTGATTGTATGCATGTAGCACATTTTGTTTATCTGTTAATCAATTGGTGGACATTTGGAAGCCATCTAGATTTAGCAATATTTGTCATAAAATACAGAAAAAATAAAAGTGTTTTATTGATTTATTTCAGTTAACCCTCCTCAGGATTTTGAGATAGTGGATCCCGGATACTTAGGTTATCTCTATTTGCAATGGCAACCCCCACTGTCTCTGGATAATTTTAAGGAATGCACAGTGGAATATGAACTAAAATACCGAAACATTGGTAGTGAAACATGGACGGTATGTAAAGCATGCATTTGCCGTATCAGAGTGATCATCAGGTGTTACTTTGTGATTCCTGACTTTAGTGTCTGCTCCAATTCCCATATCTCAATAGTTCTAATTAGGATATAAAAAGCTTCCACATCAGCTTCTGTCTCCTATGCATCCTGCTATATCTGTTTTCACCCCATCCAGTGTTAAGAATTGCCATTGGAAGAACAAGAAAAAAAAAAAAAAACTCGGTCTCATGCAATATGAACTTGAAGAGCAGCACTTCACTAGAAGAGCATTTCACTGTATTTTACAATTGCTTATATTCTTGGATGTGGGCCTTATACATGCCACTGACCTGTGACCTTTTCTACTGTAGGAGACAAGGCTTATTTATCTTTGTACCCTTCCCACAGAAGGTCGCAGGATTATGGTTCATTGTATATATTGTAGTAAGAGCTCAATGAAAATGTTTTGAATTATTAACTACTTATATACTCAACAAGCATGTATATTCAAAGATTTCTGTTGTAGATGGCATTCTGTTACCTCTCTAATTCAGCTAGGTAGTTTCAAGAGAATTCAAATTGAGCATTTATTGATCAACTTTGTGCTGGGCACTCTACTAGGTATCAGGAATATATGAATAAATAATAAATGATTTTTGTCCTCCAGAAGCTCATGATTTGTCTGTATTTCTCTGGTTACTTCCAGCGTTTTACTTTATGTATTTCTTGAAGGTTTCATATTATATTTTGAAGTGTGACATGATTTGCCAAGTAATGTGCCTATGGTATATGAAAATTATCTATTTGATTCCAAGCAGATATAGCTCAAGTTTCTGCCATAAAGTTTTTTTCCCTTCCAAAAGTTTTTGTTTTTATTTGGAATTAGATGTTAAGATTCAAATGATCTCATAAAATGATATGACATACAGAGGTGAGCTCTGCTGGAAATGTATCTGTGGCATTGTATCAAATAGTCTCTAGGATTGTCTTAGATATTGGGGACTCTCCAGGGTATTAATGATGTATTAGTCTTATTAATATAGCTCACTATACCATGGAGGTTTCTAAGCTTGACTTTGTCTCATCTTTTTGTCAAACAGACCATCATTACTAAGAATCTACATTACAAAGATGGATTTGATCTTAACAAGGGCATTGAAGCGAAGATACACACGCTTTTACCATGGCAATGCACAAATGGATCAGAAGTTCAAAGTTCCTGGGCAGAAACTACTTATTGGATATCACCACAAGGTTAAAACAAAGCTCTCTTTTCATATTTAATACTATCAGAACAATTCATTTGGGAATAAGTCCCTTAATCTTATGTACCAGGCTGTAGGCACAATAGATCCTGTGACAGCGTGGCACAAAATAGAATCTTTCTTGTAGTTGGTGATTAGCCTTTTAAAATTCTTTAAATCAGCAAATACCTTTGGCAAAACCTGTATATTATTTTATTGATTTAGTTCCCAGTTTTGGGGTCATATTAGTAAACATTCATGAGTATTCATCTGCTCAGAGTATCCTAGAATAATCAATTTACTACTTTTGCATATGCTTATACTAATATGAGTAAATGAGCCCTCAAATGATTTTTGGTTTTGCATGTCCCTCTTATCGTGAAGTGATTCCCAGTAACTTCCTTTTGAAATAATCCTGTTATGTTGATTGCAAAATAAAATAGAGAGGTCATAGGAAATGAAGTAAAATTGTGAAATGATTTCACAAATGATTCATCACCAAGCCTTTCAAACATTCACAATTGATTTGTTCCTTAGGAATTCCAGAAACTAAAGTTCAGGATATGGATTGTGTATATTACAATTGGCAATATTTACTCTGTTCTTGGAAACCTGGCATAGGTGTACTTCTTGATACCAATTACAACTTGTTTTACTGGTAAGTATTTTTATAATTAGAATTCCATATTAAAAAATGTCTACTCAAATTAATCGATAGTATGAGTAACTATATTTTCACTAAGTTAAATTCATTATACTTGTCAGAGTTGTATTTATGATGATAATTGTTTACAATTATTTGAAGTTTTCAATGGGTGTAAGTGGTTTTAGGATGTAGATACTGGAAGGTATTCTATGGGTGATATAAGGAATGCAATAATTGTTTCTGTACTGGGTTAATTTTGTATCCTTTAGATAGATGAGGTTAGAACTTAAACAATTTTGACATATTTTATATTCTTGTTTTCTTAAAAAAATCAGTTATCTATTAAATTGAATCTTTTTTCTGACTTCCTCCTTTGTTAACAGTCACTGAAGCTTTTAAACTTGGCCATTGTGACTCATGTATCTCCTTAATTTCTTAATTGTTTTAGGGTAACATGATCACCATGTTCTGATGCTCCTTTGCAAGGTTGCACATCTGTTAAGTACCTACCATCTCTACTGTAAGAGCTCTACTTTAGGCTTCCCTCATTCCACACCTGGATGATTGCCATTGCTTCCCAAATGACGGTCGCTCTGCTCCCAATCTCTCCCCTTCCAATCTCTCCCCTTTTTATTCATTCTGCACACTGTAGCCAGCTTTATCTTCCTATATTGCCATTTTCATATACCACTCTCTTGTTCAAAAACCTCCTGCGTCTACTCATTGCCCCAGGATAAAATCTAGGCTGCCATACTGTCTACTATTACCAATGTGAATGCTCCACTCCATTTAGATCCATCTCTACATTTTTTTCTCACCCGTGTTATTGCCTTTTATACCTTTGTTTACATTACCTTCTGGAATGCCCTCTGGCTCTATCTTTCTTTCACCAATTTTTATCCATCTTTTTCAAGGCTCATCTGCTCCCCAGTTTCATTAACCTTTAACTGATCATGTCAGCTTCTGTTTCGTTTTTCTTGAGCTATTACTTTGTTTTTTTGTTTTCTTGTTTTTGTTTTTTTTTTGAGACAAGAGTCTCCCTCTGTCACACAGGCTGGAGTGCAGTGGTGCGATCTCGGCTCACTGCAGCCTCCACCTCTTGGGTTCAAGCGATTCTCATGCCTCAGCCTCCCGAGCAGCTGGGATTATGGGCGTGTGCCACCACACTTGGCTAACTTTCGCATTTTTAGTAGAGATGGGGTTTCACAATGTTGCCCAGGCTGGTCTCAAGCTCCTTACCTCAAGTGATCTGCCCACCTCAGCCTCCGAAAGTGCTGAGATTACAGGCGTGAGCCACTGCGCCTGGCCTCAAGCTCCTTACCTCAAGTGATCTGCCCACCTCAGCCTCCGAAAGTGCTGAGATTACAGGCGTGAGCCACTGCACCTGGCCTTGAACTATTTTTTTTATAGCCTGTAATTATTTATTGTCCAGATGGCATTTAAATTTTTTCTCATATATGTGTGCTTTGTCTCCTGTTAAATTTTTAAGGGATTGGTGGGCATGAATTATTTATTATATTTCTCTTGCCTACCTCCAAAGTACTATACCCATAGTAGATTACCACTAAATATTTATTACATAGATGAAACAAGTGATAGCACTGATAAACTGATAGGTAATTATCCAAACATATGCATTTACTAAATAATGGACAAATCAAGAGAGGACTAAGCATTACTATTGGTGAGTTCTAGTTCCAAATTATCATGGCATCTTTCTTTAGAAATAATAATAGATAAATGATAAGCTATAAACTATTAGCAATCCTGAGATCTGGGTTCTAATCCCTGCTCTAGCATCATTTAACTTGGCGGCCTTGGGCAAGTACTTTTTTCTTTTAGAATTTTTGTTTCCTCATCTGGAATTGGATAGGTAAATTTCAAAGATCTAAATTATTTGTTCATTAATTCAACAAATATTAAGCATCTTTTAAATGCCAGGCAGTGTTCTAGATAAAAAGGACAAAAGCATGAATAAGAGAAGGTCTCTGCCCTCCTGTATATTGTAGTTCATATTTGATATAATTTGATCCTCATCTTAGTGAAATAGGGAGGAATAAACATTAACATTTTAGAGATTGGACAATAAAGTCTTCCCTGCTGGCATCAAGTAAGTCTGTATGGAGTTAAGCCTGGAACTGAAGTCTCCCAAACTCTAATCAAGTGAACTAACCAAGAGACAACAAGTTTGCAAACTCTCCCTAAAGTAAATGGTTGGCATAAAGTTAATTTAGTAGAGTCCAGATATGTGTACCGGCACCTTATCAGCTGCAATGTAGCCAATGTAGGCCTCTTTTCAACAGGAATTTTGGCTGCTTTTACAGATAATGTCATGGTTTGCATTGCAAGCTATTCTTTAGGAAAATAGCAAGCATTTGTTGCTTTTGAATTTAGTAGGGAATCACTCCTAGTTCCTTTTAGCTTTGTTACTGGAATAAGGTTAACTTTAAATGATATGGTAACATTTCTCATTTAATAGATGAGAAAATTAAATATTTACTTGCCAAATAACTCCTTCTTCTCCTTTTGCCCTCCTACAGTTGGCTTTTCTGAGGTTTATCTCTTGATGTGTATTGTATACTCCAGATTTTCATTCATTTTATTAAACATAATATTTTCTAAGTCTGCTTTAAAATTTGCTTTCTTTTAAAATAACTTCCCCAGTAAAATAACTTAAAAGGCAATATCATGCAGGATTATTTGTATAAATCATAGGTTTTCTTACTAGGAATCTTATTCTTTGATTCACAAACCTTGTTGATGAATCAATATAATCTAAGTACACAAGTAAGAATCCTTGTCTTTGAGATTTTGCGAAGACTCCCAACAAATTGTAAGCTCCATGAAATCGGGGACTGTGTCTGCTTTCCCTACTGTTTTTTCCCTAGTGCTTATCATAGTGCCTGACATATAGTAGGTGCTTAATAAATATTGTACATTATTAAATGATTTTTAAACTGACATGGTATCCTAATATAATTGAAAATGAAGCACCTTGATACTGGAAGAGACTGTTATTTAAACACAATTCTCACAACACTCATTTTACAGGTATGAGGGCTTGGATCATGCATTACAGTGTGTTGATTACATCAAGGCTGATGGACAAAATATTGGATGCAGATTTCCCTATTTGGAGGCATCAGACTATAAAGATTTCTATATTTGTGTTAATGGATCATCAGAGAACAAGCCTATCAGATCCAGTTATTTCACTTTTCAGCTTCAAAATATAGGTGATGTAAACCAACAAACAACTTTAAATTCATTGTTTCTAGTTTAGGCCACTTACAACCACTTGAGAGGGTGAGAGAGAGAAAAAGGGAAGGAAGGAGAGAGAGACATAGACAGAGAGAGAGACAGAGACCTATGGAAATGCAAAGACAGAAAAATGAGAGTCAGCAGAGTGTATGAGGTGGCTCTTATTAAATATATAAGGATGAAAGATAAGAAATTGAATAAAGGTTAAAGTATCATTTTCATTTAGAACTCACAATTTTATTTTCCATCTTCAGTTTTTCTGCTATACAGTACTTTTGTCTAGTGTTAGTGATGGATTAATTATGAAGATACTTCTTCCCAGGCCTCAATAGACAAATGGCTGGATATTTATTGAGTCTATATTTTCAGTTCTAATAGTTATGAGAGTGATGGGTTCTAGAGTCTGCCAGACCTGGGTTTAAATCTTAGATCTACCATTTTTCTAGTCGTGTGACTTTGGGCAAGTTACTCTGTTTCAATTTCCTCAGTAGTAACATGAGGATAATAGAGGACCACCTGATAGGTTTATTGTGAGGCATGAATGAGATTATTATGTAACATCCTTGGTACTTACAGTGTCTGAAATAGCATAAGCACTAAATAGGGTTATCTATTTGTAAAAGTAGTAGTATTATTGATTGTGGTTGTTATTTCTAATGCTACAAAATGGAAAATGGTTGTAATGATTTGGGTCTTTGAACTTTTCTCTTGGACTTATATATTTGTCAGTGGGTGACTTGTCAAAAATGAGTTTCCAAATTAACCAAGTTTGTTAATAAACTCATCTTGGTTGGCAAGCAACTTTGATTTTAATACACATCATAAGGAATATTACTGAGCCACTTGGTTTATCCCTGGAGGTTTCTGTTACCAGGTGTCCCTAGCTTTGGATAAAGGCTACTGCTAAACTTCAACAATCTCCGTGTTGAAATGGTTCCCTTTTGCTTTTCAGTTAAACCTTTGCCGCCAGGCTATCTTACTTTTACTCGGGAGAGTTTATATGAAATCAAGCTGAAATGGAGCATACCTTTGGGACCTATTCCAGCAAGGTGTTTAGATTATGAAATTGAGATCAGAGAAGATGATACTACCTTGGTGGTATGAATATTGCATTTATTTGGGAAAATCATAACTACAGCCTTTTAAATAAAATAGTGAATGTGAGAACCAAAATCAGTTGCATCCACGTGAGGTAAAGAACATGACATATATCTTCGTTCAATTTCCAGAAAGCCAAATAAGCTAATGGACAAAAGTATAATGAATGATACCAATTTTAAAGTTACATAGGACCTTAGACATTATCTAGTCACTTGTTTTCAATTTTGTGTCAATAAATTAAAGTTGCTGAAGGCTTAAGATGGATTGTGGAGAGGCCTCAAGTAAAAGCAAAACAAAATTAAAAAAAAAAAAAAACCACCAAGACCACTTATTGAGGAACAACCATCAGGTCAAAATTACAGTATGGCAGGCTTACAAGAGAATTGCTTGTACCAGGCAAGAAGGGCTGCCTGGGGAATTAGGGAATGGTTGCAAGACTAATTACTGCCACCAGCACCAACTATGTGGTGATGTGTTTAATCACACATTGTTATATATTATTTTTCCTTATTAGTTTCCGGTTTAGAGAGTGGTAGAGAGAAGTTAGTGAGCCAGTAGTTCTAATTCATTCCTTTCATATACAGATAAGAAAACTGGTTGTTGAATTGATGTATAGATCCCAGGTATGTAAATTCACTTACAATCAAATTATGCAGCTAGAACTAGATTTCAGATCTGGTTCCCAGTCTACTTAAGTCTACACTACATTATGTTGATTCCTAAGATAAGTTACGCCGAAGGAAAAGCTATTATATTGAATGAGAAAAATTCTTCAGCTCTTTGAAATGCAAAATTGAAATAATTGCTTCAGTGATTTTTTTACTGAGATCACCCAGCCTTGAGATAGTCTCATAACTGTAGCAATAGTTTCATACCAAGCCATGAGCACTGTTATACAGGTTTTGTTTCCTCATTCTTATTCCAAGCCCTGAGCATTGTTATGTAGGTTTTCCTTATTCTTATTAACAATCAGAATAAGGAAATAAGAATAAGGAAAAATGAAAAAGCTATATATTAATATGTGAACTCTATAGTTTCCATAGTAATAACATTCACATGCTAGCTCTGTCTTTTGGTAACTGAGTGTATGTAGCATCTTCCAGTTCATAGAATCTGGGAAATTTGACACTAGTCCACATACTGGGTGTTATAAACACCAAGGCTATCTAGGAATTTTGCCCTCTCACACATGCTGTCCTTCACTGTAAGTGATCCATTATCACTGTAGAAATAAAATATAGATAAAGAAGGGAAGAAACAATGATTTTAAAACCCCCACTATACAGAGAGCTAATTACTGCTGGGATTATGCATTTCCAGTCTTTTGATGCATAGATTGCATACATTTTATGTAATAAAACCCACTTTGAAAGGGACAGATATGGAATCTGTCTAGCTGCAACTAGATCAAATAATGGCATCTGATTTTGTCCTTGGCTTTCAGACTGCTACAGTTGAAAATGAAACGTACACCTTGAAAACAACAAATGAAACCCGACAATTATGCTTTGTAGTAAGAAGCAAAGTGAATATTTATTGCTCAGATGATGGAATTTGGAGTGAGTGGAGTGATAAACAATGCTGGGAAGGTATGAGCTAAAAGTACAGTAACTAAATAATGAGCTCTTTGCTAGCAAAATTAATTTTCTTTTGGTGTATTTTGTAATTACAAAAGTGAAGGACTTTCCCATATAGTCTATGAACAGAGAGGATAAGTTAGCAAGCACTTCAATTGAAAAAAGATTTATTAAAAGCCTAATATTCATTCAGTTAGGACTAGGAATATTGTTATACTTCTATTATCAAAATTCTTGTTTTTCTGTCAATATAGATAATATGCTCATTCTTTTGAGGGATTGGCAGGAACGTATTTTAGTCAATATTTTCACATGCTTTCATTATTCAAGAGAACAGAAATCTTAAAGCAAGTATAGATCAGCACACATTTGTTTCTGGGTGTCTACTACTATTCCAAAGGAATATTTTTCTAATTAAAAGGTCATGAATAGTAAAATACATATTCATTCCATTCACTTACAACACTGATTTAAAGTGATTTGTGATAAAGTCATTTAAATTACATAGCAACATAAACTAAAAAGCCTAAAGAATGAGGTAAAATGTGATTGTGCTTCACAATGTATTAGCTTTAAGAGTAGAAATTACTAATAAATGTTCAAAGTTGAAGGAAATCAACTCAGCATTGCTCTTTCAGGTACATAGATATAGATGCAGCTCTAAATAAATATACTGATGTTGATACAGACAGATACTGCCATATCTATCAGTCATCCATCTCCTTTCATGTTGTTCTGCTATAGTGGAATCTCTATTATCTCCCTACGAATATAGTGGTATCATTGATCCTTTTCATTCATCAAATATTTATTAAGCACCTACTATGTATCAGACTCTTTTCAAGCATTACAGATATAGCAGTAAAGAAATCTCTACCCTCAGGGAACTTATATTTTATTTCCAACTGGGTAGAGATAGGCAATAAACGAGAAGCCTAATAGATTATATAATCACTAAGGATTATGGAGAAAAAATAGCAAGACAGCGGAAAACTCAACCAAGAGCTATATGGAATCAGAAAGACTTACTAGTTTTATATTTTTCATTTTTGTTACTGTTTTAAAAAATCAGGAAACTCTAAAGTTATGTCCTGAACTATATCTTGTCATTAGTCAATGCATTGTATAAAGTGGTTATGGTGAGTTTTTAGCCATATCCTCAAAAAATATATTCTTTTCTGTATTTTACATGCAATCTTATCAGTGATAGTGATGCCTAAGATTTCTCTTGCTTTGAGGGAAATCTTTTCCTTTTTTTTGGTACAGAGTCTTGCTCTATCACCCAGGCTGGAGTGTAGTGGCATGATGTTGGCTCTCTGCCACCTCTGCCTCCTGGGTTCAAGCGATTCTCGTGCCTCAGCCTCCTGAGTAGCTGGGATTACAGGCATGCACCATCATGCCTGGCTAATTTCTGTATTTTTTAGTAGAGACAGAGTTTCACCATGTCGGCTAGGCTGGTCTTGAACTCCTGGCCTCAAGTGATCCGCCCACCTCGGTCTCCCAAAGTGTTGAGATTACAGGCATGAGCCACTGTGCCCGGCCCTCTTCATAGAATCTTAATGACTTTGAAATTAGAAACAAGGAATTTCTTGAGTTGCATGTGGTCTCAGTTCTTTAGGACATTTCTTATTGGATATTTCAAGTTATAGAAAAGTAGGACAATAATATTTTTGGAAATAAAAGTATGTCCTCTTCAGGATTGACTCTGTATGGGGAAAGTCAGTAGAACTTCAGCAAAGGAGCTTCCTGCCTTCCCACTGTTAATTTTGCATGACAGATAACTTACATCAGTAATTTCTCTGGATTATATTCTTGTAAATCTTCTCTGAACATGTGAATTTGACTGATAATTTTCTAATAGAAAACAAGATTGTGAGGAAATAGGACAAAGAGAAAGGTGGGATCAAGGGAGCTTTGTAGATGTGTGGCTAAGATTCAAGATCTTTTATATTATGCCAAAACAAGCGAGAGGTACTAGTTTAGGGAGACCAAACTTCGTCTGCTTTTTAAGTTTGCCTAGTGATTGCTCATTTCTTGCTATGCAGAAGAACCATTAAAACTCCATCCCTAAACTAACAAAGCAAAATCAAAAAGAAAAGAAAAATCTTATCCCTCCCTTTGGTCTTTAAAATATGAGACAACTTTAAAAAGGTAACCTTAAAAGATGATTTCCATTACTCACACAGGAATTTTTATTGAAGGATACCTCTTGCTTGGTACAGTATCCTATGATCTAAGTACACGTTTGACTTACTGAGAGTTAAGAGACACACAGGACATGTTTGTTTAATCACTTGGCTAATATTTTGTCATTTTTAAATGGAGAATTCACAAGGTCAAATATAAACAAACTCATATCAGGAAATAAGAATTGTGTTTTGGGAAGTTATTTTTCTAAGTGAAAATAAGACATGTCACAGTTCGGTAAAGTACTTTTCTATATAAAAATTGCACAAATGAAAGGAACGCTATACTCAAACACAATTGTGATATTTATGCACTGGCAAATATGACAGGGGTTTCCAAGCTCAACTCAGTTCTTAAGTATTTATAAAATAATTCAGTTTCAAAAATAGTGGTAAATGTCTAACACTTCCCCTTTTCGTGTGATTTTTAATCCTAGGTGAAGACCTATTGAAGAAAACTTTGCTACTTTTCTGGGGACCATTTGGTTTCATCTTAATATTAGTTATATTTGTAACCGGTCTGCTTTTGCGTAAGCCAAACACCTACCCGAAAATGGTAAGATGTGTAACATTATGATGTTTAGCCTGAGACAGGAGATTTTTAAAATGTTCTGCACTTAGAACTGATGGAGATACATTTTAAAATTTTGCTTGTTCGCTGTGGGTGTACAGTTGATTCCGTATGGATTATGATGTTATCTTCAGAAAATACAGCAATTTTTAAAAATTAAGCTTACAAGACTTCATTTTGAGGTGGATTTACTTTTGCCGAAATCAAACTTTAAACATGAAATACTATTTGACCCTAGATTACAGGATGGTATACGGAAAGAGTTACAAGAGAAAAGCAGGATTGGGAGAAACAGAAGAGTGAATTAAAATGATCATAGACTGAAACATGTATTACCAGTGTGCCACAGGCACAAGAACACATGCCAATGATAAAGCATGGTGCCTGCCTTTGGAGCACACACTCAAGTTAAGGGAGACAGGATCCATACAAAAAAATATAACATTTGAGATGATTTTAGATGATTGCCATTTGAGTCATGCAGATAATGCTATAGAATTTCAGAAAACAGTAGGACCACTCTGGGTTGGGGGGCTTTAAGGAGGAGTTGTAACCTGGAGGAAATTGGGACAGGGTCTCATTCTGTCACTCAGGCTGGAGATGAGTGGTGCAATCATGGTTCACTGCAGCCTTGGTATCTGGGGCTCAAGCAATCCTCCTGCCTCAGCCTCCTGGGTAGCTGGGACTACAGGCAGGCACCAACATAGCGGGACTCCATCTCTATAAAAAATCTAAACATTAGCCACATTAGCCAGACACAATGGCTAATGTTCAGATTTTTTTATAGAGATGGAGTCCCGCTATGTTGCCCAGGCTGGTCTCAAACTCCTGGACTCAAGCAATTCCTCCCACTTTGGCCTCCCAAAGTGCTGGGATTACAGGTGCCAGCAACTGTGCCCAGCTGAGGAAAGATATCTCAATGCCATATCTTTTCAAGATAGAGAGAAAAGTGAATGTATATAGAATGCTTCACTTTGTTTGCTGAATGCTCTTGTGCTTATTCTCTGAGTTGTTAATCTTCAGTGAAATAGTTTGTGTTATTAGTGACGATTTGTTAATAACAGAGTTCTTTCTAAATTCCAGAATTTTTCTGTGATACATGAAGACTTTCCATATCAAGAGACATGGTATTGACTCAACAGTTTCCAGTCATGGCCAAATGTTCAATATGAGTCTCAATAAACTGAATTTTTCTTGCAAATGTTGAATATGTCTTATTTTTAAATATTGTTGTATTTAAATAGGCTTTTGAGTACTCAAAGCCTCAGCTAGTAGTACATTTTCTGGATTCTATTAACAGTTTCTTTTCTCATAGATTCATAGTGAGAGTGCTGCATGTAGTTCTCCAATCAAGGTATGAGTCAGGTTTTATATTTATGATGTATTAATAAAACAATGTGACTTCACAGATTGCACTAAGCCAAGAGACACTGTCAGATCTTGGAAAATGAGATTCTAGTTTTTGTTGTTGTTTGTTTTAAACTGCACTTGGGATGAAAGTATACAGTATGAATAAAACTGTTTGGCTTTAGGCTGGGCACGGTGGCTCACGCCTGTAATCCCAGCACTTTGAGAGGCCAAGGCAGGCGGATCACCTGAGGTCAGGAGATCGAGATCAGCCTGGCTAACATGGTGAAACCCCATTTCTACTAAAAATACAAAAAATTAGCCGGGCGTGGTGGCACGTGCCTGTAATCCCAGCTACACGAAAGGCTGAGGCAGGAGAATCGCTTGAACCTGGGAGGCAGAGGTTGCAATGAGCCGAGATCATGACATTGCATTCCAGCTTAGGCAACAAGAGTGAAACTCTGTCTCAAAAAAAAAAAAAAAAAAATCATTTTGCTTTAAAAGTAACCCGTGAAAAGTATTAGGAAGCAAGAAGTTTTAAATACATTCGTAGTCCTAAGTATATTCTTTGCATTTCATGAAGAAAAATGTGTGAAGAATGCAGTGCTTAAAAAGCTAAAAGTAATAAGACAATTAGGAATCGTATTTGAAAAAATTGGAAGTCACAAACTACACAGTAAAACTTGAGAGTTTCCCTATACTTTCTGATGGTGTGTGTTTTTGGTTCACGGACCAAAAGGCACAAACCTCTGAAATTAGTAAGAAGCTTTCTAAAAGGACAATCAACCTTTGGGGTATGTCACAACCTAGGTGTCAATAATTGCTTTAAAACTTAGGGAATAATGGACTCCAATCAGGATTGTAGATTACAATCAAGAGCCAAGCTTCCGTTTGGACTAGTTTCTATTCAATACTATTCATAGTAGAGTGGCCATCACCTGGGAACTTATTAGAACTGCTCAAACCCCGACCTACTCAGTTAGCAATTTGCATTTTAAGAACATTCCCAGATGATTCATTTGCACTTTCTATTTGAAAAACACTGATTTACAGCAGTATTTTAGAATAAAAAATGCTAAAATAATATAATGCAGAGGAGGTTAAGCTCCTGGGAAGGGTAGCCACAGCTGTGCTCGTCATCATTGCCACTGATCATCTCTAAAAGATGAAAAAAGCTAAAACTGAAGTGTAAACCACAATACCATCCTTTACTATCACTCGTAATCAATGGTAGGATGTACCACCATTTCCCTAAGTAGACTTGTCCCTGTTAAACATTAAAACTCCTGTGATAGTGTAAATTAAGATGCAATGTGATTGGCAATTGCTGTCAAACTAGATCTTGCTAAAGTTGTTCTTAGTGAGTTGAAGGGTGGAGGGAAGGACGGAGGAATGTGATGTGGAGAGGTCAAGGTGAGGTAGAGATATGGTAGGCAACCTCATCCTGGGAGGCTGCATGCATCTTGGCAACCTACTCTTCCAATTCCCTTGTTTAGTGCATGCACAACAAGCCCTACTAATTAAAGGAATTCTGGACTCTCTACCGTAAACCTAGAAGCCCCAATCAGAATTGCCCCAACAAAATGGAATCAAGTAGCACCAAATCTGGATATAGTTGGGCCCTGCACAAAGCAGCCAGGAATGGATTTGGAGAGAGGGGTCAACTCTCACTCCCCCAGTCCACTGTTTTGGACACAACGAGGTTCTCTGAACTGGGTGCCAGTGCATATGCACTGGAAGAAAGTGCTTTTTGTATTTTACATGGTAGCCCCATCCCCACTGAAAATGAGCCCAAACAACTTGGGCTTGCATGAAGGATGGGGCCCAACTCACCCTCCCTACACAGAATGGCAGTGGCTTGGCAATGGAAGGCAAACAAACCACAAGAGTTGTCAGACCGGAGGAGGAAGCTCTGCCCCAAGCTCATTTTGGTGATAGTGTTACAGTAGGTAGCTAGTCAGGCATGAGAAGGCAAGAGAGGGCTCCCCCCACACCCCGCCAGAAAAGTCAGGTGACCATCAGCTGATGGTCAGGCAGTTGTTAACTGTCCCTCTAAAATAATAATTGGTCACAGCCAGCACCGGGGAAAGGCAGTCTCGCTATAGATAGGAAACACATGAAGCCGGTGATCAGCCCCTTTTGATAAGATCTTCAGGAGTTGGGCGCGTGGGCTTACACATGCACATTAAGAGCAAAATGGCAGAATTTAACTGGTATATGAAGTTCAGGGGTATTCCACCAGAAAATGATGCAAGACACCAGAAGTAAGCCAGCACAGAAAATCCCAAGTCCAAGGCCAAACAGGGCACTTGACCTCCAAGTTGGCTGCTTGGCCCTCTTCCAAGTGTGCTTTGCTTTCCTTTCATTCCTGCTCTAAAGCTTTTTAATAAATGTTCATTCCTGCTCTAAAACTTGCCTCAGTCTCTTCTTCAGGCTTATGCCCCTCAGTCAAATTCTTTCTTCTGAGGAGGCAAGAATTGAGATTGCTGCAGACCCGTATGGGTTCACCACTGGTAACAATAGCTGCCAGAGGGGTCTGTCTGTGCCTCATATCCTTAGGCCAGAAGCCAAAGGACAAAGTCTATTCAAACTGAAGGTCATGAGCCCTGGAACAGTGGCATGATAGGAATATCACTTTCCTGCCTGCTCAGGATGAAGAGCTGGTGCACTCCCACCTTCCTGCCCCTAAAACTGGGACCTCAGCACACCCTGACGTAATCTCCCCACCACCACCACCTGCCCCACCCCCCATCAGGGCAGGTGTTTCCATTAATTAGCCTACCTGAGGAAAAGCTGGCTCTTACTCTTAAGAGCCACATACTGGAATGAAGCCTGAAATGCACCACCAAATAACCTGCTTCCAGGAGGGCATAGTGCTAACGCACAAGGTAAGCTTCCTGAGACCTCCACACCATCAGCCCTGCAGGAGATAGTGTTTTGGCTTATATGTTCAGTACATGGCTACAAAAAGCAGCACAGGAAAAAGAAAGGAAAGAAAAGAGACAAATTGTTTGGAAAGCTAAGCCTTCCCTCAATTAATGAGTAGAGGTTTTTGCCTTTTTAAAATTTTTGAGTTATTTTGGCCAAATGAATGACTTACGCTGGTAACCTGGGATTTGATATCTGGCAAACCTTCCAAAATTAAATAATAAATTATGTCTTTTTCTGACCTAATTAATCTTTTAGAGATTAGGTCCCCTAAAGTCCAAAAATAACATATTTGGTTTATTTGGTATAAAACCCATATGACTTAGTGTATGCTATCAATGGCTATAATTGTTATGTAAAATTGTTGTATGCCACAGAAGTAACCAAAATTTCCCTGTCAATTGTGGCTTTAATAGTGGCTGTCCTAACTAAAACTGTTTGTCATCCATGGACAATTGTTGTCTTGTTTTGGGCCTCTTTAGAAGGTAGTTTTATCACCAGCTATACAATTCTAACAGGTGTTCTTGAATGCAGGTTTCTAATCACTTTGGAGATTGTGACATTAGAATAGAGGAGAAAACTGCTGGTGGGAATGTCTCTGAGCATGCTAACGCATTATAATCAGTGTATAATGAGCAGTGAGGATGACCAGAGGTTACTTTCGTCGCCATCTTGGTTTTGTCAGGTTTTGGTCAGCTTCTTTATTGCAACCTGTTTTATCCGCAAGGTCTTTGTGACCTGTATCTTGTGATGGCCTCCTGTCTCATCCTGTGACTAAGAATGCCTAACCTCCTTGGAATGCAGCCCAGTAGGTCTCAGCCCTATTTTGCCCAGTCCCTATTCAAGATGGAGTCGCTCTCGTTTAAACACCTCTGACATATTTCCCCCTCCCTTTTACAAGGGAAACCTCAATCCTGAGGGTTGTAGAGGGATGAAGATCCCTCGTCTGCAACTTCTTCAGGCTGAGTAGGGGCGATGATATTTCTGCCTAACTATTAGGATCTCTTGTATTTGGGGTAGAGAGGAGCTCAGTCAGAAAGAGTCAGTATGGTGAGGGCGATTCATAAATCTGAGTTCCGACAAAAGGTGATATCTGAAAGATTAATAAGTGTTCAATGTAAGAAAACATTGAGTAAGCCTATCCTGCATTCCTACACAAAGAGTACAACAGCAATATATTTCACAACAATAAAGCAAAATAAGTAAAATTAGCCCAAGTAAAAAGGCTTTCCATGAATTGGGCAATTGTTGGAACCAAGCTGATATGGGATTGCTAGCTGATTATAATACATGTCCAGGATTAGAATACTGATCTGGATTTTTACATTATCCATCCCTCTTGTTTCTTCTGAGCTGCAGAGATCACTGATTGGTTCACAAGAATAAATAGTCAAAGTTGCAGAAAAAAACCTTAAAAACAACTGATAAGAATAGAGTCTAATACCAGGTGTACCATAGTTTTTGAAACATAATTTTTTTCTCTCTCCAGTCTCTGAATTTTACTAAAGACAAATCGTGATAAGACTGATTTGCTTTATTATGCTTGGCCTGATTATTTGTATAAAGTGCAGCAAGAATAATTGTTTTTCATATAGGCTTCAAAAAAATTTTTTTTGAGGCAGAATTTTGCTCTTTTTACCCAGGCTGGAGTGAAATGGCACAATCTCAGCTCACTGCAACCTCTGCCTTTCAGGTTCAAGCAATTCTCCTGCTTCAGCCTCCCAAGTAGCTGGGATTACAGTCATGTGCCAACATGCCCTGTTAATTTTGTGTTTTTAGTAGAGTCATGGTTTCACCATGTTGGCCAGCCTGGTCTCTAACTCCTGACCTCAGGTGATCTCCCCACCTTGGCCTCCCAAAGTGCTGGGATTATAGACATGAGCCACCATGCCCAGCCTTCATATAGGCTTTTTAAAATTGGCTTTGATGGAACTTTGTTCCATAAAAGGAATCTCAAATAAGACTTTTTTAAAGCCGAGCCCAGCCATGGGTTTGTATCCTCAAATACTTGTAAGTTGGGTAAATTCCTCTCCTCTTGAGACTGGTGCCACACCTGTGTTTCCTTTGTCCCAAGGGGGACTTTGGTGGGCTATGCTACTCTCCCTTATGGGTGGCCCCTACCTAAAATTAGATCTCCAGGGAGGGGGGACCTGCAACTCCCCAGGGACCTGTTGGTCCCCTGTGCTTGCCAGAGTCAGACTGGACTGTGGGGCATATTTGTGGGGGATCTGGTGGTGTGGTGATTCAAGGGCAGAGAATCCCTGGGCACAGCAGTGGCCCACCATGAGTGCACAGCCAGTATGATACCTTCCATCTCAGTACAGGTCTGAGGGAAGTATGGGCGTGCTTGCATGAGCTGTCCTCCCAGTTCTCTGTCTGTAGGAAGTTTCCAAATTGCCACTGACAGTGTTGCCCATGGTCACAAGGACACAGGGGCTCTCCAACAGTTTGGTGGTCATCAGACTGTCATAGGGGTGAGGGGAGCAGAGAAGCAGCCCCACCTACCCTTTCCACGTGTCTTCAAGTTCTTTGGGGGTTGATCTCTGCCAGACTGTTGTTGCTTTCCTTTTCGGCATCCCAACTTCTTCCCATAGGCTTTCAACAGCTTGTGACACTCTTCCCTCAGCTTTATATTCTGAACTCGCCAATTCACCAGTACCTTTGATCTTCTTTCTGAGAAAAACTGGCATCCAAAGCCCCTAGTCAGTCATCTTGAA
This sequence comes from Pongo pygmaeus, assembly GCF_028885625.2. Lineage (NCBI taxonomy): Eukaryota > Metazoa > Chordata > Mammalia > Primates > Hominidae > Pongo > Pongo pygmaeus. Next base: position 119,171,901 of record NC_072396.2, on the reverse strand, counting down.
AAAAAAAATACAACAAAACTAGCAGTATTTTTTAAAAGTGCCTAGGAAAAATCTCTCAGAGGAAACTTGAAAAATAAAAAGAAGTGAGACATGGAAGGAGTAGCAGGAAAAAGGTACTAATCTGAGAGCAAAGCAAATATGAGGTAACTATTGTGGGAAAATGCTGGTACTTTAGAACTAAAAATACATCAATGTTGTTGGAGTGTTATTCACGGCAGAGAATACTGTCACGTGATTTAAAGGTAGGAATCAGGTATTGGAGGGCCTTGTATTCCATGATGAAATGTTTTAATGTTCTAAGTGGGTGATGGTTAATACTGAGTGTCAACTTGATTGGATTGAAGGAGGCAACGTATTGACCATGAGTGTGTCTGTGATCATGTTGCCAAAGGTGATTAACATTTGAATCGGTGAACTGGGAAAGGCAGACCTACTTTTAATCTGGGTGGGCACCATCTAATCAGCTGCCAGCATGGCCAGGATGTAAGCAGGCAGGAAAACGTGAAAAAGCTAGTCTGGCTTAGCCTCCGAGCCTAAATATTTTTCCCATACTGGATGCTTCCTGCCCTCGAACATCAGACTTCAAGTTCTTCAGCTTCAGGACTCGGACTGTCTTCCCCTTGCTCCTCAGCTTGCAGATGGCCTACTGTGGGACTTTGTAAGATTGTTTGAGTTTAATACTTCTTAACAAACTCCTGTTTACATATGTGTATCTATCGTATTAGTTCTGTCCCTCTAGAGACTCTGACCGATACAGATTTTGGTACCAGAACTGGTTCTAGAGGAAGAGAATATTAAGAATGGAGTTCTTTCATTGGTTTTGGGATTTCTGGAGTTGGCTGCTTAACATGATTAGACCCCATAATGCTAAGGACTCTACTTCTAATAGTATGGGGAACACTGAGAGTCTTTAGCATGAACAGTTTAGAGAGTTATGCAAAATAAGTGCATTTGACATATCTGATTCACTGCTTGTGAGAGGCAAGTTTAATGACTCTATACATAATACCTTTGACCATACGTGGAGAACCAAGGAACATAATGAAGCTGGTTGGTTGCTCCTAAGTTCAGCGGACAAAGTGATGAAAGAAAATGATTAAGTCAGGGATTATAACTCCTGGCTTCAGAAGCAGATACTGAGCCTCAAATATTCTAAGATTGCTCTGAGTGGAGTCTTATCTCCTGTAGAGAAAGAGCTGCAATTGTAGAAAAACAGACATAAGCTCTTATCATGCTAGTGGCTGACCTACAATGAAAGGTGCATGCACAGCCTCACCAGGTGTCTACTGTTAAAGTGAGGGGATTGATTGGAAAAGAATGGGACCCTGAATCTTGGAATAGGGACGTGTGGGAGGACCCTGATGAAGCTGGGGACACTGAGCTTGTAAACTCTGATGAATCTTTTTTTGCCAGAAGAAACAGCTTCCCCATCTCCAGTAGTTGCAACATCCATTCTCCAACTCATGCTGCCATCAGGCTTTCCACCTTTGTCTGAGGAGATAATGCCTGAGCTGCCTGAGGAAATAGTGATGGCTTCCCCTGAGGCAGTTGCCAGGCAAGATAAAGTTGATTCTCTTCAGGAGCTACCCCCCAACACCCCTGTTTGCTTCTAGACCTATAACTAGACTAAAGTCCCAGTGGGCCCCTAGAGGTGAGATTCAGAGTGTGACCCATGAGGAGGTACACTACACTCAAAAATAACTGCTTGAGTTTTCTAATTTATACAAGCAGAAGTCTGAAGAACAGGCATGGGAATGAATATTAAGGGTGTGGAATAATAGTGGAAGGAACATAGAGTTGGATCAGGCTGAATTTATTGGTTTGGGCTTACTAAGTAAGGATTCTGCATTTAATGTTGCAGCTCGGGGAGTTAAAAAAGGTACTAATAGTTTATTTGCTTGGTTAGCTGAAATAGGGGTTAAAAGATGGCCCATTGTGAGCGAACTGGAAATGCCTGATCTACCTTCATTTAATGTAGAGGAAGGGATCCAAAGGCTTATGAAGATTGGGATGATGGAGTGGATTAGTTACTTTAGACCTACTCATCCCAGCTTGGAAGGTCCAGAAGATACACCCTTCACCAATGCCTCATAAAATAGGTTTGTGAGGGCAGCAAGTGCATCACTGAAGAGCCCTGTAATTGCTCTTCTCTGTATGTGAGATCTAACAGTAGGAATCACAGTCACTCAACTACAAAATTTAAATACAATGGGAATAATTGGATCCTGATGTGACAGGGGTCAAGTGGTGGCACTCAACTGTCAACGGCAAGGTTGGTGTAGCTACCTTAATGGACAGCAAAGGCAAAGCAGCAATCAGAATAGTCAGACTCGTGTAGAGCTCTGGCATTCACTAATTTAACAGTGTTCCTAGAAGTGAAATTGATAGGCAGCCTACTGCATTCCTACTTAATTTATATAAGCAGAAAATTTCCAGGTTGAATGGACAAAAGAGTAATTTGAATTATAAAAACAGACAATCATGGCCCCTCTATCAACAGAGTTCAGTCAGTTTACAGACCCAGAATCCCTTGAATGAAGGCAGTTGGGAAGGAAGGATCCCACTACACTACCAACAATTTATGCTATTAATCTTTCTCCCATCTTTCTCTGAGGAGACCTCTGGCCTTTTCCCCAGGTAACTGCATTAGGAAAGGGAAATGATTAGACATATCAGGGACTACTGGACACAGGCTCTGAGCTGACATTGATTCCAGGGGACCCAAAACATCACTGTGGTCCTCCAGGTAAAGTACAGGCTTATGGAGGTCAGGTAATTAATGGAGTTTTAGCTCATGTCTGACTTACGTTGGGTCCAGTAAGTCCCTGGGCTCATGCTGGATTGATAGAATGGTGGAATGGCCTTTTGAAGTAACAATTACAGCATGAACTAGATTACAATACTTTGCACACTTAGGGCGAAGTTCTTCAGAAGGCTATGTATGCTATGAATCAGCGTCCAATATATGGTATTGTTTCTCTCATAGCCAGGATTCATGGGTCCAGGAATCAAGGGGTGGAAGTAGAAGTGGCACCACCCACCATCACCCTTAGTGATCCACTAGCAAAATCTTTCCTTCCTGTTCCCATGATGTTACATTCTGCTAGCCTAGAGGTCTTAGTTCCAGAGGGAGGAATGCGCCACAAGGAGATGCAACAATGATTCCATTAAATTGAAAGTTAAGATTGCCACCTTGACACTTTGGGCTCCTCCTACCTTTAAGTCAATAGGCTAAGAAGGGAGTTACAGTGTTGGCTGGGGTGATTGACCTGGAGTAGCAAGATGAAATCAGTCTACTACTCCATAACGGAGGTAAGGAAGAGTATGCACGGAATACAGGAGATCCATTAGGGCATCTCTTAGTATTACCATGCCCTGTGATTAAAGTCAGTGGGAAACTATAACAGCCCAAACCAGGCAGGACTACAAATGGCCCAGACCATTCAGGAATGAAGATTTGCATCACTCCACCAGGAAATAAACCACAACCTGCAGAGGTGCTTGCTGAAGGCAAAGGGAATACAGAATGGGTAGTAGAAGAAGGTAGTCATCAATACCAGCTATGACCACATGACCATTTTCAGGAATGAGGAATGTAATTATCATGAGCATTTCCCCCTTCTGTTGTTAAAAACATTTTTGTGCATATATACAGTTCTACTAAAAAAATTTTCATTTTATTTCTTTTTTCCTTTATCATGTGAAATACGATTTTTTTGACTTCATATCAGCATTTAAGTATTGTTAACTTTGTGTAATGGCATTTTGGTGGAGATTGATGTATTTCCGGTTGTATGAAGGATAGTTGCATTATGTTAGGCGTAATTATGACCTTATTATTGTCTTTATTTGAAAATTATGTGTGATCTCAGGAGATATGTATGGGTTCAACTTGATGGTCAACCTGATTGAATTGAGTGCCAACTTGATTGAATTGAAGGATGCAAAGCATTGATCCTGGGTGTGTCTGTGAGCATGTTGCCAAAGGAAATTAACATTTGAGTCCATGAACTGGGAAAGGCAGACCCACCCTTAATCTGGGCGGGCACCATCTAGTCAGCTGTCAGTGTGGCCAGGATATAAGCAGGCAGAAAGACATGAAAGGCTAGACTGGCTTAACTTCCCAGCCCGCATCTTTCTCCCATAGTGGATACTTCCTGCCCTTGAACATCAGACTTCAAGTTCTTCCGCTTTGGGACATGGACTCTTTTCCTTGATCCTCAGCTTGCAGATGACCTATTGTGGGAGTTTAATACTCCTTAGTAAACTCCTATATATATTTATATGATATATATATATGATATATATATGAATATATATATAGTTCTGTCTCTCTATATAGTTCTATATACACATACATATAGTTCTATATTGTTCTACATATATATATATATATAGTTCTGTCTCTCTCGACAGCCCTGACTAATACAAAATGCAACTATTTTTTAAATAAAGATTCACAAAAATTTCCAAAATAATGCAAAAGAGGTCCTGAGCATTCTCCATCCAGTTTCCTCTAATGATAACATCCTGCATAACCATAATATAACAATAAAACAAAAACCCAACATTGGTACAGTCTACATAACTTATTTAGATTTCACCGGTACAGGTAATCCCCAACTTACTACAGTTGAACTTATGATTTTTTGACTTTATGATGGTGTGAAAGTGATATGTCTTCAGTATAAACCATACACTGAATTTTGAATTTTGATCTTCTCCTAGGTTAGCAACGTGCAGTATTACATTCTCTCAGGATGCTGGGCAGCAGCAGAGAGCTGCAGCTCCCAGTTATCCCAGCCATGCTATCAGAAGGGTAAACAACTAATACTCTACAGGGTACTGTGTTGCCAGATAATTTTGCCCAACTGTTGGCTAATGTAAGTGTCTTGAGCATGTTTAAGGTAGGCTAGGCTAAGATTTTATGGTCGGTGGGTTAGGTTACATGCGTTTTTGACTTATGATATTTTCAACTTAGGATGGGTGTATGAGGAGGTAACCCCATCATAAAATGAGGAGCATCTACATTGCATGCACTCATGTGTGTGTAATTGTATGCAGTTTTATCACATGCATAGACCACAATCAATATATCAACATACAAAACTGTTCTATCACCACATGGATCCATTGTGCTAGCTATTTATAGCCACACCTCCCCTCTCCTTTTCCCAGCTGAATCCTTATCCCCTGACAAACCACTAATTTATACTCTCTCTTTATAATTTTATCATTTTGAGAATGTCATATAAATGAATTCACATACTATGTAACTTTTAATGTTGGCTTTTTGCATTCAGCATAATTAACCAGAGGTCCAACTCAGTTGTGTGTGTCAATAGCTTGTTCTTTTTTATTGCTGATAAATGCCATAGTATAGATGTGCTACAGTTGTTTTATCCATTTTCCCACTAAAGAGCATCTGGACTGATTCTAGTTTTTGGTTATTATGAATAAAGCTGCTATAAATATCCATATATAGGTTTTTCAATGTAGTTTTCATTTCTCTGGGATTAATGTTCAAGAGTGCAATCGCCAGATCGTATGGTAATTGCATATGTCGCTTTATAATGAACTGCCAGATTATTTTCCAGAATTCTTGTATCATTTTTCATTCCTACTAGCAATGTATGGGTTATGCAGTTTCTTTGTATCCTCTCCAGAATTTGGTGTTACCACTATTTTTTATTTTAGCCGTTCAAATAGGTGTGTTGTGACATCTCATTGTGGTTTCTATTTGCATTCCCCTATTGTCTAGTGATGTTGAACATCTTTTCGTGTCCTTATTGGACATCTTTAGATCTTATTTGGTTAAATGTCTTTCATTTCTGGCCTATTTTTTAATTTGGTTGTTTTCTTATGGTTGACTGTTGATAGTTTTTTATTCCAGACATCATGCCTTTTTCAGATATACGGTTTGCAAATATTTTCTCCCAGCATGTAGGGCGTCTTTTCCTCTTCTTCACAGGGCTTTTCATAAAGCAGAACATTTTAATTTTGATGAGGTCTAATTTATCAATTTTTCCTTTTGTAGATTATGTTTATGGTGTCATGTTTGAGAACTCCCGGCCAAGCTCTTGGTGGAGAAGATTTTCTCCTATTTTACCTTCTCAAAGTTTATAGTTTTACATTAAAATGTAAACTTATGACACATTTTTGAGTGAAATTTTGCATGAAGTATGAGGTTTATTTTTGAGTTTCATGTAGTTTTTTGTATATTTATTGAGGGATGGTTAGTTGGAAGTTGTCTCCTGCTAAACAGGTGGACGTTCTTGGTGCTTCTTATTGTGTAGATTGTATGCAGAACATTCCCAAAAAGGGTAAATTAGCAGAGTCAAATCCAAAAAGATTATACTTTGAGAAGCAGAAAATTTAAACCTTTTTTTCTCATCATAAAGAGAGCTACAGTCTTTTGTAGAATGCCCAAGAATATTCCAGGCTTTGGTCATCTCCATGAGCACTCATTCTTACAGTTAAGTAAAGTAGTTGGAAGAGTGAGCCATAGGATTTAAACTGTTATGGGAAACTTATATATAACATAGCAATTGAGGAGGAAGTTGGAAAACAGCAAAATTATGTGACTGGGAGAATTACCTAGTAAGTCAGTACTAGAGGGGACTAGTAGCCAGTCCTTTACTTTAGAGCTGTATTCACTATACTATCCTACAGCAAACAAGTAACGGCTCAGTAAATGTTCCCATAGTGTCCAGAAAGAGTTAAAACCTTTTATCTGTAAAGGAAGATGTATAAGTATGAATGAAATGCTTTTCATTGATTTCCTCCACTGGTCAGAAAATTAGGCTATGCTATTTGATCATTTAAGGTACAGAAAAAATTCTTGTGGTTTTAACAAAATATCTTACGTTGAACAATTGCCTGAGCTGCTGATTTTGAAGAAACTTGGTCTGCAACTCACGTTCGCTGTGGGTAATTAGAATTTGAAACTAATGAAGCAAAAAGGTTGTTTAAGGCAAAATATTGCTTACAATATGATACCAGCTATTTTAATTCATCCGGGATACTGAACAAAATCCCATGGACTGGGTGGCTTATAAACAACAAAATTTATTTCTTACAGTTCTGGGAGCTGGGAAGTCCAAGATGAAGGTGCCAACAAGATTCAGTGTCTGGTGAGGACCATTTTCCCGGTTCATAGATGGAGACTTCTTGCTGTGTCCTCACTGGATGGAAAGGGCAAACAGTCTCCCATGGGTCTCTTTTATAAAGGCACTAATCTCATTTGTGTTTAGGCCCTCATGCCCTAATCACCAGATCATAGCACCAGCTAAGAAAGATAGCTGAAGCACACATTTGTACTTTCTCAAGTGCTAAATTAAAAGGTATTTGTAAGGTATTTTCTGTAGCAAGTACCATTAGTTTGGAAAGTGATTTTCCAGAATCAAAAGTGCTCCACTATGTAATAATAAGTCCATGTTGAAAGAACAGGGGAGGTCACTGAAAAATTTCATGTTGCTGATGTTTGTATTATTCTGTCTGAAGTTAGTTCATTCAGCTGTTGAGAACATATAGTGGTTTTTTATTTATTCAGATTTTATTTTAAGTTCCAGGGTACCTGTGCAGGATGTGCAGGTTTGTTGCATAGGTGAACGTGTGCTATGATGGTTTGCTGCATGGATCTACCCATCACCTAGGTATTAAGCCCAGCATGCATTAGCTATTCTTCCTGATGCTCTCCCTTCACCCAAATCCTCCGACAAAAGGCATTTTAAAAAAATATTTTATTATTTCAATAACTTTTGCGGTACAAGTGGTTTCTGGTTACATGCATGAATTATATAGTGGTGGAATTCTGAGGTTTTAGAGCACCCATCACCTGAGTAGTGTACATTGTACCCAATATGTAGCTTCTTACCCCATACCCTCCTCTTATCCTCCCCACTTTGAGTCTCCAAAGTCCATTATATCACACTGTATGCCTTTGTGTCCTCATAGCTTAGCTCTCACTTGTAAGTGAGAAAAATGGTATTTCGTTTTCCATTCCTCAGTTACTTCACTTAGAATAATGGCTTCCAGCTCCATCCAAGTTGCTGCAAAAGACATAACTTCATTCCTTTTTTATAGCCGAGTAGTATTCCATGGTGTTTGATGGGCACTTAGATTGGTTCTGTACCTTTGCAATTGTGAATTGGGCTGCAATAAACATATGTATCCATGTGTCTTTTTCATATAATGACTTCATTTTCTTTAAGCATATACCCAGTAGTGGGGTTGCTGGATGGAATGGTACATCTACTTTTAGTTCTTTAAGGAATCTCCGTACTGTTTTCCATAGAGGTTGTACTAATTTACATTCCTACCAGCAGTGTAAAAGTCTTCCCTTTTCACCACATCCATGCCAACATCTATTGTTTTTTGACGTTTTAATTATGCCCATTCTTGCAGGAGTAAGGTGGTATCTCATTGTGGTTTTAATTTGCATTTCCCTGATGATTAGTGACGTTGAACATTTTTTCAAATGTTTGTTGGTTAATTGTCTATCTTTTTTTGATACATGTCCATTCATGTCCTTTGCCCACTTTTTGATGGGATTATTTGTTTGTTTTTTTTTCTTGCTGATTTGTTTGCGTAGATTCAGATACTGGTCTTTTGTTGAATGCATAGTTTGCAAATATTTTCTCACATTCTGTGATTTGTCTCTTTACTCAAAATTATTTCTTTTGTTGTGCAGAATCTTTTTAATTTTATGAGGTCCCATTTATTTTTGTTTCTGTTGCCTTTGCTTTTGGGGTCTTTTGGGGTCTTTGTCATGAATTCTTTGTCTAGGACAATGCCCAGAAGAGTTTTTGCTCGACTTTCTTCCAGAATTTTTATGGTTTCAAGTCTTAGATTTAAGTCTTTGATCCATCTTGAGTTGATTTCTGTATATGGTGGGAGATAGGGATCCAGTTTCATTCTTCTACATGTGACTGGCCAATTTTCCCTGCACCATTTATTAAATATGGAGTCTTTTCTCCAATTTATGTTTTTGTATGCTTTGTCAAGGATCAATCGGTTGTACATATTTGTCTTTACTTCTGGGTTCTCTATTTTGTTCCGTTGGTCTATGTGACTACTTTTATACCAGTTCCATACTGCTTTGGTAATTATAACCTTGTAGTATAACTTGAAATCCAGCAATATGATGCCTCCAGATTTTTTCATTTTGCTTATGATTGCTTTGGCTATTTGGGGAGAGCATAGTGTTAATGAGGCCAAAGGCAAAGGCTGTATTCCAATATGGGCCAGTGACGTTTGCTTTCTTCCATAACAGAAATTTTCCTCCATCCCTCCTCAGTTCTCTGGCCACTATATACCACTGACCATATTATTTAACTGGATGTACCATGTAGCAATTCCCACAAAAATTAGAACAGTTTTAAGTGCAGACTAGTTTCCCCAGTTGTAAGATGGATTTTGTAGTCCATGTTAGAAAGGGGTCTTTGGATTAATAAAATACCTACATGTGCTTTGTAGAACTTTGTTCCTCCAGACATAAGTTTTCCATGGAGAAAGGGTTCTGGGATCGAACAACTTGGGAAATTCTGAGTTAAGTGAAGTTAAATTTTTTATTTTTATATTTTCATATTTATTTTTATTTATTCATTTATTATATTTATTTATATATTTTTTAATTTTTTAACTGCAGACTTGGCAGAGCCATTATTATACTAATATGTTGTGTGACTCTCAGATTATAGAATTTGGCATTTCCAAATTTATTTGAACTACTCTTTTAGACCACAGTTAGTTACATCTCTCGAGACTATTCCAGGAACAAAACAGTATGAGATATATGAATGGCTCGCAAGCCCTGTTCAAATGAGGTTATGTTAACCCTGAGGACTGAATTATCACTTAGCAGAATATAGGCATTAAGGGGAGGCATTTTTATGTCCTGGGCACATGAAGGCTTAGATTTGTTTACTGCCTGCTTAACCAAAAATCTATGATTCAATATGAGACTGAATGAAAAACAAGCTGTCCTTCAGATTCCCCAAGCATTAAAAAAGGTGTACAGAAGCGAGACAACAGTCAGTATATGAAACAATACAAAATATACCATTGATGATAGAGTTCATATGCCTACCTCCTCAAGTACTGACAAGCCAACAGCTTGCAGACAGAGAGCTAAATAAATAGATGGGCAGTCTGTTCTCTGCTTACTTTCCTAACAAATCTTCCCTTACCCCTGCTGTTGCTAAGTAGTCAGACCCCAGAGGTCTGTTATGAACACTACCCCTTCCCTCCTCTCCCTTTCTCTTCATTTATGCTTCCCTTTCTTCATTTATATCCTCATCCATTCTGTTGGCTTTGGGTACCACCTCTCATTTCTGTGTCTTTGACTCAGAGCTGTAACCTGAGTCCAAACTTGCCTCACAGGTACCCCAAATTCATCCACTCCAAAATCTAACTCTCCTCTCCTTCATACTTAAAACCTGATGCTTCTACTTCTCCTAAGAGCTGTGTGAAAGAGGTGCTTCTGGGCATACATTGGAATGGATTGGTGCTGAGAACATGGTCTGAGTGAGAGGGTGAAAGCAATCATCTCTAGGCTCCTTTCTTGATGCTGGTTTAAAAAGAGAAGTAGTGAACTGTAAGTCCCTGACCTGGCAAAGCCTAGGGTCAGAGTTCCTATGACTTCTTGTCTTGTGTGGTAGTTAGTTGGAGAGAAAAGCGATGAAGAATGAGAAATCTGGCTGAGATACAGACATAGTTTTGCTAACAGATGTGCACTCCTGGCAGAGGGGCTTCAGTCACTCAGCCTCTCTATTTTCCATGGATGTAAATCGATAAAGATCAAGGGAGGCAACGTTAATAGCTAGGAAGTTCTTTTATTTATTTTTGACAATACAACAGCTGTGACAAGGTGTCTATGACAAAGCAAAACCTTTGGCAAATGAGGAAAATCCCTTTATAAAGACTTCAGATTTCAAAATGTTTCGAAACACTGTATATACCCTTGAAAAGCTTTTTTTCTCTTTCTTCTAGTTTGAGATATTTGGTCATAGTTGGGATTTTGTGGCTGGTGTGGGTTTGGTGGTGTTTTATCCAAACCAAGGAACAAAATTAGGATTTATTATTATCCTGGAGACTACGATTGCAAATGGGGGAATAATACCACTTACTTCATAGAGTGTTCTTGAGTATTAAATAATCATAGTATTTAGTACTTTACTAATCACAATGTAAGAGCCCAATAAGTATTGTTTCATTTTATTTCTCTCAAAAGATGTATAATGATGTCCTTTTCCCCAGAACACCAGATAGGGAATGGTGCCTGAGCCACTTTGCTACTTGATTACCACTGAATTGCAAATATTCAGGAAGGAAAGAGGACACAAATGTCCAGGCAAAGTGCACCTCCCTTAAAAATACAGGATCTCATTTGTTGAGTTTGTGTTTTTCTAAAAAAAAATTTTATACTAAAACCTTAAGTACTTTCTTTGCACCATACTTTTAAAATTTCTCTTCTAATTTGGTCTTGAGGTCTCTCTCTTGAGAGTGTCACTCCTTAGGAGAGCCCTGATGGTGGTGAAGGAGGGCCTTGGGTTCAGGGGGTTTGTCAATTGAGAGAGAATAAGGAAGTGCAACCAAAACGCACTGCACTGAAGAAATTTATTCTTCACACATCCCAGAAAGATGAGGGGTACCTAGAGGAAGCTGACAGGAAGTCCTGAGGCAGCAGTGAGCGCAACCAATGGGTGAGGAGTGAAAGAGAGTGAGAGAGAACCTGTGAGACTGGACCTTTATTAAGGTCCTTGGGTGTAATCTAGTAGGCTTTGCTGTGGAGGTTGTGGGTTGGCAAGTTTAAGGAAAACACTCATGAAAGGAGTAACTTATTTACAAGATTCTGGTGTTGACCATTAAGTCTTATTGTGGTCAACAGTGTGAGGTATGTTGTTTGGCATTCGTGAGATGAGGAAATATTGGGTTGTATTGCAAACAACCACGTGGAGACGGGGAGTTTTAACTAGGCCAAAGGTGACAGGGTACTACCGGGTTTGAAACAACCTACGTCAGGCCTAAAAATGAATGCCAAGGCAGCAACAATATTAAACAAATTTGTGACACATATCATTTGCACTGACACAGGAGAAGTGTGCTCAATGAAAGAGTCCATAAACTAAATAAAAATGATCAAAATAATAACCACAGCAACAGGTAACATTTGGTTAACACTTAAATGCCACTGTGCAAATCACTTTAGATTCATTATCACATTTAATCCTACAATAACTCTGTTTAGTAGTTACTCTAATTAACCACATGTGACAGCAAAAATGTTGAGTATTATCTGTTGCTGCCCTTTAATAAATGGACCTACTAATAACTGATAGGTGCTTTGTTTGGTCAGTAGCAAACAAAGTGTGGGTATGAGAGTTTGGAAGACCCTAGACAGAGATACTTCACTCTGCCTAAGAAAGGGATAGAAAGAGAAGAATAATGATGCTGGAAGAGAGAAGTTAAAATTGGGAAGGCTAAGCATAAAAGAAGACTTACTGGCTGTGAGATGTTAGACTTGGAATAAGAAATCTAATGGAGATTTGGGGAGGAAAATATTTTATTTTGTAAACTTATTCCATCTGGCCTCAAATCTGTGTCCTGCTTTACAGTTGGTACAGGAGAAAAAAGGGATGTTATACATAGATAGTACCAGCATATGGATTATACCATTTCACACATAGAGAAACTGAGGGTTGGAGAGCTTAAGAAGGTCATTTGGAAAAAAGTGAAGGAGCTAAGATTTAAGATTTAAGCTATGATTTAAGCCCTGTTCTTTTTTAAAAATTTATAAATAAAAGAGGTATAATTAACTCATAGTTCTGCATGGCTGGGGAGGCCTCAGGAAACTTACAATTATGACGGATGTCGAAGGGGGAAGCAAGGTACATTTTACATGGTGGCAGGAGTTGGGGGGACGACCATACACGTTTAAACCATCAGATCTCATGAGAACTCACTCACTGTCATGAAAACAGCATGGGGGAAACTGCCCCCATAATCCAATCACCACCCACCAGGTCCCTTCCTTGACATGCGGAGATTACAATTTTTTTTTTTTAATTTTACTTTAAGTTCTGGGATACATGTGCAGAACCTGCAGGTTTGTTACATAGGTATACATGTGCCGTGGTGGTTTGCTGCACTTATCAACCTATACTATCCAAGTACCTATGCTTTTAACCATTAAGATAGATTACCTCTCTGAGTCTGTTGGCTTTAAATGTTTTTATTCGTTTATAATCTCGACAGTAGCTTTAATCTGAGGCCCATCATATTTTTCCTGCTCATTGGAGCACTGCAACATGTCCTCCTTGGTCAGTGTATAGTGGATTCCTTTGTCCTTCCTCCTTTCACAGCAACTTTGGGGAGGGTACCAGAGGGTGACCTTTCATGGAACAGGCTTTGAAAGGTTTCCTTGAAGAGCATGGCTCCTGACATTCAATTGAATAGCTTAATGGGACAAAATGATCATCATAAAATAAATAATACAGTGTAAAAGGAATTTGGCAGGAGGCTAACGTTCAAACATTGTTTCCTCACTTAAAACACTTTTTAAAAAATAATTTCAACTGTTTTTTAGATTCGGGGGTACACATAGGAGTTTGTTACATGGGTATATTACATGATTCTGATGTTTGGGGTATGAATGATTCTGTCACCCAGGTGGTGAGCATAGTACCCAACAGTTAGTTTTTCAACCCTTGCTCCCTCCCTCCCCAGTTTATTAGTCCCCAATGTCTATTGTTGCCATCTTTATGTCCATGAGTACCTAATGTTAAAACACTTTTTAAATGATTTATTTTCCCTCCCGAATAGAAAAAGTTGGAACACTTCCCACATTTTTTCTCTCCAACGTGGAAAACCATCTTGCCTCCATTCCCCTTTTGCCTCTCTCTTCTGAACTGAAATTTTCAAAGCAACTTTGTAATGACCTCAAGTACTTTAAATTTTCATTTCAATAGAACTCCTCTCCAGGTGTATTCCATGGGGTTATTGAGCTAACTGGACCTAGACTTATCAAGAGCTATGTGAGAGCCAATCAATGTCAAGAGTCTCTGGGAGGGAGTATCTGCTGGTGTTGGTGGTAAATCCAGTATCTGAAGATGTAGCACCTTCTGTCTTTCAAATGTTCCCAAATGAGTTACTGGAATTGGTGAGGATATGGACCAGTTAGTAGGTAGTCTGTGAAATATCATTGAGAACTCCAGTAGTTACTGGTGTATAGTTTGTTTGCCATAATACAATTTTGTGGCAAAGTGACCCATACCTTCTTCTATGTAAATGAATAATTCTTGCATATTTTTAATTAGAAAAGAAGTTTCAGACATTACCCATTTGTGCCTTAAACACTCTCATTTCTCTCTATTGGCTTTAAATAGGGTGTCAGTTTAGGAGGAGAGCTAATTTTTGATTAAACCAAGGAATTCAGACTTCCCTGTTCTGGCATTTGGCAAATCATCTCAACCAACGCAAACTTGTCAACAATTGGCCTTTTGTAATTGCATTCACATGAGGAAAGTGATGGAGAATTAAGTGTTATTTTTCTAATGCTCAGGCTTTATATGTTGTTCTCTGAGTCTCTGGTACCCTTATAGTTAGCTGGGCCTTCAGGCCAGTGGGTTCAGATCTGCCTATTTGAGGCTGGGCAGGAGAGCTTCTTCCTCTTCTCCTATCTCCACAGTGTTCCTCTGCCCTCAGAATGATCTTGGCAGAATAGAAAGGTACGGGCCTTCATGCCTGGTTTCCTCACATTCCAAAGACTCCAATTGTCTCTACACTGGCCCTCATGGAAAAAACTCCTGGAAACAGTTTTGAAAATCATTATACTCAGTTACGATTCATGTTGTTTTCCCGAAAACTTGCTAAGGCTGGAGGACCTTCATGATTAAATGATGAGAAGAAACAATCCAAGGCAAAATAATGGTGATTTTGAGGCCACACAATCCATTTCTCTACCCCCTTCCCTTTCTGCTCCCTCCCCAGGTCCAGAGCCAGGAGATGTAGACACAGAATGAATGTGACCTTTACCTACCTCTCTCTATAACCCTCAATTGGAATGTAGGTCAGTTATTAAGCTGCTGTCCCCTGAGCTACACTTCTACCTTCCTTGTGATGCTAGACATGAAATCTACAAATCACATTTTATCTTTGCTTGCTCTCTATTAGGTTCTGACAAAAGAGGGAACTAGAGAAGAACAGTGAAATAAGATGACAGACTTGCTCCTTTCAGTTTTGCCTGGTGTTCTTGTCAACATTACTCTAGGAATGACCCTTCACTGAAGCAGCAGCAGTGGGTTCCAGTCTTCACCTTCTTTGAGTGCTCCAGAACCAGCCTCCCTGTGTCCCTTAGATGTACTCATTTGGGCAGTGTCCCCTCCTCAGAGTTCTGAGGCCCAGCTCTGCCAATATTCTGCTACCTCTGTGTTCCCCTTTTTGCTTTTTGAATTGTCCACTGCCTGTTTAACCAACTCCTTGTATTAGACTCCATGTTGAAACACCTAAAATGAGTTCTATTTTTCCATGGAAGTGACTTTTATTTTTCAGTGTCTTGAAATCAGAAATAAATTGTCTGAATCGGTTAGGTTAATTATTGCATTTTTATCATTTTCAGGATTTTTAGCACTGACCCAAATCCTTGGCAACAAAAAAGGCCAAGAGGAGGCTAAAAAATGCCAGTAAAGGCTGGGTGCGGTGGCTCAGGGCTGTAATCCCAGCACTTTGGGAGGCTGAGGCGGGTGGATCACTTGAGGTCAGGGGTTTGAGACCAGCCTGGCCAACATGGTAAAACCCCATCTCTACTAAAAATACAAAAATTAGCTAGGTGTGGTAGCAGGCGCCTGTTATCCCAGCTACTCAGGAGGCTGAGGCAGGAGAATCGCTTGAACCCGGGAGGCAGAGGTTGCAGTGAGCTGAGATCACGCCACTGCACTCCAGCCTGGGCAACAGAGCCAGACTTTGTTTAAAAAAAAAAAAAAGCCAGAAAAAACCTGCAAGTTCCCCATTGCCTTTATTTAACTTAATCACCTGAAATTGGTCTCCAAGGAAGGCAAACACATGGAGGTCACTTGTCGGTGTGTTTTGGTCACAGCTTTTTCATCTGTGTGTCTGACCTATATATGTATCAGAGGATAACAGGAGTGCTGAGATAGTGATCCCCTCGCACACTCCACCCTTTTGGCTATACCCTTTTTGGCTACAAGGAGCCTCATCCGTTTATCTCTTTGTGCACAAAAATATTAACAATTACTTCCTTTGTGTGCACTGATAGGAAATGATTGGGAAACACAGGTTTATTGTATTTCCATACAGATTGTCATAAAACTTCTAAGTTTAATGTCCTCCAAAGTAGGTTGTGAATATTGGTCTCTCATAATGTTAGCAGGTATTACCAAGGGAAAAATTTTTGGTAGCCAGATAAATTCAGAAAGTCGTTGATTAAACATTAGACTAACCACAAGTCCTAATTTTCCCAGGACATTTCTAGTATGTGCTTATTGCCCCAGTGCAATTATTAATAACATCCCCTTTGTCACGCAGAAATGGCCCAGTTTGTACAATGAATTATAGATCACCCTATCTTTGAGTCATATATCTTGTGCAGCATTTCCAACACTTGTTCAAGGAACATTTTTTTCAAGGAGTGACTTATGGGCTCCACAGACTATATTTAGAAAACATTGTCTTTGGATCTATTTGATTTCTATTACTGTAAACATCTTGAGGCAGAGTAAAGAATATTTAGTTTTCATGAGGCTCATCTTCCTGCTCCTGGTTAGGACAGGGGAGATGTAACCTTTTAATCCATAAGATTAGCCTTGGAGAGACTTTCATGACTTGGAGTCTGAAGCTGACTGAGACATTCACAGGTAGGAAACTTGACATTGCTGCTGTAAGCTTTACAGTGTTTCTCTCTTCTTTCTGTGCTCATGGAATCAGACACTGGAATCACCATAGGAGGAAAGAGAGAGAAATTAAAGAGATCCTTGTGCTTCATAAAAATCCTCATTCCCTATATTTTCCTGCTGGATTCAGTACCAAGTCTTCATAGCTGCACTGATCTCAGTGTCATTCTGGATTTCCAATTCTTTGGCTCAAGGATGACTGTCAACTAATGTCTGTTAAAGTTTTAGTGGATAGAAACATGGTTGGACGTGGTGGCTCACGCCTGTAATCCCAGCACTTTGGGAGACCCAGGCGGGCAGATAATCTGAGGTTGGGAGTTCGAGACCAGCCTGATCAACATGGAGAGACGCCATCTCTACTAAAAATACAAAATTAGCTGGGTGTGGTGGCACATGCCTGTGATCCCAGCTATTCGGGAGGCTGAGGCAGGAGAATCACTTGAATCTGGGAGGCAGAGGTTGTGGTGAGCTGAGATCGCACCATTGCACTCCAGTCTGGGCATCAAGAGTAAAACTCCATCTCAAACAAAACCAAACCAAACCAAACCAAAAAAAAACAAAAAAACCAAACCATGAAGCAATGGATTGAAAACTTTTTGAAAAAAGAGAAATTTTTTTTCATTTGAAATCTTAAACACTACAATAGAAAACAGATAAACCCCCAAGTGGCACCATTATAAGACGAGTGGGAAAGAAAGGCATAATCCCTTCGTCTGTGATATGGTTTGGCTGTGTCTCCACTCAAATCTCATCTTGAATTGTAGCTCCCATAATCCCTACGTGTCATGTGAGGGACCTGGAGGGAGGTCATTGAATCATAGAGGCAGGTTTTTCCTGTGCTGTTCTCATGATAGTGAATAAGTCTCATGAGATCTGATGGTTTTATAAAAGGCAGTCCCCTGTACACACTCTCTTGCCTGCCACCAGGTAAGACATAACTTTTCTTCTCCTTTGCCTTCTGCCATGATTGTGAGTCCTCCCCAGCCATCTGGAACTGTAAGTCCATTAAACCTCTTCTTCTTTATAACTTACCCAGTCTCGGATATATCTTTATTAGCAGCATAAGAACTGACTAATTCAGTCTCCCTTCTGCAATCCCTGCCAAGCCCTCCCTTTACCATAGTCATGTTGATCCAGGCACGCAGAGCCGTGGAGTTCTATAGGGAATAGCTGGAAACTACCAGTGGTTAAGCACAGCATACCGATTTAGAATCAGAAAAATCTAGATCTGAATCCTGCCTCTGCATCTTTCTACTTGTATAACCATTGGCAATTTAAATCAATTTTTTGAGCTTCAGTTTCTTCATCTGTAAAATATGAATAAGGTTACCTTTTGGTAGGTCAGTTTGAAGGTTAAAAGATGTGCTTATAAATTGACTGCCACAGTTTCAAGCACATACTAGGTGCTGTATAACAACTGTGTGACCATGGGCAATTTACTTAATCTTTCTAAGGGCTCATTTCCTCGTCTGTCAAATTGGAATATTAACGGTATCTAACTCATTTTGTACATGCATGAGATAATGCATGTGGTGTCTAGCACATAGAAAGTACTACGTTATTCATATTATTTTTGTTTCTTGTGTAATTATTATTAGGGATTTTATAGGAACTTGAAGATGACAAAGAATTTAAGGCACCAAAGAATGGTCCTATGACATTGGAGTTATATAGATTCCATGACAATTAAGTGGGACAGGGCCCTAGTACAGTTGGCTGCCTTCATGACAATACTTCCTTGTAAAATGAACATTCTTCAGGTAGATTGGTCATGAGGGTCACTACATTACAGTTATTGCAGGGTCTTCAAAACAGTTATGATAATAAGCTTCTTCAATGTATGTCTTGAGGTGAAAGAGGTTGAGATAATTTGGTGGACAACTGATTCTAAGACTGATAAGTTCAAATAAATTATGAGAGAATATTCAAATTTTTCATTTCTTTTTTTTTCTTTTTTTCTTTTCTTTTTTTTTTTTTTGAGATGGAGTCTCACTCTGTCGCCCAGGCTGGAGTGCAGTGGCCTGATCTCGGCTCACTGCAAACTCCGCCTCCCAGGTTCACGCCATTCTCCTGCCTCAGCCTCCCGAGTAGCTGGGACTACAGGTGTCTGCCACCATGCCTGGCTAATTTTTTGTATTTTTAGTAGAGACGGGGTTTCACCATGTTAGCCAGGATGGTCTCGATCTCCTGACCTCGTGATCTGCTCGCCTCAGTCTCCCAAAGTGCTGGGATTACAGGCGTGAGCCACCGCGCCCAGCCAAAATTTTCATTTCTTTAGTTAGAACATTATTAACTTAAACACAGTCATAATGTGCCATAATTCCTTCTTAGGCCCTGTTAGATTAATCATCCCACACTCAGAACAGGGACTACACTGGTTAAGAGAATAGAAATTAAGCCCCAGAAAAATTTGAGCACAATAAAAACTTCCTTCTGTGACAGTGTGGATTTTTCCCCTGAGCAATTTTTCTATAATGCAAATCCAATTATATAACACCCCTGCTTAAATCGTTCCACGTGTTACTATGGCTGTATTGATAAAGATCAATTTCATTGCATGAGATACAAGACGCTTCATGATCTGGCCCCTCATTAGTTCTTCACTGTGTCGCTTATCTCTGAGTGCATATGTTTCTCCACCACTTCACTCTCTTGGTTCTCTCTTTCTCTCTTTCTTTACCCCGTCTATCTTTCAGCCACACTGAAATATATATGAAGGGAACATAACTGAGCCTTATGTAAGGCTTTCTGAAGGAAAGAAAGAACAAACAGCAGTCATCCAGTCAAGTGAAAGCAGGAGTGGTTGAAAGCTCCAGACTTATAAGCTGGTTTAATACCTGAGTTGTAGTCCTGGCTCTGCCACTAAGCAGTTTGGTTGATTTAGGCATTTCACAAATCTTTCTGGGTCTTTACAATGAGAAAATCTAACTAAATTAGCATTTCTTGGAGTATATTTGAGATGCATTAATATTTTTCTAGTTGTTACTAAAAAAAAGGGGGTGATTGGTTACATGTGTTTGGGATGTCCTAAGTTAAACAATACTTACAGTTTTCTTTCAATCATAAAGATCCTGTAACATGTGAATGTCATCTGGAGGCCTCTAGAGGGAAAGTTAATATGATGTAGGTTTTTACACATACTTTCCATGAAATCCTCCTGATTCAGAATCTCTTGCAGGGCTAGTATTCTGTTCAATGCAGCCAGATTTTATGATCTCTAGGGGGCCTTTCCAACTTTGACATATTTTGATTCTTTTAGTGAAATTGGTTGACACTCTGCCCCTATGTCTTATTTAGACTTTTTTCCAAAGCAGCCTTAAGTATTCTTCTCTGATTCATTGATAATTCCATTATTGACATACCCTACTTACAAAGTGACTGGTGTACCATTTTCATGATTCAGTTTCTCATGTCTTTTCAAATGACTCAATATTCTTGGAATGCAGATTTTACAGAATGGTGACTAGCTTCTACTAGTAGAGGCTTTGGGGCATTCTGTGTTCGTCATTAGTTATGCAATCTAAGGCGTTATGTTGAAAAACTTTCTGGAGAAAATACTTTGGGAAACCACCTACAGAAATATGGAAATTTTGATAACGCACATGAGCTCCTCTTGCCCTAAGGCTGTGTGTTCACTTCTCTAGATTTAGATTAATTAGGTGGGGCAAACCAAAATGGAACAGGTTTCCCTGTGAAACAATGAGCCCCTTGTCACCAGAAGTGTTCTGTTTGAAGGATTACAGCTGAGCAGTTTCACTAAAGATCAAGAATGTGACAGAAGAAATTCTCACATTGGAAGGACAGTTAGACCAGATTATCTTGGGAAGGTCTCTTCCAGATCTAAGACTGGTCTGCAGTCACGTAGTCCTCTCACTCTGAATTGTAATTGCACTTTTATAATCTCTCTTCTGGAGGTTAACCTCAAGAGATCTAATTAGGAAATGAACAAATAATACTGGGAAAGGTGTCTTATGGATTTTTTCTTTAGTTTTTAATAGAGCTTTATTTTTTAATTTAATTTTTCCCTTTGAAAGCCCAGAAGTTCAGGTCATGAAGGAATGGGATATGGGACTAAGGTTTTACAAATGGGGAAGATGACCAAGAGTGGCCAATGGAAAACATGGCTTGGATGAGGAGGATAGTGTTATAGATATGTGAATGTCATTTCACATATCTAACAAGGAGATAAAATTTGGGTAGCTGTCAGGGAAGGAAAAGCCCTTGAGTGCCAAATCAAGAGAAAAGTAAAATCTACCCCCTGCTTCCTGAAACTCTATCTTTTCTCCTCTCTTTAACAAACACATGCCAGGGTAAGGGAGAAGATAAAATTAATAGAATATAGTCTCCATTCTCAAGTAATTGACAGTTTAGTGGAGTAAACAATCAAGTAAGCAGTTACAATCCTATGTGAAATTAAATACAATGACATTTTGGAAATAAGGAATAGATGCTTTGGGAATGCTTTCATGCTTAGTCCTTTTGTTGCTTTGTTTAAGAAATCATTCCTTGTCCTAAGGTCATATAAGTATTCTTTTAATATTTCCTTCTGGCAGTTTAAAAGTTTTGTCTTTAACATTTAAGTCTTTAATTCATCTTGAATTAAATGTTGGGAATGGTGTAAGATAGGGATCCAATTTTATTTTTTTCTAAATCGGTTCTTATTCAGCCAGCCCTTCTTTCCCCAGTGATTTACAATGGGCTTTGCCATATATTGTTATCATATATGAATGAAATTGAATCTGGGCTTCCTATTCTGTTCCACTGATCAATTTGTTTACCTCTGCAGTAAAACCACACTGTCTTCATTTCTCTAGCTTTATAATCAGTCTTGAGATCTGGTAGGGCAAGTTTTCATACCATATCTCCCCTTCCTCCTCTTCTTCCTCCTTGTCCTTTTGTTTGTTCTTCTTCAGAAGTGTCTTGGCTATTCTTGGCCCTTTGCTGTTACATATAAATTTTACAATCAGCGTGTCAAGTTCCTTGGAAAACTGTTGGAATTTTTATTAGAATAACATTAAATCTATATATAAATTTTAGTAGAATTGATATATTGTTAATTTCAACACATTTATCCACAAACAAATGTATTTCTCCATTTATTTGGATCTTCTTATTGTAATAAAGTTTTATAATTTTCTATGTAAAGATTTTTCACAACTTCATTAACTGTATTCCAATGCACTTTAATATTTTGTTGCTATTGAAATAATTTTTTAAATTATGTTTTTCTGTTTGTTGCTGGTATGGAAAATTGATTTTTACATATTGATTTTACATTCACCCCTTTGCAAAATGGTTATTATTTCTATTCATGTATATATTCTTTGCATTTTCTCTATAGATAATTCTATCTTCCATGAATGGATTAGTTAAGGTAAGAGTTGTTCTTTTAACAGATACACCCATAAATCTCAGTATCTTAACGCAATAGTAGTTTGTCATTAATGTAAAGTCCAATGTGCATATTCAGGATTTAGCCTTCCATTTGGCAACTCAAGGACAGAGTCACCTTTTGTTTTAAAGCTTTACCATCTCCTAGGCCTTTGGAGTCCTTTGTTTCCAGCTAAAAGAGTGTGCAGGAAGCACACCTACCACCTTGACTAAGAAATGACACACATCACCTACATTCACATTCTATTATTGAGAATTAGTCACGTGGCTCCACCAAATTGTAAGGGGACTGAGAAAATCCTACACTATGGGGAAAAATCATAGATTTTTGTCAGACAGCTAACTGTGTGTCATAGTGAGTACCAGCAGTATTATTTTTCCTTTCTTAACCTCATACATTTTATTTCTTTCTCTTGCTTTACTGCTTTAGCTGGTTCATGCATTACACTATTGAATGGAAGCATCAATAAGGGGTATTATTGCTGTCCTCCTGATTTTGAAGAAGTGCTTCAAACTTTTAACCATTAAGAATAATATTTATTATAGCTTTTTGGCAGATACTCTTTATCAGGTTAGCGAAATTCCATATTATTCCTCATTCGGTAAGGTTTTTATTTTTTTTTACTTTGAATTTTTCCAAAAGCTTTATATCTATTGAAATTGTGATATATATTATTTTTTCTGTACCATTGGTTTCTGTTTGCTATTTTGTTTTTAGAATTTTTGCATCTATGATCATGGGCAAGATTTATCTATAAGTTGTTACTTATACTGTTTTATTTTAAAATCAGAAGCATGATAACACTGTGTTCCCTTCTCTTCTGGCCTGTGGAAGATTTTGAATAATATTTGAATAACCTATTCCTTGAAAGTGTGATATTGCCCACCCAGAAACCATCTAAGGTTAGCATTTACCTTTGTAGGAAGAATTTAAGTTATTGTTTCAAATCTTTAATAATGATAGGACCATTTAGACTTCCTATATCATATTTAGTCAGTTTGGGTAGGTTATATTTTGTAAGTGATTAACCACTCAATGTAGAACATCAGGCTTATTGGATTAAAGTTGTTCATGCTCTTGTCTTTTAAGTCTCTGCTGTTTCTATAGATATACATGTCTTTCATTATTTTAAAACAAATTTTAAATGCTTTTAAATATTTAAACTATACTAAGATATAATTTACATGGGATAAAGATCACTTATTTAAAATGTACAGTTCAATGATTTTTAGTGGATTTTCACGGTGTGCAACCATCACATAATCTAATTTTGGAACATTTTCACCACTCCAAACATAAACTTTTACCCATTAGCAATCATTTCTCTTTCTCTCTCTAACTCTTCTTCAGCCCCAGGCAACCATTAATTTATGTTCTATGCCTGTAGATTTGCCTATTATGGACATTTCAAATAAATAGTATCATCCAGTATGTGGCCTTTTGTGTCTGGCTTCTTTCACTTAGCATAATGTTTTCAAGGTTCATCTCTGTTGTAGCATGAATCAGTACTTTATTCCTTTTTATGGCTACATAATAATCTGGCATATGGATATACCACATGCTGTTTATCCATTCATTGGTTAATGAACATTTGGGTTGTTTCTACTTTTTGTTTATTATGAATAATAATGCTGTGAACATTTATGAACAGGTTTTTGTCTGAATGCCTGTTTTCAGTTCTCTCAGTTACATACCTAAGAGTAGAATTTTTAGGTCAGATGGTAACTATTTTTAGCTTTCTGAGGAACTGCCAAATTCTTTTCCAAAGTGGCTGCACCATTTTATGTTCTCACCAGCAATGAATGAGGGTTTTAATTTCACCTCTTCCTTACCAACAATTGTTGCTGTTTTCCTTTTTGATTGTAGCTATCCTAATGGGTGTGGAGTATTATATAACTGCGTTTTTTATTTGCATTTCCCTAATGCCTAATGACATTGAACATCTCTTCAAGTGCTTGCCGCCTATTTGTATATGTTCTTTGGAGAAATGCCTATTTGAAACCTTTGCCCATTTTTAATTGAGTTATATATCATTTTACTGTGAAGTTGTAAGTTTTCTTTATATATTCTACTATATATCCCTAGATATACACCCAAGAGAATTGAAAATAGGTGTTCAAATGAAAATTTATAAGGTATATTATTTGCAAAAATTATCTCCCCTGTCTTTTTCTTATCTTACGGTGGTCTTTGAATTACAAACATCTTTAATGTTGATGAAAGCAAACTGTAATCAATCACTTATCACTTGTAATTTTGGTGTCATATCAAGGTCATGAAGATTCACTCCAATATTTTCTTCTAAGATTTTTATAGTTTTAACTCTGATGTTCATATCTGTAATTTAATTTGAATTATTTTTGTGTATGTTGGTCCAATTCATCCTTTTGCATGTTGATATTCATTTGTCCTACTATCATTTGCTGACAAGGCTATGTTTTCCTTATTGAATTTTTCTGACTCCTTTGTTGAAAATCAGTTGACCTGAAATTTAAAGGTTGTTTCTGTACTCTCGATTCTGTTCCTTGGATCTACATGCCCTACTCTGTACCAGTGCCACATTGTCTTAATTTGTGTAGGTTTGTAGTATGTTTTGAAATCAGAAAGTATGAGTCTTCCAACTTTCTTCTTCAAGTTTGCTGATTCTTTCTTTTGCTAGCTAAATTCTGCTGTCAAGCCACTTTAATGAATTTTTCATTTCAGTTATTGTACTTTTCAACTCCTTAATTTCTATTTGAGCTTTTTATAATTTTTGTTTCATTATTGATAGTTTATATTTGGTAAAATATCATTCTAGTACTTTCCTTTAGTTTTTAAAACATGATTTCCTTTAACTCTTTGATCATATTTATAATAGTTGATTTATCATTTTTGTCTAGTATGTCCAATGTCTGGCTTCCTCAGGAATAGTTTCTATGATTTCCTTTTTTCCTGTGTAGAGCTTTATTTTCTTTTTTCTTTACATGTCTCAAATGTTTTGTTCGAAACTAGACATTTTATTTAATATAATGTGTCTCCTCTAGAAATCAGATTTTTGTCCCTCCTCAGTGTTGGTTTTGTTGTTATTTTTAGTGTTGCCGCTGACTGCTTCTCAGTTACTTTACTGAACTAAATCTGCAAAATCTGTATTCTATGTTGTGCATAGTCACTGAAATCTCTGCTCACTTAGCTAGCTGACTTATAAGTTGATGAATCAAAAGAAATTTCCTTAAATACCTGGAACGAATTAGTCTCCCCATTTTCGCTGAGGGGCTGTGTGTGCATGTAGGGTCAAATTGACAACACTCGGCCAGGTAATTGACAAATCTACCTTAGCCTATACTTGTTGGGTGTGCAAAGTTTCAAGGTCAGCCAGAAAAGACAGCTTAGGGCCTTTTTAGGTCTTTCCTGAGCATGTACACATCTCTGGGTATGCACATAGCCCTGCACATGCTTGTGGTCTTCTGAATTCCCAGGAATATGTCAGAGATTTTCAGATCTCTTATGGATATCTCATTCTTCAGTTTTTCTGTTTTAGGTTTTTGATTAGCCTACCATTTACCCCAACTCTTTTCAACTTCCTCAGGCAGCCTCAAATTCAAACTACCTCTAAATGCTTTCATCAAACTTCCCTTGGGAAAAGACTTTTGGTGTTGGGCAAGCTCTGAGTCAGGTTCTTTTAAGTTAGGCAGCAATGGAGTATTCCAGGGAACTAACCGTCATGTAAATTAACAACACTTTTCTGGGACTGAGACTTTGAAGGACCTCGGATTTTGTGCTTTGCCTCTGGTTGTTGCCAGGTTACTGGTTTTCATCATGATAGATAGCTGTTAATTTTTAAGGGTATCACAGAGCTTGAGAGAGGGGAATAGGAATTCTGTAAATCAAAATATTTCTAAAACTCACTGTTCTTATCAAAATTTCACTGTTTTTCTTGAGTAAATCTTCCTGGGATTGCTGTAAGCTTCGGTGAATTTGCAGAGTTTCGAAAATGATGATGACCATTTTTGCCAGTTTTCTCATTGCTTTTACAGAGGGGAGAACGTTTCGTGATACCACCCTGCTGGTTATGTTTGTGACTATTTTCCCACATTGTGCTCTTGCATGTTTAGCCTCTTAATTGTGTCTTTGATTAATAGTTTTTTATCTTTCAAAGTATAATCACTTACACTGAATGTTTCATTGCTGATTTAATAGCATTTAATGTCAGAATTTTATTAGTTACTTTTTATGTTCCTTGGCAGTTTTTTGTTTGGTTTCAAAAATCAACTTTCTTGAAATTTAATTTACATATAGGAAAATACACTCATTTCCAGCATACGTTTAGATAAGCCTTGTAACTATTTTTACCCATATAAATACTATCATAATTAGGATATAGAATATTTTTATTATCCCCAAAAGTTTTCTTGTGACCCTTTATACTTAATCTCCTTTCCCCAGTGCTAACCTCTGGCATCCCCTGATCTGTATTCTGTTACTACAGTTATGTCTTTTCCAGTGTGTCACTTTAATGGAATCATTGAGCATGTAGTCTTTTGAATCTAGTCTCTTTCACTTTTCTTGGTAGTTTAGAGATTCTTCCATGTTGTTGCATGTATAGTTTGTTCTTTTTTATTTTTAAGTTGTCTTCCATTATTTAGGTACACAAAAATTTGTTTATTAATTCATTGATTAGTGGACACTTGGTTTGTTTCCTGCATTTGGCTATTATGGCTATTATGGACAAAGCTTCAATGAACATTCATATGCAATTATTTGTATGCAGATGTGTTTTCATTTCTCTTAGACAAATATCTTGGAGTGGATTTTTGGGTCACATGGTAAATGTATGTTTAACTTTATATAAACAGCCAACCTGTTTTCCAAAGTGTTTGTAGCATTCAACATTCCTGCCAGCAATGCATGAGAGTTCTAGTTATTCCATATATTCACTCACACTTGGCATTATTGGATTTTTAGATTTTTCTTATTCTGGTGGTTTTTTTAATTGTGTCTCATTGTGTCTTTTTTGCAGTTCCATTATTAGTAATGTGATTAAGGACTTTCTATATGTTTATTGGCCATATTCTTTTGCAAAATACTTGTTAAAGCCTTCTGCTTAATTTTATATTGGTATATCTGTCATTTGTTATTTATCGTTATGAGTTTTTTATATTATATCTTATGGATATGAATTCTTTGCTAATTATGCATTGCAAATAAATATCTTTTCATACTGTGGCTTGCCTTTGTAGTCTCTTTGTTGTGAGCTCAATGAACAGATGTCCTTAATTTTAATGTTGTTTATCAATCATTTCCTTTTTGGTTCATCTTTTATACGTCCTGTTTAAGAAAGCTCTTCTTAGAGTGCTTAGGAGGCCAAGGTCATAGGTTTATTCCCTGTATGGGTCACTTCATTCTGCTTTGCAATCCCATATCTCCTGTGACTTCCCCCAAGATAGGTTAAATGCCCTTTCCAAACGCTCTTACAGAACCCTCTATCTATCCTATTACAGCACACGTTGTAATTTACTGGAACTGCTATTTAATTTTCTTTCTTTCCCATCAGAAGGGAGTGAGGGAAGCCACCGAGTGGAGGTTTCTTACTGCAATGACAGCATGTGTGTGGCATGGAGGGAAGCTCTGAACCCAGAACACCTGCTTCCAAGTTCTTGCTCTACCACTGAATAGTTTGAAATTGAACCTGTTTCTTCAACAATAGAGAGGAAATAATGGCACTTATTACATGCCATTATTAATGAACCAATGAAAGTAAGGATTCTTTACTAAGGGCTATTTGAATGTTAATTAATCATAATATTAACCAGTCTTGAGACTGTCCTAGCAGGGTGGGTGTGATTGAGGTGGCAGAGGTATGGGGAGGGCATTTCTGAATGAAACTGATAGTACAGAAGAGGGAAGAGGAGGGGAGCAAGTAGGAGCACAGGGAGTAAGCAGTGGAAAGACAAATGAAAAGGAAGAGAGAATGGAAAATGAAGAGGGTCCCAGAGCTGTGCTATTGAATACAGTAGCAGTAAGCCCCATGTGGCTATTTAGCTAGTTCAAATTGAGATCGGCTGCTAGAGTTGTTATCAAAAAAAAAAAAAAAAGAAAAATGGCTCATTGATAATGTTTATGTAACATGCATGTGAAATTACAATATTTTTGATATATTGGGTTAAATAAAATACAGTATGAAAATTAAAAAAAAAAAAAGAAAGCTCTTCTTACCTCAAGGACACAATATATTCAATGCTACTTCCTCTGTAAGCTTTGTTGTTTTACTATTTATATTTAGATTTACAGTCTACCTAGAATTAACTTGTATCTCCAGTAAAGACAAGGATTTTTCCGTTTCTCATGTTAAATTGATATAGCACCACTTATTGTTAAAAAAAAAAAGTCTTCACTCACTTCTCTTCAGTGCCACCATGGGATCTATTTTGGACTTTATTCTGTTCCATTGGTCTATTTTGTTATCTTTTTGCAGTACCACAATGTCTAAATTACTATAGCTTTATGAGTTTTGATATCTGGTTGTATAAATCCTCCAGTTTTGTTCTGTTTCTCACACAAAATTGTCTGAATATTCTTGGCCCTTTGTGCTCCCATATATACTCTAGCACTGGTTTGCCAATTTCCACAAAAACCCCTGCTGATATTTGTATTGGGATTGCACTGAATATATAGATTATTTTGGGGAGGAGTCTCATAATCAAAACATTGAGCCTTCCAATTCTTTAGCATGGTATAACAGTCTAGTTATTTAGGTTTTCTTTCATTTCTTTCCCAAATGTTTTATAGGTTTCCATGTAAGGTTCTTGCATATTATTCGTTAGACTTACTAGTAAGTATTTGTTAACTTTTAGTGCCATTGCAAATGATGCATATTTTATATGTATTTTTTTTTTTTATTGAGACAGAGTATCACTCTGTCTTCCAGGCTGGAGTGCAGTGGCACTATCATGGCTCACTGCAGCCTCGATCTCCCCAGGCTCAAGTGATTCTCCCACCTCACGCTCCTGAATAGCTGGGACTACAGACACACAGCACACAGCACCATGCCTGGCTTTTTTTTTTTTTTGAGTTGGAGTCTCACTCTGTCTCCCAGGCTGGAGTGCAGTGGCGCGATCTCGGCCCACTGCAAGCTCCGCCTCCCGGGTTCACACCATTCTCCTGCCTCAGCCTCTGGAATAGCTGGGACTACAGGCGCCCGCCACCACGCTGGGCTAATTACCGGCCTATTTTTTTCTAAGTTTTTTGTAGAGATAGAGTCCCACTATTTTGCCCAGGCTGGTCTCGAATGCCTGGGCTCAGGTGATCAGTTCGCCTCAGCCTCCCCAAATGCTGGGATTACAGGTATGAGCCACCGCACCCGGCTGCAAATAACATATATTTTAAAACTTCATCATTTGTTATTGGCATATAGAAATGCATTATTAAAATATTGATCTTGTGATCAGCAGTGATGTGAGGCCTAAAATTAAGGCCCCATGTTATGTATGTGCTGCCTTGACTTCTGGTAAAAGCCAGAAGGGTCTCTACTGGCTTAACTGCAAGTTCTCCTCCCCATTCTGCCTCCATTTTGGATAAGGATAAAGTCCTACGGATTTTTTAATCTGAAAACATCTTTTCTTCTTAACGAATATTTTTGTTATGTATAGAATTATAGTCTGGCCATTTTTACTTTTAGTAATTTGAAGTTATGCCAGTCTTTTCTGGTTTTCATTTTTAATTTAAGAAGTTACTTGCCATTCTTATTTTTGCTGCTTTGGTAGAAAAGAAGTCTTTTTGTAAATCTAGCTTCTTTTAAGACATTTTCCCCCCATCATTGGTTTTCAGAAATTTTCCTATGATGTGCCTAGGAGTGATATGTTATTATTTATCCTTCCTGAAGTTTGCAGGTCTTCTTGAATCAGTAGTTTAATATATCTCTTCAGGTTTGAAAAATTATCTGCCATTATCTCTACAAGTATTGCTTTTTTCCCCTTATTCTCTCTTTTCTCTTCTTTTGAGACTTTAATGACACATGTATGTGATATTTTCACAGCACCCCTAGTGGGAATTTAGAATTCAAAGCCACCTGATGCTAAAGTCCTCTGAACTAATTTAAATTGGGAAATGACACAGTCAGATTCTAACGCTGAAAATATCACTCTACTGGTTAATGTAGAAGATGGCCAGGAAGCACAAAGTAGAGGCAGGGAGTATAGTTATAAAATTGTAACCATAATCCTATTTTTGACCTTATAATGTGTTTAAGGTTTTCCTTTCTTCTCCACTTTTTAAATGTGAGTATTCCCCCAACATTCTATTTTTGGCTTTCTTATCTTTTTTTCTTAACTTTTACAGTGTCAAAAGTCATCTCTGTGTAGTTGTCTATGAAATGAATGTCTCAATTCTCACTCCCTCTTCTAAGAACCAATGTTGCATTTCAAGGTGTCCATTGTGTATCTACCTACTCATCAAAACAAGGATTTTCAAAACAATACTTTTTTCTGCTTCTTCTTAGTTCTGTCCTTTGATTTCCAGTTTCTGTTAATGACATCATTATACATCCAGCCACTCTAATCTTTGACTCTTTCCTCTTTCCTGAGCCCAACATTCACTAAGTTACAAGACCTCTAGCATTTTTCCCACTTTATCTCCCCTACCCTTTCCTACTTTTCTATTACCAAGATTCAGTATTATCTCAGTACTGGGTCATCTCCTGGGCTTATTTTAACAGTTTTCTAACTGATATTTCTGTATTCAGTCTCTTTCCATTCTAATATACCTAATGAAAATATTTCAGGTTAAGTTTCTTAAAGACTCGTCCTATAATGTTATTTACCTGCTCAAAATGTTCAATGGATTCCCATTACTCACTGAACAAAGTACAAGACCTCAGCCTGCTCTGCAAAGTCCTCCACAATAAGATCACGACCCAGTCTCCATATTTATCTCCCATCATGCTTCAACAGAGACATTTTGCTTCAGGCACACTGGACTAATTTTCATTCTCTATACATGTTCCATGCGTTCCTTTCTTAGTGTCTTTGGGGTTTTCAACCCTCAGTCAAAAAAAGCATCTAACAGTAAATTGCATGTTCTGCAGTAGTAGAATAACAACTATTCTTTTTTTGTTCTTTGTTTTGTTGTTTTTTGAGATGGAGTCTCGCTCTGTCGCCCAGGTTGGAGTGCGGTGGCATGATCTTGGCTCACTGCAACCTCTGCCTCCTAGGTTCAAGCGATTCTCCTGCCTCAGCCTCCCGAGTGAGTAGCTGGGCTTACAGGCATGTGCCCTATTCTTAAGAAATGCAGAATATTCTAGCCCCAAAGCAGATCACATCATGTACTCTTTTGCTCTCATGAACCAAATTGTTTATTCTTAAGTATGTCATGAATGGTGGTACTTCTTTGAAGGAGAAGCCATCTAATAATGACTTGAAATGTGGCAGAGAAACGTGACAGAGAGGAGGAGCAGTTATGCTTAGAATCACACAAATTTTTTATAATCTCCAAATGAGAAACCTTTATCCTCAGAGTTGAGGATAAAGAACTTGCAGTGAGCATTGGATTATAAGTGAATGTTCAGGCTGGTTAATAGCAAAATTGAACTGTAGCTCTCAGGCAGAATTCCTTTTATTGTGTCTTTGGTTAATAAGCTCTAGAGAAAATTCTAAAAAAGTAGGTCCAATAACGTCTTGAGCAACATGGTCATTGTTGAAATTAGGGTGTGTACTCTTAAGGTGTCTACTTTGAAAACCAGGCCTCTTTTGATTCCAAACCTATCCTGGTTCTGTTGAGCTTTGTCCTTCTCACCTAAGTGTTCTCTTTCCCCAAGCATCAACTCTAATTTATGCCCCTCAGATCTTACCATGCTTATAAGAATAATTATAGTTACCAAATATTGAGCAATATGTGCCTAATATATGCAAAGCATTTAAATTATACCATGTAATATTCCCAGCAGTATCCAGAAGTAGATACTCTTATCTTTAAATTTTTTAATATAAGAAGCTCAAATCTTGAAAAATTTAAGTGACCTGCCCATGGTCACACAACATAGTAAGAGGTAGGGTTTTGTTTTAGGTTCCAAAATCTTGATCCCTAAGGCATCAGAAAGACAACACCAAGGAATGTGTTCCTATCAAACATCAGAGCTTCTACTGAAAGTCTAAAACAGAGCTTGTTTGAGCTATCAACTTTAAATTCCTTTCTCTTGGACCTCTCCCTGATGTTCTTAGTTTTCTCAAGAGCGGGGTCCTTTTAACTGGGAAACAGCCCCAGGCCCATCGTATTGCATCAGTTTCCTAAGGTTTTAAGCAAGACTCTTCAGAGAGAAATCCCTAATGAGAAAAATTCAGATGGAAACAAGAGTTTTTAATCTCACTGCTCCTCACACTGAAAATTTCACTCTGTAGCACTACTGAGTGATAATAACCTCAAGCCAATATTCTTTCTTAACCTTGGAAACTTCATGGAGTTTGTAATGTGCAGATAGTGTATCATATATTTGTGTATGCTGCTTATATTTGTCCACATCATTAGCAAATTGATTATGAAAATCGGAAGTCATAAAATAAGTAGAAATAATTTTAAGAGGTTTGCTCCTCTTAAAAAAATCTTTGTAGGGAGATAATAAATTTGTAAATGACATAAGCAGATATTTAAGGGCATACAAATTAGGACTGGATGGAAGTAAAATGACATCTGAGATCCTAAGTTAATCTAAAATTATAGTGTAGAAATTCATGACGTCTTCACTAGAGAGAATGTTAGAATTCTTTCACTAACAGAATTAATTGGGGTATGTGTGTGTGTGTGTGTGTGTGAGGCAGAGTCTTGCTATGTTGCACAGGCTGGCCTCAAACCCCTGGACTTGAGCCATACTCTTGCCTCAGCCTCCTGAGTAGCTGGGACTATGGGTGCACACCACTGCACCCTGCTAACTGGTATATTTTTATATGGTGATTTCATGGTACTAGTTACTAACTCGTTGTTCCTTATCATAAGGAAAATATCTTGGGCCCTCCAAATCACTAAGCTAAAAGGAAAAGTCAATCTGGGAACTGCATAGGGCCACCCTGCCTCCCATTCTTTTCATAGTCACCCCTCTGCTCACTGCTATAAATGCACATCTGATTGCCTCCTTTGAAAAGGCTAATCAGAAACTCAAAAGAATGCAACCCTTTGCCTCTCACCTACCTGTGACCTGGAAGCCCTCTCCGTGCTTTGAGTTGTCCTGTCTTTCCTGACCGAACCAATGTTCATCTTACATAAGTTGATTGATGTCTCATGTTTCCCTTAAATGTATAAAACCAAGCTGTGTTCTGACCACCTTGGGCACAGGTCACCAGGATCTCCTGAGGTTGTCGGGGGTGCACATCCTCAACCTTGGCAAAATAAACTTTCTAAATTAACTGAGACCTGTCTGAAATTTTCAGGGTTCACAATTCTCACCAATCTCTGCTACATTACAGACAAAGGCCGTTTGCTACTGCCTCCTGAGGAGACTGATCTTCTAGTCTTATACTAGCCTTCACTTTCAGCATATTCCTTTTCCATTTTGGTTATGCATCTCCTTCCTAAAAAGGCAAATTCCAAGAATTACTAAATTTTTCCCCATGAAACTCTAATTAACAGGTATGCTACTTAATATATATTACATGAAATAAAAGGATTTATTTTCGGGGAAACTAAGTTTGGGAAATGTTGGATTCAAACCCTAACTCTGCTTCTTACTAATTGTATTACCTGGGTAAAATGACTTAACCTATGTGCATCTTATTTTTCTTCATCAGTGAAATGAAGCTAAATATATGATCTATTTCACTGATTTATTGAACTATTATGTGAGATAATGCATGTCAGTCACTTTGTTCAGGGCCTTGCTCGTAGTTCGTATTCATGCATGACGGCTGCTATTATTAAATTATGATCATTGTTTTATTATAAGCCAGGGCAGAGCCATTGAAGTTGAATTGTGACATTGAATTGTAACCAAGTCTGCAACCTCCTGGTGGAGCATATAGACCAGGTTTTACATGCAATGGATCCCAAATTCTGCTCTGTGGATGGCTGCTTCAGAGTTTTTGCCAACACTTTTTAAAAATATAGATGTTCAAGCTCTGTCCTTGGAGACAGTAATTTAGTACATTTTATAAATTATTTTCCCAAAACCCCATTTAAAAAATAAAACCAATTTGCAGTCAGATTTGGGAACCACTAATTTAGAAAATAATATTCATATTCCCTAGCACAGCATTCAAGGCTTTACATGATCTAGCTCTATCCTGCCTTTACATTCTCAGCTTTCCACTGGAGTAGTAGGGAAGACTTCTGAAATAGTTTTGTGAGCCTACATGATATTTGTAAAAGAGAAATGTTGTAATTCAAAGACAAAATATCATCCAGATACTACAAAGGGTGTCAGTACTCTGCAGCAGAAGTTTTGAACCCGAATACACACACAAAACAAATCATTTGGGGGCAATTGTTAAATATACATATTCCTGAGCTATACTCCTGGAGTTTCTGGTGGAGCAAATCTGGGATGGAGTGTAGGAATATAAAGTTTTTGAAAATCTTTCTAGGTAATTTCAATAAAGAGACAGGCTTGAAAACCACAGTATATTTTCTTCTGTATCTGTATTTGTGGAGAACAGAAAGCAGAGTTTTTTCCTTTTTTATATTGTCCCAAATCAGTAGCCCACTGCTTGCACAAAGTAGGTGCTCATTTATTAATCCAAGTAAGGGAAGAGGATTGGTTGGTTCAAAATGGGAGATAAATTTTTGCTGGGCCCCCGTAAAGACTATTTGTGTCAGACATATTCTCTTCTGGAATAAAGGAGAAAGAAGGCAACTGAATATTCTATTCCTGACTCCCCTGTAATCATTTACAAACTCACAAGAGATATAGAAGTTTATGCTCTTTGATAGTCTCAAAATCCTAATGTAACCAACTTGGACTAGCATTATTCATTCAAAGCTATTTAACTTTTTCTTTCTGTCGTCTTTTACCTATGAAAGCAAGGCAAACAAACTATTCAGATTCAAGGTTTTAGTATTCTGGTTAACAGTGCAGGCTCTAGATTCACACTCCTTGTGTTCAAATATTTATTGGCCCTTTGCCAATTGTGTAAGCTTAGGCAAGTTACTCAACCTCTCCGTGTCTCAGTTTTTTCAACCATAATATGGGGGTAATATTAGTTCCTATATTATGCAATTGTTGTGAGAATAGGAGACAATAAATATAATGTACTTAAACAGTTTTTGGCAAATCAGATGTTCTGACTATTTATTTGTGTATCTCCTTTTAACTAATGAAGAAATTTTTTACATATATATATATACATCACATTTCCATAAAATTCTGATTCCACTCTTTAAGATAAACACTTTGGTGAATAAAACAACCTCTCACGTAGAAGCCACATTTTCCTAACAGTGACAGAGGGCAAGATTTGACAATGTGTTGTAGAGGAAAGGTTTCCAATGACTAGCACTTGATCATGTTTTCACCTGTCTGTGAAGAGTGGCAAATATAAAATGGTATAATTACCAATTGTCGTGTTTTATGAAGCATTGCCCTTTAGATACTGATTATTTTATTCCTACATTTTTAATATTAAATTATTCGCTTTCAGGGAATGACATAATGGCTTGAAGTATGATTTTTTAAATTCCCATACCTGGAAAAGAATTTTAAAAGTGACAAACCTATGTCAGAACTCTCAAGTTTTTTGAAATTTTACTTGTCAGTGAAATGCAATAGCTTAGGAGCATTCTGAAAATCGATGATGTGGTAAACACTCGATAATCTGGATAACTGACTAGCAATATTATGATCACCAGTATTGCGGCTGGAGTGGAACAAGATCAACTTGGTGTTCCTTGTTTGGAAGATTATTTCCTCTGAATTTCTGGGCTTGGTCTTCCAGTTGGCATTTGCCTGAAGTTGTATTAAATTAAAATATTAAATATTTGGTTTCAAAAGGCAAAAAAAAAAAAAAAAAAGAACCGCTATGCTGGCCTGGCGCGGTGGCTCACGCCTATAATCCCAGCACTTTGGGAGGCCGAGTCGGGCGGATCACGAAGTCAGAAGATCGAGACCATCCTGGCTAACATGGTGAAACCCCGTCTCTACTAAAAAATACAAAAAATTAGCCAGGCGTGGTGGCAGGCGCCTGTAGTCCCAGCTACTTGGGAGGCTGAGGCAGGAGAATGGCCTGAACCCAGGAGGCGGAGCTTGCAGTGAGCCGAGATCGCAGCACTGCACTCCAGCCTGGGTGACAGAGCGAGACTCCATCTCAAAAAAGAACTGCTATGCTGAGGCCTACGATCACTATGAGATTCACTTAAAGCTAAAACATCAAAGCAGAAGTTCTCATTTCTTTTGGCTATCTACCAGTGCAAAATACATATTTCTTCCAGCTGTCCTGTGAATGTGGTTTTGATTTTCAGTTGACAAGTTCACCTGAACATTAAATGTAGCAAAATACTTTGCTTGAACCTTTCACAAGAGGCAAGATTCAGGACAATGGTGTTCGTGATCTCCTGTTGTCATTTTAGGAATTTTTATGTACTTCACAAGCAGCAAAATGATACAGTGCTTTTGGCAGTTAAACAATCAAGACATGAGAATATTAGAGGGGACTGTTGATTCGCTTGTTTAATGCTTGCATATTAATTATATCAAAAAAGGAGAGAACTTCCTGTTTTGTATTATAAGAAAAAGAAGAGACCTTCTTGTGTTATATTGAAGTATTGTATAAGGCATTTGAAATGCTTTGTAAAGATTAAAGCACTAGGAAAATGCAAAATATTATTAGATGGTACTTACATGAATTGAATACAACTTCCTCTACTATTTGCTTCCCTCATAGTATTTTTTGGTTGTTTTTAAACTTTGTTTAAATGGCGTCATACAGAATGCACTGTCTTATGTTGGACTAATTTAATTATGTTTGCAAGTTCCATGCATATATCTGAATATGGCTGTAATTCATTTTTATTTTTGTATAGTATCTTATAAAAATATAAAACCTACTTTTTCTTATTTTTCCATTTAAAAAATGTTTATTTTTATTTCAACCTTTATTTTAGATAGAGAGGATACATGTACAGATTTCTTATATGGGAATATTATGTGATGCTGAGGTTTGGAGTACAGACTCCATCACCAGCTACTCATAGTTTTAATATTATATGAATATAACTTTTCATGTACTAAAGACATAGGCAATATGTCGGGATACTTCCTCTAAAACACAATTGTTGTAGGGAACCCAGTTTAAAATTGTGTTTAAAATATTGGAGTTGTTGCTTCTTGGTGATAGTTTAATAAACAATATTTTTCTTTGAAATTTCTGGACTTCCCAAAAAATTCTAAGATGACTGTTATGTATATGAAATGTGTAATTATAAATTTAAAGCATAAAATGAAAGTAGATGCAAATAAAGATAGTCTAACCACTAATTTTATAGTTGGAAATGAAAATCATTACATAAACCAAGCTTGCTTTATATCTGATTTCCACTGGGTGTCAGTAATGTATGACTTTTAACACAATCTCTAAAAGTTGTATGCTAGTTCTAAAGCTTATTTTTTGTTTGTACTTAATATTTGTTTGGAGATTCTTATTATTGAATCAATCTTTAGCTGTCTATTATCAGCCATTTTATTCTCTGGCTGATAATGTATCATAATCACCATAAAATTAGAAAATGCATAATAAATGATACTTTTTGTAATTTGATAACATATAAAATTGAAGACCCAAAGAAAGTGAAAAGAATATGTAACTAAGCTGTTAGCTTAAAGGTTTGTGCTTTGTTTTGTTTTTTGTAGATTCAAGCTATCTAAGTGCTACATTGAGCAGGATTGCCTAGAAACAATTAAAGGGAGCCATTCATTGATTCAACTCTACAATTATACACTCAACACACATTGATTGAGCATTTATTGTGTGTTAGGAATTGTTCATGGGACAGTGGATAAAGTGGTGAACAAGATGGTCATTGTCTCTTCTCTCAAATTGTTCAGAATTTAGTTCGGAAGACATATAAGTAAAATCACAACTATAGGAAATGTGATATATGATACGTATTATGTAAAGGGTGGACAGTATAGTATTGGGGCTGAGTTCTCTGGCTCTGGAGTTTGGCTCTCTGGTTGGATTCCCATCCCTGGTTTTATCCATTATACGACATAAGCAAAAATACTTACTCTTTCAGTCTTAGTTTTCTCATATGTACGATGATGATAATAATAGTATCCATCTCATAGGGTTGTTTTGAAAATGCAATGAGATAATCCATTTAAAGCATTGGGCATAAATCACTCAATATATGTTAAAGAATGTTATTAATGAACCCACACGTTGCTATAAGGGGCAGTAAGGAAAGGACATAGGAGTGAGAGTTGGTAGTCGTAGGGTTGGAACTTCCTTCCAGAGTTGATGGCATTTGCAAAAGTATAAATGCATTTTGAGAACTTAAAATTGTTTAGTATGGTGGACAAACAATCAGTGGTTAGATTTGAATGTGTCGACTTCCAGCTGAGTGTATCCATCCAGCAGACAGTTGAATATGGGTCTGTAATATAGTGGAAAGAGTTGAGCTGAAGTTTTGGAGGTCATAAGCATGTGATGGTTGAAGACATAAATGTCAATGATGGAGAAGGAATTCATTTAAGGAGTTTCAACTCTAGAATTATATGATTAGTGTTATAGAAACATCGCTCTGTTAACAGTGAGGAACATCGATTTGGAATGGGTGATACGGGCACTGCTCTGAGACCAAAGGCAAAAATACAATAGAAGTTGTCAGGTTTACGAGATTTTTGACTAACATAATTTCTCTGAATAATAATGCATTATAACATGAAAAAGTAAAGTAGTATGGGTAATTATGTAAATAATCATCCAAAATGTATATTAAAGATTTAGTGATATCTGGTTCAAAGTCATCATTTTAGGAAATCACACACTATTATAACCAGCAGAACACTTTTTGATGTATCTTAATATAATGTTTTTCTTTGCCTTGCACCAATATCCCTCTTATTCTAGAAGATGCATACATGTGTCTGGTAAGATTTAGGATCGTTAGAGCAGAAATTCAAAGGTATGATCAGTTAATATATTCGTAATGTTCAAGAGGGATTAGAATGAGTCCCTAATGTGAGAGATTTTAGGACTGAACTTGAAGGAAATGTTTTCCTCTTGAAATCCAGGCTTTGTTGAGAGGGAGGGTTTTCTATTCTCTTATCTCTTTTCTATACTTATTTAATATGGGAGATTTTGGTTTTCAATAGAGTAGAGCAGAGGACTTTTGGATTGTGTACAGGGACTTGACGGAGGATAAAGACAGTGGTGACAGAAAGAGATATCATGATATCTGTTCCCTCTCTGGTCAGCCAATGGGTTAGATCTAATGTGAGAAATATTGAGATGAAAGTTGAGGGAGCTGTTTTCATGAGACATGGTAAAACTTTATGTCTTGGCTAATGTTTTCAAAAAAAGATGATGAAACATGATGCATTAGAGCCCAGTTATGTTTAATTTAATTTATTTATTTATCCAGTCAGGGTCTTTGTCTGTTGCCCAGGATAGAGTGCAGTGGCATGATCGTGGTTCACTGCAACCTTAAACTCCTGGACTCAAGTGATCCCCTTACCTCACTCAGCCTTCCCAGTAGCTAGGACTACAGGTATATGTCACTGCATCTGGCTTTTTTTGTTTTTAATAGAGACAGGGCCACACTATGTTGCCCATGCTGATCTCAAACTCCAGGCCTTAAATGATCCTCCCATCTTGGCCTCCCAACATGTTGGGATTACAGGCATGAGCCACTAGCCTAGCCAGAGCCCAAGTATAAGATGAGTGAAAAGAAATTGGAGAAGATTCTGTTTATCAAGGAAGAGAGGCTTTGCCTTTGATCAGTGGACTGTGGAAAATTTAAAAATTTCATCTTGATTATATTTGGACAAATATGCATTTCACTTTATGTACTGCAGACCTGACAAGTTCTATGAGGAAGTGAGGCAAGCTGGCCAAGTTATCAAGATGGTATGTGAAATGAAATATTATCGGCCGGGCATGGTGGCTCACGCCTGTAATCCCTGCACTTTGGGAGGCCGAGGTGGGTAGATCACAAGGTCAGGAGTTCAAGACCAGCCTGGCCAAGATGGTGAAACTCTATCTCTACTAAAATACAAAAATTAGCTGGGTGCAGTGGCAGGCGCCTTTAATCCCAGCTACTTGGGAGGCTGAGGCAGGAGAGAATCACTTCAACCTGGGGGGTGGAGGTTACAGTGAGCTGAGATCACGCCTCTGCACTCCAGCATGGGCAACAGAACAGAGTGAGACTCTGTCTCAAAAAAAAAAAAAAAAAAAAAAAAAAAGAAATAAAGAAAAAGAAAAGAAATATTATCTAATAGCTTGGCAAATATAAGTATTGTATCCCAATTTTCAATTGTCCTCCAGTCCGTGTGTGCTAACAGTGTTTCAGGGACAGGTCTAACGGGATACACAGCTTGACACCAGCTTTGATTTTCAGAAGTTTAAGCATACCAAGCATATCATGATTTGTATTAGTAGCCTTTGGGTTTTGTGGGAACATGAAGAGGGCACACAGCAATCCACTAAAAACTCATATTAGACATTTCATTTTCCAAAGACCTTTCTTGGCCAACCTGCCTATGAGATTCTGTATTCCTTAGTTCTTTACACAGTGGGAAGCTTCTGTCTCCTACCTCTCTTGGATTACATTCACCTATATCACTTTCAAATACTTTTCTCTTTGATCATACCCTGAACATCTTTGCAAAGATGTTTATCCAAAATGCTCAAATTAAAAGGGCCCCACATTTATACGGACCTGCTCGTCTTAGAAGGTCCTCTAAGGGACCAATTTTTGCACTTCAGTATACACCTTGCAGATTCACCCCCAACAGCTTATCAACATATTTCTTCCAAGTAGTGAATTCTGATTTACATGTTAAATGAATAAAATGTTTTGCTTTTATTATATTATCATTTAAATGAATCTATGATTTTAATGTATTTGTTAAAAAATGAGCTTGAAAACTTCAGAATCAAAATGTGTTATTTCTGTTTTTGAGATGGGGGTCTCGCTCCATTGCCCAGGCTGGAGTGCAGTGGCCAGATTACAGCTCACAGCGGTCCTGGCATTCCCAGACTCAAGTGATCCTCCCACTTCAGCCTTCTGAGTAACTGGGACTACAGGCACGTGAACCACCTCTGGCTAATTTTTATATTTTTTGTAGAGCTAGGGTTTCGCCACGTTGCTCAGGCTGGTCTTGAACTCCTAAGTTAAAGTGATCCACCAGCCTTGGCCTTCCAAAGTGCTGGGATTACATGCATGAACCACCACACCTGGCCAAGTGTGTTGTTTAAATTTTGAATATTTAGGGGATTTCTTTTTCAGATATCCTTTTGTTATGGATTTCAAATTTAGTTCTATAGTGGTTAGAGAATATACTCCGTTGTATTTCAATCTTAAAAATTAGTTCAGACACATTTTATGGCTGAACATGTAGTCTCTCACTGAAAGTTTCATGTACACTTGAAAAGGATTTAAAGTCTGCTATGGTTGTCTGAATGTTCTACAAATGTCAGTTAGGTAACTCTGGTTGTCAGCATTGTTTAAATTGTCTATATACATACTGATTTTGGTCTACATTATTATATCAATTATAGAAAGAAAAATATTGTAATCTCCAACTATAATTATAGATTAGTCTGTTTTTCTTTTCAGTTCTATCAGGTTTTGTTTTTGGTATTTTGAAACGCTGCTGTTGGTTGTGTACACATTTTTTTACTGGTGTTCTGTCTTCCTGATAAATTGACCCCTTTATCACTATAAAATGTCTTTTTAAATCTCTGGTAGTATTCTGTTTTGATGTTTCCTTTGTCTGATATTAATATAGCCTCTCCCACTTTATTATGATTACTTTTTTCGTAATATATGTTTTCCATTTTATAGCCTATACTTTTATATTTAAAGTGAATTTCTTGTATATATCATGCAGTTGAGTCTGATTTTTTAAATGCAGTTGATTTAGACTGAATGGGATTGTTGTTATGTTGGTTTAAATCTCCCATATTGTAACTTGCCTTCTGTTTGTCTCATCTCTTTAATTTTCTATTCCTTTTGAATTAATAACTTGCTATGATTACTTTATATCTTTTTTATTGGTTCCAGGAATTTAAGAAAAAGTCTGTTCAATAATTAGTTGACCACTAAGCTAGCCAAGCACAGAGTATAATGGCCACAGGTGACAAAGAATACAGACTTAATAGAATAAATTCAGGAAGGGACCTAAACACAATAGCAACAAACATTGGAGGAGAATCTGATTTCCAAACCTGACAATTTGTATTTTTCAAAATGTCTAGTTTTCAACAAAATCTTTATGACATGCACAGAGACAAGAAAGTATGCCCCAAACACAAGATTTCCCTGGTTTACCAGGCAGAGTCTCTTGTTCTCTCCCCTCATGTTCCCCCAAACGGAAGGACTCTTTCTTTGTGCCGGGCTGCCTGGAGTTGGAGGAAAGGTGATGCAAGCACCCCCATGGCCACCACAGCTGTGACGCACTAGGTCACACCTGAAGCCAGCATAGTATTGGGTCTTGCCCAAGACCCGTAGTAACTACTGCCTGGCTACCACTTAGGTTTATTCAAGGCCCAAGGCCCCTTTAGATAGCAGGTGGTAAATCCTGCCAGGACTGGATCTTTCTTTTCTGAGCAGCAGGTTCTGTTCTGGCTCAGGGTGGGTCCAGAAGTGCTTTCCAGGAGCTGGGGCTTAGAATTGTGGGCTTTAGGAATCTGCTTGGTGGTGTATTTCACTGTGGCTGAGCTAATACCCAAGTTACAAGACAAAATCCTCTACTTTTCCCTCTCCTTTCCATAACAGAAATCTCTCCCCACCTGTACTGTCAGGAGGTAGGGTAGGAGTGATGCAAGCACTCCCTTGGTTGCCACAACTGGTATCTAACTGGGTTGTGTGCACTCCAATTCTACTGGCTCCAAGCCCAGCACAGCACCTAGACTAACTTAAAGATTGCAGTCCTGCGGCCTGACTACCTTTCAAATTTACTCAGGACTCCAGGGTACTTTAGTCAGATGGTGGTGGAGCTAGCCAAAACTCAGATTTCTATGGTTCGAGTGGAGGATATCCCTCTAGCCAGGGCTAGTTTAAATGCTCCTTCTGTAGGTGATGGCAGAATTCTGCCTGGTGTTGTGGTCTGCTGTGACAGGGCAACACTGAATTCCAATGCAAAGCCCCACAGTCACTTTGCTCTCCCTCTCCCAAGCACATGGATTCTCTCTTCGCGTGGCACTCAGAGGTGATGGGGGAGGGGAGGTGTAGCCAATGCAAGACTTTCTTTCCTACCCTCTTCAGTTCCTCTTTCCTGGATATAATATTCAAACCAGGTACTGTGATCATTCACCTGATATTTGGTTCTTATTAAGATGCTTTCTTGTGTAGACAGTTGTTCAATTTGGTTTTCCTGTGGAGGGATGACCACTGGAGGGATCTACTTGCCCATCTTGCTCTGCCTGCCTCCCCTTCCCCCGGTTCTTTTTAAAACAAATTTTCCATGTGGTTATGAGACCACTGATTGTGCACAGGTTTGTAGACAGGCATTTGA
Source organism: Pongo pygmaeus (assembly GCF_028885625.2). Lineage (NCBI taxonomy): Eukaryota > Metazoa > Chordata > Mammalia > Primates > Hominidae > Pongo > Pongo pygmaeus. Next base: position 119,127,971 of record NC_072396.2, on the reverse strand, counting down.
GATTCCCTGTTCTGCAGAATTTCATTTTTTTTTTTTTTTTGTCTCATCTTGATACCTAAATAGCTAGGCGAGGTCTGCCAAACATGCAGTTTGCTTATATTGATGTAAGATTCTTGCTGTATATAAGGCAAAACTAGGTAATTCCTTCAACACTTATGAATAGAACCTCCATCAAGCCCTGCATAATGGAATATCTGTTCACATAGTAAAGAAATAAGTCAGTCTTCCAACTAATATCAGAAAGACACATAGAATTCAGGTCTGGCGTTGTTATAAGTGTTAGACAGAGAACCTTTTTCTGTCATTCAACCATAGTATAAAATGGTAGATGAAGCTACAGAAAAAAATTGACTTATGTGGTGAGCAGGCTGTTGTAGCCAAACCAAGAAAAATAAAATACTGTTCAGGCAAGTTCCTAACCAACTTAATGCCTGTCAGTAAACACTGATAAGCTGTCTATCCAAACTATTCTCCAGACAAAATAAGGTATGTGTCAAACAGCTTTGGCAAGTACCAACACATTAGGCATGCCAATCCAAATTAAGGCCTCAGGGAACTCCATCTCCAAATCAGTCACAATCATTCTTTTTTGGGAGGTGATGTTAGTTCATATTTGGGAATATAGTAATTTGGGCACCAGAGTAATTCCGCAAAGAATCTAACCAAGAAAATAAATTCTGTAATGACATGTTATATTATAATTATTTTTTTCTGTTCTTTCTTTCATCCTTTTCTTCTTTCCTCAGTTTCTGTTTTTGTGTTAAAAATTCTAATGGCTCTTTATTAATCCATAATTGTTAGGGGAACTTGCCAGTATTAGGAATGTTGATATTTACTCCCTAGGACACTATTTTCCTGGTATTAAGAATCTCAGAAATCAAATCATTCAGTAGAACACCAATCTATAAACATGAACTAATCTGTTTATGGAAGAGTTTGATGAATTCTTCATTCTGCATATTTGGGTACAACTAGCCATTAATTATAATATTTGCCTTTATCCATGCTTTAGTCAATTGGTATAGAACCTATTTCCTTGCTTTATTCTGTATCAAAACCAGTTGCCTATCCTAGGCATCTTTGCCCTTTCCTTTCTGAGCAGGTTGGATAAATCTGAGGTGCTGGAGTATGAACAGGGAAGAAGACAGAGTACTTCTTCCCATCTCTGTGCTTTCTCTAGTATCTCTAACAATGGCCGATTCTTCTGCCTGGCTTCATCTGCCACTAATGGTTTCCTCCTCTATGGTCCCATTCCAGCCTTGGTTCTAGGCCCTTGCAGTGTAGCCTGTTTCTGGGCTCTGGTAATAATAGCTCCTTATCCTTTGTCACTCTTCCATAGGGGCAAGTATGGCTCCCTGTCATTTCTTTCTCTAAAGTTGCCTCGCTTTTTCCTATTTGGCTTCTCAGTACATTCATCTTCTGACTAACAAAGGCCAGTATTAAATTCCCTTTGTTTGAAAGACCCAGAGTGGTCTCTTGTTCCTGGTTGGAATATGATATAGTCAGATATTTTGTCTCTTGGTTAATGCTACAAAAAATAACGAAAAATTCTTTCTCTCAAGATAATTGTTAATAATAATGAAAATTCTGACTAAATGGTCGTGGAAGTCATACAAAATGCCCACAAAAGTTATGATGATACATGTAGAAGTATAAATATTAAAGAATTATATTAACAGAAAAATTAATAAACAACTTAAATGCTTATCAGTTGAGAAATGCTTAAATTATGGCTTATTCATACCATGGAATATCATGAGGACATTAAAAATAATGGTATTTATTTATGTATACTGATGTGAAGAGCTTTTTAAAACTTTGTGAAGAGCAATAAGCAAGACCAGAGATCTAGATGTCTTTTGAAACATCTATCTATGTATATATGTATATGCATGTAAATATATGTATATTTGCACATATATGGATGTGTGCATATGGCTGTATGCATATGTACATGGAAATGTTCAAATCAAATGCCTGGTTCTTTCACTTCCAATCTGCTTCCCCTCTGTGCTCCCCATCTTAGTAAAATGCAGCAGTATTCACTCTGTTATTCAAACATTAAACTCTGTTAATCTTCACTGTCTTCTCTCTCATACCTGATATTCAATCTATCAAGAAATTCATCTTGCAAAATATATTCTGAATGCAACCACTTCTCACTTCTCACCATAGTTGGACTATTACAGTGACGCTTAACTGGTATCCTTGCTTTAACCTTTACTCCATTGCATTATATTCAACACAGAAACTAGAAACATGGTTTGAAAACAGTTCATATGACCCCCACATTCAAAACCTGAAAATCCAAAGTCCCCACATGATCTTGCCACTAGTTACTTCTTTGAAATAATTATGCTGTGTGAAAGAAGCCTGAAAGAAAAAAAGAATACACAGTGCATAATTCCATTTATGGAATCATATTAATGACATATTAATGTCATAGCATGTATAAAGAGTTCATTATTTTTATTGCTAGGTTTCACTCCACTATATGGTTATGTCATACTTTGTTCATCCACCCACTTGATATACTTTTGGATTGTTTTCAGGTTTTGGCTATGACAAATAAAGGTGCTATAAAAACGTGTGCAAAAGTCTTTGTATGGACATATGCTTTCATTTCTCTTGGAGTGGAGTGGCTTGATCATATGGTGGACATATGTTTAACTCTTTGAGAAAATGCCAAACCGTTTTCCATAGTATTTGGATCATTTTATATACCAACCAATAGTGTATGAGGGTTCCAATTGCTGCACAGCCTTGCCAAAACTCGGTGTGATTGGTCTTTTCAGTTTTATCCATCTGAATAGCTGTCTAGGGTCTATTGTATTGTGGTTTTAATTTTCATTACACTACTGCCTATTTGCCATGTGTATATCTTCTTAAAATAAGGGTCTGTTAAAATATTTTATCTTTTCAAAATGGAGTTATTTTCTTATTGTTAAGGTTTGAGAGTTCTTTATATATTCTGGAAACAAGTCCTCTATCAGATTTGTGATTTGCAAGTATATTTTCCCAGTCTATAGCTGGTCTTTTTTTTTTCTCTTAAGGAATGTCTTTCAAAGTGCATATGTTTTTAATTTTGATGGAGTCCAATTTGTCAGTTTGCCCTACTGCAAAACCCTATTGCAGTTATCTCAACACCCATTGCAATGGTCCTGAATAAAGTCTGCCTTACTGTGCTTTAAAAAGGGTCATCGAATCATTTTTTCCTTAAACATGTGTCTTTTGTATTCTCTTCTGCATTGATATGGTTTGAGTGTGTCCCCACCAAAATCTCATCTTGAATTCCCATGTGTTGTGGAAGGTAGCTGGTGGGAGGTAATTGAACCATGGGGGCAGGTCTTTCCTAAACTGTTCTTGTGAGAGTAAATAAGTCTCACAAGATCTGATGGCTTTATAAGGTGGATTTTCCCTGCACAAGCTCTTTTTTTGCCTGCTGCCATCTGTGTAAGATGTGACATGCTCCTCCTTGTCTTCTGCCATGATTGGGAGGCCTCCCCAGCCATGTGGAGCTGAAATCCCATTAAACCTCTTTCTTTTGTAAATTGCCCAGTCTCACATATGTCTCTATTAGCAGCATGAAAAGGAACTAATATGGTAAACTGGTACCAGAAGAGTGGGGCACTGCTGAAAAGATACCCCAAAATGTGGAAGCTACTTTGGAATTGGGTAACAGGCTGAGTTTAGAACAGTTTGGAGGTCTCAGAAGAAGACAGGAAAATGTGAGACAGTTTTGAACTTCCTAAAGACTAGTTGAATGGCTTTGACCAAAATGCTGATAGTGATATGGACAACGAAATCCAGGCTGAGGTGGTCTCAGATGGAGATGAGGAACTTATCAGGAACTGGAGCAAAGGTGACTCTTGTTATGTTTTAGCAAAGAGACTGGCAGCATTTTGCCCCTGTCCTAGGGATTTGTGGAACTTTGAACTTGAGAGAGATGATTTAGGGTATCTGGCGGAAGAAATTTATAAGCAGCAAAGCATTCAAGAGGTGAGTTGGGTGCTGTTAAAGTCATTCAGTTTTAAAAGGGAAGCAGAGCATAAAAGTTTGGAAAATTTGCAGCCTGAAAATGCAATAGAAAGGAAAATCCTATGTTCTGAGGAGCAATCCACGCCAGCTGCAAAAATTTGCATAAGTTAGAGGAGTCGAATGTTAATCCCCAGGACAATGGGGAAAATGTCTCCAGGGCATGTCTTCATGGCAGTCCCTCTCATCAGAGGCCCAGAGGCTTAGGAGGAAAAAGTGGTTTTGTGGGCTGAGCCCAGGAACCCTGTGCTGTGCAGCCTAGGGACTTGCAGCCCTGCTTCCCAACCACTCCAGTTGTGGCTGAAAAGAGCCAATGTAGACCTTGGCTCTATATTGGCTTCAGAGGGTATAAGCATCAAGCCTTGGCAGCTTCCACCTGGTGTCGAGCCTGCCAGTACACAGAAGTCAAGGACTGGGGTTTGGGAACCTCTGCCTAAATCTCAGAGGATGTATGGAAATGCCTGGAAGTACAGACAAAAGTTTGCTGCAGGGGCAGGGCTCTCATGGAGAACCTCTGCTAGTGCAGAGCAGAAGGGAAATGTGGAATCAGAGCCCCCACACAGAGTCCCTACTGGGGCACCACCTAGTGGAGCTATGAGAAGGGGGCCAAAGTCCTCCAGACTCTAGAATGGTAGTTCCACCGACACTTTGCACCAGGCACCTGAAAAGCTGCAGACATTCAATGCCAGCCCATGAAAGCAGATGTGAGGGAGGCTATACCCTGTAAAGCCACAGTGGCAGAGCTGCCCAAGACCATGGGAATCCACCTCTTGCATCGGTGTGACCTGGATGTGAGACATGGAGTGAAAGGAGATCATTTTGGAGCTTTAAGATTTGCTGTCCCACAGGATTTTGGACTTGCATAGGGCCTGTAGCCCCTTTGTTTTGGCCAGTTTCTCCCATTTGAAATGGCTGTATTTACCCAATGCCTGTACCACATTGTATCTAGGAAGTAACTAACTTGCTTTTGATTTTACAGGCTCATAGGCAGAAGGGACTTGTTTTGTCTCAGATGAGACATTGGACTATGAACTATCGAGTTAATGCTGCAATGAGTTAAGACTTTGGGGGACTGTTGGGAAGGCATGATTGGTTTTGAAATGTAAGGACATGAGATTTGGGAGGGGCCAGGGGTGGAATGATATGGTTTGGCTGTGTCCCCACCCAAATCTCATCCTGAGTTCCCATACGTTGTGGGAGACACCCAGTAGGAGGTAATTGAATCATGGGGGAAAGTTTTTCTTGTGCTCTTCTCATGATAGTGAGTAAGTCTCATGAGACATTATGGCTGTATAAGGCAAAGTTTCCCTGCACAAGCTCTCTTTTTTTGACTGCAGCCATCCATGCTTGCTACAGTAAGATACTGGAAAACCCCTAAATTTTCAGCAGAAGACTATTTAAGTACATTTAAGCATTTTTCAACCAATAAATAAGTAGCTTTGTTACCAGAAAGGGGTCTGGATCCAGACTCCAGGAGAGGGTTTTTGTATCTCTCACAAGAAAGAATTCTGGTTGAGTCTATAGAGTAAAGTGAAAACAAGTTTATTAAGAAACTAAGGGAATAAAGAATGGCTACTCCATAGGGCTGCTGGTTGCCCATTTTAGTTGTTATTTTTTTATTATATTGCTAAACAAGGGGAGGATTATTTATGACTTCCCTTTTTAGACCATATAGGGTAACTTCCTGACATTGCCATGGCATTTGTAAACTGTCATGGCACTGGTGGGAGTGTAGCAGTGAGGACGATTAGAGGTCACTCTCATCGCCATCTTGCTTTTGGTGGGTTTTTGATGGCTTTTTTACTGCAACTTGTTTTTATCAGCAAGGTCTTTATGACCTGTATTTTGTACTGACCTCCTATCTCATCCTGTGACTTAGAATGCCTTAACTTACTGGAAATGCAGCTCAGTAGGTCTCAGCCTTATTTTACCCAGCCCCTATTTAAGATGGAGTTGCTCTGGTTCAAAAGCCTCTGACAGCTTTGTATTTCCTGATTTTCCATAGAATGCTCTAAATTTCGTAGTTGAATTAAAAACCTTTTGGAATATAAAGCTGAGTGAAAAACTCTTAAGTGCTATGTAGTATCTTTTATACATAAAAGTTACACATAGTATGGATACACATATGTATGTATATGTGTGGAAGAATTTTGTAAGGGCATATGAGAAAACTGTGATGATGATGATGTCTGATATATGGGATTAAGGAGGATGGAGTTAGTTAGAAGGACCCTTCTCCCTGACTGCATATGTGTACAATAATTATTTTACCCAAAGTAAGTTTTGTTTTTATAATCACTTTCCAAAAAGTAATAAAGGGGCTTTTATTTCTGGGCAGCCTATAATATGTCACAGCAGGTTAATGTTTCCAGTGACCATGACTAATAGAACCTAGAAAACTATGGAAGCAATGATCCCTAATTTGATGAAATTTCAGAGAGTAAAAATCTCTATACACGTGCGCAGTTTACTGGTCATCATTTTCTCACTGGGGTCATTTGCTGATTCTGAGCATGAACAAAGATTAACTGCTGGGGAAAGAGAAACCAGTAAAGCTTTTATTGGTCACATGGGGCTGGAGCAACAAAATGGTAAATTAGAGAGGCCTCAAGTACACAGAGATTGCTATATTATGAGCCCATGTGGGAAGTTAAATAGCTAAGCTAAAAGCTTCTGAAGGGAAAAGTAAAAAATCCTGCAGTCTTATGGCATTTAGGAAAAAGAGACTAGCCAGGAAGAAGGGCCTGCAAAATAAAAATAAATTAGAGCTGAAAGTCCTAGAAGGAGTGATGAATGGACACTAAGGTTCTATGGTCCTCTTTTTACCTAGAGACATTTATTATTATTAAAACTAGATTTACTAAGAGTTTACAAATGCAGATTATGGGGTTGACGTGATTCAAGGCATGCTACCCCACAATATGGCAGCTTGGCATTTGAGAAAATAACAGAAGCAGGAAGGGCACACTCACCTTCCTCTTGCCCTTGTTGGGGCTCAGAACATGCCACCCCAAAATATAGCAACTTGCTATACTAAACATTTTAAACTGAAGGAAATTGAGAAAACTGAAGCAGGAAGGCCACTCTCTTACCTTCTCTCACCTTTCTTCTCTGAAGCAAGCCATAAAGAATTCTCTGGCCTACCTAGCCAGAAAGTAGGTCATAAGACCTTCATTCCAGAAGTGTCCTGCTCTATTCCTACAGACCAAGAAGAAGCTAAATAAACAGACCTTGCTGATTTCTCCTTGGTTTATTACCATTAGGTCATACCCATTTTGTCCAATCATACTTCTCCATAACTATCCACTTCTCCATCAAACCTAAGCATGAAAATACACAAGTTTACTTGTTTCTTTGAATCTTCATTTCTGAAGGCTTCCATTTCATATAAAACTAATATTAAATAAATTTGTATACTTTTCTCATATTAGTCTGTCATTTGTTATAAGGGCCTCAGACATGAACTTAACAATGGATGAGGAAAAGAAATCTTTCCTCTTCTACAGGGACAAATGGATCAGCAGAGATTTTAGCATTCTTGTAAGGTTGGGATGACAAAACTTAAAATTTGAAGGGCTTCAAAAACATAACCATACCTTACTCAAGACATTTGTCAAATTTTCAAGTTGAGCCTTTCTAAATGGCAGAACTGAATCTCTAACAATTTTTCAGGCTGAGGAGACAAAACTCCATTAAGGTTTTAGTTGAAAACAATAGATGGATATGACATAGGAATATTAGTGATGTAAAGTAGAATATGCCTTATAGAAACTGAAACTGAGCAAAAATTAGATCAATCCCTTATTAGATTGACATTATTATCACATCCCTACTCTCATCCCACATCCCATTAGCTTAACAGATGAAAGGGAGAACCATCTATGATACAAGACAGCATCATGTGGACTTTCTATGGTCCTTTAATTAACAATGTTGGACATGCAATAAAAATTATAAGACGAGGCGGCTGGCAAGATGGTCGAATAGGAACAGCTCCAGTCTGCAGCTCCCAGTGAGATCAACACAGAAGGTGGGAGATTTCTGCATTTCCACCTGAGGTACCTGGCTCATCTCATTGGGACTGGTTAGACAGTAGGTGCAACCCATGAAGGGTGAGCAGAAGCAGGGTGGGCCGTCACCTCACCCGGGAAGCCCAAGGGGTTGAGGAATTCCCTCCCCTAGCCAAGGGAAGCTGTGAAGGACTGTGCCGTGAGGAATGGTGCATTCTGGCCCAGATACTACACTTTTCCCATGGTCTTTGCAACCCACAGACCAGGAGATTCACTCCGATGCCTATGCTACCAGGGCCCTGGGTTTCAAGCACAAAACCGGGCGGCCATTTGGGCAGACACCAAGCTAGCTACAGGGAGTCTCTTTTCATACCCCAGTGGCGCCTGGAACACCAGCAAGACAAGTGGTATAGCTCAGTGGACCCCATCCCCATGGAGCCCAGCGAGCTAAGATCCACTGGCTTGAAATTCTCACTGCCAACACAGCAGTCTGAAGTTGACCTGGGACGCTCCAGCTTGGTGGGGGGAGGGGCATCTGCCATTACTGAGGCTTGAGTAGGCTTTTTCCCCCTCACAGTATAAACAAAGCCACTGGGAAGTTCGAACTGGGTGGAGCCCACTGCAGCTTGGCAAAGCCGCTTTAGCCAGACTGCCTCTCTAGATTTCTCCTCTTTGGGCAGGGCATCTCTGAAAGAAAGGTAGCAGCTCCACTCAGGGGCATATAGATAAAACTCTCATCTCCCTGGGACAGAGCACCTGGGGAAAGGGCAGCTGTGGGTGCAGCTTCAGCAGACTTAAACATTCCTGCCTGCCAGCTCTGAAGAGAGCAGTGGATCTCCCAGCACAGCACTTGAGCTCTGCTAAGGGACAGACTGCCTCCTCAAGTAGGTTCCTGAACCCAGTGCCTCCAGACTGGGAGACAGCTCCCAGCATGCGTCGACAGACACCTCATAGAGGAGAGCTCCAACTGGTGGGTGCCCCTCTAGGACAAAGCTTCCAGAGGAAGGAACAGTCAGCAATCTTTGCTGTTCTGCAGCCTCTGCTGGTGATACCCAGGCAAACAAGGTCTGGAGCGGACCACCAGCAAACTCCAGCAGACCTGCAGCAGAGGGGCCTGACTGTTAGAAGGAAAAGTAACAAACAGAAAGGAATAGTATCAACATCAACAAAAAAGACATCCACACCAAAACCCCATCCGAAGGTCACCAACATTAAAGACCAAAGGTAGATAAATCCACAAAGATGGGGAGAAACCAGTGCAAAAAGTCTGAAAATTGCAAAAACAAGAATGCCTCTTCTCCTACAAAGGATCACAACTCCTCTTCAGTAAGGGAACAAAACTGGATGGAGAGTGAGTTTGACAAATTGACAGAAGTAGGCTTCAGAAGGTGGGTACTAACAAACTCCTCCAAGCTAACAGAGCATGTTATAACCCAATGTAAGGAAGCTAAGAACCTTGAAAAAAGGTTAGAGGAACTGCTAACTAGAATAACCAGTTTAGAGAGGAATATAAATGACCTGATGGAGCTGAAAAACACAGCATGAAAACTTTGTGGAGCATACACAAGTATCAATAGCCGAATCAGTCAAGCGGAAAAAAGAATATCAGAGATTGAAGATCAACTTAATGAAATAAAGTGAGACGACAAGATTGGAGAAAAAAGAATGAAAAGGAATGAACAAAGCCTCCAAGAATTATGGGACTATGTGAAAAGACCAAACCTACGTTTGATTGGTGTTCATGAAAGTGATGGGGAGAATGGAACTAAATTGGAAAACACTCTTCAGGATATTATCCAGGAGAACTTCCCCAACCTAGCAAGGCAGGCCAACATTCATATTCAGGAAATACAGAGAACACCACAAAGATACTCCTTGAGAAGAGCAACCCCAAGACACCTAATCGTCAGATTCACCAAGGTTGAAACGAAGGAAAAAAATCTTAAGGGCAGCCAGAGAGACAGGTTGGGTTACCCACAAAGGGAAGCCCATCAGACTAACAGCGGATCTCTCTGCAGAAACCCTACAAGCAAGAAGAGAGTGGGGCCCATTATTCAACAATCTTAAAGAGAAGAATTTTCAACCCAGAATTTCATATCCAGCCAAACTAAGCTTCGTAAGTGAAGGAGAAATAAAATCCTTTACAGACAAGCAAATGCTGAGAGATTTTGTCACCTCCAGGCCTGCCTTACAACAGCTCCTGAAGGAAGCACTAAACATGGAAAGGAACAACCGGTACCAGCAACTGCAAAAACATACCAAATTGTAAACACCACCGACACTATGAAAAAACCACATCAACTACTGGGCAAAATAACCAGCTAGCATAATAATGACAGGATCAAATTCACACATAACAATATTAACCTTAAATATAAATAGGCTAAATGCCCCAAATTAAAAGACACAGATTGACAAATTGGATAGAGTTAAGACCCATTGGTGTGCTGTATTCAGGAGACCCATCTCACATGCAAAGACAAAAATAGGCTCAAAATAAAGGGATGGAGGAATATTTACCAAGCAAATGGAAAGAAAAAGAAGCAGTGGTTGCAATCCTAGTCTCTGATAAAACAGACTTTAAACCAACAAAGTTCAAAAGAGACAAAGAAGGGTATTACCTAATGGTAAAGGGATCAAAGCAACAAGAAGAGCTAACTATCCTAACTATCTAAGCAAGTTCTTAGAGACCTACAAAGAGACTTAAACTCCCACAAAATAATAGTGGGAGACTTTAACACCCCACTGTCAATATTAGACAGATCAACAAGACAGACAACAAGGATATTCAGGACTTGAACTCAGCTCTAGACCAAGTAGACCAATAGGCGTCTACGGAACTCTCCACTCCAGATCAACAGGATATACATTTTTCTCAGCACCACTAGCATTTATTCTAAAACTGACCACATAATTGGAAGTAAAACACTCCTCAGTAAATGCAAAAGAATGGAAATAATAACAAATAGTCTCTCAGATCACAGTGCAATCAAATTAGAAATTAGGATTAAGAAACTCACTCAAAACCACACAACTACATGGAAACTGAACAACCTGTTCCTGAATGACTACTGGGTAAATAATGAAATTCAGGCAGAAATAAATAAGTTCTTGGAAACCAATGAGAACAAAGACACAATGTACCAGAATCTCTGGGACACAGCTAAAGCAGTGTTTAGAGGGACATTTATAGCACTAAATGCCCACAACAGAAAGCAGGAAAGGTCTAAAATCAACACCCTAACATCACAATTAAAAGAACTAGAGAAGCAAGAGCAAACAAATTCAAAAGCTAGCAGAAGACCAGAAATAACTAAGATCAGAGCAGAACTGAAGGAGATAGAGACATGAAAAACCCTTCAAAAAAATCAATGAATCCAGGAGCAATTTTTTGAAAAGATCAACAAAATAGATAGACCACTAGCCAGACTAATAAAGAAGAAAAGAGAGAAGAATCAAATAGACACAATAAAAAATGATAAAGGGAGTATCACCACTGATCCCACAGAAATAAAAACTACTATCAGAGAAAACTATAAACACTAGAAAATCTAGAAGAACTGGATAAATTTCTGGACACATACACCCTCCCAAGACTAAACCAGGAAGAAGTCAAATCCCTGAAGAGACCAATAACAAGTTCTGAAATTGAGGCAGTAATGAATAGACTACCAACTCAAAAAAGTCCAGGACCAGACAGATTCACAGCCAAATTCTACCAGGGATACAAAGAGGAGCTGGTACCATTCCTTCTGAAACTATTCCAAACAAAAGAAAAAGAGGGAATCCTCCCTAACTCATTTTATAAGGTTATCATCATCCTGATACCAAAACCTGGCAGAGATACAACAAAAAAAGAAAATTTCAAGCCAATATCCCTGATGAACATCGATGTGAAAATCCTCAATAAAATAGTGGCAAACTGAATCCAGCAGCACATCAAAAAGCTTACCCATCCTGATCAAGTTGGCTTCATCCCTGGGATGCAAGACTGGTTCAACATATGGAAATCAATAAACGTAATCCGTCACATAAACAGAACCAATGACAAAAACCACATGTTTATCTCAATAGATGCAGAAAAGTCCTTTGACAAAATTCAACACCCTTCATGCTAAAAACTCTCAATAAACTAGGTATTGAGGGAACATAATAGAGCTGTTTATTACAAACCCACAGCCAATATCATACTGAATGGGAAAAACTGGAAGCATTCCCTTTGAAACTAGCATAAGACAAGGATGCCCTCTCTCACCACTCCTATTCAACATATTATTGGAAGTTCTGGCCAGGGCAGTCAGGCAAGAGAAAGAAATAAAGGGTATTCAAATAGGAAGACAGGAAGTCAAATTGTCTCTGTTTGCAGATGACAAGATTGTATATTTAGAAAACCCCATTGTCTCAGCCCAAAATCTCCTTAAGCTGGTAAGCAACTCCAGGAAAGTCTCAGGATATGAAATCAATGTGCAAAAATCACACGCATTCCTATACACCAATCATAGACAAACAGAGAGCCAAACCATGAGTGAAGTCCCATTCACAATTGGTACAAAGAGAATAAAATACCTAGGAATACAACTTACAAGGGTTGTGAAGGACCTCTTCAAGGAGAACTACAAACCATTGCTCAAGGAAATAGGAGAGGACACAAACAAATGGAAAAACAATCCATGCTCATGGACAGGAAGAATCAATATCATGAAAATGGTCATACTGTCCAAAGTAATTTATAGATTCATTGCTATCCCCATCAAGCTACCATTGACTTTCTTCACAGAAGTAGAAAAAACTACTTTAGCCAGGCACGGTGGCTCACGCCTGTAATCCCAGCACTTTGGGAGGCCAAGGCGGGCGGATCACGAGGTCAGGAGATTGAGACCATCCTGGCTAACATGGTGAAATCCTGTCTCTACTAAAAATACAAAAATTACCTGGGTGTGGTGGCGGGCACCTGTAGTCCCAGCTACTCGGGAGACTGAGGCAGGAGAATGGTGTGAACCCAGGAGGCAGAGCTTGCAGTGAGCCAAGCCAAGATCGTGCCACTGCACTCCAGCCTGGGCAACAGAGCGAGTCTCCATCTCAAAAAAAAAAAAAAAAAAAAAGAAAAAAAACCAAAAAAACCCAAAAAACTGCTTTAATTTTATATGGAACCAAAAAAGAACCTGCATAGCCAAGACAATCCTAAGCAAAAAGAACAAAGCTGGAGGCATCACACTACCTGACTTCAATCTATGCTACAATTCTACAGTAACCAAAACAGCATGGTACTGGTACCAAAACAGATATATAGACCAATGGAACAGAAAAGAGGCCTCAGAAATAACGCCACACATCTACAACCATCTGATCTTTGACAAACCTGACAAAACAAGCAATGGGGAAAGGATTCCCTATTTAATAAATGGTGATGGGAAAACTGGCTAGCCATATGCTGAAAACTGAAACTGGACCCCTTCCTTACACCTTATACAAAAATTAACTCAAGATGGATTAAAGTCTTAAATGTAAGACCTAAAACCATAAAAATCCTAGAAGAAAACCTAGGCAATAACTTTCAGGACATAGGCATAGGCAAAAACTTCATGACTAAAACACCAAAAGCAATGGCAACAAAAGCCAAAATTGACAAATGGGATCTAATTAAACTAAAGAGCTTCTGCACAGCAAAAAAAAAACTGTCATCAGAGTGAACAGGCAACCTAAAGAATGGGAGAAAATTTTTGCAATCTATCCATCTCACAAAGGGCTAATATCAAGAATCTACAAAGAACTTAAACAAATTTACAAGAAAAAACCAACCCCATCAAAAAGTGGGTGAAGGATATAAACAGACGCTTCTCAAAAGAAGACATGTATGCAGCCAACAAACATGAAAAAAAGCTTATCATTACTGTTCATAAGAGAAATGCAAATCAAAACCACTAGGAGATACCATCTCATGCCAGTTAGAATGTCGATTATTAAAAAGTCAGAAAACAATAGATGCTGGAGGGGATGTGGAGAAATAGGAACGCTTTTACACTGTTGGTGGGAGTGTAAATTAGTTCAACCATTGTGGAAGACAGTGTGGTGATTCTTGAAGGATCTGGAACCAGAAATACCATTTGACCGAGCAATCCCATTACTGGGTATGTACCCAAACGACTACAAATCATTCTACTATAAAGACACATGCACACGTATGTTTATTGTGGCACTGTTCACAATAGCAAAGACTTGGAACCAACCCAAATGCCCATCAATGATAGACTAGATAAAGAACATGTGGCACATGTACATCATGGAATACTATGCAGCCATAAAAAAGGATGAGTTCATGTCCTTTGCAGGGACATGGATGAAGCTGGAAACCACCATTCTCAGCAAACTAACACAAGAACATAAAAACAAAAACTGCATGTTCTGACTCATAAGAGGGAGTTGAACAATGACAACATATGGACACAGGGAGGGAAACATCACACCCCGTGGTCTGTTGTAGGGGTGGGGGGCTGGGAGAGGGATAGCATTAGGAGAAATATCTAATGTAGAAGACAGGTTGATGGGTGCAGCAAACCACCATGGCACGCATATACCTATGTAACAAACCTGCACATTCTGCACATGTATCCTAGAACTTAAAGTATAATAAAAAAAGAAAAAAAATTATGAGACATATGAAGTGGCAAGCTGATGTGACAGACAGTCAAGATATAGAAGCTTTCTCACAGGCCATGCAGATATTGAAATAAGTGAACTAATACTTAAAAATATATGCATGAAAGTTTCAGTTTAATATAGACAATGACAAATAAATAAAGACTGGATGATTTTTATCTTAGAATTGAAATCTTTTTATATAATGAAGTGAGCATTTTGAAACTGAAAAATATAATATCTGAAACTAATAACTCAATAGATAGGCTTAATAGCAGATTAGACATAGGAGAATTAGTTAAACAAGAGCAGGGTCAATAGAAAACAGTTAAACTGAAGTATAGGGAGAAATATAAAATGCATAAAAATGACAGTATAAGAGATATGTAGGACACGTTCATAGATCAAACATATAAGTAATTCAGGTCCAAAGAGTAGGGAAGAGATAAGACAGAAACGATATTCAGACAGATTATAGCCAATGATATTTTTTTTTTGAAATTGATGAAAGATATAAACCTACCCATTAAGAAGCTCAGTAAACCCCAAGCAAGATAAATATGAAGAAAACCACAGCTAGACACATCATAATTTTCTGAAAACTAAAGATGAGTAAGGCCTGAGGGTATTCATCACAATCAGGTCTGATCTAACACAGTTGTTAAAAGGAGTACTTCTGATAGAAGAAAAATGACCTCAGACTGAAATAGTAGGCATATAGAAAGAATAACTGAACAATACAATTCAGAATTTGACCTAATTACATACAGTTACTAGTTTCCAACTATTGCTGTAACAAATTAGCACAAATTTAGTGACTTAACACAAATTTATTATCTTATAGTTATGAAGGTCAGAAGTCTGAAATGAGCCTAACTGGGCTAAATTCAAGGTGTGTTGGTAGATAGGATTGGTTCTTTCTGGAGGTTGTGAGGGAAATGTATTAGAGTTCCTCAAAGAAACAGAACCAAATGGAGGTACACACACACACACACACACACACACACACACACACACACACACACACACAAATTGGCTTATACAATTACGGAGGCTAAGAAATTCCAAGACCCTCAGTTGGTACACACTGGAGACCTGGGAGAGTCAATGTGTAATTCCAGTTTGAGTTCAAAGTTTTGTGAACCACGAGAACTGGTGGTGTAACTTCCAGCTCAGAAGCTGGCAGGCTTGTGGCCCAAGAAGAGCCAATGTTTCAGTTCAAGTATGAGGGTCAGGAAAGAATGACACCAAGGCTTAAAGCAGTCAGGTAGAAGGAGTTTCCTCTTATTTAGCGTTGTTGTTCTATTCAAGCCTTCAATTGATTGGGTGATGTCCACACACATTGGTGAGGGCAATATTCTTTACTCAACCTACTGATTCAGATGCTAATCTCTGGAAACACTATCACAGACATATCCAGAATACATCTGGGCATTCTTTAGCTGAGTCAAGTAGACACATAAAATCAACCATCACAAATCCACCTCTTGTCAACTTGGCACCCATACTTATCTCCTTAAACTATACCTAATATCCAAAAAAAAGATAATGAATGACAAGGTCATAACTCTGCCTAATATGATATAGCTATCCTGCATAAAACTAAAAATGCACAAACTCCTTCCCTAGGAAAGGAGGTAAAGTCCTTAAGCAATGTTTACTCTTCTCTTTGATATTTGATATGGTTTGAATCTGTGTCTCTGCCCAAATCTCATATCAAATTGTAATCCCCATTATTGGAGGTGGGGTCTGGTGGGTGGTGATTTGATGACGGAGGCAGATTTCCCCCTTGGTGCTGTTCTAGTGATAGTGAATGAGTTCTTGGGAGATCTGGTCATTTAACAGTGTGTGGCACCTCCCCTGCCACCTGCTCCTGCCATGTAAGACATCTGCTCCTTTATCGCTTTCCACCATGAGTAAAAGTTCTGAGTTCTCCTCAGAAGATGCCACCATGCTTTCTCTACAGCCTGCACAATCGTGATCCATTAAACCTCTTTTCTTATAAATTACCCAATCTCAGGCATTTCTTTATGGCAATGTGAGAGTGGACTAATATGGAAAACTGGTACTGGGAGTGGGGCATGGCTATAAAGATATCTGAAAATGTGGAAGAGACTTTGAAACTGGCTAATGAGTAGAGGTTGGAAGAGTGTGGAGGGATCAGAAGACAAGAAGATGAAGGAAAGTTTTGCACTTCCTAGAGACTTTTTGAATGATGGTAACCAAAATGCTGATAGTAATATGGACAGAGTTGGCTAGGCTGAAGAGATCTCACATGGAGATGAGGAACTTATTGGGAACTGAAGCAAAGGTCACTTTTGTTATGTCTTAGCAAAAAGCTTGGTTGAATTCTGCCCCTGCCTTAGGAATCTGTGAAACTTTGAACTTGAGAGAAATGATTTAGGGTATCTGGCAGAAGAAATTTCTAAGCAGCAAAGTATTCAAGATGTGGTCAGGCTGCTTCTAACAAACTATGCTCATATATGTAAGCAAAGTAAAAAAAAAAAAAAAAAAAAAGAAGGAGAAGAAACGACCTGAAACTGGAACTTAAATATATTGTAACGGAGTCAGCACCTCCTTCCAGGACTTTAAACCGTTGTCTTTGCCAGTTTGTTCTTGTATTTTCCTTGAACTTCTCAGGTTACCAAGCCACATCCTAGCAGGGCATCCAGGAACCTTGCACTGAACCTCTCAGCCCTTTTGACTTTCTTCTGGTTATAGTTTTTGGGCCTCCTATTAGGTAGAAGTCCTTTGAGCAGACCCAAAATGGCCAAATGGGACATCATCCAAGTTCCTCCCTCCTTTACTGTCTTGGCTTTTTCAAGCACCCCTTTCTCCTCTCTTTTCTGCCTTTTCCTCAGTCTGTCAAGTTCTTTGGAGGAAAGAAGTTTTTGGTTAGAGGTCCTAAGACCACCAACAGCTGGGGGTGGTGAATATGGTAAGGAGTTGGACAGTCCTGGGGCTTTTTTGAAAGAGGACTTTATGGTTATTTCCCCTATTTAGGGTGAGGGATTAAGAATTCTCAAGCCTTCAGTTTCATCCATATTTCAGTGTAAGCAGAAAAGCATATTTCAAAGCCAAATAGAAATGATTTTCTACTAAGCCTACCCTTTTTGATTCTTGGTACCCTTGGTCTCTTAATATTAATTATAGAGAATGGGCAGTGGAGTCAGTTAACATCTTTTCATCAGAAAGGAGGGTAATATTCATAACCAAAAGAGATGTAAAGGAACTATATTACTGCTTGAAATGTGAAAAGAAGAAAGGAGAGTTATGTGAACCTTTTCAATAGGAAAATTCAGAAAGTGGAATGATTCATCCACAGGCATAATTCTTTTAGGAGATTCTGTGCTCAAAGGGAAGGGAATGATTTCTGAACCTTCTGAAGAGAAAAGGAATAGTATTTTTCTTAAACCTAACCCAGTTTCAGCATTGGAGAATACAGAACTTTTTCTTCTAGCTGATGGCATTAATATTTCTTGACAGAGAGAACCCACCCATGGCACTTTTCTGAGCCCAGCAGAAATCAGCAGAGCTTGGGCTTCACTTAGCAGGTTTGCAACTGACTTCAACATGCAGGCTTTTCACGTGTGCAATAATGCTGGAAAGAGAAGCACCAAACTGACTGTACAATTACTCCTTTTGTAGAAGAGGCCAAAATCCTCCTCCTCCTTCCTTTCTCCTATATTCACTCCTCCAGGATCATAAAGCCTCCCTCTTGTTTATCTGTGTCTGTCTGTCTGATTGGTTAGATTTGGCTGCCCTTCCAAGCTAATGGTGTCAGGTGGAGAACAGAGCAACCTTCCCTCAGAAGGGGACAACTCAAGGTGCTGGTACATTTCCCTTGTTTTCTATGTTCTTCTTTCTAGTGGGTCTCATGTAGAGATAGAGATATTTTTGTTTTAGAGATTCCAAAGTATATATTTTTAGTGTAAGAAATGTACCCTCTCCACACTCCGTGATGTAAATAGAACCAGGAATAAATGTGTCATTGTGATTAAAAAAAAAAAAAAAGAAAGAAACGACCTGAAACTGGAACTTATATTTGAAACAAAAGTGGAGCATAAAGGTTTGGAAAATTTGCAGCCTGACCATGTGGTAGAAAAGAAAAGTGCATTTTCAGGGGAGGAATTCAAGCAGGCTGCAGAAATTCACATGACTAAAAGGAAGCCAAGTGCTAATAGCTAAGACAAGGATGGAAAAGGCCTTGAAGACATTTCAGAGAACTTTGTGGCAGCCCCTTCAATCACAGGCCTGGAGGCCTAGGAGGACAGAATGGTTTTGTTGGCCAGGCCCAGGGCCCTGCTGCCCTGTGCAGCCTTGGGTCACTGCTTCCTGCATCCCAACCACAACAGTTCCAGCCATTGCTCAAAGAGGCACACATATAGCTCTAGCCGCTGTTTCAGAGGGTGTAAGCTGTAAACCTTGACAGCTTCCACATGGTGTTAAGCCTGTGGGCAGGTAGAGTGCAAAAGTTGAGGCTTGAGAACCCCTGCCTAGATTTCAGAAGATGTATAGAAAAGCCTGGATGTCCAGGCAGAAGCCTGCTGCAGGGGCAGGGCCCTCGTGGAAAACCTCTACTAGGGAAGTGCAGAGGGGATATGTGGGATTGGAGTCCCCACACTGAGTCCCCACTAGGACACTGCCTAGTGGAGCTGTGAGAAGAAAGCCCCCATCCTCCAGACCCCAGAATGGTAGAGCCATTGACAGTTTGCACTACATGCCTGGAAAAGCTGCAGGCCCTCAATGCTAGCCCTTGAGAGCAACTGTATAGGCTGATCCCTACAAAGCCACTAAGGTGGAGCTTCCCAAGGCTTTGGGAGCCTACCCCTTGTACCAGTGTGTCCTGGATGTGAGACATGGAGTCAAAGGAGATTATTTTGGAGCTTTAAGATTAATGACTGCCCTGCTGGGTTTCAGACATATGTGGGGGCATGTAGCCTCTTTCTTTTGGCCAATTTCTCCCTTTTCAAATGGGAATATTGACTCAATGCCTACACTCCCATTGTATCTTGGGAGTAACTAACTTGTTTTTGATTTTACAGGCCCATAGGTGGAAGGGACTAGCCTTGAATCAGATGAGGTTTTGGACTATAGACCTTTGAGATAATGCTGAAATGAGTTAAGACTCTGGGGGACTGTTGGGAAGGCATGATTGTATTTTAAAATTTGGGAACATAAAATTTGGGAGGGGCCCTGGAAGGAGTGATATGGTTTGGATCTTTGTCCTCACTGAAATCTCATGTCAAATTGTAATCCTCAGTGTTGGAGGTGGGGCCTGGTAGGTGGTCATTGGATCATGGGGATGGATTTCTCTCTTGGTGCTTTTCTAGTGGTAGTCAGTGAGTTCTTGTGAGATCTTGTCACCTCCCCACACCTTGGTCTTGCCCCTGCCATGTAAGACACCTGCTCCCACCTTGCCTTCTGCCATGAATGAAAGCTCTCTGAGGCCTCCCCAGTAGATGCTTCCATGCTTCCTGTACAGTCTGCAGGATTGTGAGAAGATTAAACTTCTTTTATTATAAATTACCCAGTCTCAGGCATTTCTTTATAGCAATGCAAGAACAGACTAATACAATATTCTATTACTTAAATACTATGATGTAAAATAAACAACACCTAAATACTATGATACAAAGTCAATACGTCTTATGTTACATGATCAGGGAATAAGAGAGGAAGCAAAACAAAGATAATATATATAAATCAAAATGCACACATATACACAAATGCTCACATGTACACAAACATATTCATGTACACAAATATATTCATAATAAAATAAAAAATTTAAAACTCATTAAATTGCAGTCCTGGTTTTTGTAACTCTTACTTACACCTAGTTAGAGCTGGTATTTATAACTCCCTTCTTTTACTAGTAATTCTGTATTTCCTCTGTTTTCAGTAGGCACCTCAGCTGGTCATGGTTCTTTGCCCTGTGGGGTAACCCAAAACTTCATTCCAGAAGCATCCAGGCAATTAGTAGTCCTGCCTGTATTGGGTTGTAGCTTTCCATTGACCTTAATCATAGGGCAAATGCTATGGTTTGACTGCGTCCCCCAAAATTCATGTGTTGGAAACATAATCCCCAATGCAACAATACTGAGAGGTAAGACCTTAAAGAAGTGATTAGGTCATGAGGGCTCTGCTTTCATGAATGGATCAATGCCATTATCGTAGGAGTGGGCTTGTTATAAAAATGAATTCAGCCTTCTCTTGCTGTCTTGCTCTTGTATACTCTCTTGCCATACGATGCCTTCCTCCATATTATGATGCAGCAGGAAGGCCTTCAACTTCTATAGTTCTTTCATCTTAGACTTCTCAGCCTCCAGAACTGTAAGAAATAAACTTCTTTTCTTTATAAATTACCCAGTGTGTGGCATTGTGTATAACAATACAAAATGGACTAAGACAACATGGTAATACTAAGAGACACTCTAAGAGATCTCCTGTGTTCCAGACACACTCTTTCTTACCTCCATG
Organism: Pongo pygmaeus; assembly: GCF_028885625.2. NCBI lineage: Eukaryota > Metazoa > Chordata > Mammalia > Primates > Hominidae > Pongo > Pongo pygmaeus. Next base: position 119,106,807 of record NC_072396.2, on the reverse strand, counting down.
ATGGAGTAGCAGTTCAATTTCCCCTTTGCAGTCAGGATCAGTCATCCCAGTCAGCACAGTGACTACCTTCTTTGCTTGCTGATTCAGAGATGAGAAGAACCCAAAGAAGCTGGGCAGTTGTCTTAACTTCCAGTTCAACTGAATCATTGTTTTGTCTCCTGGTGGGAAAATCCCTCCCTTTGAAACTAAGACCATTAGCCCAGAATATAAGGTAATGGGACCAGAAGCAAAAATTCTGCTTGTTGGTTACTAGGGGTAATAGTGAGTGGCACCACTCATTTCCACCACTTGATTCCTGTACCCATGAATTCTGGCTATGTGAGAAAAAGCATCATATATTGATTGCTGATTCAGACCACATACAGTCTTCTGGAGAACCTGCAAGGTATTGCCACCTGCTTTTCCATTTTCCCACTTTTGCCTTCCATGTAAACTACATGATGCGAAAATATCCTGAGTTCATATATTTCTTATAAAAGGAAATATGTGTTTTTTCTCAGTATTGGGATTATGGGGCTTTAGTTTTTTCATTATTATTACTATGTTTTGAACATCTTATAATAAATATATTACTGTTCTATTAGACAATATCAAAACATTTTGCAAAAAGAATAAAAAGTACATGCCCTTATTCCATGTAAAATTTTATATTTAAACAACTAAATGTTAAACAAGGAGGCATTCTGACACATTTCTAAATGTTTCTACCATACATTTGCAAACCAAAATATGAGCTTACTACTAACAAGAAATTATCAATAAAACACAAAAACACTTTTTTTGTACTTCTTTTTCTCTTCTTGACACAATTGTCCTTCTATACAGAAAAAGTTACCCCAATAAAGTCAAAATAATTTATTAATATCAAAACGTTTTATCTGAATGTAGAGTAAATGCCAGTGTTCAATAATATTTAAGTACATACACTAATTTATACTTCTTTCCTTTGCTCCAACAACAAGCTCATTCCAGGTACTGTGTTTGCATTCAGTTATACCAAGTATACTTTACATCCTCTTTTGAATATCCGCCAGTCATGAGTGGCACAAAGTTAGAGATAACCAGTTCCGTGCATGTTTGTGTCATCTTTCCCCAATATCAGGCTTTTATTGGTTTTATTTATGCTATTTCTTTCTTTCTTTCTTTCTCTTTCTCTTCTTTTCTTTTTTTTTCTTTTCTTTTTTGAGATGGAACCCCACTCTGTTGCCCAGGCTGGAGTACAGTGCCATGATTTCATCTCACTGCAACCTCTGCCTCCCGGGTTCAAGTGATTCTCCTGCTTCAGCCTCCTGATTAGCTGGGATTACAGGTGCCCACCACCATGCCTGGCTATTTTTTTTTTTTTTTGTATTTTTAGTAGAGACTGAGTTTCACCATATTGGCCAGGCTGGTCTTGAACTCCTGACTTCAGGTGATCCACCTCCCTCAGCCTTTCAAATTGCTGAGATAACAGGTGTAAGCCACCACTCCTGAACTATTGATGCTATTTCAAACACAAAATTCACAAGCTACATGTATTTCCCAAGGAGGTAATTCCCCTCAGTACTTCCTTTCCACTTGTTAGAGCCATGGTCACACAGGCTCAAGCCACTCCACAAGTCAGTTAATACTGCAAACCATACATAATAGTATACTTAATATATAAATGTTATAGATTAAACATTCCATAACAAACAAAGTAACATTTAACATTGAGAGAAAGAAGATATAGGAGAAAGGTTTAACCAACAAGTCTAGGGTACTTACAATACAATATTATTATTATTATTATAGGAGTCAAGGAAAACTTCCCCATTGCTCCCTGAAGGTCTGCTGAAAATTAATAAGGAAAAAGGCATACAAATGTATTTAACTTGTACACAAGGGAGCCTTCAGAATGAAGACCCTAACCCACAATGGAGTGCAGAAGCTTATATACCATCTTGAGGTTACAGGAAGAATGGGGTCTTGGATCTTGGCAAAACAGGTTATATAAGGTGGGAGACGAGGAATTCTGTTGAAGGGCAACAAATATTTACTAAGGAGAATGAATGAATAGGGAACAGAAATAACCTGGTAAATAGTTCTCCTTGGCATTTGAATGAGTCTGAGAGACAGACATTATCTTGTGAAGGGGTCTGTTCAGGTGTGGTTACATTCTTGATCTTCTTTCCTACTATAGATAATGAGATAACAGGCAGAGGAGTAAAAAAACAATTGATCTCCTTGGTGGGTCAAATAAGGATAAAGGAACTTCAGCTAAAGGAACTTCAGAGAAAAACTTTATCCTATGCTTTGGGAGAGAAGATGGTGAGGGGAGGTAAGAGGGACCTTGAGGGTTCTTCAGCGTGTCAAAACACCATATTATGCAATATCACTAGAAAGTAGTCCCCAATAGTATGCTATTCTGTTTGAGCATGGTTTGAACATAGAACAGTGTTCTTATTCATCACTTATTATTAGGTGGAAAACAAAACAGGAAGAGTGGCAACAAATGCAACTCACTTTAGTTCCATGACTTCTTTTGAGTTTTTATTATTTCTTAGATTTAGGCCAGCTCTTTATTGGCTGATTTTGTCTTAAAATAATGAGGGAAATAAAAATATTTCACCCCAAAATATATTTCTTTAATATATTTTGAGATGGCTGTTCAGAAAGCCAACAAACAGAAGTAGTCTATTAGTCCATTTTCACACTGCTATAAATAACTGCCCAAGACTGGATAATTCGTACAGGAAAGAGGTTTAATTGATTCACAGTTACTCTTGGCTGGAGAGGCCTCAGAAAACTTACAATCATGACGGAAGGTGAAGGGGAAGCAAGGCACCTTCTTCACAAGGCAGCAGGAAGGCGAATGAATGCAGGAGGAACTACCAAATATTTATAAAACCATCAGATCTCATGAGAACTTACGAACAGCATGGAGGAAACTGCCCCTATGATTCAATTACCCTCACCTGGTCTCTCCCTTGACATGTGGGGATTATGGAGATTATGGGGATTACAATTCAAGATCAGATTTTGGGCGAGGACACAGCCAAACCATATGAAGTAGCCCTGCAAAGCTCTCTTTCCTTAGGGAGATTTGTATCTGTAGAGAATCTACATTGACGCAGCCAGGGTTTCTCTGAGGCCTTCCCTTGTCCAGATCTAGGAAAGATTAACTGAGAGTCCGACACCTTTAAAGGTCTGAAAGAAACATTTACCACCTATTTTCTCTGGGGGCTTCTACCTGTGAGGTTTCTTCTGCTTAACAAGATCGCCTTTGCTAGCCTGGCCTCCTCTTTTCTCGCTCCCATGACCTGTTTTGCCACTATGGCAAGATTTACTACCAACATAACCTATTTTGCCAGAATCCAAGCCCTCATTCTTCCTGTAACCTCAAGATAGTATATAAGCTTCTGAACCTCATTGGGGGATTAGAGTAATCACTCCATGGTTCTACCCTGTGTGCATGTTAATAAATATGCCTTTTCTCCAATTAATGTGACTTTTATGAGTTGAATTTTCACCAAAACTTCAGAGGGTGAAGGGGAAGTTTTCCCTTGGCCCCTACAATAACAATGCTTGTTTATTTGTAATTTGCACACCTAAGGAGCTGCTTCTAAAAACATTTTTCCTTTGAGCAAGTCATGCATTAGTACTTCATTTATTTTTGCTGAGAACAACTACCTACAAGTAAGTGAATGTTTATTATAGTAATAAATAGGATAAAAACACTATTATTTGCTTCTTTTATGAGCATATTGAGAAACTGAGAAAAACGTATTACTGGATTGGGATTCAGAGCTGATAACGAAGAAGTAAAAACAAATATAAGACAAAATTCCAGAAGTCTGTAAACTCGTGGATAAGATCTAAGTATTCATTTCTCTATTTAATGGTAAATATCTGGATTCTTAAATGATATTGGATATCATAAATTCAAGAAAACAGCATTAAAATTAAATCCATCTTCACAAAAACTAATTCATCCATTTATTTTATAAATATTTACTAAGCTTCTTCCCTGTGCCAAGTTCTCTTCTAAGCACTGCAGATACAGCAGTAAAACAGAGAAAAAGTTTCCTTGTCCTCAAGTAGCTTACATACTAGTGGGGTGGGGTATGGAGACTTGTTGGCTCCATATTCAGCTGTACTTTCCCTTATCCCCCTACAGAGGAATTAGACAATAAAATAAATGGGTAAATAATGTATGTTTTATTCTACTGGGTGATAAGTGCTATGGAAAAAAGAAAGTGAGGAAGAAAGATAGTGTTGTGGGTGGTGAATCCCTATGGGCCTGCAGCAACCTCAATTCTTGTCTCCTCAGAAGAAAGAATTCGATTGAGGAGGCATAAAGCAGGAGAGACCAAGGCAAGTTTTAGAGTGGGAGTGAAAGTTTATTAAAAAGCTTTAGACCAGGAACGAAAGGAAGGAAAGTACACTTGGAAGAGGGCCAGGTGAACGACTTGGAAGACAAGTGCCCCGTTTGACTTTTGCCTTAGGGTTTTATATGCTGGCATACTTCTGGGGTCTTGCATCCCTTCTCTCCTGATTCTTTCCTTGGGGTGGGCTGTCTGCATGAACAGTGACTGTTAGCACTTGGGAGGGGAGCATGCACAGTGTGTTCACTGGAGTTGTATGCATGCTCACTTGAGGCATTATTCCCTTACCAGTGGAATGTCCCTGGAAGGTCATGTACCAGTTAAACTTTGCCATTTTGCCTCTTAATGGGCATGCTTGAGCCCACTTTCCCAACTTATTGGGAAGATAAGATCTTATCGGGAAGCTGCTAATCACCAGTTTCAGGTGTTTCTAACTGCCTTTCCCTGGCGGCTGTGACCAATTATTATTTTAGAGAAACAATGTGAAAACTGCCTGACCATCACCTGATGGTCGCCTGACATTCCTGGTGTGTTGGAGGAAGCCCTCTCCTGCCCTGCTCATGTCCGACTAGCTACCTACCCTAACAATAGGAAGTGTAGAGCTTGGTTTTATGGGGAGGTGATGTGCAGGTTGCAATTTAAAACACATCTGGCAAACAGTTTTCTTGTCCATTTTATCAGATAGGCAGAAATAAAAATAAGTTCTTGCTAAAAATATATATCTTTGTTATCCATGATGCTTAATAATTCAAATTCATTATTGTACAGATTAAGGAAATTAATCAGAGCACAGCCCTTTTCCCATAGTCAAAGAATGACAGAAAATTCAGAAAAACAATAGGGGCAATTTAAAGACACATGTTATAAGTGTTTTTCCCCTGAAAGTGACTTTTCCCAATGAATTCTAAAAACATATGAAAAAAATTTATCTTTGGGGAAAGAGCTTTAAAGCAAGTAGTTTACTCTGAGTACTAAACTCTTGATTTTTTTTCTGCATTCAAATTCTTTCCTAAGGGGCCTGGGGAGTCATGCCTTACAAACCATAAAATGTTATTAAACAGGTCTTTTTTGAACCAGCTCAGTGTGGCTTACTTTCCAGCCTGACTCTGGGATGGCATTGCATAACAGCAGATCCCCTTACCTTAACTTAAACATTCCTTTCTGCGGACTCCAAATTTTTAGACAAAGCTTAACTCTTTCAACCAATTGCCAACTAAAGAATTCCTAAACCCACCTATGACTTGTAAGCTCCCATTTTGAGATGTCCTGCCTATTTGGGCCAAACCAATGTTTGCCTTCTATGTATTGATTTATAATTTTACCTGCAATTTCTGTGTCCCTGAAATGTATAAAACCAAGCTGTAACCCAGCTGCCTCGGGTGCACTTTCTCAGGACCTCTGGAGACTGTGTTTCCCCAGGCTATGATCACTCATACTGGGTCAGAATAAACCTCTTTTAATATATTGGCAGAATTTGGCTTCTCTGGTGTCAATTCCTTCACATTTCACATTCTTAGAAATCATGTCGGGAAAACAGTTTTATAGAGGAGCAGGAAGCTATCCAGAGAAGCATTTCCTCAGCACAAATGTCAGAGCTCCTATACTCTCTGTGTCTGTTCAGCCCAAAGACAGATCCAGATTTTGTGGGGCTTGAGGCATAAACAATTTTTGTGCCCCCATTTAAAAAACAGAATACAAAATTACAAATTAAAATTTGGTACAAAACTAAATATTTATTTAGAACAAAAAAAGAAATTACAACAAATTACAAATTTTAAAAAGCTGACATCAAAATGTCATGTAATCTAGAGCAGTTATATATCTATATTAATCTCTATGTACATTCCTATTAACACATGAACAGAGTTCTATAATACTTTTGTGCTGTACATTTTTGGCTCTGTATTTTTGAAAACCTCTTTATATGTCAATAATTTTGTAATATATTTTGCTACAGAATGTATAGAATAATAGTTTTTTATTATAATTGATAAAAATAATTTATTAATCAAAGTTTAGAATATACCCTTTAAGCCTCACAACTCATATATATTTTGTAGTTTTACATTTTACATTTAGATCTATGATCCATTTTAAGTCAAGTTTTGTATAACATTTGAGATTTCAGTAGAGATTTGCTTTCTCCCTGTGTATGTCCCATAGCTCTAGCACAATTTATTGAAAAAAATTCTTCAACCATTAAATCCTTCTGTGGTTTTAAATTTATTTTACTTAGTTCTTGACTTAAATTTATTTTACTAAAATATTTTTATCTTACTTAATTACGAATTATTGATGAGAACTTTATCAATATAGTACATTAGTAGCTCTGGATATATTTTTATATTCAGCCTTGTCACCCAGTAAGTCATTTTACCATAAGGATATCTTTCATCAGTTTATTGAAAATTCTCTGCTATTCTCATTTTAAAAAATATTTCTATCTCATTCTGTGTATTTGTTCCTTCCGATTTTTTTTTTTAACTATATCTTGGAGCCAGTCAATCCATACTCTGTCTTTTCTTACCTAATTCCCATTTGTTTACTCCTCTCCACTATCTTAGGGAAATTGATAAATTGGCCAGTCACTAATAGTCTTTTCATTTAAGTCTAGTCTATGGTTTATCTGCACTGTTTTTTTTTCAGTGACTATATTTTCTATTCCTAAGATTCTACTTGGTTCTTTTACATGTCTATTTCTACTTCATATTCTCTTGTTTTTATGTTTATAAATCTTATTCCTAAATCTTCTAAAAAAACACACCCATTCTATAGTTGCTTTCATACTGCTCTATTATTTGTAGATCCTTGTGTAATTTCTCCTCATTATTGATTTTCTATCTGTCTCTTGGTTATTCATGGTGTATGTGTTTTATAATTTTTGCCTTTGAACCTATCATTAGAAATTTTTCTCTTCTGTGGGTGTTCTTGAAATGCTTCTCTGGTTATTTTTGTCTTGCTCTGACAGAATTCAATACTTTTTTGTTAGTCTGTCATTTCGTGGTTTCCATCCTACTCATATCGCAGAAAATTTGGAAATTACACCCTCGATAACTGGCATTTCAGTCTGTTGAGGAGGACATTTTTTTTCTGCCTGTGGCTTGAGGTGAGCAGCTCAGTTTTGGCTGTGACCCTAGGCAAGTGAGTTTCAATATTCTGTCAGTGAGAGAGCAGACTTTTACTTAGCAACAGGACGAGAACCCAGTTCTAGCTTCATTTGGTGATTGGAGATTATTTCTTCAGATAGGGATTAAAGCCCCAGTTTCTAATTCCTATATTTTATCCTAATCTCTTGATGGTATGCCTACTTTTAACTTCTGCCTCTCTCTCTTCATTCTTGAAATTCAGATGCCCCTATCTTAGGATTGCCTTGTATCAAACTGACTTTTAAAAGTCTATTTCCCATAACCATTTTGCTACCATAAGAAAGTGCTACCATACACAGTAATTACAGGTAGATAAGAACTAACATATACAGGGCTACATTATGAATACAGGGTCTTTTGTGAAGGTATGTGTTGAGGAATACACAAAAAGGCAGGTGTCTAAGCTTCTATAATGGCTCTGCAAAGGCTCTTCATCTCACTCAGACTGAAAGCCAATGTCTTTTCAGGTTTTGCATGATTAGGTCTTCTGTTACCTCTCTGACTTTATCTCCTCTTAGCTTCCCTCTGGCCCACTGTGTACCAGTCATACCATCTTTTTTGCTATGCTCAAACACCTCAGATGCATTCCTATTTTTGGGTCCTTGCTTTTCTTTTATCTTCTGCTTGTAATGATGCTCCCCCAGGATATCCCCATAGATCATTCCTCACCTCCATCAAGTCTTTATTCAAATATTGCTTTCTCAGTGAGGCTTTTGCTGACCTTACAAAGAGTTTCACCCTACTTAAAATTGTACCCCTTCACCACAACCCTCTATAGTCCTCTTAAATTTTTTCATAGTACTCATGCTTATCATATAACACATTGTATAACTTAGTTAAAAATATTTCCCCTCCCAATGGAATGAAAGCTCTATGAGGCCAGGGATTTTTTGATCTGTTTGCTCACACTCTATTTCCAGTACCTGAATAAGTGCCTAGCAAATAGTAGTTGTTCAACAAATATCCCCATAATAAAATAATAAATTAATGAACTACTAGAGTAAGTCCTCATTTAATGTCATCCATAGGTTCTTGGAAACAGCAACTTTAAGTGAAATGATGTGTAAAGAAACCAGTTTTACCATACGCTAATTGATATAAACAAGAGTTAATTTCCTATGGCATGTTTCTGGTCGCAAATAAACATCACCAAACTTCTAAATAAAGACCTCAAACACTTCTAATATTAAACATTGAAATAGGCCAGGTACGGTGGCTCACACCTGTAATCACAGCACTTTCGGAGGCTGAGGCAGGCAGATCACATGAGCCCAGGAGTTTGAAAGCAGCCTGGGCAATGGGTGAAACCCCATCTCCACAAAAAGTACAAAATTAGCTGGGTGTGGAGGCACACACCTATAGTCCCAATTATTCGGGAAGCTGAGGTAGGAAACTCACCTGATCCTGGGAGATTGAGGCTGCAGTGAGCCATGATTGTATCACTACACTCCAGCCTAGGTGACGGAATAAGACCCTGCCTCAAGATAAATACATAAATAAATAACATTGAAATAAATGTGAGATATACATACATCTAAGAAAGATTAATGAAATCGAGTACAATAATTACTTACCTAATTATTCCAGTTCAGGGTCTTGAGTGGGTAGAGCCTCTCCTGGAAGCTCAAGGCCTAAGGCAGGAACTGACCCTGGACAGGCTGCCATCCCATCACAGGGCACACTCACACACACATGCACTCACACTCACATTGGGACTTGAGGACATGACAATTCATATAATATGCACAGCTTCGGGATGTGGGAGGAAACTGGAGTACATGAGAAAACCCATGTAGACACAGGGAGAATGTGCAAACTCAACACAGACCGTGGCCACATGATATTGTTCGGCTCTGTGTCTCCACCCAAATCTCATCTTGAATTTTAATCCTCATGTGTCAAGGGAAGGATGTGGTGGGAAGTGATTGGATCATGGGGGTGGTTTCTGCCATGCTGTTCTCGTGATAGCGAATGAGTTTTCATGAGATCTGATAGCCTTATAAGGGGCTCTTCCCTCTTTGCTTTCTCTTCTCTCTCCTGCTGCCCTATGAAAAAGGTCCTTGCTTCCCCTTCCACCATGATTGTAAGTTTCCTGAGGCCTCCCCAGCCATGTGGAACTGTGAGTCAATTAAACCTCTTTCCTTTATAAATTACCCATTCTCAGGTATTCTTTTAGCAGTGTGAATACAAACTAATACACCTCATCTGGGAATTGATTTTTTCCGTATCAATGTTATAAAGAAACCATGTTGAACAAAATGATGTTGTGCAAGGAACTGCTGTATTGAGTTTAAGCTACATTTGAGGTTTTTTGAAACAGTTGATTGTACTCAGATTTGTCCTGTTAAGTATAAAATAAACACCTTGCTTAAAATACCAGGGAGTAGTTTCTAAGGGGAAATTGGTAGTCAGAGAGAGAGCTTCTAGGGCAGTTCACACCTGAAAAGTTCCCCACAAGCCCTATAGACCCCTCAGGGCACTTAGGCTCTTCAGCAGCAGGCCTGTGAATCTTAGTGGAATCAAGGGTAATGGGATAAGCTGTGTCAAGAACACTGTTTAGATGCAGTCTCGTTGTATATGGAGTTAAGTCAATTACGTAAACTCTGTCCAGTATGAAGCTGTGTCACCTCATAAAATATGTAGCTGCAATGTTTGTGAGAACTTGATCATTAGCATGCACTGGAGTGTTTCAGGCCTGCTGTATGATGGATCTGATTATGTAACAATATGCTTGCAATATTAAGCATGAATTGTTACTTGTTTCTATCAGCTTTCCTAAAGCCTCATGTGGAAGATGTTTGGACAGCTACAGAGGTTATTATCATCAATTTTTCCTTGTCAGTGAAAGTCTTAAAGTAGTTTGAAGATAATTCAGACAAACTCTTCAAGGAATTCCAATAGTTCAGTGGATAAAGGAAGTACCAAACATATGCTGTTAATCACATCAAATATGTTTTAATAATTCTATTTTGAATTGTCAACTTGCATAATAAGAAATTAATTTATTAGTGACATAAAGAATGAGTAAAATGTAATCATTTGTGTTCAAAATTTATGACTGTGTAGTCCTAGACTTATTTTTTTTGCTTATTTCATTTCTATAACAGTATTTTAAAGTGGGTGATATTTATTGTGCTTATCTAAAAAGGTATCAATACCTTTCTTATAACTGGTATAATTGTTTTTTTATAATAATACAAAATATAATCAAATATATAACATTTTGTTGTGTTTTTTTCCCAATGGTATTGAAATTTGATTGACAAGAATATATTTCGAATATAGTGTATTTACAAAATATACTATTTAGTAATTTTAATTTCTGTAGTTTATTTCTTGTGGACTCTACCTGTGGTAGCTTTAATAAAAACCATATAGAACTTCTTGTGCACAATTATATCCCACATATTTAATACATTTTTCCTCCCCAATTCTTTTTAAAGGAATGTATTAGGCCATTCTTACATTGCTATAAAGAAATACCTGACACTGAGTACTTTATAAAGAAAAGGGGTTTAATTGGCTCATCGTTCTCCAGGCTATTCAGGAAGCACGATGTTGGCATCTGCTCAGCTTCTGGGGAGGCTTCAGGAAACTTACAATTATGGTGGAAGAGAAAGGGGGAGCCGGCATGACACATGGCCGGAACAGCAAGATAGATAGATAGATAGATAGAGAGAGAGAGAGAGAGAGAAAGAGAGAGAGGTGCTACACACTTTTAAACAACCAAATCTCATGAGAACTCTCTCACTATCATGAGAACAGCACCAAGAGGGATGGTGCTAAACCATTCGTGAGAAACTGCCCCCATGATTCTATTACCTTCCACCAGCCTCTGCTTCTGACATTGGGGATTACAATTCAAGAGGAAATTTGGGCGGGGACTCAGATCAAAACCATATCAAGAAATATAATAATTTGTGCAAATTCTGGATAAATGCTAGAAAGTAGGGAACATTGCCAACAGTAACCTCAAATTTCTGAAAGTTATATAAAATATGGGACCAAGTATAGGGGCATTGTTGTCACCTTGATATCCCAAATATGCATAGGAAAAATCCACAAAGAATGCAATTCCAGGGACTAGAAAGAAACACTTGGAGGGAATTGGTTGGGAAGGTTGGATGGAAAACTCAACCAACATCAGCATACTAAGGAGTTGGCCACATCCTTCACTCTAACACTTAAAAACTTTCAGAAAACCCTTAGATAATACTGCTTAGAGGCCAAGAGTTTTTGAAAGTTGGCCATGTAGAAGTCAATCTTTCTCCCAGAAAGAGATGGGATTTATAAACTGTGACTAGTACTCCTAAAACATAATACCAGAAGTCTCTGACCATTAGATCCCAAGAGATGACTTACACATGTTGTGACCCAAGGGCAGGAACTGGATGCATATATTAATCAGCAAAATTCTTAAATATCTTGTTGTCTAGAACTCATGTATGCATACAACTTTTTCATGGTTCTATTATAGAATAGGAAAAAATATCTGCCTTTCAGTGCCTTAAAAAGAGATGAAATGTAAAATGCAAAAATTGAATTTTCTTATTGTCTATTAATCCTGCCTCAGGAAAGGCTAAAAAAGTCAAGATCAGAAGACTTTATTCCTTCAAAGCAGTTACCAGCATATGTCTATGAAGCTTGACTTTGGGCTTGTCTTTCTCCTTATCAGTTCCTTCAATTTGGAGGACATAGGAAACTATTACAACTTCTGGGGAAATAAAGGAAAGAAACCTCACTAACAGAGATTTGAAAAGTATTGAAAGGAATATCTAATCATTAATATTCTATTAGGTAAAAAATAAAGGGAGATGTATAAAAACTCGTTGATGGCTCTGTTTCTTCGTGTTTTGAAATTTTTATCTGATTCATTTTATAAACAGTCAGTGAACTAGGTGGAGCCTAACATAAAATAGGGGGCATTCCAGATTTTGGCAAGATACTCAGCTATGGGAATGCATAATAACTAAAGTAGGACCCTTACATACAGTGGATTTTTAATGAAAACACGTATGCCAATTAATTAGGAGGTATAGTGCCATAGCCATCACACAAAGCTGAGTGGATTTTGCCTTGCACAACTCCAGGATATGCCATTCACTTACACTGCCAGAGTCACACAACTTGGTGGCCCTGGGTGATGTTCCAGATAACTTAGGGCTATAACTTAGGGCTATCACAGAAAACGTAGTAAAAAGAAACCATTGAGAGTACTAGAGACTGTCCCTGTTGTGTGAATCCTTAGGCTGGCAGATCCCTCCTAAATCTAGTAAAATTAAATTACATGGTACATATTTTGATATAATGTGATATATGCATTCCAGAAATGTAAAGCTCACATACTACACAATCTTTCACTAAAAATGAAACAGTCTTATTGGAAACTAAGATAGGCACAGATGATTCAAAATTGATGCAACTTTGTAACCAGTACACTAACAAAAATAATAACAATTTTAACCAAAAGAGTAGCACATTTAAAGAGGACAAGAGGACATTGCATCCATAAAAAGGAAGCAATTTGAAATCAGAAATAATGACATTCAGATAAAAAATAAAATAAAAAATATAAATTTAAAAATATACTCAATAACATGTTGGATATTTCAGAATATAAAATCAGTAAATCAAAGTCTAGTTTGGGAAATTATGCCAGCACTAATAAAAAATGGGAAGTATAAATGAATATTATGAATAAAAGGATGAGACATGAAAAAATAATACAGACCATTTGATATGGTCTGGCTCTGAATCTCCACCGAAATCGCATATTGAATGGTAATCCGAATTGTAATCCACATGTGTTGGGGGAGGGACCTAGTAGAAGGTGATTAAATCATGGCGGGAGTCCCCCCACGCTGTTCTTGTGAGAGTGAGTGAGTTCTCGTGAGATCTGATGGTTTTATAATGGGCTTTTTCCCCCTTCACTCTGCACTTCTCCTTCCTGCAGCCATGTGAAAAAGGATGTGTTTGCTTCCCTTTCCACCACGATTGTAAGTTTCCTGAGGCCTCCCCAGCCATGCTGAATTGTGAGTCAATAAACCTCTTTCATTTCTGAAGAGGGACATCAGAATCAGGAGGTAGCCAGGTGGATTAGCTTATTCCAAAACCCCTGTAGGCTACAGTACAGCAATGGTAGTGTAAAAATGTAAAAGTATTCTGGAGAAACCAATAGAATTGCTAAAGTCCTCGTTTTTACCTAGATAAGAGATCTAAGCTGTCAGGAAGTTCCAGTGGCAACATAGGCAGTGGTTTGCCCAGAGGTTGCCAAAATCACTGTGGTGGTATCTTCAATTCAGTATTTGTGATGGTTAATATAGAGTGTCAACTAGATTGGATTAAAGGTTGCAAAGTATCGTTCCTGGGTGTGTATGTGGGGGTGTCACCAAAGGAGATGATTGTGATTGTTAATATAGAGTGTCAACTTGATTGGATTAAAGGTTGCAAAGTATCGTTCCTGGGTGTGTATGTGGGAGTGTCACCAAAGGAGATGAACATTTGAGTCTGTGGACTGGGAGAGGCAGAGCCACCCTCAATCTGGGTGGGCACCATCTAATCAGCTGTCAGTATGGCTAGAATAAAGCAGGCAGGAGAAAATGGAAGAGCACTTGTTGAGTCTTCTGGCCTTCATCTTTCTCCCATGCTGGATGCTTCCTGTTCTTGAACATCAGACTCCAAGTTCTTCAGCTTTTGTACTCTTGGACTTACACCAGTGATTTGCCAGGGGCTCTTGGACCTTTGGCCACAGACTGAAGTCTGCACTGTCAGCTTCCTTACTTTTGAAGTTTTGGGACTTGGACTGATCCACCACTGGCTTTCTTGCTCCTCAGCTGGCAGACAGCCTTTTGTGGGATTTCACCTTGTGATCCTGTGAGGTAATACTCCATAATAAACTCCCCTTCATGTAGGCATCAATCCTATTAGTCCTGTCCCCTCTAGAGAACCCTAATACAGTACCTACTTGAATGCATTGTTCACAGAGCACCCACTCTAAGTAACGCAGACATTTATTGTAAGTGTGTAATTCAATACTTTTTAGTAGATTGATAGAGTTATGCTAGCATCACAATCCAGTTTTAGAGCATTTCCATCACCCCCAAAACCTCCTCATTCCCGTTTGCTGCCAAACCTCACTCCTACTACCAGGCCCAGACATGTAGATCATGCCACAATATAACTGTTAAAAAGTAAAAAGTAACTCAAATAAAACATTATCATGTATTGCTTCCCTGTAATATTGATTGTATTATTGTCAAAAAATAAAATATTGTAAACCTGAAAAAAGATAAAAAAGAAAAATCTCAATGCTACAGATCAAAAAGAAGAAAGGAATGAGTGTTAGCTGGCAAGTACTTAATGATGGGGTCTGGAGATAACTGAAACTGGAGTAGGCCTACATTTTAAGGGTTTACTGAGAACTGTAGAAGCTAAAATGTGTAATACCTTTTCCTCACCCATGTCCAGGTCCACGGACAATACTCCTATGACAAAAAACAGATTAACAAGTGAAAAGTATAACAGATTTTTCAATCAAAATATTACATGACATGGGAGCCTTTAGAAATGAAGATGCAAAGAACCAAGGAAAACTCTATTTTTATGCTTAAATTCAATGAAGAATGGACCATAGTGTAGAAATGTGATTGGACAAAAAGGGTATGATCTAGTGGTAACAAACTGGGAGGGACTTAGCAAGACGTTTTTGTTTAGATTCTTCTTAACCTCCTTGTGTAGCATTTCTTCTTTCCTGGGTATGGGGCAGGACCCCTCTGGAATGTGGGTCTTATGGCCTACTGCTGTGGTTTGAACATGTCCCCCAAAGTTCATGTGTGAAGAATTTAATCCCCAATGCAACAGTATTGAGAAGTAGGACCTTTAAGAGGAGATTAGGTCATGAGGGCTCTGCCCTCATGTATGGATGAATGCTGTTAATGTGGGACTGGGTTGGTTATCAAGGAAACAGGCTCCTGATAAATGGATGAGTTTGGCCCTCTTCCTCTCTCTCTCTCTCTCTCCCCCCCAACCCCCGCCGTCTGTCTCTCTCTCTTGTGCTCTCCTGCCCTTCCATCTGTAGCCATTGGATGATGTAGCAAGAAGGTCCTTGCCAGATGCAGGCCCCTCAATCTTAGACTTCTCAGCTTCCAGACTATAAGGAATAAATCTTTGTTCTTTATAAATCTCCCAGTCTCAGGTATCCTGTTATAGCAGCACAAAATGAATGAAGATACCTACTTTCAGGGGAGGTAAGTCAGAGAGTGACCTCTCTAAATTTTATGGCTTGCTTTAGGGACTAGGAGTTCTAGTTTCTATGACCTGCCTTGTGGAAGAGGAATTCTAGTTTCTATGACCTGCACTGGGGGAGAAAGGAGGGCAGAATAAGGTGAGGCAGAACTTCCTGCTTCTCAGGCCCTTGCTTCTGAGCACCATAATTTGGGGTATTGTGTTCTGAGCCCCACCAGAACCCATATCCCTGGAACTTACAGACCTGTACACTTCTCCTTAAAACCATACATTGATATCAAAATAGTTTAGAGTCTAGGAGCAGCTTTCCTGTAAGTTATTGCCTGCTCTGTAATATAATGTCCTAGTAGGTTTTGGAATTGAATCACAGTTAGAGGTAATGTTAGAATTTAGAGAAAATTGTTAGGGTTAGGGGTTGGAACCATAAAGTTAAGAGCAGAGGTAGAATTACATATAGGGACAGTTTTAGAGATAAAGTTAGGGACAGAAATAATGTTATAGGTAAAGCATGAGGACATGAATAGAATTAGCATTGAATTGAAACTTAAAGATAGGGTTAGCTTGAGTGAACAAAATGGGCTCACTAAGTTCCCTTCTCTCTGCTAAAGATAGAGCCTCTATCAGCATTTTTTCTGGAGTAACTATAATGAGGAGAGGTTTCCCAGCAATCCAAATTGGACATGCAGTTTTATCAAGAAATTAGCATTTTTTTGTTAAGTCACTGAGTCTTTGTGACTTTTTTTTAATGCAGCTTAGCCTAAGCTATGCAGATGAATTCAAAATCTAAGAATCTTAGTAAGATGCTGGATTGAGAACACATTTAGTAAGAGGATAAACCACAGAAAAAAAGTGTATTTCCTTTCACCTCTGTGTGATTTGATTTTGGCTGAAGTGGCAACCAACCAGGTTGTTTTATGTTATGTAGGTGGTGAATGAAGCAGCTGGCAAATAATAAGAAATATATATTTGATCTCTGCACCCACTTCCTGACACAGAGCTCCTAAGTCCCTTGGGATTTCCTGGGTGATAGGAGTGTCTTTTGTTCTAATGAGGCAACTCTTGGTGGGCTCCTTGATTGCTTCAGGATGGGGGCTGTTAATGACCAAGCCATGATTAGAAGCTTGGGACTTTTGGCCCAACACCTATTCTTCAGGAAGGGGTGTAAAATTGGGAATTGAGTTAATCGATCATGCCTACATGAAGAGGCCACCATAAAAATCACTAAACTATGGGGTTTATAGACCTTCTGGGTTGGCGAACTCATCCATTTGTCGGGAGTGCAGTGCACTCTAACTCCGTGGAGACAGAAGCCCCTACACTCGGGACCATTCTTGACCCTGTCCTCTGTTCCTCTTCATCTGGCTATTCATTGGTATCCTTTCTTTTTAATAAACTGGTAAATGTAAGGAAAGTGTTTCCCTGAGTTCAGTGAGCCAATATAGCAAATTATCAGACCTAAGGAGAGAGTTGTGGGAACCTCTAATTTGTGACCAAGTTGGACAGAAGAGTGGGTATCCTGGGCACTCAATATTTGCAACTGGCATCTGGAGTGAGGAGCAGTCTTGTGGGACTGAGCTCTTAACCCATGGGGTCTGTGCTAACTCTGAACAGTGTCAGCACTGGAGTAAATTGTAGGACACCCAATTGGTGTCTGCAGAGAAGTGGATAATTTCTTGGTGTGGAAACCCCATACATTTGGTGTCAGAAGTGGAGTGTTCTAGAAACAAATTATAGTTGTGGTGAACCTTTTCTACTCAATTAATCCATTTTTGTGGATGTTGAGATTCCCTGCCAAAGATCTTGCCTTCAGGAAAGAGGTGTTTATTCCCAGGTGCTCAGATGTTGTGAGTTGATAGCTCTCAGCTACAAGTCCTCTTTGGGAGTTGCCTTTGTTGAAGAAAGAGGCCTGGCATAAGATCACATAGTTCTTTTGGGGACAGTGGAGGTGTAGAGGCCTGGCCCTCTGGTATGGTTTGGCTGTGTCCCCACCCAAAATCTCAGCTTGAATTGTAATCTTAATAATCCCCATAATCCCCACATGTCAAGGGAGAGACCAGGTGGAGTTAATTAGATCATGGGGGCAGTTTCCCCCATGCTGTTCTTACGATAGTGTGTGAATTCTCATGAGATCTGATGGTTTTATACGTGTTTGGTAGCTCCTACTGCTTTCATTCTTTCTGCTGCCCTGTGAAGAGGTGTCTTCTGCCATGAATGTAAGTTTCCTGAGGCTTTCCCAGCCATGTGGAACTGTGAAGCAATTAAAACTCTTTTCTTTATAGGTTACCCAGTCTTGGGTATTTCTTTATAGCAATATGAGAATTGGCTAGTAAACACTCTCACCTCAACTTGTAATAATTCTGAAGGTTATCCTAGATTCAAAGCTCCCCATGGGGCTCTGCTAAGTGTGATATCGTTTTTTGGTGTTCATTCCTCTTAATTGTCTTGCCTCTGGTATTGTAATCTTTAAGTACATGCATACTTAGTCAGGAAGAGTGGTACTTTCTGGTGTGTTTGTCTCTGTGAACTTCTTTCACAAGATTCAACTTAAGTTTCAAAGAAAAATAACATGGAGTGCTATGTCTTCCCCTCTAAAGGTGAAGGGGAAATAAGTCCTTATTGTAACTTTATCACAGCCCAACTTCTACCTCTGTCCAATCCTAATTTCTTTCCTTCTCGCATGCATAGAGATCTCAAGATCACTTCCCAATAAACATCCTGCACACTTTTCTTCATCTGAGAATTTATATCCCAGGGGACCCAATCTATGTCTTAGAACTATTTCTGTTTTGAGAGTGCTATAGGTCACATAATATTTGAGAACCACTCTGATGCCACCTATTCCTGTTGATATGCAAAAATATCTCTTTCTAATATAATCAGTTCTCTAGATCGGGGTCCTCAAACCCCTGGCTGAGGATGGATACTGGTCTGTGGCCTGTTAGGAACTGGGCCACACAGCAGGAGGTGAGTGGTGGGCCAGTGATCATTACTGCCTGAGCTCCTACACCTGCCAGATCAGCAGCATTAGATTCTCATAGGAGTACAAACTTTATTGTGAACTACATATGTGTGAGATCTATGTTGTACATTCCTTATGAGAATCTCACTGATGCCTGATGATCAGAGGTGGAACAGTTTTATCCCAAAACCATCTCCCACCCTCACTTCACCATCTGTGGAAACATTGTCCTCCAAGAAACTGGTCTCTAATGCCGAAAAGGTTGGGGACTGCTGATCCAGGTGACGGATGGGTTTACATATGTCTAGGGGAGAATACACAAGGAAAAATGGGCCTCAACCTTGGAAACTGCATTGGCCTAAGTGGGAGCTGGGAAACCACATGGATAAAATAAATCTATTGCTACTTGATGGCAAGAAGCATTTTTCTTTCTCTCCTCAGACCATGAAGACCTTCTAGAGCTACGGACTGAGGCACTTCAGTGTTCTTCTGCCCTGTTTCCTTCCACTGGTGGTAGTGACTCCTAGACTGGGCCATCAAGAAATTTCAGCCTCTCTCCATTGCCTCAGTGATGGGCTCGAGTAGCCCCTAGCTTTAGCAGAATAAGGTATTTCTGGCCATGGGCAGCAGTAAACCTATTGTCTCAAGTGGCATTTCAACCTTTATCTCTTGACCTACTCATAGGAACTGACCTACTCAGAGTTGCAGAGAAATGAGGTATTACTGCTTTTTTTTTTTTTTCTCAGGGAGCTGACGTCATGCCAGTATTTTCTAGGCTCACCCAGCATCAGAAAAGCATATATGTTGAAAGAAAAGGTCAACGTATTCTGTCATCCCTGGTTCCAGGTATGGAAGAAGAGAGTTGTTTTAGTATCATGTCTCTGATGATTTTGGAGGTATCAAAAGCCAGTTGATATAAGAGATAAATTAAGGTGATCATGCCACATCTCATGACTGAAGAGCTGGGAGCTGTAAGACCTAGTTTGGCAACTGGAACAGATAACACAATTCCTGCAAATTTTTTTCTTTTCTTTTCTTTTTTTGAGAGTGTCTCGCTCTGTCTCCCAGGCTGCAGTGCAGTGGCATGATCATGGCTCACTGTAGAATCTATCTCCTGGGCTCAAGCAATCTTGCCTCAGCCTCCCAAGTAGCTGGTACTATAGGCATGCACCACAGTGCCTGGCTAATTATTTTTTTATTTTTATTGGAGATGAGGTCTTGCTGTGTTGCCCAGACTGGTCTCAAACTCCTGAACTCAAGTGATTCTCCTACTTCAGCCTCCCAAAGTGCTGGGATTACAGGCATGAGCCACCAGGCCTGGTACTTGCAAATATTAATACTCAATGAATACATGTTGAATGTAGAGAGGCTGCTAAATGTTGGAGACAAACCATCTACAGGATAAACACGGTCCTTTCCGTCTTTGAGGAGCTTAGATTCTAGTGGGAATAAGGCAGTACTGACACCTATAACAAGGAGAGCATGTGAACCACCCCAGTCCTTGCTCAAGTAAGGAAGGCAGAACAATTTGGGAGTGTGGTTATTTTGCTCATGAGGAATTGGTGGTGCTGTTGTTGATACTGTTTTTCTCATTCACACCTCTTGTTTTTCCTCTGATGCCATAGTCTTTGAGTACATGCATCATTACTAAAAAGAAAGTGATCTTTTCTGGTTGCATTTGTCTTCATCAACTTATTTTACAGGACTCAATTTCATTTTCTATGAAAATGAAGTCAAGTGTCAAGTGGTATATGTTTCCCTCAAAAGAATCTGGGGGAAAAAAGACATGTGACATATTAGCCAACATTTAATAAATTTAATAAATTAATAGGAAGTCTCACAAAACCTGTAGTGGATAACATACAGGAATTAGGAATAAGACAACACTTTGCAACCATTCACAAAAAATACCATTTGACAAAGGAGAAGAATTACAGAAAATAATATAAGGCAGTCTGTTGCACGTGTCTTACACAGATATACATATATAATAATACGTCAAAATGATTTGTTTGATGGTAAATTCATCACCTTTACAATTATCACATGGACTTCTTTAAAACATTTATAAAAGTTTGTAGATTTAACATTGAAGGGTAAGATTTATATCCAAATGAGTATATTTGTTTCATACCAAACTGCACAGAACTTACGAATAGCACACAATTTGAGGATAATTACCAGGTTGGGTACTATTAAGTACTACTACTTGATGACACAAGAATCATTAACAAATGTGCTGTAAGCTATTATCATTCAACTTATTGCTAGTACTTTCGGAAATCTGTGATTTATATTTTATTTCTTTGTAAATCATGTGCTATGAGCTTGCCCTGATAGTTCAGAAATCAGATGTTTCCAATTTTTTCTAACACTCACACTACTTCATATCTGAATGCATGGTCTTTTTAAGGCTTGCTGAAGGATTTTCTTCAGTCCTTCTATCAGCTATTCTGCCCTACATTAATACAAATCGATGGATTCATGCAACATACATGGCATTCATGCAGGACACCATCTGTATGTGCAGAACTCATGCTAAATGCATGCTGTGTTTCTTCAGCCATTTTCATTTCAGTAAGAATTAAATCATCTCATTCTGCTTCATATAATTATTTTAACATGCACTTCAACAGACCTAACAGGCAAGGCAGGTAGACTTGACTTTCATGTTATATTTGGGCATGCTCAAGCAATTGACTGATGTTTGGCAGTGTTGCAAATCAAATAGAGACTGTATGAGTTTCCTCAAATACAGCTGCTCTTCCACTGCCCTTGTGGCAGACTACTGGATTTATCTATGCTGTGTGTTGAGAACACAGACCAGGGGTTTTAGAAATTCAGATTTTTTCATTAACCAATTTTAAGATACTGAGAGGCACATTCTCAGGTGTGTAAGTAACTGTTAAGCGTAAGAACTAGCATCATGAATTCTTCCAAAATTTATCCACAGTTGTGTGAAATGGACACATATGGAAATACTGTTACTAGAAACACTTGTATACTCTGCACACAGCATAGACTGAATGGCCTGACTTTAGCAATGCTTGAAAACCTTTCATGGTTTAGAAGCTATTAAAATGCTACTGAATTCTTAGAGAGCAGCAGGCCCACAAATGAAACGATGGCCAACACTTATTGTAACACAACACTATATTTTAACAAAGATTTAAACGTCTGGTACGTAATTGCAGTGCAATGAAGAGCTTGCCACTTTCACAAATTAGCTGCAGCCTTTTCCTGCACTAGAGAGTTCGGAAGGATCTGAAAATGAGATAAATTTTGTTTAAAATCCAAATGGAAACTCCGTGTTTCTGTAATCCCGAGTTCGGTAAAAGTGTCTTTTTAATTACTTTTTTTTTCACATTCTAAGGGCCCAATTCTGTAGTCCTTAATCAAGTAAAACTTCCAAAGTTTCTACCATCTATACTTCCAACACAAGTTTTACTCAAAAATGGACTGCTAAATTAAGTCCTATAGATAGAGGTACCATAATTAAGAAAATATTTTAATAAGGCTCAAAGTACTAATTTCACTTTGTGTGAAGCACACAAATTTCCAGGATGCTGAGATCAAAACCCAATTGATGTTGAATCCTGGGTTGGGAAATAACTCTGGGATCTCATTTCCCAGTTTAATCATAGAATTAGGAATTTACTAAGGACCAGAATGAAAACACTAATTTCAGTTTGCTTGTTGTAATAATCAGAATTTGAACATTGTCCTTAAGAAGTGAAAAGCTATTTGGTGTATTACATCTCATTATCCTTCCACTTCTGTAGTCCTGGTTAACCAGCTGCTATGTTAAAATACCACTATGTTTAGGGACAGACATTGCAGTAAATACCAACACAACATTCTGACAATGTCAAATTTTGCCCCTGTATGAACAGCAAGACTAGGTTCTGCCTCTGACTCACTGACAGATGTATCAGAAAGCAGAGCCTATCTTACTGTGTTTATATGGGTAGATGAGCAGAGCAAGAATTTAAAGTGTATATTCACTGTTAACCCAGAACAAATGTCCACTGAATTTGTTAATTTAGGTGTGGTTGAAATATAACCACTGTCATGTGCCTCATTCTGGTCACCTGCAAATGCCACCTGAGATGAACATGAACATTGCCATATGCACAAAAGAAAGAGAGAAAGGAAGGAAGAAAGGAAAAAAGGAAGGAAAGAAGGGAGGGAGGGCAAAAATAAACATTTTATTCATCAAACAATCAAAATAAGTTAGTCTCCATGTATTATAAACAGTAAATATAGAACCCTAAATCTCACTAATGTAGGCATGATTGTAAAGTACAATGTTGCAAAGCCATATGTAAAAACACTTTTTTCAGACAGCAATATTTACATTAGTTAAGACCAACAGAAAAATTAAAGAAGAAAATTTTCCTACATATGTAGCTTGTACTGTAGGAAAAGACTGTGCTGTTCTTTCTCACACACTGCTAATCCTTTCGCTAACCACACTGGAGGGATTTACTGGTAACTCTAAATTCTCAACTTGCATCTCTATACCGGGCTCATTGTCACTGGCTTTCTTGATCACCGGTTCATTGGTATGCCGATAAATGTTAACATTAAGCTCCCTCCCAGACAAAGCAGTGGCGGCAACTCTTGGAATTTGCCTGACAGGAGGCTTTTTGTCTACCTTATAATTGCAGCGCAAATAGTTGGAGAATGCCCTTCGGTAAATTTTGTTGAAGAGAGTATACACCAGAGGATTGATTCCTGAACAAACATAGCCAATCCAAACAAACACATTCAGAAGCTTTTCCATGAGCTTTTGGTTACAGGACTTCTCACAAAGAACAGACAGAATATTGGTAATGAAAAATGGGCACCACATGATCAGAAACACAAAGAAAACAATCCCAAGGACTTTCGAAGCTTTTCTTTCATTGTTGATAGCCTGCATGGTGCCCCTAGGACGTCTCTCCTTCTTCTTTCTTCGTCGTGCGTTCTGGTCTTGGTTAGGGTTTGCAGAGTTCTCTTCCTCGGCCGTATTCCTCTTGCAGCACTTCAGGAAATCCAGACTTAGTCCAGGCGGTTCCTCGGTGTGGCCGTGCAGTAACATCAAAGCTTGTCGGCGCAGAACGTAGATCGTCAGGCAATACGTAATCACCATAATCGTCAGCGGTATGAAGAAAGCTACGAAGGACCCAATAAGAACGAAATTTGGGTCGTTGAGCACGCACGTCGTGTTGTTCACGAACACCTTGTCTTCGTCCCTCAGTCCAATCACAGGGATAGGAACTGATACACCTAAAGGAAGAAAAAAGGAAGGGTGTGGTTATAGCATATTGAAGTACTGAACAGATATATTCAACCGCATACATTAATTTGCATTTTACGGAAGGAAATTCAGACCTGATATTTGTTGAAAGCTATTCACGGCATAATCGATAGTCACATGAAACACTAGCAGTATGGCATCAGAAAATGATGGCATTTTTCATATTAGGAATGCCTTCTCCCTAAATTCTGTAGAAGGCATGGAATTACCGTCATTGATATTAACCATATCAGAGAGACACGGTTGTATCAAAGGGTGGATTGTGTGAGATTTGTTGGATTTCCAGTTCCAAGAATCGTCCTGGCTCATAGAAGGCACTCGATAAATATTTGTTGAATCAATGGATAAATTCACATCTGTACTTGGTGACATTAATAAAGCCAATCATTGTTTCTTTAGCATATCATCTTCCAAATTCAATAAAAATGAGACAAATACCACCTGTAAATAGTAATAATAGCCTATTAGGGATGGCTGGGCTGAGTCTAACTACTATGCAGAAAGTCAATAAGCAGAGACTGAAAAGATTCTCTTTTTAGCCAAGGTTTTTGTTTGTTTTATTTTGAGTCTCTGGGAATGAGCAATGTTTCAAAGTCAAGAGAGGGTAAAATGTAGAGTTGGGAGAGATGCAGTCCTCCAGTTTCTGTGTGGAATTTTGAGCATTCTTGTTTTTAAGAATACTGAGAGGTAGTACTCTAGGGAAGCACTTCCTTCAATAAATAGGCCCATAGTCAGAAAATATCAATGAGGAGGTGGGAGCAGAAGGTGATCTTGTGCCTGAGCATAAGTAAGATATCTGGAAGCTTTCAGAAATAACCACAGTAGGTCTTCAAGAGGTCCTGCATCAATACATAGAGATAAATAGATAATAAATAGAGACAGAGATTGCTGTCCTCTCTTGTGTCCACAGGAAGTCGAAGCCTGGGAAGTTCAGATTGTACCTGTGGGATTCCATCAGAGATTATTAGGAATCCTGGGCTGGTAGGTGTCTACATCATGAACTGTGAGAGGAGATAGAAATGCATTCTCAGAGATCCTTGCTGACCTTAGAGAACACACGAGCAACTGTGACAAACCTGAAACAGAAAGTCCTTATCAGTTGCTTTAACATGCCTAGTCAGGTATAGAGTATCTGGCTGGATGATCGAGAGGGAAAAAAAAATGAGTCAATGCTTCTTTGCTAGAGCTTGCTGAGAATGTTGACTGATATTTAATCTCTGGGAAGACAGAAAGAAGAGAGTGTTTTGAAAGTGATCTTTAAGTCTTCTTCCTCAGACATGGAATTTCTAAAATGACTGGCCTTTTCCTAGAGTAGGAAGCCAAGTAACAGGGTGAGGAAGCCACAACAGATATGACAAGACTTCCCTGGGTATTGGTCCATGCCTATCTATAGCTCTGAACCTAGGCACACCATTCAAGAAAGTAGGAAAGACTGAAAATGAGGAGGCACTGCAAACAGTAAGTCTCCTCAAGTAGTGCAAGGCCAGATCCTAAAGAAGAGACCTTTGTACCTGAATGGGGTGGAATGGCAATTATTAGAAGGAGAAAAGAGAAAGTGATTTTTCACCAAGTTTGATGAAATGCCTCGGAAATTTCAACAGGAATTTGGGAATATAGAGTACAGCAGAACCACACAGAATATATTTCTTAAGAGTTAAAAAAAAAAAAGCAGTTAAGAAAGCTGCCAGACTGTGTTGTTTAAATCTTTATTTGAAAAATCATAAATGTAAGGTAATCTCGAGAAAGAGCACAGATCAAACATGCCCTAAAGACGTCAGTGTTGGCTTAACCTTAATAACATATTTTAGTGATGGATTAGTCTGCAGAAAGTTAATATAAGACTTTTAAAAGAAGAAAGAGTTTCTTTAAAAAAATTTACAAGAGAAAATGTTAGAGGGGGAACTTATATATTAAGAGATACTTAAAAGATCTATCAAGTAATTACAATATGTGGATCTTCTTGGGATCTTGATGAAAACAAAAACATGTTAAAAATTTTCAAGACACAATTAAAAATCTGAACAATGACTGGCCTTTGGATGATATTAAATAATTATTGTTCATTAATTTTTAGGTGAGGTATTGATATTGTGGTTATGTAAAAAGACAGCTCTTTTATTTCTTGATATACATACTAAAACACAGATGAAGTATTATGATGTTTGGAGTTATTTCAAAATAATACGGGAGGGAGAAGTGGATGAAAGTATGGATGAAACAAGACAGTCCACAAGCTGATAAATCTTGGAGCTGGATGATGAGTTCATGGGCTTTATTTTATAATTCTACTTTTGTAATCTTCGAAAGTCAACTATGAAACAGAAAGTTTGATAATTTTTTTCAATTAAAAAAAAGAGAAAAGAAGACATAGAGGTCCTTTCTGAAACACAGTAACATCACTGTTAAACCTCAGATTTTAAAAAGTCTCCAAAACTGATTGGCCACTGCTAACCTTGGAAGTGATTCCTTCCAGAGCAAAAAAAATTTGGATCCCTAAATAGAAACGTTCAACCACCCGTTTGATATAACTTGTAGGGAAGAAGCCCATTTTCTGACAAAGTGTTGATAGGAAACTCTGTTATACCTTTCCAGGTTCCTTACAGCAAAAGCAATAAAGGATGCAGGAGTGGTGTTTCCCTCTTCAATCTCCTACCTTGCCAACCACCCAGCCCTTAGATACTACAGCGTGGGGCTAGAGACTCAATCTGGGAAATTTGCTTTCACCCTGGAGGCATCATGACTGAGGCATGTACCTTCAATTTCCCACAGGAAATGCTGCATATATTCTAAGTATTCATGGACACACTTGGACGTTTCTGGGGAAGGCCTCACACACAGGCCATAAGATTGGTGGAAGTTTGTATCACTTAGAGACCAACTCCAGAGTAATGTTAGCTCGCTTCTGTTAAATGATTTATTCACTTGTCTAAGGGACTCTTGAGCCTAAAGTAGGCCTTGTCAAGGGACAGCAAGAGAGGGTAGCAAAGTCACTGTAGATGAGCTGAAGCTGTTATTGGGTAGATGAGGCCAATTTTATCCCTGGCATCTGTTTGTATTATTTTTTGTGCATTGAGGAAAGGGTGATTCTAATAGCTGCCATTTATTGAGTGTATCCTATGTGCCAGGCACTGAGCCATGCATATTACTGACATTACAGATGTAGAATGTATTATCTCAATTTGGTTAAAAACTTTATAAGACAGGTATTATTTGGCAAAGTAGCTTAACCAGTTTACCAAATCTGCACTGTCATTAATTTTCTTTTGTTTTTAGAAACCATGAATGCAATCAACAAAACAAGAAGAAATTCAAGTTATTTCAAACATACGAGGAAATTATAAAAAGCAACAACAAAAGCAGCATTAATAACAATATATGTTATACACTGTCTTATTCAATACTTAAAAAAAAATAAAAGGTAAGTGTCAGCAGTTCTCAAAGTGTGGTTCAAGGACCCTAGGGAGGTCTGAGACTGTTAGAAAGCTTGCTAGGTTTTCCTTTCCTAACTGTCTTTAAAACTGCATTTTCTTCATAAATTTCAATCAAAACAACATACCACAACTGTTTGAATGTGGATACATATATGAGAACCTAGCTTTCTTTCTGTCAAACAAGATATTAAAAGAGATTTTCAAAACTGTGGACCGGGTGCAGTGGCTCACGCCTGTAATCACAGTACTTTGGAAGGCCGAGGTGGGCAGGTCACCTGAAATCAGGAGTTCAAGACCAGCCTGGCCAACATGGTGCAACCCAGTCTCTACTAAAAATACAAAAATTAGCCAGGGATGATGGCACATGCTTGTAATCCCAGCTACTTGGGAGGCTGAGGAAAGAGAATCGCTTGAACCCAGGAGGCAGAGGTTGCAGTGAGCCGAGATCCCGACACTGCACTCCAGCCTGGGTGACAGAACAAAATTCCATCTAAAACAAATAAATAAATAAATACAATACATTTTCAAAACTGTAAAAGAATGCCTGGCTTTTCTCTCTGATTTGTTTTAGAGATTATGGTTTTCAAAAATATGTTTTTATGTTAACCTTAGATGGGTTTATTATCATTATTGAAAATAAAATTATTCCTAAATATTTTAAACATTTCTCAGTTTTAATTTCTAATACCATAAATATCAATAAGTATAAGCTGCATAAGCAAAAACTCTTTTGGAGTCCTCAATTATTTTGAAGAGTATAAAAGGGTCCTGACACCAAAGAGCTTGAGAACTGCTGTTCTATGTTAATGCATTAAGTTATTTAAGTGCTAGAGAGTTAAGTTCAGCAAATGTGTTAAGTTTGTCTTAGCATTTTTATTTCAACCAATAGTAATTCATGCGATATTATCATGTCTGGTAAATATAAATAACAGCAATACTGGCAACAAAACACTTTAAATTCATCATTCATTTTTATAAAAATTCTGAAAGGCACATGTTATTTGATGAAGTTAACTTCAGAAAAATTAAGTAAGTTTAGCAAATATCATGAGGCAATCTTCAATATTTTTGAAATTCCTGATTTGGCCAAAGAGGAAAAGTAGATATGAACTACCATTGAAAATATCAGGTGTCATTAACAATAATTCCAATAATAATAACTACCTTTTACTGAGGGCTTATTTGTCATGCACTAAGCCACATATTTCACAATTGTTATATACTTTTATATATATTTTATTCAACCCAGACAAAAAAAGTAAAAGAAGTTATTAGGTGGAATCACTTAACCTTTCTGAGATTAACTTCAATAACTCTGTATCATCTTCCTTAGAATTTTAGAACCAACAAACATGAGTTATAATTCATGTTGTGCTGCAAATCTTAGGTACTTCTTCAACTAATAAACTGTCAAATATATTTCACATGCATTATCTAATTCAGTTGTTGCAAATCTCTGAAATGTGGTTATTATTTATTAAGGTTACTTAAACTCTGAGAGGAAGAGTGCCTTCAGTAAACATTTAAGAGTCTTACTTAGCATTTTAGAATATTAAATTCAGTAACATTGTTAAGTTAAAGCTTTACTGAAAATATCATATGTTACTTCTACCACTATTTTATTCAAAATATAACATTACCACTATTATAACTACTACTGCTGTTACAACTACTACTACTATCATTCATTAAGTGTTTATTATGAGTGCTTACTGACTCTGAAACTTTGTCTGCATTACATACTTTACATGCATTATCTCATATCAGCCTCTTAAAAGCCCATTAGTTGATGAAGTTATTTTACTGCAAAAGAGGTAAGTTCAGAGGATGTATAAAAATGTTTACATTATTTCTTAAAGCCTTGAATTCAAGCAACACAGATCAGTTCTCTCCAAACCATAAGGTCATATGCCAATGATTCTAAGAGGCACGTTTCTTTCAGATTTTAACATCTTTGAAATTGTGATGCTCCATACAACCCATAGTGTCTTACAATCATTGTTGGCCAGACAGTAGTCATTAGATAGTTGTCATTGTCAGTACATGTGTGAAACTGGTCTGAATAACTTCTTTTGACATCTTCTGGTAAGATCAAAACTACCAGCAACAAAATTTGCAAAATGAGTGTCAGCCACATGACAACAATTCAGTGTAAGTGAAAAGTTATGTCATTACAGACAAAGGGAAGGAGTGTTCTGAAGAAGACATCTGCAACAGTTTCAAATGCCACAGAGAGGTCTAGAATTTGAAACATTTTCTCTGTCTTTGAAAATGAAGAGGTCATTGGTGATTATAGAGAGAACAATTATAGTGAAGACAGGAAACAGACTGCCAAGAGATGAATAATAAATCGTGATACAAAAGAGATTATAGAATACGTTTCCTAGAACAGCTTGATAAACATCAAAATGAAAACATAGGGAAATTATTGTTAACCTGCAGGGTTATCTGTTTCCATGGGTTATTTTGCATGGAGAGGAAATTTTTTTTCAAGGATACCTAGAAAACCATACTATTTCAGGCTGACAGGAGTTCTTGAAGTCTGGTGATGCTGCAGTCATTGTCATTCATATGGCTCCTGACAAACCCATGTGTGTTGACAGTATCTCAGACTATCCTCCTCTGAGTCATTTTCCTCTTCATGATATGAGATAGACATCATATCATGATGATGTGTCATCAAAGCAAGGGACAAGAAGGCTGTTGGAGCTGGCAAGGTCACCAAGTTTGACCAGAAAGCTCAGAAGTTTTAGATGAATATTATCCCTAATACCTGCCACCCCAGTTTTAATCAGTGGTGGAATAATGGTCTCAGAAATGTTTGTTTCAATTAGCCTTTTAAGTTTAATAGTAAAAGACTGGTTAATGACAACAATGCATTGTAAAACCTTCAGAAGAAAAAGAGAATGTTTTCTGGACCCCCTTTTTTTTGCATGTGGCAGTTTTAAGTTTTTAGTTTTTAAAATCAACACTTTTTAATGGAAATGCCCTACCAAAAATCTGTCACAGAATTTTGAAACCCATTAAAATAAAGCTTAATGTGAGAAAAAAAAAGAAATATCCAAGGGTGTCATATCAGATACCATGGAGGACAGAAGATAAAATCATCTTTAAAAAGAATAAAGTAAAAACTAGAGCAACAAACACACATCTGTCAACCCAGAATTTTATGTTCAGTGATCATATACTTCATAAATGAAGGTAAAATTAAGACTTTTTCACGTCAACTAAAGCTGAGAGAATTTGTTGCCAACAGAACTTCATTAAAATAATGCTAAGGGGACCAAGATGGTTGATTAGAAGCAGCTGCAGTCCACGGCACTCACAGAGAGGAACAAAAGGCGTGAGTGAATACAGTATCTTCAACTGAAATATCCAGGTACTCACTTTGGGACTGATCAGGGAAACAACTTAACCGATGGAGAACAAAGAAAAGTCGGGTGGGGCAATGGCCCACCTGGGAGCAACACAGAGCCAAGGGAACCCTCATGTCCAGTCAAGGGAAGCGGTGAGTGATTGTGCGACTGTGGGAAACCATGCTCCTCCCACAGATCTTTGCAACTCATGGATCAGGAGATCCCCTTGTGAACCTATGCCACCAGGGCCTTGGGTCCAGCACCGAGCTGTGTGGAGTCTCAGCAAAGCAGCTGCTCAGGCACACACAGAGACCCAGAAGCTTTACATACTCCGACCCCAGGATCCCCAACAAAGGTGTCTGCAACTCAGGCAAGGCGGGAGGTCCGTACATACCACTAGGAAGAGGGCTGAATCCGGGGAGTCAAGCAGCATTGTCCTGCGGGCCCCACTTCCATGGCATCTCACAAGGTAAGACCCACTGGTTGGGAATTCCAGCCAGCCACCAGCAACAGGGTGGAGCCTGCCTGAGATAGCGCATTCCTATACAGAAACAACAGGCAAGCTGAGAGCCAAAGAATGAATGAACTCCCATTCACAAGTGCCACGAAAGGAATAAAATACTTAGGAATATAGCTAATAAGGGAAGTGAAGGACCTCTTTAAGGAGAACTACAAACCACTGCTCAAAGTAATTAGAGATGACATAAACAAATGGAAAAACATTCCATGCTCATGGATAGAAAGAATCGATGCAATTAAAATGCTCATAACTGCCCAAAGTTATAGATTCTATGCTATTCCCATTAAACTACCATTGAAATTCTTCAAAGAATTAGAAGAAACTTTAAAAATTCATATGAAACCAAAAAAGAGCCCAAATAGCCAAGGCAATCCTAAGCAAAAAGAACAAAGCTGGAGACATCACATTACTCAACTTCAAACTATACTATTTGGCCACAGTAACCAAAACAGCATGGTACTGGTACAAAAACAGACACATAGACCAATGGAACAGAATAGAGATCTCAGAAATAAGACTGCACACCTACAACTATCTGATATTTGACAAACTTGACAAATACAAGCAATGGGGAAAGGATTTCCTATTTAATAAATTGTGCTTGGAGAACTGGCTAGCCATATGCAGAAAACTGAAACTGGACCCCTTTCTTACACCATATACAATAATCAACTCAAGATGGATTAAAGACTTAAATGTAAAACCCCAAACTATAAAAACCTCAGAAGAAAACCTAGGCAATACCATTCAGAATATAGGCATGGGCAAAGATTTTAAGATGAGGACAGCAAAAGCAATTGGAACAAAAGCAAAAATTGACAAATGGGATCTAGTTAAACTAAAGAGCTTCTGCACAGCAAAATAAACTATCATAAGAATGAGCAGACAACCTACAGAATGGGAGAAAATCTTTGCAACCTGACAAAGGTCTAATATCCAGAGTGTACAAGGAACTTAAACAAATTTACAAGAAAAAAACAACTCCATTAAAAAGTGGGCAAAGGACATGAACAGACACTTCTCCAAAGAAGCTATTCATGTGGCCAAGAAATATATGAAAACAAGCTCAACATCGCTGATCATTAGAGAAATACAAATCAAAACCACAATGAGATATCATCTCATGTCAGCCAGAATGGCGATTATTAAAAAGTCCAGAAACAACAGAAGGTAGTGAGGTTGTAGAGAAAAAGGAACACTTTTACACTGTTGTTGGTGGCAGTGTAAATTAGTTTAACCACTGTGGAAGACAGTGTGGTGATTCCTTAAAGACCCAGAGGCAGAAATACCACTTGACACAGCAATCCCATTACTGGTATATACCTAAAGGAATGTAAATTATTCTGTTATAAAGATACATGCACGCATATGTTCGTTGCAGCACTATTCACAATAGCAAAGACTTGGAACCAACCCAAATGCCCATCAATGATAGATTGGATAAAGAAAATGTGGTACATATAAACCATGGAATACTATGCAGCCATAAAAAGGAATGAGATTATGTCCTTTGCAGAGATACGAATGGAGCTGGAAGCCATTATCTTCAGCAAACTAACACAGGAACAGAAAAGCACATACCTTGTCTTCTCACTTAGAAGTGGCAGCTGAATCATGAGAACACATGGACACATAGTGAGGAAAAATACACACTGGGGCCTGCCAGCGGGTGAGGAGGGAGGCATTAGGAAGAATAGCTAATGGATGCTGAGCTTAATACCTAAGTGATGGGATGATCTGTGTAGCAAACCACCATGGGACATATTTACCTATGTAAGAAACCTGCACATCCTGCATGTGTATCCCTGAACTTAAAATAAAAGTTGGAAAAAAAAAGAATGCTAAAGGAAGTTCTTCAGGCTGTTGAAAATGATACCAGGTGGAAACTCACAACTACTGGAGGAAAGAGGAGCACCCGAAATGGTAAACATGTAAGTAAACAGACTACTTTTTATTTTTTCCTAATTTCTTAAAAGGTGAGTGAGGTTTTGAGGCACAAATGAGTTGATTTTAAAGTTGCGTCTATGACATATGTAGCAAAAGCATACATGACAATATCAACAAAAAGAACAGGCTTGAAAAATCAAATTATACATTTTAAGTTTCTTACATGTCTAAAGTCTAAAGTGGAAAATTAGTACATTATTCAAATTAAGGACGCTTATGAGATAAGATATCCGATGGCAATCCTTAAATCCACCTAGGTCAAATAAAAATACTTAAAAATATATAGATAAAAAGTCAATAAAGGAACTAAAATGCAATGCTAAAGGTATTTGGTAAGCAGAAGAGAAGGCAGGAAAAGAGAAACAGGAGAACAAAAATTAAATTAAATGAAGCAAAAACGAAATGAATAGCAAGATATCAGACTTAAACCTAGTCATATTGATGATTACATAAAATGTAATTGATCCAAATTAGTTACGAGGCAGAGATTTTCAGATTAAAAGAGAAAGATGATCAGTTGTCTTAAAAAAGACAAACTTTAAATATGAAGACATATGTAAGTACAAAGTTAGAAATTATGGAAAATTATATATTGTATAAGTAGTTATTACAAGAAAGGTAGCATGGCTATATTATTGTCAGACAAAGTGTATTTCAAGACAAGCAATATTAGCAGAGATGAAAATGGGTATTCACAATAATAAAAGGACAAATTCAAAAGTAAAGCATACAAATCCTAAATGTGTTTCCCCCAATGACACAGCTTCAAATATTTAAAGCAAAATCTACAGAACTAAAGGAAGAAATGAACAAATCCACAATCATCATTGGCATTTTTAATATTCCTTTCTCAGTAACTGTTTGAAAAAGAAAGTAAAGATGTAGAAAATATAAACACTGTCAATTAGATGTGATTGACATTTACAGAACCCTACACTGCATGCTTCTGAATATACCTTCTTTAAAATGTTCACATGGAATGCTTATCAAGATAAGTCATATGCTGAAGCATAAAATATCCTCAATAACTTCTAAAGACTGAAATCTTATATAGTATGTTCTTAGCAACAGAATTAAATAAGAAATTAATGACAAATAAGATATTGATCACTCATTTCCCACACCTCATCTAAATAACTGGAAAATCAAATTACAACCATCTAAATAGCTCATGTGCCAAAAAAGAAATCACAAGAAAAATTGGAAAAACGTTTGAGAATAATTTGTTGAACACACAGCATATAAAATTTGTGGGTAGGGCAAAAGCAAAATATAGAGGATTTTTTTTTTTTTTTGAGACAGAGTCTCACTCTGTTGCCCAGGCTGGAGTGCAATGGCATGATCTTGGCACACTGCAACCTCCACCTCCCAGGTTCAAGCGATTCTCCCTGCCTCGGCATCCCAAGTTGCTGGGATTAGAGGCACCCGCCACCACTCCTGGCTAATTTTTGTATTTTTAGTAGAGACAAGGTTTCACCATGTTGGCCAGGCTGGTCTCGAAATCCTGACCTCATGTGATCCGCCCGCCTCAGCCTCCCAAAGTGCTGGGATTACAGGCGTGAGCCACTACACCCAGCCTAGAAGAAATTTTAACAGTAAATGTCAATATTCAAAAAGAAGAAAGAATGGTTAAAATTAGTCATCTAAGTTTCTGCAGTAAGAAACTTGAAAAAAAGAAGAGGAAATTACATCCTATATACAAAGAAGGAAACGGATAAATGGGGAGTAAAAATCAACGAAAGAGAAAACAGATACATGATAAAGGAAACTCAGAAACCTAAAGTTGGTTCTTTGCAAAGTTTAATAAAATTGATCAATCTCTACCAAGACACATCAAGAAAAAGGAAGGAGAAAGAACACAAATTACCAATATCAAGATGAAAGAGAGTACATCACTACATAACCTACAGATATTTTTAAAAAGAAATACTATGATCAATTATGATAAGTTGCATGATCTACTACCTCATGTATAATGTAAGAATAATGTAACAGCATAAGTTCATTTACACCCCCAACATATGTCATTGTTTTCATATGATTTATTTCTAAATATGGTATAACTCCACAACACTTTGCTATAATTTTTTTCACTTATTACTAGACTTTTAAAAATATAAGAAGGGATGTACACTTTCTATATGCTTCAAACATTTTATGTCCTCAGTGTGTCTTTCCTCCCTTTCTGAGATCAATGCATATTAGAGCACTTGTCAGTGTCTCACAGATTGTTGATGTTTTGTTTATTTAAAAAATAAATCTGGCTGGGCACAGTGACTCACACTTGTAATCCCAGCACTTTGGGAGCCTGAGGCGAGTGGACCACTTGAGGTCAGGAGTTCGAGTCCAGCCTGGCCAACACGGTGAAACCTCGTCTCAAATAAAAATACAAAAATTAGCCGAGCATGGTGGTGTGTGCCTGTAATACCAAGTACTCGAGGATGAGGCATGAGAATCACTTGAACCCAGGAGATAGAGGTTGCAGTGAGCTGAGATCATGACACTGCACTCCAGCCTGGGTGACAGAGCAACACTCCATCTCAAATGAATAAATAAATAAGGTAGATAAATGAATAAATAAATAAGATAAATAAATAAATAAGGTAGATTTATTGAAATATAAATACCTTATTGAAATATAATTTACAAGCACATAAAAACACACAGATTTCAAGTATACATTTACATGAGGCTTTACAAATGTATATATCTGTAAAATCACCATCCCAATTGAAATATAGGACATTTTCAAGCCTGCAGAAAGTTTTCTTATCTTCTTATCTAGTCAATTTTCCCCACCCCAAGAAACAACTATTTAGATACTTATCAGTATAGGTTTACCTGTTTTAGGACTTTACATAAATGGAATCATACAAGATCTACACTTAAATATCTGGCTGCTTTTGCTCATCATAATGGCTATCACTTCACCCATATTTTTGGTTGCGTCACTAGTTTTTCTTTCTATTTTAAATATTATTCCTTTGAAGGAATTGTTGCTTATCCTTTCACCTGTTGATAAACATTTGATATATTTTCAGTTTGGGATTATTATGAATAAAGTAGTTTTAAAAGTCGTGATAAGATTTTTTTTTGTGTGTAGACATATATTTTCGTATCATTTGGGTAAATGTAAGCAGTGGAATTGCTGGATGATAGGGTGGATGCATGTTTAACTTTCTAAGAAACTGACAAAGTACCATTTTGCAGTCCCATCCGCAATGAAAGTTTCAGTTGCCACTAATTCTTGACACGTCTTGGTACTGTTAGTCTTTTCAATTTTAGCCATTCTAGTGGTGTGAAGCCAGTTCTCATTGTGGTTTTAAAGTTGCATTATCATCACAGTCTGTGACACTGAACAATGTCTTATATACTTACTGCCTTTGGATATATTCTGTTATAAAGTGTTCAAGATTTTTCCCATTTTCAGTTGAGTTGTTTGACTTATTTTTAAGAGCTCTCTATATATTTTGCATACAAGTCTTTTGTCAGATATATCTTGCCTATATTTTCTCTGAGTCTTTGACTTGTCTTTTTTATTTCCTTAATATTGTTGTCTTTCAAAGAGCAGTTTTTAATTTTGAAGTTCAATTTGTCAACTTTTAATTTCTTTATTTATGTGTTTTGTTTCCTATTCAAAGCATATTGGCCTATGGCAAGGTTATGAAGATATTCTTTTATATTTTATCTATAATAATTTTGCTTTTAGATTTTATATTTAGATTGATGATCTGGCTTAAGGTAATTTTGTATATACTATGAGGCCGAAGTCAAGGTTAATTCTTTTATACCAATTTGTACATAAGCCTCAGAACATTTATTGAAAAAAACATTTTTCTTATTTAATTATCTTGGCACTTTTTTGGAAAACTGATAGTTTATGTGTGAGTATATTTCTGGACTATTTTTTAAAAAATTGCATTGATTTATTTCTTTATTCTTGTGCCAATAACCACTCTCTTGATTACTTTAGCTATATTGTATGTCTTGAAATCAGATAAATGCTCCTAGTTTTTTTTCAAAATTATTTTAACTCTCCTAGGTCCATTACTTTTCCTTATAAATTTGAAAATCAGGCTGGGCACAGTGGCTCACACTTGTAATCCCAGCACTTTGGGAGGCAGAGGCAGGCGGATCACCTGAGGTCAGGAGTTCAAGACTAGTCTGGCCAACATGGTGAAACCCCGTCTCTACTAAAAATACAAAAAAAGTAGCTGGGTGTGGTGGTGGGCACCTGTAATCCCAGCTACTTGGGAGGCTGAGGCAGGAGAATCGCTGGAACCCGGGAGTCGGAGGCTGCAGCAAACTGAGATCATGCCACTGCATTCCAGCCTGGGCAACAGAGTGAGACTCCAACTCAAAATAAAAATAAAAATAAAAATAAATAATAAAATCAGTTTGTCAGTTTCTGAAGCTAGCCTGATGTGATTATTTTTGGATTAATATGAATCTATAGATTAATTTAGATATATTAATAGATTATATTTTAATTTTTAGATTTTCAATTCAAGAACATGTAATATCATACCATTTATTTATTCCACTTTAATTTCTCTAAGCTATGTTTATATGTATAGAGGGTTCTCATATATTTTCAAAGGATACTATATTTTTTATGATACTATAGACACAGATTATTTAATTTTTCAATTACTTGTTGTGAGTATATGGAAATACCATCTATGTTTGTGTGTTATACGATTTGTTATTCAGAAAGCTTGCTAAATTACTTATTGATATTAGTAAAGTTTTCATTTTTGTAGATTCCTTAAGTTTCACATAGACAATTATTTTATCTTCAGGTAAAAAAGTTGTGTTTTCTTTCCAGTCTTTTTTACTTTTCCTTATTTAATTTTTTGCCTTACTGTATTGCCTATGAATTAAAGTGAAACACAATGGAAAGAAACAGAAAATTGAAATTGCTCTTCATCTACTAAAGTAACTAAATGACATTTGAAACCCCCCCCCAGAAAAAGAATTCAGATGCATATGGCTTCATTGGTGAATTCTGTCAAACATTTAAGAGAGAAATATTACCAATTTTATGTGAACAGTTTCAGATAATGGAAAAGGAGGATATATTTCTAACCAATTTTATGATTTCAGCATAACTGATATGAAAAGCTGATAAGGACTTTGCAAGATAAGTAATTTATTGAACAAAATCATTTATGTACATAGAGGTACAGATCCTCAGTAATATATTAGGAATTGAAATCCATCAATATATAAAAAGTATATCATGATCAGATGGGGGTTTAATCTCTAGATTGTGCCCAAGAATGCAAGGATGTTTCAAGAATGTATACCAGTCAAAGAAATTATCCACATTAATAGGATAAATAAGAGAAAAAAGTATACTATTAGATCCTCTCAATAGAATTTAAAACATCATTTATCGAAAGTCAATATCTATTCCCGATAAAAATTCTCTGAAAACTAGGAACAAAGATACTTCCCCAGTTGATAAAAAGATATATTCTTATAAAAAGTCAACAGCTATTGCCAGACTAAATTATGATACATTGAAGGATCTCTTCCTATGATCAGGATATACAGCATGAATTTATATTTCGATTTAACGATCTCTCTGTGGTTCCCTTTCTTCCTGAGTTCCCTTACTAATTTTCAATTTGTGTCTTTGATTGAATGCATTCTCCAGCCTATCCTAAATCTCACTACAAATTTTGCCTCAATCCTAGGCTGATCTTTAAACTCCATAGGCACAAAAGAAAGATGGGAGGAACACACTAAAAAGAAGCAACTAGAAGTGAAGAAAACTGAAAAGAAATGTCAGCTGTTGCACAATGTGGGGGACACAGGTTTTATAGTTTGAGTCCAGAAAGTTAAATACCTACTAATATACAAAACAATAATCTTCACAATAAGAAACAAGCTCCAGAGTGTCAATGTATAACAATATCTAGTTTTCAATCAAAAGTTGACAAACAGAAAGTGGGAACCATAAACTGTAAAAGGGGAATTTAATATAAATAGAACATGATTGGTCACAGATGTTTGATTTAAAGATCCAAATGTGAAAACACGTATTTTAAAATATGTTCAATAACTTCGAGGCAAATATGGTATTAATGATAGGTAAGACAACAATATCAATAAAGAAATGACATCTATAAAAAGACCAAGTGAAAATTATAATGTTCGTAAAATTAAATTACCAGAAAAGCAAAAAAAAAAAAAAAAAAAAAAAAAATCACTTGATGGGACAATTGCAATTTCGAAGGCTAGAAGAATCAGTGAGTAGGGAATAAAATGATACAAAATATGAATTAAGCCTGAGACTTATGAGATAATACTAAGTGGCTTAATATATGTATAATTTGGGCCCCAGACAGAAAGGAAAGAAAGAAGCAAAATAAATGTTTGAAGAAATAGTGGCCAATAACTTCACAAATTTGTGAAAAAGTTTAACCCACATTTTCATAAAGATGATGAATTCCAAATAGAATAAACAGGAGAAATCACACCTACAAATATCACAGTCTGCTGAATTTAAAAGAGAGTAAGAATATTTAAAAAGCAGAAGTAGGAAGAGACATATTTAATACAAGGAAACAATTATATAATTATCAACTTATGTCAAGAAAATATGAAGGACAGGACACACTCAAATATCAAATTAAAAGTGCTAAAACAAAACAACAGTCAACCAACAATTCTATATCAAGTAAGACTATTCCTCAAAATTGAAGGTGAAATGAAAATATTTGTAGACAGAAAAAATTGAATTATTGATTGCAGATATGCACTATGAGAAATGTTAGTGGAAGTCCTTCAGGCTGAAAGGAAATGACATGAGATAGTAACTCATGAAAACCAGAAATAATGAAGGGAACAAGAAATGGTAAGTGAATGTGTGGTTAAGTATAATATAAGGTAAAACTCTTTTTATTTTACAAAGATGCTATTTACTGCAAAAATTACAACTTTCTGTAAGTGGCTTTATAATGTAGACACATGTAATATATTTGACAACAATCCACAAATGATGGGAAGAGGTAAATGCAACTATACTTTTTCAAAGTTCCTATATTTCTTTTTCTAAGAAGTAAGTAGAGATGAACATTTAGTATAATAGGATAACTTATAGAAGCATACCATATATTCTAGCTCAATAATTTAAAAATAATTCAAATATATCTAAAATGCCAATAGTGGAATTGAAATTGCATACTAAGAAATTTAAAACAAGAAAAAGCAGAGAGTGGTATCTGTGAAAATGTTAGAGTAAGTCCCTTCAAAAATTTGCCTCTCTATAAAAGCAACAGAAAAATTGGAAAAATAGATTCAACATCATCAGAACTATAAAAACTAACCCAAAACTTGCAGCAACACGGGAAACATTCATTCAAGATAATTGTCTCAATATCACTAAGAACCGTTCCTTTCCCATCCCCTGCTCTCCAGATCAGCGTCAGTCCTAAAAAATAACAGCTGACCCTCCTGGCACTGAGAGCAGCACAATGGAGTTGGAGATCTCTGAAAGCCATGCACCTAAAAAATTGTTATTATTTGACTTTTCTAGTGGTGTCCTGGAAGAACCAACACAAAAGGCTTATTTCATTTCATCTGACTTGGAGTTCAACCAGTGCTAAAAACTTCTCCCTGAGGAGCATTTCTGGAAAACATTTACTGGCAAATGTTTTAACATTCCAGCTGCCTGAGGAAATTATTTACAGTTGGGGAAAACAATAGACTAAGCAAAATGAATAAAAGGAAAAAGTGAGAAATAAAATGTCCAGAAGGGCTTTGAAAAGCTCCAACATGATTTTTCATAATCTAAAAGGACACCTGCATGTGTAGGATTGTATGCATTCCCTAAACAGTCGGATTGCTTAGGAAAGACCTGAGAGGGCCTTAAACTCTCACTTCTGTCTAACCTTGAGGCTCTGTGCAAGTAAGGGAAGCCCATGGCAGAATGGTATACTGATTGGCTGAATGTTGAAGATGTGCCCCAACAGCAACACAGAACTCCTTAGCAACAACTGGGGGATTTATTTGTTCCAGGCAATTAAGGCAATCTCTGTCCAATTATCAGCTGGCCTCTAAGCTAGTGGAGCTGAGACTTCATTGATAAAGAATATACACTCTGCAGAATTACTTCAGGAAAGTCAGTAAACAATAACTACCACAATAAATAGTGAAAACAGCCAATTCTGAGGAATGATGACAATCTAATTTCCAGAGTTACCACATTATCATATTTAAATTGTCCAAGTTGCAATAAAAATATATGAGAATTTCAAAGAAATATGAATGTATGGCTCTTACATAGGAAGAGAAGTAATCAGTAGAAACTGTCTCTGTGAAAACGTAGATATTTGGCTTACTGGAAAAAGACTTTAAATAAGTGATTTAAAATATGTTCAATGAACCGAAGGTAAATATGTGGTATATCCATAGAATTGAATATTATGAAGACATAAAAAAAGATGAAGCGAGGTCCACTTTTGGCATGACAACATGAAGAACTCCACAGATTTACTCTCCACGAAAACTAGTGGAAATTATAGAAGAACAATAATTTAAACTTTCTGAAAATGGTCCTGGGGACATGCAAAATATGAAGAAACATTTGTTCAAGGAAATCTAGTAGAGCTCAGTAAGAACAGTGAGAGTCTATGGTGTTTGAACCACAACCCATCCTGTTCCTCCCCATTCCCAATGCAGGAAGATGGAAACTTCACTCAGATTGGTAGAGCTAATGCACAAGGTTCCCCTTATCCCCAGTTCCCAGTCAAGGATTTATATTCCTAGGAGAGGCACAGCATCAGCATTTTTCATCCTACTACCAGCTACCTGCTGCTGAGGATAATATCTGGGTAAGTGTAGCTGAGAAGTGGGCACTCTACTTTTCTACTTGATCTCTACTCATACAGTAGAAGCTCCAGTTTGGGTATGGTGCTGCTGAAAATACTGGGTCCCGAATTGCCATTTTCCCACCTGATAAGACAGGGGTTCATGTCAAGAGAAGCAAGCCTAAAGACCTATGGCTACTGCCTACCCCTTTCACTTAGCACTCAAATTCTAGATTGGGACTACTACTCAGAGAGAAGAACACCATTACACATCTACACATCTAGGAAAGTCAATTAACTAAAAGTTGGAAAAATACAAAGAGATCCACAGATAAACTAGTCAAAATACTGAAAGCCAAATATATGGAGAAAAATTTGGGAGCAACAAGGGTAAAGGGCCCATCACTTAAAATAGAACCACAATGAAATAAACAGCTGGCTTTTTTTTTTTTTTTTTTTTTTTTTACAGAGTCTCACTCTGTCGCCCAGGCTGGAGTGCAGTGGTGTGACCTTGGCTCACTGCAACCTCCACCTCCTGGGTTCAAGCAATTCTCCTGCCTCAGCCTCCCAAGTAGCTGGGATTACTGGCGCTCACCACTACACCCAGCTAATTTTTTTAGTAGACACAGGGTTTTACCACGTTGACCAGGCTGGTCTCGAACTCCTGACATTGTGATTTGCCCACCTCAGCCTCCCAAAGTGCTGGGATTACAGGCGTGAGGTACCGTGCCTGGCCAACAGCTGGCTTTTAATCAGAAACAGTGGAGGGTGGAAACATATTCAAAAATGTCTAATGAAGAAAAACAAAATGTCAACCAAGGATCATATATCCAGCAAAGCTATTTTTAAAAACAAAAGCAACATAAGCACATTCCCTGAGAGAATTTTGCTAGCAGACCTGCCTTCCAAAAAATACTAAATGAAGTTCTTGAGCTGAAGGCAAGTGACCCCAGACAATAATACCAATATAAAAATACAAAGAATATCTATAAAGAAATTTTTAATTACAGAAGACAGTATAAATGCATACATTTCTCCTTTCTTGGCTGATTTTAAAAGCAATTGTATAAAAAAGTGTACAATTGTGAAAGTTGCCATAATCAAAATGGATTCGTTAATATTAATGAAACCCTGACAAATAGAGCCAGGAAAGGCCATGAAGAGAGCGTTCTCATGTTGGTATATCTGAAAA
Organism: Pongo pygmaeus; assembly: GCF_028885625.2. Classification (NCBI taxonomy): domain Eukaryota; kingdom Metazoa; phylum Chordata; class Mammalia; order Primates; family Hominidae; genus Pongo; species Pongo pygmaeus. The sequence goes on along the minus strand of NC_072396.2, from coordinate 119,063,545 downwards.
CAAAACTATCACAAAAGTCTGCAAAAAACATCACAACTTCACACAAAAAAATACCTCTACAGCGTCATCTACCCAGCAACTACCTGTCTAACCTCAGACTGGCATCATTCTTGTTATTAATCTTTGTAGACAAGAATAACTATTTCAAAACAATTATGTAATCCGTCTGATTTTTTCCTTTAAAAGCCTTTGTCTTTGTTCATCTCATTAAATACGCAGTTTTTACTATGGCATGCATATTCCCATTGCAATGCTGTATCCCCAAATAAACATCTTTTGTTTTAGAGAGCTTCTCTTGGTTTGTTATTTAAGTTGACATAATGTATGCTTGACTATATACCTTACAGAAATGTAAACACATTTGCCAATGACAGTTAAAAAGATATAGGTAGGGGCAAAGCTAAAACGGGCTGAATAAATGATTCTAGATGGTAACTTGAACCCATAGGAAAAAATCTGAAATAAGATTAATATAACAAAAGACATAAATATGAATTTGCTCCTTTTCTCTATGAAATTCTTTAAAAGACGTAAAATTACATAAAGTAATAATTATAACGATATATTATTGTGCTTGTAAAATGTATTGATGTGATATGTATCATATGTAATATAGGATATATAATACTTCAGAAAGGGGAAAAAGGAATAGAGTTACATAGGAGTAATGTTTCTAAATCTTATTGGAATTAAGTTAGTACATATATGAAGCTGATTCTGATAAGATATATATGGTAAGCCCTAGAGTTGCCACTAAAGAAATAACTAAAAAGAAATAATTAAATAAATTAAAATGCTACATTAGAAAATATCCACTTACTGTAAAAGCAAGCAGTAAAGGAAGAATATAAGGAAAAAAGACATGAGACATATAGAAATAAAATGTGACATGGCAGACCTAAATCAAACTATATCACTAATAACATTAAATGTGATTAGACTAAAAATGTAATCAAAATGAAGAGATGGTAAGATTGAATAAAATCATGATCCAACTAATGCTGTACACGGGAGGCACAATGTATATACAAATCTATATAGAAATATGTTGAAATTAAAAGATGGAAAATGGAATCATGCAAAGAGCAACCACAAGAGAGCTAAAGAGGATATACTAATTAATATCTGACAAAATAGATTTCAAAACAAAAATTTACTAAAGATAAAAATTTTATAATGGTAAAGGGTCAGTCCATGAGAAAGGTATAACAATTATACACATATATGTACCAATAACAGAACACCAAAATGCATGAAGTGAAAATGGAAAGAAATGAAGTGATAATTAGACAATTCAACAATAGTTGAACACATCAATACTACATTTTATGATTTTAAAGAACAAGTAGCCAAACAATCGACTAGGAAATAGATGACTTGAACAAGTCTATAAATCAATTAGACCTAAAAGACATCTGTAGATCAATCTACTCAACAACAGAATATATATTCTTTTTAAAAATATATTTGTCAGATAAAATTTATTTTTCTTGCATTCTTTTTAGCTACATCGCTAATTATACGAATTTAATAAAGATTTTAACATAATTGGTGTTCAATTGACAGTAATAACCTAAATGAGTAAAATGAAAATATATTTATAAAAGTATACATTAAAACAAGCATACAATTTAAAAGTTAACATTATTTCCATATAGTTTTGAAAAATTATTTCTTTTAAAATATTAAAAATTAAAATTAAAGTGCAAGATACCAATGTCGAAAATGAATATCCATTTTTAAATCAAACTTTTTTATATAAAGCCAAAAATCTAAATTTGGATCTAAAAAAATCTAATTACAGTTGCGTGTGGCTTAATGATGGGCACATCTTCTGAGAAATGTGTTGTTAGGTGATTTTGTTATCGTGTGAATGTCACAGAGTGTACTTACACAGACCTAGATGGTATAGTCTACTACACACCTAGACTCCTGTATAGCATGTGACTGTACTGAATACTGTGTATCACTGAATATTTGTGTATCTAAACATAGAAAAGGAACAGTAAAAATACAATTACATAGTTCATGACTATTTATTTTACATAATTTTTATTATATTTATATATATACATATTTTACTTTTAAGTTTAGGGGTACATGTGCAGGTTTGTTATATAGGTAAACTCATGTCATGGGTGTTTGTTGTACACATTATTTTGTCACCTAGGTATTGGGCTTAGTACCCATTAGTTATTTTTCCTTATCTTCTCCCTTCTCCCACCCTCTATCCTCTGGTTAGGGCCCAGTGTCTGTTTCATTCTTCTAAAGTGCACCTTGCACATTCTCCAGGCTGGATTATATGCTATAACATAAAACAAACCTCAACAAAATTTAAAGGATAAAGAATATGAAGCATGTTCTCTGAACATAACAAAATGGAATTACAGATCAATAATAGAATGAGATCTGAGAAAATCACAAATACGTGGAAATTAAACCACATGCTCTAAATATCTAATGGAACAAAGATTAAATCAAAGGAGAAATTAGAAAATACTTTCAGACGAACCTTCATACTGGTTTCCATAGTAGCTGTACTAATTTACATTCCCACCAAAAGTGTGCAAGGGTTGCCTTTTCTCCACATCCTCAGCAATACTTGTCATCTTTTGTATTTTTGGTAATAGCCATTTGAACAGGTATCAGATGTCATCTCATTGTAGTTTTAATTTGCATTTCCCTGATGATTAGTGATGTTAAGCATTTTTTTATATGTGCCGGCCATTTGTATGCCTTCTTTTGAGAAATGTCTATTTGGATCATTTGCCCATTTTTATTTGGATTGTTTCCTTACCATTGAATTGTTTGAGTTCCTTACATATTTTGAATATTAACGTATTATCAGATGCATGGTTTACAAACATTTTCTCCCATTCCGTAGGTTCATTATGAGAAACAGTATGGAGGTTTTTAAAAAATTAAAAATAGGACTAATATATAATCCAGCAATCCTACTACTGGATATATATCCTAAGGAAATGAAATCAATATGTTGAAGAGACACCTGCACTTCCATGTTCATTGCAGCATTATTTACAGTAGCCAAGATATGGAATCAAACTAAATCTTCATCAGTGAATAAATGAATAAATAAACTGCAGAATATATACACAATGAAATATTATTCAGCCTTAAAATAGAAGGAAATCCTGTCATTTGTGACAACATGAATGAATCTGGAGGCCATTATGCTACATGAAATAAGCCAAGCACAGAAAAACAAATACCGCATTATCTCATTTATATGTGAACTCTATAATTAAAGTCTAACTCATAGAAGCAGAGAGTATAATAGTCGTGCCAGAGGTTAGGATGGTTTGAATAGATGCTGGTTCAAGGATACAAAATTTCAGTTAAAAAAAAGGGGAAATAGGTTCTAGGAATCTATTGTATAACATGGTGACTATCGTTAATAGCAATGTATCGTATACTTGAAAATTGCTAAGAGAGTAGATTTTAAGTGTTCTCACCACAAAAAGGATATGTATGTGAGGTAATGCATATTTCTATTAGCTCGATTTAGTAATTACACAACATACACATATTTTAAAAACATGATGTACATAATTAATATATATACTTGTCAATTAAAAAAGTAAAACAAAAGAAAATACTCTTAGGTAAATAAAAATAAATACACAGCATACCCAAACTTACTGGATGCAATTACACAGGGCTTAGAAGTTTATCATTTTAAATGCCTGTATTAAGAAAAAAAAGTCTCAAGTCAGTAACCTGAGCTTCCATCTAAGACACTTGAAGAACAGCAAAATAAACATAAAGCAAGCTGAAGGCAGAAACTTGTAAAGATTAGAGCAGAAATTAATGAAAGAGAGAATATTAAAACAATACAGAAAATTAATGAAAATAAAGCTGATTCTTGAAAAGCTCAACAAGATTGACAATCTTTTGGTTAGATTGACCAAGAGATGACAGATGATAGATAAACAGATAGATAGATGGATGGATGGATAGATAGGTAGATAGATGACAGATAGATAGATAGATAGATGCTTAAATTATTAGGATCAAAAATGAAAACAGGGACATTATTGCTGATCTTTCAGAAATATGGATTATAGAAATATTATTAACCAATATATGGCAATAAATGAGATAACTCAGATAAAATGGTCAAAGTTTTAGAAAGATGCAACCTACCAAAAATGACTCAAAAAAAGACAATGTGACTGGACGTATACCAAGTAAACATATTGACTACTAACCCAAAACTATGCACAATGAAAAGTTCATAACTTGTGGCCATAAAGATGACTTTAGCAGTGATAAAAATTTAAAGATATTAAAAGTTATATAAATATATAAAAAGTTAAAAGAAGAAATAATACCAGTTCTTCCCAAACTTTTCCGAAATATTGTAGAGAAAGAAACATTTCTTAACTCATATTATGAGGTCAGAATTACCCTGATACCAAAATGAGATGAAGACAACACAAGAAAACTATAGATCAATATTTCTTAGGAATATGGACACAAAAACACCAACCAGAACACTAGTACACTGAATCCAGCAACATATAAAAAATTATGCACCATGATCATGTGGGCTCTGTCCTAGGTATGCAAGGTTGGTTTAGCATCTGAAAGCCAATTAAAATAATATACCATATCAACAGAATTAAAAAACACATGATCATCTCAATAAATACAGAAAAAACATTTTAAACATACCTACTTCCCTTTTATGATAAAAGTCACTCCTCAACATAGAAATAGAAGGAAACTCATCAACTTGATAAAGGGCATTTATGAAAAACCCACAGCAAACATCTTAATGATGAAAGACTCAATGCTTTCCTCGTAAGATAAGGAGCAAGTCAAGAATATTCAGTCTGGCCCCTTTCATTTATCATTGTACTAGAGGTTCTACAGAGGGAAATTAAGCAACAAAAAGAAAATGCATCTAGATTGGAAAGGAAGAATTTAAGACTATCTTTGTTAGAAGATGATATGTCTTGTATATAGAAATTCTAAGGAATCCACTTAAAAAGTATTAGAACTAATGAACTCAGAAAGGTTGCATGATATAAAATAAGTATACATAATTTATATTTCTGTACACTTGCAATGAACAATCCAAAAATTAAATTAATAAAGTAATTCAGTTTATAATATAATTGAAAAAAATAAAAGTACTTAGGGATAATTTTAACCAAAGAAATGCAAAACTTGTGTTAATATATTTAAATCTATAAAACATTGTTGAAAGAAAATAAAGAATTTAAGTAAATGGAAAAAATCCTCATGTTCATGGATTAGATTTGAAATAGTTAAGATGACAATACTTCCCAAAGTTATCTAAAAACTCAACAAAATTACTATCAGCATCCCAGATGACTTCTTTGTAGAAATTGTCAAGTCTATTATAAAATTCATATGAAATTGCAAAGGACTCAGAGTAGCCAGAGTAATAGTAATCATGAGATAAAAGAGCAAAGTACAAGGACTCGCACTACCTGATTTTCAAACCAACTACAAAGCAGTGGTATTCAAGACCAGGTGGTACTGACATATATATAGACATATAGATAAATGGAATAGAATTGAGAGGCTACAAGTAAACACATGGTTTCTATGTAACTGATTTTCAACAGAGTGTCAAGACAATTCAATGAAGGAAAGAATAGTCTTTTCAACAAATGGTGCTAGGATAACTGAATACCAACATGCTAAACAATAAAATCATACCCTTATCTTGCACCATTCACAGAAAAAAAACCCTCAAAATAGTTCAAAGACCTAAAAGTAAGGGGTAAGACTGTACAACTTTTAGATGAAGACTGTACAACTTTTAGATGAAAACACAGGACTAAATCTTCATGACTCCAGCTATGACAATGATTTCTTGAATATGACACTAAAAGCACAAACAACAAGGTAAAATAAAGACTTTATCGAAATTAAAAAATTTCGCACTGCAAATGATACCATCAAGGACAACTAAAAGAATGGGAGACAATAATTTCAAATCATTATGTGTCTTTCATCCAGAATAATTTTTACAATCCTGACAATTCAGTAGTAAGAGATAGATAACCCAATTAAAATTGGGCAAAGGATCTGAAAACACATTTCTCCAAAGAAGATATGCAGATGGCCTATATGTATGTGAAAATATGCTCAACATCATTAGCTATTAGGGAAGTGCACACCAAAACCACAATGAGATACCACTTTACACACAGTAGGATGAACATAGTCATAATTATAAACAATAACAAGTATTGATAAGGATGTAAACAAGTTGGAATCCCCCTGCATTTGGAAAACAATTTGGCAGTTACCATGTGACCCAGAAATTCTCTAGTTATATACCCAAGAGAATTAAAACAAGTATTTAAACAAAATCTTTGATTAGTGTTCATAGCAGCATTATTTGTGATAAAAAGTACTGGCTACGAGCCAAAGGTCAATCAGCAGAATGAAAAAAAGTTGTGATATATTCTTACAACAGAGTATTCATTCATCATATAAAAATAATTATAGATACAGATTCCAACATGAATAAACCTTGAAAACATTATACTAACTGAATATGCCAACCACATAAGACTACATATTACATGATCGCAACTGTATGAAATTCCTCCAACTATTGCCAGAGTAGGAAAATCTATAGAGACAGATAGTAAATTCATTCTTGCTTAGGCATGGCGTTCTGGGTAAGTAGGGTGGTAATAGCTAAAGGGTATAGTGTTTGTCTTGCAGTGATGAAAATGTTTTAGAATTGATGGTGGTCACATTTGCATACATCTATGAATATATTAAAAATCATTAAATTTTACACTTTAAATGGGTGAGTTGTATAGTTATGTGACTTGTATCTCACTAAACAATGAAAAATAAAGAAAAAGGAAAAAGTGAATTCAATACTAGTAAATACTACAATACAGGAAAATTGAAAACATTATGGTATTTAAAACAAGGCAGATAAAAAAGGCCACATGTTGTATGATTTCATTTATAAGAAATATCCAGAATTGGCAAATCTATAGAAATAAAGAAGTTGCTAGGAGCTGGGGAGAGGGGAAAATGGAGAATGGTTCCTAATAAATATATTTTTAAAATTTTTAGTGTCACAAAAATGTTCTGTAATGAGATAGTGTTGACAGTTGTATAATTTTGTCAATATACTAAACACTACTAATTATACACTTTATAATAATGAGCTTTATGATATATGAATTATATCACAATACAAAAAACAAAGGCAGGAAAGGAAGAACAGAGGAGCAATAAAGATATAAAATAAGTAGAAAATGAGTATCAAAATTGAACAGCTAAAATAAGCAAATCAACCACATTAAGTGTAAGTTAACTAACTACTCTAATGAAAAGATATTGCTTGTTTATAGTAGCACAATTCGCAATTGCAAAAATATGGAAGCAGCCCAAATTCCCATTAATCAACTAGTGGATAAAGAAATTGTGGTGTATATATATATATATATGATGGAATACTACTCAGTCATAAAAAGGAACAAATTAATGGCATTTGCAGCAACCTGGATGGAACTGGGGACTATGTTGCTAAGTGAAGTAACTAAAAAATGGAAAACCAAACATTGTATGAGCAAAGCTATCAGGATGCAAAGGAATAAGAATGATACAATGGGCTTTGGAGACTCAGGGGGAAAGGATAGGAGGGGGGTGAGGGATAAAAGACTACAAATTGGGTTCAGTGTATACTGTTTGGGTGATGGGTGCACCAAAATCTCACAAATCACCACTAAAGAACTTACTCATGTAACCAAATACCACCTGTTTCCAAAAACCTATGGAAATAAAAAATTTTAAAAATGAAAAATATATTGTCAGATTAGATAAAAAGTTTTAATAAGAGAATCCCAATTCTAAGCTCCTCACATACAATATATTTTAATTACAGAAAACCTATAGCTAAAAATAAAAAATTAAAATATGTATTACATGGAAATTATATGCATAAAATATTATAGTACGTATATTAATTTCAGACATTTATTTAATAATATGAATATTATTAAAGACAAAGAGAGATATTTGTAACCATAAATGGGTGAACAGCAGAATTATATATTAATTAAAAATGTATATTTGCACCTACTAACAGAGCTCCAAAATACATGAAGCAAAAACTGACAGAATTGATGGAAAAAATAGATAAATTAGTATATATAATTGGAGTTTTCAATACTAAACTCTAAGAAATTAATAGAATGAAGACAGAAAAGTAAAAAATATATAATAGACCTAAATAGTACTATGAACAAATTGAACATAGTTAACATTTATACAACATTTTGTACAATAGCAAGATACAATTCTATTCAAGTGCCGATGGCATATTAATCAGGAAACACTGGAACATATGCTGGGATGCAAAACAATTCTAAAAAAATTATGTTCTAATAGGGATTGAAATCATATACCATCTGTTCCCTTATAACTGTGGAATTATGTCGGAAATCAATAACAAAAGATTCTGGAAATAGCCCCCATATTTTCAAGTGCAATTGGAACATTCTTCAAGAAATATCTTTGGTTTAGATATTTAAGGTATTAATAAAGTTAAAAAGATTGAAAAAATACAGTGTGTTGCAGACAAAAGGTATTTAAATGAGACATTAACACAAGATACTTGGGAAACTCCCATGTATTAGGAGGTTAAATGACACACATTTTAGTGACTTATGGGTCAAAGAGGCAATCACAAGGGAAATTAGAAATTATCTGGAATTAAATAAAAGTCAAAAGATAATTTATCAGATTTATTGGAAGGTTCTAAAGCAGCTCAATGCAACCAAACACAATGTGGTATTCTGGATAAGATATAAAAAGTAATAGTGGACTTTAATGAAAAATTTTGTAAATTTTGAACAAAATTTATACTTTATAGTACTGTTTCACAATATTGATTTCCTATTATTGATAATTATACTATGGGTATACAATATGTTAACATTTAATGAAGCTGGATGAGAGATATAAAGGGACTCTGTACTATTTCATAACTCTTATGTAAGTCTAAAATTAGCTTAAAAAACTGTCACAAGAGACAAAGAAGATTATTATAAAATGATGAAGGGTTAATTTCATCAAAAGATTATAACAATGGTAAATATATATGCTCTCAACTCTGAAGCACAAATATATAAAGCAAGTATTACAAAAACTGATGGGAGAAATAGGAATATAATAATAGTATTAAATAGAAGACATCAGCACCCTACTTTCAACAGTGTATAGATCAACCAATAGAAAATCAATAAGGAAACAGTGGAATTGAAAAACACTAGAGACTAAATGCATGTAACAGAGAGATACAGAACTTTACATCCAACAATAACAGAATACACATTCTTCTCAAGTGCACATGGAACATGTGCACAAATTCACATGTTGGAATGCTAATCTCCAAAGTGATGGTATTAGGATATGGAGCCTTTGGGAAATGATTAGGCCATGAGGTCAGATCCCTCATGAATGAAATTAATGCCCTCATAAAAGAGACCCCAGAGAAACCCTTACCTCTTCTACCATGTGAGGACACTGCAAGAGGGTGCAGACTATGAGAAAGTGGGCCCTTACCAGACACCGAAATCTACCTGTACTTTGATCTTGGACTTCCTAGCTTATAGAACTATGAGAAAAAAATTTTACTTATCTATATGCTGTCCAGTTTATGATGTTTTGTTATAGCAGCCTGAACCAACAAATATAGGTATGAATATCCAAAATATAGAGGGAATTCATACAACTCACATTTTTTTTTCCCAAAGAAGACATACAAATGGCAGACAGGTATATGAAAAAGTGCTAAACCTTCCTAATCATTAGGAAAATGCAAATCAAAACCATAATGAGGCCGGGTGCGGTGGCTCACACCTCTAATCCCAGCACTTTGGGAGGCTGAGGTGGGCGAATCACCTGAGGTCAGGAGTTTGAGACCAGCCTGGCCAACATGTTGAAACCCTGTCTCTACTAAAAATATAAAAATTAGCTGGGCATGGTGGTGCGCATCTATAATCCGAGCTACTCGGGAGGCTAAGGCAGGGGAATAGCTTGAAACCAGGAGATGGAGGTTGCAGTGAGCCGAGATCATACCATTGCACCCCTGTCTGGGTAACAGAATGAGACTTCACCTCAAAAAAAACAAATACAAAACCATATTGAGCTATCACCTCATACCTGTTAGAATGGTTATTATAAAAAAGATGAAAGATAAAAAGTTTTGGTGAGGATGTGGAGAAAAGGAAACACTTGCACGCTTTTGATAGGAATGTAAATTAGTGTAACCATTATTGACAACAGTTTGAAGGTTCCTCAAAAACTTAAAAACAGAACTACCATATGATCCAGCAATCCCACTACAGGATATATACCCAAAGAAAATAAAATCAATGTGTCAAAGAGATATTTGCACTCCCATGTTTATTGATGCACTATTTACAATAACCAAGGTATGGAATCAACCTAAGTGTCCAACAATGGATGAAGAGATAAAGAAAATATGACACGCACACACACACACACACACACGAGAATTATTCAGCCATTAAAAAGAAGAGAATTCTGTCATTTGTGACAACATGGATAAACCTGAAAGATATTATAGTAAATGAAATAGGTCAGACATAGGAAAAATACTATATAATCTCACTTATTTGCAGAATCTAAGAAAGTGTAACTCACAGGAGCAGAGAGTAGAATGATGTATTTCTGGGGCTGGTGTTGGGGGTTGGGGAGATATTGGTCAAAATGTACACATTTTCGTTATAAGATAAATCCATTCTGGGGTCTAATATACAGAATGGCAATTATAGTTAACACTTGTATACTTGAAATTTGCTAGGAGAGTAGATCTTAAGTGTTCTCATCATACATATACAAAAAAGGTAACTTTGTAAGGAGATAGACATTTTAAGCAGCTTGATTGTGGTAATCATTTCATGATCTATACATTTATCAAATCATCACAGTGTACACTTTAAATATACAAGTTTTTAAATTTGTTGCTTACATCTTAAAGCTGGACAGAAAATTAAAAAAGAAACTCAGTGCCTTAAGAGCGAGGAATATTTTCTATCTGTAAGAAAAAACTAAAAAAGTCTTTCTTCTAAACAAAGTCTGAGACAGTATTCAGGTGTTGTACTGATAAATTAACTTTTAATTAGAACAAAATTTAGTACTCATGAGAAAAAGATAACATAATCAAGGGCTATTCTAAAATAAAGTCCATAATGCTGGGCACACAATTAAAAACTACAAGATATGAAAAAACCCTAAAGCAACAACTGCTGATCAGAAGATGAAAAACTCAATAAAGGAGGCCCAGGAATAATGGATTCTTGAAAAACTGGTAAAATAAAAGAAACATCAAAAGAAAACAAAACAAAAAACAGATAGGACAAGTGTAAAACAAATAGCAAAAGATTCGGTTTAAACCCAACCATATCAATAGTCACATTATATAGAAAAGCTATAAATATGGGTGATAGAGATTATAAGACTGAGTAAATGAATAAGATTCAGTTATATTCTCTCTATAAGAAACCCACTTTGATTATGAAGACAAAAAGAGATTAAAGTAAAACATCATATCACTGGAGGTACACAAGTGGGAATAGTGGAATAAGGACATTGGAAAATACTCTTCTTCATAAAAACAATGAGAACACTGGGAAATATTGCCAAAATCAACTTTTCCAAATAGTAGAAATTATTTGTTCACTAATAAGAGAATCACAAAATACATGAAGCAAAACTAACATAATTGAAATGAGAAGTACACAATTCCACAGTGATAGCTGGAGGCTTTAATATCCAACTTTCAAGAACAGATTGAACGAACAGACAGAAAAGTAACAAAGAAATAGAAGACTTGAATCAACTAGACAGCAGAGTATACATTTTTCTCAAGTGCACCTGAAACATTTCCACATAGACCATATGTTAAGTCAAAATAATTCTCAATGATTTTAAAAGGATGAAATTATACAAGGCATGTTCTGCAACCACAATGGAAAAATAGTAGAAATCAACAACAGGAAATTTGGGAAATTTGCAATATGTGAGAATTAAGCAACACAATTCAAAATAATTAATGAGTCAGAGAAGAATCACAAGGGATTTTTGAAATATTTTGAGATAAACAAAAGAAAACCACAAGCAGAAGAAAACTTAGGGGATATAGTAAAAGCAGTGCTTAGAAGAAAAACTTGTAGCTGTAATGCCTATGTTGAAAAAGAAGAAAGGTCTTTAATGAATAACCTTATCTCCCCCTTCAAAGAAAACTAGAAAATGAGCAAACTAAATCCAAAGTTAAGCAAGAAGAAAGAAATAACAAAAATTAATCAGTGAATAAATTTGAGAATAGAAAACCAATAGAGGAAATCAATCAATAAAAGATTTTTTTGAAAGATCTTAACATTGATACCTTTAACTAGATCAGCTAGAATAAAGTGTGAAGTCACAAATTACTAATAATGTGAATAAATGGGAGGAGGAAGGGGAGCAGAAAAGATAACCATTGGGTACTGGGCTTTATATCTGGGTAATGAAATAATCTGTACAACAAACCCAAGCCCTAGTGACATGAGTTTACCTATGTAACAAACCTTCACATGTACCAATGAACCTAAAATAAAAGTTAAGAAGGAAAAAAAAAAAGAGAGGAAATGACAATTAAATTGTATTATAAGGGGATATTTTAAATAATTGCATGCCAAATAATTTGGAAATCTATATGAAATGGAAAAATTCCTAGAAACACGCAAGCCACCAAGACTGACTCACAAATACAAACAAAATATGAAAATACCTATAAGTAAAGAGGTTCAGTTTGTCATAAAAAAAAAACTTTCCACTAAGTAAAGCCCAAGTTCAGATGGCATCTTTGGTGAAATTTATCAAATGTCTAAAGAAGAATTGATATCAATCATTCAAACACTCTTGCAAAAAACAGAAAAGAAGATAATATTCCTTATCTCATTTTATGAGATCAATATTATCCTGATACAAAAAAAAAAAAAAAACCACATGAAGACGTCACAAAAATCGTAAACCACAGAGTACTTTTATTGTTACTGGCACAAAAATAATCAATGAGAGAGAAAGGCCCAAGTACAATAAGAGTTGGAGACTTCAACCCTCCACTTTCAGCATTGGATAGATATTCCAGACAGAAAATCAACACAGAAACATAAGACTTAATCTGTTCTACAGATTAATGACAGAACATTACAGCCAAGAACTGCAGGATGCACATTCTTTTCCTCAGCACATAGATCATTCTCAAGGACAGTGCATATCTTAGGTTACAAAACAAGTCTTAAAACATTCAAAAAACTAAAATAATATCAAGCATCTTTGACCACAATAGAATAAAACTAGAAATTAATAACAAGAAGAATTTTGGAAACTATACAAGTACATGAAAATTAAACAATATGCTCCTGAATGACCAGTGGGTCAATGAAAAAATTTAGAAGGAAACTGAAAAATTTCTTGAAACAAATGATAATGGAAATACAACATACCAAAACCTATGGGATAGAGCAAAAACAGCAAAAAGAGGCACTTTATAGCTATAAGTGCCTACATCAAAGAAGAGGAAAAACGTCAAATAAACAATCTAACAATGCATCTTAAAGAACTAAAAAAAGCAAGAGAAAACCAAACCAAACCCAAAATTAGCAGAAGAAATGAAATAATAGAGATCAGAGTAGAAATAAATGAAATTGAAATTAAAAATAAGATCAATGAAACAAAAGGTAGTTTTTTTGAAATGTTAGACAAAATTGACAAACTTTTAGCCAGACTAAGAAACAAAGAGAGGTGATCCGAATAAATAAAATCAAACATGAAAAAGAAGACATTACAACTGATAATGCAGCATTTCAAAGAATCATTAGTGGCTACTATGAGCAACTATTTGCCAATAAATTGGAAAATCTGGAAGAAATGGACAAATTCTTAGACATATACAACCTACCAAGATCGAACCAGGAAGAAATCCAAAACCTGAACAAACCCATAACAATAACAAGATCAAAGCCATAATAAAAAAGTCTCCCGGTAAAGAAAACCCCAGGACTTGATGGCTTCACAGATAAATTCTACCAAACATTTAAAGAACTAATACCAATCCTACTCAAACTATTCTGAAAAATAGAGGAGGGAGTACTGCCATACTCATTCTACAAGGCCAGTATTATCCTGATACCAAAAAAAGACACACACATCAAAACAATAAAACTGGCTGGGCGCGGTGTAATCCCAGCCCTTTTGGAGGCCGAGGAGGGCAGATCCCTTAAGGTCAAGAGTTCAAGACCAGCCTGGCCAACATGGCAAAACCTCGTCTCTGATACAAAAATTATCCAGATGTGGTGGTGCATGCCTGTAGTCCAAGCTACTCAGGAGGCTGAGGCAGGAGAATCGCTTAAACCTGGGAGGCAGAGGTTGCAATGAGCGAAGGTCATGCCATTGCATTGCAGCCTGGGCAATAAGAGGTAAACCCCATCTCAAAAAAAAAAAATAATAATAAATAAAACTATAGGCCAATAGCAAACCAAATTCAACAATACATTAGAAAGATCATTGATCATGACCAAATGGGATTCATCCCAGGATGCAAGGATGGTTCAACATATGCAAATCAATCAATGTGATGCATCACATCAACAGAATGAAGAACAAAAACAATATGATCATTTAAATTGATGTTGAAAAGGCATTTGATAAAATTCAGCATCACTTCATGATAAAAACCCTCAAAAACTGGGGATAGAAGAAACATACCTCAACATAATAAAAGCCATATATGACAGACCCACAGCTAATATCATACTGAATGGGGAAAAACTGAAAGCCTTTCCTGTAAGGTCTGGAACATAACAAGGATGCCCACTGTCACCACTGTTATTCAACATAGTACTGAAAGTCCATGCTAGAGCAATCAGACAAGAGAAAGATATAAAGGACATCCAAACTGGAAAGAAATAAGTCAAATTATGCTTGTTTTCAGATGATATTATAGTACACGTGGAAAAACCTAAAGACTCCACAAGAGAACTATTAGAACTGATGAACAAATTTAGTAAAGTTGCAGAATACAAAATCAACATACAAAAATTGGTAGCATTTCTATATGCCAACAGTGAACAATGTGAAAAAGAAATAAAAAGTAATCTCATTTAAAATAGCCACACATAGGCGATTCCTCAAGGATCTAGAACTAGAATTACCATTTGACCCAGCAATACCATTACTGGGTATACACCCAAAGGATTATAAGTCATGCTACTATAAAGACACATGCACATGTATGTTTATTGTGGCACTATTTACAATAGCAAAGACTTGGAACCAACCCAAATGTCCATCAATGATAGACTGGATTAAGAAAATGTGGCACATATACACCATGGAATACTATGCAGCCATAAAAAAGGATGAGTTCATGTCCTTTGCAGGGACATGAATGAAGCTGGAAACCATCATTCTCAGCAAACTATCACAAGGACAGAAAACCAAACACTGCATGTTCTCATTCATAGGTGGGAATTGAACAATGAGATCACTTAGACAGAGGGCGGGGAACATCACACACTGGGGCCTGTCAGGGGTTGGGGGGCTGGAGGAGGGATAGCATTAGGAGAAATACCTAATGTAAATGATGAGTTGATGGGTACAGCAAACAAACATGGCACATGTATACCTATGTATCAAACCTGCACATTGTGCACATGTACCCTAGAACTTAAAGTATAATAAAAAAATACAAAAAGTGATAACATCTGCTGAATGACAATCCAAGAAAAATGATGCCCTCATGTATTGCTGGTGGGAATGCAAGTATAACAGCATTTTTGGAAAGCTCTATGGCTAGAGATTTTAACTTTCCAAAATACACGTACATTTTAACATGTATCATAAGATTTTGGACTGTCCCGAAGAAATAACAGCACCAGTAGATAAAGGCATATTTATGCATGAGACATTGAATGCAAAGTTATTCCAGCGGCAAAAACCTGGAAACAAAGTGACCACCCTTTAGTAGGTGGATGGCAGGATCAGTCATGGTAGCACATTCCTGCCGTGGGTTATTATTCAGCCATTAAAGACAATGAATCGGCAGTACCAGGTTAGCCTATGGATTTCTACTAGGGACAGCTGAATGGGGAGAAATGCTGTAAGGTAATATACAAGTCAATAGGAAACTGGAAAGGGACATCCACAATGTTTTTGACATGAGTCACCCTGGATGCAAAAAGGAGGAGGGAGAGGAGAAGAAGGCAAGGAAGAAAAAAAGAAATTATTATCTAAAAATTATTTAAAATAAATGTTTTTCTTAAAAAAATAGCTGCACATAAAATATCTAGGAATTAACCAAAGAAGTGAAAAATCTCTATAATGAAAACTATAAAACACTGATGAAAAAAACTGAAGGGGACACCAAAAAATAGAAAAATATTCCATGTTCATGGATTGGAACAATCAATATTGTTAATATGTCCATACTACCAAAAGCAATCTACAGATTCAATTCAATCTCTATCAAAATACCAACGACATTCTTCCACAGAAATAGAAAAAAAAATTCTAAAATTTAGATGGAACCAAAAAAGACCTGGAATAGCCAAAGCTATCCTAAGTGAAAGAACTAAACTAGAGGAATCACATTGCCTGACTTCAAATTATACTACAGACCTAAGGTAACCAAAACAGCATGGTACTAGCATAAAAACAGACATGCAGATCAAGGGAACAGAATACAGAAACCAGAAACGAATCTACACAGCTACAGTGAACTCATTCTTCACAAAGATACCAAGGATGTACAATGGGGAAAAGACAGTTTCTTCAATAACTGGTGCTGGGAAAATTAGATATCCATATGCAGAATAATAGAACTAGACCCCTATCTATCACCATATTCAAAAATCAAATCAAATTGATTAAAGACTTGAATGTAAGACCTCAAAATATGAAACTACTGCAAGAAAACATTGGGGAAAATCTCCAGGACATTGGTCTGGGCAAAGATTTCTTAAGCAATGCCCAACAAGCACAAGCAACCAAAGCAAAAATGGACAAATAGGACCACATCAAGTTAAAAACCTTCCGCACAACAAAGGGTACAATCAACAAAGTGAAGAAACAACCCACAAAATGGGAGAAAATATTTGCAAACTACTCATCTGACAAGGCATTAATAAGCAGAATATATAAGGAACTGAAACAATTCTATAGGAAAAAGTCTAATAATCCAATCAAAAAATGGGCTAAATATTTGAATAGACACTTGCCAAAAGAAGACAAGCAAATGACAAACAAGCATACAAAAAAGTGCTCAACATAATTGCTCATCAGAGAAATGGAAATCAAAACTACAATGAGATGTCATTTCTCTCCAGTTAAAATGGCTTATATCCAAAAGACAGGCAATAACAAATGCTGCCAAGGATGTGGAGAAAAGGGAACCCTCATAACACTGTTGGTGGGAATGTAAATTAGTACAACCACTATGGAGAATAGTTTAGAGGTTCCTCAAAAAACTAAAAATTGAGTTACCAAATGATCCAGCAATCCCACTGCCAGGTATATACTCAAAAGAAAGGAAATCAATATATCAAAGAGATATCTTCACTTCTATGTTTGTTGCAGCATTGTTTATAATATCTAAGATTTGGAAGCAACCTAAGTGTCCATCAACAGATGAATGGATAAAGAAAATGTGGTATATATACATAATGGAGTATTATTCAGCCACAAAAAAAGAATGAGATCTTGTCATTTGCAACAACATGGATGGAACTGGAGATCATTATGTGAAACGAAATAAGCCAGGCACAGAAAGACAAACATCACATGTTCTCACTTATCTGTGGGATCTAAAAATCAAAACAATTGAACCCATGGACATAGAGAGTAGAAAGATGGTTACCAGAGGGTGGGAAGAGTAGTTGATGGTTGTTGGGGGAGAGATGGGGATGGTCAACGGGTACAAAAAAAAATAGAAAGAATGAATAAGGCCTACTGTTTGATAGCACAATAGAGTGACTATAGTCAATAATAATTACATATTTTAAAATAACTTAAAGGGTGTAATTTGATTGTTTGTAACTCAAAGGATAAATGCTTGAGAAGACAGATATCCCAGTCCCCATTATGTGCTTATTTCACATCGCATGCCTGTTTTAAAATATCTCATGTACCTACTGTGTACCTAAAAAAATATATATATATATGTAATTAAACCTTAGAAGCAAATATTAGAGCTAAAAGTATAAAACTCTATGATAAAATATAGGAGAAAATCTTAGTGACCATAGGTTTGGCAAATATTTCTTAAATATGACTCAAAAGCATGAAGCATAAGAGAAAAATTCTTAATAATTTGAATTTTATGACAGTTAAAAACTTTCTTCTTCCATAGAGACTATTAAGAAATTTAAGGTTAAGTCACTGACAATGAAAATATTTTAAAAAACGCACTGGGGCCAGGCACAGTGGCTCACGCCTATAATCCCAGCACTTTGGGAGGCCGAGGTAGGCAGATCACCTGAGGTCAGGAGTTCGAGACCAGCCTGATCAATATGGTGAAATCCTGTCTCTACTAAAAATACAAAAATTAGCCAGGCTGTTGTGGTGCATGCCTGTAATCCTAGCTACTCAGGAGGCTGAGGCAGGAGAATCGCTTGAACCTGGGAGGTGGAGGTTGCAGTAAGCTGGGACTGTACTACTGCATTCCAGCCTGGGCAACAGAGAGAGACCCTGTCTCAAAATAAATAAATAAATAAATACAATAAAAAATAAGAAATAAATACACCAAATAAAATTTTTACCAAGAATATATAAATAACAATTAAAACTCAATAATATGAAGTCAATCTAATAAAAATGAGAAAAATAATCAACCAGACACTTTTACCCTAGATTATATAAAGATCAATATGCTCTTAAAAAATGCTCAATACCCTAAGTCACTGGGAAAATGCAAATTAAAACCACAAACAGTGATCTCTATATACCAACTGGAATAGCAAGAATTGTAAGTCTGACTATACCAAGAATTGGGGAGGTTGTGGAGAATCTGTAACTCTTACATACTGCTAGTGGGAATATTAAATGTTACAATCACTTTGGAAAAGTATGGTAGTTTCTTAAAAAGCTAAATGTACACCTATTGTAGAAGCCCTGCCATTCTACTCTTAAGTATTTATCCAAGAGAAATGAAAATATATGCCCACCTACAGAATTGTACATAAATTTCTATAACATGCAACAACTGGAAATAAACCACATCTATACAAAGTAGAATTTTTAGACAAATTGTATATCCATGAGTGGAATACTATGCTGCAATAGAAACAAACTATTGACACAAACAACATTGGTTAGCCTCAAATAATCATGTTAAGTGAAAGAAGCCATTTATAAAAGAGTATATCCTGTATTTCATTAAATACAAACTGATATATAGTGACAGAACACAAGTCAGCTATTGCCTAGGGACAGTGAAGTATTAGGGAAGAGATTATTACAGATGCGCTTGAGGAAACTTTTGATGGGGATGGATGTTTTCATGATCCTGAGTCCATATAAGGGAATCCCCATTAGATTATCAGTGCATTTCTCAGCAGAAACCTTACAGGCCAGGAGAGAATGGAATGATATATTTAATGTGTTGAAAGCAAAAAAAAAAAAAAAAAAAAAAAGAAGAAAAAATAACCCCAAGAACAAACAAACAAACAAAACTGTCAGCCAAGCATACTCTATACAGCAATGCTGTCCTTCAGAAATGTAGAAATAAAGTCTTTCGCAGACAAGCAAAAGCTGAGGGAATTTATTACCATTGAAACCTGACTTACAAGAAATACTTAAGGGAGTTCTTCAAGTGGAAACAAAGGGACAGTAATTACCATCATGAATACATAGGAAAGTACAAAACTCACTAGTAGAGGTAAATACAAAACTCACTGGTAGAGGTAAATAGACCGTCAAATCCAGGATGTTCCAATACTTTATAAATTATACGCATTGCTAGTATGAAGATGAAAGTCACAATGGTCAAAAATAACGGAAGCTATACTAAGTTGTTAAGGAACTCACAATATAACAAGACAAAAGTTGTGACATCAAAAACATAAATTGTGAGGAAGGAAGGTAAAAGCCTAGAGTGTTTGTATGTGTCAGAAGTTAAGGTGTTAGCTTAAAATAGTAGATTATAACTATATGATGTTTTATATAAGCCTCATGGTAGCCACAAAACAAAAATCTATGGCAGATATACCAATGCTAAAGAAAAAGCAGTCAAATCTTAGCACTACAAAAAAGTGTCAATTCATAAAGGTAAACTATAAAAGAGAAAGAAAGGAACAAAATAGCTACAAAATAACCAGAAAACAAACAAGAAAATGGCAGTAGCAAGTCCTTATCCGTCAATAATAACCTTGAATGTAAATGGATTAAATTCTCTTAACAAAAAACAGAGTGGCTGAGTGGAAAAAAAAAAAAAACAAGAGCCAACTATGTTGCCTACAAGAAACTCACTTATGCTTTAAAGACATACACAGGCTGAAAGTGAAGGAATGGAAGAAGATATTCCATGCAAATGTACCAAAAGAGGGAGCAGGTGGCTATACTTATATCTGGTAACGTAGACTTCAAGTTAAAAATTTTTGCAAGAGACAAAAAAGGATATTATTTAATGTTTAAAGAACCAATTCATCAGGAGGACATAACCATTGTAAATATTTATGCACCCAACATTGGAGCACATAAATACATACACAAATTTTTAATGGACATAAAAGAACAAAATGGATAGCAATACAATAATAGTAGGAGATTTTAATGTCCCACTTATAACAATGAATAAAGCAACCAGATAACAAATAATAAGGAAATACTGGACTTGAATTGCACTTTTGACCAAATGGATCTAACAAACATACACAGAACTTTACATCCAACAGCAGCAGAATACATATTCCTCTCCAGTACATATGGAGCACTCTCCAGGATAGACCATATGTTAGGCTGCAAAATAAGTCTTAACAAATTTAAGAAGACTAAAATCATATCTAGTGTCACTTCAGATTACAATAACACAAAATGAGAAATCAATATTAGGAGGAACATTAGAAAATGCACAAATATGTGAAAAGCAAAGAATATGCTCCTGAACACCCAATGTGTCAAAAGGGAAACTAAAAAATATCTTGAGACAAACAACGAATAGAAACACAACATATCAAAGGGGAGTGCTCATACACTGTTGGTGGGGAGATGAAGTAGTACTGCCACTATGGAAAACAGTATGGAGGTTCCTGAAAAAACGAAAAATAGAACTACCACATAATCCAGCATTCCCATTGCTGGGTATGTAACTCAAAGTAAGAAAATTAATATATATTGAAGAGATATCTGCACTCTCATGTTTATTGTAGCATTATTTATAATAGCCAATATATGAAATCTACCTAAGTGTCCATCAATAGATGAATGGAAAAAGAAAATGTGATATATACAACAATTAGAATATTATTCAGCCATAAGAAGAATGAAATCCTGTCATTTGCAGTAGCATGAGTAGACCTAGAGGTAATTATGGGAAATGAAATAAGCCAGGCATAGTAAGACAGGTTACCAGAAGCTTAGAAGGGTAGGGGAGTTGAGGGAGATGAAGAGAAGTTGGTTAAGAAGTTCAAAGATACAGTTAGATAGATGGAATACATTCTAGTATTTGATAGTTCAGTTGGGAGACTATAGTTAACAATAACCTATTGTATATTTTAAAATAGCTAGATGAGAAGAATTGTAATGTCCCCAAAACAAATATAAATGTGAAATGGTGGATATCCCAGTTACCCTGATTTGCTCATTACACATTCTACACAAGAATCAAAATGTCACAGGCATGCCAAAAATATGTACAACTATTATGTATACATAAAGAATTAATATTGTTAAAATGTTCATACTGCCCAAAGCAATATAGAGATTCAACACAACCCTTTTAAAAATCCCAATGCCTTTCTTATCAGAAACAGCAAAAGCAATAATAAAATCTGTATGGAATAATAAAAGACCCCAAATAGCCACAATAATTCTGAGAACAAATGAAGTTGGAGGCATCATACTTCCTTTTTTAAGATAGTATTACAAAGCTATAGTAATCAATATGGTATGGTCAAGGCAGAAATACGGACACATAGACCAGCGAAACAGAATAGAGAGCCCAGAGATAAATCCAAACACAAACTGTCAATTTGTTTTTGACAAGGGCACCAATAAAGCCCAATAGGAAAAGCATAATTTCTTAAATAAATGATGCTGTAAAAACTCTATTTCCATATGCAAAAGAATGAAATTTGACCCTTATCTGACATCATGCACAAAAATCAACTCAAAATGAATAAAAGGCCTAAATACAACACTAGACACGATAAATCTCTTAGAACAGAACATAAAGGAAAAGCTCTTGTACATTAGGCTTGGAAATGAATTTTTGTATATCATATCAAAAGTGCAGGCTACAAAAGCAAAAATAAATAAATGGGATTAAATCGAATTAAAAAGCTTCTAAACAGTGAAGGAAATAATCCACAAGATGAAATGGTTCCCATGAATTGAGAAAAAAAATATTTGCAAACCATATATCTGTTAAAGGGTTAATATCCAAAATTCATAAATAACTTGTTCACACAATAATGGAAAAACAAATATCCTGTTTAAAAATTAGAAAAAAGACAAGAATAGACATTTCTCTGTGGAAGACATAAAAATGTCCAACAGGTATATGTAGAGGTGTGCAACATCAATTAATCATCAGGGAAATGCAAGTCAAAACCATTATGAGATACCAGTTAGTATAGCTATTATAAAAAATCAAAATATAACATGTGTTGGCAAATGTGTGGAGGAAAGGCAACACGTGTACACTGCTTGTGG
Source organism: Pongo pygmaeus (assembly GCF_028885625.2). Lineage (NCBI taxonomy): Eukaryota > Metazoa > Chordata > Mammalia > Primates > Hominidae > Pongo > Pongo pygmaeus. The sequence continues at coordinate 119,040,580 of NC_072396.2, read as the reverse complement.
GGATGTAGATTAGTACAGCCATCATGGAAAACAGTATGGAGGTTCTTCAAAATTAATATTTTAGAAATATTAGAAACAGAAATGAGATCGTCACATTGTAAGGATGTGTGCTCTCCCATGCTAATTGCAGCATTATTCACAATAGCTAAGATATGGAAATAATCTAAGAATCCATGAATGAATGAATAAATAAATAAACGGTGGCACATATGTATACACAATGGAATACTGTTCAGCCCTAAAACAGAATGAGATCATGCCATTTGCTACAACATGGATTAGCCTGGAAGACATGCTAAATGAAATAAGCCAGACACAGAAGGAAGCATTTTGTATGATCTCACTTTTATGTGGAAACTAAAGAAAAACTGAAATATACAGAGATAGAGAATAAAACAGTGGGAGTTGGGTGATGGGGAGACACAGGTCAGAGTACAAAGTAGTAGATATGTAGGCTGAACAAGTCTAGAGATCTAATGTACAACATGTGGATGATAGGTAATAAAATTATACTATGTATGGGATTCATGCTAAATGAGTGGATTGTAGCTATTCTTGCCATACACACAAAAATAGGTAACTATATGAGATGATGAATATATTCATTTGCTTCACTATAGTAACCTTTTTACCATCTCTATGTATCTCATAACATCCTGTTGTATATCTTAAATATATATTTTTAAAGTATACGTATTGCATTTTAGAAAATGCAAGCTAGAGCATAGTGACAGAAAGCAGATCAGTGATTGTTCAGGGACAGTGAAGTATGATTGAGGGAGGGAAGTATTACAAGTGGGCATGAGGAAACTTGATGGGGATGGCTATCTTTATGATCTTGAGTGTGGTGATGTTTTCATGGGTTTATGCACATTTTAATATTTGTCAAATTATACATTTTAAAAAATGCAGGTTATCTTACATCAAATTTACCTAAATGAATCTTTTTACAAAAGAAAGAATAATAAAGAAACAAAGAAAAAAACTAACAAAAATTAATAGATGTAAACTAAAGCATATCGTTTAAGTGGTTTAAAAACTTCAATTAAAAATGAAATACTTTCAGATTACATTAAGAAATAACTATATGCTCTTTATAAGTGAATTATTTAAAAATATAAAGACAGAGCCTGTTTTAAAAAAACAGAAAATGTTATGCTGTGGAAACACCAACTGAAAGAAAGCTGATATATCAGACAAATTAGTTCTTAGGGCAAAAAGTATTAGGAGAGATAAAGAGGAATATTTCATAACTGTAAAAGTGTCAATCCTAGAGAAAGATATAATCTTATTTATTAAAGAAACCAAGTAACATAACCTCAAAATTTATAGAACAAATGTTAAAAAGACTAAAAGGAGAGATAGACAAACCCATGATGATTGTCAGAGATTTTAACACAACTCTTGCAGTAACTAGAAAATACACATAGAAAAGTTACAAAACACACATTCTGTTACTACATCTATCAACATCATAATATATATTCTTTTGAGGTAGACATAGAACATTTATCATGGTAAACCATATGCTGGGCCAAAAGGCAATGACAATAAAAGTCAAATGATGGAAACATAAAGTGTATATACCCTGGCCACTGTGGCATTAATTACAACTCACTAAGAAAGATACCTTGAAAATTTCCTGAAGTCTGAAAATTAAACTACAGGTTTCCAAATAATCCATGGATTAAAAAAGGGAATTAATAAATATTTTGAGCTGAAATTAAAATGCATGTCAACAGTTATGAGATACAGCTAAAGTAGAATTTAGAGAAAAATTTATGGATTTAAATGTGTATATTAGAAATCAAGTAAGGCCCAGAGTCACTGACTTAACTTTCTTCCTTAAGAAGTTAAAAAAGAGAAAATGAAACCCAAAGTAAGTAGAAAGAAGGAGGTAAAATTAGATGTCAATGACATAGAAAATGGACAAACAATGGAGAAAATTGATGACTCCAAAAGATAATTCTTGGAGGAGTTAAAAAAATTATAAACTCTTAGTAAACTAAACACAAAAAGAGAGAAAACAGAGATACCCATTCTCTGCGCAAAACAGGAAGTCACTACACATTATGTAGACATTAAAAGGATGGTAATTACACCACTTGATGCTAGTAAATTAGAAACCTTAGAAGAAATTCTTTGACAATTACAATTTACCAAAACTAACACATACAAAAGAAAATATGAATATTGCCATTCATGTTGAAGCAATTGAATCTATAATTAAGAACCTTTACACATATGCACACATGCATGCACATGCACGCACACACACACACTCACAGACACATACCACCCTGCAGCCTCAGATGGTGACAGTATCAAATGACTACACTCATTAATTCTTCCAAACATTTTAAAATAAAAAGATGCAAACTTTACACAAACATACAAGGTAGGTCAAAAGGGACAGCTTCAAACTCATTTTATGAGGCTTGCATACTCTGCTACCAAAACTAGACAAGGATACGACTAAAAAGAGTAAAATGACAAGGCAAAATCTCTCATCGAAATGGATTAAAGCATCCTAACTAAAATATAAAAAATAATCCAATTATATAGAAAAAAAAAGCCCATTACAAAGTGGGATTTATTTCAAGAATGCAAGATATATTTCAAAAATGTATACAATTTACCATGCTAACAGAATAAAGGAAGAATGAAATCCTATAATCATCTCAGTGGATTCAGAAAAAAGGATTTGGAAAAGTTACACATACTTATGATAAAAAAGACACAGAAAATAGAGAATAAAAGGGAACTTAATTTGATGAAAGACATTTTACAAAACTTGCAACTAACAAATATTATTCTTAATGTTGAAATACTGAGCAGTTTTCCACTAAAAAAAAAGATGTCTACTACTTCCACTTGTATTAAACACTATTTTCTAAGTCCTACCAGTGCAATCAAGCAGGAACAATTAATTTAAAAATTTTTTAAGATAGAAGAAAAAGAAATACATCTGTCATCATTCACAAGTGACACCACTAGCTATGCTGAAAATTCCAATGAATCTGTTAACAAACTCCAAGAAATGTTAAGTGAATTTAGATAGATAGCTGGGTATAGAGTAAATGCAAAAATATCAAATGTATTTTATTTTTATATGCTAGCAGCAAGCAACTAGAAATATTTACAATAGCATCCTAGGAAATCATGTACCTAGTGATAAATCTAACAAAAATGTGCAAGACCTCTAAATTAAATAAAACATAACAGAGTATTAAAGAAGGCCTAAATAAATAGTAGATTATTTACATGTACATATGAATATGTACATGGACTGGAAGCCATAATATTGTTAAGACAAATCCTCACTTAGCTGACTTATAGATTTAATGCAATACCAATTTTAAAACAACAGCACATTTTGTTTTGGGGACTGACAAGCTAATTTTAGTTTCATATGAAAATGATTTATAGTCCTTTGGGTATATACCCAGTATAAATCATGCTGCTATAAAGACACATGCACACGTATGTTTATTGCCACATTATTCACAATAGCAAAGACTTGGAACCAACCCAAATGTCCAACAATGATAGACTGGATTAAGAAAATGTGGCACATATACACCATGGAATACTATGCAGCCATAAAAAATGATGAGTTCATGTCCTTTGTAGGGACATGGATGAAATTGGAAATCATCATTCTCAGTAAACTATCGCAAGAACAAAAAACCAAACACCGCATATTCTCACTCATAGGTGGGAATTGAACAATGAGAACACATGGACACAGGAAGGGGAACATCACACTTCGGGGACTGTTGTGGGGTGGGGGGGGAGGGGGGAGGGATAGCAGTGGGAGATATACCTAATGGTAGATGATGAGTTAGTGGGTGCAGCGCACCAGCATGGCACATGTATACATATGTAACTTACCTGCACATTGCCCACATGTACCATATAACCTAAAGTATAATAATAATAATAATAATAAAAAATAAATAATAAAAAAAAGAAAATGAAAAGGCCTTAGGCTAGCCCAGAAAATTTTGAAGAAGAACACAGCTGACAGACTTACTCTACTAGATTAGAAGACTTAGTATAAAGCTATAGTAATTAGGACATTGTAATACTAGTACGAGGACAGAATATTAGATCAATAGAACAGAATTTATAGCCCAGGAGAAACAACACACATAAGGTAACCTGACTTATGAGAATGACCCCATTGTAATTCGGTGGGCAAGAATAATCTTTCCAATAAATGATGCTGAGTCAACTGGATATCCACATGGGGAAAAAATTCAATCTCTAGCTCGCATCAGACGTATACATTAAGTTGAGATGGCTCCTAGACCTAAATGTGAAAGCTAAGATTATCAAACTCTTAAGAAAGGAAGCAAAAACAAAGACAAAGACAGAGGAGGTTATCCTCTTGAATATCCTCTTGAACTCTGGATAAGTAAACTTTTCATAAACCGGATACAAAAATCACTGGCCATTAAAGAAAACACTGACAAATTGAACTTTAAGTGAGTGTAAGGTCATGCACAGATTGGGAAAAAATATTTTCACTATACATATCCGACAAAGAACTCTTATCTAGACTATACAAAAAACACTAGAAATCAATTAAAAAATTGAAAATAGGCAAATGGTGTTAAAAATTCATCACAAAAGAGGAAGTCAAAATGCTTAAAAACCATAACAGAAAGTGCGCAACATTATGAGTCAGTAAGGAATTAAAGATAAATACTAGGACTAGATGTCACTATATACTTGCCAGAACACAATTATTAGGACCAGGGTTTGGCAAACTGTGGTTCATGGGCCAAATCTGGTCTGTAGTCTATTTTATACGGAACATGAGCTAAGAGTTATTCTACAAGCTATAGATCTGGATATAATCCGGATAGAAATAAATAGAAATAATTATTCAAGAGTCATTGGTAGATATATTTTAATTATTTCTGTGGATGATGCAAGCCAGGAAAAGTACATAAGCAATTGGAAGGAACAGAATCCTGGGGAAGAATGGGGATAAAGCAGAAAATGAAGAAAATGAATTGGAGCAGACAGAGAAATAGGAGAAAAGGAAACCAAACGAAAATTGTGTCATAGGTAGCAAAGAATCAGAGAATTACGAACAAAACATCATTGACTATATCAAATGCCACAAAGGGAGCTAGCATTGGAAACTTAGTTTTTAAAGTGTGTTCCATCAACATTTATGTATCTCTGAAACATTTTCAATAGTTTCATGAAGTCAACAGTATTTCCATAGAAATATTAATATGTTATTTGCTATTTTCAAGGTGTTTACAATTTTACTGATAATGCCAATGTAATGGTGGGTGAAACTGCTGGTGCCTTGGCATGAATCAAGCAAGTGACATCAAACTGTACAAGAAGTTATTGTATTCTTTATCACTATGTACTTTTGGGGAAAGAAGCCAGTATTACTTAAGAATATACTTTATGAAGTAGTAAAAAATACTAATTTTATTAAATCTCAACATGTGGGTACACATCTTCTTAAGAACTTATGTAAGAAAATGAGAAGTACAGGAAGAGCGCATCTTCTGCATACTGATATAAGATGGTTGATTTGAGAAAAAGTACCTATGCAATTGTTAGAGTTGCAAGATTAACTAGCCATGTATTTTTTCATAGACTAACATCTTTACTTGACTGCTAGACACACTAGAGTTATTCAGACTTGGGTATTTGGCAGCTACTTTCTCAATAATGGATGACTTGAGCTTGTCAAGTTAAGCAAAAAATAGATGCAATTTGCTGCCAATAATAAAATCTGAGGTTTCAAGTGAATAATGTAATTTTTGGAAAATGTCTATTCATTCCTGGGAGATTGAACTTTCCCAATATCTTAAGATTTTTCCATTAAGGTTGATGAAGATTATCAACATATATGATTTTTGACATTGTATAGTGAAATATACCAACAGTGAGAAAATATGTGTAACTCGGTGAATCAATATTTTCTTAATGACCTATGCCTGATGTTACAATATAAATCATGGGTAAAATATCCATGTGAAGTACTGAAGTAAAGTATTCATTTGAAATATCCATTTCAAGATACATTAGTGGATTTTAATGTAACAGTATATAAAAAAGTCAGTGATTTGGTTTCCGATTGTACATTGCCACAGAACTTAAGAAACTACTACTTGCTGAGTTTTAGTGCACTGTCAAACAAGAATGACTGCAATTATCTGAATCACAGGAAATTGTTGCAATAAATTGGATGAAAAAAGCAGAGATGAGAATCTAGCTATCTTCTATTAAGTCGGATGATTAAAGAACCTTGAAAAACTGTAAAACATTTCTCTAATGGTTAGTGACATCGAGCATTTTCTTCATATGCTTGTTAGCCATTTGTATGCCTTCTTTTGAAAAATGTTTGGTCATGTCTGTTCCCCAGTTTTTTATGGGGTTGTCTTTTGTTGTTGTTGAGTTGTTTGAGTTCCTTATAGACTCTGGATTTTAGTCCCTTGTTGGATGTATAGTTTGCAAATATTTTTTTCCCATTCTGCAGGTTATCTGTTCACTCTGTGGATTATTTATTTTCTGCACAGAAGTTTTTTAGTTTAAATCCCATTTGTCTATTATTGTTTTTGTTGTTTGTGCTTTCAAGGTCTTAGTCATGAATTCTTTGCCTAGGCCAATGTCCAGCAGAGTTTTTTCCTAGGTTTTCTTCTAGTGTTTTTGCAGTTTCAGATGTTACATTTAAGGATTTCATCCAACTTGTGTTAATTTTTGTATATGGTGAGAGGGATGAGAAATTATTTAATGGGTACATCGTACATTACCGAGTGATGGTTACACTAAAAGCCCAGGCTTCACCACTATACTCTATATTCATATATCAAAACTGCACTTGTACCCCCTAAATTTATAAAAGTCAAAAAAAGAAAAAACTGTAAAACAATGTCACTCTTCTTGCTGATTTTGTTTTGGAAAATATAGCTTTTTTTAATAGAGCTAATTATTTATGTTAACATGTAATGGATTTACTATTGTTATTTTAAATAAATGTAGACAAAAAATTTAAAATTTCAACTTTAATTTCAAAGACATTAAATGCTGATGGGTATAGCTCATATAAAGGCAAACTCTCTGGAATCCTTAATAATGTTTGAGTATACAGAGATCATGAGACCAAAAAGTTTGAAAATTCATAAATTAAACAATTAAGTAGTCACTAGTGAATGCATAGAAGACAGATTTGGTTGTGTGGTAAAGCTAAAAATTGATTCTTATGAGATACATTATAAATGTTGATAAGGAAGACATGAGAGTGACATATAGGTTTGGCTGTAAAGTCTGGAAGACAGAGTGGCCACCACCTAAATTAGTATATAGATTAGAGAAAGCATTTTTTAAATTCAGTTGTTCATTTTTCCTTAAATTAAATTATAAATTTAAGGAGATCCCTGTCAAAATATCCAGGCTTTTAGAGTAGAACAAGGCAAGTTAATGTTAACGTTAATATGGAAAATTAAACTTTCAATAATGTCTATACAAGCTCTAAAAAATGCCTAATGAATAGGGACTAACCATATCAGATAATAAATTTATGTAATAGCATTTATAATTAAAAGTGTGAAATTGGCATTTGATTAGACAGTGTAGTGGAATAAAATGTGAACTTCAGAAACATGTCCAGGCATATAAGAATATTTAATGTACTATAAAGATGGCATCTCATATCACAGGACAGATGGACTTTTAAAATAAATAGCATGAGACAATGGAAGAATTAGTTTTAAGAGACTAAAATTGAATGTGTATGTCACAACGTACAAGAATAAACTCCAAATGTATCAGAGGTCTAAATGTAAAAAATGAGAAAAATATGTGTGATTTATTGTCTAACCTGAGTTAGGGGAAAGAATTTGTTGTCATACTCTCAACATAAAAAGGAAATCTGATTGACAAGATGAACCACATGAAAATAAAATAATTTTGTATGGCAAAATACCATAACTATATCAAATAGCAAACAGAAAATATTTTCATTTATAACATGTAAAATGGTTAGTGTCTATAACTTATAAAGAGCTATTAAATTAAGAAATAAAAATGTAAAAAAAATCAGAAAAAATGAGCAAAAGGACACTTCAAACTGATTTAGCAATGGCACTTAAGTGGTTTTCATACATTTAATCATACGAACTTCAGCCAAATAAAATAGATGCAAATTAAAACTATACTGAGGTAACATTTCTCACTTAGGGATTCGCAAAATTTAAAAAGTTTGAAAATAAACTTCATTAGCAAGGCTCTGGGGAAACAGAGGCTTTCTTGCATTGCTGGTGGGAATGCAAAATGGTTCAACTCCTAACTACATATACCCCTTGATCAATCAACTCCTCCTCTAAGAATTTATTTAGAAGATAAATTCTGAATACATTTGAGCAAGAATTTATTTAAAAGTTAAACTTCCAATAATATGAAACACACACATGCATGTGCACACACACACACACAGGACAGACACACATGCACACACACACACACAGAAGGACACACACACACACACACACACACACAGTTATTCTTAGTAGAATTATTGGTAACTTCCAAATGTTGGAAACAACTTACCTGATTATACACAGAAGACTGGTTAAATAAAGTATATCTACACAATCTATTACTAGTGAGTGTAAAAAATAATAGAATGAATTTAGCTTTTAATTGGAGTATTTAGGCCATTTACATGATAAAGTTGGGTGCATATCTATCATCTTACAAATTGATAGAGTGATTTCCAGGACATATTTCCAAGTAAAAGAACAAAGCAAAACAAAGTATTAATTTGTATGTAGCATTTTATCTTTTAATTTAAGAATGGAAAAATAACAATAAGTGTATTTGTGTATAATCATTTTTTTTTCCAAAAATAAACTCAAAAAGTATGCCCTAGAAACTAATGAATGGGTTAACCCAGGAATAGAAGAGGAACTGACTCTTCTCTGAGTATTTTATTTGCCTAGTTTTGACTGTTGGAGCATCATATTATTTTACATATTAAAAAATAAAGTCAACAAGGTTGGGGAATACATGCAAAAACAAAACAAAATCCCTAAATGTGAACAATTGGTATCAGAATCACAGAGAAAAAAAATTCAAACTAATCCTAGCATTTTGAAGACAATGCTTTGACTATATGCCCTTGGTGGAAAACATTCTAAAATAAAATTGCAATGAAATTTTAAACATTGCATTTCATTTATTGGTAGTGGTATGGGTATAGAAATTCTGAAATTAATTTGTTGTATTGTAGGATATAGAAAATATAAATAATAAATATATCAATGGTTTGGGGAAAAAGTTACTCACTGTGAGAAAAATGAGGAAAAATAAAGAATTGGAAAGTAGCAAAAGAGTCCTGTGCTTGTGGATTGGGATTAAAGGTATTGATATATATGAGCAATGATATCCTATTAGCAATGAGCATACTGAGCTTCTGCATCTTGCTTTATAAAACAATTGCCCACTAAAAGGGTTTCTTGTAAGAAATGGCTAATTTTGGAACTGGGGCATGGGAAGTAAAAGGTGAATCTGGCAAATGCTCAAAAGCTGATGGGATATATGAAAAGGAGTTCTTATTAGAAAAATATGAGACAATTTGAGCATCAAAATAATTAAGAGCAATAATGAATCATATATATTACACTGAATACAAAAGAATCCAGGAGTCTCCACCAACATGAACTAATAAATAACAAAGACTTGGAGGGAAAACACTTCCTTACAGTATAATGCCAACAAATAAAGGCAGAAAGAATAATAAAGTGAGAAAAATTATCATTGTATCACCTTAGTAATAGATAGCTTAGGGAACAATCATCAATGGATTTGAAATCCATTAGGTCAAAGTTTATTGGGAAACAATTTCTTAATTTCCAAATATACGAAGGTTTTTCTACTATTTTGAAGTCATTTCTATTTCTTTTGAATATCAGTCAAAGAATAAACAATTTATTCCAACCCTTTGGAATGTGTTGAGGAATTACTTTATGGTCAGTTTTGATAAATATTTCTTGTGCAATGATGGGAATATGTATTCTTCACTTGTCAGTGAGTTCAGGTTTGTTAATTGTTTTCATACAATCGTTGAGAAGGATGTGCTAAGATCTTATGCCATGATTGTAGACTTGTCTATCTGTCCCTGAAATTCTGTCCTCTTTTACTTTATAATGTATATACTATGTATATTACATATGTATCTACATATAATTATGCACATACAAATTTATTACCTTATGTCTTCCAGATGTATTAAATCTTTCATCAGTAAGTAATCTTTCACTGGAGTATTTGTTTTTTGCCAAAAAGTCTATTTTGACAAATATTAATATAGCTATACAGTCTTTCTCTTGGATAGTGTTTAGATGGAGGAATTTTTTTGTTTGTTTTTATCCTTTTACTTTCCTTATGCTTTATATATGCCTCTTGTAACATATAGTTGTCTTATTTTTTGAAAGCCTATATGACAGTCTTAGAATCCTTAGTAATTCATATAATTAGGGATATATTTGGTTTTAATTCTGCCATTTAGTATACATTTTATATTTTTCTATCTTTTATTGACTCCTTTTGGATTTATCTTATTATTTCATTTTATCTTTTATTTGTAGAGACAGAGTCTTGCTCTCTCACCAAGGCTGAAGTGTCGTAGCACGATCATAGCTCACTACAGCCTCAAGACACCTGAGTTCAAGTGATCCTCCTGCCTCAACCTTCTGAGTAGCTAGGGCTACAGGCACATGCCACCATACTCAGCTAATTTTTATTATTTTATAATAATCTTCTGTAAATTTGGAAATTCACCATCTCTAATCCGCCACAGAGTTCTTAGGTTTTCATTTTTTAATTAATTAATTTTTGTGTGTGTGTGTGACAGAGTCTCACTCTGTTGCCCAGGCTGGAGCGCAGTGGCATGATGTCAGCTCACTGCAGACTTGACCTCTGGGGGTCAAGTGATCCTCCCACCACAGCCTCCCAAGTAGCTGGGATTACAGGCATGTGCTACCATACCTGGCTAATTTTTGTATTTTTAGTAGAGATGGGGTTTCGTCATGTTGTCCAGGCTGGTCTTGAACTCCTGGCCACAAGTGATCCGCCTGCATGGGCCTCCCAAAGTGCTGGGATTACAGGTGTGAGACACCGTGCCTGGCCCTTAGTTTTTCATATTATGCTTAAGTTCCATATTTTCTAGGTGTTTCTCAAATCTTAATGTCATTCGTTATAGTTTGCAGTTTCTTGCTGAAGTGTTTAAGATCAGCATGTAATTTCCATGTGCACATTCCAAATGATTATTTAAAGTGTATGTCTGATAATTCAATTATCTGAAGTGTTTGTAGGTTTATTTCTATTATGTCTTATTGTCCCATACCTGATTCATGTTGTATTGTCTCTTCATATATCTGCATATCATTGTATTTCAGTGACAGCATTTGAAAATTATTGAAAGACATAAGTTGAAACCTATGATGATGGTTTTTTTGTTTGTTTATGCCCCAAAATTGGAAACCTGAATAATATGAAATCATCTTAATCCAATTTTAAGGCCCAAGATTTCTCTCATTTACATAAATGACTTGAACCAGGGCTGAATTCCATGTCTATGGTGATTTAATCCTGGTCGATCCTTATTCCTAGTGTCTGGTTCTTCGTGATCCCAGAATTAAATTCAGGTTGGTTGGCCCTTGCCAGACTCTGTATTCCTACTTTAGTCCTCCTTTGCTTGTGAGTCTGAAATGATCGTCTCCACCTGTCACTCATATCTTCAGGTTTATAATGCATCATTGGCAAAGGTGAACTAGAAGTCATAATCATTTTTCTTGGGTTTTTGTCTTTTTCTGGATCTTAGCCAATAGCAATTTCTATTTCATTAGCTTCTTAGGGCTTTTAGTATTTTATCCATGTGTTTATTTGCCTTTAGCACAAGAGTCATTGCAAATTACTGTCTTTCATTACTAGACGCTGATGCAACAATATTCTATTTTGTCTGTGTATTTCTTTTGTAAGCACCATAAAAGCTGGCATCTTTTTAGATGAACTCTTTGTGATGGCTGGGGCAAAATCTGTGAACCCTTGAATTTGTAAGTCAAACTGTTATGTAAATTCATTTTTGTCTTTTGGGACAAGCTTCACGACTTTTTATTCAAAGGTGTCTATGCTATACACAGGCAGAACAATCTACAATAGAAGAATCTTAAAACTTAAATGTATTTGATCAATAAACCCAGAGTGAAAATATTTAGATGACATTAGTGAAGATTAAATAGAAGTCTTGATCTTGTTGCACACTTTACCTGAATCTTTTACAAAAACATAAATATGAAGAAAAATTATTTAAATCAACTGGAAGAGGAAAAAACAGGAAAGTAAAAGCCCTAAATTCCAATTGTTTAAATTTCTTGGTTTTAGTATTAGCACTGTTAAGGCATTTACGAATACCTCAAATATAAGCAATAAATGATCATTTCTTTCCCTTTAAAGTGCTACAAATCTTTAAAGAAACAAATTTTTTTTTCTTTTTGTATACCCAGAATTCAAGAAGACAATTAAAACTGAGAGAAAATAGTACATTTTAGGTGTCATAGCAACAGAAATTTAGACATATTTACTTCATGAAGATTTAGATTGCATTATTAATTTTTCTACTGAAAAGGATAGGAATTTAGAATAAAAATATTAAGGTTAATATTCTGGGATACTTGTAACTTTTCAATATAAGATTGAAATGTTATATTTTTAAAATTTAGACTTTAATTTAATTAGACTTTATGTCTTTCTCATTTTCAAAACATTTTCAATATTTCAAATATTTTGTATCTGTGTTGCAGAATTCATTGGCATACTAATGCATAAAATAATTTAGCAGCATAAATGGAAACTTTATATTTACATATTCATACACATTACATTCCTTTCATTATTGTTAACCTAAATATCAGATAAATAGGTTAAGAATAATTACTAAATGAAAGAACCCGATCAAACGCAAATGTTACCAGTCGACGTCTGTACGTTGTTCACAGTACATAATCCGAAAGTATTGAGCATAGCCGCTGCAATTCTTATGGCCAAAAAGTTTCATTTACCTATAGAAATTGCCCAAACAATAGCAATCTTCATGATGGCCTTAGTCCGCGAATTGAAACGGCTATGCTCAATAGGATTACGTATTGCTACATACCGATCCAGCGATATAGCGCAGAGGTGCATGATGGACGCTGTTGAAAATAAAACATCTAAAGAAATCCAGACGGGGCACAAATATCTAGGTAGTGGCCAGACATAATCTGAAAGAGAACAGAGAGAAGACAAGAACATGTCATCCAAATTGTACTGACTACAGTCTTAAATTTTAGTCTGCTTATATTTTCTCGTGACCTAAACCTTTTAAAGAAAGTGAAATTTAGGAAGCATTATTTTCCATAGTGATGATGATGATGATCATGATAATGATACCTTCAGCGTGACATACATTTTATTGAGGTAAAATTTACACAACATAAAATTAATCTCTTTAAAGCGTACAACCCAATGGCATCTAGTACATTCACAATATTGTGCAACTAGCACCTGTCTCTAGTTCAGAAACATTTCATCACTCCAAAAGGAAACTGCATACCGTTAAGCAGTTACTCCCCATTCTCCCATCAACCAGCCCCTGGCAATCTCTAATTTGCTTTTTATCTTTATGGATTTAACTAATTTGGATATTTCATATAAATAGAATCATACAATTTGTGACTTTTTGGGTCTGGCTTCTTTCACCTAGTTTTGAGGTTTATCTATTTCGTAGCATGTATCAATACTTAATTCTTCTTTGTGGCTGATGCTGTTATCAATTGAGTTTTTTTGGAAGCTGTTGTAAATAGAATTGTTTTCTTAAATTCTTTCATGGATTGTTCATCGCTGTGTATAGAACTACAAATGTCCTGAAACTTTGCTGAATTCATTTATTAGAGCTATGTTTTGTGTTGACTCTTTGGGATTTTCCATATATAAGATCATGTCTTCTGCAAATAGAAATAATTTTATTTATTCCTTTCCAATTTTCATCTCCCTTTTATTTCCTCTCTTTGCCTAATTTATCTACATGGAATTTTCAGTACCATGATAAATAGAACTAATGAAGGTGGGCATTCTGCCTTTTTTCCCTGATCTTAGAGGAAAATCAGTCTTTCACTATTGACTGGGTTTTGTTTTTGTTTTTGTTTTTGATAAATGTCTGTCAAGGAAATTTTATTTTATTCCTAGTTTGTTGAACATTTTTTTTATCAGAAAAAAGTGATGGACTTTTGCAAATGCTTTTTCTGCATCAGTCGACATAATCATGTGGTTTGCATACCTTCATTCTATTAATGTGATACATTACATTGATTAGTTTCCGTATGTTGAATCCCTCTTGCATCCCTGAGATAAATCCCATTTAGTAATGGGCATATAAAATGGTGCTGAATTTAGTTTGCTAGTATTTTATTGAAGACTTTTGCATTTATATTAATAAACAATACTAATCTATACTTTTCTTGTAATGTCTTTAGCTGGCTTTGATATTAAGATAATGCCAGTCTAATAGAATATATTACAAAATGTTTCTTCATCTTCTATTTTTTAGAAGAGTTTGAGAAGAATTGGTGTTGATTTTTGAAATGTTTGGTGAAATTCAAAAGGAAAACTTGTTGTCTTGAGCTTTCATTGTTGAGAGGTATTTGATCACTGATTCAATGTTGTTACTTTTTATATGACTCTTCAGATTATTTCTCCTTGAGTCACTTTTGGTAGCGTGTGTGTTTTTAGAAATTTTTACATTTCATCCAGGTTATTTAATTTACTGGTGTATAATTGTTCATTGTATTGTTTTATAATCCTTTTAATTTTTTTTGAGATAGGATCTTGCTCTGCTGTCCAGGCTAGTTTGCAGTGGTGTAATAATGGCTCACTGCAATCTCAACCTCCTGGGCTCAAGCAATCTTCCTAACTAAGCCTCCTGAGTAGCTAGGACTACAAGCATGTGGCACCATACCTGCCTAATTTTTAAATTTTTTTTGTAGAGATGGGTTTTCACCATGTTGCCTAGGCTGGCCTTGAACTCATAGGCTCAAGTAATCCTCCCACCTTGGCCTCCCAAGGTGCTAGGATTACAGGCATGAGATACCACACCAGGAGGATTGGCCAGCCAATCCTTTTAATTTCTGTAAGGTTAGTAGTAATGCCCCCACTTTCATTTCTGATTTTAGTAATTTGTGTCTTCTCTTTTTTCCTTAGTCTGTCTATCTAAAGATTTGTCAACTTTTTTGATCTTTTCAAAAAAAAGAAAAATGTTTTGTTTTATTAATTGTCCTTATATTTTTCCTACTCTTTATTTTTTATATTTCCACTAAACTTCATCATTTCAGTTATTTTGTGAGTTTGGGTTAAACTTGCTCTTCTTTTCTAGTTTTTTATGGTATAAAGTTAGGTCATTAATTGAGTTCATTTTATTTTTAAATGTAGCCCTTTACAGGTATAAGTTTCCCTCTGAGCACAGCTTTTGATGCATCACATAATTTTTTGGTATATTAAGTTTTTATTCTGCCATTCTCAAAATATTTTTGAATTTCATTGTATTTTCTTCTTTCACTTACTGCTTGTTTAAGATTGTTTAATTTTTGCATATTTGTAAATTTTTTAGTTTTCTTTCTGTTACTGATTTCTACTTTGAATAATAATATTTTAAATGTATTAGGATACTTTGAATAATAATAATATTTTAAATGTACTGACATTTGTTTTGTGGTAAAACTTATGGTCCATCCCAGAGAATGTTCCATGTGCACATGAGAAAAAATGTATTTATTGTTGTTATTAGATGGAATGTTCTGTATCTGTCTGTTAGAATTAGTTGTTTTATAGTGTTGTTCAAGTCCTCTATTTTCCTCATTGATTTTCTGTCTTGTTGTTCTGTCCGTTATTGAAAATGGAGTATTGATATCTCCAAATATTATTATAGATCTATCTTTTTCTCCCTTTAATTCTTTTATTTTTCACTTCCTGTAATTGTTGGGCTCTGTTGTTAGGTACATATATGTTCATAATTGTTATATGTTCTTGATGGCTTGAAATCAATAGATGATGTTCTTCTTTTAGTTGATGTTGTTCACAACAACTTTCTTTGTAAGTTCTATTTTGTCTGACAAGTTCAGCCACCTCAACTCTCTTTTGGTTACTGTTTGTATGGAATATCTTTTCTCATCTTTTCACTTTCAACATACATGTGTCCTTATGTCTAAAGTGAGTCTCTGATTGAAAGCATATAATTGGATCATGTATTTTTATCCATTTTGCTAGTGTCTGCCTTTTAACTGGAAAATTTAATTCCTTCACATTTAAAGTAATTACAGTAAAGAAAAGACACTTGCACCATTTTATCTATAACATATACTATCATTTTTTCTGTCACTGCCTTCATTTGTGATTAAGTGATTTTTTTTTGTAGTTAACTGATTTTTTTCTAGGGGTTCTCTTCTTGTCTCTTTCTCTTTGTATTATTTTAAATGTTTACTTTGGTTAACCTGGGGATTACAATTATAATCTTTCTTCCATAACTATCAAGTTTTAATTGTAGATAGTTTCAATAGTATACAAAGATTTTGCTTCTTTACATCTTCATCCTTTTTTATGTTGCTATTGTCATAAATTACATTTTTTAATACATTTGGTGCTCATTAATATAGATTTATAATTATTGTTTTATGTATTTGCCTTTTAAAGGAAATAGAAAGTCAAAACAGGTGTAAGAAACCCATAGTACAATTCCACTGGATTTTATATTTACTTTGTAGCTACTTTTGTTGTTTTTTATTTCTTTATATGCCTTCAAGGTACTTTTTGGCATCCTTTCATTTCATCCTGAAGGACCCCCTTTAGCATTTTTTTTAGGGTAGGTCCACTAGTAATTAACTCCTTCTGATTTTTTGTTTTTGTTTTTGCTCTTTTACCAGGAGTGTTTTAATTTCTCTATTTTTGAAGGATAGCTTTGCCAGATTTAGAGCATTTGGTTGACAATTTTTCTTTCAGCACTTTAAATATGTCATCTCACTGCTTCTGGTCTCCATGGTTTCTGAAGAGAAATTTACTGTTAATCTTGTTAAAGATACTTTGTATGTGATGAGATGCTTGTCTGTTGCAGCTTTTAGGATTCTCTCTTTGCCTTTCAAGAGTTTGATTATACTGCGCCTTTGTTTGGATATTTTGGAATAATTCTTGCTTAGAGTTCATTGAGCTTCCTGGATTTATAGTCATGTCTTTATTCAAAGTTGGAAAGTTTGTGGCCATTATTTCTTTAAATATTTTTTTCTGATCCTTTTAATCTCTCATCTCCTGGAAATCCCGTTGTGCATATATTGGTAAACTTGATAGTGTCTCAAAGGTCCCTTAGGCATTGTTCATTTTTCTTTATTATTTTCTCTTTATGCTCCTTGGACTGGATAATCACAATTGACCTATCTTCATGTTCTCTGATTCTTTCTTCTGTCTGCTAAAGTCTGCTATTGATTCCCTCTTTCCCTCTTGTGAATTTTTCATTTCAGTTATTATAATTTTTAGCTGCCATATTTCCATTTTTTTTTACCATTTTATCCCTTTAATTATATTCTCTATTCCTTGAGACATTGTTCTTCTGGTTTGCTTTAATTCTTACTCCATGGTTTCCTTCAGCTCTTTGAGTATATTTAAGACAGTTGATGTAAAGTCTTTGTCTATTAAGTCTAATGCTTGGGCTTCCTCATGATCAGTTTCTATTCTATTTTGTTTTCTGAAAATAAGTCATATTGTCTAGTTTATTTGCATGATTTTTAATCTTGGTAAAACTTGGACATCTTAATATTACAATGTGGCAGATCTGTAAATCAGATTTTCTTCCCTTCCTGAAGTTGTTGCTACTTGTTGTGGACTGATTTTGTTTGCCTGTTTAGTGATTTTTCAAAACTATTTTTATAAAGTCTGTTTTCTTTTTTCTTGGTCTTCTGTGGCAGCTAAAATCAGCATCCTGTTAGTTTGGTGGTTACCTAGCACTTTTACAGGGGTTCCTTAAATACCGGTAGGCAAAGAAAAAAAAGCAATGAATGCTTTCTTACTTTTTGCAGGTTGGGTCTGTTTGGGACCTTCCTTCAATGCTTAATGAGGTTGTTTATAACTCTGCCTTAGCCTCAACTTTATACTTCAGCAGAATCTCAGAGGCTGATGGACAGCCCAGCCACAGGTGGAAGAATAGTGTCTTTCCAGGATTTTTCTAAGTATTCTGTCATCCTTAGGCATGCCATGTGTAGCTTTTTCCATTCTCTGTTATATTTGAGTTCCTTAAAAATAAAGTTTTCTTTCCCAACGTATCTCCATTCCTAACCTCTTTCTTCCCAGGCCATTCAGCCTGTTTCTTGTTTGTGTGGTCTAGTGTTACCTGTCCTAGTCTGTTGCAAACAATGCTTGTGCCTTTTAATACTTTTGGCAAACTCCAACCAGAACATCATCTGAGCCCTGGAAATGCTCTGAGTCAGGCAAAACAAAGGAAGTTACTGTCCCAGTCCTTCAGGGGGCCATCAGAGAAGTCTAAAAAGACAAGCACATTTCTTTGAGGAAAAGATCTGTATTTCTTTGGCACTAGCAACTTGCATCAGGAGTGCAGGCTTTCATCCTCAAATTAGCTGCATATCTGGAAATGGGATATGGTAGCAGGCAGCTTAAAACACTACAGTGCTCCCTTACTGCAAAGCAGTGGGTTTCTTCTTCATTTAGCATTACCTTGTTTGTTTTAAATTTTTGATTTGATGTTTGAGTTTCATAATAGTTGATTCTGACAACTATTTCCAGGTCATTTTGTTGCTCTTTTGGAGAGACAGAACAATAAAGTTCCTCCTCATATAAATTACTTGAATGTTACCTATTTATTCCTTAATTTACCCTATGTTAGCTATTTGTTTTCTATATGCCAAACATTTTGTTAGATACTAGAAGTAAAGATTAATAAGTGGCAGAAACTCTTGTTATTTTTACTTTTAACAGTTACCAGATGAATTCCTGTTGCCATTTTCATGATAGTCTTTGGTGTGGCATTAAGTCTGACTTTAAGCTGGTGCCAAAATTAGCAGAGCATTTCAAGTAAATTTTTTTTTTTTTGAGACGGAGTCTCACTCTGTCGCCCAGGCTGGAGTGCAGTGGTGCGATCTCCCCTCACGGCAAGCTCCGCCTCCCGGGTTCAAGCCATTCTCCTGCCTCGGCCTCCTGAGTAGCTGGGACTACAGGCGCCCGCCACCACTCCAGGCGAATTTTTAGTATTTTTAGTAGAGACAGGGTTTCACCTTGTTAGCCAGGATGGTCTCGATCTCCAGACCTCATGATCCGCCTGCCTCGGCCTCCCAAAGTGCTGGGACTACAGGCATGAGCCACCACGCCCAGCCCCAAGTAAGTTGTTTTTAACATTGGTGTTCTTACTTGAAAACTTGAGATCTAAACTATTTTCAGTAGTGCTAAAGTTTCCATATTGGAGCATCATTAAAAGTTTAAAGTTTTGTAATGACACTGGCATCTAGAATCTAGCAACTGAATCAGGCAAAAAATCAACTTTTAAATCTGCTGTTGGTTAATTGTTTTACGATGTGTCCTATTGTAGTCTGCTGGAGTTGTTAGTGAGAATTATCTTAGATACTGGGCTCTTCTCCTATGCAACCTTAGTAGGCATGACTACCTTACAGGATAAACAATTCAGAATCTTGTTTTCTTGGGGAAGTAAGGAAAAGTAAGGTGAAATGTGGCTGTTGAAATATTCTGGAAGGTTAACCAGCATCCTTCCTTTGGACATTTTTGGTTTCTTCCAGAATGGGCTGAAGGATATGTCAAGATACAGACTGATGAACTGGTGCTTCATCCTTGATAATAATGAAGCAGTGATCAAACCCCTCTACTTTTAATGTGAACATTATTGCCCATTAGTAAGAGATCTTGTATAACTCATTGTTCTTTTATAATACTCTTGTTTAGGTTGGCGACATTCTCAACCTTCACCAGTATATAACACGTTCTTAGATGTCTATTAAAGGCAGTAAAATTGCCATTTTTTGTTTTTCCATTATAAATGGTGCTGCTTCAATCTATATGAATTATTCATACATATTTGGATAGTAAAATTTTCTTAGATTAATCATTAGAATTTATACTTATGATGCTTGGTATTTGCTGAGCTTCATGAGTCTATAAACTTATGGCTTTCACCAAATTTGAAAAATCTTCAGTCCTTATTTTTTTGCAAATAGTTTTTGGTCCCATTTTCCCTCTCATTCTCTGGGTCTCAAATCACATGCATGTTAGAGCATTTGATATTGTTTCACAGATTCCTGAGAGTCCATTCTTTTCCTTCTCAATGTGTTTTGCTCTGATCTTAATTTCGGATGATTTCTATAGATCTATCTTCAAATGCACTGGCTTTTTTTTTCTGTCATCTCCATTATACTGTTAAACTCATCCAGGATAATTTTATATTTCATATATTATTTTTTAGCCCACAAATTGCCATTCAATTATTTTTGTTGTTTTTATTTATCTTCTGAGGTTTTCCATTTTCAGTAATTATGAGCACATTTTCTTTGATGGTATTGATATAATAGCAGCAATAAAATCTTTCTCGGTGAATTTTAACATCTGGGTATTCTCAGGGTAGGTCTCTTAAAAGTTGTGTGTGTGTATATATGTGTGTGTGTTAGTGTGTGTGTGAATGAGTTGTCTTTCCCTGTTTCTTCTTAAAGTAAAATATTTTAGATTGTAAACTAAACATTGTGAATGCCATGTCGTTGAGATGCTGGATTTGGTTCTTTTGCTCCAAAGAGTATTGGTGTTTTTGTTTTTGTTTTTTTTCCAGCAATCAGCTTGGTTGGACTCAAACTGCAATCTCTTTCATTTGGGCTACAGCTCAAATGTCAATTCAGTTCATTTATCATTTCTTAGGTTGCTTGCAGGATATCCCAGGCAAGCACGGTTTAAATGTCATCTAGAGATTTAGGCAGAGTTTATAGTTTCCCAGAGAAGAATTTGTGGTTCTCTCTATCTTTACCTTTTCCTAGGTGCTCCTTCACCTTCCAGTTTTGCAAATTCCTCAGGTTCTTTAGGCCATAAAAACTGAAGACTTTTTGTTTTGTTTTGTTTTTGAGACAGGATCTGGCTCTGTCACCCAGGCTGGTGTGCCGTGACACTATTTCAGCTCACTGCAATCTCCACCCCCCAGGCTCAAACAATCGTCTTATCTCAGCCTCCTGAGCAGCTGGGACTACGGGCACCGGCCACCGTGCCTGGCTAATTTTTGTATTTTTTGTAGAGATGGGGTTTTGCCATGTTGCCCAGGTGGTTCTCTAACTCCTGGCCTCAAGTGATCCACCTGTCTTGGCTTCCCAAAGTACTGGGATTACAGGCATAAGCCCCCACACCCAACCAAAAAAACTAAAGATTTTTTTATTGGAGTTTTAGCCACCTCTCATGGCAGAAATTGCATCTTCCCCTTAAGCTTTAAGTCTTGAAAGTTGGAAACTCATCCTCTTGTTTCTTTCTTCCAAGTGTTGTGATTGCCAATATCTCTGTTTTGGATTCCTGTCCAATACCTTAAGGTAGTTGTTCTTTGTGTTTTATTCCAAGTTAGTAGCTTTTATTTGCCAAAAGGTTAACAATAGAAGTGCTTATATGGCCATACTAGAAATCAAACTACCAATTATTAGAATTCAACCAGTGCAATAAGGAAAGGAAATACATCACGAGAAGTTCTTCTAACCAAAAGTTCATTATTGCTCATCATTTTCCTATAACTCCCTCAGATTGTATCCACCATGGAAGTTGATTGTGTGGAGGGTTTGTGTATTCTCCTTGACATGTTTCACTTGCAGAAATTATGTTTCCAATTGTGCTTCAAATGCACAAGTATCTCCTGATTATCACTATGTGGAGAATTCTGTTGCCATAACCATCAGAACATAAGCTCCACTGGGTCAGTAATTATTGTTTATTTTTCCATTATCCATAGTGCGTAGAACAACATGTGGAATTATGTGAGCCAGCAATATTTTATACAATTAATATGTAAAAGGTTTGAAGGGAGTTGCATAGCCAAGAGGCTATAGCACACTTTCCATAGAGGAGGCCAATTCATAGTTGAGTGAAATGAAATCTTATTTTCAGGGGCAAAAAATTGTGTATAGTGCTTTATAAGACATTTTTATATGTTTGTTCATTCGTTCAAATGTTACATGATTTTTAATAACTCCAACAATCACAGGTATCCCCACCAATAATAATAAGAAAAGGCGAAGACTGAATACAAGACATTAATCTTTCAGTTCTTCTGTTCAAAGAAAATACAAAAGGACTTTATTTTCATGAAGTAATGTAGACAATCTTTGCCTTTGAGAAAAGAATAAAAGTTCAGTATTCTGATAATTTAATTAAGATGTATGGGAATGTGGGGGCAACTGTGAAGTCATCCCAAAGCTAGGACTTGGAAACAAAAAATTATAATCAATCTCTTTAAGTTAACATATATGAAAAGATGAATAGCCATGAAAGTTTAAAAATTCCTCAATACATTTTATAAAACAATATAGTGTCAATAGCAAAAGTTGAAAAACACTAAAAAAGAGACTAGAGAAAATAGCATTCATTATTATAGATTCAAAGTTCAAAATAAAATATTAACAAATAAAGCCCAATAAAGTATCGAAAGAATAACACATCAGAAAAAGCAAGAGTTCTTCCAGGAATGCAAAGGTGATTTATCATCATGAAATCTACCAATATAATCCCTTATATTAGCATTTGTGAAGAAATTTTTGGTCTTTTAATAGATATTGAAGAGTAATTTGATTAAATACAGAAGCCATTCCTAATTAAAATTTTAATAATGAAGGGATAAAGGCAGTGCCCTTAATTTTGATAAAGATAACTTACTAAGAACCTACAACAAATATTATAAACAGCAATACAGCAAATGTATTTCAATTACATTAAATTTAGAAATTGGACAAGATGCCAGTTTACCCCATTACTCATTATCATTATGCTATTAATTTTCACTATGATAAGAGTATAAACTAACTTGTATAACTTTGGAAAACAAGGTATAAAATGATCTCTTGTTTATTGGTGATTTGATTGTAGGACTAGCAAATTTGAGACTCTTCTAAAAACTATACTGGATTTACTGAGAGAATATAATAGTCTGGTTGGATACAAGATAAATATAAAATAATCTAGAGGTTTAACTAGTCCAAGAACAAGTGCTAGAGATAGAAAAAGAGAAAATAGTCTATTTGCAACAGTGACAGAATTCATTAAAAATCTTATTAAAACTTTAACAAGATAGTTACAGGTCCTACATGAAAATACAATCACAAAACCTGCACACGTACTCTCTTAATTTAAAATTAGAAAGATTAAACAGCAACAACAAAATAACCACCAAATCTTATGGAAAAATATAAATCTACATCTAAAGAGATATTATGTCATACTATATTCTTTGGATGGCACAATGTAGATCGAAATGTATTTACTTGTGATATCAAATATGTAATAAAAAAAACATCAACCATACACAGATTCTTTGAATAAATAAAGGGATTATTTCCCAACATACTTCATGAGGCCAGTATAACTTTGAAAATAAAGCTTGAAGATGTATCACAGTAAACAAATAAGGAGAAAATTATGTGAGTAAGTCAATGTATGCACACATTTTTAAATATAACTCAACGTAGTTCAAGTTGAATAAATTTCAGCAAACTAAGATTCTAACTTTCTTAAACTAAAGTATATCTCTCAAATATTTAATAATTAAATGTTGGAAAAAAACAAGAATGTCTACCATCACAACATCTATTCTGCATCGTACTAGAGTTACTTATTACTCTGTTATGAAAGTAAAAATGTTCAGGACTTAAAAGGAAAAATGAAAACATGACTGTGTATATAAAAAAATTTACAGATAAATGTTGAGCATTAACGAGTTTAGAAAGGTTGTTGTATACAAAGTCAATATCTGAAAAAATCAATCAATTTTGTTTTCATAAAACAACATACAATGATAAAATGACATGTTTTATAAAGTTACCAATTAAAAGTCTTTCAGGTCTGGCAAAACTGAAGTAAGCACATTTCATCCTATCTCTCCTATAGATTACAACTAAAACCTGTGCACATATACCCAAAACAAGTAACTGACGTATGTGAAAAATAAATAACAGCAGACTAATTGGGCAATAAAATAAAAATTAAACAATGACCAATAAAAGAATTATTTTCCTGTCCCTTCCCACTTCCTTTACCTCCTGGCTCAGATTTTAGTGCAGCCAAAATTCTTCAAACTGTGTAGTGGATATGCAGAAAGAAACCTCCAAGAAAAATACTGTCTTCCCAGGGGACAAGGAGGACAGACATAAAACAGAGAGATTTCTTTGCTTCACTTTTTCTATCCTGGCATAAATGGAGGCAAGCATCAATCATTAAAATGCCCATCTATAGTGGCAACACCACTATACACCAGGAGCTCTGCAGGCAACTAAAATTTTGAAAGTTAGGCCATGTTCATGGATTGGAACATTTAATATTGTTAAAATGGCAATACTTTTCAAAGTGACCTACAGATTTAATGCAATTCCTATCAAAACCCTAATGCGTTTGTTGGCAGAAATGGAAATGCTAATCCTAAAATTAATATTTAATCTTAAGGGATCTCGAATAGCCAAAACAACCTTGAAAAGGAGAAAAAACTTTTAGGACTCAGAATTCCTAATTTCAAAATTCACTGGAAAGCTATTATAATCAAAACAATGTGGTACAAGCATAAGGATAGACATAGATTAATAGAATAGGATTGAGAGGCCAGAAATAAACCTATTTATCTACAGTCAGCTGAGTTTTACACTTGTGACAATACCTTCCAATGGAAAACAACAGTCCCTTCAACAAATAGTGCTGGGAAAACTGCATGTAGATATCACGTGCAAAAGATTGAAGTTGAACCCTCACCTCACAACACACACAAAATTTAACTCAAAATGGTCCAAAGATCTAGATATAAAAACCAAAGGTACAAAACACTTAGAAAAGGACACAGGGGTAAATCTTAGTAACCTTGGATTTGGCAATGGTTTCTTAGATATGACACCAGTAGCATTAGCAGAAAAGAAAAGATAGAAAAATTGGACATCATTAAATTAAAAATTTTTCTGCATCAGAGTTCTATCAGAAGAGTGTAAAAACAGCCCACAGAACGCAAGAAAATATTTGCTAATAAAAAATGGGTAAGGAACTTGAATAGACATTTCTCCAAATGAGATATACAAATGGCCAACAAGCATATGAAAAAATGCTCAACATCATTAGTCATTAGAGAAATATAAATGAAAACCACCATGAGAAACCACTTCACTCCCACCAGGTTGACTGTAAACACAAAACCAAAAACAAAATGAGAAATGTCAAGTCTTGGTGAGGATATGGAGAAAAAATTGGAAACCTCATACATTGTTGGTGATAAAGTGAAACGGTGCCGTCACCGTGGAAAACAGTTTGTTACTTCCTTTAAAAGCCAAACATGGAATTATCATATGACTTAGCAATTCTATTTATAGATACTCAAGCAAATATTTGACATGACTCTTTATAGTGGTACTTTTCACTATAGCCAAAAGGAGGAAACAACCCAAATATCTATCAACTGACAGATGAATAAACAGAATGTACTATATTCATATAATGGAATATTATTCAACCTTAAAAAGAGTGAATTACAAATACATGGCACATTATGGTTGAACTTTGAAAGCATCATGCTAAGTGAAAGAAGCCAGATGCAAAAGATCACATATTGTATGACTCTATTTATATGAAATATTCAGAATAGGTAAATCCTTAAAGACGGATAGGAGACTAGTGTTTTCCAGAGGCTGAGGAATGGGGCAATGTAGAATAACTACTTAATGGATATGGAATTTTTTTTGGAAGTAGTGATAAAATATCTTGGTACTGGATAGAGATGATGGTTGGACATCATTGTGAATGTACTAAATACCACAGAATTGTATACTTTCAAATGGTTAATAGTTAATTTTGTTATATGAATTTTATCTCAATAATAAAGGATCCAGATCTCAAGACATAATATTCAAAGTGTCAAAGATACAAAATGTTTTATCCAAATATACACAGAATTAGAAAAATCTCAAAAATTCTTAAGGAAAAAGAGAATCAAAGACAGCAACCCTTAGATAAATGCAAATGTTGGAATTTGTAGACAAAGACTTCAAAGCAGCTACCCTAATCATGCTCAGTGAAGGAAGGGGGCCTCTCTTGAAATGAATAGAAAGGTAGGAGTTCTCAAATATTAAGTAGAATTTATTAAAAAGAATCAACTGAAAGCTTGGAGCTCAAAAAATACAATATTTGAAAAAAGATAATTGAATGGGCTCAATAGAAGAGTAGAGATGACAGATAAAGCGTCATGAAAACTAAAGTTAGATCCATATAAATTATATAATCTGAACAACAGTGGGAAAAAATTAAAAATAAATGAACATAGTGGGGACCTGTGGGACAATAACTATATGTTTAACATTTGTATCATTGGAATTTTATAAGGAGAGGAGAAAAATTGATGAAGAAATGCTATTTGAAGAAATAATGGTCCAAAACATGCCACATTTGGGGGAAAAAATTTACAGATTTAAGAAGTTCTGTAAAACTCAAATGTTCAAACCAAAAAAAAAATCATACCTAGATCATCATAATCAAACTGGTCAAAATAAAAGATAAAGACAAAAACATTGAAAGTAGCGTATCTTTAGATTTTGCATCAGAAACCATGAAAACCAGAAGGTAGTGTAACTACAAATTTAAAAGGCTGAAAGAAAGGAACTATCAATTCAAAATTCTATATCCAGTGGAAATATATTTCACAAATGAATGTGAGATAAAGAGATTCTCAGGTGAAGGGAAACTAGGAACTCATTGCTCTAAAACAAGTCTCTCTAAACTAGGAGACTTGCTCTAAAAATGTTAAAGGATGTTTTTCAGGCAGAAGGAAATTACACTAAAGGAAAACATGAAAACATCAGGAACAAAGGAAGAACAACAGAAACGGTAAATATCTTAGAAAATATAATAATTTTTCTTAAGTCTTTAAAATACATATGATTCTCAGAAGCAAAAATTTTGTAACATTGTCTGATAAGGTTCTCAATGCATGTAGATGTAATCCATATTACAACTAGGACCAAAAAAAGGAGGATAAAGGAGCATATATGGTTTTATCTTTCACTTGATGTGATAAAATATTAAGGGTAAGAAACTTGGAAAAAATATGTGTATACAGGTTGAATATTTCTAATCTGAAAACCTGAAATCCCAAATTCTCCAAAATCTAAACTTTTTGAGCACTGAGATAATGCTTAAGGGAAATACTCATTGGAGCAGTTTGGATTTTGGAATTTTGGATTAGGGATGCTGAACTGTTAACTATAATGAAAATATTCCAAAATCCAATAAAATTCAAAATCCAAAGCATTGTGGTCCCAAGCATTTGGATAAGGGACACTTATAATACACAGGTATATTTTAATTCAGAGCATTGTCACTTAACAAACAAAAAAACTGTACAAAGAAATATAGTAAAAAAGTCAATAGATCAATAAAATTGAAATACTCAAATAAAAAGAGAAAAAACATAATAAATCAGAAGTAGGAAACAAAGGAATGTTTCCCATTCCTATAGGAAATAAAAGAGTGGAAAAGACAAGGGATAAATAGAAAACATGGTAGACATAAGTCCAAACAAATCAATAATTGCATTAAATCTAAATGGTGTAAACACACGAATTCAAGGAAAGAGATAGCCATGTTGGATTAAAATTGAGAATAAAAATAAACAACACACAATTATATGCTGTCTATAAGAAAGTCTACAAATTTAAATTTAATAATGTAGATAGTTATACAAGCTGAGCATCCTTTATCTGAAATGCCTGGGATTAGAAGAGTCTCAGATTTTGGACATTTTGATATTTTGGAAAATTTGCATATACATAATAAGACATGTTGGGGATGGAATTCAAGTCTACACGTGAAATTCATTTATTTTTTGGCCTGAAGTTAATTTTATGCAATATTGCAAATAATTTTGTGCATGAAACAAAGTTTTGATGGCATTTTGACTGTGATCAGTCACATGAGGTCAGTTGAGAAATTTTCTACTTGTGGCACCATATAGGTGTTCAAAAAGTTTTGTATTTTGGCTGGTCATGGTGGCTCATGCCTGTAATCTCAGCACTTTGGGAGGCTGAGGTGGGAGGATCACTTGAACCCAGGAGACCAGCCTGGGGAACATAGGGAGATCCTGTCTCTACAAATACTTTAAAAAATTAGCCCGGCATGGTGGCATACACCTGTGGTCCCAGCTACTCAGGAGGCTGAGGCAGGAGGATCATCTGAGCCTAGGAGGTTGAGGCTGCATGATTGTGCCACGGCCCTCCAGCCTGGGCAACAGAGAAAAACCCTGTCTCAAAAAAGTTTTTTATTTTGGATTATTTCAGTTTTCAGATTTTGGGACTAGAGATGCTCAACCTGTATAATAAAAGTATGGATAAAGGATATACTGTGCAAATACTAATTAAACAAATGCTAGAATTTTTATATTAATAACAGATAAAGTAAATTGCAGATCATCAGATATCACCAGGGATAACACAGACCATTTTATAATGATAAAGGTGTCAATTCATCGAGGGAATATAACAGTCCTAAACGTTTATAATACATTTAAAATATAATAACATTTAAAATATAATAACAGGGCTTCAAAATTCATGAAGCACAATAATGGTAGAACAGAAAGAAGAAATCAAAAGTAGAATTACAATTACACTTCAAGATTTGAACACCCCTTCCTCAGTTAATTGACAGAAAAGCATACAGAAAATTATCACTGAGTTAAAAGAACTGAACAGCATTACCAACAAACTTGACCTAATTGACATTGATAAAACATACCACCTGACAACAGGAAAGTACACATTCTTTTCAAGAACTGTGGAAAATTGACCAGGAAAGACCATATTCTGGCTCATAAAATAAACTTGAAGAAATTAAAATGGTTGCAATCAAACAATGTGTGTTGTCTGAGTGTAACAGAATTAACCTGAAAACAAATAAAAAAGATACCTTGAAAATGTTCAAATATTTGCAAATTAAATAACACACTTCTAAATAATTCATGTTTCAAAAAGGAAAAGGTGAATGAAATTATAAAATAATTTGAAGTAAATTAAAATGAAAATAAAACATACTAAAATTTGTCTGATGGTGCTAAAGTAGTACTCAAAGGGAACTTTCTAACGTTAATGGTTTATTTTAGAAAAGAAAACTCAAATCCATGATCTAAGCTTCCAAGATTAAAGTGCTAGGCAAAAAAGGAAAAATGAAATCCAAGTACCAGAAGAAATAAATAAATATAAAAGTAGAAATCAATAAAATTTAGGCAATACTATAATACTGAAAATTCAATGAAATAAAATGCTGCACTTTATTGGGTATAGATCAATAAAACTGATAAACCTCTACACAGATCGACTAAGAATTAAAGGTAGAAGCCACACATTATCAATTATCAGTGATCAAAGAGGTGATATCTCTATAGACTCTACAGAAGTTATATGGGTATTATACATAACAGTATGCTCATGCATTTGCATGGAACTTTGGGGTCCTTATATACGAAACCATACATTTTTCGAACTATTCACTAAGCCCCTAATTCCAATGGAGAGTCTGTGCTGCTGAGGAAAATAAAGAGATGTAAATGCTCTAAATCCCAAACCCTAAATCAGCCTGTTTTTCAGCCTAAGATTGGCCCACTTACCATCCACTGTGAAGAATGCCAAAGCCAGGATAGTTGACTAGAAACTCATCCCAGATTCGAATGCATAGCAAATAAACATTTTTTAGAACCCCAAAGTCTTTGGAGATGGCCTGTTTAACTTGACCCTAATTTAAAGTCAGTGGAAAACTCAATAGCATCCCAGGATACAACTCAAGTTTGTGCTGTTGACAGAATTGATTCTCTGCCAGTAGCATCTCCTACAGATTAGTCATTTTCATATAAAGATCCATAGTGAAATTTTAGCAGTCTAAAGTGAAAATTGAAAATTAAGTATAACAGGCAATTATTTATAAAGCTAAATATATTCCATTTAAATGGCTTATTTCTATTCTGAGATTATATCCTTCCTATACCAATCCAGAAGTAGAAGGGCCGCTAGGATTGGCTGGATTTTGCATTACTTTTAATCCTGCCCTATGTTTTTAAGAGCTGGGCCCTGCTCTCGATATTTCCTATCACCTTGCTTTTGACAGAATTCCCTAGATATGACTGGATACTGCAGCTGACAGAAATTATATCTCTGAAATATTTGTAGGGACATGCCACTAACTTTCTCCCTTTGCAATCACACCTACTTCCTTGTAACTCGATTCTTGCCTCAAAGTATAATAGACTGTTTCTGCTCAATTTAGAATTATTAGTTCTTCTCTGGAATACTCCTCCCAAATATCCTTCTTCTGACTTTGAGACACATTTTAAAATTTACTATCTTACCTTGACCCTCAGACTTGAAATTATAGGCTGCTTTTCAGGATATAATCTTTGTTTTTTTCTACAATTAAGAATTAGATTCTCTCTACCTCTAGGTATTTGGCTCTGGCTAGCCTAAATAAATATGCTCAACTATTAAATCCCCCTAATTCGGTGTAGCTCTGAGAGTGCGTGGCACAATTCTGGAGGCATTATCTGTGTGGCCAGTGTTGTTGCTAATATGGTTTAATGCAGATCTACTGGCCCTGAGCTTAAAGATCCACTCACATACCCACTGCCTCTCATGAGCCAAGGTCATAGCAGTCAGCACTCTACCCTCCTCCAAATACATTTGTCAGAATGCTTTTCTAGTGATGCAGCTCTAGCATCTGTGTTTCCATGACACGCAGATTTTATTGTTCTTCAGTGAAGCAGAGTGGTGTTTCTGGTGTCTGTCATGACGAAGTGGGCTGGGAGATGGGACATCCTACATATGCAACCAGCCAGCCCCCTCTTATATGAAATAGGGATTTCCTGGCAGCACTATGCAGGATGTTCAACCTCCCGGCCCATGCGAAGATGAACTGCTGCACCATGAAGTTCCAGTTTCTGCTGAAAGGCTTGACATTGATTGATGCTTCTCTGTGTAAATGCTGTCATGAAAGCCTCTTCTGGCCTGATGGTCTTTTCCTGATGAACTGGATGTGATTACAAATAGCCTAAATGATCCAAAACCTTGTTAACCAACAACCCATCTCTTACTTGAACTTAAACCCTATATCTCAAAAATATCATTTCCCACCAATTAAATAAAAGGAGAAAAATCTCCTGACACTTATAGGAACCAAGATATTTTCTGGGTTACAAACACTCCCCAGCTCCACTTCCAATTTAGTCAACCTGTATTACCTGCTTCTAAATAATATAAACAGACTTCTTAATATGACAGTAGAGGAATTCTATGGCTGGAAGACCCCAGATGGGCTGCACACACTTTTTGCCAAAGCTATCCCAGATGTATCACAAGTTAGTTGCCAAAAACACAGGCCTAGAAGCATCATGAGATCCTAGGCTCTGGGGCTCTGCAATGTGACCACCACATTACAAAATAAAGAAACTTAGCTAAGGACAAATTCAATCAGCCCTGTTCATTTGGCTTAGCAAATTCTGCATTATGTACTTGCTCATCTCCAGTCTCTCAGCACCAATAACTTTTCTATCTGCAAAATTTTGTGAGCCTACAGTTTCATCAGGACCTGACACCTGAGAGGTTCAATACGATCTACAATATCTTCAAACAAACAAACAAACAAACAAACAAACCCTAGATTTTCTCTTCTGAGATAGTCTCACAACCCATCTTTCCTGGAATTTTTTATGTAATTTCCAGTTGAGCTACTTCCTTTCAAGCTGATCTCAAGCCTTTACCTATGAGTACATGGAAAAGACTTCCATTTCTCTGTTGATATTTTCTTCAGAGTTGGATGGAAGATGACTTTATTAAATGATTCTCTATTTCTTCTATTGTATGGATCTTGAATGGTGGAAAAGGGATAAGGACAAAGAAGGAATCATGAATTCTTGCCTAAGCAAGAATATAATAATGAGGACTTCTGCTGATTTGTACTATGTGACTCTATCCTCTCAGTAGTGGGGAAAAAGAAATGAGTAGGTAAGAGAATAAGATATAATTGTGGCTTTAACTTTATGACTCTAGATTTTCTGGTTTGGATTTTGGCTTTACTTTATCACATTAAGCATACCTTTAATCTGGTATTTTATTTACAAGAGAACAAAAGTAAAATCTCTTTGACTATGTCATTAATGTAGAGTGATTTCTAAGTCAATAGAAAAAAATAAAATTTTTTAGAAGTATATTTAGTCTTGCCAGGCACGTTGGCTCACACCTATAATCCCAGCACTTTAGGAGGCCAAAGTGGGCAGATCACCTGAGGTCAGGAGTTCGAGACCAGCCTGGCCAACATGGCGAAACCCCATCTCTACTAAAAATACAAAAATTAGCCGGGCTTGATGTTGCGTGCCTGTAAGCCCAGCTACTCGGGAGGCTGAGGTAGGAGAATCGCTTGAACCTGGGAGGCGGAGGTTGCAGTAAGCCAAGATCGTGCCACTGCACTCCAGCCTCAGAGTGAGTGAGAGTGCCACTGCACTCCAGCCTCCTAGCCTCAGAGACATAGTGAGACTCCATCTCAAAAAAAAAAGGATATTTAGTCTTTATAATTTGTTTAGTCTTGATGACACTAGCAGGATTAACATTTGCTAACTCTCCTAGGTGCTTCAGTGATAAACAACATGGCCATGCTATCATTCTAATGTTCACTAAGGACTAAAGTAAACTGTAAAATATACTTTTGAATACTGCTTTTTATAGTAATCTTCTTAATAACTAATGACATATTCAGAAATATTAAAATGCAGATTTCTTTAAAATTAAAAATACATCTAAATAATGTATGGCTTATTCATGGCCAAGTAATTAATCATTAAAAGTTGTAGGCCAGTGTTTCTAACTTTCGCTGTGACTCACTAATTTACCATGGAATTTGATGGGATACATTATTTTCTACAATATATTTTAAGCCAAAGATATAGGATATAACCTATAAAATCAATTTCCTTTTTATCTTAAAATTATATATTAATATGTACCAAACAATTATTCAAATCTAAATTTACAGCTACAGATACTAGTATGAACAATATGCTGTCAGGTACTAGGCAGATTTCTTAAAGCATCATGTAGCAATCATGCTTTTAGACCGCTCAAAGTAGCATTAGTTCAAAGAGACACCATCTATAGCTTTTAGTTAGATCACCTTACTAACTGCTATTTGTGATCTGATAGTCTGTACGTACTCATATCTGCTTTCTCTAGTTAGTGAATTTCTTGTTTACTGTTAGTAATAATCCAAGGCTTGAAAAAACATCTCCAAGTGTACAACCAAGTGTTTGACTATGGATGCCCCCAGGGTCTCCCTTCTTTCATATCATAGGTTGAAAATGATTCTTATTCACTACTTTTCATATGCCCAAGTTGCAAAACATCCCCATGTTTTACTGTGCTATGCTTTTAATTGATTCTCTATTCAAACAGTTCACTCTGCAGAATAATGATAATAGATTAAAAGTGATTGTGAAATTTTAATTAACAGAAAACAGAAACTCCTGAAGGTTCTAAGGAGAACCAGAAAGTGATATTGATATACAACTTCACAGCTGTGTTAGTCTGTTTTCATGCTACTGCTGAAGACATACCCAAGACTGGGAAGTAAAAGAGGTTGAATTGGACTTATAGTTCCACGTGGCCGGGGAGGCCTCAGAATCATGACAGGAGGCAAAAAGCACTTCTTACATGGCGGCAGCAAGAGAAATTGAGGAAGAAGCAAAAGCGGAAACCCCTAATAAACTCATGAGATCTCATGAGATTTATTCACTATCACAAGAAAGACTGGGCCCCATGATTCAATTACCTCCCCCTGGGTCCCTCCCATAACACGTGGGAATTCTGGGAGATACAATTCAAGTTGAGGTTTGGGTGGGGACACAGCCAAACCATAACAATAGCTAAACACTATATATATAAAGTTGTGTTCTCTATATATCAGTCATGTATATATGACTGATAAATTGTGGTTTAAAATTAAATTATTGCCATTTTTTAAGATTTCCCTAAAAGTTTTTCAAATTTACTTTTTTAAAAAAAGGACAGTGTGTTTCAGGGGTCCAATATTAAAGTAATGTAAACTAAAAAAAAATCCTACTCCCTTCTTCATGATGTGACTATTATACATTCCATTCCTGTATCAAAACATTTCATGTACCCCATAATATTTATTTATAATATTTTATAATATTTATATATCTACTATGTACCCCAAAGAAAACAAAGTTAAAAATTAAAAAATTAAAAAATAAAACCCTATGCCCCCCACTGAAAGAACAGCCCGGAACCCAGAAAATCCTTAAAACTGAGTTCCCAGCCATGACAGAATGGAAGGTCAGACACACCTTGTTACACCCCCTCCATTTTGTGGTTTGGACAGAACAACTGACCAGCATTAATGTTAAAATAGAGATTATAAGGCTAACAGAACAGACTCTACGTGACAATAAGATATTAGATTATAAACATTATCTAAGGACATGCCAGGCAAAGGTTAAATGACACATTCCTGCACTTAAAGAATAAACTATGTTCTAACTGTCACAAGGATTTTCTTTTTCTCTAGCAGCTAAACAAGCACTGGTCTCAAAACAAGTGATATTAAAACAATTTTCAGTTCCACCAGCTGCTGACTAGGCTGATCCTCAGCCCGTGTTCCACAAGCTATAACTACAGCTCTGACTGGACAAGAGACTGATTTCATTAGCTTTCTCCAGATAAGACCACTGACTATGAACTGGTTCTGGCTGGCTTATGGGGATTGTGCACTTGTGCACCTTCATGTCGTAAAAAGACCTTTTGATGTAGAGGGCCCAATTGTAATACACGTAAAAGTTAAGTCTTCATCCCAAAGTAAACATGGGTCATATGTTACATGCATGTGTATTCAATATGCATGTGTCACAACCCCTTTCATCAATATTCACAGATCATCCTGTAATCTGTTGAATATGTATGTTTAGCTAACCTGTTCATCATAAAGCTCCTACCCCCACACCTCCTCCTTCCAAATCCTGTAACCCTTTATAAGAAATAAATTTTTTTCCTCTCCTTTTCTAAATGTATGCATTTATTTCAGTTGACAGTAACTACTATATTTAATAACAGAAATGTCATTTTCATAGTAGTAAATTATTCAACTTACTAGTATGATTAGAACAATATTGAAATGGGTTTTAGGAGAACTGGAGTATTTAATAAATTTATTCTCTTTGTTATTCCAAAATAAATTTGAAGTATTTCACCCATGTAGCATTTATTTATGTATTTAATAAATATTTAGTTGTTAAAATATACTAGGCAGAAGGAGATAATGATTCAGAAGGTAAAATTATACTTGTTCTGATGGTTTTATAATATAGTGAGGAGTATTATGTGGTCAAAAATTAGTTAAATAATAAATTGGGCAAATAAATGCACATTGGAGTAGAAAGGGCATTTAAAAAATTGCAGCAATTAGGAGAAG
This sequence comes from Pongo pygmaeus, assembly GCF_028885625.2. Classification (NCBI taxonomy): domain Eukaryota; kingdom Metazoa; phylum Chordata; class Mammalia; order Primates; family Hominidae; genus Pongo; species Pongo pygmaeus. Next base: position 119,004,796 of record NC_072396.2, on the reverse strand, counting down.
AAAGCCAAAGCAAAATAAATAAATAAATACACACATAAAACAAAATAAACAAACAAATAAAAATACTGCACCTTAGGCCAAACAACAGCAAACATTTTCTGTAAAGGGCCAAATAGTATCTATTTTAGTCTTTGTGGGCAATACAGTCTCCGTTGCAACTACTCAACTCTACTATTGCAGGATGAAATCAGCCATAGACAATCTTTAAAATAATGGATGTGGTTTTATTCTAGTATGCCTGTTTTTACCAAAAGAGGCAGCCAGCAGGATTTGGCCCATGGGCTGTGGTTAGCTGACCTCTGACCTAGAGAGCTAGGAAGAGTGAAGCTGAGATGTGGTGGATGTATTGATTGATGGAGATGATTTATTCTTATGTTCAATGCTGTTGCTTGAAGTTATCAGGGATAGAGCAAATGCTATGTATATTAGGGTACAATTGAAAAAATAATCCAGGCACACAAAAGGTATCTGCTTTAGCTGCATAAAATAAGCATATTGATAAGGATAGTCATTAGCTTTTATGAAAGACATTACTATTTGAAAGAGAGAAGGATTTAAAAAGCAATTCACTCAAACCACTAAGAAAATTTCATGAGGAACTTGAACATCTGAAGTTTAATTTCATTAGATACTGAGATCCTCTATTTTCAGTAGTAGTGAAGGTTCTCTAATCAAATAAACACAACAAACTCATATACATGTGTCCTTCACTTTACACAAAGCCTCACTTTTCACAAAGCTCTTGATCAGGTTGTGGAAGCTCCCTTCTATTCCTAGTTTGTTGTTTTACCATGAAAGTATATTGGATTTTCTCAAATGGTTTTTTTGGATGTCCATTTAAGTAATCAGGTAGTTTATGTTTTTCACTCTATTAATACAGTGTATTATAATGATTTATTTTCATATGTTGAAACAACCTTGCATTTCTGAGATAACACCATTGTCACAGTGTTCAATCTTTCTTATATACTGCTGGATTCAGTTTGCTAGTAATTTGCTCAGGATTTTTTTCATCTATATTTGTAAGGGGTTTTGGTCTGTAGTTTTCTTGTGATGTCCTTGTTTGATTTTGGCATCAGGATAATATTGGCCTCATAAACAGAATTGGGAAATATTCTTCCCATTTTTGTTTTTTGATAGTTTTTGAAGGATTGGTGTTAATGCTTCCGGGGAACTACCAGACAAGTCAAATAATGAAAATTCTCTGGAAATGAGGCTCTGAAGGAGCTGCAACCTCATTCTACCCCTTCCCTTCCCCCATCCAGTAGCTGCCAGGCTGCAGGTTTTCAACATGATTGTAGGATGTTGGTTTTTAAGGCTACCATGGCAGCCTTAAAAAGGGGGAATGGGAATAGGACAAGTTAAAATGTCATGGAGATTGCTATTCTTAACAACATTCAGCCATTTTCTTAAACACATTCTGGGTTGCTGCAAGCATTTAGTTAATTTTCAAAGTCCCGAAATAGTTGATTCAGAGAATTTCTGTAAATTTTCTTACTGCTTTTATGAAGGAGAGAATTTTGAAAGTACTTAGCCATTTTTGCTGATGCCTCCAATGTAATTTTTGTGTTATGAACACGTTTTATACTTCTATAATCTCACAGAGTTTAGAAATTGCATTTGTAGAAAATTCTGTACAATGAAAGCATATTACTAATTTAGAGTAATGTAGAGAATGGTGGTTTTGAAAAGAATTGTAAATGAGAATATGTAAATATTACATTTCTATTCATTTTCCAGTATATAGGAGGTGCATTATACACTGTCCTAAAAAAAATCTACAGACACATTTTATGATATAGTATTCTAACTTATTAAAAATTGTCTCAAATATTTTATGCTAGTCTTTATCTTTTAATTTTGCTTATGTTTATGTTTGCTGCAATTATTTAATCCCAATCCACTTCACGTTAACAAAAGTTATGATAAACATTTTATATTTACATGCAAATCTGTCAGTCTTCTCATTTGTGTAATCATCTATTTTTTTTTAATCTTAGATGCTGGATAAATACATAGTTGGATAAATATTCTATTCTATTATTCTTGTTTTTCTTTGAATAGGTTTTAAATCGTCAACATTTTCATCTTCCCAGAATTTACTTTTGTATGTGAGATGAGATGAGAAGCTGAATTTATCTAACATGTTTTCTTTTATCATTGAATTTGATGCTTCATTTGTCACTCATAGTAGGACTTATTGCTGTAATTTTTTTTATGCTTAATCTTCCTAATCCTATAGCCACACATTATTATAATTATACTGGTTGTTACTTTTTAATATAGTAAGGAATGGCCTTCCTATTTTCATATTTGAAATGTATTTATTATAAATATGCATTGAAGTTTATTAAATGATTTTCAGCTTCTACCAGGATGAACTATAGTTTACGGTGTTTAACCTACTGCAGTACCATATTTATATATTTCATAATATATTGAACAACCCCTAAAATCATGAGATGAATGAAACTAGCATTAGTTAAGTATTTTTTTTTCTGGGAAACTTTACATTATCTTGTTTACTCCTCACAACAACCTTATAAAGTAGTTACAGATTAAAACCAAAAAGAAACAAACAAACAAACTGAGATTTGGCAATATTAAATGCCCAAAGTGATGCAGTTGGTCATTTGGATTTGAATATCTATCTATCTATATCTATCTATCTATCTATCTATCTATCTATCTATCATGTCTCATCTTCAAAGCTGTGATTCCATCCTGTTCATACAATTTGTATTATATTTCATTTGAATTTTTATATATTAGTAAGTAGGAATTTATTGTGTAGTAGAGAGACAGACATGCAAGCAAATATCAGTACCTCATTGTAAATTCTATGACAGAGGCAGTGCACATGATGTTCTGGGAGTACTGTGTATGATATTCTTAATTCTCTTCAAGCTTATGAGATAAGCTTTTTCAGAGCAGGCTGGAGAGGTAAGAGAGTGAAGTTTGGAGGAAGCAAGAGATTTGTTGAAAATGTCAAGGAGATCAGTAATGATGTCATAGAATGATATTTGTGAATAAAAGTGTTGAAAAGCTGGAAGGAAGGACTTTACATTGAGAAGCAGAAAGTTGATCACAGAGGTGGGGCAATTCTTAATCTTTGGCAAATTCTAAGAGTAGCCATAAAAGTCATGTGGTTTCTAAATTTGCCAGATGGTTTTGCTTTTAAAAATATTTATTGCTGCCTTATTTGACATACACTCTATCTATATACTATACTTTCTCCTCTGCCAATTTCTTAGGTTAATACAGATTTACAGATTTTCTCATCCTCCAGCTTCCTTAATTTATCAATAATTTAGGAACGATGGTTGGAGGTCATCAAGATCTTCTTTTACCATGTCCTCATCCTGGCTTAGGAGGCAGAACTTTGGTACTGTTTCTAACTCTAGTTCCTTCAATGTAGTTTTCACAAATGCTTCAAAATTCTACCGTGTATTCAGTGCTCATTAATTTCTGGTAGGATTTTAGATTTTTTTCTGTTTGGTTTTACAGGATTTGCACAAGATTTTGAGAACAGTCTCTACCACGTTTACATACTCTGTTACTTGAAGGTAATTCAAAAGAAGCAGTTTTAGTTGTGGCCTGGGGTTGGAGGAAAGGATCAAAAAGAAAGGTGTGCCTATTTGTTAGAAGTAGCAATATCTCTTTCTAGGCATCATCCAAATAACACTTCAGCCCTTCTAAACATAATACATTGATTTTGAAACCTATGGTCAAATAGATTGAAGCAAAGAGATGCTAACAAGTAAAAGCAGAGAAAAATGAAAGAGGTACAGAGAAGGCACTTTACTCAATATTCTTAGGAAAACCTGTTGAGGATGAGTAAAATTATATTTTATCAGGGAAAAATGCTTATAAAGCAGAATGCCATTTATTATATGATATACATTATACTATGTATAAAGTATTATATGTATATATACCATAATATATATTATATAGTATATATGATATATGATATATACTATATAATATTATAATATATACTATAATATGTATACTATATATTAGATGTTCTGTGAAACTTGATAGATGAACACAGGTTTTCTTTCAGTAAATAATTTGAATAATGCATGGTTCCAGTTTGGATCAGGACAATTTATGTTTCATTAATATTTTGATATTCTATTAATAATTCCATAATATTATAAATGTTGATTATCTAATATCACCCTATTTTCTTAGTAGTACTGAAGTCACATTTTGACTTGCTACTAACTTTCCAAACCTCCTTCCTGGTCTGATGCCCTACAAATTGTTAACACTGGATAGATGTATACAAATTATAGTTTTAGGTTCCATGACTTCACAGGAAAGTCCTTATGATGACAGCATTGCATTATTAAAGTAAATATATAGGATTTTAATAGATTATGTTCTGTAGCTTTTAGGGAAATACCACATTGGTGATGACTTATAAGTATTCTTACACAAATATTTCCTCATTTCATTAAGAATAAAACTTGAGTAAAAAGGTCATACTATGTCATGAAGAATTAGGTTACTTTGAGGTCTGAAATATGCTTTCTACTCCAACCTCATCTCTAGCTATTTTTTCCCTTTCATTTTTCTGTGCTTTTGTATACTTTTGTCTGTCTTTCCTAGAATGACATCTGTAATATACCCCTTTTTCAAACCTCCTTCCTGTACACACAGGCAAATGCCTACCTATAATTAAAGACCCAGCTGAGACAGTACTTTATCTGGGAAGCCCTTTCTAAACCTCCACACACAGAGTTAATTACTCCTTGCTATGTCTTCTCTCAGTACCTTACATATATCTGTATTCTAGCATATATATTGTATTGTAATTTTCTGTTTATATCTCCTGGTACACTGTAAACTTTATGACATTACAATCTGCCCTTGTACTCTGTAATGTATGGCATAGCTTAGTTAATATAATAACATATATGTCAGTACTTACATGGTCTATGATATCACAATTCACCTGATTATTGACATAATCAGCCCCACCCAGACTCTCAACCAATGAGAGAAGACCTAGTAGTATATAAGAAGCTCTTCTCAAATGACTCTTGCCCTCTGTGGCCGGGCTGTTTAGCAGCTGGTCTCACTGCTTAGGTTCCTGAAGCCTAGCTGTTACAGCGTTCTTGCTACAGAAAGAGATCGTTGTCTGACCAGAGACATAACTTACTTCTGTCTGGTAGCAGAGTACCTACATTTGGCTTTCTGGATCTCACCTCAGTTCCAGATTCCTCTACATTAAAATCTTCGCCTGTGTTACATCTTCTCTCAGGATTGAATATCAACACTATTGAAGACACCTCATGTGACATCACAAACAGCTTTCTTGGACTCTCCAAGTACTCCAATTTGGACTGTATCTTGGTACTTTAGACTTGTGAATTTGAATTCAACTGTCTGAGTTGTCTGAGTGAGACTCCAAGATGGGAACAGGATTTGTGGTTCGACTGTATTATCCCACTCTGGAAGAAACTTATGAAGTTATTGATGGATCGCCCCCACTAAATTGTTATCAAAAATTTCCAAATCCTTATTTTTTAAGTCTGTTTTTGACATTATTTGATCACCAAGGGAAGACTTTTAAGTGTTATGCATTAATAAAGGACATTGTGAAATATATTTTGGTTGTATATAAGGATTTTATTGTGGCAGTAGATATTTATAAGTGGGATGGCATGACTATTTTTATTAGTGCAAATAATTTAATTAGACAAAACTGTAAAGTCCTTTTCTACTTCATAAGTCTATGTTATATTTTTAAAAATTAATCAAAAATGTAAATATTAAAGGGCCACTTGTCTGGTAAATACATGCAAATGTTTATTATGCTATTTTATATTTTTATTTTTACTTGACAAAATATCCACTATTTATCATAATAATTCAATTTATAAACTGGTATTACTCAGAGGAAAACTGAAAATTACTATCAGCTACTTCAATTCACTACCAGGTTATTTGGGTTTAACAAGATAGCCTTGTTTTTTTGTTTTTTGTTTGTTTGTTTGTTTGCTTTCTTTTGAGAAGGAGTCTCACTCTGTCACCCAGACTGGAGTGCAGTGGTGCAATCTCGGGTCACTGTAACCTCCACCTCTTGGGTTCAAGCAATTCTCCTGCCTCAGCGTCCCAAGTAGCTGGGATTACAGGGCTCATCACCACACCCGGCTAATTTTCATATTTTTAGTAGAGATGGGGTTTCACCATGTTGGCCAGGCTGGTCTCGAACTCCTGACCTCAAGTGATCTACCCAACTCGGCCTCCCAAAGTCCTGGGATTATAGGTGTAAGCCACCGAGCCCGGCCCAAGATAGCCATTTTATTATTCTGCTTAAACATTCTTCTTCTGTCTGAGCTACTGGAGGGTGTCTTCATAGAATATAGCCTGGTTTTCATAATGTAGGGTTGTTAAGTGTATAACCCATGTAGAGGGTGGGGAAAAAGTTGGGGGTAACCACAGAGTTTTGGGATGGCTGCCACTCTATATAATGCTTTCTTTCTACTGAAAAACTATTCAGGTAGGTAGATAATCACTCATAGAATAGTAAGGGAGCAGAAGAGAAGGTAGCAAGATTAAAAATGGGAGCTGAACAATAAGATTACATGGACACAGGGAGGGAACAATACACACTGGGTCCTGTTGTCGGGGGTGGGTGGGAGGGAGAGAGAGCTTTAGGAAAAATAGCTAAAGCATGCTGGGCTTAATACCTAGGTGATGGGTTGATAGGTGCAGCAAACCACCATGGCAGATGTTTACCTATGTAACAAACCTGCACATCCTGCACACGTACCCCAGAACTGAAAAATAACAATTAAAAACATCTCAAAAATTATGGCTGCATAGCACAGTAGGAAAAAGGTGACACTAGGAGGAAATGGTTATTTTACCATGAGGAACCCTGAATGTTTAGGAGATGAACTGGTGGTTGTTAATGGATGACTAATGAAAGCACATGCTGGGAACAGATAGTAGCTCATCAGAAGGCAATAGTTTCCCACGAAGAATTTTCCTGCAATAACTTGCCCCCTATCTTCTTTTCAGACTATGCATTTAGATAAACACTCACACAAAACATTTACTCTTGGTAGGCAAGCTGCAGATTTAATATGCTAACATGTTTATCAGCGAATTAAATCTTTGTAATGAGTGCATGCAATGGGAACATATTGGCTTGACCCCTGTCTTTTCACTAAGGCAGATATTGCCAGGAATAATAGAAGAAATGCCATGTAAAAGTAACAGAGGGACTATGTAAGGGTTTCCCTGATAGGAATATTCCACATATGTGACATCTATATGTTCTTTGAACATTATACTGTATTACTATTGCCATTGGAGTATGTAGATCTCTTTTGTTATACGAAGACTTTACAGCATTCTATAAACATTAGCATGTTAATCTTCCAAAAAAACATATTGGGTGGGGTCTGAGGGAAACCATGAAAAGAAAAAGACTGGCCTTTGGGCCCTTTCTTTACTTTAAACCTCTTTCTCCCATTAATAGTGCTTATATTTTAATTAGGCACTTTGAATTAAAGTTAAATTACTATTATTGGGACTATAAGGAGTGACAGGTGATAGCAAGACATTTTGCCTGATGTGGGAAAGACAACTTTAGCAGTGCCCCGCAAATCACACCAGCTCAGAGGCTTACTTGGAACTTCAAGAACTCCAAGCCTTCAAAGAACACAATTGGCCATTCAATGACATAATTAGCCTTACTATATCACTTTTGGCCATTTTATTGATGTACATTTATGTAATGAAATATAAAATATATAAATTGGTTTTAAAAATCAGAAACTATACATTTTAGGTGGACTATCACTATCACTTAATCACTTTGGTGTGAGGGGTACAAATTTTTCTAAAGCTTTTATATTTGCTTCAGGGAGGTGGAGCAAGATGGCTGAATAGAAGCCTCCAGCAATTGTCCCCCACTCACAGGAACACCAAATTGAACAACTATCCACACACAAAAAAGCACCTTCATACAAAGAAAAATCAGGTGAGCGATCACAGTACCTGGTTTTAACATGGTATTAATGAGAGAGGCACTGAAGAGGGTAGGAAGGACAGTCTTGAATTGCCTACACCACCACCACTGCCCCATCCTCTGGCAGTGGTCACGTGGTGCAGAGAAAGAATCTGTATGCTTGTTGGAGGGAGAATGCAGGGACTGTGGGACTTTGCATTGGAACTCAGTGCTGGTAAGCAGCATAGGGCAGAAATCAGCCAGCGCCCACTGAGAGAGCATTTAGATGAGCCCTAGCTAGAGGCAAATTGTCCATCCCAGTGGTCAGAACCTGAGTTCTGTCTGGCAAGCCCCACCACCATGGACAAAAGTGCCCCCGGGTCTTAAATAAACGTGAAAGGCAGTCTAGGCTATGAGGCAAGTCCTGGTGCTGCGCTGGGCTTGGAGCCAGTGCACTTGGGGTGCATGAGACCTAGTGAGATATCAGCTGGCGTGGCCAAGGGAATGTTTGCATCACCCCTCCCCTAATCCCTGACACCACAGCTCACAGCTCTGGAAGAGACTCCTTCCCTTAGCTTGAGGAGAGGAAAGGGGAGAGGATTGAGGACTTTGATCTGCAATCTGGATACCAGCTCTGCCACAGTAGAATAGGATACCAGGCAGAGTCCTGATGCCCTCATTCCAGGTTTTAGTTTTGGATAACATTTCTTAACACACCTAGGCCAGAAGAGAATCCACTGCCTTGAAGGGCAGGACCAAGTCCTGGAAGAACTCAACACCTCCTGACTAAAGAACTTTGGTCCCTGAATAATCAGCAGTGGTAGCCAAGCAGAATTTGCCAAGGGCCTTTGGTGAGACTCAGAGCCCTGCGGGCTTCAGATGTGACCCAGCACATTCCCAGCTGTGGTGGTCATGGAGAGAGACTCTTTCTGATTGAGGAAAGGAGAGGGAACAGTAAATGGGATTTTGTCTTGTAGCTTGGGTACCAGCTTGGTAACAGTGGGGCAGAGCACCAAGTGGGCTCTTCGGGTCCCTGGTTCCAGGCCTTGGTTCTTGGACAGCATTTCTGGACCTTCCTTGAGCCAGAGTGGAGCCCACTGGCCTGAATGGAAAGGCACTGGATTGGGAGGCCGAGGCGGGCAGATCACGTGAGGTCAGGAGTTCAAGACCAGCCTGGCCAACATGGTGAAACCCTGTCTCTACTAAAAATACAAAAATTAGCCAGGAGTGGTGGCGGGCACCTGTAAGCCCAGCTACTCAGGAGGCTGAGGCAGGAGAATCACTTGAACCCAGGAGGCAGAGGTTGCAGTGGCCCCAGATCGCGCCACTGCACTCCAGCCTGGGTGACAAGAGCGAAACTCTGTCAAAACAAACAAACAAACAAACAAAATGCACTGGACTGGCAGCATTTACCATAAGCTGACTGAAGAGCCCCATGGGCCTTGAGTGATTGCTAGGGGTAGCCAGGCAGTACTCGTCACGTGCATGGGGTGATGGCGGCCATGGGGAGTGATTCCTCTGCTGGAGGAAAGGGAAGGGAAGAATGGGAAGAACTTTGTCCCATAGCTTGGGTGTCAGCTCAGCTGCAATAGACTAGAGCACCAGGTAGATTCCTAAGGTAACCGACTCCAGACCCTGGCTCCCAGACAGCAACTCCAGGCCTGCCCAGGGCCAGGGAAACTCACCACCCTGAAGGGAAGGACACAGGCCTGGCTGAATTTGTCATCAAATGATTGTGGAGCCCTTGGGTGTTGAGCAAACATAGACAGTAGCCAGGCAGTGGTCATTGCAGGACCTGGGCAAGACCCATTGCTGTGTTGGCCTCAGGTCTGACCTAGTGCAGTCCCAGTGGTGGTGGCCACAGGCTGGGAGAAAATATTTTCAAACTACCCATCTGACAAGGCATTAATAACCAGAATGTATAAGGAGCTCAAAAAAACTCTACAAGAAAAATCTAGTAAAATAATCGAACAATGGGCAAAAGATTTGAATAGATACTTCTCCAAAGAAGACACAAGAATGGCAAACAGTCATACAAAAAGGGGCTCACCATCATTGATCATCAGAGAAATGCAAATCAAAACTATAGTAAGGTATAATCTCACCCCGGTTAAAATGCCTTACATCTAAAAGACAGACAATAACAAATGCTGGCGAGGATGTGGAGAAAACGGAAGCCTGGTACACTGTTGGTGGAAATGTAAATGAATACAACCACTATGGGAACAATTTGGAGGTTCCTCCAAAAACTGAAAATTGAGCTACCATATGATCCAGCAATCCCACTGCTGAGTAGATACCCAAAATAGGGGAAATCAGTATATCAAAGAGATATCTGCACTCCCATATTTGTTGCACCACTGTTCACAATAGGTAAGACTTGGAAGTAACCTAAGTGTCAATCAGCAGATGAATGAAGAAAGAAAATGTACATATACACAATAGAGTATATTCAGCCATAAAAAAAAGAGATCCTGCCATTTGCAGCAATATGGATGGAACTGGGGGTAATTGTGTTACGCAAAATAAGCCTTGCAGAGAGAGACAAACTTCACATGTTCTCTCTTATAAATGGGAGCTAAAAAAATTAAAACAATTGAACTCATGGAGATAGGGTAGAATGACAGTTACCAGAGGCTGGGAAGGGTAGTGGGTTTGGGGGAGGGGAGAGAGAAGTGGGAATGTTTAATGGTTTCAATAATATAGTTAGGAAGAATGAATAAAATCCAGTATTTGACAGCACAACAGGGTGACCATAGTCGACAATAATTTATATCGTACATTTAAAAATAACTAAGAATGGGGTGGGCGCAGTGGCTTACGCCTGTAATCCCAGCACTTTGGGAGGCCGAGGAGGGCAGATCATGAGGTCAAGAGATCGAGACCATCCTGGCCAACATAGTGAAACCCCGTCTCTACTAAAAATACAAAAATTAGCTGGGCGTGGTGGTATGCGCCTGTAGTCCCAGCTACTGGGGAGGCTGAGGCAGGAGAATCACATGAACTCTGGAGGCGGAGGTTGCAGTGAGCCAAGATCGCACCACTGCACTCCAGCTTGGTGACAGAGTGAGACTCTGTCTCAAAAAAAATAAATGAATAAATAAAAAATAACTAAGAATGTAATCGGATTGTTTGTAACACAAAGAAAGGATATATATTTAAGGTAATGGATACTCCATTTACCTAGATGTGATTATTAGGCATTGTATGTCTGTATGAAAATATCTTATGTACCCCATATGTATATATATACCTACAAACCTACAATGTACCCACAAAAATTTAAAATTTAATAGAAATAAAATCTTGCTTCACAATTAAAATTGAAGTCAGGAAATGGCAAAAGAAAAGGGGTGGAGACAGGTGCAGAGTTGTAATAACGGATTGACTCTGGCACTCTATTACAAGAGAAGAGCCTCAGTTGTGGTGAAGGAAGAAAAAAGGTTAGCCAGGGAATGAAGGTGTATGTCTACAGCCTGAGAAACAGATTGGTCATATGTCAAAGTTTGAGAATCAGGCACGCAGAAACAAAAGCAAAAAGGGCAAGAAAAAATGGCTACAGAGTAAAATAGAACAATCATGGCACCCCATGGGAAACACCAGCATAAACATAATAGAAAAAAAGCTTCATTTAACCCATTTGTACCTATGGCAGAGCCTAGTTTCTGTTCTGCTTCTTTCCTGCAGATTAAATGAACTATTTGGCTACAAACCTAACTCTCAACCTTTATATTTCGTTCCCAGGACAATGACCGGTTTCCTTTTCCTTTGACATACTTTTTCACCAAAGATAAGCCTTCCTCTTGGCATAAAAACGCTTCATAACACTTGAAGGGAAAGTCTGGAAAAAGCCTGTGGCCTGGATTTTAGATCTGGGCGTCATCAACAAATGTTAGCATAAAAAATGAAAGTGGTTGTATTGCCCAGGGAAAGAATGCAGAGGAAGAAGACACCAGACCAAGGACTTCAATACTTTTTGAATTGTTTTCTGCTTGAAATTTATGTCCCTGTAACAAGTCCCTGGAAATACTAGCTGAAGGTGTTAAACGGACGACTAACACAGGATGCTATGGGGCAAAAGACTAGCTTACTTGCCACTTAAGATCACTGATAATTGTTCAGCATTCCACAGTCTTCTGGTGTAAGTATTCATTTGAAATGTTAAAAAAAATGTTGTTTAATCCTTCTTAAAAAGTAGATAACAGTATCTTACTCCAGAATCCATATACTAAAGCTGAAGGGTTTTTAATTTTTATTTTATTTCTTTTGATCACTTTAAAGTCTCTTGGCTATTGCGACATTTTGCAGAAACAAAGTAATC